>NC_141685.1:592042120-594442120 GCF_964263255.1 Lissotriton vulgaris | reverse complement strand
TTGTATTTTTTCAGTCAGAAAACAATAAACTCAGTACCATGTTGTTCTGTATGTGTTAAAGGTGGCTTCATTCTATACCCAAGTGCTCGTATGAACTGAGAAGGTTAGCGTAACTTGCTCCAGAACATATTAGAATTAATTTAGAGCCATGATAATGGCTATTGTCAATGCAACCTAGCATCCGAAAATGTATTTTGAAGATAGAAGAGGAGTGGCAATGAATAGACTTGCAAAAGTGAATATGCAATGTTATATACTGAAGACACAGCCGTCTGTGATCTGGGCTGCTAGAAAGAAAAGCACAGTCAACTTGTCTCCGTTGCATTTTTCCAATTTCAACAAAAGACATTAAATGGCATCTTGTCTACTCATAATTCTCTGGTATCCTGATATTGACTTTAGACCTCAAGTATTTACATAGGGAACCGCAGCTTGATTACTGTAAGGACATAAGCCTTACTTGATGGATTTCTATTAATAATCGAAGGTACTGCAGCCCCGTACATAAAGGATTTGTATCTGGCTCCCAGTATAGTGTTTTGTTGGATTGTGCTATATCCTTCTACTTTTAACATCAGATAATTGTTTTACTTTTTGCACACTATTGCATCGTTACATTTTTAGCTCATGCCTATGCAAGTACCTGTTCTCATTTTATTTTTAATCTGGAATTTGTATTCAGTTCAAATACAGTAAACTGTCACCTTACACAAAAATCATTTATTCAACCGTTATAGGGAGAATACTTAACTGCATGTGTACAGGATATATCTTTCACATTTTGCCTGTGGAAGAAAAAGGTCACGTTAGTGAAGTTACATTTACTCATATGCCTTCATCGAGGGGATCCTCTTCCTGGAAATCTGAAGAACATTGTTTCTTTGAAGCCATCTACTTCTGTGTAGTGAGGCAGGAGACTGTGGATGACCTTGCAACAGACTTCAATCAATGATACTTCTTCGTGGCTTCCAGATGTTTTTTAGAAACTAGAAGAAGTACTTTATAGCATCACAGGAGCCTCCAGAAGTCCTGGACGGGAAACAGCCATTACAATCCTGCTTTTTCCTGAATGCCATTACAACACAAGCGTTACAATGCACGCGTCATTCTAACGCTTACACTTGACTATGCATTTTTTGACTACGCATATGCTTTTACCACGCATGCCTTTACAGTGAATTTCGTTGTAACGGTATGCATGGTAAAGGCATATGTGTAGTAAAAACATATATGCATATGCGTGGAAACAGCCGTGTTGGTAGGTGATCCATGTTGTTGGATACTCTTCTGCTTCATCACAGTGACGTGCACTGCCCCCCTCAGACGAGCTGCCTGCGCGAACCAAGAGAGATGTAACGGGAAATGAACCTGGAGCGGGAGGCTACTATTTTAGGGGCTGGTGGCAGGGGAGTTCGCGCAGGGGTAGTGTTTTAGAGTTTAGGGTAGGGAAAAGGCTGGTGGCGGGGGAGGGGTCATGCAGGGGTAGTGTTTTAGGGTTTAGGGTAGGGAAAGGGCTGGGGGCCAGGAGGTCCTACACAGGTTGGGTTTTAGGGTTTAGAGAAAGGGAAGGACTGGGGGCAGGGGGTAGACGCATTGGGGTAGGATTTTAAGGTTTAAGGCAGGGGAAGGGTACTTTTTTAGAAAGGTTGGGGCTCTGGGTGGAGTGCGCCAGGGCCTGGGATTAGAGTTTAAGGTAGGGCTCAGGGAAACCTTTACCATGTATATGTTTTTATCATACATGCTTTCACAACAAATTTTGTTGTAAAGGCATGCGTGTTAAAGGCATATTCCTTGAAAAAATATGCATGGTAAAGGTATGCTGTGTAATGGCATTTGCGTTGTAATGCATGCGTGGTAAAGGTATGCGTCACAGCAGAATGCGATGTAACATCATACAACCGTCCTAGGCATCTCCATGCATCTCCTACTACCCTGGGAACAGTCCATGCATTACCGGCTCAGTGAAGATACTTTTTACTGATGTCAGTGTCCCGATTTCCATGCTCTTCTCTCAGCAAGTCTGCAGCTTAATCACACCCCAAGAAGAATTGGTAGGGCGTTTCATTTGCAGGGCACTTGTATGTACATCTAGCATGTTTAAGACATAAGTAAAAATTAAAAATTCACTTTGAGCGAAATTAGAAAATTGCCCTGAGGCTCACCAGAATTAATCTAATGAGGTATATAACCACTGGACCCACTATATTTTAGTGACCTGATTTAAGGAATCCAAACTAGTGTAGTTTGCATACAGAAAACACATACCCCTGGGAACATTTGTACTAGGTTTAATCAATATATTAATACTAAATACATTAGAGACATATTTGGAACAGATGCAGAACTTAAAGTGAAAAAGAAGGTAGCAAAACCTGGGGTGGTGGATATTTGTATCAGTACATAAGAATACATTTTAGCAGACAAACATGTAGCTCATTGATAGAATGGACAGTCAAATTGTAGAACTGGCTCATTTAGAACATAAAGGTACACTTGGAAGCAATTTAACTTTAACTTTATTCTCAACATGGTAGTAGATTGTTCAAATAAATTGCGAAATGGGTGAAAGGAAAATATGGAAATGCAGCATACAAGGCAGGGTCACAATCTACTAGATATTAGAGGGTGTCAATAGAAGTTTGAAAGCAGTTTACTTACTATCCAACATAATATAATTGCCCATCTTGAATCAAATACTTCTTGTGATTATGTGAAGAGGTCAGTTTGAAACCATAAATAGACCAAATTATACTATCTGACCATGCTCACATAACTATTTCCATTGAGATACACAAATAGGAACATAATTTTCTGTTTGGAGATATTTCCTCAAAAATTCTCTCCAAGCATTTACAGATTTTAAAATTGATGTTGGGCAAGCTGTTTACAAATATGTTCAGGTAAATGTAGCTACCACCTCCTTTTTATGGGAGCAGGCTAATTTAAGACCGCTACACAGGGTGCATGATTGGATTTAGCATCAAACTGTGTGCAAGAAATAAAAAAAAAAGCATATGACCAATTATATAATATTGGAGATAAATACAGCTAAAAGTTATATGAAGTTATATTTAAAACAGTACAAAAATATTTGAGATCTTGGGATTGAAAGTAATAGATGCATTTGTTCAACAATCGATGTGTGGACAAACGCTTTAAAAAACATTAAAATTCAAGTAGGTTTGTAACACAGTTCACAAGAAAGGGAAGACAAGAGATCTCATAGCTCTTTTGTGATTGCAATAAGTGGAACATGAAGATATGGATAGGTTTTCAGAAAATATTATCAGACATTGAAGCCTATTCACAAACTGCATTTTTTCGCAAGCAAACGTTATTGAAGGTTTTACAATAACCATACTACAAACAGGCAAAACAGCCTGCGTCATGTTGTTGAGGAGTCAAAATCATCAGCATGCTCCATCCAGTATCACCAGATAAAAAGAGGGGGAGGGTATTAGTCCAGTTTAGGACCAATGGCATAGATGTGAACCTAGGTGGGAGGAATGAGAACGAGAGAAGGGCAGGTTGCAAATAAAAATAAAGGGGAGTGTAAGCAATGCTGCAGATTGAAGCAATGGAGTGGTCCCATGGGCCAAGGTGAGTGAGATGTCAGGGACACAAAGTGTGTGGAGTGTGGGCAGTAATAGAAGAGGGAGCTCACAGCGGGAGTGCAGCAAAGGGCCTTTATGAGCATATCAGAGGGCGTGGCCTCTGCATCAGCTGTTCTTGCCTCTTCTAAGACTGTTTCTCAGGTGAAGGCGATGGGGTACTAGTGGAGTTTTCAGGATTTCTTCCTGTACAAGGCCTTGCTCTCTGCATAAGCCCACTTGAAGAGAGCTTAAGGGAACAAAGGAGCAGGGAAAATAGGCAACAAGGCTTGTCCCTCCTCCCATGGTAAAGATGGCATGGAGCGAGAGTGTGCCTTGGGTTCGGTGTCCACAATGGATCAGAGGCTGCAGTGGATGCACTGTATTTGACCATACCTTAAGTAGTGCCCTCTGCATAGTGCGAACTGATCCAAGAGGTCTTCAAACATGAGGATGCAGCCTTCCTCAAACAGGTCGCCATGGCTAGCTAGATTGAAGCGGTGCCAGTGCACCAAATCACCTCTACTAAGGGGGTCACAGAGGTTGGGGAGACCACAAAAGGGAATGGCAGATGTGTATGATAGGGTTCCCCAGATACTGCAGAGAGCCTGTGCATAAGATAATAGCACTACATGGAGTAGGCAGGACGGGGGAAGGAGGTGCCAAGGGCCAGGGACACAAGTGTGTTGAGGCTGTGCGCATGGAGTGGGGCTTCTTCCACACGTTTCTTCTAGGGAGAGCCCTGCTAGCTGAGGTCTAAAAGTTGTGCCAACAAGATATAGAGTTTGAAGTCTAGTGCCCCCAACCCACTCTGGTCTGCAGGAAGGCACAACTTGGTAAGCTACACCATGGGATGACAGGTGTGCTAGTGGAGTTCAACAAGGAGCAAGTCCAAGGCCACAACAAACTTCAGAGTGAGCGTGACTAGCTAAATAATAGAAAAGGTGAGGGAAGATTTTCATTTTGGATAGGGCAATTCACCCGATTGAGCAAGATTCATTGCCTTCCAGAACGCAACCTGGGAGGTCAGGGCAGTAATCGCTCTCATCAGATTGCATTCCAGCATTCCAAGATCAGAGTGATAGATTCTGATCCCCAAATAGTGGAACAATATATCCTTCCAGCTAGGTAGTACCTGGCAAGTCAGAGGTCGGGTGAGTGAACTGCGGGAGGTGAGTGCAGAGCATAGGACATTGCTTAGTTCACAGGGAGACTGGACACTGTCACAAAGTTGTCAAGGATCACGCCCAGTTAGATGCTGTTGCAGGGTAGATCACATAGATCATCAACATATAGCGATACCATGTGGACCCCGTCTCAAAACTAGATTCTCCATTCCACTCCCCTGCCCTCAAGCGAACTGCCAGTAGCTCTATGGCAAGTGCAAAAAGTCGAGGGGCCAACTCCGCCCTATGCCTTGATAGATCAGGAAAGAATCAGAAACAAGTCAGCCAAGCCAGACGTGTGCTCGAGGTCAGAAGTGGAGCAGATGGATGTGTCTGATGATGTGGCGACCAAAGCCGGCTTGCCGGAGCATAATGAAGAAGAAATTCCACTACAGGGTATCAAATGCCTTTTGGAGATTGTGGCTAATGGCCTAGGTAGGGACCAGGCCTGATTAGCCACCTCCATGAGTCTATAAAGTAAATGTAGATGGAGAGATGTACCTCTGTGAGTTATACATCCGCACTGGTTGCATTGGATCAGAGCAGGGGTAGCATCTGAGTGACCAGGATTTTCCTGAGGATATTATAATCATAATTGAGGATGGCAACTGCTCTATATGATGCTGGGTCCTCCGTAGGGGAGCCTTGTTTGGGGATTGGGACAAGCGGCACCTCAGACAGAGACACAGGCAGTATGCAATTCACAAGGGGCATCTTGTAAAGTTCTGCAAACTTGAGCACCAGGGTTTCAGGGAAAGCATGATAGAATTTGAGCGGTACCAGTTGTAGTCATTGGGTGGTACTGGACATTCTCCAGATCTGAGCTGCAGCCATTTACTACTGTTTTGGGTCCCTTTGCAGCTGTAATAAATTTAGAAGCGAAGTCTGTAAATAGTAAGGGGCGTACTCTTTTTTATGGGTGGGTGCTTGCCTGTTGTCTCGGTCCCCCCCCCCTCCCTCCTTTGTCTTTTCTCTTCTTGTCTTTCACATTTTGGACTGAGGGGGGTAGTGGAAGCAAGACATGTGAGTAAGATAGGTATGGTCTTCATTTTTGGTTTTATTAGGGGAATCAATGTGACACTAGTGGAGCAGTCTTATCAGGTCACAAAACAATAAGGTTGAACAAAGCAAGGGGGGGGGGGGGGGGCAGTCTACTTCTTCTGCAGGGACCGGTTGCTTCTTGGCCGTACTTCTTTTCCAAGGTTATTCCCCTCGAAATTTAAGGATGTCCAACAACCATCATCAAACCTTTTTTTCGGCTAAAACCCATAAAAAGTTACAGTCACAGGAATATTTCATTCATTAACAATTTCAATAAAACAAGATCATACAAACATCCTATTTACATTAGGTGAAAATCAACAGTGGTTAAAATTGTTAATGTTAAGTAGAAACAATACTACTAGTCCCAACGCTAAGAAGATTGTCCTAATGGGCACGTATTGTTCATGGGAATATAAGTCCATATATAGTTAAAACAAATAAGTAAACGGGCCATGTAAATAGCAATGTCTCAAATACCGACAGTAGTAGAGAAGAACGTATAGGGGGATAGAACAATGCATAAGCCTTCTGTTCCTTTTTACTACGAGCTGGATATCCTGGGAAGCGAATTGTCTATGGCCTTCTTCCTCTGGTTCCAGGCACAGAGCAAGTAACGCGATACTGCCAATGCAAGTAATTCCCTAGTTTCGCTCTTAAGGAGCCTTAGTGCTTCCCTGCAGTGTCCCACAAACTTATAGAGTTTAATGCTGCTATCAGCCATTTCCTTTGCTGATTTCTATATTTTGGGCAGAAGAACATACAGTGTTCTAGAGTTTCCACAATGATAGGAAAATTTGGGCAAAACTTGGAATTTGAATGTGACTTGTCCCATTTCTATGTGTGAGTTCTCAGGGAGGGTATTCCACACCTAAATTGAACATATAGACATTTAGAATGGCGTGGATACATGTAGGGCTCTAGGCTGGGATTACATTTATTGACTGACCACTTATGGTATTTTCCTGGTATGCTTTCCAGGTTTGCAGTAAAATATCCTCCTAACACCTATGGAGATCTGCTCCAGGGTGTTCCATAATTTAGCCATGCCTATTCTATGGGATATGACTTTTATTGCCTTCAACTAAGGTATATATATATATATTTTTTTTAATTTTCAAAACCTTTATTGAGAAGATTCAAGTCAGACACATTGCATCTTGCTACATATTTGAAACACATACACAGTATGTTCCAAGCCAGACATTATAAATGTGAACCAACAATCCCCTACAGGAATCAGGATCTACGTAGTTCTGTAAACATTAGATGAATACACTGTGAGTCTCTCCCCTCGAGGGTCACGTACTCAGCTAAACTTCTGATTGTAAGTACTACAGGCTGGGGGGTACAAGGAGGGGGGGAAGGCGGTTACTGACTAGTACTGGCGGCCGCCACGGGTGCCGGCGGGGAGAGGCAGCACCGCTGGAAGAGGCACGGGAGTGAAGGTAGGTCACCAAGGGTCCCCATATGTCAGCAGGACGGGATCGCGCGGGTAATAAATACCAGATTTCCAAAAGCAATGTCTGACACCTAGAGGCATCCTCCAGCCAGCTCTCCACCCTAGGCGCAGGTCTACGACCCCATCACATGGCCACTCTACGCCTGGAAAGGACCAGCAACATCGCATTCAGGAGGCGGGAGGCATCCGGGCACAATTTAACAAAGCCTAGTAGGCACAGGGAGGAGTTAGGTTGCACCATAGTGCTAGTAATGTCAGAGATAGCGGAACTACAGCCTGCCAGAACTCGGAAATCTTGGGGCATAACCACGCCAAATGCACGAAGTCCGCAGCAGGGGTGGCACAGCGCATGCAAGTGTCACTGGGAATTAGACCGAGTTTGTGGAGCTGGGCAGGAGTACAGTAAAGTCTGTGCAAGTATTTAAAAACTATCAGTCGTAGCCGGTAATTTGGCGATACTTTCTTCGTCTGATTACAGACGTATAGCCAGTCCACCTGCGCAATTTCCATGCCTAGGTCCGCGCCCCACACCACATGCCACGCTCGCCCGATCCGAGGAAATGGATGTGGAAGTTAGAGTGAAGGCATATAATTTAGTGACTATTTTGTGTGGGGTCCTCAAGCCCAAGCGCATCGCATGCCTAGACATGCAAGAAGACTGAAGAGGGGGGAAATCAGGGTGCTGCACTACTGGCATAGCGTTTGCAGAGAGCAAGGGGAGGTTGGAGAGCTGGCGTAGCCCATACCAGGCCCAGTGCAGTGTCTCAACTGTGTCCACCTCCGCTCGCGGGCGCGATGACGCTACAAATAATGCCGTGGTCAGTGGCCAAGGGGATGCAATATCCGTCTCAGCAGCAACATGTGGCTGATAAGGGGCGGGATGGATCCAAAAGTGCTGAAAACTGGCCTGAGCACATAAAGCATAGATCTTGAAGTCCGGAGCACCCAGTCCGCCAACAGACATGGCGAGGGTAATAATGCCATATGTGACTCTTGGCTGCTTGCCCGCCCATACGAGTGAGATGATTAAGGAGTGAAGCTTGCAAAAAAAGTGAGCAGTGAGAGGAATGGGAACTTTAAAAAACAAATTAAGGAATTTCGGCAGAACCACCATCTTAGTGATGGTGATCAGGACATCCAGAGAGAGCAGGAGACGACTCCAAACCGGAATCTTGGAATCCAGCCAATCCACTGCACACCCGAAGTTGGATTCCATAGGTCGTCCAGATCCCTGCTCAGCCAGATGCCCAAATAACGCGTGGGACCCGATACCCACACAAACGGAAAGTCCGGTGTGAGCGGCTCAGTAGTGTCGGTCAAAGGGAACAGCACAGATTTGCCTCAGTTCACCTGAATACCCGAAAGGCCGCAAAAGCGTATGATTTCCCGGACCAGGGAGCTGAGATTTTCCTGAGGGTGGCGAACATACAAGGTCACATCGTCCGCATACATGGACACTAGGAGGGAGCGGGCTGAGAAATCAATTCTCCTCTGGGTGTGGTGCTGTCAAAGTCTGGCCGCAAGTGGCTCCATCGCGATAGCAAAAAGCATGGGCGATAGGGGACACCCCTGCCGGGTGCCGCGGCCAATACTGATGGGGTTAGAAATCTGACCGTTAATGTGGAGGCGAGCCGGAGGGCTGGAGTAGAGGAGCATTATCTTACAAATAAATATGTCGCTGAAGCCCATCCGAGAAGAAGATAAAATAAGAAGGGCCACTCAAGCGTATCAAACGCCTTAGTAGCATCCAACAAGGCAGCAACGGCAGGGAAGTTAGGATTTATTTGATGCAGAACCGAAAAAATTGTACGAAGATTAGGTGAGGTGGCCCTGCCAGTAATGAAACCAGATTGGTCAGGGAGAGCAATGAGGGGCATAAGCAGCAGAAGGCGGGAAGAAATCAATTTGGCGAAGATTTTATTGTCAATATTGATTAAAGACAGGGGGCGATGGGAGTCGCGGCGATCGGCCGGCTTGTCAGGTTTGAGGAGTAATGTATCATGGCCTCGCGCAGAGACCGTGGGAAGAGGCCATTGTCAAAAGCCTCGTTATTCATAGCCGCCAGGTGCGGTTCTAAGAGATCCACATACGTTTTGTAAAATGAAGCCGGGAGACCATCAAGACCAGGGGCCTTATCCCCGGGCAAACTGCTAATGGCGGTGAGTATTTCCTCCCTTGTAAATGGCAGATCTAAAAACTCCTGATGATAATCTTCAAGCCAGACCAGCGAAATAGTCTCGAAGTATTGGTCAAAAGCTTTGCGTGACGGGGGGATTTGCGGAGTATAGCTGTGAGTAAAAGTCAAGGAATCAGGACTGAATCTCTTCAGGAGAGGTGGTTCGAGCCGGGCCACCGTCACTGAGAGCCGTAATATAGGAAGCGGCACGAAGAGGGCTTAAGAGGTTTGCCAAAGTTTTCCCCGGACGGCCCCCCTTGCCAAAGCGGCAGGCCCGGCCCTCCCTGCCCAAAAAGGATAATTCCCGGTCCGCTTCCTCAGAGAATTCCTTGTGTTTTTGGCGTATAAACGCCAGCGTCTCAGGCCTGGGGTGTGCAGACTGGGCTGCATCCAGAGCCTTTATCTCAGCCTCCAAATTAGCCAGGGTGGTGCGGATGGAACAAAGGATGCCCGCCTGCTTCGAGATTCACTCACTTCGAATAACCGCTTTGAAGCCCTTCCAGAGTACCGAGGAGGAGTCAACTGATCCCGTGTTTAGATCAAAATAAGTTGTGATGGCAGTTTGAATGTCAGCACAAAAAAACGCTTTGAAGCCCTCCAAGAGTACCGAGGCGGAGTCAACTGATCCCGTGTTTAGGTTAAAATAAGTGGTAATGGCAGTTTGAATGTCAGCACAAAAGACTGTGTCTCGGAGTGCGTTTGGGAGAAGTCGCCAAGTAAATGCACGCTGCGGGGTGTGGGGAAGGCGAAGACAGATCTGGACCGGTGCTTGGTCAGAGAAAGTGTGCACCATGTGGGACGCATCAGTGAGCCAGCTCAAGACGTCAGGGAGGTCAACCAGAAATCTATGCGTGACCAGCAGCCCCTAGCCCCAGTGACACAGGTTCCCTCTCGGGCGTCCGGCCGCAAATGGCACCAGGGATCAAAAAGTGAATTGTCAGTGAGTATGGACGTGAGGGTCGCAGTGGCGCGCGGGTGGAACAAATAGGGGGTAGACCAATGGAGGGCCGCCGAGAGTGTGACATTAAAGTCCCCACCCCAGATAACAGCCGCCGGGCCGCCAGCAGAAATGAGGTGCCATATGTGAGTAAAGAAGTCCGGGTCATCCGAATTGACGGCAATCGTCATGGGCTGGGCCAACAGGGAGCCGTGCAGGATTACGAATCTGCCCTCGGGATCAGTCAGTACATGAGCTGTGTGCCAGGGGAGACCCCTGCGAATTAGAATGGAGACACCCGTGCATATGAAGAATAAGAGGAAGAATGTGATTCCCCCCAGTAGCGCACCTGGAGTTTGGAGACAGACACAGCTATCAAGTGTGTCTCCTGCAAGAGACAGATGTTCACCTTATGACGCTGCATGTGCGAGTGAATGAGTCAGGCCTTAAGGTGGTCATTCAGACCCCAAACTCTCCAGGTCCAGCAGATGGTGTCAGTCATGAGGTGGGGGCCATTATTGTTATAGTGCAGAGGTCTTCAAATTTTTTGATGCCGAGACCCCCTTGTAAAACCTTTTTAGGCGTAAGGACCCCCTTCAGATAAAAGTTTCTAGAAACTGGTACTCCTCATCATCAACTTTTGACAACCATAAATGCGCCTGTTAGACCTCATCACATCCATCCATCATTCATCCACCCACACTTTCACACATCCATCCATCCTTTCATCCTTATATCCATCCTTCCATCCATACATCCATCCATCCACCCTTTCATCCTTCCATCCATACATCCATCCTTTACCCATCCACCCTTCCATCCATCCACCCATCATTCATCCACCCACCTTTTCACACATCCATCCATCATTCATCCATGCAACCTTTTATCCATCCATACATCCATCCACCCTTTCATCCACCCTTTCATCCTTTTATCCATACATCTATACATCTATCCTTCATCCATCTATCCTTCACCCAGTGAGTGGAGAAGTGTGGCTCACTGGTTAGAGGAGGCAGACCTGGAAGCAGAGGTCAGCCCGGGACCAGGGTTCAATTCCCGGCTCGGCGGGGTCTTGAGTCCTAAAATGTCCATGGAGTCGACAATTCTTGCTCCGGTGCCTACTCGATTCACGGGTTCACACTCTGCGACTCTGGGCAATAGCTTGCTTAATCTCCACAACGGCCCCTCGCGGCGGGATGCCTGGCTTTCACCTTGCGGATACCCTGGTGGGGTTATCTCACAGGGGAATACCAGGACGGGTTCCCTAAGCAAGCGCTTAAAAACCGCTTGGTGATTTGCGCTATATAAATTCCTGTACATTTACATTTACATTCACCCTTTTATCCTTCCATCCATAAATCCATCCTTCATCCATCCACCCTTTCATCCATCCATTCACCTATCATTCATCCACCCATCTTTTTACACATCCATCTATCCATCATTCATCCATGCAACCTTTTATCCATCCATACATCCTTCATCCATCTACCCTTCCATCCTTCCATCCATCCACCCTTTCATCCATCCATCCACCCTTTCATCCATCCATCCACCCTTTCATCCTTCCATCCATCCACCCTTTCATCCTTCCATCCATCCACCCTTTCATCCATCCACTCATCATTCATCCACCCACCTATTCACATATCCATCCATCCATCCTTCTTCCATCCATCCATCCACCCATCATTCATCCACCCACCTTTTCTGTGCCTCTCTCATGGAGGGGGGCGGGGGCGTCAGTATCTCTGCGTCTTCTTCCTTCTTTCCCGCTCATGGAAGGGCATCTCTGTGCCTCCCTGCTGGGGGCGGGAGGGGGGACGTGTCACGGGACCCACAGCTCCAGGCGCACAACATCCATTATACTCAAAGGGCTACACTACAGCCTGCTCCCCCAGACCCCACCCCCACCCACTTTCCCCCCTCCCCCAGCTCGTGTGTGTGAGCCCGGCTGAAACCGTTTCAGGGACACACACACAGCCACACCCGAGTACTTGACAGATCTTTAAAAGACCTTCTACTTGTTAATGAGCCTTTGATGTTTTTCACACCTCGGTGTGAATTAGGCCTCCGCCATGAGCACCCTCGATCAGCCCAACGCCAGGAATTGCATGCCCCTGACAGAATCTGCGACCCCCTTCCAAGGACTCCACGACCCCCCTGGGGGTCGCGCCCCACAGATTGAAAACCTCTGTTATAGTGCGTAGCGCGGGTGAAAAGCGCCATGAGCAAGTACATATGAAGCACCGGAAAGCGAGGACGCCAGCCGACTGGACCACGAGGGGAGCGCCCCCAGACAAGAACATGGTGAATATGCAGTGGAGAGGTGAAACAGGCGAGTGAAGAAAAGGAACGCCCCTCACACCAATGCCGGGCATCTGCGACCAGCTGGACGGGAGAGGAACTAGAGGAGCGGTACTAACGTGGGAGAAGACTTCCAGCTGACCTGTAGCAAAGAACAGCAAGGAGCACAATGCAGTGTTACAGTCCAAACATGATAACACAATGAGTAATAATCCAATAGTTGCACAACAAACCCATAACCCCAGAAAAAGAGAACTAAGCCCCAAATGCCCACCATCCCAACTCAACACGTCTGCCCTCAGAAACAGCAATAAGGACACTTCCACCCCTCCTCCCGATCCCTACCCCCATAGCTCCCACTACCAAAAAGGAGCAGCAAAAAGACCCCCAACCCCACACCCACTCCAACCCCCCAATCAGGCTGAGATTCCAACCCACACCACCCCGGGGACCCACAACTATGAAGGGGGAGAACATCAGTACGAAAGGGAATTATCCCGTAGGGGCATGGCAGGGCAAGGCGTACTCCCCTGCAAGAAAGCACGGTGGGCTAGCTAAGGTAGAGTCAGGAATAATAGAAAAGAAAAGACAAACAGAAGATAACACTTCAGTCATTATCGCTGAGGCGAGCAGCAGCATCAGAAGGGGATCTGGATGGCGATGTGCGTGCTGACTTCTCTAGCTTCTTGGCAAATGCCAGGGCCCCCCAGGCTCACAGAAGACGAGAGTTTTTGAGCCCTGATGGACTCTCATCTTCGCCGGGTATGCCAGGGAATAGGAAACCTCATGCTTCTGTAAGATACGCTTGGCAGGCAGGAACTCCCTCCAGGCCAGCTGAACAGAGAGGGTGTAGTCCGGATAAAACTAGAGTGCATTGCCCTGGTGAGTGATGGTGCCCTTGTCCCTTGCAGCGCGGAGTATGACGTCCCTGTCCCGATAATTTAACAGTTTGGTGATGACGGGACAAGGGGGCAGACCGGGACCAGGACGGGGTCCGAGGGAGCGGTTGGCACACTCAACAATGAACACAGAAGAGAGAACATCGCCAAAGAGTTCTTTAACCAGAGATTCCACAAAGTCGTCTATGCGGGAGATGTTGGTCAATTCCAGAAGGCCTGTTATACGGAGATTGCTCCTTCGGGAGCGCGCTTTCAAGTCCTCACTTTTCTCCCAGATAACCGCTAGGACCTTGTCCATTTGGAGCAATTTTTACGTCTTGTGTGGCAGCATCCTCAGCGTCGGACACCCTGGACTCCACATGAAGTAGGCGGTTGTCATGTGTATCTAAGCGGGCGTCCAGGTTGGGCTGAGAGGTGGTCCAGCTGAGTAGCGATGCCAGTAACATTCGATTTTACTTCAAGCATGATTGCTTTTAGGTCCTCTTTACGGGAGGGGGGTGAATCCGTAGTGGCAGCAGGATCACCTCCCTCGGAACTGGAGCCATCTCGATGGGAGGACCTGCGGAGATCGAAGGTGATCTTGGGCTGCTTCGGGTCGGTCTTCTCCATGTTGAGCAGGATCACCAACGTGCGGTTGTCGGGGGTCAAGAAGATTGAAGTAAGAGCTAGAGCCTTGAGAGACGCAGCAGAGGTGGGGAACCGGCCCCTCAGCAGCAGCCGAAGTTGGCAGTCGGACAGCTGAAGCACCTCCTAGATGACAAAGAATGTGAGGGGACTCAGGAGCGGAGGAATGACAAGACGGGCAGCAACCCGTCCAAGCGCCTCCAAGCCAGGACGGCAGACGGTGATAGGAAGTCTGCGGGGTACCAGCAGAGTTCAGCCCCACTGTGGTCAACCAGGAGGTCCTACAGGATGATGGCGAATCAACAGGGGGCCCAGAATGAAGGGGGGAACCCGCCCGTATGGGAATCTCTCCAGCAGAGAGCCAACGTGGAACAGAGGCCGACTGGGGAGGCCAGCTCCGCAGGGCTGCTCCCAGAATGGCGATTAGCCGCGTGCGAGCAACCAGTCTGCACTAAGACGCGCCCCAGTTCTCAAGCAGCAGAACCAAACAGGGGGTGAAGGCCCAGGCGAAGGTAGAAGTTGCTGGTTGGTCTGCCGGGCAGGCAACGCTGCAGGGGGTCGCAGAAAACTAGGCCCAGCTAGTCAGGACGGATGAGCAAAGATCGGTGGGTGAAGGTTTCAGTGGTGGAGTGCAAGATGCCCCGGCTGAATCCAAGCCCTCCAGTCAGGCCAGGGCGCGATTCCAACATAGCAGTGTCCCCCCAGGCGGCTGCAGGAGCAATGCCGCTATGCCCCTGGGGTCCGAACGTTACTCTGCGATGTGAGGCACGGGCCCATTGCTCCGGGTAAGGAGGATCTGGCGCCGGCAGGCAGCCAGGAGGAGCAGTAGAGAAAATGGGTGGTGTCCACAGAGCCCAGCCGGCAGGTCAGGGATGGAGGCAAAAGGGGGGCACGCGCCAATCAGGGGTCCGCATCGGCAAAGGGGCACGGGGGTCCGCCGCTCCCACCACCGGGTCCGGACACCCGCAGCCAACGAGAAATGCGGCAGGGGGAAAGTAAACAGAGCAATGGTGTCTGGGCCGGACTGGGCGGGGCAGCGCCTCTCACCAAATGCCGAAGGCGCTGACTCCGGAATCCTCGACAACAACGTGGGGCACCAAGAGCCCGCGCAGCTCTGTAGGGAGTCAGAGCAGCCCTCACAGGAGCCGGCGTGTCGGCCCAGCACCGGCCTCGGAAGCCGCAACTCAGCCGCAGAACTAAGTCGGAGATCGGGAGTGAGATCAAATGACTCCTCACTCCGCGCAGATCCAGAAACTAGCGTTGAAGTGCAGGTAGGATTTAAAAGCCTGCAGGATTTTCATGGATGTTGAAGCTTGGCCGGCAGATCCCACTCAGAGTGTGGCCATCTTGCAGCCAGCCAAGCCACGCCCCTCCAACTAAGGTATACTTAAATCCCTGTTTAGGGACACTAGCTTCTTCACACAGTCCCTATAGGTTACTACTTCCCTGGTAGACCACAATCTGATCCAAAGTAGTAGGGATTTGAGTTGAGCCACACGATGTATAGGGTTGAGGGCTACATCAAGTCTTAATGGGATAATAGGGGAACTTGGAGGGAGATTAAAGAGGCCTCTAAAAACCTATTGTCAACTCTTGCCAACCCCTCTGCTTGGGCATAGCCCCAAATCTCAGGTCCATAAGTCGCTGATGCTACAGCTATTGCTCTGTGCAGGGAAATGACCAGCGACAAAGCACCTCCCGAGGCAGCCCTGTCTTTTCTCCCTATGGTGGAGGTTTTCAATTGGAGAATGGCTTTGCTTTTTCCAATTAGAGGACCCCACATCTGATTTTTAATTAATATTACTCCCAGATAATCAAAGTATGGGACCTTTTCAAGGCACACCCCCTCTACATACACATTTCCTCTATAGGTTCTGTGGGGATTAATAGTCAAAACCTTAGACTATGAAGAGTTTCATCGGGGTGCATGAAATTAGCAAGGTGTAATCCACAAACATCAAAATAGGCATGACACACCTGCTAATTTAGGGGTGTCATGATTGCAGTCCATCAGTCTGCCTACTGCTCCGTTAATGTAAAGGCTAATTTGAGTTGGGGCAAGGACACACCTTTGTCTTACACCTTGATTGATTTCAATCATGTCTGACAGGTCCCCTATGTTGTTCCACCTGACCTTAGCGTAGGTGCTTGTATATAAGACCCTCAATATCCTTAAAAGGTCTAGAGGAATACCATATCCATTCAATACCTCCCATAGAGTTTCACTTGGGATCAGGTTGAATTCCGCCCTCAAATCTATAAAGGCAACATATAGATGGTCACGCTTCAAGGTGACATATTTCCAAGTTATCACCTTGAAGCGGAGTACCTGGTCCAGAGTGCTGATTTTGGGTCTAAACCCAGCTTGCACATCTTCTAAGATGTTGTTCTCATCCATCCAATTGTTAAATTTAAACAACACCTGCCAACAGAAAGTTTTCTGGGTGTTATCCAAGAGGCGGATGGGTCTGTAATGTATGAGGTTTGATCTTTCTCCCTTTTTGTAGATTGGTAAGATAATTGCTCCATGACATGTAGGTGGAATGGGGTTACCTTTCAGAATGCTATTATATACTGCATTGAGGTATGGTACCCAGATATCTAGTTGGGACAGGAAAAGATTGCCTGGTATACCATCCATCCTAGGCGCTTTTTCTTTTATCATTTGCTCTACTGCTAGATTGGTTTCAGCAATAGTAAAAGTAAGGTTACGTTCTGGTGCGTCCGATCTACTATAGTCATCATGAATTGTGTTTCCAATCCGGGTAGTCTTGGCCCCTAGGGGGAGACTTAATGAATTGATTTGGCTCGATTTACCTTTGTACAGGCCACTAAAATGAAAGACCTATATCTCAGGTTTTATAGTTAACTCCAGATGGCTAGCACTAGAGGAGTTAACAGAAATTAATTTCCAGAAGGTCTTGTGGTCTCCCTTCTCTAGGGCTTCTGCCATAAATAACCACTGTTCCTCCTCCCTCTCCCTGTTGGCCTTTTCTAAAGTTGTTTTATATTTGTTTCTGGCCTCTGAAATTCCAACTCTTTGCCCCTTTTCGAGCTCACATAATAAGAAGGATTTCTCTAACCGGCAGGATTTCGGATACCAGGAGGGGTTTTTCTTTTGGAGAGCGCCTCTTTTTTGGTTCTTGATAAAACATGATCTTAATATACCTATGAGTTATGAGTGTATGGAGACACATTTGATACTACCTATGTATAGCAGGTCAACCTGGGAACATTTCTGCACAAAAATATAAGTGTGTAATATGCTTTGTGTCTGTCTCCATGGCGGCCCATTTAATATTTCTTAAATTCGATGTAGGGACCATAGCCGAGATGGTCACTACTTGGTCTAGTTTTGCGTCAGCAAACACAATCATGGAGAAGGAAACACTTAGAGCTTGGTGGTCAATATCTGGTCTGTGGACTGCCTTCATATCATTTAAATCTGCCAACACCTCACTATCCACAAGGATGTAGTCTATTTTTGAGGTGCTAAGGCCTAGTTTAAAGGTTGGGCAAGGGGGCAATCAGACTCAGTATTCCCTATAACCACTCTTAGGCCATGATCTAATATCAAGTCAACAATTTGGGCTCCCACTTTGGTGGTTTTATTCCTTTATTAGAACCAGGAAGGGCATAGTTTAGGCTATGGGAATTAGTCATTATCGTGGACCTCGAGATAAATCCAATATGTTCACCCTGCTGGGTCGGAAAAGTGGCTCTGCTATTATTGGTGGCTATATCCCTTTCGCCTATTGCAAGGTTGACGGTGGGAGGTATAATAGGAAGATTCCTTTTAGCAATAGTTGAGTGCTGTGCTTCTAAGGCTACAGGACAGTCCAGAATAACTTTTCTGAGTCAGTCAATGTCGGATGTGTTCATAAGACTACTAAGTTTCCCATTCTTGGGTTGCTTTTCACTTAGGAATGAATTTTGGGTTTCTCCTGTTAGCTGATCTTTTATAGGGGTTGGGAAATTGAGTTTGAGTCCTATGCAAGTATCAGTGGGAGAATTAGAGCGTAGCCTTATCCATAATGGTCACTCCAATGTGGTCCCACAGTTGATTATCAGGGCAAAACCGTTTGACATTACATATATCCTCCCTGATGATGGATCTGCATCCCCTTTTGAACTGGATCCAATGGATGACCTTATTTGCCAATGACTCAACTTTCCTGGTGTGAACTTTGATTTTTAGGATTGTTAGTCAAATAGAGTTCAAAGGATTTGCCACGTCTGGCATCAACAAATGCCTTATTGGGTGCACTTTCCCTAGTTATTGCATAAGGTCTATAACTCCATCTGTCAAGTTAGGATTTTCATATGACTGCTCACGTCACGGGGTGGTATCTGGCCTAAGGGGAATGGGAGCCACCCACCTTGTCTCCATAATGGGTCCCTTTGGGTAACCATAGTTATGATTTCACACGTAAGATTTGTAAGAATCCATTGGTAATGGGTGTAGTCCAAAAGCCCTGCTTGCCTCTCTATTTGAGACAGGTTTTAGTTCGTACTACAGAGGACCGGCAGGTGATAAGGGGGAATAATCCCGAAAACCTTCCCTCATGGTCAAGTTCTGACAGTTGTTATTCACATGGTTAAGCTGCTCTCCATTTTGGGTATCAGTCGTGGTCTTTAACTTCGGAGGGGGACCATATATCGGCCCACGCTCAATAGATTGTTCCTGTGTAACTAAATCAGTGAGGTTATCCAGATTGGTTGTTAATAGTCTGGCCATCTTTTCCATAATCTCCCTTAGTTAGTTGATTTTATTTCTTAGTGCCACTAATTGGTCATTTGTGACCACAGGGTCTGTGATTTTGCAGGCCTTCTCAGAGTCACACTCCCCTGGCAATTGGGGGAGGGCGGTTGTTATCCATAGTCTCAAGATTTTCTAGGACAGTATAGTGGTTCGAGCATTTAACTCTTGCAGTTACACACCACACCAACTTAAAGCAAACAGTACTTACGGTTTTAAGCCAAGAGGTGTGACCCTGGCCTGCCTCTTTCTGGCATGCCTGTTTAATTTATTTGTTGGAAATTGTTTTTTGTTTTATTTAATATAATATTTGTAGATATTTGTTATATGTATTTAAAATTATAATATGTTTTTCCATTTTTTTAATATTAAATATATTTGCATTTTAATTTTTCTACATATTTATATATTTTTTAATGTCTTTTGTTTTTTAAATATTTTTATTTTTAAAATTGTGTTTGTTTTTAATTTTGAACTGACTGGAGTGAAAATATTAATTGTTACTCCTCTAAAATCCTACACTTTCCCTACTGTTGCACTCACTGGAGTGGGAATAGTAATTTTTACCTCTCCACTATCCAACACTTTTCCTACTGTTGCACTCACTGGAGTGGGAATAGTAATTTTTACCCCTCCCCTATCCAACAATTGCCCTACTCTCACACTCACTGGAGTGGGACTAGTAATTGTTACCCCTCCTCTATCCAACTCTTTCCCTACTGTTGCACTCACTGGAGTTGGAATTGTAATTGTTTCCCCTCCACTATCCAAAACGTTCCCTACTGTTGTACTCACTGAAGTGGGAATAGTAATTTGTACCCCTACCATATCCAACTCTTTCCCTACTGTTACACCCACTGGTGTGGGATTAGTAATTTTTACCCCTCCGCTAGCCAACACTTTCCATACTGTTGCACTCACTCGAGTTGGAATAGTAATTTTTACCCTTCCACTATCCAACACTTTTCCTACTGTTGCACTCACATGAGTTGGAATAGTAATTTTTACTCTTCCGCTATCCAACACTTTCCCTACTGTTACACTCACTGGAGTGGGAATATTAATTTTTACGTCTCTGCTACCCAACACTTTTCCTACTGTTGCACTCACTGGATGGGAATAGTAATTTTTACCCCTCCCCTATCCAACACTTGCCCTTCTCTCACACTCACTGGAGTGGGAATAGTCATTTTTACCCCTCCGCTATCCAACACTTTCCATACTGTTGCACTCACTGGAGTTGGAATAGTAATTTTTACCCCTCCATTATCCAACACTTTCCCTACTGTTGTACTCACTGGAGTGGGAATAGTAATTTGTACCCCTACCCTATCCAACTCTTTCCCTACTGTTACACTCACTGGTGTGGGATTAGTAATTTTTACCCCGACGCTGGCCAACACTTTCCATACTGTTGCACTCACTGGAGTGGGAATAGTCATTTTACCCCTCCGCTATCCAAAACTTTCTCTACTGTTGCACTCACTGGAGTGAGAAGAGTAATTTGTGCCCCTCCGCTATCCAAACACTTTACCTACTGTCACACTCACTGGAGTTCGGAATATTATTTCTACCCCTCTGCTATCCAACACTTTCCCTACTGTTACACTCACTGGAGTGGGAATATTAAATTCTACCCCTGGGCTATCCAACACTTTTCCTACTGTTGCACTCACTGGAGTGGGAAATTTAAGTTGGAAGGTTTTTAAATAGTTTATTGTTTTAATTTATGATAGAATGTTTTTTTTATTGGATTTTATGTTATTGGTACGTACACACACACACACATATATATATATATATATATATATTCACTGAAAAAAACATAGGTTTCAGGCCTTATATAGTTAGGAATTAGCATTTAAAGAACCTTTGAAATTCACTCAAAAAACTATAAGTTTTAGGGGTGTTTTAGTTAGCTGGACATTTCACTCATACAAAACCATTGAAATTGCTCCTATATAGTTAGTTGTACTAACTATATTTCGCTCACCCGCAATCCACTGCTGATGATGTCACATATTAGATCATTCATGACATGGTCAGTGACATCACTGATGACATCTCAAATGACCATGTCATGAATGATCTAATATGTGACATCATCAGCAGTGGATTGCGGGTGCGCGAAAGGTTTTTTAAATGCTAATTCCTAACTATATAAGGCCTGAAACCTATGGTTTATTCAGTGAATTTGCAAGGTTTTTTAAATGCTAATTCCTAGCTATATCAGGCCTGAAACCTATGGTTTTTTCATTTAATTTCGAAGGTTTTTTAAATGACAATTTTTAAATGTATTAATTGTTATTTTTTTATACTGATTTACTACATTTTTGCAGGCAGGTGTTCAGAGGGCACGCCCCCTTTTTACAACACTCTGCAGCGCAACCCCTGGCGCGTTTGCAGAGGAGGAACTAATTTCCCTTGCATACTGGGGGTTCCTGGGGGGCAACTAGCCCACCAGGAGCCTCCAGTATAAGCCAGTGGGCTGCATTGCAGAGATGTGTAATGAGGCCACACCCTTTTTTACACCTCTCTGCAACGCAGCCCCCGACATGTTTGTAGAGGAGGAACTAATTCCACTTGCATACTGAGGGTCCCTGGGGGGCAACTAACCCACCAGGAGCCTCCAGTATGCGCCAGGGGGCTGCTTTGCTTTGCCACGGAGGGCGGCAATCCCTGGGGCAGTGTGGGGGGTATTGGGCACCCCCCACACTTCTTTATCACTATGCCCCTGCGATTTGGTCCCCCTTGGGGGTAATTTTAAATAAACATACCAGGTTTAAAAAAAAACATTTTTGGCCTTGGGGGTCCTTGTGAGACCCCCTGAGCAGGCATAGGGGGTCAGGGTGCTTCTACCCTGCCCCCTTTTTTTCTACACGTTTGTTTTTCTGCTTTCTTGTGCCTCGGTCTACCTAGCACAAGATGAATGCCAACACTTCCTGGTTAGAAGTGTTGACAGCCAATGAGCATGCTGCTTTCCTGTGAAAGGCATGCTTATTGGCTGCCACTGTCTGTCAACTCTTCAAACCAGGAAGTGTTGGCAGCCATCTTGTGCCTTGGTAGAACCAAGGCACAAGAAAGCATTGAAACAAAGGTGCAAAGCACGCAAAGGGGGCAGGGTAGAAGCACCCTGACCCCCTAGGCCTGCTCAGGGGGTCCCACAAGGACCCCCCAGGCCCAAAATCATGGGGTGCGCACCGTTTTTGTGGGCCTGGGGGGTCCTTGTGGGACCCCCTGAGCAGGCCTAGGGGGTCAGGGTACTTCTACCATGCCCCTTTTTTGAGTTCTACACGTTTGTTTTTCTGCTTTCCTGTCTCTCAGTCTACCGAGGCACAAGGTGGCTGCCAACAATTTCTGTTTTGGAGTGTTGACAGACAGTGGCAGCCAATCAGCATGCAGCTCGTACTCGGGAAGGTACAGAGTACAGTAAGCTTACAGTGCGCGCACGGTGCATAGCTTATAGATATATATTTTTTAAATCCGATTTTCTCAACAACTACTGGAGGGATTTACACCCTTTTACCAAAAGGGCGTGCTGCATACCAGGCCCTACCAGTTTGCCAAGTTTGGTGTAATTCCGTTCGTCGGTTCGGGCTGTAGTCTTGTCTAGATGTCCTATGGAAAATTGCATGGGGAAAACACGTTTTGGAACCCCCTTTTTTTCTCAGCCCCCGCTTGACGAATCCCCCGGAAACTTTCAGGGAAGGAGCGAAGCGTAACAGGCCATCTTCTTTGAGAAAATCGCATACATTCATTAACCGGCGCCAAAGTTATTCCCAATAGAATGTTGTGGATTTCCTATGGAAACTAGGTCCTAACTATATATACCTACTGGCGACCGCCAGTAGGTAATCTGTGTATATTTATATATATTTGTGTATATAATTTTAAAACGATAAACTACATTACAATTAATATTTAAGATATTTTCTTAACATTTATATTACATTTCTTTAATTTTTATATTAATTTTATTATTTAACATATTTTATATGTATTATTTTATTTTATATATATATATATATATATATATATATATATATATATATATATATATATATATATATATATATATATATATATATATATATATATATATATATATAATCCGATATTTTGTAGAACTATATTTTTTACATCGATATTTTTGTTGTTGATATTTTTGTACTTTCCTAGAGTTTACAAGAAATTTGAGAGGTGCACTCGGTGGGGTAAATAGTGAAAAAAGTTCATGAAGTTTGTAAATATTCTGTTCTTTCTTTATTGAATTCTTTTTTTCTCTCTTTTTAAGATACAAAGGCACAGCCAATGCGTTTCATTCCCTTTAGTGTCTTGGGAATTTCAGCAGGGCTACAAGTAGGATCATCTCAATCCGATGGTCCGAAATAAAATGCACATTTACCATAAGCGCAAGACAAAAGTGTTGTCAGCGACCTGAGCCTGAGATTCCTGTATTATGTAAAATTTGCTGAAAAGGAATCCAAGTGCGTTCCTCCGTGTGCGACGAACAGTTGTGTTTAAAGGAAAGACGGAAGTTTATCCTTGCCCCCGGGCGGGAAGTCCGTGACACCAACAGTTCTTAACAGTAAGGATGGGCTTTTTGGTGAATGGCGTCCATACGAGTTGCCATGATGATATAAATCGTCTGATGCGGGACCTTTGATAGGGTCTCCAGCGCCGCCTACTCCTCCGTGTACGTGTTCGTACTTTCCTGTTTAAGTATAGGGAGCCGATATTTTTGCATCAATATTTTTTACTTCTATATTTTTAGCATTGATATTTTGTCAGTGAATCCTGTTGGTGAGATTTAAGAGGATTTCTAGACTTTGGTGGATGTCACGTCTGTCCTATTTAGAGTTAAAAAAATGTGTATAGTTGAAAAAGGGCAACAAGATATTGGGCAATGTTGCATCCACCAAACTTTAAATAATCCCTTAAGCTTTTTTGTGAAATGAAATATAGGTGCCTGATTTCTCAAAGAGCATTGGAACATTCCTTTCAGTCTGCATAAAGGCAAAGCATTATGAATGACAGTCGGACTGCCTGAATTAAACTACATTTAGGTGGCATTACACTTTATTTCAAATCTAATCAAGCTGATTTGGATTCTTCCCCCTTATCATAAATGAACATCCTCAAGTTGGTGCATATTGCACCATAATATCCCTATTGAAATATCAACCTACAGATTTATAATAAGCACATCAACTTCCAAAATAGCGTCATTGCTAGATTAACATTAGTTAATCTACAGTTGCTTGACAACATTTTGGTAGCTCATAATATTGTCATTACATGTCTGCAGGTGGATATTTTGACTGCCATGTTGTGACATCCTATTAGGATCACAAAGGCAGGTGGAGAGCATAGTCTCAATAAGGCAGAGATGGCAAGCTATTCCAGGGAATTACCGTGAAGGGTTGAGATTAAAGAACAGTACACTCATTTCTGACATCCATAGCAGCATGCACATCACTGGAAGCTTAGTTCTTTCCTTTTAAACTGCAGGAACTCACATCTTCCTTGCTCTACGCCAGGAAGACTCTGGGAAGTGGAAACAGGAAAGAGCAATAGAGGCAGCTTCAGCACCTGTCCACCTCACCGTAAAAGGCCAAGAAGCATGAAAGAAGCATCTTTGCCACTTACTATTTGCTGACTGAACAGACCAGCTGAGTAGTACTTACAAATGTATTAGGCATTTGGCAATAACCAGAGATTTACGATCTTTTAAATTGTGTAAGTTCTTCTTTGTCTCCATCATTTGTTCTGAATTAGTTCATGCCATTTATTTAAACTTATTGCTACTTGTGTACTTAGATTCCCAAGAGTACTAACCATTGGTTTCCTGTCTAGACTGTCTTTGACTCCTACTCACAGATTCCTTCCCTAAGTCTCATGCTTCGACGGATGTCGGAAAGAAGTGTACTGCTGTTTAATGTATGCATCAATGTATGCACATCCTTAAAGCTGATCCTGGGTAAACAGCATTTGAACAATAGTGACACTTGTCTCAGCTATTCTTTTTTCCCTGATACGCTTTCAATGAGGGAATATGAAGTTCAATTCAATTCAACAAAATTTGTATAGCACGCTACTCACCCGTAAGGGTCTCAAGGCGCTGAGGGGGGTGGGGGGGGTTGCTACTGCTCGAACAGCCAGGTCTTGAGTTGTTTCCTGAAGAAGAGATGGCCATAGGTGAGTGGAGAGGGAGTTCCATGTCTTGGCTGCCAGGTAGGAGAAGGATCTTCCTCCGATGGTGGATTTCCGAAATCGTGGGACGGAGGCAAGGGCGAGACTGGCGGATCTGAGCTGGCGTGTGGGTGTGTAGAATGTGAGGCAGCTGTTGAGGTACTTCGGGCCCATGTCGTGGAGAGCCTTGTGTGCGTGTGTGAGGAGTCTGAACGTGATCCTCTTGTTGATGGGGACCCAGTGCAGGTCTTTCAGGTGGGCAGAGATGTGGCTGTGGCGTGGGATGTCTAGGATGAGTCGTGCAGAGGCGTTCTGTATGCGCTGGAGTCTTTTTTGGAGTTTGGCTGTGGTTCCAGCGTAGTGGGTGTTCCTGTAGTCCAGACGGCAGGTGAAGAGGGCCTGGGTGACCGTCTTCCTGGTTTCGGTGGGGATCCATCAGAAGATCTTTCGGAGCATGCGCAGGGTGTTGAAGCAGGATGACGAGACGGCGTTGACTTGCTTGGTCATCGTGTGGGAGGAGTCCAGGATGAAGCCCAGGTTGCGTGCGTGGTCCATTGGCTTGGGTGCGGTGCCCAGGGCAGTGAGACATAAGGTAGGACCACTGCCATGCAGGCACATATGTACCAATGTTCCTCCCGCCTTTCAACACGTACCTTGTTTTCACTGCTTTCTGTCCCTACAGAGGGGCTGGTTGTTCCCCATGCCTCTGTAACAGGGGCAAGATCCCACCTCTGTAGTGAGAAACTTACTCTTCTTGTCATTTCTGAGGGTATCCAGTCATTTGATCTGCCTAGATCTTACACATACAACCACTTGGTTGTTACATACAAGGGAGGGCAATCAGTGATTAATGCATTAGCAAGACTATTTGAAAAAACATTCAATATGGCCCAATATATTTATGGGCATTGAGTTCCCCATAATGTGCAAGCCATGCGATTTGAATAATTAAACATTAGAGCTAAAATTAGGCGCATAATTAAAGAGAGGGACAAACATGGCATTGATGGGTTGCTGCATGATGCAAATGAAAAAATATTATGTATAAATTGCGAGCATTTGAAAGCGTTTGATATTGTTTTGAAATGTATCAATCAAATAGAATTGAATTAGTTTGCAAATTCAAAAAATGTGATATGGAACTGTCCTTAGTGAGAGAATTTAAAAAAAGCAATACAGTGGACCTGGTTCACAAACTGCAATTTGTAGTACGCTTTGTAGTACTTTGAAAGTATTACAAAACGTACTACAAAGTGCTTTCACAAATTGCTCTTTTGCAGGCTATAACACGTTTGAGTACGTTTTTACTTTTCAGGATTGACAAACTGCACTTAAAGTAACTTACACTTTTGTAGTAGGTCCATACCTCAATTATTTTCTCTGGGAGGGTGTTTCAGTACCACTGGAGTGCTGGACACACCACAAAAGTGTAAGCTTACTACAAAAGTGTATGTTACTACAAAAGAGAATATTGCAAATACAGAAAAGTAGTAAACTTACTCAAAATTATAAACTTACTCAAACGTTTGTTACCTTTGTGCATCAGACCCATAGTGTGCACAGCAAATACATAGGCAATAGAGCTTTGCATTATGTGGAAGACACACATGATGTGAAGTACCTAAAGAGATCGAGAAATTGGCACTGACAAGAGTTCACCACAGATAGCAATAGATAATGAGCTATTCACTAAGAACCCAACAATTCGGACTATTTAGTGTAGTTTTATTTTGGAAACTTTGAACCTGACTAAATGGAATTAATTAGTAAATCTGCAAAACTTTGCTGCTCTGTATGTCTATACATATTTGGAATTTAGTATAAAAAAAGAGAGATGGGTTTCTAATGACATGCAGCACAATCACACCTGTGACCCCTGCTCTCTTGCAGTACTGCTATTGGAAACAAAACCCTGCAGACTCTGAAATGGTGTGCGCTGATCCGTGACACACTCAAGCTGATAAAACATTACAGTTCAAAGGAGACAGAAAAGACATTATTGTTCAAGTACATTTGATGCATTGATATGTTTCCTGTGGGTTAGTATCCAGGTTGATGTGCAACGCATCAAGTGAAGAAGGTTGTGACTGGAAATTTCCCTTGTTTTAATATTCTGTAGGCTTAGTGTGCCCAGAAAAGAGCGCAAAGGTCTAAGGGCAGGTCAACATTCAGATTCCTAGTACTACTGAGTATGCCCCTGAGGCTTCCAAAATTGATTAAATGGGAATCATTCAGGAAGCTAATGATGCCAGCTGCTTTATGTGTAAAAACATTAATTAAGAGGTACATTAATTGTAAAACATTTTGAAGAAAGGTTCATGAGAAATGTTTGAAATAACATTAGACTCCTACAATGCTGAAACATTTCTGCTAGTTTAAAACAGCTGAAAATGTATCGCAATATCCTTATTCCTAACCCCAGGCATCAACCTAATCTTAATTTGAATCCTTTCCTCTGCTGTCAAATTTGCTTTCGTAATTTCAAAGATAATATATGAATGAATATATATATATATATATATATATATATATATCTCCAAAGCTTCCAGGCAAATAATCACCAGCACTATCGGGAGTAATAAACCCTAGATTTTATTGGGTTTTGAACATGAAAACACGTGTTTCGGCAACCGCCTTTATCAATAATGGCGGGCACCAAGTGTCAACAGCATTTAACTGTACAGTGTGCTCATCAACAACGAACACCAGACGTTCTTCAGTTCATTGGTGTAGACATATGCAAATGTGCAAAACTGTGTGATACTGGTAACATAAAGAAACAGCAACAAACTGTTTTTCATATACGTACTCCCGTTCTGAATGGGTAACCCCCACAAAGCCTAAACATACAAATCTGCAACAATGTGCATTATCAATTCAGCAATGTGAAATCTTTTCTGCAACGTATCACCCTGTATGTGTATTTACCATGAATGCATTTCAGATATGTGCTACCGCCCTGGATGGGCAAGCCCCACTAGACAAAACATTCTGCTCTTGCATCAGATTGCATGTTCTATAACATAAGCGTACATCACAAGCTAATTTCCTTTATCAGCAGCATACCACCCTATATGGGTTAAGCACCTATGTTCAAAATCCTGCTATTCTCTATTGTACCTTCACCGTATTCTTTAATATCAGATGCCACAAAGCAATCCCCAATTAAAAAGCAGCATGCACATCCTAGGGTATATTATTCATAAGTGAATCGCCATTTCCTCCCCACTATTCAAGCCCTTTGGTGTCTTTGTTTGGTTGTCTATGATATATCTAGACTCCAATCTGCGAAGCTGTAGTTGACTGTCACATCCCCTCACATTTGGGGGTACATGATCCTTACAAAAGAATCTCAACAGAGATTGCTTTTGTGGTATATTTCAGAGTGCTGTGCCACCGGATTCATGGCACCCTGGTTGGCAATTGCTCTAAGATGTTCTAAACTACGAACTTTAGTTTGGTGAATGGTACTGCCAATGTACCTCAAGCCACACAGACATACCAAACAGTACACTGTGTGGCTTGTGTTGTAATTCATAAACTTCTTGATTCTCTTAGGTTTCTCTAGGTTTCTATAGGCTAGGTACATCATAGGTTAGAACCTTGTGACTGTTTTTACATGCCTTTCACTTAGAGCAAGGAAAAAAATAACTATTTTACCAAAAGCAGATCGTCTACCCTCTGTAGCACAATGACTCTGGACTAAATAATCTCTCAATGTTTTTGTTCTCCTGAATGACATTAATGGTCCCCCCGAACGTATGGAAGGGTGCCCCGATCCCCCCGGGAAACCATTTTGGGCGGGAGGCGTGGCTCGGCTGGTATGCCCAAAGTGGCGTAGCCGGGGCGTGCCCTTTCCCGCCCAGGAGGGGTTGTCCTAGACACCCGCACGGAAGACCGCGCCCAGTGGGCGTACCTGATGAGGATCCCCGCCCTCCCGCAGACGGATAAATAGAGCGGGAATCCGAAGAAGCGTCCTCTTGTTCCTGTGCTCTGAAGGCTGCACCACTCGTCGCTCGTGAGCCCTCGACTGAACAAGCGGCAATTTTGAGAACTTGTAATCTTGTTTTTTCTCTTTCAGTTATCAAGAGTTCGAAGGATCTGGGACCTCGTTGATCGACTCGAGCGGAGTAAACGAAGCTATGGCCGGCAAAAAAGCGGGAAAGAGCTCCGAGCTGGAGAAGGTGCTGCGCACCTTGTCGAACCGAATGGCAATCATGGACCGAAAACTCGGTAAAGTTGATTCGATCGGTCGAGGTTTGGCCGAAGTGAAAAAGCAGTTAGCGGCCCAGAACAACCCCTCAGGCCGCCCTAAGAAGGTAATAGGCCCGGCCTTGCCGGGAGTGGTCCCTGAGGGTAGGGAGAAGCGTATTAAGAGGAGGGCGGTTTCCGGGGAGGATCCGGTTCCTGAGGTGCCCCCATCCGCCCCCATCACGCCAGCAGACATCCCGGTACCGGTTCCGAATATAGGCTTGCCAATTCCTGTGGTAATCACCCCGGTTAATGATGATCAAATGCCCCCGGAATTGGCCATTCAGTTAGCGGCAGTGTTACCCTGGCTCAAGAAGAAAGCGGGGGGGCAGTGGCCGCGGGGGACCCGGCCGAGGAGGCTAGATTAATAATCGAGCAGTTACGGCAGTCGAGAGAGGCCGGGACGGCGAATGTTCCTTTTGTTCCCCCACAGGTGGCGCCAGGAGTACCAGCGGTTAGCCGGGAAAAGGCAGCAGACACGACGGTTGAACCCGGTAAGCAACCATTGCCAATGGCAGGGGAAGGTTCATTACCTTCAAGGCGCGAAAGGGTGGCCCAGCACATCCCAGCGGCCACAAAGGAAATGATATGGGGGGAGAAGTATGTGAATATGTTTTCATTGTTGACTGACCATCGCAAGATGGAATATGCAAAATCCCAGAAAGATCTATGGCACCCCAGTGTATGGCGGGCCAAGATGGCGGAATTTAGGGTCGATGAGACCGTAGCGAACTGGGTGAAGGCCTTTTCGATATTTACGGCAGTCATGGGTGAGCGAAAGCCAGAAGTGATGACCGAGTTGTCTTGTTACCAAAATAGGATTATGGATTTTTACACCATGTATGGGGGGGACGAGTGGAAAGGATATGACATGAAATTCCGAAAAGCGAAAGAGTTTGATACAACTTTGACCTGGGACTGCCTCGACTCGGTGTCATGGCACAAGCAGCTCTTGCCTGGTGCGGCGGGTACGTCCTCGCCGGGCGAGAGCGGGCCGGGGTCAGTTCGCCAAAAGCCTGGGTTGCCCTTTCGAGCAGGCGCCGGTGGGGAATTTCAGTCCAAGACCGGCGGAAACGGCGGCAAGCGGGGGGTTTGTTGGGGCTTCAATAGAGGCAACTGTAACAGGCCCCAGGGAACATGTAGGTTCAGGCATGCGTGTGCGGGCTGTGGGAACTCCTCACACCCGGAGAGTAGCTGTAGATCAAAGAACAGCGGAACGGGAGGAAAAGGGGGGTCTAAGCAAGAGTGAGGTGATGCTTGGGAACCGCTTGCCTACACCTGTCGACATCATGGCTCTGACTCCTTGGTTGAACAAATACCCTGATCATGTATCCGCCGGGGTTTTGAGGAAGGGATTCTTATATGGCTTCAACATCCCGGCGGGGGATTTTCGGGGGGACTCCTTTTGTAAAAATCAGTTATCTGTCCAACATAACCCAAGCGTAGCAGCAAAGAAAATTTCCAAAGAAGTCAGCTTGGGGTGGGTTGCGGGGCCTTTTCAATGCCCGCCGGTGGCAGATTTTGTGTGTTCACCGCTAGGAGTGGTTCCGAAGAAAGACCCGGGGGAGTTTAGACTCATTCACAACTTGTCTGCCCTAAGGGGATCCTCGGTGAACGAAGCCATTAACCCGGATATTTGTTCGGTTCGGTACGCATCGTTCGACGATGCCGTTGCCATGTTAAATCATCTGGGCCCCGGAGCACTGATGGCGAAATCGGACATCGAATCAGCATTTAGGTTGCTCCCGGTACACCCGCGGGACCAGCGCTTGCTAGGTTTTGCGTTTCAGGGGAGTTATTACATGGATAAATGCATGCCTATGGGTTGCTCCATTTCTTGTGCCTATTTTGAAATGTTCAGCTGTTTTTTAGAGTGGGCGTTCACTGAGGCCACGGGGTATAGGCACGTTATGCACTATCTAGATGACTTCCTGTTCTTGGGAGCGGCCGGCGATACGGAATGTGCGCAGGCGCTGCAGGACTTCTGCATCCTCATGCGGGAATTCGGAGTCCCATTGGCACCAGGTAAGACGGTTGGACCATCTACTTCACTGGAGTTTCTGGGAATTGAGCTCGATTCTGTGGAAGGATGTTTCCGTTTACCAATGGAAAAGGTGGCCAAGTTTAGGGCTTCCTTGACCCAAAACCTGGGCAAGGAGAAAGTGACCCTGCACCAGTTACAGCAGACAGTGGGTCAGCTTAACTTTGCCTTAAGGGTGATACCAATGGCCCGCCCCTTCTCACGCTCTATTGCACAAGCTATGATTGGCCTCAAGGAGGGACACCACCGTACGAGACTGTCGGCAGAGGTTGGCCAGGATATGCGCATTTGGTTGTCATTTCTGGCGGCCTTCAACGGTCGAGTTGTGTGGAACAAACCACCAGCATCATCGGATGAACTTGGTTTGTGGACCGATTCAGCTGGGAGCGTGGGATTTGGCGCCATCTTTGGTAACCGATGGTCGGCGCAAGTATGGCCGACGTGGTGGCACTCCAGCGGTCTAACAGGTAACATTGGGTTCGTGGAGCTATTTCCCATTTGGGTTGCTCTGATGGCATGGCCAGACGACTTTAGGGACCGATCAGTTGTGTTTTGGTCTGACAATATGACTGTGGTTGAGTGCATTAATCAGCAGGCAGCCTGCTGCAAGTGGATCTTGAGATTGTTAAAAGAAATAGTTTTACGTTGCATGAAATTGAATGTGCAATTCAGGGCGAAACATGTGCCAGGTGTTCTGAATAATGCAGCGGATGCACTCCCTCGTTCACACATGCAGGCTTTCAGGGGCTATCTACCCACAGCGGACCTAGTGGCGGCACCGTTCCCCGAAGCGCTATGGCTAATCGGTGCCCCGGATTACAAGACCTCGTGGCAGCCAGCTTAGCCCCCAGGAGAAGGAAGGCTTACAAAGGAGCGTTTCGTTCCTACTGCACATTTTTGGGTCCGACAGGGAGACAGAGCTGGGGTCGAGAGGAATCCTTCCTGGGGTTCCTGGTAGCGCTGCACAGAGAAGGCCGATCAGCGGCAACGGCCAATAGACATAGGGCGGCCATTTCGTTCATGGCACAGCTGCACGGTATAAGTGACCCGACGGGTTCCTTTTTGGTTAGGAAGGCACTCCGCGGCTGGCAATGCCTCGAGGGTCGCAAACAAGATACGAGGCTCCCGATTGGCTTAGACAGATTGTCTCTGCTTTTAGCAAAGCTGGATGAGACGTGCTCCTCTCCGTTCGAAGCAGTTCTGTTCCGGGCAGCCTTCGCCTTGGCATTCCATGGGGCTATGCGGGTAGGCGAACTAGTGGCGAGGAACAAGAAGGATATGGAGGGAGGCTTGTGCAGGGATCACGTACAAATAAGGGGTGATTCGATGGTGATCTCGATAGCCTGGTCCAAGACAGGCCAGGAAGCTATGGGAGATAGTGTTGTCGTGCAGCGCGCACGAGGGTCCCCCACTTGCCTGATAAAGTGTGTAGAGAAATACTTGGCACAGAGGACGGCGACATGGGGGGGGAGCCTGCTTAGGCACAATGATGGCACCCCACTGACGAGATTTCAGTTTCAGAGGGTGCTAGCACTGACAATCGCTGCCGCGGGCATGGACCTGTGCGATTTTGGGACCCACTCATTCAGGATAGGGGCTGCTACTGAGGCTACGGCCCGGGGTCAGAGCGCGGAGGAAGTAAAACAGCTGGGCCGTTGGTCCTCGAATTGCTTCAAAAGGTATGTGCGATTGCACTTGTTGTAGAAGTCAATTGACATGCACTCACGCTTCTTGTCTTTTGTTTTAATTGCAGTTTCGCAAGCCTGTCACGCGGTGCGGAATTGGGAGTCGACCCAACACCAGGAGACCAGTGGTCGAGGATCAGCGACTGGAGAGAGAGTGGTATGGGTCGTGGGCCACTCATATGTGAGGCGCGCCGGAGACGTATTCAAGGCAGGTGACGAGATCCACGCATCTGGTGAATACGGGTACAGAGTGGCCTTTCATGGGAAGGGCGGCCTCTGTTTTGACCAATTGCAATCTTTCTTGGAGGGTCTTTTAGGGCGGCAAAGGTCACCGCCATCTGTAGTCATAGTACACCTGGGGGGCAATGACTTAGTGAAGTTGGGAAGACGAGTGTTATTGGAACATATCCTGTCGGCAGTTAGCTGGTTGGCTAAGAAACTCCCAGGGTGCACGATTGCCTGGTCACACATGATCCCCAGGAAGATTTGGCGGGGGGGTCTCTCAGTGTCAGCGTTGAACCGCTCAGTGAAGAGGGTCAACAATAAAATTGGGAAATTGTTTCGCTCAGCGCAGTTGCATAGCATTCCTCACGGGTGTATTCGGGGTGATCACATGTATCTGAATGATGGGGTTCACCTGTCCAGGGAGGGGAATGATTTACTCATAGGAGACTTCATAGCATGGTTAAGGGGTTTGAGGAAGCATGACCTTTAGGAGGAGTGGGGGGTCCGGATAGTCGGTCAACTATCCGGCCTGTGGCGGTAAGGTCATGATCGGTGAGCAGTAATTTCAAGGTCCCTAGAGGGGGGCGCCACCCAGAATGGATGGGAGCGCCCGGGGGGAGGCGGCCATTGGCCCCTTCCACGGGGAGGCGGCACCCACTAAGGATGGGTCGCCTAGGGGAAGACGGCCATAGGCCCCTCCCAGGGGGGAGACGGCTAGATGCCCCTCCTATGAATTTCCCAGGGGCCGGATATCCGCTTGGGCGGAAGAGAGTGTGGGGATGGGGGGGAGTCCACGCTGTCCTTCCTACAGATACCTCACACGGTAACTCGGACGACCTTTAAGATGGCGTCGAGTGAAAGGGGGCCCCCTCGACAAGGGAAGTTACAGTTGGCAATGAGGGTAAAGTCCTCTGCGCATGCGCCACTCACACCGTGAGGGCGGGATTTTGGTAGTAGGGATCTGACACCGGTTAAGACCTTGCCGTTGGCCCTTAATGCTAGGATGTACAATTTTAATTTAGAATGTATGCATTTTCAGGATGCTAGACTCGGCTAGGAAACCTTTGTATTAGAGATCTGTTTAGGTTAGCCAAAGAACATGTCTTCATCAAAATGTAATGAAAGTAAAATTGTACATAATTTATGAAACGTTTTATTTAATGTTTTAAATTTTGTTTCATATTTTAATAAATACGGCCGGGGGGGTAACTCCCCCCCGCCTTCCAAAAGTTCAAACCTGTGTCTGTCTTCTCCCATGGGGAATTGGTGTTGGGAGGGGGTGGCGGGCATCCCGGCCATATGGGAAATCCTCTCCTATTGTGGAGTCGAATTTTAAGATATGCCAATTCTTTCTTAGCACTTTCCTGATATTATTGGAGTCACTGGAGTTATCAGTGATCATCCTAAAGTGTTTCTGAGCTGTTCTCCCTTTCATTTCTTCTCCCAGCCTGCAAATCACCACTGACTAACTCCAGTTTCGATTTAGTATCTACTGTCTCTTTAGCTTGAAGGAGAGTTTCTCTACAATATACGACCCAATGTATGATGGTCCAGGCACTCATCACCTCTCGCCTCGATTACGGCAATGTTCTCTATCTCTGTAGCTGCCAAACGGTATTGAGAAAGCTACAGGTAGTTCAGAACTCTGCAGTACGCCTTCTTTGTCAAGTTCCTAGACAGGCTTCCATCTCGCCGTATTTACGTGACCTTCACTGGCTTCGAATTGATCAAAGAATTACATTTAAAACCCTGTGTTACATCTTTAAAATCAAACAAGGTGTGGCACCAGCGTACATGAAAGAGCTCATCCATCCTTACAATCCTTCTCGTCCCCTGCCCTCCACAGCCCACGGAGACTTCGTGATTCCCAGATTTAAACTTGTAAGAATGGGAGGCCGTTCCTTTTCTTGTCTTGGCCCCAAAATCTGGAATTCTCTTCCGGTGTCCTTGATGAATGACCCGTCTTATCTGAGCTTTCGAAGAAATCTTAAAACTTGGCTCTTTTAGTAGCAAATGGTTCTTGACTGCTCTTTTTCTAGAAATTTGTGTGCTAGGTGCCGGGAAACCCTTTTTGGGTAGCTGCACGCGTTACAAAACTAATTTATTATTAATAATAATAATATTAATATCCCCTCATCTAAAACCTTTGGAAGCTTTCCTTTGCTGCTGCTTGAAAATCACAATCTCTGGTGCAGTTCCCTTTTATCCGTAACAACTCACCATACGGAATGCTAGTTATGGTCTTTTCAAGATGGCAACTGCTAGCATGCAACAGGGAATTCCCAGCAATTGGTTTCCTGTGCAAAGAAGTGCACAGTCTGTCTTCCGCAGGGAATACCGTTAAGGCAAGGAAATTCACAGATGTCTTTCTTATTTCACCTGAAAACTTGAGATTCATGTCATTCTCATTGAGCACATTCACATACTCCTTGGCTGACTGTTCTGTGCCCCTAAACACAATAAAGAGATCGTCAATATACCTGTTCCAAATGATGATCTTACAGGTTCATTCCTCATTAACCTCTGCCCAGGCCACCTGCTTCACCCACCAGCCTACAAAAAGATTTGCATAACTGGGGGGGAAGCAGGTGCCCATAACAGTACTGCTTATTTGCCTAAATAGTTGCTCCTGGAACAAAAAGATATTATTGTTCAAACAAAAGTCCACACATTCAGTCTGCATTGTATTGTGCTCAAACAGTTAAATGGATCGTTCTCTCAAAAAGTAGCTCACAACCTCAAGACCTTTCTTGTGCTCATTGCTAGTATACAGGCTTGTGATGTCTAATGTCATCATCACGAAGTCTGTCTCCCAGGCGACATTCTCCATCCACCTTAAAATATCTTTTGTTTTCTTTTTTGTAAGAGATCAATTGAATCACAAACCCAAATTGAAAATGGTCTACAAATCTGGACATATTCTCCGAAAGGCTGCCCAGAGACGAGACTATAGTGCGTCCAAGGGCACATGTTTCATTTGTATGTATCTTTGGGAGGTGGTAAAAGGTTGGAAGGTGTGGTTGCTTACACTCCAAAAAGGCATATTCCTCTTTCCCTAGCATGTCTTTGTGATACCACTTGTTGAGTAGTGTACGATAAGATCCAATACTGTTTTCAAAATCCTTCCTTCCAATCCTCACATAACTCAGTTTATCATTGAGTTGTTGCAAGGCTTCAGTCTGATAGAATTCAGCTTTTAATAACACTGCGTTTCCACCTTTGCCGGAAGGCCTACAAACAATGGTTTGATCTTCCTGCAAGCTTTTAATCGCTTTCCTCTGCTCTTCAGTGATATTGTTCTTCATTCTTCTCTTGTTATTCACTGTCCGTAGTTCAATCAGTTCCTTAGTAACCGCCTCCGTGAACACATCAATAGCATCCGTGGGCATTTAAAGAATGAATTAAGATGTTGGTTTAAATGGACTTCCCGGACTCACTTGGACGATTCCCATCTGATCCGTTCTATTCCTTCTAGTCTGAATCAGTTCTCTATGATCTCCTTCACTTTGCAGATCCTCCAATACTGCCAATGTCTCAAGGTCATTGACTGTCAAAATGCCCATGTCATTGTCCACAGCATGTTTTCTTTCCCTGCGTCCTGGATGTTGTCATTTAAAATACTTGTACAGTTTAATTTTCCTTGAGAATTTGAATAAATCGATCCTTGTCTGAGTGTACTTGGATCGTTTGGATGGACATAATGTAAGTCCCAGTTGTAGTACATTCTCTTCTATTTGATTCAATGTTCTTGGAGGTAGGTTCACGATATTGAGCAATTCTGGTATTAGCGCTTGGTTCCTCATTTGTTCCAAGTCATCCGAGGTGAGGCGCTGCCATTGCCTGCTCCAGCCACCCCTCTTAATTCTGCGTTTGCTTTCTGTTCTGGAGGTTTCCCCTTCCTCCTCTGCCCCACGTTTGCCTGATTAGGCGAAACTCCTCGTGAAAAGGAGTAGATGACTCCTTAGCTATAGCTCTTGGTCCGCTTTCCTCGCTAGGCAGATCCGTGTCTGTAACATCAGACTCTGATGTTTCTCTCCGTTCAGCAATTGTCTGGTTCTTATCGCTCAACTGTTGTTTACATGGTGCATCAAATCTTTTGGCAAACGTAAGAAGACGCCCTAGCTCATAGTCTCTTGCGCCACGCTCAAATTTATCATGTTCCCTTTGCTTTATTTTCTGTTCATAACTGATAAGGCGCTTCTTCAGTTAATTTTTCAATTCCTCTTGTTTGTTTTTGTCATCATCTTTGGCAATTTCACTATCCAAAATACTGATGTCCTGTAAAGCTTGTTCCTTGTCACTCCAGGCGAACTTAATTAAAATGACTAACATGCCCTTTGAAGAGTTTGCAGTATGCTCCGCCCACTCTTATATTAGTTGCAGGTCTGGGTTCTCATACGTGGGATCCGTGTATATACGCAGTCCCAGTGGTACCCTTTGGACAACAATATAATTCTGGAGGGTGGTTGCCTCCCACCACTTACGAATTTCCCTCTCGTACAATCTCCCCAATTTGTTGAATTGCACTTTTAATTAATTCGTGCCTAGTGCTGCTTGGCTGCTGTCATTGCCTCTTCTCTGGGAATCGATTTTCCTCTTGAATATATCTTCTGCTGCCTCCCAGCGCGCCGCCTCACTAAACATATCCCTTAGAGCAAATCCTTGCTCAGTACAATTCCGTGTTCCTTCACTCCCTCGACCTGCCGCCGATTCTTCACTTTATGCCAAACATGCATTGCATTTTCTTATTGGGGTGGTTTTCAACGCGTTTTCAGTGCGGACCCAGGAATTACTTGGCTCCACCGCTATGTTGTATCCAGATACCGGGAGATACTTTGTTGCAGATTGCTTTTCAGCGGCGGATGAAGGGAAAATTTTATCACGCTTCCCTTACTCAGTCTGACTTTCCTTCACTCGCGGTTGGGTGGACATCAATAACAGACACCGGACTTCCTTCAGTTCATCATGTCAGCCATGTTTACACATGCAAATTTGAAAAACGGTGTGATACCAGTAACAAAAAGAAACAGCAATACACTGCATTTCAAGTACGTACTCCTGCCCTAAATGGGTAAGCCCCACAAAGCCTAAACATACGAATCTGCAACAATTAGCATTATCAATTCAGCGATGTGAAAACTTTTCAGAAACCTATCACCCTGTATGGGTATTTACCATGAATGCATTTCAAATATGTGCTTCAGTATATATATATATATTTGTTGCCATAGATTTATCCTTACTTGAAGGTGCATTCGACTGCAGACATATTTCAAACTGAAACCGGCAATGGTATCCAAATATTTAATTTCTGCTTAAAGCGTTTTGCTTCTTGTTCACAGGATTTTCAAACTCTTTGAAGAAATGCTGAAAAAACCACCCTTGTGCATGTCAATCGGGTAAGCTGCACCACTTGTAAAGCATGGGAGAGGCGGCAGGTTTGAAACTTTTCAAATACGAAATGCGGGACTGCAGAGCAAAATGAGAATGAACGGCACAATATAATATCTGGAGGCCCACAGGAGGGTAATCATTTTGATAAATTAATTTTTGAGTTGATGCAGTCCCCACGAGAGGGGAAGAATTGCCTGTAATATACTACGTGTCCCAGCATGCACAACAAGTAGCACTTACTGGGGAGGCCCACCAGGGGGCGATACATTGATTGACATGCACGAGGACAGGTGGTTCTTTCAGCGTTTCTGGAAAGACTTTGAAAAGCTTGTGAACAAGGAGCAAACTGCTCCAAAGCGTATTGGGCAGAAATTAAAGATTTAGATACCAATTGCCTTTCCAGTTTTTAATATGTCTGCAGTCGAGTGCGCCTTCAAGTAAGGATAAATCTATGGCAACATAAAATTCTGGCTGTCCTGTCGGAGAAGTCAGCACCACTTGTAAAGCATGGGAGAGGCTGCAGGTTTGGAGCTTTTGAAATAAAAAATGCGGGACTGCAGAGGAAAATGAAAATAAACTGCACAATATGATATCGGGAGGACCACTAGAGGGTTATAATTTTGATAAACTAAGTTTTGAGTTGATGCAGACCTCACGGGAGGGGAAGAATTGCCTGTAAGATACTACGCGTCCCAGCATGCAAAACAAGTAACACTCACCGGGGAGGCCCACCAGGGGGCGATAAATTGATTGACATGCACAAGAACAGGTTTTCTTTCAGCATTTCTGCAAAGACTTTGAAAAGCATGTGAACAAGGCGCGAACTGCTCTGAAACACGTTAGACAGAAATTAAAGATTTGGATACCAATTGCCGGTTTCAGTTTGAAATATGTCTGCAGTCGAGTGCGCCTTCAAGTAAGGATGCCTGCTCCCCCACTCCATTCTGATCAACGTAGTTCGCCGCAGGGATCCATGCAGTGAAGGGACCCACTGAACACCAGGTGATGCTTCCAACTCTGGTTGGTCGGCGTTCCACAACCGCTGCAGAAGGGTCCCCCTTATCAGGCAGATACCTGCTGCCTACTCTCTCCCCATGTGATGAGACAACACCGGGGGGGCGACGCGAATGCTGTATCCAACAATTTGCCAGGTAGTTTGCAGGGAAATCGTGTAGCACCAGACCGAGAGGGCGGTCACATAGCCAGCACCTTCTAGCTGGCGTAACATAGTTACCAGTCTTTCTCCCTCCAAAAGGAAAAGTGTGACCATGCTCCGTGGGACTTTAAAAGCGGCTTTATTTGTTCTCAGTGCACAAGCATAAAAAGGGTTCCTGAAACGCTTGGCAGATGCGCTTCTTCCTTAAAATGGATTAATCAGTGCCCGTTTCAGTTGTAAAGATGTCAGGGGTCCATTACTGTGGTGTTTTTACAGCTGTGGCCACTCCCAATCACGTGGTCACAACCCTCCTCTGCCTCACAGGTGCGAAGCTCCTTGTGCTTTGCCTGCTCCCCCACTGCATTCTGGTCATCGTAGTTCGCCACAGGGACCCATGCAGTGAAGTGACCACTGCGCCTCTCACCAGGCGGGTCACCCCCTTGCTCCTCCTGCCGCCTCCTGCCTAGTCAGCCTTCGCCACCTTTTTCCGCCGCCGACGCCCCGCTGCCCCCCGAGCGTCCCAGCCACAGCTGAGCCGCCCGCTAGCCAGTTTTCCCACCGCTGCTCTCCACAGCCCCCGCCCACCACCGGCCCATTGGCCGAACCGCTCCCGCCGCCCAGCTGACCCGTCCTCCCGTCCCCCTTCTTATGACGCCCCCAGGGCGACTGCGCAGCGGACGCGCGCAGCGGGAGCACCGACTGAGCGCCGAAGGTGCGCCAAAGGTAAGCCCGTCTGCGCCCGCCCGCGCCTGGCCCGCGCCCAGCGCCAGGACCCCTGGCCCCCGCAGAAACCAGCCCACCCGCCGGACCAACGACCCCACCGAACTCAACGCACTCAACGCCGGCCGAATCCCGGGCTGCTACCGAGCCACCCCGAGACGCACCCACGGACCCTTCTGCTGCCACTCCTGCAAGTTCACCTGCATCCGGACCTGCACTACTCCAGCACCGACCAAGACCAAGACGAGCAACAGCAGCAGCCACCTGAAATGCATTCTGCTCAACACCCGCTCCGTCCACAGACACGCCGTCGAGCTCTGGAACCTGCTCGACACAACCTCACCAGACATCGCCTTCCTCACGGAAACCTGGATGAACGCCTCTTCAGCGCCCGACATCGCCATTGCCATCCCAGACGGCTACAAGATCATCCGAAGGGACCGCATCAACCAGACCGTAGGAGGCATCGCCATCATCCACAAGAACACCATCCGCATCACGACCAACACCGACGACACCCTCGCACCCGCCGAGCACCTGCACTTCCAGGTCCACATCAACCCCAAGACCACCCTCAGAGGCACCCTCATCTACAGACCCCCGGGACCACGCACACAATTCAGGGAAGACATCGCCGACTTCATCAGCCCGCACGCCCTCCTCTCCGCTGACTACATCCTCCTCGGGGACCTCAACTTCCACCTGGAGAACAACAACGACCGCAACACCACCACCCTGCTGGACAACCTCGCAAACCTGGGACTCAAGCAGCTGGTGACCACCCCCACCCACTACGCCGGACACACACTCGACCCCGTCTTCTCATCCAACAAGGACATCACTTTCAGCCACGCCACCGGACTCCACTGGACGGACCACAGCTGCGTCCACTTCAGCTTCAGAAGGACCACGACCCACCACCACCAGCAACAGGTTGCACGAAGAAGCTGGAACAAGATCACAGCCGACCAGCTCGCGACTTCCCTGAGCAAGAACCCACCCACCAGCGCAACGAACCCCAGCCAAGCGGCCACCAACCTCAGGAAGTGGATCAGCGACTGCGCAGACGACCTCGCCCCCCTGAGGACCCCGCCTAGCTGACCCGGTAGCAAGAAAGCCCCATGGTTCACCGACGAACTCAAGAGCTCCAAGAAGAACTGCAGAGCCCTCGAGAGAACCTGGCGCAGAGACCCAACACCGGACAACATGACTGCCCTCAAGCTCGCCACCCGAAAACACAACCAACTCATCCACGCCACCAAGAACTGCATTCAAGGAACGACTGGACAACAACGCACACAACAACAAGGAACTCTTCAACATCGTGAAGGAGCTCTCCAACCCCAACGCCGGAAACAACGACATCACCCCTTCGCAAGACCTCTGCAACTCCCTCGCCTCCTACTTCCACAACAAGATCGCGGACATACACAACAGCTTCACCACTCAACCGACGCACGCCACGACCGAACCACCGCCCCCCACCACCACTCTCCGCGCCTGGACCCCGATCAGCACCGAAGACACCGTCCGCACGATGAACTCCATCCACTCCGGATCTCCTACCGACCCCTGCCCTCACCACGTCTTCAACAAGGCCAACGCTGTCATCGCACCCCACCTGCGGGACATCATCAACACCTCCTTCGACACCGCTACCTTCCCGGAGAGCTGGAAGCAAGCCAATCTCAGCGCTCTACTAAAGAAGCCATCAGCCGACCCCACCGACCTCAAGAACTACCGTCCCATCTCGCTGCTCCCGTTCCCTGCAAAAGTCATCGAGAAGACCGTCAACAAGCAGCTGGCCGCCTTCCTCGAGACTAACGGATCCCTCGACCTCTCGCAGTATGGCTTCCGGGCCAACCACAGCACCGAGACCGCCCTGATCGCAGCCACAGATGACATCCGAGCACTGCTTGACAACGGAGAAACAGCAGCCCTCATCCTCCTAGACCTCTCCGCGGCCTTCGACACTGTCTGCCACCGTACACTAGTGCAGCGACTCAGCAACGTCGGAATCCAGGAGATGGCACTGGAGTGGATCATCTCCTTCCTCGTCGGAAGGACACAGAGAGTCCGCCTCCCCCCGTTCAGATCTGAAGCCACCAAAGTCATCAGCGGCGTTCCTCAAGGCTCCTCGCTCAGTCCAACCCTCTTCAACGTCTACATGAGCCCCCTCGCAGACATTGCACGCCAGCACAACCTCAACATCATCTCCTACGCTGACGACACCCAGCTGATCCTCTCCCTCACCAACGACCCCGCCACCGCCAGAGCCAACCTCCACGAAGGGATGAAAGAGGTAGCCGAATGGATGAAGAACAGCCGCCTGAAACTGACCTCGGACAAGACAGAAGTCCTCATCCTGGGATCCTCACCCTCCACCTGGGATGACTCCTGGTGGCCCCCCGCCCTAGGCAGCGCACCCAAACCAACAGACCACGCACGCACCTGGGCTTCATCCTGGACTCCTCCCTCTCCATGACCAGACAAGTCAACGCCGTCTCCTCGTCGTGCTTCAACATCCTGCGCATGCTACGTAAGATCTTCCGGTGGATCCCCACCGAGACCAGGAAGACGGTCACCCAGGCCCTCGTCACCCGCCGTCTGGACTACGGCAACTCCCTCTACGCCGGAACCACCGCCAAACTCCAGAAGAGACTCCAGCGGATCCAGAACGCCTCAGCACGACTCATCCTGGACATCCCCCATCACAGCCACATCTCCGGACACCTGAGAGACCCGCACTGGCTCCCGGTCAACAAGGCAATCACCTTCCGACTCCTCACCCACTCACACAAAGCCCTACACAACCAAGGCCCAGGATACCTCAACAAGCCTCAACTCCTACGCTCCCAAACGCCAGCTCGCCACCGTCCCCCGCATCCGAAGAGCCACCACAGGGGGACGGTCCTTCTCCTACCTCGCCGCCAAGACATGGAACTCCCTCCCGACCCACCTCCGCCTGACCCAGGACCACCTCGCCTTCAGGAAACAATTCAAGACCTGGCTGTTCGAGCAGTAGCGGACCCCCCTCCCCTAGCGCCTTGAGACCCTCTGGGTGAGTAGTGCGCTATATAAATGCTTTGATTGATTGATTGATTGATTGATTGATTGATTGAAGGGACCCACTGAACACCAAGTGATGCTTCCAACTCCGGTTGGTCGGCGTTCCACAACCGCTGCAGTGCGGAAGACAGGTAACAAAGTCCTCCTGGGTCCCCCTTATCAGGCAGATACGTGCTGCTTCCTCCCTCCCCATGCGCTGAGACATAACCTGGGGGGCGACTGCTGTAGCCAACAATTTGCCAAGAAGTTTGCAGGGAAATCGCGTAGCACCAGACCGAGAGGGCGGTCACATAGCCAGCACCTGCTAGCTGGCATAACATAGTTACCAGACTTTCTTCCTCCAAAAGGAAAAAGTGTGACCATGTTCCGGGGAACTTTAAAAGCGGCTTTATTTGTTCTCAGTGCACAAGCATAAAAAGGGTTCCTGAAACGCTCGGCAGACGCGTTTCTTCCTGAAAATGGATTCATCAGTGCCTGTTTCAGTTGTAAAGATGTCAGGGGTCCATTACTGTGGTGTTTTAACAGCTGTGACCACTCCCAGTCACGTGGTCACGCCCTTCCTCTGTCTCACAGGTGCAAAGCTCCTTGTGCTGTGCCTGCTCCTCCACTGCATTCTGGTCATCATAGTTCTCCGCAAGGACCCATGCAGTGAAGGGACCCACTGAACACCAAGTGATGCTTCCAATTCCGGTTGGTCGGCGTTCCACAACCGCTGCAGTGAGGAAGACAGGTAACAAAGTCCTCCTGTGTCCCCCTTATCAGGCAGATACGTGCTGCCTCCTTTCTCCTCTTGCGCTGAGACAACACCGGGGGGGCGACGCGAATGCTGTATCCAACAATTTCCCAAGAGGTTTGCAGGGAAATCACGTAGCACTATATATATATTCCACAACCTTCTTACTCCAAGAAGAATTAGAACGCACTCACAATGCCCAATATTTCCAAAATTCCTTTATTTGCAGCAAGACTTCTGGTTAAAAAGGAAATACCGTCGCGTTTCATTAGTCACCACTAACTTGGTCACGGTTGGTATGTGTACATTTCAAAGTAACCTATAACCAGTGTTTTACAAAACATGTGACTCATTACCTCATCACTATTAAGTGATGCATAGCATTCTGGTACTTGTAGGCGGTGGCGGGTAACAATATTTATTAAACGCAAGGAGCCAGATATTTTTGAAAGTTTTCCCCTTCGTTTTTATTCATCTCTTAAAACTCACTATTTTTATTTTTATTGTTGCGATCATATTTGCACTATTGTGCTGTTTAGATTTCATATTTATTACCTTATGTAGCCTATTAGTCATGTTCGATCGATTTTATGGCGGCCATTATTATGTTCACTATTTGATTTTAAGGAGATGGCATTTGACATCCCACAGGGCCGTTTACCCTTGCGATTGATGCGGCCGCTCTACGTTAGTGCTGCCTCAGCCGTTCATATTGATTTGATGTATTTATTTGTCGGAGCTCCGATATTCTTTGATATACATTTAGGTTGAGGCTGCAATGATTTTCAAACTTGGTGCGGCGCTCATTTCCGCTCCAATCCTAAAAGTCTTGGGGTGATTTGTGAAGCGGGGGCTGAGAAAAAAGGGGGGTCCCAAAACGTGTTTTCCCCATGCAATTTTCCATAGGTACCATTCATCACGGCTAGAGCCTGAACGGCTGAACGGAATTACACCAAATTTAGCAAAGTTGTAGTCCTCGGTTCAGACTCGTGCTTTTTGCTTATATGGTGTAAATTTGTTCAGTAGTTCCTGAGAAAAGGACAATTAAAGGTACATATATATCTATGGCCTTGGTGGATGCGCGCATCATCCGCGGGCTATAAGCACACCGTCCCGATCAAGCTGAATGCTGATTGGCTGTCAAGTGGTTGTCAACATTCGAAACCAGGAAGTGTTGGCAGCCATTGTGTGCCTCGGTAGAAGCGAGGATCTAGAAATTAGTGGAACAAGTGTTCAAAATGTATAACGTGGGCAGGTAAGAAATATGTTGACACTTTAGACATGCTGAAGGGGTCCCAAAATTATTTTAACGGATAAATGTGCGCTGGGTGCATTGATGCTCGATAAAAGTGAAGTAGTGTGGCTCACTGGTTAGAGGCGGCAGACCCGAGAGCAGAGGACGGCCCGGGACCAGGGTTCGATTCCCGGCGCGGCAGGTTTCTGGACCAGGGTCAGCGGACTCGATAATTCTCTCGCCTCGGTGCCCACTCTGATCAGCGATCACACTTGGCAACTCTGGGCATTAGCTTGCCTCATCTTCACTAACGGCCCCACCAGACCGCCGGGGATGCCTGGTCTCACCCTGGAGATACCCATTAAGGGACCATCTCTCAGGGAAGCCAGGAAGGGTTTCGCAGCGGTCGAAGCGCCTTGGGACCCTCCGGGCAAGTAGTGCGCTATATAAATGCCTATACATTTACATTTACATTACATTTACATTTAAAAGAACTAAAAAAGGAAGCACCGGCTCCTGTGCTTGTTTAAAAATTAGCTATTTGGGTAGGACAAATCCTGTGGTCTAAAATATTGCATTTGAAGCGAGGGCAGAGAAAAAAGGGGGATCCCAAAGCGTGTTTTCCCCATGCAATTTTCCATAGGAACCGTTGATTTGCGGATATAGTCCGAACGGTTGAACGTATGTATACCAAATTTGGCAAAGAGATAGTCCTCGGTTCAGACTTGTGCCTTTTGCTTAAATGATGTAAATACATTCAGTAGTTTTTGAGGAAATTACAAGTACACGTACATATATATCTATGGCCTCGGTGGATGCGCGTATCTTGCGTGCACACTAAGCGCACCGTCCAGATCAAGTGCTGAATGCTAATTGGCTGTCAAGTGGTTGTCAACATTCGAAACCAGGAAGTGTTGGCAGCCATTTTGTGCCTCGGTAGAAGCGAGGATCTAGAAATTAGTGGAACAAGTGTTCAAAATGTATAAATGGGGCAGGTAAGAAATATTTTGACCCTCTAGACATACTCAGGGGGTCTCACAGGGACCCCCAGGTCCCCCTAAAAATGTATTTATTTTTTTGTTGAAAAAACAAACAAATGTGCTTTGGGTGCATGGATTTGCTGTAAAAATAAATAAAAAGGAAGCGCAGGCTCCTGTGCTTCTTTACAAATTAGCTACCTGGAATGGTCAAATCCCAGGGTCTAAAATATTACATTTGATGGGGGTTCAGAGGGACCACCATTCCTCGGTGCTACAAAATAAATGGGTGAGGGAGCTCTAAGGTCCGTCTAAGTCCTAGGGATTACCACCCTCCGGGGCTTTTTATATTTTCAGAGGGGGTGGCGTGGTCTCCATTCTGGAGCAGTCGAATGCCTTGGGGAACACTACCCCCTAGGAGCATCTCAAGTGATTCAGGTGTCCGTGTTGTAGTGCTGCTGTCACCCGGGTCTTACAACATGGCCAACATGGATGGTACAGGAAATCACTGATCCTACATTCATCCAAAGTTGCAAACATAAAAGATGGTGGACATGACGCATTTCTGCAAATATGAATGTTTGTTGTACATTCAGTGGAGTGTTGTAGCTGTAGTAATACAGGGCTATGAAAGCTTTAGGATGTAGTTTTTGGCACTTGATGGGCAGCTAATATATAAACGTATGTGGTCATTCGGATATACTGTCGCACTTGGTGCTGAAAATCAGTGTTCGAGGCTGGGAGCTGTGTCCACATCCTGTTATTGTAGAGTAGTGATGTTAGCTACGCCTGCCTAAAAATGTACTGTAAATACTGTGCTCAAGTAAATTGCTGATATATTTTTGGGTCTAATTTGTGCTATATAAATATGCTAAAAAAAAAAACAATAAATAGCACACACTTATAAATTGATTATACAGTTTCTTTGCAGTTTTGTAATGATCCACTTGGTATGTTCGTATTTGTAGAATGAGCGAGAGAAAGTTATATAATCAAAGTTTTTGTTATTGCAGAGGTAAGATGATTGCATACATTGTTTACAGCACAATATAATTTGGTAGGGCGCTGGAGCTGCATTTTACAAACATAATAAATACCCAGACACAGATACATAGTTGAAGTGGGTACAGGCACATGCGCTCGACATTTTATTACATTGCTGTTGGTAACAAGTGTAATAGTAATCATGATATTATACACAGATATTCAATCATAAACGGTTTATGAATTCTGCTGTACAAAGGTAGGTGCACTATATGTGAAATAATACAGAAGATTCTATCGTAAATAGTCCATGAGTTATGGTGCACTGAGGTAGGGGTGGTTTGTGTGGAGTCTGTGATGATGCGTGGTTCTGGCAAACCGCACTGGTAAAAATGTGTTTTGAGTATTGAATTTTGCCTTAACAAGGGCGCGTGGTGATTATTTACCGTGTACTGAGTTAATGGTACGTCTGGTGTTTACCGTGTGCTCACCCTTCGATGATGCCTGGTCTGATTGGGCTGCACTCAAACCATTCACTGTTTCATACTGGACTATATGAACTTTGAGGGGGGGAAACTAGCATCAATGGTTATCAATTGCTGTGCAAACTAGGTGTACTGTTCCCCATAACAAATGAAACGATTCCACTTCACCCAGTGCATTCTAAGTTTCCCAAATTGGGGACGAATGTCTGGTGGCGATGTTGAAGGTGATACCCCAGAGGTACTTGGTATTGCCGGTGGTGGAGGTAAATTTTGGCGCAATCTTCTACATTCTTTGTGACCATAGTTCACAGGATGCAGCGATTGAAGGTGCTTTGCCATACTAGCAGTGCAACAGCACTATTTTTCGTCTCTGCTTTAAATAAATCGAGGCTGAATGTAATGCTGTCTGTAGTGTAGATCGAAAGGTAAATTTAAGTTGTGAACCCTACTGTCCGCAGTGTACATCGAAGCCAGTAGTCAGTACAGTTATATAACAATGAATACATACAGTATAATTGTCTCTGCATTAAATAAATCAAGGGTTGAATTCCCTACTGTCTATAGTGTAGATGCACAGCTGAATTCAAGTTGTAAACCCTGCTGTCCGTAGTGTAGATCTTATGGTGGAGTGCATCATCTGGAATCATGATTGAAGTGGAACTATCAGAAACCTTACTATGCAATGGAAGTCACGTAAACCCCAAGCTGTATTGAGCTGGCTTACGGAAATGATGCGTTGGAGTTGTGCGGTGGAAGCAGCATTGCGTAGGGAGGAAATAAGGGGGGGTACGAAAAACATCAATAGCTCTAGAATGGGATGCTATGTTGGAGGAGTTGAAATTAATGGATATAGATGAGGATGGTAGAAGGTTCTATGTAAAAGTGTAATATGGGATGCCCATGACTCGAACATGTGTGTATAAAAGAGAAGCTGTATGGATGAACATACATCACGCAAGGCTGTGTTGTAACAAGAGTGGTACACGGAAAGTTGCACAGGCAACATGAGACCGCGGGTTAATGGGTGGGGGGGAGTTGAGGGATGGGTAAGATTGCAAAAGTATTATTGTTATATACATGGACCAAATTCATGCGAGGTATCCTTTCACACACAATGATACCAATTCTGTCAAATGTTGGGCATAACAATACTGTACTGGATATATACAGCTCGTGTCATATGCCAATGATTGCGAGACAAAAATTTATAATGATTAGATATGATGCTGATGTATGACATAATTGGAAAAACTCAATAAAATATGTTTTTAAAAAAATGAAGTGGAAAATCGAATATGTATACAGCGTACATTTTATTATTCAACTAAATCTATAAGTGATATAAAATAAATGTTTGAAGGAAGCATACTAAAGGGATATTGTGTAGGGTTTGATAGGTGTTATACTTAGTTTGGTGTCTTGAGTGATTTCTAGAATGGCCGATATCCCCTGATTATACCTTACAAGAATAGGGGCAGGACTAGTAATATATAGTGCTTCAATATCTTGTACCAAACAAAAAGAATGTCCAAAAGAATTTATAAACAGTCAGGATGTTCCTTCCTTCATATAGTCTTCTATGTGATATTTTCACCAACGGTGCTTCGGGCTTCATTTTCCCTTCGTATGGCAGACCACACATACAAGAAAAGAGAACACGAATCAGTGGGAAGTATTTTCTATTGTTGTGGTAGGGACAGTGTTGTGAGGGATGCACCGAGCTCCACCACCAGTGTGGGATAGTGAGAAACACAAATGGTGACCACCCTCAAGACCTTACCCGCTCCCTCCCCGTGACAACACAAACCCCTGTATACAGTGACGTACCTGCTCCAGCCACGCTCCTCCTGGAGGGTGGCGGGGCGTTGCGCTCTGTATTTGTTTTCTCGTGTCCTCGGCCGGTGATTCCGTGGGCTCCTCGGGTCCTCCCACAAGATGGCAGCTTCCTCCCGATTCTTCCTGCATCCACCACTCGTCCTCTGTTTTCCCCACTCGAACTTCTGGAACCTCCTGTACAAACATGCGTCTTCCTCTTTGAAGTTCTCCTCTCCCTGTGATAGGATGGCCGTCGATGACATCGTCTCCGGGCACGCCTCTTGTTGTCCTTCGTGATTTCTCTTAAAGGGGCCACTTACATGAAGGGAATGTGTCAGGATCCTCATCATGAAATGATTCTCGATCCCCTAAGACCTCCTGACACACCTCCCCCCTAGGATTTCCCCGATTGGGGGAAAGAGGATAACTGGGCAGATAGTCAGTGTTCCCTTGATCTACACCTTTACAGTGGCCTCCACTATCTTCTTGTGACAGAACTTCTCCTATGCCTACCCCAGATGCATCCGTTTGTAGGATGAATGGTCTATTGAAGACAGGTGTGGTTAATACTGGAGAGGTGGTTAGAGCTGTTTTAAGATTCTGGAATGCCTGTTTTTCATTAGTCGGGGGGATCGGAGGTGGTTTGGAGAGGCCCCTTTTTTTAGCAAGTCGGTGAGAGGGGCTTCACTTCCGAGAATTGGGTTATAAACCTCCGGTAGTACCCTACCAATCCCAGGAAGGCTCTGAGTTCAAGTTTTGTAGTGGGAAAAGGTGTATCTTGTATTGCCCGTACTTTTTCTGTTTGGGGTTCGATTAAACCTTTGCCTAGAATGTAACCCAGGTATTTCACTTTCTGGAAAGCTAATTTGGATTTTCAGGCGTTTATGTGTAGGTCAGCTTTTTGGAGGGCGGAAAGGATTGCCTCAAGATGCGTTAAATGTTCCTCCCACGAATTACTATATACGATTATGTCGTCTAAGTATGCTGAGGAATATTTCAGGTGGGGGGGGCTAAAAGAGTATCCATTAGTCGTTGAAAACTGGCTGGGGCCCGTGTTACCCAAAGGCTAACACTTTGAAGTAATAGAGTCCATCTGGGGTGGGGTGGCAAAGGCCGTTTTTTCTTGGCCGTCTGGGTTCAGGGGTATTTGCCAATAGCCTTTGGTGAGGTCGATTGTGGATATGTAACGGGCCTCACCAAGGCGTTCTATCAACTCATCCACCCTAGGAAGGGGATATCCATCTTGCTTGGATATCTGGTTCACAGCTCTAAAGTCAATGCAGAACCGGATGCTACCATCCAGCTTCGGTACCAGTACCACAGGGTAACACCAGTTGCTATGGGAGGGTACTATGACACCCATCTTCAACATGTAAGATACCTCCTTCTGGAGGGCAACACGACAAGCTTCTGGTACTCTATATGGTTTTTGTTAACTATTATTCCTTCTTGGGTGGGGATGGAATGTGTGGTCAAGGAGGTCCTTCCCGGTTGATCTGAGAATATACCCTTAAAGGACAGAAGGAGGGTATATATCTCATTATTTTGTTCCTCAGTCAACTCGGTATTGATGATTGTGACATCGACACTATGTGGAACGTCCTCCATAGTGGAGATGGTATGTGTGTATCTAGGGAGGGGACCTAACCACTTTTTAAGAAGATTAATATGGTACATCTGTGTCTTAGAATTCGAAAGAGCTAAGATATATGTAGTTTTTCCTATTTTCTTTTTTATTTGGAAAGGACCTTGCCGCTCTTTTCTCAGTTTATGTATGGAGAAAGGTAATAAAACCAAAGCCCAATCCCCTATATTCAGCCCTCTCCATCTTTTCCCTTTATCATAAAAATACTTCTGTTTTTCTTGGGCTTTCTCTAAAGTGTCGTAGGCTAGGGTTCTGAGATTGTGTAATCAGGTTTTGATTTGATTGGCATAATTTAGTAGGGAATGAGCTTCCTGGGCTCCATCGGGCTCCCAGCTTTCCTTAGTTATCTCAAGTAATGTGTGGGGTTTCCTCCCAAAGAGACGCTCGAAAGGGGAGACCCCAAGGCTGCTTTGTACCTGGCTTCAGCGAGCGAACAGGGCCAGAGGGAGAAGTTGGTCCCAGTGTTTTCCATCCCCCGTTAACATTTTCTTAAGGGTAAGTTTAAGATGACCCTTATAGCGTTTAACAAGACCATCAGTCTGGGGTGATAGACTGCTGTTTAGATGTTTTTTATGTCTATCTGTTTACAGACCTGCCTCATCAAACGGGACACATAGGGGTCCCTTGGTCGGTAACAATTTTTCCTGGGAAACCCCATTCGTGAGAATACCTCAATCAGTCGTTGCGCTATAGTGGTGGAGGTAACAGATCATAACGGAAGGGCTTCCCGATACCGGGTTGAATAGTCCACTATGACCAGGACATGTTGATAACCCCTGGTGGATTTAGGAAGAGGCACTATGAGGTCCATTCCGATACGATCAAAAGGTTTACCAATGATGGGGAGGGGGTTCAGTGGGACTTTAGGAGGGATGTATTGGTTCTTGTTTTGGCATATTTGGCACTCTTGGCAATACTTCTTTACCTGAGCATAGATCCCTGGCCAATAAAAATGTAAAGTATTGACTGGGCTGCTTTTTCAGCCCCACAATGCCCTGCAAGGAGATGAGCATGGGCAAAAAACAGAACTTGCTCTCTGAAGTCTATGGGTACTACCAACTGTGGCCCCTCTCCCTCTTTCGCTATTCGATACAAAAGCCCCTTCTGTTCTCTGAAACATAGGTATGTCTGACGAGGGGAATCCTGTGCCACTTTAGCATGTTGCCAAGCATTATAGAGGCTACTATCATTTAATTGGGCAGTTCTAAAATGAGTATCTATAGCCCAAGGCAGCCAGGCCAAGAGCCATCATGGGAGTTCTTCACAAGAGGGCTCTTTTGTAGATTTCTTAATAAGAGATCAGGGAAGTAGGGGTTGTCTATGTCTATTATGAGCTCCTCCTCACGGATAGAGTGGTCGCTCCTTGTGCCCCTGACTTCAAGCTGGTATCGTAGCGCTGCTCTGCTAATATCTCTGTGATACTTGGAATTGCTTTCACCTGCTGTGTGCCTTGTCTAGCGCTTTGCCTTATTAGCGCTATAGTGATTCAATTTGGCTGCTTTTAACATTGTATGCGCATTTGCCTAGAGCGCTCCGACCTGCTCCTCCCCCGCCTCCATTTTGTTTGTTTATCATCCTCCTCGTGTGCCCGACCCGGCTCCCAGCTGAGACGCCCTCCCACAAGCTTAATACAGCGCTGCTCCGCTGCAAACGCTGTGACTCGCTCCTCCTCACGGATAGAGTGGTCGCTCCTTGTGCCCCTGACTTCAAGCTGGTATCGTAGCGCTGCTCTGCTAATATCTCTGTGATACTTGGAATTGCTTTCACCTGCTGTGTGCCTTGTCTAGCGCTTTGCCTTATTAGCGCTATAGTGATTCAATTTGGCTGCTTTTAACATTGTATGCGCATTTGCCTAGAGCGCTCCGACCTGCTCCTCCCCCCGCCTCCATTTTGTTTGTTTATCATCCTCCTCGTGTGCCCGACCCGCCTCCCAGCTGAGACGCCCTCGCCCCTCCCCCTCCACCATCCATATATGACAGGAGTTCCCGCGCGCAGCGACCGCGCCCAACCCGCGCCGAAGGTGCGCCAAAGGTAAGCCCGTCTACGCCCGTCCGCGCCTGGACCGCGCCCAGCGCCAGACCCCCTGCCCCTCGTGCTCCCCAGCCCTCCCGCATTACCTACGATGCCGCCACCCTCCTAGCCCTTAACCCCGGTCGCGCCCCCAACTGCGTCCAAGCCGCCCCTGGACACACCCATGGACCTTTCTCTTGCTACTCCTGCAAATTCATCGGCACCGACAACATCTCCGCTACGACCACACCTCAGATTCCCGACCCCAACCACCTACAATGCATCCTTCTCAACACCCGATCAGTCCACAGGCACGCCATTGACCTATGGAACCTACTAGACACCATTTCTCCGGACATCGCCTTCCTAACGGAAACCTGGATGAATGCTTCCTCCGCACCAGACATCACCATTGCCATCCCTGATGATTATAAGATCACACGCAAGGACCGCACCAGCCACACAGGAGGAGGAATCGCTATCGTCCATAAGAAATCAATCCGCATCTCAACCAGCTCTGACGCCAACCTCGCTAACTCCGAACACCTTCACTTCCAGATCCACATCGACCCCAAGACCACACTCAGAGGCACCCTTCTCTACAGACCACCAGGACCCCGCGCAAAATTCAGTGAAGACATCACGGACTTCATCACCCCACACGCGCTCACCTCCAAAGACTACATCCTTCTGGGAGACCTCAACTTTCACCTCGATAAGATCAACGACCACAACACCGCCACCCTCGTGGACAACCTCACCAACCTAGGACTTAAACAACTAGTCACTTCCCCCACCCACATCGCAGGCCACACACTCGACCCCATCTTCACCTCCAGCAACCATGTCTCCTTCAGCCACACTACGGACCTCCTCTGGACTGACCACAGCTGCGTTCACTTCACCTACAACAAACCAAAACCCAGCATCCACCTCCAACCTACCCTGAAAAGGAACTGGAACAAAATCACCACGGACCAAATCTCCGCATCGCTCCTTCAACACACCCCAGCCCCCTCTTCCAACGCTAACGAAGCCGCCGCTAACCTCACCCTATGGTTATCCAACACCGCTGACACCTTAGCACCACTGAAAAAACGTCAAAACAAACCTGGCAGCAAGAAGGCCTCATGGTTCAACGATGATCTCAAGAAATCCAAGAAACTCTGCCGCTCCCTTGAAAAGGCCTGGAAAAAAGATCCAACCACCAGCACCAAGGACGCCTTCAAAAACGCCACCCGCACTCACCACCAACTAATCCGAAAAGCCAAGAAAGCAGCATTCAAGGATCGACTCGACAACAATGCTCACAACAGCAAGGAACTTTTCAACATCGTCAAGGAATTTTCCAATCCCTCGGCCAACTCCAACGACATCACCCCCTCTCAAACCCTATGCGACTCCCTAGCCTCTTTTTTCCACAACAAGATTGCAGACATCCACAACAGCTTTGACAACCAACCCGGAAACCAACCCACCCTACCTTCTGCTGTCCATCTCCCCCCGTGAACACCCTTAACGACTGGAACCCAATCTCCACTGAGGACACCATCCGCCTGATGAACTCCATCCACTCAGGATCCCCCACAGACCCATGCCCTCACCACATCTTCAACAAAGCAGACTCCGTCATAGCACCGCACCTCCGAGACGTCATCAACTGCTCCTTCAACTCCGCTACCTTCCCAGAAGACTGGAAACACGCTGAACTCACCGCCCTTCTGAAAAAACCAACAGCGGACCCCACCGAACTCAAAAATTACCGCCCAATCTCGCTCCTTCCATTCCCGGCCAAAGTCATCGAGAAAGCCGTCAACAACCAGCTCGCCGCCTTCCTCGAAGCCAACAAATCCCTCGACCCCTCACAATCTGGCTTCCGAGCAAAACACAGCACTGAGACCGCCCTCATCGCAGCAACAGATGACATTCGAACTCTACTGGACAATGGAGACACAGTCGCCCTCATCCTCCTCGACCTCTCTGCAGCCTTCGACACAGTCTGCCACAGCACCCTCCTACAACGCCTCAATAACATCGGAATCCAAGGAAAAGCACTTGAATGGATCACCTCGTTCCTCACCGGAAGAACCCAGAGAGTCCGCCTTCCTCCATTCAAGTCCGAGGCCTCTGAAGTCATCTGCGGCGTACCTCAAGGATCCTCACTCAGTCCCACCCTCTTCAACGTATACATGAGCCCCCTCGCGGCCATCGCACGCCAACACAACCTCAACATCATCTCTTACGCGGACGACACTCAACTGATCCTCTCTCTCACCAATGATCCCAGCACCACCAAAACTAGCCTGCACGAAGGAATGAAAGAAGTCGCCGAATGGATGAAACAAAGCCGTCTGAAACTGAACTCAGACAAAACAGAAGTCCTCATCCTAGGCACATCCCCCTCTGCTTGGGACGACTCCTGGTGGCCGGAAGCCCTCGGAAAAGCACCCATCCCGACAGACCACGCACGGAACCTTGGCGTCATCCTGGATTCCTCACTCTCAATGAACAAACAAGTCAACGCCGTATCCTCTTCCTGCTTCAACATTCTTCGCATGCTCAGAAAAACATTTCGCTGGATCCCCTCCGAAACAAGGAAAACAGTCACCCACGCTCTGGTCACGAGCCGACTGGACTACGGAAACACCCTCTACGCAGGTACCACCGCTAAACTCCAGAAGAAACTCCAACGAATCCAAAACGCCTCAGCCAGGCTCATATTAGACATCCCACGCAACGAACACATCTCTGGTCACCTTAAAGACCTCCACTGGCTACCCGTCAATAAGAGGATCACTTTCCGACTGCTCACCCACGCACACAAATCACTTTACGACATCGGACCAGATTGCCTCAACTCTCGACTGTCCTTCTACACCCCCTCCCGCCAACTACGTTCTTCCAACCAAGCCCTCGCCACTGTACCTCGCATCAACAAGACCACCATGGGAGGCAGATCCTTTTCATACCTGGCTGCTAAAACATGGAACTCACTCCCCGCCTACCTTCGCCTCACCCAGAACCACCTAGCTTTCAGAAAACAGCTTAAAACGTGGATATTTGACAAATAATCCTCCTCCCCTTCCTAAGCGCCTTGAAACCCTCTGGGTATGTAGTGCACTATACAAATTTTATGACTTGACTTGACTTGACTTGACATGAGGGGTTCCGGAAGAAAAGGCAGGACTCCTACCTCGGCCCAAACTTCTGTGCCAGGTTCAGTTCGGAGACTAATTCTAGCTACTGGGTATGCTTTTATGTCTCCGTGAACGCATCTGATTCTTACTGTTTTCCCAGGGACTAAATACTTATAGGGAATTAACTCCTTTCTTGCTACCGAATGTCTACACCCGGAGTGTAGTAGGGCTGTTACCGGCTGACCATTCATTATTAGACTCACATAGAATACAGGGCCTGTTTCCTGAGCATATAGGATGGACTGAGGTAAGTAGCTAACATCCATGGGTTCTTCTTCTGGTTTGTCTCTATTCTTTTTGCAAAATCTGGCAATTCATAGCACTGAGGTCCAGAAGAAGGTAAGGGGTAAAGGGTAGGGGTTCAGAAGGGGTTTTAGTTGGTTTTTTGTCGGTCTTGGTGGGCATGGAGATCTTAAGATTTTTATTTGGATCTCGCATTATGCTCCTATTTTGGGCCCTGGTATAAGAGGTGGCCATTTCTACTGCCTGTTCGATCGTGAAACCATCATGCTGACGAAGCCACTTTTGCGTTCCAAAAGGTAAGGCCTCCAGAAATTGTTCAAGAAAGATTTATTTCATTATTTTTTCTGGGATTGACTCTGAGGGTTTGAGCCAACGATCTGCCGCATCTTTTTGCTTGTATAACAGTGTTTTTGGGGTGTCTTCTGGTGCACCCCTCTCTTGTCGGAACTTCAGGCGGGGGGTTTCGTCATCAACCCCCAACCTATCCAAGATAAACTGCTTAACATGTCCATATGTGGCTGTGCCATCCTTGTTGGCCATTTGATATGCGGCCTGGGCCTCCCCTGTAAGCAAGGGAGCCAGATAGAAAGGCCATGTCTCTTCTTGCCACGCGCTAACTCTAGCTGCCCTCTCAAAATTCAAGAAAATAGAGATAGGATCATCGCCTGGGATGTACTTTTGTAGTGGAATAACGGTTCCGGGTGGTGTAGGGCCTTTGCTTTGCGTAAGCGCTAACATTAGCAGTGACTGACCCTCGGCCAACTTGGTCAAATTATCCGCCTGGGTTTGTATAGCTGAGGAGAAAACCGCCCGATCCCTCTCCGCTTGGCTGGTATTCTTTTCCATAGCCCATTCCAACTAGGCCTGGCTCTCTCTCATTTGTGCAATTAGATTCTCCATCCTTTATAGGTTGAAAACTATGCCCGCATTCTCCACCATGGATGTCTTGAGTGATTTCTAGAATGCCCGATATCCCCTGATTATACCTTACAAGAATAGGGGCAGGACTAGGAAATATATAGTGCTTCGATATCTTTTTATTGTCCCAAACAAAATAAAAAAATGTCCAAAAGAATTTATAAACAGTCAGGAGGTTCCTTCCTTCATATAGTCTTCTCTGTGATATTTTCACCAACGGTGCTTTGGGCTTCCTTTTCCCTTTGTTTGGCGGATAATACAATCAGTGCCTCGGTGTCCTTTTCCCTCCGTTTGGCAGACCACACATACAAGAAAAGAGAACACGAATCAGTGGGAAGTATTTTCTATTGTTGTGGTAGGGACGGGGTTGTGAGGGACGCACCGAGCTCCACCACCAGTGTGGGATAGTGAAAAGCACAAACGGTGACCACCCTCAAGACTTTACCTGCTCCCTCCCTGTGAGAACACAAACCACCGTAGGTGGCGGGCCATCGCGCTCTGTATTTGTTTTCTCGTGTTCTCGGCCGAGGATTCCATGGGCTCCTCGGGACCTCCCTCAGGTTGGCAGCTTCCCCCCCGATTCTTCCAGCGTCCAACACGCGTCCTCTGGTTTCCCCACTCGAACTTCTGGAACCTCCTGTACAACCGTGGCGTCTTCCTCTTTGACGTTCTCCTCTCCCTGTGATAGGACGGCCGTCGATGATGTCGTCTCCGGGCAAGCCTCCTCTTGTCCTTTGTGATTTCTCTTAAAGGGACTGCTTACACCCTGTACATGAAGCGGGAATGTGTCAGGATCCTCGTCATGAAATGATTCTCGATCCCTTAAGACCTCCTGACATTTGGTTAGCACTGAGTTAGTGGTACCTGAAACAACAAGGTTCTGTGGAGCCTGCGATGATGTGTGGTCTGGGCAGGCCATACAGATAATAATGTTTTTTCGTCTTGTGAATTCTGCCTTAGAAAGGCCACGTGGCGATTTTGTGTAGGTTTGAGGGAAATTACTTTGTTTGGTACGGCACTTTATAAATAATGAATGAAGAATCAGTTGAATTCTGCCTGAATACGGCCATGTGGCGATGAATTATGGTGCACTGAGTTAGTAGTACCTTTGGGACTGAGCGTGTACATAACCTGTGATGATACATTGTCCGGGCAGCTGCACTGGGGATAACGTTTTTTGACTACTGAATTTTGCCTTAATAACGCCTTGTGGTGATTATTTATGGTGTACTGAGTTAGTGGTACGTCTGGTGTTTAGCTTCTTAACGGGCTGCACTCAAAGAATTGACTGTTGCATACTGAACGGCATGTACTTTGAGGTGGAAAAAAAAGTACCATGGATGGTTATCAATTCTTTAGCAACAAAATGTTCAGAATTAGATGATTCTTCCAGTGGTGTAGACATTTTGTCTCCAAAAAAGAAATTCAGGTTTTCAATAAAGAAAAAGTGAGGTTCAAATTGTGACCTATGCTGTCCACAGTGTATAGTATCATTAAGTGTGCCTTTGCACTTGCAGCGTGAATTTTATTTTTCAACTAAAACTATAAGTGATATAAAAGTTCTTAAAGGAAACATAATAAAGGGATATTGTATAGATTTTGATAAATGTTATACTTAGTTTGGTATTGTTCTCTGCAAATAATAAATCAACAGTGTAATTAATTGTGAGCTCTGATGACCGCAGTGTAGGCAGGAGGCAACGGTTAGCAAGAGCCCACAACCACGTAGCGTTGATTAGAGCTGAACAGTATTGATAATTTAGTGTGTGTGTAGCCAGCGATGATACGTGGTGCACAGAGTTAGTGACACCTGAAGCAACAAAGTTCTGTGGAACCTGCGATGATGCGTGCTCCGAGCAGGACGCACTGGTAGCAAAGTCTTTAAAATCAAGTTTTCTTATAAATACCGGTTTTCCTTTCACGGGAGTAATTTGCAGTAGGTCTCCGAAAACTATGATATATTTTCTTCCAAATAAGTCATCTGACTCAATATGGTCACGTGGTGATGAATTATGGTGCACTGAGTAAGTAGTAGCTTTGGCACTAAGGGGGTCATTAGGATCGCGGACGGACTTGAGTCCGTCCGCGACCCCAGAGCATGAGGGAACGTCCGCATGGGCTGCGGCGTTCCCTCTGTGCAGATTAGGATGTGACCGCCAGGGTGGCGGTCACATCCTCTATTTTTAACATTGCTGCGGGTGGAGCTTCAAGCTGCACCCGCAGCAATGTTAAAAATGCATCCACAGCATTTGCGTGCACAAAGCGGCAGGCACCGCACGGTGCTTGCTGCATTGTGCACGCATATGCAGGGGGGTACCATAGGTACCCCCCATGTGCACCCCCCACCCCCCACTACACCTAGGGGGCCCGCAATGGGCCCCTGCAGTGCAGTTACACATGCTTTTCCACGGCGGAAAAGCCGCCGCGGAAAAGCATGTTTCCATGCACATCCTAATCTGGCTGAAGGTGTCTAAGAGACACCTTCACCATTTTAGTGCTTTTCCGCCGCGGTTGTAAGCCAGCCGCGGCGGAAAAGCTGCGGACCTAAACCATGACCCACCAGCCATCCTAATGTGGCGGTGGGTCCTGGTGGGTCCGCAGAGGATTTTCCGCATCCTCCGGGCCGGCGGTGGCTTCCGCCGGCCCGGAGGATGCGGAAAATCCTCCATCCTAATGACCCCCTGAGTGTGTACGTAACCTGCGATGATGCGTGGTCCGAGCAGGCCGCAGTGGGAGCATTGTTTTTTGCCTAGTGAATTCTGCCTTAATAAGGCAACAGGGAGATGACTTGTGGTGCAGTGACTTAGTGGTACCTGAAGAACTGAGCGAGTGCGCACCCTGCGATGATTTGTGGTTCGGGCGGGTCACACTGGTACAATGTCTCTTGCCTACTGGAATGCGTCATGTGAAATCGCCATTCCGCCTGAATCGTTAGCACTCACAATGTAGATCAAAGGCAGTAGTCATCACAAACATCAAGAAATTATTTTTGTCATATCCTTTAACAAAATGTGAGGACATAAAGTACAAATATCTCTACCTTAAATAAATCAAGGCTAAATTTCATGCTGTCCGTAGAATAGATTTAAAGCTGAATTGAAGTTGTGAACCCTGCTGACCGTACTGTAGATCGAAGGCAGTACAGATATCGACAAATGATTTTTTGTCACATACATTAACAAAATCTGAGGACACAGTACAATTGTCTTAAATAAATCGACAATGAATTTAATGTTGTCTGTGGTGCTGATGCGCTTTCTGGTATCAAGTGGTGAACTTTGTTGATCGCAGTGTACATTTGAAGGCAGTACTTAGTACAGGCATTGAGGAATATTTTTTATGGCATCCATTAACAAAATTGTCTCTGCCTTACATAAATCAAAGCTAACTTGAATGTTGTCCGTAATGTAGATGGAAAGCTGAATTCAAGTTGTGAACCCTGCTGTCCGCAGTGTAGATCGAAGGCAGTTGTTGACACAGACATGGAGGAATGCTTTTTGTCTCTTATTTAAACAATATTTGAAGACATATATTAGAATTGTCTCTGCATTAAATAAATGAAGGCTGAATTTCCTACTGTTCATACTTTAACAAAATCTGTGGACATAGTACAATTGTCTCTGCTTTAAATAATTTGAGAGTGAAATAAATGTTCTCTGTAGTGCTGATGCGCAACTGGTATCAAGTTGTCAACTCAGCACAGATACCGACGAAAAATTTGTATCACTTATTTTAACAAAGTCTGAGGGCATAGACTAGAATTGTCTCTGCCTTACAAAAATGAAGGATAACTTCAATGCTGTGCGTAGTGTAGATCCAAAGCTGAATTGAAGTTGTGAAACCTGCTAAACTTGTCCGCCACCATTACGTACTCCAGAGAGGAGCTAGTGGGGTTGAAGAACGCTAATACAACTATGGCTATTTCTACACAGGTTGTCTGCCCTACTCCTACTATAGTTGAAGGAACTTTTTCCTGCAGCATATGCAAATTTCAAAGCGCGTCTACTCATACTCATGCTGAAGGAAACTCACCTAACTTAAAACAGAACTTCCATCTGAAAGAATCCAAACAACATATCAGAGCGGATGTTGATACCAATCGGAACTGCTTCCTGGCCAATGTAAGGTCACTGCCTAAACATGCCGCAAATATATGGGAACTCTTAACCTCTAACAAACCCCTTTTAGGATTTCTCACAGAAACATGGATTACGCCCATTCTCACCCGAATATTGCAGTGGCGCTTCCTGATAATTATCATATCTTAAAACTCGACAGACAGAACAGGAATGGGGGAGGGATAACCCTAGTTTATGAAAACACAGTGAATATCTCCATCTTAGACCAAATGAGTATTGAGCAATTGGAAATAGTGTTTTTTAGCTTTAATTTACAGCACAATATGAACTGGAAAGGAGCGTTAGTGTACCGCCCACCAGGACCCCTTACCAACATTTCCTCGCAGCTTATTGAATTCATATCCCCCTATGTAATAGCATCTCGGAATTCTCTGCTTCTTGGTGACTTCAATATACATAGTGAGATCTTAGACAACCAAGAAACCTCATCTTTTGTTATGGAGCTGGCAGCACTTAACCTCATTGTCACAAATAAAGATCCCACACACCAGGCAGGGTATACTCTAGACATCATCCTAACTAATTCCCCTAATATATCATATATGGCCACAACCCCTTTGATTTGGTCTGATCACTCGATGATGGAATTCCAAATTAACAACTAAGAGGCTCCTCCCTGCCCTAAATAATTACCAATTAAAAAGTATAGGAAATGGAATCTGGTCTCCCCCGAGCATTTTTCAGATACCTTCTGTCTTCCTGATCACAAGGATTCGGATAACGTAAAGAACCGCCTTGCCAACTTTAATACTAATTTATTGGCTACTCTAGACAGATTAGCCCCTCTAAAAAAACGCCCTTCTACCACAAAACGTCATCAGGCACCGTGGTATTCTGCCCCCCTGCAACTGGAAAAAGGCGTATGCAAAAGATTAGAGCGCCTCTGGCGTCGATCTCAGCACTCGGCTGACAAAGACAAATTCAGAGAGGCTCTCAAGCAGTATCACCGTAATCTATAAAATGCCAGGAAAACCCATATAGCAGTCACTCTCCTACAGGCTGGGAACTCTCAGAAATGTCTCTACCAAATCCTAAAATCCTTCACTAGTCCTGCATCCTGTGCTACGTCCTCTTTACCTTCTCAAACACAGTGCGACAGTATTGCTAGTCATTTCACTGAGAAAATTGACATGATTTATAATAATATCATCCTGATTGGCAATCTCCACTTTACAGTAGTCATGGAGCTTGAACCTATCCCTTTAGCGAACTACTCTCTTGATAATTTCCCTCTGCTTACGATTGAAGAGACAGAAATGCACCTTAAAAACGCCAAATCTGGGTCTCTGCTTGACTTGATTCCGGCGAAAATAATAACTACTTTGGCTAAACAGCTGGCTAACCCCATCTGTAATATTCTTAATTGCTCCCTGACCGAAGGAGTCCTTCATCCAGCCTGGAAAGACGCACAGATTCTGCCAGTTAAAAAGAACTTAAAATCTCCCTCAGAAGACATAACAAATTATTGTCCTATCTCTTTGCTTCCTCTTCACACCAAAATTCTTGAAAAACATATTAACACACATCTTTCTAGTTATATTGAAATCGCTAATAGTTTAGATCCCTCTCAATCTGGCTTTCGTCCTTGTTATAGTACGGAGTCATCTCTGGTGGCAGTCACAGATACTATCAGAATTCTGCTGGATAAGGGTCAGGCGGTACTGTTGGTGCTGCTTGACCTTTAAACAGCATTCAACACCATATCACATAAAATCTTGCTTAGCAGACTGAGTGATATTGGTGTTACTGGGCTTGCTTTGGAATGGCTTACCAACTTTCTCACGGACAGAACACACACAGTTAACTTAGGTCCTTACCATTTCAAAACTTCAATGGCCACCAAGGGAGTACCACAGGGCTCATGCCTGAACCCTACTTTGTTCAACATTTATGTGGGGCCCCTGGCGAGACTATTGAAAACACTGGGATTCATCCCCATATCTTATGCGGATGATGCCCAGTTACTTCTGCCACTAGAAAAATCTGACCCTAATTGCCAAACCATCTTTCGCAATGGTATGAAATCTATAGCACAGTTGATGAAAGATAACTAACTCCAGTTGAATACAACCAAATCAAAAATAATGCTTTTTGGAGAGGCTGCTTTGATTTGGTCACCCACTTGGTGGCCAGAGGAACTGGGCCCTACCCCCTACCCTAAATCAGTAGTGAAAAATCTTGGAGTTCGCCTTGACCATAAACTTACTTTGAGAGATCATGTCTCTACGACTGTCGGAGCCTGCTTTCATGTTCTCAGTATGCTCAGAAGAGTATTTCCTTTCTTACCCTTGTCTGCTAGGTAAACCTTAATTCAGGCACTAGTTCTTAGTCGCCTGGACTAATGCAACGCGCTCCTTATATCAGCATCTGAAAAAGACATCAATAGACTGCAGGTAGTCCAAAATACTGCTGCTCGCCCCGTGGCTGATGTCCCACGCAGAACTGCCTCTCTCCCTCTGCTTAAGAAACTACACTGGCTGCCTATACGTAAAAGGATCCATTTTAAAATCTGTTACATGGCTTTTAAAGCTGTTCACAAACTAGGTTCTAGCTACTTGAATGAGAAATTTGTAAACTATGTTCCCAGTAGATCGCTCCGTTCTGGAGATAAGGCTCTGATTAAGATTCCACGTATTAACAAATCACGACAAGGAGACAAAGCCTTTTTCCATCTTGGCCCCCGGCTTTGGAACAGTCTACCTATCTGCCTGCGACAGTGTCCTGACCTCCTGTCATTCAGAAGACAACTGAAAACTTTTCTCTTCTGATCTGTCTGATGGAGTGTCATGGAGTCCTAGCGCGGAGATACCCTTATGGGGTGAGTCATGCGCTCTATAAATCCCTATATAAATAAATATCCGCAGTGTAGATCGAAGGCAGTAGTCGATACAGTTTGCGGTGCTACGGCGCTGAGTTCGCAATGGGCCTGTATCGATGAGGCACGTTGTCATGGCGGCAGCTATGTGGCAGGGTGCGGACCTTCGCTGTGGCGGAGTCTGTTGTCTTTGCCGAAATGAACCACGCCCAAGGCGTAGGCTAACTATTTATAGTGTTACGCTGACGTTGCGTACTTTGGACCAGCCCACTCCGCCTCTGCTTCAAGGGGGGGGGAGACAACACAGCTCCATGACCAAAATATTCCCCAGTGTCTGATATAATATGGTTGCGTTCGCTGTGTAGTATACTACATGTATTAATAGTATATCTACACATGGAAAAGTTTTTGGTTTCTATAGTGTGTCGTGTATAGCATATCACCTGTAGGCATTGTGTACATTATTGTTGATGTGCGAATTCCTTCTCTTATACATAGTTGATTGCCACATCTATGAACATTGAGCTAGTGTGCTGCAGAAGGGATATATTGTTTTGGGAAGGTCAGTTGACCTGTTTTGCACTGCGTCTGAGGTAGTAGAGAGGGAGTGGTCAAGAGGGAAGGTTCTTTTGGTCGTGGCGCTTAGTGTTGTGATTTTATTGGGTGTTGGAAGTTTATAATTAATACCTCTATCACATATTCCTCTTTAAATAATGGTATAAGTTGGATGTAATTTATGCAGTACATAGTAGACGTCCTTACACTACTTAAATATTGATGTTAATTTGCTAGTGGTAAGTGGAACTATTGCCTGTTTTTTTAGGTAGCGTTACAGATTTGGCTTCTTGTTGAAAGTATGGGGAAGTGGTGAACATTATAATTAGGAATTGTCATTTAAAAAACCTTTGAAATTCACTGAATGTATCTGATTGCCACGTGAATGATGTCATCAGTGATGTCACTGACCATGTCATGAGTGATGTAATATGTGACGTTATCAGCAGTGCACTGCGGGCGCGCGATTTACAGTTAGCTGAACTAACTATAACGGGGGAATTTCAATGGTTTTGTGAAATGTCCAACTAACCATAACGCCCCTGAAACCTATGAGTAAGCAAAGTTCCAAATTGGTGAGGGCGCACACTCTGTAAGTAAGCTCTCGTCGGTTCATCTTCGCTGCTTGCATCCCCAACGGCGCTTTGTGAAATAGACAAGACCACGCAAAATGGATTCAAGAGTTCGTTAGTTGTACTGGTGACCTGACGCGTTTCAAAGCTGTGTGGCTTCTTCTTCAGAGGTCTCAGTGTAGAACAAACAGAGCACAGGGAACTCCGCTTATGCAAACTTTTCCTTAAGGAGAGTGTGCTTAGTGCACGCTTTGCATCTTAGGACTTGTAGTCCTGGGAGTCAGAATGTCACCTTAAGTAGGTCCTGTGTCAATGTTTTTAACTATTATCAGTTCCTTTATACCCTCGGTGGGCCTTGAAGCAAGAACCGTGGTGTTGGTTAGTCTCTAATTACCGTATCGCTATGGTTGGAGCCGTTCCAAACCACAATCTCCTTATGGTTATTGCGGATGTTGCTGCCCCCCACGGCAGGACTGCCGTGCTGAAATACAAGTGGGCAAAATTCCAAATTGGTGAGGGCGCACACACTTGAAGTAAGCTCTCGTCGGTTCATCTTCGCTGCTTGCATCCCCAACGGCGCTTTGTGAAAGAGACAAGACCACGCGAAATGGATTCAAGAGTTTGTTAGTTGTACTGGTGACCTGACCCGGTTCAAAGCTGTGTGGCTTCTTCTTTGGAGGTCTCAGTGTAGTACAAACAGAGCACAGGGAACTCCGCCTATGTAAACTTTTCCTTAAGTAGGGTGTGCTTAGTGCACGCTTTGCATCTTGGGACTTGTAGTCCTGGGAGTCAGAACGGCTCCAACCATAGCGATACGGTAAGCAGAGACTAACCAACACCACGGTTCTTGCTTCAAGGCCCACCGAGGGTATAAAGGAACTGATAATAGTTAAAAACATTGACACAGGACCTACGTAAGATGACATTCTGACTCCCAGGACTACAAGTCCCAAGTCCCGAAGATGAACCGACAAGAGCTTACTTACAGTGTGTGCGCCCTCACCAATTTGGAACTTTGCTCACATATATATATATATATATGTATATATATATAAGCGCTGTACACCTTGACACTGGATTTCAGTTGCTTTATTAAACAAATAGAAAGGTTAGCAGCAACTCCATTACTTACGCGTTTTGGCAGTATGCCGCCTTGGGCTCCTTAGATGCGAAGTCTTTTTGCTTGTGATTTTCCCCTGGGGCCTGACCCACCGACTTCCACCAAAACGCTATGAGGATTTTCCTGAGGTAAATGTTGTGTGGAGGCTGGTAAGGGAAGGGTGGAAGGATATTTACATCCATCCAGCTGTCACTGGACGCGGGCACTTTCAAAGACATTTACCATTCTAGCAGCAGTTCCTAAGGGTAATAGGAATAACGTACACATTGAGGAAGTTGTATTAAGCACATGACTGCAGTGTTGGGATAAAGTAGGAGTGTATACTGCAGTCCTTTGAAATCCATTCCATGTTTTCTAATGTGCATCAGACAAAATCATGGCATTCTTCATTGGGTATATAAATGCACAGGATTTGTAATTTGAAATGACTGTTCCCCTGTGCTCAAGGCAACATACTGCCGAAACGTGTAAGGAATGGAGTTGCTGATTACCCTTCAATTTGTTTTCTATATATATATATATTTATTATCATCACCTTAAAATAGCACTTGTAATTTTCTCTTTTCTTCATGTTGGGCTCATCATAATTGTATTACTTTATTTTAGTTTCTTCATTTTTATATAATCCAGTGAATGGCTCAAAGAAAATTCAGGCTGTTGCTTACCTTATATAAATTATCATTGTTATTATTATTATGATAATCTAGCCAGCTTCTAAAAGGGGACACAATTTAACTCTGTAAATATCTAAGGAAGCAACTGCGAGGAAAATGTTTCTTAAATGTGAATTTACCTAAAATGTAAAAGGTGGTCTTTATATCTGAATACTTTGTTTGAAAGAACCATATTTGACTACGGTGTAAAGGTATACATTTTCTAAAACTGTTAAGTATGCAGTGGATATGCTAACTGACTTTTAGGACTACTTCTTTTAATCTTAACATTTTCTTTTTTCCTTTTGAAGTTCGGAAGAATACTCATTACTTGATGATTTTTGATGCATTTGTGATCATAGTTTGCCTTTCTTCACTAATCCTATGCACACGATCGGTGGTGACAGGAATTCGACTCCAGAGAGTGAGTAAATGCTTGTCTTTCCTGACCTTTATAAATCCAATATCCTACTGTAGCTAATAACTAGCTTTCATTATATTTTCAGGATTTTGTGCAATTCTTTGAGCATCATTACAAAAGAAGAGTGTCTTGGAGTGATCAAATGGAATTCATCAATGGGTGGTACATTCTTATTATTGTTAGTGATATTTTAACAATAATTGGGTCAGTTCTGAAGATGGAAATACAAGTCAGGGTAAGTAGCATAAAAGCATTATACTTTCTAACAGTTATGTTATGTTATGTTATGTTATGGGTGTCTTTTATAGTGCTCGGCTACTCCGAAGAGTGTCCCGGCGCTTTCTAACCCACAACAGACTGCAGATGGCCAGCACAAAGGAGAAAGAAAGCGAGCAAATTACTGACCAAAGAGCCACGTCTTCAGACCCTTTCTGAAGGCCAGCAGATTAGATGTACTGCGGAGCGGCAAAGGAAGGGCATTCCAGAGCTGGGGCGCCAAGCGTTTAAAGGAACGACCCCCCACCCTTGCTTTCCTGACAGCAGGGACAACGGCAAGAAAGAGAGATTCCGATCTTAAGGCTCTAGCCGGTTTATAAAATGCCAGTCGTTTCTGGATATATTCAGCTCCCACTGCATGGAATGCCTTATGCGCCAGCGTAAGTGCTTTAAAAACAATCCGCTTCCGAATAGGCAGCCAATGTAAAGAATGTAAAAGGTCCGAAGCTCTCGCTCGGCGATGTAGGCCAAAAATGGCACGTGCCGCCGAGTTCTGGACCACCTGTAGTCTTTGGAGAAGGTATTCGGGCAAACCCAAATATAAGACGTTCGAATAGTCCAGCCTCGAACCAATAAGGGCCTGGACTGTGATTTTCCTATGCGCCAGCGGGAGCAGGGGAAGGAACTTGCGGAGCATCTTAAGGAGGCCAAAACAGACGCCGGCCAGTCCAAGGATCTGGGACTTTAGCGTCAAGCCATTGTCAATCTTGACCCCTAAGTTCTTGGTAATCAAAGAAGATGACACAGGAGGGAACATATTCACTGGCCACCACTCCTGCAAGCTCGGGTCAGACTGACAACCGAAGAAGAGCACCTCAGATTTATCTGGGTTACACTTGAGGCTGTTTCGCGGAAACCATTCGAAAACAGCCCCAAGACACCCTTGGATGCTCTCTCCGTCAAACTCAGCCCCCTTCCCACAAGTGAAAAGGAGCTGGGTGTCATCGGCGTATGACACGATCTGAGCCCCAAAAGACTCCGCCAGCACCGCCAGAGGGGTCATAAAGATATTAAAGAGAGTCGGGCTCAGCACCGAGCCCTGGGGGACTCCGACCTCCAAAGGCGGTACTTCGGCCGAGTACGGAGGGGCCCAGACCACCTGCCGGCGACCAGCCAAATAAGATCAAAACCAGCTCAACACCGTCCCTCTCAGACCGATCTCATGGAGCCTGCTGAGGAGACCCTCATGAGGGACGGTGTCGAAGGGAGAGGGACAGTTAAAAACGTATTGCCACTCAAAAGGAGCTGGGTGTCATCGGCGTATGACACGATCTGAGCCCCAAAAGACTCCGCCAGCACCGCCAGAGGGGTCATAAAGATATTAAAGAGAGTCGGGCTCAGCACCGAGCCCTGGGGGACTCCGACCTCCAAAGGCGGTACTTCGGCCGAGTACGGAGGGGCCCAGACCACCTGCCGGCGACCAGCCAAATAAGATCAAAACCAGCTCAACACCGTCCCTCTCGGACCGATCTCATGGAGCCTGCTGAAAAGACCCTCATGAGGGACGGTGTCGAAGGGAGAGGGACAGTTAAAAACGTATTGCCGCTCACATAGTTCAAGTGTTACACTCATATATTATCAGTGCTGAAATAGCCTATTGGGAATTAATGAAAAAAGTTTAAAAAAATAGCATTGCATAATGTGAAACATTTCAAAGCACATTTGCACGCTGCATCTTTCACTTCTTGAAATTCCCATGATCAATCTTTTATTGAGAATGAGATGCCTGTTTCATCAGGGTTGTATTTTCAGATTTTGGCCTACTTTGTTGCCATCCTCTAAGCAGCAATATATTAATGTATTGCAGGTTAAGAAAAAAGTATGCAGATGCTCACTGTTAATGCTTGCTGTGATTGAATATATAATGAAATCCTTTGTTTCTGCTTGTTATGGTCCCTCTTTAGAAATTCTTTCCATGGACTGCCACAGACTAAATTGTTGCAGTAATAAAACTCCATCCTTCATTAATGCTTCACTTCCCTGGTCTTTTAAAACACCTGAACCGTAGAAAAACACACTTACTACCCCTGAGGGCTACAAATTCAAGAATTATACTAGTACTAACCTCTTACTACCCCTACATGCTAAAGATTCCTACCTGTTGTATTTTGAGCTTTATAAATTAATTAAAAATAAAGATTTAAGCACCATCTCAATGCCCTAAAACCCCTTACTTCCCTTAATGCAACGCTACGCTGACCCCAAGAAAACATTTCTATCATTCCCTCACCCTAAAACACTTTATGTCCCCTTAATGCTACCCTTCCCTGAACCCTACAAGTCCCTTACTACCTGTTTAGGCTATCATCCCGAACCCTAAAATATCCAGAACTGTGCTTTAATGCCACCCTCCTCTGAACTCCAAAAACCTTGTAAAGTCCCTTAGCACTACAATCCCTAATCCTCCCTGCACACTTCTAAACCCTAATAGTACCCTTCCATGAACACCGAAAAACCATTATCATCCTTTTACCCACCCATCTCTGAAACCTAGAACTCCCAAATCACCCCTTGATGCTACCCTTAGCTGAACCCCAAACATGTGTTGATTCCCCTTAAAGCTACTCTTCATTGAACGTCAAAAGCCCCTTACTACTGTGAACCTGTTACTACACCTCAATGATGCACTGCCCTGATAGCTAAAAAACCCTTACTAGTCCCCCTCCCTTTCCCCACCTCACTATAAATGCTTCCCTCAACTTTAGCATGTGGATGCCTCTTTGCCCCTGTGTAGAGTACACCTACCAGTGCGTATAATGTATATTTGTTCACTTTTATTTGTGGCCAAAACTTTTTTCATTCTATCTTTTCAGTAGACAACTGTATTGCCATGTTTTTTCAGTCTACATTATTCCCACAATATTTTTACTGAAATCAAAGCTGTAGGGGAAATAATTATTTATCTCACATGATTAATGACTGACCATATTGAAGACTGTCCAGGGGTCAAGGAGTATAAGCAGTTATGAGCTCAAATAATTAGATATACTGACGATTATAGGTTGGCTGTATCTGTTGTAAAAGGAAGCACCCAATCCTAATGATTATATACGTAGTATATTTTATTTGTGTATGTGAGTTTGGGATTTTTCATATGTATCGGAGTTGTATATTAGGCGTCATTTTTCAATTTACTTAGAGTATGAATTGACCAGATTTAAGGCACACGTGAAAACATTGTGTGAGAAAATTGTTTCCTCACACAAAGAAGAATAGGCAGTAGGAAGGCAATAGGTCTATGAAGATTTTGTCTGGAATGATGGGTTAGGATTGTGGTGGACCGTAGAAAACGGAGAGCGACCATGATTAATTGTAAAGTTGAAGTTAGAAATCAAGTTTTTGATTTACCATGCTCAATAGTCATTAGTATTATGTGTTCACACTCAGCAATATACATTCACTTTCTTACCACTGTCAGTACATTAATTACATACGTGACTCAAATGATATAAACAATTACTACAATAAAGATGATTCACTGGTTACTCCCATAATTAGAAAGTCTAATTCTGCTGTATTTAGTTTGTAACTTTGAAAGAATAACTCCAATATTAAAGTGCATTTCAAAATCTAAATCCTTGGTATCTGTTTGTCCTTGATAATTTCCAACACAATTGCCTAGTAAACAGTGCTCTGAAAGAACAGGAACTTTTAGTCAATGGATCTAAGATGACCAAAAGCATGGTGAATATTGAGAAAGTCACATGGTGCTCTGGAAAATGTAGTTTGTTTTAATTCCACATACATGTTTCTTGTTTTGCAGGCGTTAGCCACAAAGCCTCACACCATGTACTGCCTACAATCTGTAGTGTTTTGCATGTAAGAAATTATGGAAACCGTTTGGCTTCTGATGAACTCTGTACACCTGTGATGTTAGTGTTAGAGCAGAACGCAATGAAGGCTGGTTTAGAATGTTGAGTTCACAGTTACAGGCAGGTTCATAAAGACGTGTAATACTAAGATTTGTGAGTGGCGTAGTCATTGGCAGGTACCCAGGCTGGGGAGGATGCGACAACTGGCGACGAGTTTGGTGATAAGTAGCTCGAAGATTGAGAGTGCTTTCCTAGAGAGTTTGCTGTAATCCAAGCAAACAGCTTGTGCATGCCACGTGTGGTGCAGTCCATGTACAGACCGACCCTTAACACGCGTGGAGTCAAAGCGCAACTCCAGTCACTGGAGAGAAGTTGAAAACAATGAACGCATTGCAAAGAAATCTACATGTCGGTGACCAAGAACCTGCTGGTCAGACCGTACATAAAGGTACTGCACTGCTATGCAAGATACAGTTTTAAGTAATTCAGAGTGTTAACGCTGAAGGCAGATACAACCAGGTTTTTAGAGAATAGCTATTGATAATCATAAATTGCAAACTAACATTACAATTAGATAGTGAAGATGAAAGAGCATCCAAAGAGTCGCCAAAGGATAAAACAGTCATTTAATCACCAGAACCTGAGTAGTGTGAGCCAGTACGACCTCAGGGGCTGGCGCTGCAACCCAGACCAAGCCCAGGGGTTGTGTTTGACGAGTGTGTGACAACCAGCACAGTTTCCGATATCTTTGGAATAATGAAACGCTGCTTTCAACAGCCGCCTCAACTTCTATGCTCCCAAACGCCAGCTTCGATCGACCAGCCACGCCCTCGCCGCCGTCCCCCGCATCCGTAGAGCCACCACAGGGGGACGGTCCTTCTCCTACCTCGCCGCCAAGACATGAAACTCCCTCCCCACCCACCTCCGCCTGACCCAGGACCACCTCGCCTTCAGGAAGCAACTCAAGACCTGGTTGTTCGAGCAGTAGCAGATCCCCCCCCCCCCCCCAGCGCCTTGAGACCCTCTGGGTAAGTAGTGCGCTATATAAATGCAATGATTGATTGATTGATTGATTGATTGATATCCCTGGCATTAGCTGAATATATCTGGCATTCTTAATAGACCTTATGCTTCATTCGAACACTTTGTTGGCATGGAGACCCAGTCACAGGAAATTCACACCCCTAGACTTTTATATTTCTATTCCAGGGGAAGTTGGGGTCCGATTGGAGGAGGTTCTCTAGGCCCTCTGGTTGGGGGTCTGGGGTTCCCTCCGCCGCAACAGATGCCCCTTGTTTATGGCAGTATAGGGGGTGTGGGGGATTTTCTTCAGATTTTCTTGTATTATTGTTAGTATTGTTGAATGTGCACAGACGCAATGCCAAGACCTCACATCATTAATCAAAATGATCTTTCACATAAACGGTAAATGACCACACAGACATGCTCATCCCTATTGGGGAAACTTACTATTGTTAGCTGGAATGTCAGAGGGCTACTGAACGGAATCAAGAGGGGCGCCGTCCTTTGCCAGGACAAATGATACAAGGCTAATATCCTGCTCCTACAGGAGACTCACTTTCTTGGCAACAAAGCCCCCTGTCTCGCCATATTCAGATATCATATAATATATCAGTTTACGTGGGGTACCCGGGGGACAGCCATCCTCATACATCACTGCGTCCCTTTTGTTCATACCAAGGATAGGCTGGATCCCAGGGGTCGCTACACCATCATCTAAGGTACATTACACAGGGAATACATTAAGATCGGCATATATGCCCCCCCCACCGGGAAACACCTTCATTGTCATAATCACATGATTGTGGGGAGAATTCACTGAGGGTATGATGCTGTTGGGTGGGACGATGTTATGGCACCCATGGACAGGTGGCATGATCTTGGGCAAGAACCCCTGATGGGCGGGACCAAACTGCATCTTCTCACCGCTACATTGGGATGGGCTGGCACATGACACAAATATCATCCCTCTTAACAGGGCTACACATACATATCTGCAGTCCATTGGCCTGCCTAGTTTATGTTTTTATACCACACAGTCATATCCACCGGATCTCCCATATATCCCATCTACCACGGGGGCTTTCTGACTACTCTCCGGTCTTATTCAAACTCCACACCAGTTCCCATAAACCCCCCTTCAGGTGGCGTATGTCCCCCTGGCAGCTCTGCGACACAGAATATCAGGAGACTCTGGCTCGGGGGGTGACAGATTATCTTGCGGGAAACGTGGCCTCTGCACCATCCAAAATTATTTTGTGGGAAGCCATTACGCCTACAATTTATGGAGTGGATATAAGTTTCTGTGTGGGTAATAAACGTGAACATCAGGCACAGTTAGTGGCCACCACAGGGGGTTTATAAGCTCAGCTCAAGACTGATTAGTCCAACCCACGAGCGTAATCTACTCATGGTGCAACAGCGCATGCAACAATATCTTAACCACGAGGCGAGGGAAATCTGGGTAGCCTCACAACATCGGATTTACCAATGGGGAGACAAATCCAGTAAAATGCTCCGTAAACTGTGCCAGACTGCAGAACCCCCCTCGAACTCTCCAACGCTGCGAGGAGTGGATGGAACCCATTACTCCTCTCCCGAGCTAGTTGCTAGGTAGTTCGCTTCATATTTCTCCACGCTTTATATGCGTTGAGAGCAGCTCTCAGACTATCAGATTGCGAATTCCTTCGAGACATTCCCCGTACACTTATTGACCATATGCGGGATCAGCTTGATGCCCCTATCACAGTACACAAGCTCACTATCGCACTTGCCAATATACTCCCAGGTTAGGCCCCTGGACCAAATGGTTTCCCCGCCGAATTCCTTAAACTGCATATGGGCGCATTAGGCCCGCATTTCTTGATGGCATTATATGAGGCCCAAGACCAACATATATTGCCTCAAGACTGGTGACACGTGGAGATCGTCCTGTTCTTGAAGCCAGGTCGTCCATCTAAGGAACCATTGTCGTATCAACCCATCTCTCTTATTAATTTTGAGCCCAAACATTTAGGTAAAGTCCTTGGGGACCATCTCCCTACATGCATTCAAGATCTGATCCACCCGGACCAATACGGCTACATGCCACACGGCTCAACTCAACACAACATCCTAGGGGTCCATAATGCTATGGTAAAGGCTCCGGAGCTGGGACGACCTGCAGCAACCCGTTGCTGATATTGAAAATGCTTTTGACTTAGTTGAACATACCTGTTCCAACTCCTCAAAGCCATTAACTTCGGCCCACACTTTCTAGCCTACGTACGGTAATTGTACACAGACCTAACAGGCTCAGTACAGATTGCGGGTTACCGGTCGGCCCCTTTTCCTATCGGCTGTGGTGCAACACAGGGTTGCCTCCTGTCTCTGTTATTATTTGCCCTGGCCATGGAGCCTCTGGCAATGTGGGTGCGAAATGACCCCATATCCGGGGTTTCGAGTGGTCACAGTCCAAATCTGACCGTATCACACTCTACGCAGATGATGTGCTGTTCTTCATGACTGACCCCTGGTTCTTGGGTCCCCGCATCCTACAGTACCTGGGCAGAGCACGAGACCACAGGATTTAAATATTTGGTCATCTTTGTATCACCCTGCACGAAAACTTCATGGATACATTATATTAATCCACTCATTTCCGGCCTATGGGACAAGACGGCGATATGGTCTCACCTCCCATTTTCGTTATATGGACGGTCAGCGATCTTCAAAATAGTCTCCCTACCCCGCATTCTCTGTAGGTTACAGAACTTCCACTATGACATCCCACGCACATGATTCGCACAAGTCAATGCTCTACAGAACACATTTTTATGGAATGGGGGCAGTTCAGGTTGCGCTGAGTACTTGTACGGAGTCAACGTACTGCGGAAGTATACCAGCGGCAGACGTTTATGCCTACTATGCGGCACCCCACTTACTCATCATTAATGAATGATGGTATAATTCGCCCACATACCCTACGTACACGCTCAAGCACATGGCAATGGTGCGCACCCCCCTCCTCTAGTTTTTATATAGCCACGTGAACTTAGACTTCTTGCCCCCACCAGCAGAACAGTAGTTCGCTTTTGGAGATATACTGTCTGACATAGGGGTGGCAAGGCCGCCTTACGAGCACGACTCTGCTATGGCATGGCACATACCTATGCCCTATCGCCACGTTGGAGGGTTTCCGTAAGTGAGATTTGATGGGTATATCTACCCTGGGCGACGTCATGCATGGCAGTACCCTCAAATCGTTTCAACATCTACAGACAGATTTTCTGTTGAATAAGCCACAATTCCATTAATACCTCCAGTTGAGACATGCACTTTCCCCCCTTCTCCACTCACTCAACACTCTGCCCGAATTATATCCCATTGAGTGCTGCCTGTTAATGGGGGACCTAGGAGCATATAAGATATGTCAGTTATACAGGCACTGACCACCCACTCCTGCACCACACTACATAAGACGAGGGCGGCATGGCTCATGGATCTACCTGACCGGACTGACGATGACTGGACAGAGGCCCTGGCCTGGCCCTGGGGGGCTGCGGTGGCCTCAAGCTACTGCCTCATTCAATTTAAACATGTGCACCGAATATACTACACTCGATCCCGACTATGGCATATGGGGGTCATCGAGTCCCTAGTGTGTCTTAGCTGCGAGAGGGAAGAGGGGACCTACCTGCACACGGTCTGGAGCTGTAGCACTGCAGCCATTCTGGCATGGGGTAGTGTCCTACTAGGGCCAGGTCCTCTCGTGGGACTCCCTTTTGACCAAGATTATTTCTACTCCATAGCAAAGACGGGATAGGCGGGAGCAGATACAAGCAACACCTGCTCTTCTTAGCCCTTACTCTCTCTAAGCGCTACATTGTTCAGCAGTGGAAGGGAACGTCCCCTCCAACAATTGGTGAATGCAAGAAGGCCCTTAATAGATGCATGGGAGCTGAGATAGTGGTCTTCCAGGCCCGGGGTTGTCCCCAGAAACACAAGAAAATATGTTCCAGATGGGCTATTTATCGGGGTATAGATCTACCTCCCTTACCATCCACTCACCCCTCATAGGATTGTCCTCTCATGCTCGATTGGTCCGTGACCAGCCCAGACAATATAACATTACCGTCTACACTCACATACATCCTGACTTAATAAGTCCTATGGGGTCTAAGATGATCTGTGCCATGTTGGTATTGTTTTGCCTAGAGGTTCAGCAGGGGTTCCGGTTTCATGCGTACATTGGTATTCTTGCTATATCTTGTGTCCAATATGCATACAGCGGGCCATAGCCCTTTATTTACATAGAAAATTTTAGAAAATATGTTTAAGTAAAAAAGCCTATATGGGCTGCATCAACGCCGTTAAAAGGTCTAGGTTCATTTGTATCAACAATGAAACACACAAGAAAGCGAAATTCCAAGTACCCAACCATGTGCTTCAAGGCACAGTATCAAGTGCCTGTTTGCTCAGTTTCAGCCCAGCTGCTGATATGGGACTGATTTCTGTGAATTAAAACACGAATGCTCACCACAAAATAGTAAGTCATTTCCTTTCATTATTTCATGGTTTAGGAAAGCTTAAGGCTATGAAAGTCAAGTTACTCATAGACAAATTGCTTTTCATTTGCAAGAAGCTATTAAAAAGGAACTTGAAGCGCTACTTAAGCATGATATTATTCAGCGTTCAACTGGTCCAATGCTATTAGTTTCTCCTATAGTAGTCGTGCCTAAAAATGACAGTGAAGGATCTGTATGCATATGCATTGACATGCGTCAGGCAAACAAGGCAATTGAACGAGAAAAACATCTAGGTCCACACATTGCTTACATGATAGCGCAATTAAATGGTGCAAAGGTCTTCTCTCTCCTTGCTCTAAATAAAGGTTTTCATCAGTTAGAGTTTAAAGAAGATTGCAGGTACATTACAACCTTTTCTACACATGCTGGTCTGTTTCGATACAAAAGGCTATGTTTTGGTGTGTCATCCGCTACAGAACTGTTTCAAGACTTCATTTGAGGTATTATACAGCCTGTCATGAATGTGTTCAATGGATTTTAATATGTATACACTATTAAGAATTTGATGAAAAATACATATCTGTATACATGGAATATATTCAAAAAAATCAAAAAAATGAAAATATAAATTCTTAGGATAAAATAAATTTATACAAAAGAACATCTTTTATCTTGTGAGTGGTGAGTTCATCTGTTAGTATATGTTGGTTATTACATTATTTGTGGTTTATTACATTTGTGTTGTCACTTGACTATAGACCTTTACCAAATAATGAATGTGTTCAGTTGCAGCAATTATATATTGGTTTTCGGAACTACTCAAAAAGAAAACGACAAAGCTCTTGTACTAGTATGTTGTTTACTTGCTGAATCAAGTTTGACTTTGAATGCAGACAAATGTGAGTTCCATAAGACAAAGCTAAAATATTTTGGCCATATCGGACATTGCCCTTCTTAGGGGGGATTTCCCAAAAGCTTTTTGTATTTTTTCCTCCTGGGTTTTGCTGACTCTCTTTTCATGACCTTAGGACTCTGAGCACTTTCCCACAGTATTGCAAAAGGAGAGTGTGCATGCCAGGAAAGGGTGCTTACTTGATTGGTTTAGGTTTTGTCCCTGTGAGTGCCCTATAAAAAGGTACACTACATACCGAGGGTGAGTACTGCACTACCTAGTAGTGTGATGCAGCACTGATTGTGCCATCCATCAGAATAGCCGGTCAAACCTGTATCTTGCTCAGGTTGGCCTTTCACACTTATTAACCAACCCTGAGGGGGCCTTTCACAACCACCAGAGCAGCTCTAGGGTAAGTCATGAAGGATGAAGCTTGGGGTAGGTGAGTGGCCAGGTAGGGACACCTGCGTGTTCACTGCCCATGTAGGGAAGAACCCCCATATGAGTTTTCCCTACCTAGGCGGTAGTCTCTCCTCATGGGACACCCCCTGGGTTTTGCTGATTCTCTTGTGCCCCTAAAACCCGGGGCACTTTCGCATTGTAAATGCAGTGTGAAGGTGTGCAAACCATGTTAGGAAGTGGTGCTTACATGATATTTGTAAAACCCGTTTCCAGCCTACCATTGCAGGCCGGTGTGCTCTGGCACCAATGATGTGCTTAAACAAGTGTCCAGCCTGCCATTTCAGGCAGGTCTGCAAACTTGTACCAATGATGTGCTTAAACATGTGTCCGGCCTGCCACTGCAGGCTGGTGTGCGCACTTGTACCTGCAATGTTTCTCAACATGTGTCTGACCTGCCATTGCAGTACAAAAGGGGGTGGTGCTGGACGGAGCATCTGAACCAATCAAACACTCACACCCAGTCAACAGATCTGGGTTTAATCCTTCACCGTTCTTTAGCCCACTCTGCCACCCCAGTTCAGACATGGCCATATGCAAATCAGTCTGACCCTGTGCCTCATGGGAACAGTCCAGCCCAAACTGCCAAGCCATGCCTTCCCTGGACCAGAAACAAGCTTCCGAGGACCGTTTTCTGGCAGGCAGGTTTGCACACTTGCACCAATGTTGCGCTTAAACATGTGTCCAGCCTGCCAATACAGGCCGATGGGCGAACTTGCATGTATGGTGTTTCTAAAAATGTGTCCAGCCTGCCATTGCAGGTCTGTATGTGCACAATTGAGCTTCTGCCCAGGCTGGCCTTTTGCTCTTCCCCTAGGCTAACATGGGGAAATGGTTGGAATGACTTCAAGCTGCAATAGTGGATTGAAAGGAAGCCTCCTCATCATGCTTCTTATCATTGGATTCACAATGACAAACCCTTTCCTGTGGTAAAGGTGGTTTTGTCATTTGTAGTTTAGAAATGCCTCTCTGAGAAAATGGAAAAAACAGCAAGGGTTTTGGCTAGAGTGCAGTAAGGCTGCGCCAATACTATATTAAACAAACAAAATGCCAGTACTGCGCATTTGATCAATACTTGAGGTCATTGAGTTGGAGTTACTCAATTACAAAGACCACTCTTTCAGTCCAGATGTTTATCAAGAAATTCAGCAATTTATTTACATTTTTTCTTTCTTTCTTTTTTTGTGTAGAATTTCAACAGTTTTTTTGGGTAGGAAACAAAACAATATTTAAATAGCTCCTACTAAGTCTAGTATAGTTCACAATTTATATACAGTGAAACCAGGTTTTTAGTGATAGAGTTAGTGTTGGAAGGAAGGTTGTGGGAGGAAAATTGTTTTGGAGGAACACTACATTGAATAGACTACGGACAGTACACTTAATTGACACACATAGGGACGAGACCAAACAAGTCAAGGGATGGTGCAGGGGGGAGGGAAACGTGAAAAGGATGTGTGGTCGACCTGCGCTAGTCCTATTTATGGGAGCAGGTGCTGCCACCTCCACTAAATGGAACAGAAAAAACAAAGTTATGCTTCAATCAAAAAAATAGACCATCAACAATTTGACATTTAAACTGTAATAACTCAAGATTGGTCTAAATTTATAGGTGAAGGAGGTCGACGCGTTTCGAATCCCTTAGAGTGGTGGGATTCTCATCAGGACCATGTGGACATAATCTGGAAAAAATAAATTGAAACATACTATCAGTCACACAACTGAGCAACTCTCAACTTAGCATTCAGTCTAGCATACACTCGGCTCATACCTGTACTTCTTTGAATATTTGTTTGTCCCTGAAGGGCGGAAGTTGTTGTACTGGAATATGGAAGTTAACAGAAAGGGTTCATGAATTTTCACGATCGAATGGGGTGTTCCATGATGAGAGAACGAACGTATAGAGAGAAATTGAAGTACTCACTTAGATGTTTAGAAAAATAAATCTCTTCCAGTCTTTCTAGTCCTCAGACTTTTGTGTCGTTTTTAGAGGGGAATGCAATTCGTCAGCTGGCGGTATTTTCTAAAAAATACCAACATGAGTGGAAATGTTCAGTGCTCAGTTTAGTAGATGGATGTTTGTACTTTAGCCGCTAAAGATGTGATTTCAAATATATGGATGCCGGAATCTTTTTATGCTGGATCTCCATTCCTTTAATTGGAAGTTGTAACACATTTATGTGGGAAAATCCACGTAGCGCTCAGCCTAAGCATTTAGGCTAATTTGCAGGCGTTCAGTGAACACTCGTGATTTATACATTGTTGGTAGGATAACATGGAGGTTTTTGTGGGGGGTTGTACCTCGTAAAGCTTGCTTAATCACAACAATGGATGGAGCCCCGGGACGGGGTGAGACATGCTTTTTAAAAAAAAAATACGTGCACTAAAGTTAAACGCTGTAACCCATGCCACGCTCTAAAGTGTAAGTTAGCCGCGACCCACGTTTGTTACCTCAATGAACATGCTGTTGTTTAACAGCCCGTTTTTTAAAAAAGCATGTCTCACCCCGTCCCGGGGCTCCATCCATTGTTGTGATTAAGCAAGCTTTACGAGGTACAACCCCCAAAAAAAACCTCCACGTTATCCTACCAACAATGTATAAATCATGAGTGTTCACCGAACGCTTGCAAATTAGCCTAAACGCTTAGGCTGAGCCATACGTGGATTTTCCCACATAAATGTGTTACAACTTCCAATTAAAGGAACGGAGATCCAGCATAAAAAGAGTCCGGCATCCATCTATTTGAAATCACATCTTTAGCGGCTAAAGTACAAACATCCATCTACTAAACTGAGCACTGAACATTTCCACTCATGTTGGTCTTTTTTTAGAAAATACCGACAGCGGACGAATTGCATTCCCCTCTAAAAACGACACAAAAGTCTGAGGACTAGAAAGACCGGAAGAGATTTATTTTTCTAAACATCTAAGTGAGTACTTCAATTTCTCTCTATACGTTTGTTCTCTCATCATGGAACACCCCATTCAATCATGAACATTCATGAACCCTTTCTCTTAACTTCCATATTCCAGTACAACAACTTCCGCCCTTCAGGGACAAACGAATATTCAAAGAAGTACAGGTATGAGCCGAGTGTATGCTAGACTGAATGCTAAGTTGAGAGTTGCTCAGTTGTGTGACTGATAGTATGTTTCAATTTATTTTTTCCAGATTATGTCCACATGGTCCTGATGAGAATCCCACCACTCTAAGGGATTCGAAATGCGTCGACCTCCTTCACCTATAAATTTAGACCAATCTTGAGTTATTACAGTTTAAATGTCAAATTGTTGATGGTCTATTTTTTTGATTGAAGCATACCTTTGTTTTTTCTGTTCCATTTAGTGGAGGTGGCAGCACCTGCTCCCATAAATAGGACTAGCGCAGGGCGACCACACATCCTTTTCACATTTCCCTCTCCCCCTGCACCATCCCTTGACTTGTTTGGTCTCGTCCTTATGTGTGTCAATTAAGTGTACTGTCTGTAGTCTAATCAATGTAGTGTGTTCCTCCAAAACAATTTTCCTCCCACAACCGTCCTTTTAACACTACCTCTATCACTAAAAACCTGGTTTCACTGTATATAAATTGTGAACTATAATAGACTTAGTGGGAGCTATTTAAATATTGTTTTATTTCCTACCCAAAAAAACTGTTGAAATTCTACACAAAAAAAGAAAGAAAGAAAAAATTTAAATAAATTGCTGAATTTTTTGATAAACATCTGGACTGAAAGAGTGGTCTTTGTAATTGAGTAACTCCAAATCAATTACCTCAAGTATTGATCAAATGCGCAGCACTGGCATTTTGTTTGTTTAATATCTCTGAGAAAATGGGCATTTCTATGCTCTAAAAATCTTTATGTGCTTTTTAGCTGGATTCCAGTCCACATTGGAGGTTGAGGGAGCACATCTGGGCATTTCCAGAGACAGCTACAGAACATTTGACATGCAACTGGAACGACAGACTTTTGCCATTTGAGGGCCTGGCTGAATGGATTTGAGGAAGAGGTTTTGACACTAGGCCTGTGCGAGAGTTAGATTATGTCCCCATTAAAGATTATGATCTGCATTTCATGGCCCCATAACCGACAGGGCTGAAAGTTAGGGAAGACATCTACGATTCAAAGGGAAACCCTCCTAAAAACTGTCTGTTCAATTATGGATGTAAATAGAAGTATAAAGATAGACACTGGCCTCTCCGTTTAGAGCTGTCCCCAGTATAACGAACATTTGTAGTAACTCATAGAGAAAGACTGGGCTCTCAGTAACACCTCATTCCAAACTTTCCTTGTTGTTCTTGCATTTATACTGAATTTAATGTATGATCTGCACACTGATTATATATATATATATGTGTGTGTGTGTGTGTGTGTGTTGTGTGTGTGTGTGTGTGTGTGTGTGTGTGTATATATATATATATATATATATATATATATACATATATATATCTATATATATATTCACTGAAAAAACCATAGGTTTCACACCAGTTATAGTTAGGAATTAGCATTTAAAAAACCTATTAAATTCACTAAAAAAAACATAGGTTTCACATCAGTTATAGTTAGCTGGAAATTTTACTGCCATAAAACCATTGAAATTCCACGTTATAGTTAGTTGGACTCACTATAACTTGCGCGTGTAATGCACTGCTGATGACGTCACATATTACATCACTCATGGCATGGTCAGTGACATCACTCATGACATCACTGATGACACCATCCAGTGAATGTGTGTCTTTCTGAAAAATAAATATGTTTTATATATGTATTTGTAAAGGACGATGGAAGAATAAATGGTTAAATAAGTGTGTAAATGGATGTTTTTTTTAAAAAGAATTGATTAGTTAACTGCCTTATTAAGTGTATTTTAGTGAATACATATATTAGCAAGTAACTTTTAAATACTGTAATATATGTATCAGTGTTTCACTTTGTGTATAAGTGGCTGCATGGGTTGGTGACTGACACACTGTTTGTATGTGTTTAGAAGACAGTATATGTGCAGGACTGGATGGGTGGATGAGTGTGTATATGTGTGTGTAAGTGAGTGAATGACTGTCTCACTATTGTCTTTATCAGTAACAAGATATGTTTTAATCTAGTATATGTGAGTATTGATGTATATAAGTGAGTATATGAGAGAGTGAGAGATTGTAAGAGTTCCTGTTTAAATAAGTATGTGTTTCTATAAGTGATTGTTTAAGAGAGTAAGTATGTGTAAGTTTCCTTAGAAGTAAGGTGGTAGTGTGTGTATAGCTGTATATGCAAATAAATGGATGTTCAATAGTTTATTTGCATGTGTGAGTATGTGTGTGAGTAACTTTTGGATGACTGTCGGTGTATAACAGGATGAATAGGTGTATCACTACATATGATGAGTGAGTATATGTATGAGTGACTATATGGAACTGTTGATGAATGTGTAAATGTGTTTATAGATGGTGGAATTATTGAATTGGTTCTTGTAACTGGTATGGGTATCTCCATTTTTTAAAATGTTTTAATTTATATTTTTCAATATGTTTTTCATGGGTTACATTACAGTGAAAGGAGGTCTGTCACTCTGTCACAAGGATGATGTCATCAGTGATGTCATGAGTGATGTCACTGACCATGTCATGAGTGATGTAATATGTGACGTCATCAGCAGTGCATTACACGCGCAAGTTATAGTGAGTCCAACTAACTATAACGTGGAATTTCAATGGTTTTATGACAGTAAAATTTCCAGCTAACTATAACTGATGTGAAACCTATGGTTTTTTAGTGAATTTAATAGGTTTTTTAAATGCTAATTCCTAACTATAACTGGTGTGAAACCTATGGTTTTTTCAGTGAATTTCATAGGTTTTTTAAATGCTAATTCCTAAATTTAACTGGTGTGAAACCTATGGTTTTTTCAGTGAATTTTATAGGTTTTTTTAATACTAATTCCTAACTATAAGTCTCACTTCATAAGTAAGACTGTTAGCGCTCTAGTTGTTTAGAACACTCTGGTACATTCTGTCATTGGGCTACAGTTTGGCTACATCTGGCTGATATTTGGGATATATTTTTTTTTGTCTCTGGTGGCCATCTTTGGGCTACATTGGGCTGCATTGGGCTACATTTGGGCTACATTTTGGCTCTAACATATATTAAGCCCAATGTAGCACAATACATATTTTTCAAAAGTTAATTTTTTTAAAAACCACTTCAGAATAGGGCTACCTGTCCCTACAATTATCCCATTTTTTTTTTATTTTTGGTGCGATCCCGGAGCGCGCCCCGGGGAGCGCCCCGGAGAGCGTACTTCTATAAAGGGCCCCGGGGCGTGCTCCGGGGAGCGTCCCGTGAGCGCCAATATCGCGAACGAAAACATGATCATGACGTATCGCGTAGCCGCGTCCGCGTGATACGCACGGCGTAAGCGCACCCGGAAGTACTCGAGCGAATACGATCGCGCAACGTAAACATCCGACGCGCTCACGCTACGCGACCCGGGGCGCGTAGCGTAAGCACGTCGGGTCATGTGACCTGTAAATAGCACTTTTTATTGGTTCATAACAGTTTTGGTTTCATAATGATGAAGCCCCTGGTCTTGTGACCTGAAAATAACACTTCTCATTGGTTCAGGACAGTTTTTTTTCCAAATGATGAAAGACCCCACCTTTTTTCCTTATTCTGACTTTGTCCTTTGACTGAGGAAGACCTGTTTGTACATCTCTGTACCTTTTTGATCTTAATAATGGCTTCAGTAGCAGCAGCTGGTGCATCTGCCCCACCACCACCACCAACAGGACCAGCTCCGGATTATATTGGTGGTCAAGAAGAGGAGGAGGAGGAAGAGGAAGAGGAGGAGGGGAGGAGAAGATGGCTTCTTGAAGAAAATACCCCATACAAGCCCAAGCCACACATTGTATGGGAGTTTTTTTCACTCCCAGAGGGCAAGAAAAAAGTGAATGCGGCCAAGGTAACTTGCCTAATCTGCAATGAAGAACTTTCAAGGGGCAACCCAAACAAAAAATATTCATTTGGTAACTATACCATGATTCGTCATATGACCAGAAAGCACCCTAACAACTATTCTCGTGCAGAGCTCAGGGAACTGGCCAGTAAACTTCCCCATTCTTCAAGGACCACCTCCCAAAGAAACGAACCCTCTTCATCGGGACCAGAAACATCAGAGATGATGCCTTGTATTCAGCCAAGATTTTCTGATTTTAAAATCACTTGTACTGCATGTGGCAAGCTTATCGCCTATGGTGAACAGAGCATAAAGCTAATCGTCCTTGCAGGTGACAATCACAAGTGCCCCAAAAAGAACTAATTTTGGGTTTTTTTTGTTTTTTTGCTCCAGTTGAGCCAGTTTCAATTCCCTTTTTTTTGTTTCTCCCCCTAAAAAAATACAAAAAAAATATAAAACTGTTTTGAAAAGCCAAAAAAGTACAAAATGTTCAAAAAACACAAAAAAAAAATAAAACAACAAAAAGAAGAAAAAAAAAAGTTCTTTTTAGAACTACCTCCAATTTCTAAAAAAAAAAGGCTTTTTTTTTAAAAAACTGTCATTCTTTTTTCCTCATAGTGGGCTCCCCGGTACGCGCACCGGGAAGCGCACCGAGCGCTCCCCCCGCGCAAAACGAAAAAAAAATATATTTTAAATGCCCCGCTGGTCCCTTTTATTGCCCCCACATCAAACCTAGGGGGTCAGAGGGGGTCTATCCCTGACGCCTTATGGTCATTTCCCCCTTTGTTTTAGCCACCTCTTGTGTCTCGATTTTACCGAGACACAAGATAGCGGCCTCTCAGGACTGTTTCGAATGTTTACAGACACCCGAGAACCAATCAGCTTTCCGTGTGCACCTCACGTGGCGCGCCCGGAGCGCTCCCCGGGGCGCGTACCGGGGCGCGCCTATAGATATATATATTTTTTTGAACCTAAATTACTCAAAATCTACAGGAGCACATATCTCGAGACATAGCAAAGGCACATCGGGCTACCAGTCCCTACAATTTTGCCAAATCTGGTGGAAATCCATTCAGCCGTTCGGGCTAAAAGTGAAATCGACCACCCTATGGAAATTAACATGGAGAAAACGCGTTTTGGGACCCCCTTTTATCTCGGCCCCCGCTTGACGAATCCCCCCCAAACTTTCAGGGAAGGACCAGGGCGCCGCGAGGCCATTTTGAGGAACTTTTCAGGCACATTCATCAATTGAAGCCAAAGTTATTCCAAATAGAATTTTGAGATTTAACATTGAAAAAAATCCTAACTATAACTACCTACTGGCGACCGCCAGTAGGTAATATATATATATATATATATATATGTATCCAAAGAACTCTTCTTCCCTCGGTTTAGAGTCGGAACAGAAAGAGCACCGACCCAGGATTCTTCTTCACTACTGGTTTGTTTATTTCAGGATCACATTGCAACAAACAGTTAGTTGGCAGCCATAACGCGTTTCATCCCTCCTTGGGGACTTGATCACATGACGCGGTTTTACCAATAATATATATTATTTACTGGCAGTGCAGTCGCCAATAGGTAGCAATAGGTAGTTATAGTTAGGATCATTTTTCCCATAGGAAAAGTGTTTTTTGATGTGCCTAGAACTTTGATGCAGTTTAACAAATCTTCATAAAATGTTCCAATAGAAGTGCACCAGTAACTCTAGTTGTACATGGAAAGTTTTGGGATTATCCATCAAGTGGGAGCTAAGAAAAAGTGTTGATTGAAAAAAAGTGTGTTTCCCATGTTAATTTCCATTGAGTCTTTACACGCGACTGCTACCTGAACCACTGGATGGAATTATACCAAATTTGGCAGAAAGGTAGCTTTTGGTTCACGTATCACGCTGTGTTGCAAATCCTTTTATTGTTTGTGAGTTATTAAAGGGAATCCAAATGTGTATATCTACGATCGCAAAGCCTTCGCGAATAATGATGAGCTTGTGCAGAGATCTGCAGAGCTCTGATTGGCTGCCAACACTTCAGCCAGGAGGTGTTGCAGCCATCTTGAGAATTGGCTGAAGTTGATTCCCCCAGAAATATGCAATAAAGGGGGCAGGATAGGAATACCCTAATCCCTTGGTCCAGAGGTCCAGTCAGGGCAAAATGCATATTTTTTTTTAATCCACAGCAAAATTCGTGAATATTTCTGAATACCACTGTGAATTAAAAGTGTTCTCCCGGAGAAAGCAACCATCCAGAGTTTGGCAGTTTAGGGTGTCACCTAAGAATTTATTGAATTACTGCCAGAACTGCTGCAATTGGAACAGATTCAGAAAAGGGGGTGGTGATGAACAGAGTGTCTGAATTAAGCAGACCACTCTTACCCAGTCCAAGGATCAGGGCTTGATCCATCACCGTTTTTTAGCTCACTGCACCATCCCAGCTCAGAACCTGGCTACATGCAAATTAGTCTGTTCCTGTCCCAGTGCATGATGGGAACAGGGCAAACCAAACTACCAAGCCAATTCTTATACTGGGAAGGAAACAAGCTTCCGGGGACCGGTTTCTGGCATTTCAGCCATCGTCGGCCCGGCTTGCTTGAATCCTGATGGTGCAATGTGCAAGGGACTCACATCTGAGTATACCCTTCCACGCTTATGGTGGACAAAATGATTCAGAAAAGGGGGTGGTGATGAACAGAGTATCTGAATTAAGCAGACACTCTTACCCAGTTCAAGGATCAGGGCTTGATCCATCACCGTTTTTTAGCTCACTGCACCATCCCAGCTCAGAACCTGGCTACATGCAAATTAGTCTGTTCCTGTCCCAGTGCATGATGGGAACAGGGCAAACCAAACTACCAAGCCAATTCTTATACTGGGAAGGAAACAAGCTTCCGGGGACCGGTTTCTGGCATTTCAGCCGTCGTCGGCCCGGCTTGCTTGAATCCTGATGGTGCAATGAGCAAGGAACTCACATCTGAGTGTACCCTTCAACGCTTATGGTGGACAAAATGATTCAGAAAAGGGGGTGCTGATGAACAGAGTGTATGAATTAAGCAGACCACTCTTACCCAGTCCAAGGATCAGGGCTTGATCAATCACCATTTTTTTAGCTCACTGCACCATCCCAGCTCAGAACCTGGCTACATGCAAATTAGTCTGTTCCTGTCCCAGTGCATGATGGGAACAGGGCAAACCAAACTACCAAGCCAATTCTTATACTGGGAAGGAAACAAGCTTCCGGGACCGGTTTCTGTCATTTCAGCCGTCGTCGGCCCGGCTTGCTTGAATCCTGATGGTGCAATGAGCAAAGGACTCACATCTGAGTATACCCTTCCATGCTATAGGTGTGGCAGGGTATACTCAGACATGAGTCCCTTGCTCACTGCACCATCAGGATTCAAGCAAGCCGGCCGACGACGGCTGAAATGCCAGAAACCGGTCCCCGGTAGCTTGTCTCCTTTCTGGTGAAGAATTGGCTTGATAGTTTAGTCTGCCCTGTTCCCATGATGCATTGGGCCAGGGACAGACTGATTTGCATATAGCCAGGTTCTGAGCTGGGATGGTGCAGTGAGCTAAATAACGGTGATGGATCAAGCCCTGATCTTTGGACTGGGTAAGAGTGGTCTGCTTAATTCAGACACTCTGTTCATCACCACCCCCTTTTCTGAATCGTTTTTGGCCACTATAGGTGTGGCAGGGTATACTCGGACATGAGTCCCTTGCTCACTGCACCATCAGGATTCAAGCAAGCCGGGCCGACGACGGCTGAAATGCCAGAAACCGGTCTGCGGTAGCTTGTCTCCTTTCTGGTGAAGAATTGGCTTGGTAGTTTAGTCTGCCCTGTTCCCATGATGCACTGGGCCAGGGACAGACTGATTTGCATATAGCCAGGTTCTGAACTGGGATGGTGCAGTGAGCTAAATAACGGTGATGGATCAAGCCCTGATCTTTGGACTGGGTAAGAGTGGTCTGCTTAATTCATACACTCTGTTCATCACCACCCCCTTTTCTGAATCGTTTTTGGTCACTATAGGTGTGGCAGGGTATACTCAGACATGAGTCCCTTGCTCACTGCACCATCAGGATTCAAGCAAGCCGGGCCGACGATGGCTGAAATGCCAGAAACCGGTCCCCGGTAGCTTGTCTCCTTTCTAGTGAAGAATTGGCTTGGTAGTTTAGTCTGCCCTGTTCCCATGATGCACTGGGCCAGGGACAGACTGATTTGCATATAGCCAGGTTCTGAGCTGGGATGGTGCAGTGAGCTAAATAACGGTGATGGATCATGCCCTGATCTTTGGACTGGGTAAGAGTGGTCTGCTTAATTCAGACACTCTGTTCATCACCACCCCCTTTTCTGAATCGTTTTTGCCCACTATCGGTGTGGCAGGGTATACTCAGACATGAGTCCCTTGCTCACTGCACCATCAGGATTCAAGCAAGCCGGGCCGACGACGGCTGAAATGCCAGAAACCGGTCCCCGGTAGCTTGTCTCCTTTCTGGTGAAGAATTGGCTTGGTAGTTTAGTCTGCCCTGTTCCCATGATGCACTGGGCCAGGGACAGACTGATTTGCATATAGCCAGGTTCTGAGCTCGGATGGTGCAGTGAGCTAAATAACGGTGATGGATCAAGCCCTGATCTTTGGACTGGGTAAGAGTGGTCTGCTTAATTCAGAAACTCTGTTCATCACCACCCCCTTTTCTGAATCGTTTTTGGCCACTATAGGTGTGGCAGGGTATACTCAGACATGAGTCCCTTGCTCACTGCACCATCAGGATTCAAGCAAGCTGGGCCGACGACGGCTGTAATGCCAGAAACCAGTCCCCGGTAGCTTGTCTCCTTTCTGGTGAAGAATTGGCTTGTTAGTTTAGGCTGCCCTATTCCCATGATGCACTGGGCCAGGGACAGACTGATTTGCATATAGCCAGGTTCTGAGCTGGGATGGTGCAGTGAGCTAAATAACGGTGATGGAGCAAGCCCTGATCTTTGGACTGGGTAAGAGTGGTCTGCTTAATTCAGACACTCTGTTCATTACCATCCCCTTTTCTGAATCGTTTTTGGCCACTATAGGTGTGGCGGGGTATACTCAGACATGAGTCCCTTGCTCACTGCACCATCAGGATTCAAGCAAGCCGGGCCGACGACGGCTGAAATGCCAGAAACCGGTCCCCGGTAGCTTGTCTCCTTTCTGGTGAAGAATTGGCTTGGTAGTTTAGTCTGCCCTGTTCCCATGATGCACTGGGCCAGGGACAGACTGATTTGCATATATCCAGGTTCTGAGCTGGGATGGTGCAGTGAGCTAAATAACGGTGACGGATCAAGCCCTGATCTTTGGACTGGGTAAGAGTGGTCTGCTTAATTCAGACACTCTGTTCATCACCACCCCCTTTTCTGAATCGCAATTGGAACAGAAGCATAATCCTGCCGACAATAAAGCCTGTCAATTATTGAACTGATGAATGGCATTCATACAGACTAAAACCTGAAGGAATGTACTAAAATCGAAACTGCAGCAGTGGCAAGGGACTTTTGAGACAGCACATCCTTTGGGGGGGGAACAGTAACCATTTATTTCAGAAAGGACTGCATGATTTAGCCTGCGTGTAAGTTATATCGGGCATTTTCTTTTTTCCGTCTATGCAAGACCAAATGCTGAATTCATTTATTTAAGACTTTAAGAACTTTTGAATAATTAAAAAATAAAATGTTTGCCATATGGCTTTGAACAGAGGAAGTACACGCAACAATTGCAGCCAGTAATACTGGTTTTTGGACTAAGAGTGGTGACAGTCCTTTGTTGCTGGCTATGTTTCTGTACCCTCCAATAAAATTGCTTCATATGGAATTTAAACAGATGCAACCCATGGTGTAAATTAGAGGAGTACTGAAGAAGGTATGGCGCCAAAATACATTTGCTCACATTAAATTCAACAGCATTCTGTGAGTGCTCCTTGCCTGTTTTGGTTTCATTATATATGTTTTTTCTATATTACTTTTACAATAATTCTAATGTTAGTCTGCCAACCTACCTTCCAGATCCCTTTAAGAAGTTCTGCCATCTCAAATTATGGACTCCTCAATGTGGTAGAAATCCTGTTCTTGATACATACATTTTATCCATCAACAAACTCATCAAGGACTCAACAACTAAAAATATTTTTTATAGCATTACCCAAGAAGAAATAAAAGCTCACCACCTCCTTCAACAGAGAATGGAAATCATTATAAAACAAGCAGACAAAGGTGGTGCAGTGGTTGACATGAAAGTAAGTGATTATGTTGAGGGAATGAGACAACTAATGGATACCAACACTTACAAACCTTTAGAAACTGATCCAACAGAAGACTTGAACAAAGAAATTAGGAACAAGGTTGCAAGGTACAGCAGCTTAAACCTCATTGATGAAACAGCAGCACATATACTTGTTCATCCCAAACCAAGACCTGGGAGATTTTATATGCTTCCCAAAATTCCCAAAATGAACAATCCTGGCCTTCCCATCATCTCTGGCAATGACACAGCCACTGAGAGACTACCTTTATTTGTCAACCTGTATCTCCTGCCCATTGTATATGAACGTCCATCATTTGTTAAAGTCACTTCCTTCAGATTATTGACAAATAAACCAGACCTACACATTTGATGATGATACTCTGCTGGCTACATTTGATCCTTAAATCCAACAATTTTACCCTCAATGGTAAACTCTATCTGCAGATACAAGGGACTTCCGTGGGCACTCAGATGGCTCCATCATATGCAAATATCTTCATGGGCAAACTAGAGAACTGTATGTATACTTGCTACTTCTAGCATCAAACCACTGGTATGGCTATGATACATTGATAACATATTTATAATATTGAATGCAGGAAGTAGAATATTGGAAGAATTTACAGCTTACATCAACAATATCCACCCTACCATTAAATTTACCAGCAGCAATACTAAACAAAAACATTGCCTTCCTTTTCTGGATGTGGTACACACCATTCATAAACAAAAAATACAACTGATCTGTCCCACGAGGCTACCGATGCTCATTTGTATCCAAACTGGACTTCATATCACCCACACCACACTAAACTCAGCATCATCTACAGCCAAGCATTCAGAATAAGATGAGTCTGCATCCATGAGGACACCTGTAAAGACCATCTACAGGAGCTTGCTACATTATTTAAAAGGCAAGGCTATCCTCTGCATATCATCTATCAACACATTTACAAGTCTTTGCAGTTAACCAGGGAAGCACGTATTTGGAATTTCAACTGCAGAAATAAAATAGTGACATAACTTCATTTGTGGTTCACTATCATAAATCAGCTCCGAACCACAGAAATGTAATGCAAAAAACATTTCCCTTACTGTCCACTTGTGAAAAGTAGCAAAAGGTTTTTCCAAAACCCCCAGTCATTGCTTACTGCAGAGCTCCCAATTTACGATTTCTTATTGTGAGAGCTGAACTGAAGCAAGTTGTAACAAATGCAAAGGTTCATTGCTGTGACTCTAAAAGGGGTTTAACGTGTGAATACCTTTTACAAACATCATCAGTAACTAGTTCTGTTACGAGAAGGACCTATGGAATAAGCCAGCATCACATGTTGTTCAACATGCATTATTTATGCGATTCAGTACCAACACCAAAGCAGTACAAAACAATATGTAGGCCAAACAGTGAATGACCTCCACACACGAATCAGGCACCACAAATCAGCAGTAATTAATAAGAAAATTGACCAGCCTGTATCCAATCATTTTAACCTTGTAGATCATTTTCTATCAGCTTAGAAGATTTTCCCTGTGGAACATGATTCAAAGGAAGAACTTCTGGACTCCAGGGAAAACTTCTGGATGTACAGTTTAAAATCACTGCCTGCATTCAAATGCACTGAACATACCTGACAATACCACCTAATTACTGCGTATCTCAAGAGCTCTCAGGACTGCATTGATTCTACATTCCAAATGGAATCTTCACTCATGATGCTTTTTGAAAATTCAGCGGTGTCATCTGTGCAGCCACTGAGCAAACCATCTTGAACTACCTGAGGAATGCGGAAGCTGAAAACTTTGTAAGGACAATATATTGTCATTCTTTGGTGAATCCATCTGTTTGAGTCACTTCTTTCCTATATATATATATATATATGATTAAGTACTGTCTTCGGTATCGTTGAAATTGTGATTGTGGAAGTGGTACTAGATGCACTTTGTAATCATTTTATTTACCAGCTGCTTACTGCACTTTGCACTTTATTTATTAGTTACTGCCTTGCATATACTAATGACCGCTAGATTTGCCTGAGTCTGTTGTTTATGTTTACTGTAAAGAAGACGATTAGCCATTTTTTATGTCTGATTGTGCACATACCTCACTTTAAATACGTCATGTTAATGGAGATGCATCATGTGATCAAGCGCCCAGGAGGAGCGAAAAGAGTCATGGAGGACACTGGTCCATGCTTAACTATGCCACAATAAAAATCTGCACTGCTTACCCACTAATCCTGTGTGGGAGGCCGTAAATTCTTCTTGAGGAGTTAGGAGGTCCGTGCCTGTGTTTTTCCGCCTTTGCTACTTGGACGGACAGGACGTCTTCAGTATCGATCGTTACAGGAGCTGGCTGTTTCCTTTTTTTCTGACCCTCTCGTTTGCTGAGGCACAGCTGTAGTACAGCCATCTGCGTTTCAGCGAATTGCTACTTCATCTCTGAAGAGATCGGCGTTTGCTGTGCCCCCCATCGTACCCATGAATCATCACTGGTACCCGTAGAGCTGCCCGACGGTGAGAGGCTGCGGAGTCCGTGCAGTTGGAGGACCGAGGTGAGCTTCAGCGTCAGACCCGGTAAGACGTCCTACGGCTTTGGTGATCTAAATTGGGGATTAGCGGGTTACGGGCTGAACTCCAGCATTTACATCCAATGGACAGCTTGTAAGCAGTGACATAGTGGTTTTACTCACCAGGATATACTCGTTAAAAGGCATAATGTTTTCCAACGATGCAATCCATGACAGAGAAACAGCGGCGGAAGCCCTCTTTCAAAATTTTCCCACAGTTATAAATAAGCCACGTAATTTAAACAATGAAACTCACAGTAATGATGTCAAAACTCTTCTAAAGACACTAGAAACACTACTAAAAAATGAACTCAAAATGGTGGGAGAAGAAATCCCTGAAAAAATACAATGATGCTATTCGCGTGCCGAGAGGGCTACATGTGTTGATTGCTCCCACCATATATATACATAACAATCTGTGACTGTTGGTGCACATGCACTTTAGGAATACTTAGGCTTATGTAATTCAGTGGTTTCCCGCCTGCTGCTAGTGTGATGATCTGCTTTTTGCACAATACATCTTTTTGACAGCACTATTTGCACTTGTCAGGCACATGGCACTTTTTGGTCTAATTATTTAACTATTTATTTATAAATAAGGCATTATAACTATTTATTCAGGTTTTTATAGAGCAGATATTTTTCATCCATCAGTGGTTTTAAACACATCTAAACAGTATATCTTCAGGCATAGATGGTTCAGCGATGTCCATAAAAGACTGTATTGATATATTTTTGCACTTTAATACTGACTACTTCTGTAATTATTTGACTGATTAGAATTTCGCACATATATGATGATAGCAAAATTCAAAGAATATTGCCTATACAACGAATATCTGCTGTTTTGCTCTATACAAATTGTAGTTTTTGAATAATTTTGTAATGCAGGTTGAAGAGATGAAGCAGATCAGGTACTTCATTTTCCGGCACTTGTTGTGATTGGCCTTGCCTCAGTGATTAAGTACTGGGTTCGGTATCGTTGAAACTGTGATTGTGAAAGTGGTACTAGATGTACTTTTGTAATCATTGTATTTACCAGCTGCTTACTGGTAAATTGATCTGCGCATTAAAAAGCATGAGGAGGTCATTAAAGAACGTAAAATATACAAGTTTGCACGTGAACAAAACGATTATGCCACCGGAAGGATATTTACTTTTGCCCGCCAGTATGATAATTACAAGCGACAGCCACTAACCGGAGGCAAACAGCAGAACAAAAAAGTAATCAGTGCAACTGAGTCAAGGACACTAGAGAGTGATTCTGACTCCACCTCCCTGACATCCAACAGTGATTCAGAAGACAATAGACCTGCCACCTCGGCCATTAGCACATCGGGTATGACAAGCTTTTTCGTTGCAGAGGAATGGAATTTTGTGAGCGAGGACCGGCGGTTTACCTTTGCGCCCCGCAAACCTCAACATGTGCAAAGAGACCAGCAAACAAACAAAGGAGGGAGAGGAGGGTCAGGCACCGGCAAAACTTCATCAAGAGGCAATGCAAGGGGGACCTGGAAAAAATAACAAGCACGACGGAAAATACTGTCATTACCCTGACTGACACAGTGCTATCCAAAGCTGAGCAACAACTTCTCTCACTGGGATTGTCATTTTGCCCCAAAAATAATTTCTCATATAATCAAGCACAAATTGACAAGTTCAAATTCATTAGAAAGATTAAACTCATTAAACATTTTCAGTTGAACACGTTCACCGGGAATTCAACAGAAAATACATCTGGTGTCATCAATACTGAAGGTGCCTTACAAGTTAAAGACATTCCTGACTTACAAACGATGTACGATTTGGCACATGAGAACAATTCTGAGGAAGCACCTACGGTCCGTCAAGTTATATGTGTGAACAAATCAGCTCGTAGTCCTTTTCACCCAGTTTCCACGTTTTTGCCCCCATGCTAAAAGATGCAATAGACGTCTTCAGTGACAGAGTCATTACCGAGCTCAAAACCCTCAATAGGACTGTGATGTCGCAGACACGTCAGAAAGATTTCAGGAATAGTCAATACCATCTATTGATTAAAAAACTTCAAGGAAACTCTGACTTGATTATTAACAAATCGGAAAAAGGCGGGAACACAGTCCTATGGTCAAGGATGGATTATTTGGCAGAATCAGAACGACATCTCTCTGACATATCATGTTACAGGAAATCATCTAAATTTGAAATGATAACAGCAGAGGACAGAACCTGCAAAAGAATACATCAGTGGCAGCGGAATGGGTTAGTGACCAAAGAGGAGATGAACTTTCTTAATGTTGAACACCCGGTCATACCCGTCCTCTACTTTCTGCTGAAAGTTCACAAGAAGGTTATCCCTGTGCCTGGTCGGCCGCTTATCTCTGCTCAAGGCAGCATGAACGAAAAGTTGTCAAAATATGTTGATTTCTTTTTGCAGCCACATGTGGTCAGTCTACCGTCCTACTTAAAAGATACTAGAGATTTTTTGAATAAGATCAGTCAAGTCACTTGGTGCTCAGACTTTTTGCTAGTTGTAATGGCTATTGAATCCTTGTACACTAGTATTAATCACTGTCATGTAATCAAGGCTACCAAACACTTCCTAGAAAATCGTGACTTAAACATGAGAGAACATAACAACATGCTATTAGAGATTATTTAACTCTGATTTACGCCTAACTTCATTCAATTCCTAAATGAGATCGACCAGCAGGTGCGTGATGTGGCAATGGGTTCATGCTTCTCCCCCAGCTATTCATGTTTACATGTTGGCTGGTGGGAGAAGCATGTCCGTAGAACGACTCACCACCTCTGGTGGAGCCATATAGTACACTACTGACGTTATATTGATGGTGTCTGTCTCATCTGGAATAGGTCCAAGGATGAGGCTTTGAAGTTCGTAGAGGACATCAATGTTAATGATCTGAATTTAAGGTTTACTGCCTCCATTGATGACTCTATGGTTGAACTTTTGGATGTTTTACTGTATGTTGATGGAGGTATCCTTCACACCAAGTTACACTGAAAATCCACCGCTGGTAACTCGATCCTTCATGCCAACAGTACACATCCCCGGCACCTTATTAATAGCATATGTTATGGGGAGTTTATTAGAATTTGGAGAATCTGTAGTTCCGAGACAGTGTCTAAAGAATGTCAGATGGAAACCTTTCAAAGATTCCTTAACAGGGGTTATAACAAACACCAACGGACTACAGCCCTAAACAAAGCTAATGATTTGCAAAGGAAAATTCTACTACAGCCTCATTCTAGTAAGGAGAGTGACATGGATAGATCAGAGAAAGATGTGCACCCAATTTGGCTTATAACTACCTTTAGTACACAAGAAGAGGCTATGCGCAGGATTATTTATTCGGAATGGCCAATCATTCAGACTGACAACATTTTTGGCCCCGTCCTACCGAACCTGCCGGCCATCACCTTTAGACGGGCACCCTCTATGAGGGATGCTCTTGTCAAATCTAAGCCAGAGGTGAAACCTAAAAAAATCTGGCTTATTAAAACTTTTTTTTTTAAGTGTAGTTCCTGCAGTGTGTGCACGTTCACTAAAAACTGCACCCACTATAAAACAGCTTTTAGTGATAAGAAAATTGCCATTCAGGAACACCTAACATGCCGATCTGAATATGCCATTTAGAAACTAAAATGCACCTGTAATTTAGAGTATATTGGCAGCACTAAGCTCCCGGTGCATAAAAGCATTCTTCAGCATGTCAGGGCCATTGTCAACTCTGACCACAGTTACCCTTTGGCCAGACACTTCAAGTCTGTCCATGACAATAAACTTAAGGACTTGAAGTACCCAGTCTTAGGGTCCGTTCCCAACCCCAGACGGGGAGGAAATAGAGATAAGCTATTAAGGCAAAGAGAAACTCACTTTATTTTAGCTCTCGATACAAGAGTCCCTAATGGCCTGAACATGAATGAGCATCTTCATAATTTTCTTTAGTGTCTGTTCCTATGTAGTGAATTTTTTATACACTGTGTTTTTATAAGGTTTCTGTCTTTAAAAGTATCTCTATCTAAATATCATTACTGTTTACATTTCCTTGCGCTATGTTTTTCTTATGTGAGTACGTATATGCATCTTTGTATGCATATATATATATATATATATATATATATATATATATATATATATATATATATATATATACATAACAATCTGTGACTGTTGGTGCACATGCACTTTAGGAATACTTAGGCTTATGTAATTCAGTGGTTTCCCGCCTGCTGCTAGTGTGATGATCTGCTTTTTGCACAATACATCTTTTTGACAGCACTATTTGCACTTGTCAGGCACATGGCACTTTTTGGTCTAATTATTTAACTATTTATTTATAAATAAGGCATTATAACTATTTATTCAGGTTTTTATAGAGCAGATATTTTTCATCCATCAGTGGTTTTAAACACATCTAAACAGTATATCTTCAGGCATAGATGGTTCAGCGATGTCCATAAAAGACTGTATTGATATATTTTTGCACTTTAATACTGACTACTTCTGTAATTATTTGACTGATTAGAATTTCGCACATATATGATGATAGCAAAATTCAAAGAATATTGCCTATACAACGAATATCTGCTGTTTTGCTCTATACAAATTGTAGTTTTTGAATAATTTTGTAATGCAGGTTGAAGAGATGAAGCAGATCAGGTACTTCATTTTCCGGCACTTGTTGTGATTGGCCTTGCCTCAGTGATTAAGTACTGGGTTCGGTATCGTTGAAACTGTGATTGTGAAAGTGGTACTAGATGTACTTTTGTAATCATTGTATTTACCAGCTGCTTACTGGTAAATTGATCTGCGCATTAAAAAGCATGAGGAGGTCATTAAAGAACGTAAAATATACAAGTTTGCACGTGAACAAAACGATTATGCCACCGGAAGGATATTTACTTTTGCCCGCCAGTATGATAATTACAAGCGACAGCCACTAACCGGAGGCAAACAGCAGAACAAAAAAGTAATCAGTGCAACTGAGTCAAGGACACTAGAGAGTGATTCTGACTCCACCTCCCTGACATCCAACAGTGATTCAGAAGACAATAGACCTGCCACCTCGGCCATTAGCACATCGGGTATGACAAGCTTTTTCGTTGCAGAGGAATGGAATTTTGTGAGCGAGGACCGGCGGTTTACCTTTGCGCCCCGCAAACCTCAACATGTGCAAAGAGACCAGCAAACAAACAAAGGAGGGAGAGGAGGGTCAGGCACCGGCAAAACTTCATCAAGAGGCAATGCAAGGGGGACCTGGAAAAAATAACAAGCACGACGGAAAATACTGTCATTACCCTGACTGACACAGTGCTATCCAAAGCTGAGCAACAACTTCTCTCACTGGGATTGTCATTTTGCCCCAAAAATAATTTCTCATATAATCAAGCACAAATTGACAAGTTCAAATTCATTAGAAAGATTAAACTCATTAAACATTTTCAGTTGAACACGTTCACCGGGAATTCAACAGAAAATACATCTGGTGTCATCAATACTGAAGGTGCCTTACAAGTTAAAGACATTCCTGACTTACAAACGATGTACGATTTGGCACATGAGAACAATTCTGAGGAAGCACCTACGGTCCGTCAAGTTATATGTGTGAACAAATCAGCTCGTAGTCCTTTTCACCCAGTTTCCACGTTTTTGCCCCCATGCTAAAAGATGCAATAGACGTCTTCAGTGACAGAGTCATTACCGAGCTCAAAACCCTCAATAGGACTGTGATGTCGCAGACACGTCAGAAAGATTTCAGGAATAGTCAATACCATCTATTGATTAAAAAACTTCAAGGAAACTCTGACTTGATTATTAACAAATCGGAAAAAGGCGGGAACACAGTCCTATGGTCAAGGATGGATTATTTGGCAGAATCAGAACGACATCTCTCTGACATATCATGTTACAGGAAATCATCTACATTTGAAATGATAACAGCAGAGGACAGAACCTGCAAAAGAATACATCAGTGGCAGCGGAATGGGTTAGTGACCAAAGAGGAGATGAACTTTCTTAATGTTGAACACCCGGTCATACCCGTCCTCTACTTTCTGCTGAAAGTTCACAAGAAGGTTATCCCTGTGCCTGGTCGGCCGCTTATCTCTGCTCAAGGCAGCATGAACGAAAAGTTGTCAAAATATGTTGATTTCTTTTTGCAGCCACATGTGGTCAGTCTACCGTCCTACTTAAAAGATACTAGAGATTTTTTGAATAAGATCAGTCAAGTCACTTGGTGCTCAGACTTTTTGCTAGTTGTAATGGCTATTGAATCCTTGTACACTAGTATTAATCACTGTCATGTAATCAAGGCTACCAAACACTTCCTAGAAAATCGTGACTTAAACATGAGAGAACATAACAACATGCTATTAGAGATTATTTAACTCTGATTTACGCCTAACTTCATTCAATTCCTAAATGAGATCGACCAGCAGGTGCGTGATGTGGCAATGGGTTCATGCTTCTCCCCCAGCTATTCATGTTTACATGTTGGCTGGTGGGAGAAGCATGTCCGTAGAACGACTCACCACCTCTGGTGGAGCCATATAGTACACTACTGACGTTATATTGATGGTGTCTGTCTCATCTGGAAAAGGTCCAAGGATGAGGCTTTGAAGTTCGTAGAGGACATCAATGTTAATGATCTGAATTTAAGGTTTACTGCCTCCATTGATGACTCTATGGTTGAACTTTTGGATGTTTTACTGTATGTTGATGGAGGTATCCTTCACACCAAGTTACACTGAAAATCCACCGCTGGTAACTCGATCCTTCATGCCAACAGTACACATCCCCGGCACCTTATTAATAGCATATGTTATGGGGAGTTTATTAGAATTTGGAGAATCTGTAGTTCCGAGACAGTGTCTAAAGAATGTCAGATGGAAACCTTTCAAAGATTCCTTAACAGGGGTTATAACAAACACCAACGGACTACAGCCCTAAACAAAGCTAATGATTTGCAAAGGAAAATTCTACTACAGCCTCATTCTAGTAAGGAGAGTGACATGGATAGATCAGAGAAAGATGTGCACCCAATTTGGCTTATAACTACCTTTAGTACACAAGAAGAGGCTATGCGCAGGATTATTTATTCGGAATGGCCAATCATTCAGACTGACAACATTTTTGGCCCCGTCCTACCGAACCTGCCGGCCATCACCTTTAGACGGGCACCCTCTATGAGGGATGCTCTTGTCAAATCTAAGCCAGAGGTGAAACCTAAAAAAATCTGGCTTATTAAAACTTTTTTTTTTAAGTGTAGTTCCTGCAGTGTGTGCACGTTCACTAAAAACTGCACCCACTATAAAACAGCTTTTAGTGATAAGAAAATTGCCATTCAGGAACACCTAACATGCCGATCTGAATATGCCATTTAGAAACTAAAATGCACCTGTAATTTAGAGTATATTGGCAGCACTAAGCTCCCGGTGCATAAAAGCATTCTTCAGCATGTCAGGGCCATTGTCAACTCTGACCACAGTTACCCTTTGGCCAGACACTTCAAGTCTGTCCATGACAATAAACTTAAGGACTTGAAGTACCCAGTCTTAGGGTCCGTTCCCAACCCCAGACGGGGAGGAAATAGAGATAAGCTATTAAGGCAAAGAGAAACTCACTTTATTTTAGCTCTCGATACAAGAGTCCCTAATGGCCTGAACATGAATGAGCATCTTCATAATTTTCTTTAGTGTCTGTTCCTATGTAGTGAATTTTTTATACACTGTGTTTTTATAAGGTTTCTGTCTTTAAAAGTATCTCTATCTAAATATCATTACTGTTTACATTTCCTTGCGCTATGTTTTTCTTATGTGAGTACGTATATGCATCTTTGTATGCATATATATATATATATATATATATATATATATATATATATATACATAACAATCTGTGACTGTTGGTGCACATGCACTTTAGGAATACTTAGGCTTATGTAATTCAGTGGTTTCCCGCCTGCTGCTAGTGTGATGATCTGCTTTTTGCACAATACATCTTTTTGACAGCACTATTTGCACTTGTCAGGCACATGGCACTTTTTGGTCTAATTATTTAACTATTTATTTATAAATAAGGCATTATAACTATTTATTCAGGTTTTTATAGAGCAGATATTTTTCATCCATCAGTGGTTTTAAACACATCTAAACAGTATATCTTCAGGCATAGATGGTTCAGCGATGTCCATAAAAGACTGTATTGATATATTTTTGCACTTTAATACTGACTACTTCTGTAATTATTTGACTGATTAGAATTTCGCACATATATGATGATAGCAAAATTCAAAGAATATTGCCTATACAACGAATATCTGCTGTTTTGCTCTATACAAATTGTAGTTTTTGAATAATTTTGTAATGCAGGTTGAAGAGATGAAGCAGATCAGGTACTTCATTTTCCGGCACTTGTTGTGATTGGCCTTGCCTCAGTGATTAAGTACTGGGTTCGGTATCGTTGAAACTGTGATTGTGAAAGTGGTACTAGATGTACTTTTGTAATCATTGTATTTACCAGCTGCTTACTGGACTTTGCACTTTATTTATTAGTTACTGCCTTGCATATACTAATGACCGCTAGATTTGCCTGAATCTGTTGTTTATGTTTACTGTAAAGATGACGATTAGCCCATTTTTTATGGCTGATTGTGCACATACCTCACTTTAAATACGTCATGTTAATGGAGACGCATCATGTGATCAATCTCCCAGGAGGAGCGAAACGCGTGATGGAGGACACTGGTCCATGCTTAACTATGCCACAATAAAGATCTGCACTGCTTACCCACTAATCCTGTGTGGGAGTCTGTGAATTCTTCTTGAGGAGTTGGGAGTTCCGTGCCTGTGTTTTTCCGCCTTTGCTACTTGGGCGGACAGGACGTCTTCAGTATATATATATATATATATATATATGTATATATATATATATATATATATATATATATATATATATATATATAAAGTGATGTCACTGACCATGTCATGAGTGATGTAATATGTGATGTCATCAGCAGTGCATTGCGGCCGTGCGAGTTATAGTTAGCTGAACTAAGTATAACAGGAGAATTTCAATTGTTTTGTACAAGTGAAATGTCCAGCTAACTATAACGCCCCTGAAACCTATGGTTTTTTCAGTGAATTTCTAGGGTTTTTTAAATGCTAATTCCTACCTAGAACGCCCCTGAAACCTATGGTTTTTTCAGTGAATTTCTAAGGTTTTTTAAATGCTAATTCCTAACTATAACATGCCTGAAACCTACGGTTTTTTTCAGTGAATTTCATAGGATTTTTAAATGTTAATTCCTAACTATAACGTGCCAGAAACCTATGGTTTTTTCAGTGAATTTGAAAGGTTTTTTAAATGCTAATTTCTAATTATAATGTTCATTAAGCATATCTTTTTTTTCTGTCTTTTTTAATTATCATCCCATTCTCAACCTGGTAAAAACTGCAAATATCACGACTTTTCCATTGATACCTTCCTTCAACAAAATCGCCACAACTAACGCTAATGATTCTCGTGCAAAAAAACCCACAAAAACACCACTTACCCATATTTTCAACAACCTGCCACATCTGCAGTGCTACCTAAAAACAGGCGATAGCCCCACTTACCAGTAACAAATTAACATCAACCTTTAACTGTCTTAAGAAGATTGACTATCTACTGCGTGAATTAGACCCAACTCACACCCATATCTAAAGACCAATATGTGATAGAGGTACTAATCATGCAGTTCCGACATCCAACAAAGCCACAACACCCAGCGCCACCACCACTAGATCCTCCCCCAGGACCACTCCCCCCCTACTACCTCCGAGGCAGCGCAAAACAGGACAATGGACCTTCCCAAAATACCATATCCCCTCAGCTGCACAAGAGCTGAATGTTCGAAGATGTGGCAACTAACTATTTGTAAGAGAGGCAACTCGCACATCAACAATAATTCACACAATCCCAAGTGTACCGGTGATGTGATGTACACAACTCACTATACAAACCTCTCCATGTGGAGATATAGTATTAATACGTGTAGTGTACTGCACTGTGGACACAACCATATTATCTCAGACACTGGGGACTCTCGGTCATGTAGCTGTGTTGTCCCCCCCTTGAAGCAGAAGCAGAGTGGGCTGATCCAACGTACTCAACTCCAGCGTAAGAGTATAAATACATAGGCCACACCCTGGGCGTGATTCACTTGAGCGAAGACTAAAGAGTCTGCCAGAGCGGCAGCCCTCACCCTTCCACGTGGCTGCTGCCATGACCGTGGACCTCCTCGACACAGGCCCACTGCGAACCCAGTGAAAAGCACCACAGACTAATGTCTGTAATGACTACTGCTTTCTATCTACACTGCGGACAGCTGGGTTCACAACTTGAATGCAGCCTTGATTTTCTAGATGCACAGAGAACTGTACTCTATGTCCTCGTATTTTGTGAAGAAGAAGTGACAAAAGCATTGCTTGATGTCTATGCTAACTACTGCCTTCGATCTGCACTGCGGACAGCTGGATTCACAACTTGAATTTAGCCTTGATTTATTAATTGCACAGAGAACTGTACTTTATGTCCTTGAATTTTGTGAAGAAGTGACAAAAAGCATTGCTCAATGTCTACGCTTACTACTGCCTTCGATCTGCACTGCAGACAGCAGGGTTCACAACTTGAATTCAGCTTTGGATCTACACTACGGACAGCATTGAATTCAGCCTTGATTTATTTAATGCAGAGAGAAGTGTACTCTATGTCTTCAGATTTTGTTAAAGGATGTGACAAAAAGCATTCCTCAATGTCTGTGCTGACTACTGCCTTCCATCTACACTGCCGATAGCAGGGCTCACAGTTCAGGTTGAGTGGCGATTGCAGATGATGCATTCCAGTAGGCAAGACACATTGTACCAGTGCGGCCTGCCCAGACCACGCATTACCGCAGGGTGCACACACGCTGAGTTCTTCAGGTGCCACTAACTCACTGCACCATAAGTCATCACCATGTGGCCTTATTAAGGCAGAATTCATTAGACAGAAGACATTGCTACCAGTGCGGCCTGCCCGGAACACACATCATCTCAGGGTGCGCACACGCTGAGCGCCAGAGGTACCACTAACTCAATGCATCATAAGTCACCACCACATGGCCTTATTAAGACAGAATTCAGTAGGCAAAAGACATTGCTACCAGTGCGGCCTGCCCGGACCACGCATCATCGCAGCTTTCACACAATCTGGTTGCCTCAGGTGCCACTAACTCAGTATACCACTTATCATGGCTGGCTGCAGACACGCTGAACTGCCAATACTGTGCAGCTCTACTCAACGCCACGTGGCAGTGGGCCCTAGCTGACCGCTGCCTCCTGCCTACACTGCGGTCATCAGGGCTCACAATTAAATTGACTCTTCATTCATTAATTGCAGAGTGCAGTACGCAACTAAGTATAATGTCCCTCAAACCTACACAATATCCGTTTAGTATCCTTGCTTCAAGAACTTGTTTTATATCAGTTATCGCTTTAGTACAATAACCAAATTCATCTTGCAAGTCCAAACGGACACTGAATGGCAGTCTACACTGCAGACAGTACAGCTTACAATTTGAACTATAATGTCCCTGAAACCTACAAAATTTGACATTGTATTCCATACATGTTTCATCTTTTGTTCGAGTCCCGATTACATATGATGCAGTCCAGTAGGCAACAGACAATGCTCCCAGTGCGGCCCGTCCGTACCACGAATGCTTCTGATGCCCCTACCTCAGTGCACCACAACTCATGGACCCTTCATGATAGAATGCTTTGTGTATGATTTCAGATCTGCCACCCCTACCTCAGTGCACCACAACTCATGGACCCTTTATGATAGAATGTTTTGTGTATGATTTCAAATCTGTCGCCCCTACCTTAGTGCAGCACAGGTCATTGACCCTTCACGATAGAATCTTTTGTGTATTATTTCACGTGTAGTGCTCCTACCTTACTGCAGCACAAGTCATAGACCCTTTATGATGGAATCTCTGTGTATGATCTGATGATTACAGTTGTACTTGTAAACAGCACCAACCATTCCTGTAGGGATGGCTTACACTCACCCCACATGCACCCAGCACAGACATCACTGGACATGTGACCCTAGTAATAAAAAGGAGTCGAGCGCACGTGCCCATTCCCAGTTCAACTATCTATCTGTGCAAGATGCTGCCTCTGGGCCCTAACGCATTACATTGTGCTGTAGACAGCGTATGCAACTATATTACCTCTGGCAGTAGGAAAAACTTTTGTTATGTAATTTTCTCTCACTCATTCTACAAGTTCGAACATAGAGACTGGATCATTAGAGTACTGCAAACAAAGTGTATCGTAAATTTATAAGTGATTGGGGATTGCCAGAGGGTTTTTTTGTTGCATATTTATATACAGCGAACTCGACCCAAAAGTATTTCAGCGTTTTACATGAGCACCGTATTTACATTACGCATTCTGGCACGCGGAGATTACATGATTTGCCCACAATCACAGGATGTGGACGAGACCCGGAGGGTCGAACCCTGGTTTCCAGCACCAAGTTCGGCAGTCTAGCCAACGGACCACATAAGTACATATGTTGGCACAGCCTAACTCCGACCACGAGCTTTGCTCTAACTAGATGCCCTCCATGTGCCAAAAACTGCAACCTGAACTTTCCATGGCCCTGTATTGCTACAGCTACAACACTCCACTGAATGTGCAATAAACATTCATATCCATAGAAATGCGTCATGCCCACCATCTTTCATGTGTAGAACTATGGATGAATGTAGGATCAGTGATTCCCCGTAATTCGATGTTGGCCATGTTGTCGGACTTAACTCACAGAATGACACATATGCGCTTGCAACACGGGTGATGGCAGCACTACAACACGGACACCCGCATCAGTTGATTCCTCATATACCTTACGACGGAGCAACGCCCATAGCTCCGGAGTCATTCTTCACAGCCTCACTCAGTACTAGCATACGCCACGCCAGCCCACTCCGCTTACAGGAAAAGACAACAATGCTGCATGGCCCACATTTTCATTATATTGATCTGCTGATCACAGGTCTAGTTCTCAGCATGCCACAGCCACTCCCTCATGGCTGCTATACACCCACACCACACCCATCCAGCACAGGCATCACAGGACATGTGACCCTGCCAATAAAAAAGACCGGGCACACGTGCTCTGCGCCATTTTAGAGTTGCTCACAGTTGCACAGGCACACAGCTATGGAACGGTGAATTTCGGTCCACTGTGGTAGGGGCATTGTAAGTGCTGAGCTGGTATGCACCCTGCGATGATGGCACGTCCCGGTGGTCCGGACACCTCATGAATTGTGTGCCTTGCTCGACCGCAATGTAGGCCAGAGCCATGCAACAGGGGGGCCTACTGCCATGTGTGTGGCCTCACTGGGCACTGAGTTAGTGGCACCGCAGGGACTGAGCAGGTGAGCAACCTACGATGATGATGGGTGCACGAGTATGTCCTTTGCATAGCGATATCAAGACTCAGCACCAAATGTGAGACTTCTTGGTTGCAGAGCGGGACTACATGATGTATCGGGTGCCGTGTCTGCGAAAAGGTGAGTAGTGAGGCCTGGGTGCGCATCGGCGGGAGTGGATGGGGTTCAGCAGCCTGGATACAAAAAGGCGATGCAGCGATTTAGGCGTACGCAGTCGTATATACCCTGTCTTATTGCATTTTGATTTTGTTTTCCAATAGCAGGACAGTTTTTAAAGTCGGTCAAATGTCCGTCCCTCCCACATCTGTAGCAAAGTAGATGAGTATTTCTAATACTATGTACCCTCAAATTTTCCATCTTATTTTGACAACCTTTCCTTTCTCAGTTGTTTTAGGGTTCGCATCTGCGTTGCAGTGCGCAGCATGGTTTGTGCCTTCGTTGCAATGTGCAGCACTGCTCGCGCAGCAAGAGCCCTTTTGTATGACCAAATGCTTGTGCATGTGATCAGCTTCCGCCGTCAGGCATTGACTTTCACGTGTTTTAAAAAAAAAAGTCATGCGATTGGGCAAAGGCGGGAGCATGTCCCGCCTTTATAACGCCCATTCCCGACGGTGTCTAGCACGCACAGCAGTGCACGTTCACCTCGCTGCCGCGCTCCCTCCCCCCGCTTCTCTGTGGTGCACGCGCACCACTAGTTCCCCCACTGCTCGGGACTGGCCTGGCTCCTCACCCGGATCTACACATAGACATTGAAGTAAGGATCAATCTGAAGCAGACACAAGGAAAGTGTTCCGCAGCCCCAGCAACAGCAGCCAGTGGGCAGCGGTACTATGGCTTATGTATAGCTTTCTAGTGATTGTTGGGAAATCGAAGCCCATTAAAATAGTTGGGACCGTGCAGGTGGTTGTGTTTTGAATGGGGGTTGGGGGGGTGAGAGAACAGTGTTATTATAGTCCAGATTAAGATAGTGGCAATTACCACTAGTCGTAATATATTCCTTCGTGTTATTCCTGTTAAAAAAGTCTGTGTCATACATAATGGTTTCTGCAATATCACTTTAAGTTGAACTCTTTCATAAAACAAGCATTTGCAATTCAATAGATCTCACATTATTAAAGTTTGAGCTATTGATGTTGCATTATTTAGCAATAAAACACACAAGATGATGGACCGAATGTTTCACAATGGCAAAACATTCACTCCCAGTCACAGATCTGGGTTTAATACATTGTTATTTTGCTCACCAAGCCACCCCAGTCCAGACATGGCCATATGCAAATCAGTCTTGACCCTGTGCCTCAAGGGAACAGTTCAGCCTGAACTGCCAAACAGTCCAATCTTACATCAAGCCCTCGCCCCAAGCTTATCAACAGACAGGCTTTACCCAAAAAATAAAAGAGAAGTTCCTGAAATTCCACCTAGGGCTATTGCCGTCAACGGCCCACTTACCCTTATGGTTACGGCCACAATTACCAACAACATGCCGACTTTGCGGGAATGGCAAAGACAACACAGTTCATCTGATCGCTGATCGCCATCTGCAGCAAGCTCGTTCAAGAACGTCGCTCCTTCTTGAGACCACTTTTCAACATCCGTAAGATACAGACCTGCTGGCAAGCGGTGCTCACTTGTTTCAAAGGTAATGATACCCACCTGAGCTGCCGAATGGTAAAATTCTTTGAAACAGCGGAGGCCCGCTTCAAAATGTTGAAGGAAACCCACAAAACTTAGCAGCACTGTGAAGGACGAGAGGATCAATCCAACGGTACCCCTGAAGAGCAAGTTCTTGTGGGACACTTTGACTTACACTGAATAACACTGACCAGATAAGAGGGATACCCCGAACTGTTATCATAATTAATCACTTTTCCTTTTAACGCAAACAGGTTTTTTTACTGAAGGGGCACTCTCCAAAATGTTCTTATTGCACTGGCACTTTACTATTTTACCCCTTGGCCGGCATCTAGGACGAACTTACTGCACATCTTACCATGATAAACAGGCCGTCCAAACTGAATTTATGCTTATTTTAACCCTGCTGCTGCTATCTCAGTATGTTTTTTTATGGAAAGAATTATTGTCTTAACACGTATGAACTTGACTCATCTTTTATTAACTGAACTTTTTTTTTCTATATTGTAAAGGTTTTAAATAACCATGTACAATAAAGTATTACTTACGAGGACTTCCATATCTTAAAAATACTCATACAGCGTTCTTTACCAATTCAAAGGTGCCTCAATTTGCATACATTGGTTTATTTTCTATCCGACTAATTCACTAATGAGGGCAACTTTTACTTTGGTGCCTGCGCATATTTTCTGTCCCAGTCCGACCCTAAATTCTGCATATTCTTGATTCCATTTTATGCCAATTTCAGAACTGAGTTGTATGACGGGAAGTGTAATACTTCGTGGCTATTTAAGTGGGAGACGGGATTGTTGACATTCCAAAACTCAGAGAAGTAGAGAGGGCCATCTCCACCCCCAACCCTGCACGCTCCCTTTCTGAAAATGCTTTTATTTTCAAAATACCAAAAAATTAGCTCTACAGTTAGTGCCTGTTAAGAAAACGAAATCATTACTTACTTACTGAAATTTGGTTTAAAACAGAGGCCTGCTGCTGCATTAGACGCTGCTTGCTTGTTTAGTCGACAAAGTGCTGCAACTGCGCAATAAGCTGGAGGAGTGAAATGCCGGGACACTGCTCTGCATTGGTCAGACTCGGGAGGCAACACTTGACGATTCAACGCAGTCAAGGAGGAATGGGGTGGGCTTAAAACTCATTTTCAATCAGTCATTAGTAGCTACTATTATTGCTGTTATGCTGAGGCAGAGACTTCACCCGCGCAGTTTCTAGCAGTGGGTGGGTGCCGTCCGTGTGCCTCCAAATGGAAATATCTTACGCACTAATCCCAATCAGGCAACACTAAACCCAGGCAGGAATAGATTTAGATGCGATTTCAGCTCTTTGCCGGGAGACAGTGTGACCGTAGGGAGCTAATATCACATGTAGACCCGGCCTTGGGAGACACCGACACAAATTAAGCACTGCGAGTTCAATGAGCCAACCTGTCATGACATGCAGCTCCCCGTGAGGAAAAGCCTTCGGGTTTTCATTTTGAAAGAGCAGGTTCCCATGCTTTCTCTTTCAAAATCCAAACCACAGTTTACTATGACAGGGCGGGAGCCACGATGCTCCCACCCTGCCATAGCAAACAGCAGTATCCAGGGGGTGGGTGCCCCGGCACACTGCAGGAGCCGGACCTGGGGGTGGCGGACCCCAGGGCCCTCGAGGGCTCCAGGAGGGAGGCTGCACACCCCCCTCCCACAATGTACAAAGCCCCAGGGAGGTGGTGTTCCCCTGGGCTGGGGGGGCTTTGAGCCCCCACCCATCTATTTTGTAGCCCCAAATGGTGGCAGTCCCCGGGGCTAGGTGGGGCTGTGAGCCCCCCACACACATATTTCATCAAAGCCTCGGGGTCACCACGAATGGGGGTCCCTTTGGCTCCCCCCACCACATTAAATAAGTTTGCTATTAAGCGCGGGCTTCGAGGTTTTTTCACAGCATAATCCGCACACCATGAGCAGATTTTGCTGTTTTAAAAAAACTAAAAAAAGAACATTTTGCCCAGGGGGTCCTTGTGGGACCCCCTAAGCAGGCTTAGGGGGTCAGGGAGTTACTACCCTGCCCCCTTTTTAGGTTTTGCGAACTTGTTGCATTGATTTCTTGTGCCTCGGTTCTACCGAGGTACAAAATGGCTGCCAACACTTCCTGGTTTCGAGTGTTGACAGCCAGTTGACAGCCAATTAGCCTGCAGCTCGTAACCGGTAGGGTGCGCGCAGGGTGCGCGGATCCAACGCGGCCATAGATATATAAGTGATTTTACTTAAAATTTTCTCAGCAACTACTGAACAGATTTACACCATTTAACAAAAAGGCATGAGTCTGAACCAAGGGCTACCTCTTTGCCAAATTTTGTGCAATTCCGTTCAGCAATTCAAGCTGTAGCTGCGACTAAAGGTTCCAATGTAAAATTGCAGGGGGAAAACACGTTTTGGGACCCCCCTTTTTTATCGCCCCCCGCTTGACGAATCAACCCAAGACTTTCAGGATAGGAGTAGACCAAAGCTGGCCATAAGTTTTGAAAATTTCGCGAAGATTCGGCGACCTGCGGAAAAGTTATTCCAAATAGAATGTTGCAGATATCCTATGGAAAATAGGTCCTTACTATAACTACCAGTAGGTAATATATACACATGTATATATGTGTATCATGTATCATATATTTTTGTTATGCACATGTATGAATCACTGTTTTGCTTTTGAAAATCTTGTCCATTATAAGATGGCGCCCAAGGGCTACATATATGTTAGTCCGTCAATCATGTTGTTGTTTATGTGAAGCTCACCGGAAATTATTGTTTCTTGGTTTTTTTAAATATGGTGTCACCCTGTCTCCACTTACAGTGGAAAAAGGCGCAAAACCGAAACGCGTCCTGTCCTGTTTTGTTTATAGGTAAAATGAAAAAAACAAGTTCACCCCCTGAATGTGTGCAGTCTCCTCGCTTCTTATGTTGTGAGAGTCGGAGCTGATTTATTGCTGTGGTTCCACCGCCACATTATCAGACCGGCAGTGCTTACAGCTGCATTTGGTGGACTGGAGCTGAACTTTGTAGCCGCGCAATAGCAACACCGTGCAAATCAATGGCAGAGATGGAGGATTGAAGAAAAGAACTCGGACGGGTGAGTCGGAGGACGCACTAGTCTTGGCTGTTTCTTCTTCTTTGTGATTATCACCTCCTGTTAAAAATTGCCTGGATTTCCAGCTAGTCATGGCAGGAACGTTGTCAAGGGGTGATTGTTTTAACTTTGGCATAGACGGGTGCTTTGTAAGCATTCATCAGAATGCATTCCGATTAAGCACGCCGTTAGGCGGCAGTTGGCATTTTCAAACGTGGCCCGGTACAAGGGGCCACTAGAGATACAACGCCTGATGCACAGGGAACTCTAAAATGTAACTTTGTCAAACTTGAGCGTCTCTCTGAATGTGAGATTCGTAAGTGGTGGGAGGCCACTTCTCTGCAAAATTACATTGACGTGCAGCACATACCACATGGCCTCCGCATCTATACCATCCCCACTTATGAAAATCCTAATCCAAGACTACTGGATGAATGGTCAGCATATACAACTGAAGTGTCAGTAGGAATGCTGAAAATACTGATAACATTCGCATGGAGTGATCACGATAAATGCTTTAAAGAGATTGCAGAATTGGAAACTCTAATTGAGCAAGAGCAAGATGTTACAGCCAGAGAGGAATTAAGAGAGGCAATGAGAGTACGTCTCCTAGCATATGAAGAAAAGATAAAACAACGGAAAAACATTAAATTCAATAAAGATTCTTATGACTATGAGCAAGGCAGGATTCTTACGTTTGTCCGCAAATTTGACACACCACGCAGAGCCTTGAGAAGTAATACAAATCGCAGAATTGTGGAACAAAGAGAAACATCTGAGTAAGACCTAACCACTGACAATGAGCAGTCCGGAAAGGATAGCACGGACCCCGAGCACAACTCCCTGTGAGTCCCATTTTCACGAGGAGTTTCTACTAATGAGACAATCCCGGCAACGGAGATGAAGAGGCAAACCCCCGGAATAAGCACGTCGAAAAATTCAAGAAAAACGAGACGGGCAGCTGCAAGCTCAAATCAAGGTGTGGCCTCACAGACATGGAGCAAGAGATGCATGAGAAAGTGAATCAAGTTGAGGATCTGACAATTACAAATTTGATACCAAAGAAATTTACTAAAACAGAGGAAACAATTCTAAAGAAAGGACTCACATTCTGTCCAACTCAAGGGTTTGTGTATATGCAAATGCGTATAGACTAATATCTTTTTACATGAAAGTTAAAACTCCAGAAGTTCTTTAAGATTAAAGGATTACAAGGACATGAAGCAGGAGCTAATAGAATGTCAAGCTCAAATCTACCAACAGATGTCCTAACTGGAGACGATCCCAAAACATTACAATTATTGGAAAATCAAATTGATTCTGACAATATAGAAGAAAGTGCTGTTTCCATTCCCACAATTGAAAGTTTTGGAATTACTCAAAAAACTGTGAAAACAAATTTCAACCCTAAGTTGACTTTAATACCTCCTATGAATTTTCACACCATCGACGTGCTCAACATACTCACTTGTGCCCATAAAATTAAGTATATATTTAAACAGGTAAACTTACACTCAATCAATTTTTAAATTTTACCATTCAGGCTTTATACCTTTAACTTACCAATCCAAGTCACTAATACCTAAAGTCCTAGTGGATCAAGAGAGTTAGCAAGAAAAATAGGTAGAATAATAACATTTAACGTTTCATTAAATAACCACAAACTCGAGGAAAAGTTTAAGTTCTTTATCTAAGTAAAATCTTTAAAGTTTGAAAATCCATGAAATCAATAATTTCTTATTTAGAGTAATGAAAGTTTAAACAAATATATGCAATAATTTGGAAAGAAATATCGTTATGCATTAGACAGAGGGTAGGTAGAGAAGGGAAAACAGTACAATGACAAACCCACACTTTATAGTTACCTAGAATGGTGTGAAGACCATCTCTGGCCACAGGCTGAGACGAAAGACAAGAATCCCACAGTGCAGGTGCCAGCGAGAAAGAACAGGTGCAGACCAGAATCAGGAACGGTTACGGACCAAATTGGATCAGGACAGGACCACCACAGGCTAGGACCGGCACCCACAGCTAAAGTGCAATGCCTGCGTCACACCCCTCTCTGCAGCTAACAGCCGAATCCTGAGTGGGTCATCAAACTCCTTCCCAGAACCCCGATTGGGTTATCGAATCTTCTGACAGAGTGCTCCGCCAGCAACTGTGCTCTCGATCACCTATTGAGTGCGTTGGGTCAGTGACAGGTCAGCTATTCGGACAAGTCGGACAATCTAACTAGCTAAGCCTACCCTAGTTGTACTATTTTCCAGGTCAGTGTACCACCCCCAAATGTTGCAAATGTGTGAATCCCACAACATCAGTGTCCAAGAGTATTATTTGATGATTCAGAAGTGGCATGACAAGGGAATGATTAACATGGATGAATTTAAATTCCTCTCTTGTCCTCATCCGGTGATATCCACGTTCTATCACCTCCCTAAGATTCACAAGGATCCCAACAAACCACTTGGTCGTCCAATAATATTGTCCAAGGGAAGTTTGACTGAATCTATGTCACAATATATTGATTTCTTTCTTGCTGATTTTGTGAAAGTATTCCCATCTTATATTCATGACACTAAAGATTTCATTAGAGTAATATTGAACATACCTTGGGGATCTGACATGCTGATGATGGCACTTGACGTAACAAGTCTATACACTTGTATCAATCGTGTCAATGGTATTCATGCTATCCGCTACTTCCTCCAAGGCAGATCTTTGAAATATGCTGAGCATAATGAAATGTTAATTGAGTTTCTTCTCCTGCTCAACCAACAACATTTTTCTATTCCAGAAACAACACTATAGACAGGTCAAGTGCACGGCGATGGGCACCGGCTTCGTCCAATGCTGTGTGAACTTGTTTGTAGGCTGGTGGGAGAAGCAGGTTGCCTGGGCCGAAAGTAATAACCACTGGGTCTCCTCCATTGTTGGTTGGTATAGGTATATCGATGACCTTTGAATTCTTTGGAAAGGATCAAGAGTTGAGGCAGAGAAATACATTCAGGAATGAAACAGAAACACATTAAATCTACATTTCAGTGGCCACATCAGTGCCACTGAGTTAGGATTCCTTGACCTCAGAGTTTTAATCCAAGAAGGTGAAACCTTTACATATCTGTTCAGAAAAGCGACAGCGGGGAATGGAATCCTTGAGGCCCACAGTAATCACCCAAAGTCTCTAAAGAATAGTGTCCCCTATGGGGAACTCTTACAACTCAAGAGGAATTGTACTAGAGACAGTGATTTCAAACATGCTGCCGGGGATGCCATAGAGAGATTTATTGTGAGAGGATAATCACCATCATTATTACAGAAAACTCTGGGTAGAGTGGAAAAGAAAATCCCCAGACATTGTCTCCTCAGGGATAAGATTCAGCCCAATATAGATCAAGGGGAGACACCCAGATTCATCACAACATTCTCAAGTAAATCAAATGCATTAAGACAGATTATCTCATGTAATTGGCATATCCTTAAATCAGATGTTGGTATTGGAAAAAGCCTATGAGATCCCTGGAAAAATACAGCATAGAACAATCAATACATGTTTAACCTGTACTACTCCCTTCTGCATCTACTGTCTAGTCTGCCCATGTAAAAAGTGTTACGTGGGTAGTACTATACATCAGGTGAAACTTAGAATTCTTGAACACGCCAGGGCTATTGAGAGGAAAGATTTTTCGTATCCCGTGGTGAGACACTTAGCCAGATTCCACCAAAGTGACAGAAATCTCCTGAGATTCTACTGCTTAGATCATGTTCCCCCTCACGAACGGGGAGGCAACAGAGAATTGAAGTTACACAGACTGGAATCCAGATACATACTTGATTTGCACACTAAATCTCCGCTAGGATTAAAAACGGAGGAGGAATTAGCAGTTCATCTGGGATAGTTGATGTAGTACGTATTTCCAAAAATGGCTCTTAATGTGTTTCTCTATACTCTGAGGGCCCAATTCACAGAATTAACTTAAGACAAAATCCTAAACTTACTATCATTTTGGTATTCACAGAATGCACTTACTACTTTTGACATTCACAGAATGAACTTACTACTTTTGGTATTCACAGAATAGACTTACGACTACTAACTTTACGTCCGCACCCGGGCTGGAATTTCCGCTTCTGTGCCGGAATTTCCGGCTCTGCGTCGGAAATTCCGATCCCGGGCCGGAATTTCCGGCTCTGCGTCGAAATTTCTGAACCGGGACGGAATTTCCGATTCCGGGTCGGAAGATACGATCTGAGCAGTTGATCATTTTAGCCAAGGGTAAACACCTGTCCAAGTGCCTAGCATCCCCCACCATGGATCAGCTGACACACTGCAGCTAATCCTAGCCCTGCAGCATGTATAAATGCTGAGCAGACACACACAAACCCGTTCAACATGTCACTGAATGTGTTTGTTGCACTGCCCCTTGCCATGCGGCAAAACTTCTTGAGGAGTAGGCGGAGAGCAGAGAGGATCTTCAGACAGAGGATCAACCTATTTGGAATGTCGAGCCAAGATGTAAGGTCCAGTTACCGTTTCCCTCCAGAAGTCATCTTGGATATGGTATGTGAGTGGGAGCAGGAACTTGACTCTTTGACCTGCTGCTCACATGCAATACGAGCATATCTCAAGATCCTTTCTGCTCTCCATTTCTTTGCCACTGGGTCTTTCCAAAGGGTCTCCAGTGACCATGTGGGCATTTCCCAAGTGAGCCAGTCGCGGTGCCTGCATCAGGTACTGAGATACATCACTGCTAGAGCCCACAACCATATACAAATGCCACATACACTGGCCATGAGACAAAGGGCAGCAAGAGATTTCTATCTCCTTGCACAATTCCCACGTGTGCTGGGTGCAATTGTTTGTACCCATGTGGCCCTTCATCCACCCCGCCACCTTGCAAAAATTTTTTGCAACAGACACCAATGGTATTCCATCAATGTGCAGGCTGTCTGTGATGCCAGTGGGAGGTTCATTAATGTGCATGAAGTGTTCTCAGGCAGTACCCATGACAGCGTCATATTCCGCATGTCACCTCTTGCCCAGCGGATGGTTTCTGGAGAATTTGGCAACATGTGGCTACTCAGTAAGTACCAAGCACTAAAAATTAGTGATATGTGTCATTGAAATGTCTGAATGCCCCCCAATATTAGCCATTGTACAATAAGAATCATGGCCCAACAGACACTGCATGTACCAAAGTATAAATCATGTCCTGTGCAAATCAAAGAGGGAAATGTAACCAACTGCCCTTTCTTCCCTCCTCAGGCGACGCTGGGTATACACTCTCCCCATATCTCCTCACCCCTTACAGGCGTGCAAACACTATACCTCAGTGCAGGTACAATTGGGCACACATACAGACTCGAGCCATCATAGAGCGCACTTTTAGTCTGTTGAAGTCGCGATTCAGATGTCTCAACCGTACAGGGGGTGTGCTGCTGTACTCCCCAGAAGTCGTGTGCAAGATCATATTAGCCTGTTGTGTTTTGCACAACCTTGCTTTAACACATGGCTTACACATACCTCTGGAACCTTGGCTGGCTCTGAGTCTGGGAAACCGTACCATTGCACATAACTGAGGTCAGGGCATGCAAGTCTGTGATCAGCTCGTTGCCACGTTTTTCACATGAGCAACCTGTAGTGTCATGGACAAAATGAGGTTTGCTGTCTGTTGTCAATGATGAAACTTGGATAGACATGACTGTGTCAATAAATTCCATCCTGATACGACTTTGCATGCCACACTAACTGCATGTAATTCACAGTTGCTGACAGTAGTCAAAAGGTGGAGCATGCCTCAGGTCATGTGCCCATTTCAGCGATCAGTGTAGTGGATGTCCCTAAAAACAACTATTCATGCAGATGACAAACAATACATGTCCTGAGAAACCTACCTGGACCTCATGAGGATGGGTCACTTAATCACAAAAGGCCATAACCATTGCATACTCAGGCCTGTGACCTCAACAGATTTGACTCCCCCACAAATGATGGGCCCAGAACATGCGTGATGATGGCATGGGTGAATCAGGCATCATTGGGCAGATTTACAATAATTGCGCATTCCTGCATATCAGCAGGGATGCGCCAGTTATTGTGCGTCACGGCAGACACCTCTTGCGCCACTATGGATGCGACGCATTTACAATGCGGCGCAACATGGGGCAAGAATAAACAGATGCGTGACGCATCTGCTGCCGTAAAGGTGACGCATTGCTGGAGTCCCGTCGCAAGTGCGATGCAGCTCCTGCAAGGCTCGGGGTGCCCCTATTCTTAACATGCTGAGTCAATCCTTACGCCTGCTTCAAGCAGGCGCAGGGTTTTGACGCAGAATGGCCTTAAAAGTGATTGAGCGAAATCTTGTAGATTTCACTCAGTCAATTTTAGGAGGCATTCCTGCGCCGAAGGCCGCCCTGCGCTGGAATGCCAACATGTGGAGCAGGGCTTTACAAAGTGATGCATGTCCCAGGTGCGTCACCTAAATACCCTGCAGCATGGCGCTGGCTTTGCGCCGCCGCTGCGTTATAAAAGTGACATAACGGCGGCTCAAATGTGGCGTCCGGGGCTTGTAAATCTGCCCCCATGTGTCAGTGATATATCCACACTGCTCCACCCCAATGTCACGTAAAACACATCACACAACTCTGGTAATATACACTCAATATGGACTACATGTACCATAATGCAAAGTAGGAGAATATTAAACTGGGGTTTGATGTTGTGTCAGCCCCCCCCATGTCTGTGCAGAAATGTCATTAAATGGTCTGTTTCCCCTTTTGTTACCTATTCATGATTCTCAGCTGCACTGTCATTTCAGTTTTTCTACAACAGAACAGCAGGATGGCAGTGGATTTGATTACTGATTGTGGATGGATCAGGATGAATACAAAATGGCTGACAACTATTTCCTGTGATGTATTTCCTGCCTCCCACTTCCTGTAAAACATTTCCTGTATAAAATTATGTGTTCCCGGTTATTTTTGGAGGTTACGGCCCAAAAACGTAATGTCTCGTTTTGAAGTGTAATGCGTGTGTGCAGACCCGATGCTCCGGAACCGAAAACAACATTTTCGGGCCCTAATCTCCGAAAATTAACCGGAAAACATAATTTCATACAGGCAATGTTATACAGGAAGTGGGAGACAGGAAATACTTCACAGGAAGTAGTTGGCAGCCATTTTGTGTTCATTCTGAGTCATCCTCTATCACTGTTCAGATCCTCTGACATCCTGCTGCTCTCATCTCACTTTTTTCCCCCAGAATGGCTGAGGAGTATGAAGAGAGAGCACCCCTTTCACAGAAAGGGAATTAGACATCTTGGTAGAGGGGGTGCTGGACAAATTTCCTCAGCTATATGCCCCCCTCCCGCCACCCCGCTCCCGCCTCCCAGCTGCTCCTCCCTCGCCTCTCTCCCGCCACTCTCCATTTATGGCAGAGTGCAAGCGTACGCGCAGCGTTGACGCGCAGCGGGCGCGCCGAATGCGCACCGAAGGCGCACCAAAAGTAAGCCCGTCTGTGCCCATCCGCGCCTGGACCGCGCCCAGCGCCAAACCCCCTGGCCCCGGAGATGCCAGCCCACCCGCCGGACCTACGACCACACCATCCTCAATGCTCTCAACACCGGCCGGACCCCCGGCTGCCACCGAGCCACCCCAGGACGCACCCACGGACCCTACGCCTGCCAATCCTGCAAGTTCTCCTGCATCCGGACCTGCACCGCACCCGCACCCGCCAAGCCGAGCACCAGCAGAAACTACCTGAAATGCATCCTGCTCAACACCCGCTCCGTCCACAGACACGCCGTAGAACTCTGGAACCTCCTCGACACCACGGCTCCAGACGTCGCCTTCCTCACGGAAACCTGGATGAACGCCTCCTCAGCGCCAGACATCGCCATCGCCATCCCGGACGGATACAAGATGACCCGGAGAGACCGCGTCAATCAGACTGGAGGAGGCATCGCCATCGTCCACAAGAACACCATCCGCATCACGACTAACTCCGAGGACACCCTCATAGCCGCCGAACACCTGCACTTCCAGATCCACACCGACCCGAAGACCACCCTCAGAGGAACCCTTATCTACAGACTCCCGGGACCACACACACAATTCAGCGAAGATATCGCCGACTTCATCAGCCCGCACGGCCTCCCCTCCGCTGACTACATCCTCCTCGGGGACCTCAACTTCCACCTGGAGAACAACAATGACCGCAACACCACCACCCTGCTGGACAACCTCACCAACCGCAGACTCAAGCAACTGGTGACCACCCCCACCCACTACGCCGGCCAAATGCTTGACCCAGTCTTCTCCTCCAGCAAGGACATCTCCTTCAGCCACGCCACCGGACTCCACTGGACGGACCATAGCTGCGTCCACTTCAGCTTCAGAAGGACCACGCTCCACCACCACCAGCAACAGGTCCCCCGCAGAAGCTGGAACAAGATCACAGCTGACCAGCTCGCCGCATCCGTGAGCCAGAACCCTCCTGCCAGCTCAGCGAACCCCAACCAAGCCGCCAACAACCTCACGAGGTGGATCAACAACTGCGCAGACGACCTCGCTCCACTGCAGACCCCTCCCAGCAGACCCGGCATCAAGAAAGCATCCTGGTTCACCGACGAACTCAAGAGCTCCAAGAAGAACTGCTGAGCCCTCGAGAAAGCCTGGCGCAGAGATCCGACACCAGACAACAGGACCACCCTCAAGCTCGCCACTCGAAAACACCACCAACTGATCCACGCCACCAAGAAAACCGCATTCAAGGAACGACTGTACAACAACGCCCACAACAGCAAGGAACTCTTCAACATCGTCAAAGAGCTCTCCAACCCCAGCACCGGAAACAACGACATCACCCCATTGCAAGACCTCTGCAACTCGCTCGCCTCGTTCTTCCACAGCAAGATCGCAGACATACACAACTGCTTCAGCACACAGCCGACGCACCCTACAACCGCACCAGCGCCCCCCACCACCACCCTCCACGCCTGGACCTCGATCAACACCGAAGACACCATCCGCACGATGAACTCCATCCACTCCGGATCACCAACCGACCCCTGCCCCCACCACGTCTTCAACAAGGCCGACTCCGGCATCGCACCCCATCTACGGGACTTCATCAACGCCTCCTTCGACACCGCAACCTTCCCAGAGAGCTGGAAGCACCCAAACTCAGCGCCCTACCGAAGAAACCATCAGCAGACCTCACCGACCTCAAAACTACAGACCCATCTCGCTCCTCCCGTTTCCTGCCAAAGTCATTGAGAAGACCGTCAACAGACAGCTGGCCGCCTTCCTCGAGACAAATGGATCCCTCGACCACTCGCAGTCCGGCTTCCGGGCCAACCACAGTACCGAGACCGCCCTCATCGCAGCCACCGACGACATCCGAACCCTGCTCGACAATGGGGAAACAGCAGCCCTCATCCTCCTGGACCTCTCCGCAGCGTTCGACACGGTCTGCCACCGCACCCTAGTGCAGCACCTCAACAACATCGGAATCCAGGGAAAGGCACTGGAATGGATCATCTCCTTCCTTGCTGGAAGGACACAGAGAGTCCGCCTCCCCCCGTTAAGATCAGAAGCCACCAAAGTCATCTGTGGCGTACCACAAGGATCCTCACTCAGCCCCACCCTCTTCAACGTCTACATGAGCCCCCTCGCGGCCATCGCACGCCAACACAACCTCAACATCATCTCCTACGCCAATGACACCCAGCTGATCCTCTCCTTCACCAACGACCCCGCCACCGCCAGAACCGACCTACACGAAGGGATGAAAGACGTAGCTGAGTGGATGATGAACAGCTGCCTGAAACTGAACTCAGATAAGACGGAAGTCCTCATCCTGGGTTCGTAGCCCTCCGCCTGGGACGACTCCTGGTGGCCCCCCGCCCTGGGCAGCGCACCCAAACCAACAGACCAAGCATGCAACCTGGGCTTCATCCTGGACTCCTCCCTCTCCATGACCAGACAAGTCAACGCCGTCTCCTCGTCATGCTTCAACATCCTACGCATGCTACGTAAGATCTTCCGGTGGATCCCCACCGAAACCGGGAAGACGGTCACCCAGGCCCTCGTCACCAGCCGACTGGACTACGGCAACTCCTTCTACGCTGGAACCACCGCAAAACTCCAGAAAAGACTCCAGCGCATTCAGAACGCCTCAGCACGACTCATCCTGGACATCCCCCGACACAGCCACATCTCCGCACACCTGAGAAACCTGCACTGGCTCCCCGTCAGCAAGAGAATCACGTTACGACTCCTCACCCACGCACATAAAGCTCTCCACAACCAAGGCCCAAGATATCTCAACAACCGCCTAAACTTCTACACTCCCACCCGCCAGCTTCGATTCACCAGCCACGCCCTCGCCACCGTCCCCCGCATCCGAAGAGCCACAACGGGAGGAAGATCCTTCTCCTACCTGGCCACCAACACGTGGAACTCCCTCCCCACCCATCTCCGCATGACCCAAGACCACCTCGCCTTCAGGAAGCAACTCAAGACCTGGCTGTTCGAGCAGTAGCGGACCCCCCTACCCCAAGCGCCTTCAGACCCTCCGGGTGAGTAGCGCGCTATACAAATGCTTTGATTGATTGATTGATTGACCCTGAGTACCAGCTGAGCACTGTAGCCCGGGCCAGGCTATGGGCCAACATCGGTGAGCGCTGCAGTGCAGTGGGAGTCTACACCAGGAGTGCTAGAGCATGCCGTAAGCGCTGGGAGAACCTAAAATGCTGGTCCCTCCACAAGGCTACTGTGCTGGTAGGCCTGTCTTCCCAGCACCATGTGCATCGTCCTCGCCTCTCCCCGCTGTACAGGAGGGTCCTGCGAGCAGCTTGGCCGACCCTCCATGCTCAGCTGGCGGAGCATGAGCAGCAGAGACCTGGTAAGTGCATCATATTCAATATGTGTCTAGGAGTATGATGTGAGTGAAACAGTGCTGTACCATTGTGTGTCCCATGCCTCCATTCACCAATTCCATGTCCATGCAGCAGTCACCAAGATTAAAAAGGCACACTATGGCATATGGACTGTACAGGTCAGAGTGCATTTTGGGAGTTGTAGTTTCTTCCAGTGTCCAGTGTGCGCATGGCAGGCCAAAGGGTATTGGATGCTGTGACTTGCATTGCATTTATAGAGTTTGGGTTCCAATTGAGACAGATCATCATGTGCCATGTAGTCAAGACAGACTTTGAGATCCTTGCATCACTCTTAAATGTTCCTAAATTTGCAAGGTGTATCCACTGACAGACGTCTCACCCTCAGTGACCTGTATGACATTTTACATTTACAGGTAGTTGTCACAACGACCCACCACTATTCACTGGTGTACTGCACTACCTTTTAAGTCAACAAAACCAATATGTGGCACTGGATTGTCAGATTATGTGTGGGGACGGCAAAAGGCTAGACTCACAATGTAGCTAGAGAAGTAGCCTAGACCCTATGTGGATGTGTGACCCACATTCGGCATTTGTCTTGTCCCATACAATGCTTCAAAGCAGATGACACTTGTACAGATGTTAAATAGCTGCAACTCCATATCAATGGCCAAATTCAATTAAATCTGGATTCTTCATGTTCTCCTTTGGTGGACTGGTTTTGGAACTGGCACATGTAGCAGTGACAGGACACACAGATCACAAGAATGTCAAGCTTGAGGGTTGGCCAATATAGTTGCGTAAGCCACATAAATTCACTTGAGATGTCCATGTCATGCTCAATTCAGTAAATGACAGTGAACACACATGTAATGTAAGTTCATAAACACTGACTACTGTAGAGTGTGATCAGAGGAAAACAAAATCTGACCTTGGCTCATCTATGTATGTGTCTCATCCTGCATGAAACAACCACCACATCAGGATGTTGCCTACATTTCAGCAGGCACAGCTGGCGAAATAGAACAGCAGGAACAGGTCCGGAGCAGGAGGCCATCAGTGCGCCGGTGGCTACACCCTCTTTCCACCAACGAGGAAGAAGAGGATGAGGAGGGACCCTCAACATCAGGAGGCAAGGAGATTGCACCCACCCGGACTGAGACAGAACACTACTCTGGTGCTACGTCCCGGGTGGAGGCTGTGGACGTTGAAGGTGGGGGGGAAGGACCCGACACCTCTGACCGTGGTCTGGTGGAGAGCTACTCTCTCCCAGACTCTTCACCAGTGGGTCCTGAAAAGGTGTCCCCGGGGCAGGTCAATACTCAAACTGTGCCTGTCATCAGCACCTTCCTCCCTCTAGAGTCCCTCATGCCATCGGGGGGCTCCAGCTACATCCCCTGCAACCTGTCCCCCTCCTCGTAGCCGCCAACTCAAACGCAACATCTGCTCCGGACCTGAGGCACTGCATCCCTCCTGTCCCACCCAGGCCCCTCCCTGTGGTGTTCCTCCTGTGGCTGTGCCAGGGGACTTGAGTTGGATGTGTGAGGGTCAACCAGACATGTCCGCTCACATCATGCTACAAGTGTGTCTGGAGATACGCACAATGTGAGAGGACATTGTTTCAACCTCTGGACAGCGTCAATTCCATGGCCACTGCCATGTCGTCTGTTGTCTACCAAATCCCTTCCCATACCACCGTCAATGTCTCCCCATGCGCTTTGCCCCACACTGTGTTCCCCCGTACTCCTCGTGTGTCACGATCCCATGTAGTGACTGTTCCTGCACTAGCCAGCTGTGTGCCTGCATCGGGCACTGAGGATCTGGACATTGTGGTGCTGGAGGATGACCAGAAGGACACTTGACTTTTTGACTGAGATGTCGTTGTGGACAAAGATTTCATTTTCCCCTTGTAAACAGAGTGGTTTCCCTGATGCTCCCTGACGAATTATATTTTTTTTGTACCACCTCAATCCAAGTTCCCTTCTCCATCTGTTTTAGGATCATTATTTGTTTTCCTTTCTCCCTTCCAAAGGAACGTTACTTTCTGTTCATACATAATTATCTTTGAGGAATTCTGCTTAGTTTAACTTGTTTGACTTCATTTTGAATGTCTGGTTCAGAATATGGACACATATTTTGTGAGTTATCTGCTATGCACATAGTAGCTTGTTGCAATGATGGGTTACACTTGTGACTGTGTCTCACTCACACACACACACCTACATCGTTATACAGGACATGATACACAACAGAATCTTACTTTTGTAGATCTTTATTTTTTCTATACACATATTCACATGGTCAATTTGTCTTGGGGTTCTTGTCACTGGTGATTGTGCTTGATGGGAGGGTGAGGTTGGGATTGTTGCCTACGTGTAGGTGGGTGTTGTCCATGTGCCTGTACAGGGTGATCTACATGTGCAGGGGCAGATGGTGTCTGAACATATGGTGTTTGTGCCTGGACAATGGCTGGTTATGCAGGTGGTGGGAGTGACTGCACAGGCGTTGGTGTGGTTGTGCAGGTGGTGGGAGTGAGTGTACATGGGTTGATGGTGGTTGTACATGGGTTGGAGTGACTGTACAGGGGTTGGTGGTGGTTGTGCAGGTGATGGGAGTGACAACAGGGGTTGGTGGTGGTTGTGCAGGTGGTGGGAGTGACTGTACAGGGGTTGGTGGTGGTTATGGAGGTGGTGGGGGTGCCTGTTCATGCCGGTGGAGGTGTACCTTTGCTGTGGTGCTGTGCAGTTGATGGTACAGGTGCATGGATGTGCTGTCCTGCAGGCAGATATGATGGCTCCCCTCCCTGCGTTGACCATGAAAGGAGACTTTGGATCACTTTCCGCATGCCCTCCATCATCTTCATGGCCAAGGCATAGTGTATTGCGCTCTCTTCCCTTTGGATGGATATCAGGTCTCTCATATTCCTGGACATGTCCTGCCAAGTTCTATCCATCCTATCCAAAGCTTGGCTCACCCTGTCCACCACCTGAGGGAATTGTGCTATGTCCTGCAGGGACTCAGACAAGTCTGACAGGGTAGCCCCTATGGCACGTCCTCCCTCACATCTGCCTGCTGTTGGAAGAAGTCTTGCTCCCACTGGCGGCCATAGCCAGGTGCAGGCCCCCTCTGCAGGTGTCTGCCATGGAAGGGATGAGCAGGTCCAACATCAGGGGGGTGGTAGGTAGAAGCCTGTGGGCAGGAGAATGGTGCCATGGGGATACCTGCACCACAACACGGCTGGTACTTCCCACGGATGGTGGAGAGGATGGCAGGGATATACTGTGTAGGGAAGAGCGGGTAGGGGAACCACCATGTCGGTTCTGGGTGTGAGGGCTGTGAGGCAGTGATGTCTGTGTTGGGATGTGTGGGAGCAGTGGCTGGTTTGCTCTATGCTGAGGATAGGGAATTGTTTGGGAGGAGGCTGACGAATGTTGCTTGGCGGAGGATGTGATTGCGTGATTGAGTTTTACTATCTGGCAAGATAGCTCTCATTGGCATCAGAATCTTCATCCACGGAGTGGATGGACATGTAGTCATCATCATCCACAAAGTCAACGTCCTCAGGAACTTCCTCCTCCTCTTGAGCATGACTTGCTGCCCACATAACTACCTGAAGGATCAGGGGATTCTCCTCTCTGATTCCCGTCGGCCCGCACTGGTCATAGGTCTGTCATCCTCTTCCTCAGCATCTTCTGGTACACAAAGGTTGCAACCGTATTAGTGATTGACCTGGTATTACATGTGGTGCAACACCAGGGTCATATTAACTGTACTTTGCATCAGCAAATGAGGATCATGTGACCTGGTTAGGGTACCACCACAAATGACCACTCACACCATAGCACTGAGGTGTTACACAGAGATGTACATAATACTAGCAAACTCACCAGCTCCCGCCACAACTTTCTGTCCCTTCACGTTCCCCCCTGGTGTAACCTGCTGAACCTGTCTCCTCATAGATGTTGTAGACATAGCTGTAGAGGGCAGAGACAACATTCTCAATAATATGCATCACCAATTGACAGACAGGCACATGTGACACTCCTGATTTGTATTTCACTTTGTAAACAACAACTGTTGATTCCATGCAGAAAGGGATCTTGATCTCTGTCAGGGTTTAGTAATCTAAGCTAGTGACACACCTCATGCCAGAATTACCTGAAGGATAGGTGCACGAGGGTTTCACTGCTGCAGCCAGGATGTCATACATCCCCGGGATGGTGTCCGCTGCAGTGGTATCATCCTGTCAGCAGCTGTGATGAGACATACATGTCCATATTTTAGTACAACAGATGGTAGCTATGAGCCAACATGTCATTCTCAATAACCATTTGCGGATAATCCAGGACAATGTGCAGCATGTTTACCTCATGGACTTTACATGTGGGCACCTGCTCACATGCAGTATTTGCCAGCTGTTACCTCCACACAGCACTGACATCAATAAGATGACACATCTACAAACTTGTATGAGAAGGTTACTGATATTTCAAGGAAGGGGATAAATGACCTGGACTCCTCCGCATTACACTGATTTCACCTTTACCATTAAGACTAACATTTTTCATGAGTCTAATGTTGTCTGTTGACAAGTCAGAAAGGAGTTCATGTGTGAGATGTGCAGTAGTCAGGGAGGTCACACAGCTCATTTTTGAATAAGAGTACACAGATTTCTCATGTCCATCCTTCGCCTGTCCTCTGTTCCCATACTCTATTTACAACATCATGGTACTACTTAGCTGACAACGGATAGTATCTGGTACAACAGACATCCAAACCTCATATGTCAAACACTCACCTATACATGTGAATACAGTAGAAGAGAAGGCAAGCAGAGAGCAACATTTGGTTATGATCACACATTGCGGATAAGCTGAGAAGCTTTGATTCCCGCCTGCACTGGATTATCGTGTTGCTCTTCAGCCAAGTTATTTTGCAGGTGTAACTGCATGAACATTCACCTTAGCAGCCCCTACACCCATCTCAAAGGTACACAACTGGCATCAGTGTGTGCCTCAGCCATACCAATGTCATTATGATTTAACCATATATATTTTGCTAGGGATTTATCCTATCATTGAACTGCAAGCCTGTTATGTTTTGGTCAGTTCATATAACACATTGTTCTATTGTATGTCCATTCTGTACTCACTTGGCATACATTTTGTGTCATCCTTTCATTTGCCACCAGGGTCTGATCTGGCATGTGTTCAAATGCCTTATGTGAGCATAATGTGATGCAGGACAACAGTGTTGTACAACACATACAGCATATGGTGGAGGTGAAAGGCACAATTAATGAGCATTCTGCCAGAATTATTCTTGGGTTTACTTAAGTTGGCCCAGCACCAGAACAGTGTGTGGTTCCTAAACAGATGTCACATCCAACCTACTATAGTGAGCTAATACAGACTCACAATACCAGCATGCAGCACTATGCTAATTAATTCATGATGCAATTAAAAGAAGTGTCAGATAAGTGCCTCCTTCATTCTGTGTTTACCGTGACAGCCTGTGAACAAGGAGCGCAATGGATCCGAAACGCGTTAGGCAGAAGCACATTTTCCCGAGGAAGGGTGAACCATGATGCAACAAATACGCTTGGAAATCGAGTGCTCTCCGAAGCGTTGGTCCTTTGTGAAAAAAATTGTTTGGCAGCAGTCCGTGTCGTGGAGAGGCACCACCTCAATTTAGGACCATGGAGACAAAGGAACTGTTCCAAGTTTCCATATGGGATTTTCGAGCAGCATCCTGACCCGCTAATCTTCGTCCTGGGGAGCCCACTGAGGGTGGAATACAATTCATTAAAGACACTGGAGAAATGCAGAACCTACTTAGGTAATGAATTTAGAAGGAGGTACCCAACTACTATAGTAAGCTAATACAGACTCACAATACCAGCATGCAGCACTATGCTAATTAATTAATGACACAATTAAAAGACGTGTCAGATAAGTGCCTCCTTCATTCTGTGCCTACCGTGAAAGCATGTGAACAAGGAGCGCAATGGCTCTGAAACGCTTTAGGCAGAAGCAAAATTTCCCGAGGAAAGGTGAACCATGATGCAACTAATATGCTTGGAAATTGAGTGATCTCCGAAACGTTGGTCCTTTGTGAAAAAAATTGTTTGGCGGCCGACCGTGTCGTGGAGAGGCACCACCTCAATGTAGGACCATTGAGACAATGGAACTGTTCCAAGTTTCCATATGGGATTTTCGAGCAGCATCCTGACTCGCTTACCTTCATCCTGGGGGGCCTACTGAGGGCGGATTACAATTCATTAAAGACAGTGGAAATATGCAGATCCTACTAAGGTAATGAATTTAGAAGGGGGCACCGGACTACTATAGTAAGCTAATACGGAGGCACAATACCAGCATGCAGAACTATGCTAATTAATTCATGACGCAATTAAAAGACATGTTAGATAATTGCCTCCTTCATTCTGTGCCTCCCGTGAAAGCCTGTGAACAAGGAGCGCAATGGCTCCGAAACACGTTAGGCAGAAGCAAATTTTCCAGAGGAAAGGTGAACCATGATGCAACTAATACACTTGGAAATCATGTGATCTCCGAAGCGTTAGTCCTTTGTGAAAAACAATCATATATATATATATACATACACACACCAGAATCCAGAATATGGTGTGTATAATCGGAATAATAATTAATTCTAATGGAATCCATCTTTGCACTGTGGGGAAAAATAAATCATTAAGATTTGTAAGTAAAAAACCCACATATTAATATATATCAGACTCGCTTTTTAAAGTACTGTTTATTGACATCTCAGGTAGAAACTGAAAATGCCAATTTTAATTTAAAAGTGAGCATAATTACTAGTAAGATGTTTCTAAACTACACATTGATACTTATTAATTTATTTTATTAGAACTTCATATTAACTGTTAAAAAGAGTTCAGTAATTATATAGTTGTTATCCTTGGTAAGCCACATAATACCAATGAACATTAACTTTTACACTTTTTGTCCGCTTATATGTACATAGAGATTTGTAAATATTATTATTCCCAAGAGCTTTGGTTCCAGAAATATGAGCTAGGAGTTTGAAAGTTTCCAGGGTAGCTGTTGCTTTACTGTAAGACATGTGTCATCACATTCATTCCAGCCACATGAATTTTTAAGGAACACATTGTAGTGGCCAGAGTTGATTGACTGTCCATTGTGAAAAGTTCTGGCATAGCAATGCATTTTTTACTATGAATTGATATCTGACCAGCTTTAAAGTAGGTGATATTGGTATTGATTTTACTGCCATCTGCTATACATATTTGTGGCATGAGAATAAGATATTTTGAACTGTGTCTCACAACTAATGTAGACAGTAGTTCTGATGTGCAGTGTGGACAGCAGTTATTTTGCACTGCTTAAACTAAATGTTTTTCAAAAACTACTGATTTGCAATCTGGTACTGTAAGGTTCACAAATTGCTCTTAAACACTGTCTGTTCTGCCAGAATAGGACCAATTAACACAGTCATGGTTCAATGAAGAGATTGTTCTAAAGAAGTCATTCATTGCAATTCCCACATTTTCTAACATATTTAGCACTACCATTAAAAACTCCTGTGTATCCTACTGCACATTCAAAGTGAACTCTGAACCACCATTACAGTGGTCAACAATATTACGTATAAATGCAGTTGAAGAACAGACATGTGTTCAGTGTGTACTAAAATTATCAGAGCTGTGAAAGCTTGACTTGAAGGTTTGTCTTTGCTTTGCTGAATGTTTTCAACAACTAGTTATAGATGCAATAGAACATTAGCTACTACATTAGAGTAACAAGAAACTCCTCAAATGTTTGAAAATGGAACACCCAATACATTATTTACTTCATTAGTTTTTTAACCTTTTTGGAAGTCTTTGTAGATTTTTCACTTAGTTATGCAACTTTTGGAAAATCTATAACCTTGCCAGTTTTTCACTTTTTATAACGTGGATGTTTCTCAACAATGGGAAATAGGCTCAGATTAGGAGCATACATCCCTCTCAAATGGTTGTATTCTTTCACACAGGATGAGTGAGAATTGACTTTGCTCCTCTCATCAAACTGAAGAAAGTACAATCCTGACAATGACAGGATAGAGTAACAAAAGACATGCTTTATTTGGAGACTGTGTGACCTATATTAATAATTGCTGGGTCCAAACATAATCCATTAGATTTGTGTATGGTACCAGGATAGGTCAAACATGGAGGAATATATTTTCTTCTCATGTATAGGTCTTTTTCCAGCAGAAATTGTTTCAAAATACATTCATACTCTGCTCTATTGGGATGTTTAAAGAAGCTTACAACAACTCCCATTGCACCATTCACTAATCCCTCCTTGGCGGTGAGATTTTCTTGCAAAATTATTCAGCAGTTTCTATACAAGTTTAGCGTCTTTTTGAAATCAGCGTGTGAAACTGGTTTCTATAGTGATTCCAGGCTCTTTACCACTGGTTGACATAATGGTAAGTTTAAACCTTGATGCTCCATTTTATCTTTACTATTAAAACTCACAATCTCTTCTTTTTCCAAATGAAGCATTTCGCTAAGATAACTGCGCACTCATCCAATATTGGCATGAAGCACACAATCTGTTTGTAACTTTTCATAAGATCATACAATACAGAAGCTGGTGAGTAATTATGTGGAAACAGACACTTAATCATGCAAGAGGCAAGAGCTTCATTTGCTTTTTTCCTAATAATTCATGTATTTATGTCTTTTAATATATTGCCATACTCCACATCTGCAGCTTGTCTGATTTTTGAGTCAAGTTAGTATACTGAAAATGTAATCATATGTAAGCATTTCTAATACCAACTAAACCTCTTTTTAGTTCCTTTATGAAGCAGTTTCTTAAACACTGGTTGTTCTTTGACAGGAGTCAACTGAAGAAGGTCACCAAAAACTATGACATTCTTACAACCAAAGAAAACAATCATAGCCAAGTCTGAGGACGTCTTGCATCCCTCGATAAAAGAAAGCTGGCATTAGGTTTGATACCATGCTAGCCTCATTAAAAACAAGTACATTAAATTTTTTCAGAACCTTGGAGCCTTCATGACAGGCATCACCAGATAGCTTCAAGCTTTTACCTTGTTCCACAGGCAACACACGTAGTCTGTGCAATGTTATTCCGTTAACGTTGTGAGCAAGTAGCCTTCCTGTGAACAAATGCAGTCACTACTTTAATTAGGAAATGTTTTCCTATATCCGTGACCACTATTATAGAGAAGTGGAAGTGTAGGCTTCAAAGTCATACGTGAACATTCAGATTTACCCTGTGGGAGATCATGTGGGAGATTAACTTATTTGCTCAAAAATTACTAGCTGTTCTTGATTCAGCTGAGAAATTAAATTTTCTAAATCAATGGTCTGACTCAGCACTTGGTCCATAGCATTTCCCACTCCATTCAATAGTCATCTAAAAACAGAACTCACTTGAGAACTACTACCTCTTAACAACATATCTTTACATTTGTGAAGCTGAGGAGCTGGACTTTCACAAAATACAATCTTCTTACTAGATTACACATTTTAGTATGGTGCACAGACAGTATCCTTATGTGTTGGAAAGTAGAGTCACAAATCTATTGTGATAAGCAAGCCAATGCATGTCTTTGAAGGTTTGTCAGTCTCTTAATGTGACAAGAATCAAGAAAAGTATACATTTGTCAAAAGACTGTTGTCTTATGTTGTATACTTTTCTACATTTCCACTCAAAAACTGGTTGTCAAGGACATTGACCTAATACTTCATTGGATATTTCTTTGTCTACATTTATAGGCAGAATAATTTCTTTCTCAGTTGGTGTACCTTCATTCATTTCATATGCACGAGCATCTCTGTCAATTGAAAACACTAACTTATTTTCCTGTAAACGTCTTTCCTCATTAAAAAATGCCTCACTACTGGAAGTGTGTTTCCAATCTACCTGGAAAATAGTGTAAACGTTTGTTTTACCACAATGAATCATTGACAGCATTTGTTTACGTTTATCTAAACATCTACTTCTCTTCAGATCAGAATAAATAGCTTTCTCTTTATTACAAAGGTCTTGTCTACTAGACACTCAACAAACTATTTCTGCTTTTGAAATGCTTTACTTTTCACTGTCTTCATGATCCTTAAACTAGTTGATACTACTGTACTACAGATGCACTTCTGACAAAGTCCTTTGATTTTTTTTTCTTCTTAAATCTGTGTGGTTGGTCTGTTCTTTTTCTGGTATCATTTTTTCCTTGAGAAACGATAGAGTTTTTCATAGATTTTGAGAGATGTTCATTACTACGTACACCTGCAGAAGAAAGTTTACATGGTGTTATTAATATTTTTTATAAAAGACTGAGTGCTCTTACTTGGTTTGAGTCTTTTTTACCATATTTTCCTCCCTGTTATTGTTTTACATGTTTGCAGAGATGTCTGTAGCAGCAGTGATTTTCTTTCTTCTTTTTTCTGCACTTAATTGACTGGAAGCCCTACACAGAAAATAAAAGACAAATGATATTTATGTCTGCCTCTGACAGAGTTATTACTGAAAAAAACGATTTTTGCACTATTCAGTTTACTAAGGACATCAATTTTAGTGACACCTTTAAGCAGACTGGAAGGATTGTATAGCGTAAGAAAGATAAACACTAGCACTAGTATTATCACATTTTAAGAGAGTGCAGATTCTGTATGCTAATGTTTGTTGAAAAAGTGTCTCATTTTCATATTAAATCACTAGGGGTATAGGGGGAGGGTGATCGGTAAGGCTACCCCCCTCTCAATTAACAGTTACTCACACAAAGCCTTACCAAGTCTACTTCATCCGTGTATTAGACCAATACATGGGGTATAGTATCTCGTTCTCAGTATATATACCCAGTATGTGTGAAATAACACTATTCCTATGGTCAGGATGTATACATAACTCAACACAATAAAAACACAGGCCAACACTTCCTTGAACCAGAAAAAGTGTAGAAAATAGAGTGAGTGCCTCACGGTAGTAACACCCGAGGGGGTTCCCGGCTAACAATCACCGGTTGACCCGCTTCTCATCATTGGTCACTCACTCTATGTGAAGAAACAAAGTGTGCACAGACTAAATCAAAAGTGCACACGTGAGAATAGTGACAGAGAAAGACCAGTGAGTACATATAGACACTACTGTAGAATAATGTGTACATACATAGACCCCCACACAAACAGACAAATAAAACCAGGCAAGGTTTTGCTGGCTGCTTATCTTTTATTCTGTTGCTGCAAAACCTCCCGTTTAAAATTGGTTAATTATATACCATAGTTGTTCATCCTCAAGCCGACATGTTTCATTGCTCCAATTTCAGCAAATTCATCAGAACAAATGAAGGTTTACTATTCTGAATCTTCACATATAAATAGTATGCAAGGACCTGTGTAAATAAAAACCAGAGCACTCTAATAATTGTCCTGCACCCCTTCAGCCGAAGGGTATGCTCAAAGATGTCACACCTGTACCAAACATAGAAATTGCCATAACATAGTATTTACCTTATGGTTACCCAGTCAGCACATACCGGTAACCAAATGATGGAACCCGTGTCAAATGATCACGAGTCCGCCAATGGCTCTTCGATGTGAGCCACCTGTGACCAAAACATAAACGAGAATGGGTATCAACCTCCAAGAAGAACTAGAATGAATAAAATAACCCTGTCGAGTTACTCAGCAGTTTAGCGCAACTCACAGCGCTATGCATTACCACGTCAACATCTCTGCCAGCCGGCGTGTTAGACGTGTGGAGTGCTGTATGTAACCCGGTACTCCACCGGAAAACTGAAAACTGCCGAAACAAAAACTCACAGCCATCACCGCAAATACCGAGAGGGCTCCGCTCAGCCTGTGCTTCACTGAAGCCATATCGCAAATGCCCCCAAATAGCGAGGATTATCAAGATAAATGCTCTTAGTCGCCGTTAACAGTGCCACTGAAAACTCGGCACCCCGGCTGAACCTTTGTTTATACTAGGTTGAAAAAAGTCCCAAAATACATCTAACCCCCGCCAATATCGATGGAATCGATGTTGCCATGCACGGATAATACTCCTGCCCCACGCTCTTTCAATCGTTCACACGGACAATGCCTTACTGCTGCCGAGTCCCTCCGGCGCTTCCGACGATCCTCGCTGATCGTTACACGCAGGATCAGGAAGTAGCCGGTGTCGAAAGCCCCGCCCACCACGCTACGTGGCGTGGCCATCTTAGAATGGGTTAATTGGAGACAAAGAACGCTCAATAAAGCATTGGGATTGACTGGGAATGTCTCCAACCCCTATAAGTAAAGCATCGGACTTGCAAAAGGTTGTTTTCAAATACAGATTATAAATAGCTCTGGAGATGCTAAAGTTTGTTGAAAAAGTGTCTCATTTTCATATAACTTTAAACAGCGTAAATACTCTTTTTTATGCAACATAGTCTCTCTGGTGAGACCTAATTTCAGGGCGGAGACTAGCTGTGAAAGGCTTTACTGAGAAAGTCTCCTTTTGTAAACAAATTTTCTAATGAATAGGTGTTTGGAGCACTACATTAAGACCGCCCTTCTAGTGATTCCTCTGAACAGTCTGTGTAGAAGTTGAGAAAATCTAGGTCCTGTACTAGTAGATTTCAACATACTATACATTCTGTATGATAGAGTTTGATAAAACAGCGTTCCTATATCACACAACTGTATAACAGACACCTCTCTAGTGACACCTCTGCAGGAATGTAATGGTCTGTTTAGAACTCCTTGGACAACCATGGGTTGATAAACAGCAAGTTCTCTATTGATATATCTGAACAGAGTAATGGATGTGTGTAGAAGAAGTCAGAAAAACACAAGGCCCTGTGCTACCACATCGTAACAGAGTGCACATTGAGCATGGTAAAATTTGATGTAAAAGCAAACTTTCAAATATAATTCTGTACAGAGCCAATGGCTCACTTCTATCACAACATCCCCTCTCTTCCAATGGCTCTGCACAGGTTAAAGGCAGGAAGTAAAAGGCTTTAGTGAGTAATTAAGCCCTCAACAGAGATGTTATCTATGAGAAAACATGGTGTATGAATGAGCTTACAGACTGCAGAGTCTCTATTGATACCTTTGAACAAAGTAAAAGATTGGTTACAAGGTTTTAGAGAAACTCTAGACCCTCTGCTAGCAGATTTTAACACGGAACAGATTGTGTGTGGTAGGGTTTATACAGAGTGAATAGTTCAGTTTTATAACAACACACCATTCCTGCTGACACCTTTTTACAGGGTAAATGGTGGATGTGAAGGGCTTTAGTAATGAAGCGGTCGGTCTCTTCAGGTTTTATCTCAGAGTGAACACAGTGTATGACTCAGTTTACAAACTGCAATCTCTCTACCGACAACTTTGAAAATTATAAAGAATATCTGTAGAGGGAGCCCTGGAACCACTAGCCCTTGTATTATTATATTTTAAAAGGAGGACCTTTCTGCATGGTAGACTTTGATGAAAGAGGGGCACCTTTTCTTATAAATGTATACGGGGTAAATGCTTATTTTTTATGATAATATAGCCTGTCAGGTGAGACCTCTTATCAGGGTGAAAGCTGGGCTTGAAAGGCTTAAGTATTAAACCCATCTCTTTGGAGAGCCCTTTTTCTCACAGTGAATAGGGTGTTTCTTTCAGTTTACAAACAGCAGTGTCTCTACTGACACCAGTGAAAAGGCTAAAGCATTTGTGTAGAAAGGCTTTGTATTATCTAATTTTAAGATGGTGGAGGCTAAGGGGCATATTTGCTAGAAACCGGTGGAGTGTGGTGTTATGCCAAAACTTGTAATGCCGTTCTCCGTCAGTTTCAAAACGCAGGGATGTGCCATATTTATGAGAATATGGCACACCCCTGTGTTTTCCTTAGGGCTGGTGCTAAAGAAACTGCCTAGTGCCAGCGCAGGCACACTTGCACCATGTTGCAAGGGTGCCTGCATTTCAGGGGTGATTGTATATGTGCAGGAAGACACACCTTCCTTCACATAAACAATCTTTACAGGTGAATTGCTGTTTCTATTTGTGCAGAATGCAGTACACATGGAAAGAGCAAAATACGTGGAGAAATTAAACATTTCTCCTCGTATCACCTGCTTAAGACCGGGTATTCCCTGGTGATATTTTTGGTGTTGCCCCATACCTTGGCAATAAGGGGCAGGGTCAAAAAGCAATGGCTATTGCAGCGGAACACCCACTGCAACACCCATTGCACACCCTTTTCTTGCTAAGTGCTGCGGGCATTATTTACAAGGCAGCATTAAGGCATGTTAAGTGGCTTAACGCTGCCTTGTAAATAAGGCACAAGACTTAACGCCACCAGAACAAAGGAAAAAGAGACGTTCTGATGCCTTTAACTCCTTGTAAATATGCTCCTCAGTATGATAGATTTTGACTGGCTTTTTTTCTGTATACAAGGTAAATGTAAAATTTTTATTAGAACATGGTGTCTCTGCTGAGAAGTCTCCACATGATAAATATGTGTGTGTATAATGCTTTCGTGAGAAACCTATCCCTCTTCAAAGACCTTTTCTCTAAGTGAACCAAATGTTTTTTTCTTATTCAAAATCAGTATATATAAAAATACATAAAATTAATACTGTTACATTGTCTTTGTAATTTTAAGCAATGGTCACAATAGGATATTTTACCTTAAACAATTCATAATTACATATATATACATATTTGAATTTAGATATTTAAAAGTTCTTTCCTACTCTCCAATGTTATTCAGCCATAACAACAAGGGCTCCCAAATCTTCATTCCCTTTCAACTGTGCTTTCCGTCCTTTACATTTATAAAAGGAAATTTCCTGTTGACTGATATTCAAAAGCCGGTGCAGTCATTGGTGGTATGACGGGGGCTCCCTTTCTTTCCATGCAGCGGCTATCAATAGATGTGCTACTGCCAGTGTTATAAAAACAAAGTCTCTATGTGATATATTGAGGTTTGCCCTACCATCATATCCTAGTGTCATTAAAGCTGAGATAATCTTTCTTTCTTTCTTCCAATGTCTTTAGCTAGAGATCCTCTATATCTCTTGTTAGAGATGCCAGTTTCGTGCAAGAAAAGAACATATGGATCATATCAGCTGGTCCGCTTAGACATCTATGACATTTATGCGACTCCCTCTTCCCCCAACCGAAAAGCTTAGCTGGTGTATGGTACAAATTATACAAGGTTTTATAATGTTTATTTTTTAGGTTGGCCGAGAGATAGATCTTAATCTCTAATTCAAGTGCCATGTCCAAATCAATCTCCCCATTGCCCATTTTTTCTACCCATTTTGCTTCAGTTTTATCCATATCATCTGGGAGAGTCTTTAATAATTCATGATAATAATCTCTAATCTTATCATCCTGGCGTTTCATAATTCCCAGTATTGGAATTTCTTCCAAATTAATAGAACCCATAGATAGACTTCTTATACAGCTCTGTATCTGCATATACTTGAAATACGAGTTGTTATTAAGACCGAACCTCTGAGCAAGTTCAGGAAATGTTGAGTATTTACTGTTGTAATATAGATCTACCACCCGCTGTCTCCTCGCCTGTTCCCAGTTTCTAGCCATACCATCATATGAAATTTGCAGTAGCAGATCCGACCGCCATAGTAAGGTAAATGTATTATATCTGGAGATGTTACAGAATTTATTTACCTTTTTCCATACTTTCCATGCCCCTTTAATACACATGAAGTGTGTTTTTTTTTATAATAGCTTGGTTCCAGCTGTCTTAAGAAGAGCCCTTCTGCATCTTTACCGATCGGCAATTGATAAATTGTGGGTAAACTCAGGACCTCATCTCTGCTCTAATCTGGAAAGAGTAAGAAACCCATCTGATGGAGGGAAGTGGCACAATAGTACAATAAAATATTGGGGGCTCCCCACCCACTGCGCTCTCTTGGTAGTGTCAGATATTGCAATGCACGGCGAGTCTTCTGATAATCCCAAATAAAACTGGTAAACATATTGACTTTATTTAATTTAACTTCTGCTAGTTCCAAAGGTATTGAACGGAGTAAATATAATATCTCCGGGAAATATTTCATTTTCATTATGTTTATTCTGCCTATTATTGTGAGATGTAGTTTGTCCAACTGCTAAGTTCCGCCTTTATTTTCCCATAATTGGATCAATATTTACTGCTCAAAGGCTGCCCATGCTGGATGTTATAATAATTCCTAAATATGTAGCCATCTCACATTCATGTGGATCTTGTACCTGGCACTGGGATGAGCATATGATTTGAGTTTTACTGCTGTTTAACTTCCATCCAAATTTCCAACCAAACTACTCTGCCATACTTTATATTTCCCTAATTGCCTTCTGTGGATCTGGAGTAAGTATTGCTATGTCATTCACGTATGCAAGAATCTTGGTTTCATAGCCTTAAGTGATTATGGGTTTTGTTGCTTAGTTATTCAAGATTTGGTTAATAAATAGATCGAGATAAAAGGCAAATAACTTGGGGAGCAGGGGCAGCCTTGCTGTGTCCCTCTAGCAATCTCAATCCTCCCTGAAGTATTACCCAATATTTGTAGCTGGCATATGGTTTATAGTACATAGCTTGGATAGCTCTGAGAAAACCTGACCCAAGCCCTCTCTCTACCAATGTACCCCATAAGTTGTGCCAAGATACCCAGTCAAAGGCTTTCTCCATGTGGAGGAGGACAACAGCCAGCTCTCCAGATTCTACTTCTGCTATATCGAGTAGTGCGATGACCCGTCTAGTGTGGTCTGTAGTCCGCCTACCTGGGGCAAAGCCATGTTGCAAGGATAATATCAGCGCCACTTTAATCTTATGTAGACGCTTAGGGATTATCTTGGAATATAACTTGGCGTCCGAATTCATAAGCGAAATCGGACAATATGAAGAGGGTAGTTCTAGTAATTTGACTTTTTTTAAATACTACCATGTCCGAGCACTGCCACGATGCAGGGGGGATCCCGCTATATTGTACGCCTAAAACTAGATCATGTATAAGTGAAAGAATCTCGTCCGAGAGCATTTTATACACTTCTACTGGGATTTTATCCGGTCCTGCTGCCTTCCTGTCGGAAAGAGACCCTAACGCCTCCTGTACTTCTTCCATGGTAAATTCTTCATCTAATTCCTGAGTTGTACCTTCGTCTACTCTAGGTAGTACGGAGCTTATAGGGTCAGGGTTGGGGTCTGTCTGATTTGTTTCGGGTATGTCAGGTTGATACAACCTTCTGTAAAACTTCTCGAACCACTCCATAATCTTTACGGGGCCCGTCACTAATTGATCCCTGCTCTTCTTGATTTTTAGGATGTTATTCTGGGTACTTTTTTGCCTCGTTCTTAATGCTAAAAGCCTTCCTGTTTCCTCACCATATTCATAGATTTCTCCCCGATAGGTTTGGAACTTTTGGGCCACCCTTTCCTGGAAAAGGCTTTTGATTTCTGCCTTTACTACAGCTAATTTTATCATGTGTTCCTGCACTAGCTCTTCCTGGTCTCCCTTGGCTATTATTTTGATATGCTCTGCCTCTAGTTCTGCCAGTTTCCCTATTAATTGATCTACCTCAGCCTTTCAGTGTTTCTGATGTCAGGCCACAAAACCAATAATTTCTCCTCTTAAATCGGCTTTAAAGGTGTCCGATACTATCTATCGAGTAGCACTATATCTATTGCTGTTAAAGATTTCCGCAGCCCAAAGCTTAATATGGGCACAGAATCCCTCATATGTTCCGAAAAGAGTTGGGGTAATTTTTAATATCTAGGTTTTCCACCTCTTTACTTGAGGCTAAACAATTGTCCAAACATACAAATTTCCTATGTGGGTGAGAGTAATAAGTGTATCCAAGATCATTTGTAGTTTTTTCCACCTAAATATCCACCAGTCCATAGCTTGCCATAACTGCATTAATAGCCCGATATACTTTAGGTTTTCTCCCTGCATATTCCTGGGCATGAGTTTGGGCTTTTATAACCTTTAAGTGTATGTTAAAATCACCACAAATTAATAGTGGCTCTGGCCAAGAGGCAAGATCAACTTCAAGTTCTTCCCAAATGTTGGGGTCATCTTGGTTAGATCCATATATGTTCACCAGTGTCCCCCCGTCGGTAACCCAACAATTGTCCATCGCCCCCATTTATCCGCTAGTGTCCGCGTAGCCATACCTATACATTGCTTAATATATATGGTTACTCCTCTAATCATAGTAGTTTGGGAGGAGCATGTTGCCAAATTGTAGCCCCTAATCTCAAGAGTGTTTTTATTGCTCCAAGGTATATGTGTCTCTTGAAAACATAGTACCTCTGCATTATTAGTTTTAAGTATTTAAAAAACCCTATCTATTTTCTTTTTATCATTTAAGCCACCCACATTAACTGAACATATCTTCAACTATCCATAATGTCCGGTAGTTTTCCTCATTACTGACCAATGCTTAACACATTTTTTGATCACGTCCTTTCCTTCAGAGTGATATATACCTGATTTCCTTTTTTCTTTTTTCACCCCCATCCCTTCCCCCCACTTCCCTGTCCCTCCACCCTGGCCTGCCCCTCTGTTCCCTCCCTCTACAATGGTGCTCCCTGCCCCCTGGCTCACCCTACACCATGGAAGCTTCCAGACCGAAGATCTTTACGTGTGATGCCGCAGTGCAACACCATGATCAGTCCTTACGTTATCCTAGAAAAGGAATAAAAAATAGAAACAATTTTTTTAAGTCTATATGTAGAGATACAAAGAAATAAACTGCAGTGTAGCGAAACGAATAACAAATCAAAATATTAGAGGGTAAAATAGAAGTATATCGCGTTCTACCATTTTCATAACTCTGGAGCAAACTCAAGTTATTTTAGGTTCTTGCTTCCCTTTTGTTTATCAACAGATCCCTAACCAACATATTAACCCCCCATTAATAAAAATTACTAGTCATTCCCCCTCAGATTATATTAACAGTTTATAAATTTTTAATCGACCATCAAGAAAGAAAAACCTTGTCCTCTTATGCCCCTTATCCCTTTAATTCTGCCAGTGCTTCCTGTGCTTTGATCTCTGAGTTATGGTAATGTATGTCCCCTCTCTACTATCTTTAGCATGGCCGGGTTAATCAAATAAGCCTATGCACCCTTCACTTTAAATAGGACAATCAGTTGTCGTAGTCTTCATCGCCTTTCAACTGTTGTGAGACTAAAGTTTGGCCTTGCAAAGAAGACAGCGTCCTTGACTTTCCGTTTGGCTACTGGCTTGGCCTTTTCCCAAATGCTCTGTCGTAATAAAAAGGTTCCAAAATAAAACAGAATGGCTCTTGGTTTTGTGTCTGGCACAGCTGAAGCTTTCAAATTGAAAGGAATTTGATGGGCGCGTTGAACTGCTACCTGCCAGTTCCATCCTTGCAGGTCGGGAAATGCATCAGAGCCCTCTCGCCCCTCCGGAATATCTAAGAAGCGTAGGTTGTTGCGCCATTGACGATTTTCTTGCTTCTCTACCTTCCATTGAATATCTGTCAGTCTAGCCTCTTGGGTCACTGATTGCACCTGGACGCCTGTGCCATCATCGCCCAAGACTCTAGTTCTTGTCTCCAGCTCAGGTAATTGATCACTGATATTTTCGCAAACATTTGCCACTTTCCGAACTGTTCCCTTCATTTTGCGGAGAACCAGTTGTGAGCATTTATTGTCTAGCCTTGTCTCTTCCCGACATGATTGCTTGTAGTATGACATCTAGCGTTGAAACCGAGCTGCCCTGAGAATCTTGAGGATCTTGAAAGGTGGTACCTGTGTTCCCCGCCATACTCCCGACAATAAAGACGAAGAAGAGTATTCCCAGTTCAGGTCTTCTTTCCTCATATTTGGATTTCTCCCGGCATGACTTGACCTTCTACATGCTTTGCGCAGAGTAGCAGCAGAGCCCACATCACTGGTATAACTATCGCTAGAGCCTATCCAAGAGCTAGAATCACCCACTGAGGCAGAACCATCCGACAAGGAATAAAAGCAATCTGCTTCCCTTCCCTTTTTTTCACAGCCCGGATCTCATTACTGTCAGATAGCCCTAAATCATCCACGGTAGTGGTAGGATGTTGAAGAGAAAGTTAGTAACTACTGTTGCCGTTGCCGAATCACATCCCTGCCTTCCAGTATTGGCAGCTGCGGAGTTCCCTGACAAATTGGGGTTCTTGCTGGTAGTGATGTTGAGGCTTGTAGCCTCCTCTGTTCTGCGCCTGGAAGCGCACCCTCGGTCTCCCAAGGTTCATCCCGTGGTTCCCTAAAAAAGGCTGTGCCTGATTACTTTTTGAATTGTACTGAGTTGTAATTACTTTCTGGCTCATAGTATGCCTCATTGCCCTCACCATCTGATTCTGAGGTCTCGGAGAAGGTATTCACTCTCTGCTGTTGGTTTCTATTCTCATCAGCATAGTGGTTCATTAGATGTGCTCCCAAAGGAGCTAGAAGTACCTACCAGGAGGGCAAATTCCTCGTCTGTGAACCCAAATGTTTTGAGTTGAGCCATGCTGGTTGAACAAAAAAAGGGGGAGGGGGAAAAAAGGATAAAAAGGGGAATACATTTTTTTTTAAAAAGGGTTAATGATATATAAGAGAAATGAGCACAGAAAAACCAATACTGATCTATTAAATAACAAAATAATAACACAAGAGCAGCCCTGCACAGACAAGCTGTGGGTAACAATAGTGAATAAAACAAGGACCCCCTGACCACAAAATTATATGCAAATCCTAGGTCAGGGAAAAATCATATGTGTAAACATGTACCTAGGCATTCACGGTTGCTTGTCTAAGAAATAATATGAAACCTAAAGTCCATTCTCAAAGATGAAATTACAGTTTTATTGAGAGCATATCAATGAATTTAGTTAAAAACAAATATTTAATTAATCCAAAAAGTTATTATAAAAATAGTCCGCAGGGACTATACATAAATTCTCAACATGAAAGGAGAAAATAAGCATACATCAAACAAAGGTGAAAGCACCTACACAATGTAAAAAACAATTGTAAGCAAATAAAAAATACAAATATCTAGCACAATGTAAAAGCAGCCCTGCACAGACAAGCTGTGGGTAACAATAGTGAATAAAACAAGGACCCCCTGAGCACAAAATTATATGCAAATCCTAGGTCAGGGAAAAATCATATGTGTAAACATGTACCTAGGCATTCACGGTTGCTTGTCTAAGAAATAATATGAAAGACCATTCTCAAAGATGAAATTACAGTTTTATTCAGAGCATATGAGTGAATTTAGTTAATAACAAATGTTTAATTAATCCAAAAAGTTATTATAAAAATAGTCCGCGGGGACTATACATAAATTCTCGAAATAAAAAGGAGGAAATAAGTATACATCAAACAAAGGTGAAAGCACCTACACAATGTAAAAAACAATTGTAAGCAAATAAAAAATACAAATATCTAGCACAATGTAAAATAACAATAATATGTGGCACAAAGGTAAATAATCTTGACGCGCGTTTGGGCGACCAGCGCATTCTTCAGGACAAGCCACAGGTTAACCTAAATAATAAACAACATAATTTCTACATTAAAAACGAGCAAGATAACATATTTGTCAACAATGACAGTTCATGTTATATTAACTCTATATACATTCCCAAATACATATCACAACACACAATAATACATCTATGGTACAGAGAATTGGTCAAAAGGTCTATCATACATCAAGTCTAGCTCATCAATAACCATGAGCATCAATTGTGAATTTCTGTGCTCATTTAACATTGAACCAACTTAACTAGAGGTACGTTATATAATAATAACAATATTGGTCTGAGGTTGATAAAAATGCAGTATGCACAATACAAGGCAACTATTTTTAGTAGATTAATTAACACCAAGCAACGGATCTTTTGGATTCCCTTTACTTTGATAACATAGATTGCCTGGTCAGATTTTTTTTACCTAGTTAGGAACACTGCATAGTGAGTCTGCTTCAAATCAAAATCAATTACGTTCTTGTTAGCAAGCTAGATAATCGATTCTTCCTTGCACTATAGATGAGGGTAAAAGGATATCTTTTGATGGTTCTTGATAAATTTACGGATTTGAATTCCGACTCTGTTGATGAAAAAATTAATTGTCATGGATCTATTATATGATATAAATATATATTGCAGATATTCCTTAATGTATTAACCATCTGACTCCCTACCGAACTCGCATCTACACTGAGCTGGTAATCTATAAACTGTGAGTAGATAACGAGTAGCCATTGGAGGAGATGACCTATTCCTATTTCCAAGGGTGCGATAACGAATGTAGATCAGTAAAGGCATAGTTACCAATTATTTTGAAGATTCAATGAAATCGCCTTATAGAAATTCAGTCTTCTTCACACCGAGAAACGGTGGAGCCTGTGACCAGAAACATAAGGATAAAAATTGATGGTCAACTCTAACAAATATATAGGGTAAGTTATAATCCCTTTTTAGATAAGTTTCATCCATAATACTGACCTAAAGGAAATTGATGTTCCTTTTACAAGAGACGGGAAGCCAACGATATACAAAAACTGCACGATATCGATGCAGGTTAAAATTAGAATCGTTCCAAGACTGCTCCAGGTACTTATGCAGCTGATATAAAGGTCTGTGGTAGAAAATAATACCGAAAGAATGTCACATGGCATACATTGAGATCAGGTGTTCGTTCGAATTCATTAATACTTTTATCAATTACCTGATAATAAGAAAGGTTTCACCTCGCCTCCGCGTTGCCGATGTAACAATATGATGCTTGTTCGGCTGTTAGGAGGTTAAGCAGAGAAACACGAGAAATATACCATTAGCAGCTGTATTTGTGCTGGCTAATTGAATTCCAGGTTACTTTAAAATCAATGGCTACAGTTTCTATTATTTTTTAGTAGGTAACCAAATTATAAATGTGCATATTAGCATGCACCCACAAAAGAAAAATAATCTTCATCTATGCAAAAACATTACCGAGCCCAGGTTTACAAATTACCTGTGTATAATTTTGAGGCAGCGTCGGCGCGGAGGCTGGTCACACGATCGAAACCGGCGCGTCTTTTGTGGGCAGAAAGCCTAGAAGCATATCTGCAACAGTGTGGCCGGGCAGACATTGCTTGTGCAGGGTTCTGCCTTTCCCTTTCACCTCTGGTGCAATCACGTTCCGGGTTACTGCCGGATCTCACCGTCCCAGGCGCCGTGCTGTTCCCAGCTCAGTCTTCGTTGTACTGCTAGTAGAAGTCGCTCTGATACCTTCTGTCCCCAGGCCCCCGGACTTCATCTGCATCCTACTCTGGGAAGGCTTTGGCTTCATACTACGCAGTGAGTAGGCGGCCGGGGGGGGTAACGTGTTTTCAAGCACGTTGCTCTGCTTGTAACATGCAGCCGAGAGCTCTTGTTGACCCGCGATTGTTGAGCCTAGAGACGAGTGATTGTTATCCCACTCTGCCTGTGCTCCTTGCAAGGTATCGAGGATTGTCTGTATTGATGTCAGCATTGCTTTACCCCCACTCCATACAACTACTATCGAGGCGTGCTGATCCTAGTGTTGCGAGCTGCTGCAGTTACCTCAGCTGACCGCCATCTTGCTTCCTCATGATTGGTTTTTACAAAGACAACTCTCTCTAGTGACAACTCTGAACATAACACATTTTAACATGGTGAAGAATAAATAAGGTGCAATTTGATCAAAAACTGAGTCTTATCTCATGCAATTCTACACAGCATGAATATTTCTGTTTAATGACAACATGCACTCTCTACAAAACAGTTCTCTACATGGTGAAACCTAAGTGTTGAAGAGCTTATTAAAATTATATTTTACCTGAGTGAACTGCATCTATGATTCGATTCAGTTAGAGTAGACTCTGTAGTGTGAAACAGTTAAGTATGGGTGTAAAAGCTTTAATGAGAAAGTAAGCACTCTGCAAACACCATTCTTTCAGTAAACAGGGTTAATAATGGGCTTTGAAAAAACAGCCTGTATAGTAGCACATCACTACAAAGTAAACCCTTTTTGTAGATGGTATAACAGAACCGCTATGTACACCTAGAACTCAATACAACAATATTTCAATAGCCACCTATGAACTCAACAGTATATCCCAGCTACAATCAGCTACAGTTCAATAGCAAGCTCTCTTAATTGATATATGGTACTTAGTTTTATAAAAATTATGAAATCTGAACAGCAACTAACACAGTAAAATTAATTTAGACAGCAAGCATAAATGTATAGTTACCACCAGAACATCAGCATTACTATAGATTGTTTATTATAAACTCTGATGAGCACAAGTCAAAGAGATTACACTTGCTTCATCTCCAAACCAGTAAGGCAATCTCAGGTTTTGCAACAGATATAAATATCTGAACCTTCAAGCCTTGCAGCCAGTCATATCATAGTTTTTTTTTTACTTTGTAGAGAGAATGTCAGCTATTGTTTGACCCTAATATAAACTCACTCTTGCATTCTTCACACAACAAATGTATCTCTTCTACATTACATGTACTATATGTACCAAAATCCCCTTTAAAGGTCTTTTTAAGCTTTTTTTGAAACTTTATTATGTTAACCTAATTATTACCATTGATAACCTATGCATTATTTGTATTGCTTTATTGTTGTTTTACCAGTTAATGACACTTGCACTGTGCTATACATACTTTTTTTCTCTCCCTGGACAATCACCCTTGTGAGATTCTTGCTGGATTGTAAAAAGACCTTATGGCAGGGGCGGTCTTGCGAGAATCTCGCTGAATCGAACAATCACACACCTCAAGCTTCACCAGATCCCTAAATTCTTTATTTTGGGTATTGTATGTGGTAAGAAATCGCATCTGGATTTGAATCTTTTCCTCCCTAGAATCCTTCTTGGATGAATAGGATCACCTCACATTTTCTCCTATTTGCTGCATATCATGCTTCTTCTACCGCTGTTCCGCTGTAATCCCTCTCAAAAAATCTCTGGCTCATCTCATTCTGACACTTGACTAGCTTCAGTTAGGGTGCTGCAATTTCTATTTGTTCGCAGCATTTCACTATATGGATTGCTGTGTTGCATATGGGTCGGGTGAAAGCTGGATGTATGTAGGGTTGTATTTACTGCTGTCTCCTCCCTGTGAAGTTTTTTCACTAGCTTTCTTGACTCAACATACACCTCTACATCTAGAAATGTTACACTGCTTTTACTGACGGTACATTTCAAATTCAAACCATTATTGTTACACGATTCACAAACTGCTCTGTGTAGTTGGTGGTAACCCTTCAAATCACAAATACATCATCTATAAATCCTCACACCAGCCTACATGCAAGCATGCATAACTGGGGGCAAAACAGGTGCCCATTGCAGCCCTGCACTTTTGCTGATATAGATCACCCTCAAACAGAAAGAAGTTATCTTCCAGCCACCTCTTTGCCATGGACATCAACATTTGGATGTGTTTCCATAGGCTTACTGGTCTGTTGCTTAGGAATCATTGATGGCTCTCAAACTGTCATTGAGGGCAATGCTAGTGTAGAGGGTCGTTATGATCAATGCTATTAACACATGGTCTTGTTCCATGGGTATGTCGTAAATAATTTTCAAGAAGTCACTGTTGTCCCTTAAGTACGATGGTAAATTTGCTACGTACGATTTTAAAAAGAAGTCAATGTACTTTGATGTGTTTTCCATCATGCTTCCATTTGCTGATATAATTGGTCATCCGTGGGGGGCAACTGGCACTTTTGTGCACCTTTGGAATCAAGTAAAGAACTGGGGTCCTAGGAGTGTCATTCCTAAGATACCTAAATTCATCATTCAATAGTAAGCTCTTCTCCAGCCATTGATCTAGTTCTAGATGTATTTAGCTTGAGCTTTGATCATTGTTTCTTGCTTGCACTTTTTATAACAGTCCCTCTGATTTTGTTGTGTGCGAACTTCCTGTAAGTACATACTCATCGGCCTCAGGACAACATTTTTCCCTTTGTCGGAGATCCATTTTACCACATGCTTGTTTTTCTTGAGTTTCGCCACCAAATCATGATATTTTAATTCACTGGCTGTATGTCTTCTGCTTCCTGTATGATACCCCTATTGAGCCCTTTCAGACCTTCAGTGATTAATTAATGAAATGTATCAATGTTATTTTTTGCAGTGGTTGGTGTCACTCTTGATGATGGCCTGAATGGTATGGATGTTGCTTCGGCAATTTATATTCTGTTCTTGAATGATGTCCTGAATCATTAGTTCAGCATTAGGATCTTCATTCTCCATTTCTAATTGTGTCAGAGTACTTAAAACAGAGAGATCCACAATAGTTGTGCACCTATTGTTGTTCTTGGTTCGCCCGTCCCCCTGGCATTTTCATTCACTTGTTTAGTCAGTGTATGCACTTTTAGAAGTTTGAATTTCCTTATGTACTTGAAGGTGCCAATTCTCACCTGAGGATAATTGAGTGTATTCTTTGGACAGAATGAAAGTCCCAACAATAAGATCTGTTCTTCTGTTTTGTATAGTGTTAGATTAGTAAGATGTATAATCAACATCCCTATTTCAGATTTACTGTTAGTTACTTGCATTTTCATACTTTCTTGGTGTTTCCGTTTTGTCTTCCTATCTCTTTGTCACTGTTGTTGCCATCGGCACCTCCAATTAGATTTTGAGACCTTGGGTTTTGAGGTCTGAGGGTTGCACGACGGTCCAAAGGTAACAAATCCGGTTCGTCCGACATTGTTATATATCTCATCGAAGTTGAACTGCTCTGGCCACCAAAACCCACTGCACTCGCAGGCGGGTGCTCGTACCACTTGAGGGGGGACTCAGGCTTACATTCAGCTCCACGACATCAAAAGAGTTTAGGGGTGGGTAGGGGCAAAGGGTGGTAAGGGTATTTTTAGGGTTTACGTGTGGGTGAGCATATAGAGTTGTAAGGGCATTGTTAGGGTTTAGGGTGGATAAGCATATAAAGTGGTAAGGGTATATTTAGGGTTTGGGGTGGGTAAGGATGTAATAAAGTAGGGGGTGTTGGGGGCTCCCCCAAAAAAGAAAAAGAAAATAAATAAATAAATATAAATAAATGTGTGGAGAGAGAGAGAGAGAGAGAGGTTTAACTTACCTTATTTATATGTACCTGCCTTTTACAGACATGCGTGGTAAAGCATATGCATGGTAAAGGCATGCTTTGAAAAGGTATGCTTTGTAAAGTTGTACAACCATAAGAAGGGATGTTTCTCCTTGTGTGCTAGGTGTCATAATGTGATTTCCTTACCTCGGACCTCAGTGTTTCAAATGGGGCCCCAGTCAGCAAAATCAAGCGATGTTCATCCAGCCCTAAATAGGGTGCGGTATGTGAAATCGTTGACTACCAGCTTGGTGAGGGACGTGCCTCTAAATCAAGGGTTTGAAGCTGGAGAGCCAGCTTTGGCTACTCCAGTAAAAACCCTGTAGTTCTCCAAACTCAAAAAAGGGAGGATGAACTGCAAGTTTGGGATGGGAATAAAACAGTATAAATCCACCCATCCGGACACCTAATAGGAACTTGTTCCTTCTACATTTCCACCAATTCATCTGTACTTTTCTTAGATTACCATCTGTTGCTTGGGAAATTCTGATAGAATTAATAGTAAATTAAAGTACCAGCTAGAATTTAAACATGCAGAACAACTGAAAGGTGGTCTGATTTTCAGCATTAGGGGCTTAGTTGAAGGTAGGATAAATTCAATCGCAAGGTAAGAGTAGGGAGAGCCACATGGAAAGATGCAAAATCCAGAAGCTGACCTTTGTGATTGCCACAATATTTCAAAATGGGTACATGAACTTGAATATTCTTACCCTAATTGCACTTCTACCAGCAAGAGTAAACATATAGGTTCACTTCACAAAGAAAGTAGTAAACCTGCACATGCAAGCGTACACCCTTGTCAATTCATACACATTCCTATCAATACTCATGGAAAGATCTACCAGATGCATTTTCCACTCATCTTCCTGGGATGGTCATGTGACTTTTTCAGGGAGCTCATACTCCCGATATGCGGAGTGCTTCAAAGCAGGGAACTCTGCATAGGGGAAATAGAATACCCTGTGCAAATGCACACTTTTGTTTTCTTTGGGAGGAAAATATTTTTCTGGTGGAGAAACCTCTTCCCCGACACCCTCACCAAATCTGAGTGTGATACATTCCTTTTTCCTCTCTGAAAAAGGGGCAACCCTTCCCTAAGTCGAAAGGGGAATGAGATGAGATGATGAATGATGACAAAAAAACATGTGTATGGGTGTTCACAAATGTTCAATGCTAACCATGCATTTGAATGTCCACTTCCCACCTCCTGAAAGGGATGTATGGGTGTGGAGAACTTTGAACTTGCGGTGGAGATCTCCTCACAAGTAAATGGACTTAGGCCTGCTAGAAATTCCTTTATGAAATCCTGGCAGCCATGCGATCTGAAAACAACCTTTGTTAATAAGTGTTGATGTGTGCAATTATGTTGGGAAAGATCCACAAGTATCCACCTTATTACTAGCCGGTGCAAGGTAAGAGATATCCCCACACTGAAAATGTTTTCCATGTGGAGAAAAAAAACAAAATAGGGTAAAGATGTGCAAATGCAAACATTGTGTTAGTCCTAAATGTCCATCGCAGAACACCTGGAAATCTGCAGGAGTACAAACAGAGGAAATAGGAGCATGACTCTGCGATTTCTGAAAATACTTCCTGTGCTTTTATGAATCTCATGAAATGCATAAATCTGCAAAAATTACAGTTGCATAAAATTTGCATTTGCATGTAAATCATGTCCTTTATCTCTACATAACATACTATCCCATAATAGTATTTGAGCATTGATAATAAATATGTACCTTCTACTCAATCTTCCTGTGTAGATTAACTCAGGGACTGGAACTGGCTGAGTGAAGTAAGAGGTAGTCTCCCTCCCTTGGAAAACTCAATTTGGGATGTAGATGATACTAATAGCTTTGATCCCTAAATGCCATTCTCTGCCCTTGTGCAAACTTTTGGAAAATGTTTTCACTAAACTTTTGGAAGGAGCTGAAGTGTTAGATCCATGGCAACTCAGATTCCACCTCAGCAGACTGTCTTGGTTATGGTGGAGACTAATCTCATGGTCATTCTACATTAGAGTGACAACTCTTAGAATATCATCTTGGATCTCTACACTGAATTTGCTACTGCGGATCATACCATTCTGACCCAGTGACCTGGAGGAAGTTGGGTTGGAGACCCAGTGTCAATGTGATTTGCATTATTTCTTGGTAATTGTTTGCAGTGTTACTCGCTACACTCTATACAACTCTGAAGGGGCCATTCTCAGTGGGGTACCACTAGGCTCACCCCTATTCCTGGTGCTTTTCATACACATGTAAGACCCCCCAAAAAGTCCATGCAGTTTTTTGTTTGTACACTATTTCCTATGTAAATGACACACAGCTAGTCATCTGCCTTGGCAAACCAATCCCCATTTCTGTCCTGCATTTGAGGGAGCATTTGCTGGCGACCTAGCAATCTTTGTGTCACACATTCTTCCAAATAATTGTAAAATGACAGAGCGAGGGACAAGTGGGTTGATAGTATGGAGAAACCCCCAACTGTTGAAATTAAATCCCTCACTTTACATTAGCAACTGTCCTTTCATGCACATTTTGAAGCAGTGGTCTGGTCTTGGTTCCAAATCCTCTAATTTTGAATGAGGGCTCAAGATCAACATGAGAACATAGTGTCTTACTCTATACTCTGCTGATTAGATGACTGCAGCAGCCTATCATGTGGACTAGCATTTATTTCTTGGCAAAGTTACGTAGAAACAAAAAGCTTTGCATTTCGAATCATTATGCACCTGTGGAAATGCAACCATGTCTCCCATGCATGTGAAAGCCTGACATCATTGTCAATTGGACAGAGATTCTTACATTTGTGCTCTTTGCTATCTGCAGAAGTCATTCAGCACTGAACCCACTTGATTGTTCAAACATTTTGTAAATTACACTCATGGGTGATCTTCCATCTACATCTCTTTCCCCCATGTGTAAATTGCGTGTTGTGGAGGTATGTTTTCAGGATTATTGATACGTAGATCAGGAATAAGTTCCCACTTTTCTTCTTGCTATCCTTAGTCACCTTAATTTTTTAAAGATCTCTAAAGCCCTGACTATTTTTTTTATTTTTTGCTGCTGCTTTTAGCCATTCTGGTTATGTTTGTTTCTCTAGTAATGTATGTATGGATATTATACACGTATTTAGTAAAGGGCTGAAACAAAACGTCAATATACAATAGTGTGATGCAAACTCTGTTTTTTCTTACAGAGTTTTTCAAGTTATGCCATTTGCAGTATACTTTTGGGAACCTCTACGCTGTTTGTGTGGCTTGGTGTCATTAGATACCTTAGCTTTTTCAAAAAGTATAATGTAAGTATGTAATTAAAGAAATAAGGATTCTGTCTTAGAAGTAAGAGATGTGTTTTAATGTTGCCTTGTTTTCATTACTCTTCATGCCTTGTTTGGTTTCTTCTTAATAAATGTAGCATTTTATTTTTAAACTAATACAAAATGAGAAATTAGCAGTGCCACAATGCTATTGTTATTTAATTTATTCTTGTTTATAACGCAATATTAAACAAGTGCTTAATGTTTACCATACTCTTCTGCAGCTTCTGATTTTGACGCTACGGGCAGCATTACCCAATGTTATTCGATTCTGTTGCTGTGCCGCCATGATCTACCTAGGATATTGCTTTTGTGGATGGATTGTACTCGGGCCTTACCATATTAAGGTATTGCAATATACTACTTAGAAAAACAGAATTATAACACACCTTCTTTCACATTAAATTTTCATTGCTGTATCAATCAATTTTTGAACACAAATGCACAGTTAGGCAAACTTATTTTGCAAAGCTTTTGTTTTGTATGTCGCAATTATAAATAATCAAGATCCTTGTGGTCTACTTCCAAAGTCTTTTGAGTATCTGCTTTATAATTCAATTAATTGTTTTCACATACTGGGACTTCTTCTATCTTCCGTAGTATTAAATTATGAAACTTTGCTTTAAAGATATCAGTGTAAATCCTATTAGGGTAAGAAACGGTTATGACGGTCAGGTTGAAGTATTCTCTTAAATAAATTAATTCAGAATTCTATAAAATGTTTCAATTGTATTTAGAATTTTGTGATCCCCTGTCAAATATTATGTTCTTCTTGACTCACTCAGATGTTCTATGTTTGAAGACGAAGACAAATTCAAAGGGTTCTTCTCAAATGACTCCCATTTTTAGTGTCCCAAGTCTGTTCTTGATCCTTCCTTCACATTTCTTCCAGGAGAGAGTTTATTAGCATTCTGATGTACCTATTTCCTCTTGGCCTTTACTGAACAGATCTTCATCTCATTCATTGACTCATATCTCACATGTTTTACCAAGTGTCAGTTATCTGAAAGTGTATCAGCATCAGTTGGCAAAATGCTCATTCTGGCCAAGAGGGAAATTGATAGTTTCCCTCTTTCATAGCATTCAACTGACTACATTTTATCTTCTTCTTCCCGAAACCACTTAACTATTGACATTGTACTCTAACCACTAAAACCTTCTTACAGCTAAAAAAAGTGCCCCCTCTTCCCCACCTTTAAAATCACGATTAATATAGCAGACCTTAGCAAGGAGACTTATTGGCTCACTCAAAAAGCTGCAGGAGAAGAAGTAGTCACCATAAAGAGAACAATGTCAGAAATATTTCATAAAAATACATTATTTTTATCGATTGTCTATTGCTTTAAAAATGGAAGACTGAGCAATAGTAGAAAGGTGCAACGAGGTCCCTTGAACGTGCTTCATTTATAATCACAACACAGATTTAAAGTCACAACCCCCCACACACCTTTTGTCCAGATTTAGTATTTTGTGCCTACTTCTGCCTCAAACTAGAACCCCCAGCCTAAAAACTGGATATCTGAATATGTGCAAAAAAGTCCTTAAAACCGAAATCATGATAAGTAATTTATATCAATGTAGATTCTGTGCTCCTTGTACAAAATCTCACCATTCTCACTACCACCATCCGTGGTTGCTAATACGATCCACTTCTAACTTCCATTATGATGCTTATAGAACTTTTGTGCAGCATTTCTCCTTATGATTTTCAGGAAATTAATATAAAAAATATTAAATTCTAGTAGTGTTATCAAACTACAGAATTGTTTTAGTGCAAAGTTTTCTGTAAGTTTGAAAAATACATGTGTTACATTTGGGGAAGCTATCATTTTAGTTGGTTAGAAAAGTGTAAATGGTTTTAATTAGGCACACGTTTAATTAAAATTAACATAATATCTGTCCTTCAATAATATATCACCCCTTCCACCATTGTCTTAACTATGACTTTAGGTTGCGCAAGGTCAAATATTTATTGGACCATAAAGAAGCAGTTTTACTAACAATGTATGTCTATAACTGTATTTTAGCGAGCATGAGACCCCATGAAAACCTTAGCAAGAACATTATTTATCTACAGTTTTTCTGAACTCCTTGGGAAAGTTTGGGATTTTGAGTTCCTTTGAATTAGCTCCTTCTACTGTTACTACCTATAATTACCACTTTGCAGTGTGTAGTATGGAAATATACAATTATTTCAACCAAAAGTTCCACAGTATGGTTATATCACATAAGCAGGACTAGGGGCATGATTTGATGTTTGATGGATGGATTGCTCCATCACAACATAACAGATTTCCAGTCCACTTCATTACAAGTGCCATACCATGCAGTGAGCTTGAAATACGACAGAAGGGATTTCTGTCACTTTGTGATAGAGTGACCCATCCGTCAAACTTTAAATCAATTTCTAAATCTCCCAAGAGAATATTTTGTCAAATGGTGGGCCTTCCAAAAAAGGAGGCATTCCATGATCCAAATTCCTCAAATACTAATAAAATGTAGGAAATGCATAATAGTTTTCCTCATATGAAAGCACTTCCCTCACCTGCACAAGTTAAAAACAAGCATTGGCACTAACAATAAGTCTGGCCAGTAGCACTGTCTGGAAGTTGTTGGATGGTCCAACAAAAAAGAAAAGGAAAGAAAAAGAAATGTTACCTTTCACAGGCAAATTTGAAGGATTGAAGCAGAAGAAACCCAAAGGACTGCAGCAGAAGTGACGGTGTATGCAAGTATAAGTAGATATGTTTGTATTTATTTCTTTTTTGTATCTCAGCAGCACTTAAGAAATCTGTCAGTTGTCAGACCAGATCTCAAAAGTACTTTAATACAAAAGGACAGCTAAGTACTAAACAAAAGTTACAAATTACAGTTGTCAAAATTATATAAATTATAAACAACCCATCCTAAGAGAGACTCACAAGGATTTGCATTGTGCAGGTCCGCCCCCGAGGTTTGTCAGAGTGGACACCAAGCACAAAAACCCTTACCTTGACTATAGTAGTCTGCAAGATTTCATGTAACCACATGCCTTTTAAATCTAGAGGTTTGCACCAAAGCTAGAAAACGTGACTTCTAAGGCCACATTACTGGGGTATAATTTGACCAAAGGGCCTTTTTTATGCCTATAAAGAAATGGTAACTTGTAGTATACCGACAACTTGTTCCCTCAAATGAGCTGAAATGCTCTGAGAGAGCATCTCTTCTGCCACGCCTTGGACTGATTATCCTCACTCCCTTGTAGATGTCTGCTCTACTCGTCTTCAAGAGTACTTGCCACTTACTGATGATACTTTTAGAAAAATCTTGATATCGTTCAAAAAATCGTCTTAGTTATTCAATGATTGTAATTTAAAAGTGGTTAGCCTGTATCTCACTACACCTTTACCTTTAATCACCAGACTAATCAATCTCTTTGTCTCTCTATGATTAAGGCCTCAAACACATCGTCATCACTGCTTTTGCAAAGAAACCTTTGGCGGATCCAGACATTCATTTAAACTACTGACCTACATTAGGCTATTCTGTGTTACTGTGACACTTGAAAAAGTTGTCATCTGTCAACCATCTTCACACCTGGAATCAAATGACATTCTCAGGGACTTTCATTTGGGGTTCAGACACCTCAGAGACACAAAGTCTAATGTCAGAAATCTGATACTGAGTACCCAGGACAAAGGAATATTTGATTTTATTAAACCCCCTTCACTGCATTTCAACACTATCAGTCAAAAGGTGTTCCATGGCTACCTGTCTAACTTGGTTATATCATCAGTATAGCACTATTTCTGTTTTACTTCCTTCCTATTTTTTTTTTGCAAAGAACTGCAGAAAAACTTTGTGGCAGGCTCACAGTGCCTTGGACCAGGTACATAGATGATTGAAAGATAGATTACGTTTGGATATTATAAAAAAAAATTGGAGTAGCATTATCATTTGGAGTAATAAATTGACTCTGTGTGTTGGTAGAAAGGTAATAAATACTTGGATGAAGATTCTGCAGGATAGAGGGGAGGAAATTGTTTTTTAGGCATTTGATCTACAGCCTGAGGAAAGGAGGAGAGGCACTTGATGGCTGGCCAGAACTCATGATAAAATGGGTTTTAGTGGTCTCTTGAATTTGAGAAAGTCAGATTCCATGTAGAGAGAAAAGCAAAGATGAGCATTCACATGAAAGTTAATTCCTATGAATGTAATGTAACAAGTCTGGGCAGTAAATTAAGGTTAAGAGGTTTAGTGGGAAGCTAATGGACAAGCAACTGTGACAGGTACTTTGTAGATCAGCCATGTTACGCTTTGTGGATAGTGCATAAGAATTTCAAATTAGCTTTTTCCTTTGCAGTGATTCAATAGAGAACCTTTAGTGCAGACATAATAGCGTCTTTTATTTCAAGCTAGGGGTGAGCAGAGTGGCTCTGAATTATTTAAAGTTTGAATATGTATTTGTTAGGGAGTCCGGTGTTGAGGCTATTAAGAAACTGGGGAGTGTTCAGCTCCCACAAACGTTTTTTACTACATTAATGGAAGGAAGAAACTGCACATCCAACACTATTGTGTTTGCCTGCCCGGTTCCTCAACTCTTTCTCTGCCGGGTGAGGCCGCCACATACAGCACTATATCACATAACCAGCCATGCAGCTGGCACCTCTTCCCAGATACCCCTACAGAGATCACGCTGCACAAGCAGGTGACCACAGTCCATTTGCTCACTAGTCCCACCCTTCCACATCCATTCAGATAGTTGCTGCTGGTATTTCAGGGGGATTGGCAGTTGTCAATCCCTGGTGCATTCATCCCCTGTGCTGCTGGAGGCAGGAATGAGTTAGACTCAGAGAGCGGGGAAAGTGTGGAAGGTGAGTGTGCAGCAACTTGGGTGCCAGATGATTTATTCTGAAATTAGAACTGTACCACCTTCCACGGAAGATCCAATATCATATGATGCAGCTAATTCCATACCATAGGAAATGCCCAGTCCACACTCCCAATGTAATTTACCATAACCTGCACAGTGCTGCCTGATGCTGCTTCCTGTGTTTGCAACGGTAGCTGACACACCACAGAGCCTGTCCACACACTGCCAGATTGTCCTGTAGGCCATTTTGACCCTAAACCCTTTCATATTAAGTGCTCATATTGTTACATTCCCCAGCACAGGAGTAAAAGCTGTATACGGCAGGGAGATTTACAAACTCTAGAAATTGAAGTTCTGGAGTACTTCTTTACTAATGGTCTTACTTCTTGCCTGTTTAGTTTCGCACCTTGAACACTGTGTCGGAGTGCCTTTTCTCCCTGATAAATGGAGACGACATGTTTGCCACATTTGCTCAAATGCAACAGAAAAGTCTGCTGGTGTGGCTCTTTAGCCGGATCTACCTCTACTCCTTCATCAGCCTCTTCATCTACATGGTGCTGAGTCTTTTCATTGCGCTTATCACGGGCACGTATGAAACAATTAAGGTATGAAGCATTCATTTTTAAATTCATTAAAAAGTTGTCATGCTTATTATGAGATATTTCATATGTTTATAAAAACTCCTCTTACATTTTTTTCAAGTTATGTTCGCTCACTCTACTTGGATACATTGCTTACGTTCCAGATGAGCACATATTCTATTAAATTGTAAGTAGACTTCGGACCTTCAAGTCTAAGTGGTGTGCCTGGCTATCTAACTCAGTGGCTACGAAGGCCCTTAATCCTTCCTACCACAAATGTCAAGACAACAATGTTTAACTTCCCCGAAGTTTGACACCTAGCTTGTCTCTTCAAGGATAAGTGGGAGCTCAATCACTGCAGCAAGCCACTCTCTAAAATGCCATAATGACTTCTCCAGAAAGGGAATATGACGATCAGTTTTCACTAGACACCTACCCAGCATGAAAACAAAGATGACTTTATCACACTACCGCAACCTGCACATACTCTTTTTATCATGTCCTTTACTGCCTCTTTCATCTGAATTCAGTGAGTGTACCTCACCTTTAAATGCATTGAAGGTACTCCTGGAGGCTTGCATTTCTGCCCCTTATATGTTAGTCTGTACATGCAAAACACGTCAGGTAACACGCATTGGAAACTCCAATAGGTCTGACATGTAATGTCAAGTGTAAGCTAGACCTATTGCCTTGGCCATTTCTTTTTATTTTACTGTAAGTGTTGCAGTTAACAGGGGCCAATATGACAAATTAAAGCTCAGCATCCAAATGAAAATGAAACATTGGAATAAGTAGTCTGAGACAAAACCCTTATCTGGGTGTTTGGGCGGTGACATGAATGTTGCCAGACAGCAAAGCCGTCTGTTGTCAGACCTAAACAAAATTCATAACTCCAGCTACCATCTGCATTTTGCTTCACTAAGAAATGTTTTTAAAAAAATCATACATCAAGAAAAACTGTGGGATAACAAAGTTCACAGTAGCAGGATCTAAAGGTCTAGCACACTACTACTGACCTTCTGTGCCAAACTCTTCCTGCTTCGCTTTAGAAAGCATGTAATAATGCTCTTCTTCGTAGGCTTATAAAATCAGAGGGAAACCCCTAGCCAGAAACAGAGATCGGAAGAAGAGGTATCCAAAATATCCAAAAGTACTTATAAGACTCAGCTGTTTGTATTATTATTATTTTTTTAATGTTTTATTATTTTTTAACAGTAACTCTGCATTGATTGCACAGTATCCATAAATGATTGGCATTACGACTCCCATAACATTTACACTTCTCTGGCAGGATCCCATTCTGACCCCTTCCAACCCTTATCCCTCCCTCCCTTGCATTGCTTAGAAACTGTTTGTATCATTAAAACAGATAGGTCCTGAAGGTGTATGCACATATGTAGTGTTATCTTCCAAACAAATCATTACAAGAGGTGCACTGTTTACCAGAATGAAGTATCTCCTGGCACTTCTTTTTACTTAAGTAATTGTAATGTACATGAATACATCTTGTCACAAAAAAATGAATTCAACTTTCAGTCACTGATAGTAACTCCTTTATGGTGATATGCTTTCATTGTTTTAAGTATGATATTGATCTTGTTTGAGGCACCTGTTATTTTCATTATGCAGTACTTTTTAAGGATAGTGATTTCAGTAGGTTAATTTGTTGTAGCTTTTCTACCATCGAGCGTATTCAGGCACAAAAACGGATCCACAGATCCAGTCTGAAAATGCTTCACCTGTTTGATATTTTGAGGCTTTAATCTTTTCTTCTCTATTTTTAGGTGTGGGTTTTGAGAGTGCAGCTATCAATCTGACTTGTTGTTTCTGATACACTTACAGTGGGCTGTGGGTTTTCCTCCTCCAACCACTGGCTTTTTTCTTCCAGACATTGGCTTGAGACTTTGACAATCAAGCCATGGCTCAACTTGGTGGAGTATTTCTCTCTCACTTTAATGCTATTGGCTGTATGGGTGTACCCTTCTTCTCCAATTTATGAGTGTTTGCTCTGCAAAGCACGAGGACTATTTTACATCTCAATTACATTCTACATCACACTCTTTGTAACCTTGAATTATTAATGTCACACGTGACTTCTCTACTAAAATCAATCCATTTTAAAAAATATTTTGATGTGCTCGGACTGTTTTTGCAGCTCTTGTCAATGCTCAAATTTGACTCCGCCCTGACTTTTTATTTTGACAAATCAGGATGCCTGAACCAACATTACCGTCCAATCTCGCAAGACTTGGGTGCCATTTTGAGATGTCCCTAAAAGGCAAAAATAAAGTAAAGATCACCCCTCTCACTGTCAGGATTCCCCGGCCGCTGGTAAATCACTGCCTGCAGCTTGAATCTGTACCGAGCATGAAAAACTACAATTCCCATGATTCCTAGCGCGGCGCGTAGGAATGACGATATGCGAACAGGAAATGGGATATCACGGCGTTAGTGGAAGACGCCTTGCCGATTATTCCTTCCTGGCGAGCAAGTAGGACTGCTCGTGTGACTTGTTCTTCGTTTGGTGCTGTCTTCAGTGGGCTGAGGTAAGCTCACGCCGGATTGTACTTCGGACCCGTTGGAATACTAGGTGGGGCTTAGGAAGCGCCCGTATCGGTAGCTGATTTTCCGATTCTTGGAACTCTGTTTTCACCGCCTTGTGGATTACTTGGGAGGGGCTTAGGAAGCGCCCACATCGCGTTTTGCGAGCTTCATATTCAGGTTTCCCCCGATCAAGGGGGGTGCTTGTATTGTGCTGAATTATAAACTACTGTTTCTGTTATCTCCAACTTGGTTGGGTTCTACTTTCTGGTTGGATACTGAGGCTAAGTATCCTTGTACTTGTGGAGAAGTGTGGTTCCTGCTTTTCCTTGCAGAGTCGTATCTGCAGGGGAGTTAAGTCCTTAACAACCTTTGATTTATGCTGGGCTGTTTTCTTTTGGTTCTTTGTTCTTGGATTAGTACCCTAAAAGACTCCCATTCTAGCTGGTTGAGATACGTTTAGGGTGCTTTGTGCACTTACCTGTACTATATTTAACTCCACATCGGAGGGGATGTTGTTTTCTTTTCACTGGACTGAGTGATAGGTTATGTGAATTCTTGTTGGCCTTCATGTCCTCTTCCATTTCTCAGTAGGGTAGGTGTTTAAACGTTCTTCCTCATATACTGTGCTTTTGAACCCTATCCGTAGAGGCGGGCAGGAAGGGGCATATTTATGGTCTTCTTTATCTATTTAAGCAGGAAAGTCTGGGAATTGAGAAGACGCCTGTTCTGTCACTCTTCGTTCCAACCTACCTGTATGATCTTTCAGGTGGGTGACAAACATAACATATTTGGTAGAGAGAATTTAGGTCTAGAGTGACTCTCCCATTGATCCCCTGCTTTATATATTTACAGGTTACCAGCTCCAGTCGCCCAGCTGTTCCCCTCCGGACTTCCCTATTTTTTCCCCCGCTTGATCTCCTTAATAGTCTGTGTTACTAATAGCCAGACTTGGGATGATCTAGAGGTGGGCCCCTTTATAGCATCAATCCAATCCTGAGGAGCAACGACGACAGGCCTGACAGAATAATCGGCCCACGAGTTCTTCTCCTCCTGGTTGTGTTGAATAAAGGGATGGCCACCTTAGACGATGTCCTGGCAGCGTTAGCTTTAGTGCAAACGGAATTAGCCACCTCACGTCAAGAGACCGCCGCACTGCAGGCTCGGTTTGATGCCGCACAGCGAAACCCTTTTGATGCAGGGGCCCCTGCCCCTCAACCTGCCTCAGTAGTGGTAGAAATGCCTTCCCCTGTACCATTGGCCCCCCCTGAACGATTTCTGGGTGATAAAAAAAGGTACAAGCATTCATGACCCAGGTTTTGTTACACTTCACTTGTAAACCTAAGTGTTTCTTAACCAACCAAGCCAGGGTTTCTTTTCTGATTTCCTATCTGGGTGGAGAAGCAGCTCAGTGGGCGGTCCCCATAGTGAAGAGTAATGACGCTATTCTTTATGATTGGGATCTGTTTAGACAGAGTTTGAAAAGACCTTTGACCGGCGGGCCGAAACTTTTTCCGCTGATAAGGAATTACTTGTTCTTAAACAGGGCTCTTCCGACTTAGTAACATATCTGAACAATTTTCGGAGGTTGATAGCGGAAACTGATTGGCCTGAGGCAAAGCAAATGGTTTTGTTCTACCAGGGACTCACAGAAAACCTAAAAGATGTCATCGCTCAAGTTGAACCCCAACCTACGACATGTGCTGCCTTTATTGATTTGGCCTTACGTTTAGACCACAGACTACGAGAACGAAAAGGAGAACAAGGAAGAAAGGACAGACCATTACTTTTGGGTGAAAAGCCAGCCACTGGGGAGAAGCCCGAAGGAAAAGCAGAACCAATGGAAATCGGAGTGGTACGGGCATCCCTAACCCCGAGTGAAAGAGAACATCGCCGTAAATTTGGGCTCTGCCTTTATTGTGGAAAGAAAGGACACTTCTTAAGGGAATGCCCTGTGAAACCTAAGGGGGGTCGTTACCGTGCAGGACAGGTTGCAGTGTCCACTGTTGAAAAGGGGTCGGAAAACTCCAACGCTTGAGTTTACCAGAAGGGAGAAACTCGAGCACTCACTTCATCCCTTCAGTGACAGAAGAAGACTACGTGGGAAATCACCTATTCTTTCTGGATATGGAGTTGTGGATAGACCACAACCCCAAGAACATTAGAGCTATGATAGACTCTGGAGCCACGGGCTTTTTTATGGATCTAGCGGAAGCACGGCGTTTGGGGGTAATTCCTGTTACCAAGTCTGTTCCTGAGGCTGTCTTTGCGGTGGACGGACATGAACTGGAATCTGGCCCTATCAACCAACATACGCCTGAATACGAGATGTGGTATGGGAAATATCATACAGAAAATATATCCTTCAACCTCATTCATGCCCCTACTTACGGGGTAATATTGGGACTTCCTTGGTTGAAAAAACATGAGCCCACCATCAGTTGGACGGATCAGTCCTTGCAGTTCCGCTCCGCTTATTGTCAAGAACACTGCCTTCGAGAGGATTCGACACCTTCCATGGCTCTGGCCGCTACTCATCACATTTCCACGGCCGCAGAGAAAGATGTAGCACTACCTCGTTGCTATCAAGAATATGAAGAGGTGTTCAGTAAAACAAAGGCTGAAGTGCTCCCTCCGCATCGTGAATACGACTGCCGTATTGATTTGACGCCGGGGTCTGTGATTCCCTGTGGTAGGATCTACGCTCTATCACAACCCGAAACTGAACATCTCCGAGAATATTTGGATGACCTCCTTAAGTTGGGATTCATTAGGCCCTCCAGATCTCCAGCGGCTTCCCCGCTTTTTTTTATCCCTAAAGCAAATGGGGAGTTACGTTGCTGCATTGATTACAGGGCATTAAATGCCATAACGATAAAGAATCAGTACCCGCTCCCATTGATACCAGTGTTATTGGAGCAAGTGAGATCTGCCACCATTTACACCAAATTGGACCTGAGAGGAGCCTATCATTTAGTGAGAATGCGAAGTGGCGATGAGTGGAAGACCGCTTTTAAAACATGGTACAGGCTTTTTGAGTACCTGGTGATGCCCTTTGGGCTCTGTAATGCCCCAGCCTCTTTTCAATTTTTTTTGAATGAGGTGTTAAGAGACTTTTTAGACATCTTCGTAGTCGTCTACATTAATGACATCCTGATTTATTCTAACGGGGAAATGGAACATCAAAAACATGTATGTCAAGTCCTTCACGCCTTACACCAGAATCATCTGTATTGCAAGTTAACGAAGTGTGAGTTCCATGTCACCACTGTTGAATTCTTAGGAGTTATGCTCACTCCTTCAGGTCAAGTGATGGCGGAACGAAAGATACGTGCAATCGTGGAGTGGCCGAGACCTCACAACATCAAAGACATTCAACGACTCCTTGGTTTTGCGAATTTCTATAGGAGGTTCATCGCTCACTTCTCTGACATGGTAACTCCACTTACTAAGCTAACCCGGAAGAACACTCCCTTTGAATGGGGTTTAGCCGAACAGACAGCTTTTGAACGATTGAAAATTGCTTTCACTACTGCACCGGTGCTAACCCATGCCGATCCGAAACTCCCTTTTGTGGTGGAAGCGGATGCTTCCGAACTGGCTGTTGGAGCAGTGCTCTCCCAAAGGAATGTGAGTACCGGTCATCTCCATCCCATTGCCTTCATGTCTCGAAAATTGAGCATCGCGGAGCGCAACTACACCATTGCGGAAAAAAAACTGCTAGCAATCAAGGACGCCTTCGCAGAATGGAGGCATTGGTTGATGGGAGCCTCTCAGCAAATTACCGTGTACACCGACCACCGTAACTTACAGTTTATGCGAGCTGCTCGTCACCTTACTCCTAGACAACTACGCTGGATGCTGTTTTTTGCCGAATTTCACTTCACGGTTACATTTCGTCCAGGTTGTGATAACCGGAAGGCTGATGCACTCTCGCGTCAAGAAAACAGCCCAGCGACGACTGTAACACCGGAGAAAAGCATCATTGATCCTAAGAAAGTGGTAGGAGTGATACACACAGAGGAGTTTCTTCACAAGGTCAAAAAAGGTATACAAACCTTTGTCTGGAAAACATGGATCCGCCTACATCCAGAGTGGAAAATTCGACAAGGGTTGCCAAGAAAGGGCACACAGCTGCTCCTTCCTACGTTAGCCTTAAGACAACAGGCTTTTCACTGGTGTCACGATCTGCCGTGTGCAGGACACACTGGAGGAAAGAAAACATTGGAGAAAATGTTACGCACGTACTGGTGGCCTACCATCCATCCTGATGTATTTGCATGGGTACAGCGATGTGACACTTGTTCTCAGGCCAAGAGTGATCATCGTCCGACACAGGGACTTCTGCAAAGTATGCCCACTCCTGTGAGTCCTTGGGAGAGCTTTTCTGTAGACTTTGTGGTTGGTCTCCCTAAAGATCGGGGGATGACAGCTATAGTGGTAATTGTGGACTACTTGACTAAATTGGGTCATTTCATTGCGTGTAAAGGGGTCCCAACTGCCAGCCAACTTGCCCATTTATTGCTCCTTCATGTAGTCCGGTTACATGGACTACCAAAGGGTATTGTTTCGGACAGGGGAGCCCAGTTCACCGCTAAGTTTTGGAAGGTCTGGTGTAACAGGTTAGGCATAGCTTCTTCCTTGTCCACCAGCTTTCATCCCCAAACAGACGGTCAGACCGTAAGGCTAAATCAAACACTCAAGCAATACCTGAGATGTTTTGTTGATACTACTACTGAGGCATGGGTTGACTGGTTATGGACTGCTGAAGTGTCATATAATGATGCTGCACATTCTTCTACTTCCTACACTCCGTTTTTCTGCACCTACGGGTTTCACCCTAGATTTGCCCCTTTGAGTGTCCCATCCTCAGAAGTTCCAATCCCTCAGTTACAGGCACGGTTGGTGCAGTTACGGGAAACCGTACTACTAGCAAGGAAGAATCTTGAAAAAGCTAAGCTGAAATATAAGGCACAGGCTGATAAACATCAAAGGTCTTGTCCTCGTTACAGCAAGGGAGACTGGGTATGGTTGTCCACTAGAAATATCCGCTTCCGCAAATATAGTGTCTTCAATCCTAGGTTTATTGGCTCTTACCAGGTGATTCGCCACATCAACCCTGTGGCTGTGAAACTGAGCCTTCCAGTACATTTCAGGATTCATCCAGTGTTCCATGTGTCGCTGCTCAAACCAGCGAAGGGTCCCCGTTCTAAAGCCCCTGCGCCTGTGAAAGTACAACAGGATGTTGAGTACGAAGTGAGGGGCATCTTGGACGCACGTAGGGTGCGGGGCAAGCTCCAGTATTTGGTGGCATGGAAGGGTTATGGGCCGGAGGAAGACTCTTGGGAACCTGTTGGTGCTATTCATGCCCCTAGACTGGTTAAGAAGTTCCATCTGTCTCATCCGGGCAAACCTGGTGGCAGTCAGTGAATCTTGCAAGGGGGGGTGTTCTGTCAGGGTTCCCCGGCCGCTAGAAAATCACTGCCTGCAGCTTGAATCTGTACCGAGCATGAAAAACTACAATTCCCATGATTCCTAGCTCGGCGCGTAGGAATGACGATATGCGACCAGGAAATGGGATATCACGGCGTTAGTGGAAGACGCCTTGCCGATTATTCCTTCCTGGCGAGCAAGTAGGACTGCTCGTGTGACTTGTTCTTCGTTTGGTGCTGTCTTCAGTGGGCTGAGGTAAGCTCACGCCGGATTGTACTTCGGACCCGTTGGAATACTAGGTGGGGCTTAGGAAGCGCCCGTATTGGTAGCTGACTTTCCGATTCTTGGAACTCTGTTTTCACCGCCTTGTGGATTACTTGGGAGGGGCTTAGGAAGCGCCCACATCGCGTTTTGCGAGCTTCATATTCAGGTTTCCCCCGATCAAGGGGGGTGCTTGTATTGTGCTGAATTATAAACTACTGTTTCTGTTATCTCCAACTTGGTTGGGTTCTACTTTCTGGTTGGATACTGAGGCTAAGTATCCTTGTACTTGTGGAGAAGTGTGGTTCCTGTTTTTCCTTGCAGAGACGTATCTGCAGGGGAGTTAAGTCCTTAACAACCTTTGATTTATGCTGGGCTGTTTTCTTTTGGTTCTTTGTTCTTGGATTAGTACCCTAAAAGACTCCCATTCTAGGTGGTTGAGATACGTTTAGGGTGCTTTGTGCACTTACCTGTACTATATTTAACTCCACATCGGAGGGGATGTTGTTTTCTTTTCACTGGACTGAGTGATAGGTTATGTGAATTCTTGTTGGCCTTCATGTCCTCTTCCATTTCTCAGTAGGGTAGGTGTTTAAACGTTCTTCCTCATATACTGTGCTTTTGAACCCTATCCATAGAGGCGGGCAGGAAGGGGCATATTTATGGTCTTCTTTATCTATTTAAGCAGGAAAGTCTGGGAATTGAGAAGACGCCTGTTCTGTCACTCTTCGTTCCAACCTACCTGTATGATCTTTCAGGTGGGTGACAAACATAACATATTTGGTAGAGAGAATTTAGGTCTAGAGTGACTCTCCCATTGATCCCCTGCTTTATATATTTACAGGTTACCAGCTCCAGTCGCCCAGCTGTTCCCCTCCGGACTTCCCTATTTTTTCCCCCGCTTGATCTCCTTAATAGTCTGTGTTACTAATAGCCAGACTTGGGATGATCTAGAGGTGGGCCCCTTTATAGCATCAATCCAATCCTGAGGAGCAACGACGACAGGCCTGACACTCACTTTTCCCTGTGCATCGATCCTGGCTCCCAACCCTGCCTCCTATTGGTTTCTCTCTTCCACTCCTCTCATTCTGTTCTCTGTATCGCTCACCTCCCTCTCACTGCTGCCTCCCGCACTCTCTCTTTCCCCTTTCTGTTACTCCTCCTCCCACACACCCATCCTTTTGGAATTCCCTTCAGCTGCAAAAACAAAAGCTGGTATGCAATAAAGACTCTATTGCCTTCATCAGTCCTGATTAAGTTTGGTTGCGAGGGATCATTTATTGTAGCCCTTCATTTCTTTTGCTGTCATAGCAAGATTTCATTTCACACAGAAATAAAAACAAGGCGGCAAAATCTTCAATTTATACCATTTTCTGTTACTTAGATTAGTATGGTTTAAAGTGCTAACATTAACCATGCATTACCACATTCAATTTATTGGATTGATTGGCGTTGCCAATGATTATTATTGATGGTATAAGATTGATTCTCCAAGAGAATCAGTAGCAGTTGGGTAGCAGAAGTGACAGCACACAACATTTGCACACATGATGACATCACAGGACCTAACTTTTGAAAAATCATCTAGTGAGGGTTTCTTTAATACATTTCTCTCACATTACAAAAAAACACTAAAGGAATGGAAAGAAATTTCTATAAAACGAACATTTCAATTATGGCCATTCATTCCTGCTGCATGTGCCCCTTGCCAATATGGATTTGTGCCGTTCGATAAATAGTGCTTAAGAAATCTGAATACAATGCAGTGTGAAAATATGCCATGTTTAAGAATGATGCCATAGAGAGGTCTATTCAGGATTTAATAAAACTTTATAAATAAATAAATATATCAGAATGTGGAACTCGGGTGAAGTAGACATTTTTGTGTTTAGGCAAAAAAACAGAGCTAAGCAGGAATGTACCAGAACTTGGTGCACCTATGCTGTAAAATCGTATATTCTATATTTCTCATTTATTTATGTTTTAAAGAAAAAAAAGAGCATTTCTAAGCAGTACAGATAACGTTAGTGACTGGTGATGGTTTGGCGGTGAATGGTCATTTACAAAATTAAACTGTATTTTCACGTAAGTTAAATTCATGTACCACTCTCTGTGTTTTTGCTCAAAATATAGTAATATATTGCAATCTAAGGTGGAGTCAGTGTCCAAGTACATGTACTTAGGGAGGAGTCATCCATCGTGCCATGACTTGAAGAATATTAAAGAAAAACAAGTTGTAATATACAAGCCCAACACTAGATGGCAGGAGTATGCAAAGCTTATGAAATTACAGCACTACACACAGATACATAAGGGTATTTTCTCATCAACAATGACGACTGATATGGCTTTAACATATTTTGGTACCTGGCAGGACATGTATCGCAGATGCCTTATGGAGATCATGCTTGCATGTCTGATAGCACCCATCTATCTATGGTGGGAAAATGAAGGAAAATCATTATGAATAGTTAAGCTGATATATTCAATAAAACATAAATGTAATGTTATTTTATAAATGTTATAGGTTTTTGGAACTATAACCTGAGCAAGATAATTAAACTGCAAACAGAACAAATACATTTTTAAGCAAATAGGGCTTGTCACAGTTTTACAGCTCTTAATAACAATCTTAATGTTTGGCAAATCTCTCTTTAAGAATGCAAATTGCCAGTTTATACATAAAGCATCCTGAAGAGAACACAATGGGCCTGATGTTTCAAAGGGTTTTCCCCATTCTGTGTCTATGGGAAAATGCTTAAGTACATATAGCCCAATATTCTCTACAATATTCCTAGAGAGTTGTATGAATATATTTCTTCCACACATCTGCCTTTGAATCAGAACTTCATTCAGGAAAATCAAATCGCTAATTCATACCTGTATAACAATATAATTTGTAAAAACAGGGGGTTGGGACAGGCATTCGTGCCATCATATTTCCCTATTAGACGTGCACTGAGAAATGTGTGCAGTCAGCTGTCACGCTGATGTGATGTAGGCTTCAGTGAGCAATATGATTTTATTCCTAGCTGCAACACTACAGCACACACAAATGAGGGTGAAACACCTTTAGTAAACTGAAGTATGTCATGCCTAACCTAACAGTCTCACTTCTTTCCAAAAGGCACTTGACAGGTTTAAGTGGTTCTTCTTTGATGCCAGTCATGAATACATTTCTATTTCCACTGCAATTTATTTGTGCTACTAGTAATTTTTTCTTTTTACCAGTTTGTATGAATCCATCCTGCTCAGCCTATTCAAATTGAAAAGGGGAATTCAACTCTTTCCACTTCCATTTTAGCTTTATGTTTAGAACCTCTGATTTTTCCAGTTGAATCTACACACAACATTTTAATCCATTCTATTTAGAGGATTAAGCATATCAAATCACATTTTATTTCATGAAAGATGTTTCTGTAGTGGCAAACTACCTCCTTTTTAGAGTAAATACAATGATCCAGATAATTGAACAATTTGAGAGTGTCAGGACATCCTTTCAATAGCCATGAAACACAAAGACTTTCTGCAATTTGGATTCACCACGTCTTCATCATAGGCTACTTACCCTGGGGTTAATATTCCATATTGCACACGTACATTGATCAAATATGTATGATTCATTTTCATCTGCTCACAAAATCTTTTTCCCCTTTTTGTACCTCAGTGGCCACGCCTACCTCTGTCCCTGATTGGACAGGTGGATCTTGATAATATATCAAATTTGCCACACTTTTCATATTTGTATTAGGCCACACATTTATCTCTAATTTTGTAAAAGTATCGAACAAACCTTGACTACCATATATATTGCTTTACTCTTAACAGGCAGTTTTGTGCTTCACAATATTTGGTTATCTGTGGAAAAACTGGCACAAACTATGAATTGTGAGCCTATCGATTTGAATAAAGTGTTTCTCGTACAATTTACGCAATCTTCAAATATTTCCCTAGTGAAATTATTTTCTATCTACATTTAACAGTGCTAGATTCTTTAAGAAGTCCACACTTAATAGCCTCCAGGCTTTTTTATGCCGGAGCATATACTGATAATCGTCAAAAAAAGGTTTTGAAAGCAAGCCCTCTTTACTAAGGCTTTGTAAATAAGAATCCCATGTAGTTTTCCGTTGGAGCCTGCCCTTTCTGGCATGTACCTAAAGTGGGAGCCCGGACTGGCCGTTGGGGGCACCGGGCAATCCCCCGGTGCGCCGCAAGGGTGGGGGCCGGTTTTGGGCCCTGGGGGGCGTTTTTTGTTACAGGGCCGTTTTTGCAGCATAGCTGCAAAATCGGCCCTGTAACAAAATCGGCCGAAAACCTTCGGGAAGGTTTTAAGTTCTTTTATCTAATGTGAATTTTAAAATGTCAGAATTCAAAGCTGCATTAATCAGGAAACATGATCAATCAACAAGAATTGTGATTAGGCAGAAAGAGAACTTTTGTTTAAGCATTTGGAAACAAAGGAAGAGTAGGAAAAAATAAAGTACAATGATGAACCCACATTATTTATAGTTACCTAGAATGGTGTGAAGACCAACCCTGGCCACGGGCTGGGTCAAAAGGACAGAACCCTAAAGTGCAGGTGCCAGCAGGTAAGAACAGATGCAGACTAGAATCGGGATAGGTACGGGCCAAATTGAATCAGGACAGGACCACCACAGGTTAAGACTGGCACCCACAGCTAAAGTTCAAAACGCCAGCGTTGTAAACTCTCTCTGCAGCTAACGGCCAGAACCCCGATTGGGTTATCAAACTCCTTCCAAAACCCAGATTGGGTTATTCAATCTTCTGACAGAGTGCTTCGCCAGCACCTCTGCTCCCGATCACCTATTGAGTGTGTTGGGTCAGTGACAGGTCAGTTATTCGGACAAGTCAGACAATCTAACTAGCTAAGCATACCATTTTCCAGGGCAGTGTACCACCCCCCAAATGTTGCAAATGTGTGAATCCCACAATTAAATTGGTTAAAAGACAAGAAGAGGTCATCACACCATATTGATATGAGGTAACTTGCATTCCATATTTAAATTACGTTCCCTCCTATAATTTTATTTTCCCATACACTTTAATTCCACCCGGCAGGGAATGTATCAATAACATACAATGTTTTAACAAATTGTACAATTCAGCTTCCTTTGGCAGGGTTAGGAGGTCATGTTCTCATAGTTTTCACAGTTCATGCTGATGCTGGCATTGATTCGATGCCATGGCTTCAATAGCTTGAGTTTCTTTGCGCAGGCGCAGTTCCTCCAAAGATGGAGTTCAGAAGTACATTTCAGGCCCAAATGCAATACATGCGAAAATAGAAAAGAAACAGTTTTAGAACACAGAAATAAATGAATGCACTGTATACCACTTATCTCTATACTATTCCCATTATTTTATTTTAACTATTGCATTAAGGTTTAGGCAGAATGAACAGCTTAGCAAAAGCAGCGATGCAAGCTTCTTGCACGTTAAGACACAGAGCAGCCATCTTAGTTCTAGTGCGCAGAAGCAAAAGTTTCCCACCAAGCGAAGTAATACGTCATGTCACATGAGTGTGACAGGCAAATGCGCAGTAGAAAATCCCGCGTAGCAGCAGCCATTTTAATGCAAGCGGATTATAGTTAGTAAAAGCACATTGGAAAGCTTCCCCTAGATACCAGAAATGTCAAGAAATGCAATATTAATATAACGGAACATGTTAGTTAGTACATTAATATTATTTTCGAGAGGGCTGAATACAAGCAAGTCGTTTTACGTGCGTAACCTTGCTCCATCATATCTCTTACTACCCCTGACGAGGTGTGGAAGCACTTTTCAGCGAGTAACACACTAATCCAGAATTTAAAAGGATTAGTGGTGGAAGAGTATAGGGAAATGTGAGTATAGTATTAGTATAGGGAGGTTGGAGTTAATTTGAGCAGAGGACATGTGAGTCTGTTAGTTGGATTGAAAGAGTAAAGGAGGGATAGAAGAAGGAAGAAAAACAGAAGTGTTAATTGGAAGATCATAGTAGTAAGTTGAGGTCTGGGATGAGAAAAGGAGCGATGGAGGAGTGACGAGCCTGTATGAAGGGATTAAGGAGAAAGATAATCAGAATAGAAAAAGGAGGTTTGGGATGAATCAAAGGAGAGATAACATGAGGGAGATTTTATTAGGGTTGTTTGGATGATCATAGTAGTAAACTGATGTTTGGGGTGAGCCAGGAAGTGTAGAAGAGAGAGAAGTCTAGGAAGGGTTATTTTGGAGATCATAGTAGTAGAAAAGGTATGGGATGAGAGAGAGTGAAGATAGAGGATACATTGATAGAGGTGTAGGTTGATGGTAGGGCACATTAAAGCTTTCAAGAGAGTATTTTTTTTCTACATCAAGCATTGCCGTAACTGGAGTCAAGTTCACCTTCGGTAAATCTTTCCCTTTTGTTCAGAAGAATTAATTCAGGCCATTTATATGTAAAAGAAACAAATCATGTGCCAGGATGCACCACTATCATACTCTTATAGATAGCCCAAAAGTGTCTGCACTTCTCCACTTTGCCATACCATGACCATTGCTGAGACCCCACAATCAAGTGCATGTAAAAAGTTGACCAGAGTCCAGGGCAGGCATACCTCAATGAGAATATGGCATCATTTGGAATGATTCATAACAGTCAAAGGCACTACTTAATTTCATATATGCAAGTAAATGGGACCCAGTTTCGGCAATTGTATATTTACTAATCAATAGGCTATGGTTTAGGCACTATTCCTGCGTCCCCAACTTCTCTCTAAAACCGTATTGTACTTTGCTAATGACATTAGACTGTTGGGCCCAAGTGTTGGTGATAATAGGGGCCCACAGAGTAATATTTTCCTTATAAAGGCACATTGGGACCCGATCAGGACCAGATGGATTTCTAGAGTGATCATCTCATTGAGGTTGAATCTGATATTGAGGGGAAATAGTGGATAATCCTCTCTTGTCACTCCACTGTTCTCAAACAAATAGATATGCTTAAAATGATTAGTCCAACTGTCTGCTCTAATATTTGTCCCTAACCCATTGCTTTTAAAGTCTGTTGACCTTTTCTTGTTCACAATGCCCCAAAAACCTTGGGTATCGTTTTTTAAAAGTTTGTAAAGTTTTCCCTACTTCTCTTTAAGGCTTGGGGCCTTTTTTAATGGTTGTTTTATTCTCATCAGTATAACAAGAGGAAGGAGAGAGAGGGAAAGTGGATTCGGTCTCCCCTGGCAATTTACATAAACAAAATAGAATCCACTCTGGTAGTGATCCCTACAATGGTGGGAGCACACAGTGTTGTTTTAAATACCCCTCACACACCAACAGGCCCCTTGGTGTCATGCTTCATCATTGGGGTCTTCGCACCCCTCTACGGGATGCGGCGTGCTGCAACTCACGACTACGTAGGAGCACTGAAAGTGAACTATGTGTTGGTGTGTGTGAGGTAAACAAGTGTGAGTCGTGAGGTGGTGAAAGGTGGTGGTTAAAAGATACCTGGCTCGTAGGTGAAAAAAGAATTTAAAAAATGTATTAAGCCCTCGGCTGGTATCATTAAAAGGGTGCAGGGTGAGGTTGTTTACTGCATATTAGGGTACGTCAACCTCAAAAGTGCGTCGACATGTTTCGAGTGTAAGAACTTCTTCTTCAAGACGAGGATATGCACAACTATCCTCACCTTACTCACATGAGATGTAGATGTAAAAGTGAACTCTACAAAAAATTTAAATAGGTGAAATGTACCTAATAGTGTTTATAGGAATAAAGTCTGTTGCGCCCAATAGGCGTTAATAGAACAGAACCTGTAAATAGACAAAAAAATGATAAATCATAACATCACAATAGGACGTCGATTATGATCAGAAAAAATGACCTGTTCAATATAAAGAAGGGTAGCGTAGAACCAATTGAGGTCCAAAACCCTGTAAAGAAAAAGGACAGGGACATACACAAAGACAAAGACACACATATTTAGGAATGAAAACGCCATGATAATCCCTAAGTTGGATTTCTGGAGGGAAAAAACATGTTTATAAACAGTGCCTTCTTATGGACAAAGGCTAGCTGGCCTCATGAGCCTATGCGTGGTATTGGGGGTTCTTTCTTCCTGCTCAGTACGGCACCCTAAAAGATGTTAGAAAGCTCAATTCAGGATCTTATTGCTAATACTCACGGGTAATGCAGATACCACTGCCCTGTATGACAAAGAACCAAACTCACGGATTCTGCAAGACCTGATGGGCTGCCTTCCCCTCAACGCGGCTCCGACGTTATGTCGAGTTGTTCAGACTTGCCCCCTTATATATTTCCCACTATTGGTTAATTAGTGCTTAACAGATTGATTGAGAACGGATCAAGCCCAAAGAAGGAGTGTGTCCTTCGGTAGATGTTCCGGTATTGTGCGCAAGCGAAGGGTGTTTCTTACTCTAAAGCGCATGCGAGTAGGGGAAGTGTCTCTGAGTTACTGTCCCAGTTAGTTGCGCGCATGCGTGACCATACGCTAGCTAACCGCGCAAGTGCGGTGGGGCCATAGTGGTTTTATTGGACCCCAGAGACGGCAATAAATGCTAATTTTGGGGTTTTTTTTACAAAACAACTTGCATAGATAAATAATCGCCACCGAGTTCGAAAAAAGAAGGAGGTGGGCATTCATAAAAAGGGGATTTCTACGAATGTGCGCTGTGTCAACATGCAACAGCTGCTGTTCAAGCTTGTCAAATATTTATCAAGGTTGGGATCCAGGAAGGGTATCACTTACAGATGGATGGATAAGTGATGTATTGATGGGGTCGATTTATAGGTTAAATAAGGGTTTAGCTAGTGCTCAAAATAAGAGATCTTGCTTATGAATGTGAGCCCATAGGTCATCGCAATTGGCTCCATGGAATGGAGTCATTGAGTCCAGTGGTGTCCGTGCCAAGACCGAAAAACCCACCTCTGCTCCTTCTCAAATAGACCAACATCTGTTGGTAGTTGTTCAATGACAGTCCAGTGTAATTTGTTGACACAGTGTTGTGCCTCCAAAAAATGTGCTGCCATTTTTGTGGTCGATTTTCTACACCTTACGTTGCTCTTATGCTCATTTATTCTGGTCTTCACAGCTCGTGTAGTCACGCCCACGTACTCCATGTTGCATGGGCACATGATGAGGTAGACAACGTTCCTGCTGTTACAGTTAGTGAACGCTCGTTGTTCCCACTTTGTACCATTCTTGAAAGTGAGGGTATGATTTTTTTAGTTAGGTGGCAACTGTTACAGTTCCCACACGGATGGTGTCCACGTAGCCCTTGCAACCGGGTTTGTTGGGCCACTGGGGTTTGAGGTCTTGTGTGCACAAGGATGTCTTTAAGATTCTTTCCCCTCCTATGGGCAAACAGAGGTTTTTCCAAATCTAGGGTGCCACTCGTAAGTATGCGCCAGTGTTTGTTCACCAGTTTGGAGACCTGGTTAGAGACTGAACTGTATGTTGTAACACAGACAGTTCTGTTCGCTGTGTTGTCTCTGGGAGTTCTGTCTTCCAGGAGAGCCTCTCGGTTATTGTTCCGTGCCCTTTTCATTGGACTGTTTATCACCTTGTCTGGATATTGTCTTTGTTTCAGTTTTTCGCTCAGGTCTTGGGCTTGGGATTTATACTTGGCTATGTCGCTACAATTGCGGCGTAGTCGAAAGAACTGTCCGTATGGCAGATTCTCTCTTAGGTGACGAGGATGGAAACTGTCAAACCTAAGAAGACAGTTCCTCGCCGTTGGTTTAAAGTGAGTCTCTGTCTTAAGAAGCCCTGCCTCATGGTAGATGTTCAGGTCCAAGAACACCATCGACTCTCTGGACATTTGGTGGGTGATTTTGAGGAATGCGTTTTGTGTGTTCAGCCAGGTCATGAAATCTATAATTGATTGCCCGTCACCCTCCCAGATGACCAAGACATCATCTATGTAACTTCGCCAGGTGCGGATTTTGTCCCTGAAAGGATTGCTAGAATGGAGGATCTTGGTAGACTCCAGAGGGTGCACGTACAATCCCGCCAGGCTCGGCGCGAATGTGCTCCCCATGCTGGTTCCATGCTGTTGCAAATATAGGGTGCCTTCATATTCGAAAAAGTTTTTGGTTAGTACTATGGAAATACACTCCATTACCACTCCACGTGGGGTTTGATATTTCCATGAGTTGGAATGTAGCACCTCCTCAATGATTAGGAGGGTTTCATCATGCAGAAGGCTGGTGTAGAGGCTTTCTACGTCAAGACTCAGCAACATCTGTGAGTCTTAGTCAAATGGGTAATTTTGTAGTAACTGTAGGACCGCTTTCGTGTCCCTCAGATATGTGTCTGTTGCCTGTACCAAAGGCCTCAAAAACGCGTCTGCGAACTTGGACAATGGTTCTAGTATTGACGCAATGCCTGACACAATGGGACGGCCAGGCGGATTTTGTAGACTCTTATGAACCTTCGGTATCATGTAAAAGTATGGTGTACGAGGGTTCTTTTGTATCAGAAATTCTGACTCCTTCTTTGCAAGCCAGTTGTGAGCCAGGGCTTCCTCAATCATTGCCCCTATCTGTACACGTAAGGATTTGGTGGGGTCATCCAAGAGGACCCGGTAGTTTCTCCTATCAGATAGGAGTCTCATACATTCTTGATCTTATGCGGCTGTAGTTTGGATCACCACTGCCCCGCCTTTGTCTGCTGGTTTTATGGTCAGTTGTTTATTCTACGAGAGTTCCCTTATTGCCTCGTTCTCCAGTCTGCTCCTATTCTGAAATACGTTCTGGTTGGTGTTTAGTTTACTGAGTTCGAGCATAATGGCCTTCTCAAATGCCAGGACTTCAACAGGAAGTTGGTTGTCCAATGGCGTGAAAGTGGATTTTGGCCTCAAACCCGTGTCTGAAGGATCCGGGGTAGGCTCTTGGTTTTTGAAGAATGTTTTCAACTTGATAGTTCTCACAAAGTCTTGGATCTCCTTGTGTAGGCGGAAAGGGTCAGGTTTGTTGGTAGGAACATACCCCAGGCCCTTATTGAGTACCTGTTTCTCTAGTTCTGTTAAAGGCCAGGGGGATATGTTAATAACTAAGTTCCTCTCTTGCTTGTGGAGGCTTGATTCGCTGTCATGCTCCTGGTGTGGACCCTGGGGTCTACCTCGTCCTCTGGCTGCCAGGTGACGTTGTTTCCTTTCTTGTTCCTGCCCCTGCGGGGTCCCTGGCCCCACGATAAAAAAGGCCGAGGGTTTTGAGGTGCGGCAGTTGGATCTGGCCCCCATTGTGGGTACATTGGTCCCATTGGTGGTGGGCCGTATTGATATTGTGGGAATTGGAACTGGCCTTGGTAAGGGTTGAATTGTGGAGGTCCTTGAAAACCTCTCCAGCCTCTCTGGCGTGGAAATTGAGTTCTCTGCTGGCGGTAACCTCCTCTTTGCTGTCTTCTTTGTTGGAAACTACCAGAGTTGGTGCTGGTGGAGCTGCCATCTGAGCTCACACTGTCAGTGTCACTTGTGTTTCCCTTTGCCACATAATCAGCTTTTGTATAAGGGTATGCCCTCTCTGCCGTGAACCGATCCTTATCTTTTTTAAGTTTGTTAAACTTGCTTTGCTTTAGTGTGATCTCAAAATCAGTCATTTGTTGGTTTAGTTCCTCCAACCCTTTCTTCAGGGCTGCAGGTGAAATTAATGTTTTGAGTTGTATCTCTAGTTTCTGAATCTCTACCTTAAGTTCCTGTGATTTTCTTGTGGCTGTCTGTACTATCAATACCAGCCAATCTCTGGTACAATGCCAGGAGATGAGGGACCAGGCTTTTTTAAACATGAGATCGCCTTGAAAGATAAAGGGTTCGTTTTTTACTATGAGGACTCGAGGGGCTATTTTGTTCCTTAGATATTCCCTCATAAGGAGACCATGTAAGGCAGCCCTGATCTGGACTTATCTTAGATTTGTTAGTTCATCCCAGTCTGCCACTGCCGGGCCTGGGTCAGTGTTGCTTAATCCTTCGAAGGGATTGACTTCTGCAAGAATCCTGTCAATATCGTCCTCACTGAAGGTAAGGCCGTGTTCGTCCTCCATTCTGATGTTTGTATGGGAAAAGGTTTAAGGCGTTGGATGTAGTGTGTGTGTAGCATATATCTATGTGTGTCCAAGTAAAGGAGGGGCTCCCACAGCTGTGCGCTGTCTAGGACAAGAGTATAACAAGAGGAGGGAGGGAGAGGGAAAGTGGATTCGGTCTCTTTAAGGCTTGGGGCCTTTTTTAATGGTTGTTTTATTGTCATGCCTTGCTTTAACTATAGCAGCTCTATCTCCAGGGTTGCAATTAAGGGCAAGTTACAAACATTGGATGGCTATCCTGCATTCCCTGTGAAACCAGCCTGGCTGGATAGGTTTGGTGTTTTTCATAGGACTGTAAAAAAAAGTCTTAATAAATACATTAAAATTTTCGAAAGTCTCAATTATTTCAGTTGCAGGGTGGTCAATGATTTATAAATGATCATGAATCAGGGTGATATTAGCCCTTACAGTGGTCATCAGCATGGTGGTGATATTCATCGACTGCCACCCAAGCCTAAGTCCATTATCCTTAGGGGTTAGGTCAGTGGTGCCTTTGTGTGTGAATGGTAGGTAGCTATCTAGTAGACAGTGTACTTAGGCGTGTGATCACTAAACCCACTTTCCACCATGCCCCCCACATCTATGTACCCATAGCCTTAGAAATAGAGATATAGGGCCTCTTACCATGTCAGTCCAAAAGCAATCTGACCAACTCCTTGTTGGGATCGGTTCCGACCGACTCGGGTTCGAAGAGTCCAACTGACTGATTACAATGGTTCCGAACACCGTTTGGAAACTCTCCCATTGACTTCAATGGGAGCCTGTGTTCCGACCGACAACACAGGCTCACATTATAAAAAGGAGTGGTTGCAGAAAACCTTGCACCCTGTTGCAGGCACCCCATGGTGTCTGCCCCACTTTGCATTGTTTTAAAGAAGGGACCCATGGATACCCCTATGTGCCCCACCCGAGGTCTCTGGATGAAGGGGGCCTGCTATGGGCCACCAAAGTCATTTTCCGACAGTCGTTCTGTGTCGGACAGACTGATTCAGAAAGGGTGTCTGAATCTGACATCGTAATACAGCGGTCGGAAAATGGTCCATAGAGCTGGACGATTTGGGTTTGACCGACTCGGATTCTCTGAATGCCAGTTGGAAACGATTTGGAACGACCAAATGGTTACCTTCCATCATAATTGGTCGGTCGGAAATGTTTCCGAGTCAGTCAGAAACATGGGTTCCGACACAGGTTAGGAAAATCCTAATGCCATTTGGAGCCTTTCCGACCGACATTGTAATGAGGCCCATAGTTGATGACAGTTCCTTGGCCTCAGCATAGGAAAGTGGATTCTTGTACCTGGCGGTCACCCACGAATTCAGCCCATTTATAAAGATCAAAGGACAGTACGTTGTGCAACAGCAGCTGACCTCTCTGATCTGCCCTCTAGCCAGCTTGAATGATGTCAGTTGCCAGAAAGGGATCACATGGGGTTATTATGGCCTATCTGTGCATTAAAATCCCATCCAATGACTACATGAAATTCGTTCAAGGTACAACCAGCCCTATTTCTTAAAATTTTCATTGACAACTAAGTCCCACTACGGGATTATAAACATTAATAAGGAAAATAATTAACCTTTTCGGGAGTGCAGATTCCAGGGTGAATTCAGGACATTAGGTTACCTTGACCAGCTTACAAATTTGGACCAACCTCCCTCCCATCCTTTCCCCAGCAGGCTCTATCCCCAGCCAAATGTGTGGCAAGTATAGCAAGAGTTTCAAACCCATCAAAGCATATGTCCCTTATATGCCAAGTTTCCTGTAAAATCACAATCTTGAAATCTGAGATGAAATTGAACCAATTTGAGTCCAACCGTTTTGTGCTCAGACCAGTAATGTTGCAGCATATCAGGTTAGGTCATAAATAATTTGAATTCAGGGCTTAAGGGGAAATCTCCATATGTGCAAGTCCTTCCAGATTACTTCCAACCCTGGCTGGTCTTGCTGCTTCACGAAGCAGGGGGCAGTCACTAAGCAGTCCTTCAATATCCTCTAGACCTATTAGAGGGGTGTTTCAATTAGAAGTAGGTATACTTGTGTGGACTGTTGGTTCGAGAAAGCAGTGCAGGCCTAGCAGTCTCATTACAAGAAAAGCGCCTGTAATAATAGTCTTGTGGCTAGATGGTAATACATTTGTTCTTGAGATTCCAATGGCCGTGTTGTGCATTATACGAAATCAGCCGGCCTGCTAACTTCAGATTCCTGCAGTTGATCACCACACAGTTCCCACTAGAATGTTCAGTCAAAGGACCAATCTAGTCAACTCTCCTTCCAAGAATAATATCATTGTACTCCAATAGCCTAAAATCAGAATTACTAGTTAGCCAGTAATACACCTTGTTTTCGAGCTCACTGTGAATGTCTGTCCTAGCTGCAGGCAAATGTGGGGCATTTGTAAACACTGTAAAGGCAACAGTCAGGTGGGCGGTTGAGATAAGAGCAGCTGTAAGTGTTCTCTAGCGGCAGCAACCATGCAGACTTAGTTTCGGGGACAAACCTCCTAGATTTCAAGTCTCTTCACTGAGGGTTACCACCCCTGATCAATGAGGTTCTGCCAGTAAAAACAATGAGGTCAGCAGGAGGATTTGCCATTGCCGTACAAGCAGATTCACGTACACAAGCCTTTAAATTTTTTAATAATGTGGGGCAGTATTTGCTGCTGCTACCTTCCACCACCCTCGTGAGCACTAGTAATGTATTTTTATACGTTTTATGATCACTTGCTCTAGCTATGCTATTTTTTCCACCAGTGAATTAACACAAGCATCAATCACGGTTTTTAACTTCTCAAGCATCTAGGCTTGAAAGTTGTCCTCCCCAGCAGCAGCAAATGCTTTAGGTTTATTCCCTCCACCCGGCATCTTCAATTTCCCTGTGGTCCCAATATAAAGCAAATAACAAATAGGACCCTGTAATCTCTGGAGAATGCTGCAAAAGAATTAAGCCTTGAATATGGTACCATTCTGGTGAACACAACAGATAGACAAATTAACCTCTGTAAGGCCGGAGGTTGATACCTTCATAAAAGGATGCTCTGTGCTTCTGTTGATGACTACAGACCTTTGGAACAGCTTAATCCTTTGACCAAGAGGGATGGACCAACCCAGCCTCCTCTGGGTGATGACGGGCAGAGATGGACCCGTTGATGGCTCAGTATTTGCACAGGCTGTGCCCAGGCAAATCCAGCCTGAGTCCTGCAGTCACACTGTTCTTACAAATTGAGTAGGACAGTGTAACTGGACAACATAAGCATCAGAATATGAAGAATGATTCCACACGTATCATCAGATAATGTTGGCCTAATTTCTAGCTAGTGCAGACACCATCTGGATATCTAAACATGCAGGGTACCAGATGGCATCTGCAATCTCAGAACTCTATCTTGTGTCAAAAGTATGAGCTGCAATTATTAGTAGGATGACACAAAATATGTAACCAACATAGCAAGAATGGTGAAAAATATGAACAGTTCAACCATTATAATGTTACAGTGTAATTATGAATATATGTACACTACTATCCTAATCCTACCTCCACTATTGAGGACATAGTGGGAGTACCCTCTGCCAGCTCCCTTGGGACAACTGTTTCGGGTGGGTTTGTGGGCAGCTTAACTTGATCCAGTTCCAATACTAAGCAAACGTGTGAGTCACAAAAACCAAGCAAAAAGGTTTAACCAATTTATTAGAAGGCACAGCTATAAAGAAATGATAACTGAAAATAGAATAAAATTCCTTTGTTTTCACAGATAATCACATTATCAGAAGGCATTATTTTATATGACTTTCAAATGGAATTTCAGAAGGCAGTGGAACTTGTTAGATGAAAAGCACTACAGAAGAGCAATATTAAGTGAACAGTTTAAACCCTCAAAGACATTTGTAAATGCAATATGAAATACACAGCTTTGATCAAGACAGAATACTCACAACATACAAACCAGGTTTTGGCTGTGATGCTAAAATGGCAAATGATTATTACAAGAAAAAACTGCTTTGCAGATGCGTTATCAGTCTTAAATTTCATCCATGAAAACATCAATTTAAAGACAACTTGTAAGATATAATATATGACAAGCTAAATTATATCTTTAAAGAAAAACCCACAAAAAATCAAGAGCTCTTGAGGAGTACCCACAGTCCGTGACCTACAGCACAACAGAGTGGTAGTCCAAAGAGTGACCAGTGGGCTTCATTCTTATACCCCTAAAAGCAGAAATTAAATGCAGAACTGATCAGTTGTGCTGATGTCAATAATACCCACAGGCATACATTTTATGAGAAGTAAAATAAATATTTACAAAAAGGCAGAACTTCACCTGTCAGGGGTCAGTGTCTCACTCTGAAGTGCACATCTTCTATTGCATGGGACAAGCAAGAGAAAAATATTAATCTATAAAAATAGGTAGGTCAACGCCTCGTCCGCCAACACCCTGTTCATCACAGCACTTACTTCCCTGTTCTCTAATCTGCAAGAAGTTCTGTATTCTCAAGATCAGATGTCCTCTTGCGGTCATAACTTCGGTGTTCTTGCTTTGTGAGAAAAGGTGTGTGTCGTGTCTACGAGGTTGGCACTGCGCAGCGCAATCACTCACGGACACAGGTAGGTGCAATCACGCTTCTTTATTTCGGTATTCTATACAGCTGGTTGCATGCACGTCCTTCTCCTTGGTCGCCCTGGTCGAATCTGTCCTCTTCCTGTCCCCTGACCGGATGTGGTGTCCGGTGACCTGGTCACCTCCCTCACGACCCACAGGGTCCTAGTGTCTACTGTCCCTACTGTCCTGTCGCCTTGTCCGTCGTCTTTCTGTCAGGTCATGACATCTCCCCCCTTGTTGCAAACAAACAGTTCGTGTCCCAGTTCTACTAATCACTCCGTGTCACCACCATTTACATTATTGCTCGTCGTTGCAGTGAGAGAGAGAGAGAGAGTGAGAGAGTGAGAGTGAGAGTGAGAGTGAGAGTGAGAGTGAGAGTGAGAGTGAGAGTGAGAGTGAGAGTGAGAGTGAGAGTGAGAGTGAGAGTGAGAGAGAGAGAGAGAGAGAGAGAGAGAGAGAGATTGTCAGTCTCGTCATTTCTTCTCCCCAATCTCTGTTTCCTACTTCTTTCTACGTAGTCTCTTTGTCCCTTTGCATCCCTTTCTTGGTCGTCGTTTTCTGCCGCCATCTTTCTTTCTGCTCTTCAGTTGTTCTCCGTCTTTTTTCAGTTTGCCAGTCGCTCTTTCTCTTTGTCGTTGTTCTCTCCTCTTGCTCTTCTTCCTGTCTTTCCATTGTCCTTCTGCTCTCTTTTTGCCGGCCTCTCGTCGCTTTGATCGTTCTTCTTTTGCCTCCGTTTTGTTTCTGACTCCTCTCTTTCTACAGCCGCCTTCTGTTGTATTTGTTCTCTCTATTGTTCTTTTTTGTTCTCTTCCTCTTTCTTTGTTCCCTGAGTCTTCTCTTTGCTTGCTCTCAACAGAGCTGTTGTCTTTCTTATATGTCATTGTTATAAGGCCCATCGTTTGGGCGGTGCTGCTGCTCATCAGGCATGGCCCTGGTACATCACCTTGTAGAACATGAATGTCCTCCGTGTTTATCTTGTCATTGTATCTCAGTTCCTCTGTGAACTTCCCCAAGTTCGTTACTTCTTTCCTTGCTCCCCAGGTAAAGATCTTTACCTTGGACGCTCTCAGGGTCGGCTTGACTTCCATTTTCTCATACTCCGATGCACACATGACATTGCAAGTTGCACCACTGTCCAGTACAAAGTCTGTTTCATACACCCCTACTCTTATCTTTGCATGGTCTGTCTTTCCTCGGGTGCTTCTGTCTGCTGGCTGTGGTGTTTCTCCTGTTTCTTCTTCCTTGCTCTGCTCAGTGTGCACCTCCGACATGTGATATAGTCTTTCTACTTTCTCTGTTTCCTCTTCTTCACCTGACCCTCGTGATGAACTCCTCCTTTCGTTGTCAACATATCTGACATGCCTTGTCGTTGATTCCTGTGGTCTTCCTGTTCTCACATTGTCGTCTCTTAATGGGGCACCTTGGCACATGCTGGCGTAGTGATTTCTTCCACCACATCTTCTGCACGTCTGGCCAAAGGCGGGGCATTGACCTCTGTGTGGAAACTCCATTCCACATTTGTAGCATGTTCTTTCCGGTCGTCTCCTCTCTTTTTGTTCCCTCCAGTCATTTCTTCGTTGGTCTGTGCGATATCTGCTTGTCGTAAAATGTGCGTTTTCCGTTTCAACGCTCTTCCCTCTTTCCATTTCCTTGGCATGTTCATCTGCTCTCGCCTCTGCTCTCGCTAGTGACAGGATGTTCTGCAATGACGTTGGTTCCTTAAGTATCCTTGCTCTGAATCCTGTGTCACGACAGCCTTCTATGATCCGTAGTCTGATTGCTTGCTCGTTATCAAATTTATCAAATTCACAATGTGTCACCAATTTCCTCAGCCGTGTCGCGAAGTCGTCGAGTGTTTCGCCGACATGTTGACATGCGATGGTAAAAGTATACCGTTCGAAATCAATGTTTCGTTGCGGGTCGAATTTGGCTGTTAGACATTTTTTTAGTTGGTCATATGTTTTTGTTTCATCAGTCGGCAGTGTCACCAGAAGTTCTTCTACGTCGTCCCCTGCCAAATTCAATAGTAGTCCCAGTTTCTTTCCAGCTGCTACATCCGTGTCGTCTACATATCTTTCGAACCGTCTGATCCACTTTTCCCACCTTATTCCTATTTGTGGCTCCGATAGGTTGAACGGTAGTGGTCTCCTGTATTGTGCGTTAGGCTTTGGATCTGCCATATTTCCTTCTTTCTTTATTTGTTCGTTCCTCTTTTTCTTCTTCTTTTGTTCTCTTGCTTTATCTTCCTTTCTCTTTTGTCCCTTGTCTTCCCTTTGTTTTCTTCTCCTTTTGCTTTGGTTTATTGTAATCTTTCCACTTTCCTTTTTTTTTTTTTTTGTGTGTCTCTTTTATTATTTTCTTCTCTCTTTCTTTGTTTATTTCTTCTTTGTCTTCTCTTTCTGTTCTTTTCTTTTCCTTTTTAGCCTTTCTTATGCTTTTCTTCTCTTTCCTTTATTGTTTTCTGCTCCTTTTTCCTTATTGCCTGACTCCTTGATGGCCACTCTCCTTATTTCTATGTCTTTTCCGCTTTTGTCCTTTTTTCTAAGATGGCCGCCGCTCTTCTCGCGAGATTTCGCGTTCGAGATCTCGCTTGCCTGGCCCCAAAATGGCCGCTTCCCCGTTCTCGCCTCTGATTGGCCTAGCCGCCTGATCTCAAAATGGCCGCCGAGACTCTCGCGAGAGCTCGCGCCTATTTTGAGATTTCGCGCGTCTCTTCGCGCTTACCCTAGTTTTGCCGGATTGTTCGTCAGAGGCGGTCGGGTGGGCTCCGATGTCGCTTCTTTTCGCTCTTCTTCTCCACTCTTCTTCTGCTTTTGGGCACATCCAGGGTGGGCACCTGGTTCTTCCGATGTCGACGGCGTCAGGATGCACGTCGGTTCCCTTCACACCCTTCGTCCCCAGTTGTCGTGTCTACGAGGTTGGCACTGCGCAGCGCAATCACTCACGGACACAGGTAGGTGCAATCACGCTTCTTTATTTCGGTATTCTATACAGCTGGTTGCATGCACGTCCTTCTCCTTGGTCGCCCTGGTCGAATCTGTCCTCTTCCTGTCCCCTGACCGGATGTGGTGTCCGGTGACCTGGTCACCTCCCTCACGACCCACAGGGTCCTAGTGTCTACTGTCCCTACTGTCCTGTCGCCTTGTCCGTCGTCTTTCTGTCAGGTCATGACAGTGTGAAAACGAGGAATGATCGTTGGGCACACATGAGAAAGTTAACCACAGAAAGACAGTGGGGATGTGGGTCAGAGTGCTTCGCAGAGAGAAGCTGCTTGAGTTTTCAGGTCACAGAGGCTTAGAACCTGCTGCGTTTAGAAAAATGGGTATAGAACTCTGGTCAATTTAACAAAGGCCTACAAATCAGGCTGGCGTGGCAAGGATGGCCCAGACTTTCTTAAATGGTAAAACTAGACCCTGTCTAATAACCCAAACCTCATGCCTGTGTATGATGTATCAGGAAGTCAGTCTGGTATAGAGCAGGCTACCGTCTTCAGTGGGATGAAGTCTAGAGTCAGCGGGCTGCATTGCGCATACATGTTCCAGGATAACATTAGATGAAGAGCTCCTCTGCATAAGTTAGCTTGGAGGCTGTTTATATAACAAAAGCCCTGTTCCTAATCGTACTGTGTCAAAAGTGCAGCTACAATATAATTGTTTCGATTGAGAACCAGAGCTGTCTCCACCCGTACAACTAAATTGAAGGGTATCGTGTACAATGTTCCTTAGCCTTGGACAGTATGTACGAATAACATGATAATATGCGTATTACTAAATGTGCTGCCAGCAGAATAATATCCAAGTAAGTTGTCATGTAAGTGCAAGACATGTAAAAAGCAGAAGTCACTGTTCAGAAAAAGATGTCAAGTTTAAAATGTGTAACTAAAATTGAGCACAGACCCCGCTGAACCTCACAACACAGCGCAATGGGAGTGAGTAAACACTCTATAGAGTGCTGAGGTGCACTCCTCTTCCTGCCCCTCCTCCAGGTAGCCTGGGCTTGTGGGCTATGAAGTCCTGGGCTCCAGCCATGGCCGGCTCTAGGGCGGTGAGATCAGTGCCACTGCACCGGATGCTGACTTTGAGGGGGGAGGGGTGGGGGGCGACGTCGTGTTTTCAAACTACCTGTTGCTGCATCCGGTCCCAGGATGCTTGTTTCTGGTCCAGGGAGGACCTGGCCTAGCAGTTTGGGCTGGACTGTGCCAATGGGGAACAGGGTCAAGACTGATTTGCATATGGCTGGGTTTAAACTGGAATGGCGTGGCGTGCAAATAAATGATGGATTTAACCAGATCTGTGACTGGGGGTGAATGTTTGATTGGCTCATCATTCCATCCATCATCTGTTCTTTCTGCATATGTCATCCTAAGTAGGAAGGGTACGCCCAGACATAGGTTCCGTGCTCACCACACCACCAGATTCAAGCTTGCCTTGCTGATAAGGGGTGAAACCCCGAAACCGGTCCCAGGATACTTGTTTCTGGTCCAGGGAGGACCTGGCTTAGCAGTTCGGGCTGGACTGATCCCATGAGGAACAAGGACAAGACTGATTTGCATATGGCTGGGTCTCAACTGGAATGGTGTGGTGTGCAAAAAAACGATGGATTTAACCCAGATTTGTGACTGGGGTGAATGTTTGATTGGCTCTGTATTCCGTCCATCATCTTTTCTTTTTCTAATTCCTTGCCTACAGCAATTTTCAGGCAACCATAAAAATGTCAAGATAACTCAATTGATTAATGTTCTTCCTGGAAAAAGATCGGAGTTCTGTCTTGTGGAAGTTTTGACTCATCATAAAGTAGCACAGTATGAACAAATGCCTGCTGCAAAGCATGTGTACTGTGCAGATCACAAAATGCATATAGCGTAAATTGGTCCATCCATTTTAACCATCATCAAAGAGCTGCATGCAAACTGCAAAGTATAGAGTAGAGAATTATGATTTTTTCCCCAGTCTCTCACTATCCTAATGTTGCAAAAAGGGTTCACTTAGTTAGAAATCTTTTTTTATTAGCAAAGCCAACTCCCAACCATGGTGGTACGTTTTAAATTCTGAGTTTATGCTTCTCCAGACCAAGCACTCTTAAACTATAGGGTCTACCAGTAGGGATGATTTGTGACTCCTACACCTTGCAATCCTCATTGTCTGATGTAACATTTCCTATACACTGATTTACACACTTATGATTCATTGTCTCTGTATAATGTGATGTAATGTAAAGTACTTTGACACCTTACACTGGTATGAGTGGCACTATAAAATAAAAGAAATACATGAGATAGAGTGGTTATGGAGACTTCGGGGACACTGTTAAACGGTGGTGGTGAGGGAATACGTGGAGAAGGAGGTCATTGGGGGGTGCCAATAAACTTTGTCGCATCGGGCACCACCAGTGATAAAGCCGGCCCTGGCACCAGCCAACAGCAAACAACTGCCCTGCACCACAGGTCAGGGTGCAATCCTGAATATTACATACTGAATTAGGACACACCCCAGCATAGGACGTATGCCTTCTGCTTGGCACCAGTAAGGATTCTACAGGCTCTCCGCAACACGTTGCGGGTAAGCCCACCTATAGGTTACTGTGTAAGCCTTGTATTGAGGTATGTGCACCACCCTGACAGACATTTTCATTACTTAAATTATATGTGACACACGGACACCACATCCCCCAGTTGGTTGCCGACCACAGTCCTGAGGAAGATCCGCAGGCCGAGGCCCCAAGTACCCTCTGTGCCCCAAGTCGGGTCGAAATGTCAACACCTATACCCATCGAACCTGGATCAAAAAATAAAACCATCCTTGTTGTGCGAAAGAATGATACACTCTTGGATTGTGCAAAATATGTAAATAGACCATGTAAACTATTGATACTCTATTGCCAGGTCACCCAGATTGTTATTTCTCTATCAATCAAGAATTGCTGAACCACTTTAAAAATCCTTCTCTTAATCTCACTTGGGATCCTTCCCATTCACCACACTTGAGCACCCACTTTTTGCATGTTCCCTTGGAGTAACCACCTTGATATGTTTGTTGTTTATAAATATATGAATGCAGCAAAAATCTTCAACTGCTTTTCCAATTATGACTGAATAAATCAGGGTATTTTGGATAATCTATGGCTGTTGAACATTACTCTCTGAAATGGTTTAAATACTATGAGCAGACATTTCGTGAGCTCAAAAGATTGATTTGATATAATTGATTTATGCTACATAAAGGAAAGGTTTATGACCATTGTTTTCTAGATCGTATTGAGCCCAGGTCCAAGACTTGTATTGGGTTGTAATGATCAGCAAACAACAGGCACTTTAAAATATAGTGGACCATGAAAGAAAACAAACTTTTAAATGTTAGAATTCCAGAAAGCAGAAGGCCTGTATGGATTTCAACTTCTACCTCTCCCAGAATTTTACATCCATTCAGCTTATACGTTTACATAAAAAAAACATTTACTAGGATAGTTTATTTTTCTATTGCAAATATTTTGGGAAAGTTCAATAGTTTAGGAAGAAATATAGTTCACCAACAAAAAATACAATGTGTTAAATGCAGAACATTTTGCAGCCCCTGTTAAGTAAGAATAATAAAAGCATTTTTTTCTACTAAGTTTAAATATGGGAAAAGAACGTAGCATCCGATATTGGTAGAAGTTGGCTCTGAAGCTATGTATGCCATCCTTTACAAAGTCAATTGCTAAATGTGACCACCAACGTCAATACAATTGTCTGGGTGGGGTCACATTATTGAAATAGTGAAAATTGGACTTTATTAGCGAGCAGGGGTGGACGAAATCCCTTTGTCCATTCACGGTAACTGGATGCAAAACTGTGGGCAATGTTTCTGCATACTCCCGACCTGGTTTTAAATAAAGGAAGAAATGCAGGCAAAGTGCCCTGCAGAACAAGACATTTCATGCAGTGAGGAACGCACAGAACGAGGTATTCTTGTGCTGTCAGCGGGCAAATAATGATTACCTTAAAGATAATTACATTGTTATTTATACTGGCTGGACTCATACAGTGTTGGTCAACTCATCTTTCCCAGGATGGTAGCTTCAGTGTGCCAACTGCTTGCTAGAGCGCCAAGCGGCCCGGACACAAGGGCTGAACACACACAGACTTCCCTGCTAAAGAAGTTGCACTGACGTCAGCGTGCAATGTATGTATCTTAATGCGCATAGCATTAAAGTAAACACATTCCATGCTCGCTCACGGTGCTTCTTAGCAGCTGTGTGTTTGGCAGTGGATCAACCCAATTCGACTCGGCGTACAGGAAAAAAAAAACCCGTTTCGCCTACTGTGTGGGAAATTCGCCCATTATCCAATCAGCTTTTGAAATGTCTGAGGTGAAATCTGTCGACTCCTGTCCTGCTTGCTCCCAGTCAAATCCAGGCAATGGGATGAGTGCGCCATTCCTTTTATCCAACACAGAGCAGTGTACTGGGTTGGCTCAACATTTCTCAATGTGTGGTGAGGGAGGACACAGCCAATATGTGATGGTAGGTGGACTGTAAAATCCGAAGAGTATAAGACAATGTTATATCTCTGTACCGACTTCCTTGGGATGAATACCAGTTATGGTGATGTATTGGTTGCTTTTCTAGATATACGACACAGGTATTGACCGCAATCCAGATAAACATTCCTGTACTAACTTTCCCCACTGGTGTTTTTTCTAGCACTACCAGGAAAAAGGTTTTCCGGAGACGGACCTGCATACATTTATATCGCAGAGCAAAGATTTACCAAACGCTGGAACATACAGAATGAAAGAGGATACTTCTGATACAGTGTTTTGCTGCTGTGAACAGTTAAGTATTGGTAGATGTTCTAAGTGGTGGACATTGAAGAATGTAAATGTTGAAAAAAAGTAATCTGACTTGGTCAACTTCATCATGCCCACCCAAAGTCATTGTGCCGTACCACAGGTTTATGTGTTCAAAAAGTTAATTCCAATCCTCCAAACTTCTGAGCCAGCTTCACAGATTATCTTTTATTATCTAGTCTTCTTACATGACTTGTTGCTATATAGGCTATAACCAGGTCTGTCTTTTTAAGCCTTGATATGGATTTCTTTTATTTGGGTTGGCATTTATATTGCCCTTTCTACCTCGAACGAGTTACTGAAGCATCTTGCAGACGAGTAGCACGCTACTCCACCAGATACTTACATCATTAGAAACATTGGTCATGGATATTGAATCAGAATTTGACATGCTGTTTATCACAGCTGTCATACTGTTTGTGAGTATATTGGCATATATTTGGTGGTGTAATCTGATATATAATGGTGTCACAAAACGTCACGCAAGCTGTCATCTAGAGGATCACTCAGGTCATTGAGAATGAAGTTGTGTGGCGATCATCTGAGCAGTCGTGTAAGTAGTAAGATTGTAGATGACATACATCCCTCTGTCATTAGAAGTTGGCAGTGACAGGCAGATTTCTGGCTTAGCTTGCTAGCGACAACTAGATAGCGAAAGGTGAGTCAGCAGTGCTTGCACTGGTTTCAGTCAGTCTAGATATATCCAAAGTGCAAACTCCAGGAGCGATAAAAGAGCAACACATGCCATGTACTGCTTACAGGCAGCCAGATAAATGTCCATTGGGTCTGCCCAGGAGTGATATAGGAATTCTTGGTCTAAAAACAGATGTAGAACAGCAATGTACATCGTTAGAAAGGTTCTCGTCAGGAGATGGCTAGTTGACCAGCCAACTTGCCACTCTTGAGTAAAGCTCTACCCTGACTGGGTAATTAAACTATATTTTTAGGCATCTAACACCTCATCTAATGGAAGGCAAAGACGCATTTGAACTCTCAATGGATGAGAACAATGAAGGCTGTAGATCATTCTCTTTCGTGAGGACCATTACACTTCAGCTCAGCTCATCTTACCTCATTAACATACCTGAAGCCTCTATTCTAACACTGACCAGAACAAAGAAGAGCCATCCACCTCCTCCAGCACCTTCTGAAGCTCAGATTCATTCTATGGTAAATACCTTCCTGAGACCTCATCTTTGACAACTGATATCTGTGCCCAAGGGCTTGCACTGAACAGACTGGATTGGGTGACGTTAGTTACAAACACGAGCATGGGATCGCTATAGCAGTCAGTGCATGCATAGCAGGAAGAGCTCGTGATTTACATTGTGCCCCATCTGGCTTCTGCACTGCAAAACCACAATCCTCCACTGCTCTTTCATTGCTGCCCCGCTTTAGCTATCCACACCCGCACACATATCAATCAATCAATCAATCAAATCAGGATTAATAAAGCTCTGCTAATCATGTATGAGGGTATCCAGGCGCTGTGCGCTATGCTGCGTGCAGGTGGTTCAGTTGAACAGCCAGGTCTTGAGTCCTTTCCTGAATTCCGGAAGAGAGGTTGAAGTCCTGAGATGGATGGGGAAGTTGTTCCAGGACATTGTGGCGAGGTGGAAATAGGAGTGTCCTCTGCTGTTACTTCCGCAGATGGTATATTATGCTAATATAGCTAATAATGCACACAAATCACCCCAGAAAATGTATCTTGACGCAAACAGCTTATGAGCAAGATAACAGTCTGCTTCAATCCTGAAATAACGCAGTTTTAAGAAGCTTCCTAAAATTAACACAATCTTCACATTAGTGTATGTGAAGTGGAAGTTTGGTCAGAAACAGCGAGCCAAATAAGTAAAGGATCTGCCCCCAGAACGGGTTTTGAAAATACGTGGAACTGAAAGCAAGGTTTTGTCACTGGATCTCAAACCTCTACTAGGAGAATAGTGGATAAGCTTAGCTGAAAGATAGCATGGGGCCTTGCAAGGCCTTGTGAGTCAGGCAACAGATGTTAAAGAGGATTCTTTTATGAATCGGTAACCAATGGAGCATACACAGCAGAGGGGTGGAAGCCATCCAGCTTGGAGATTATAAATGAGACGTGCTCCTGTATTTTGAACTACTTGCAGTGTGCTTAAGGCTGTCTCATTGATTGCAGCCAAAAGAGTGTTACAGTAGTCCAGGCGACTGATAACCTGTGCCTAGACTAATGTCTTCCTTTCTGAATATGGAAGGAGCGGGAAAATTCTTAGTAGTAACCGTAGCATGTAAAAACATGAGCCAGTAATGGCTGCAACCTGTTCTTTCATAGTAAGTGCCTGGTCTAGGTGCATGCCCAGATTCTTTACCACCAACTTGGGAGCTGGAGCTAGACCAAGTTTAGAGGGCCACCAATCAGATGTCCAAAGCTGCTGGGCCTTGCCAAACAGCATGATTTCTGTTTAATTGGCATTCAGTTGGAGACAAGTTAGCTAACATTCCAGCTGAGAAGCGGGCTTTAGCATCAGATAAATCTTGATCAAGAGTAAATATAAGCCGCATATTGTCAGCCTTTGACAGAAGAAGGAAGCCAAATTGTCTGGCAAGATTTGCAAGGAGGCCACATATATGTTGAAAAGTGTAGGGCTCAAACAGGAGCTGTGTGGCACTCCTTTATCAAGTTTTTGCGAACATGACCTAAACAAACCCAAACAGTTTGGGTGCGGTCATTTAAAAAGTCTCTGAGCCATGATAACGCCATTGCACGAATACCAGACTCCTGCAGACTCAGAAGCACTCTAGAATGGAAGACAGTATCGAATGATGCTGAGAGGTCCAACAGCACTAGTAATGAGGGAATGCTGTTACAAAGGAAGTAAATAATGTGGTCTATTACTGCGACCAAAGTGGTATCCATGCTGAATAACGGTCTGAACCCCGATTGGGATGGATCATGCAACATATTTGTTTCTAAGTGGTCCAAAAGTTGAATATTAATTTGACTCTCCAGCAATTTACCCAGTAATGGAAGGGGAGAAATAGGCATACAGTTAGTGAGGTCCATAGAAGGCAAGTAAGTCTTTTTTGAATAGGAATAACCAGTGCTGTTTTCCAGTCCAAAGGAAATGTACCCAACTTGATGGATAAATTGAATAGTGAACAAATTGCAGGGGCTAACAGAAGGGATACGAAAGCAACCATATAATGTGGACAGATGTCCAAAGGGAGCCCTGATTTACCTGTTGCTAAGACTGTCTGAATATAATCTGATGGCAGAGGGTTAAATTATTTTAGAATGGGACAATAGTAGACACCGAACAGAACTTAAGATTCTCATTATCTTGCTCACTTGTATTAGCAAAGTTCTGATAAATGTCATTAATTTTACCTTCAAAATGATGTGCAAGGGAATCACAAAGAGATTGTGAAAGCTCAGTCTCAGAAGAGCTGGCTCGTAGTTTAGGAAAAGAATTAAGAACTTTAAAATGCACCTTATAAGAATTCCCTGCCTGATTAATTTGGTCAGAGATAGATGCCTTATGGGCTTTTTTTATATTTTGCTGGTAATTCATTAATACTAATCGATAAACCACTTTATCAGCAAGATTACTGGAATGCCACCAGCATCTCTGGAGCTTTTATACTAGGTTTTTTTCTTTATGCAGTTCCAAGGAGTACCAGAGAGCATGTGTACCATGATTAGACTTACAGGAAAATTTTAACCACATGACTGCTGCCCCGATTTACCGCCGGTGCTGGGCCCCAATGTTAATGGGTGTGGTCATGACGGAACGGTTCCGTCATGAGCACAGCTCAACCGATGCTCATGACGGAACCGTTCCGTCATGAGCATCGAAGGGGTTAAGGGTGCGATCTTGTTAAAAGCTGCCTTAGCAGCTAAATGATAATCAAATATAACTTTAATATTATAAAATCAATTTCTGAAGAGAAAGCATCCAGTGTAAATGTACACCAGGGTTTTGTACATTTCGTCATGGACTAAGGTTTCAGTTTGGACACTTTAAATTTGGATTGCTGGAAACATATTAAAGAATGATCTGTCCATAGAAGAGATTGCGGGGCCTCACACCACAAAGTAAAAGTGTTAGTGAAATAAAGTCTAATGTGTGTCCATTTAAATGAGTGGGTCCTATTACTTTCTGTTGTAGACCTAACAAAACCTCAGAACTCTAAGGTCCTCTCTATGAAAATTAAAATACAGATGCGGAGGATGTGCGCATGGGAGAGGGAGGTGGAGCACAAGAGTCTGGTGGGCTGGTGAAAGTTTATGCAGTGGTTGATATAAGCTGGTCCTTGATTGTGGAGGGCTTTGTAGGTGTGGATCAGTATCCTATGGTCCTAGTTTGGGAGGCCACCATGAATTGTTCCATGGGGAAGTGCTGTTCCCAAATATCAGAACTTGTGCTTTGTGAGTGTTAAGTTCAAGGCAGTTGTACTTCCTCCAGTTGGTGATGCTCATCATGTATCTATGGAAGTTGGCACTTGAGGTGGAGGGGTCTCTTGATAGCGAGAGAATGAGCTGCGTGTCATCTGCTTAGGATATGATATTTAGTACATGGGTTCTCAGGATGTTGGCCAGGGGGGTCATGTAGGTGTTGAACTGAGTGGGGCTGAGAAAGCAGGCTTGAGGAATGCCACAGGTGATGTTCTTAAGTTCTGAGGTGAATAGAAGCAGGGGGATTTTCTGGGTGCTTCTGGTGAGGAAGGAGGTGATCTATTTGAGGTGTCTCCTTGGATTCGATTGTGGTAAAGCCTCTTGACAAGAGTGTGATGGGATACGGCATTTAATGCTGCTGACAGGTCAAGGAGAATCAGGACAGTTGTTTCTCCTCGGTCCAGGACTGTTCTGTTGTCATTGGTGGCAGCGAGGAGGGAAGTTTTGGTGCTGTGGTTGGAGCGGAATCCGATTGGGAGGAGTCCAGAAGGTTGCTGTTCTCTAGGTGATTGTGAGTTGGTGGCTGATGGCTTTCTTGAGGACTTTGGTGGGGAAGGGAAGTAGAGATGGGATGCTTGTTCTTGAGTTTGCTGGGGTTGGCAGAGAGTTTCTTGAGAAGGGGCTTCACTTCTGCATTTTTCCAGTCTTTGGGGAAGGTGGCAAATGTGATGAATGCATTGCATTTCTGATTATTTTGCTCCCGAGGTTGAATGACTGGTAGGGACAGGGGTCCATGGGAGTTCTGGAGTGGACAGATGTTGTGTCTTGTCTGATGAGCTGATCCCAGGTGGTCGGGGTTGTGTCAGTGGATGGGAGTTGGCTGAGGGTGTCAGCAGTGGTGGGTTGGGGTTTGAAGGTATTGCAGATGGTGTGGATCTTATCATGACAGCCTGATCCAGGTTAGTTGAGGTGTAGGGTGGGATGTGTTGAGGGCATCAACCACTAGCTCTCTGATACTTTGTTCCAGCAGTGGTGTGAAGTGCTGAGGGGTTAGTGGTGATGCCTGGGGATCCTGCGATGGTGGAGTGGACTATGTTGTTGTCTGTCCAGGGTAGCTCTGGGAAGTGGCTGCACTTGTTTCTGTCGCTGGCCGTGAAGATGGGGTCTAGCGTGTGTCCTGCAGTGTGTGGGGTCAGTAACTATTTCGGTGAGTCCAATGTTGTTCATGCTTTCATGGTGATAGGCTGTTTGCGTCATTGTGGTCTTAAAGGTGAAATTTGAGGTCTCAGAAGAAGATATACTGTATAGAGTTGATGGGGATGGGGTGATGAATTTCACAGATAGCATTGCAGAACCTTGTGCGTTTTCCATGAGGCCTGTAGGTAGGGGTGCCTCTTATGGTGGTTTTGCTGTCGATTTGGAGTTTAAAGTTGAGATGTTCCATGATCAGGGTGATGTCTGCGGCAGTGGTGAAGTGGATAGTTTCTTTGTGGATGATGGCTTGTCCACCTCCTTGTTTGTAAGTGCAGTCCCAGTGTGTTATCTTCTATCTGTTGGGGATTGCTGAGGCGATGTCGGGTGTGGGTTGAGCCAGGTCTTGGTGAGGAAGATGATGTCAGGGTGAGAGAGGTAATGGTGTCCTAGATCTCAGTGGTGTGCATGCATAGTGATCGGCATTGAGCAGGAGGCAGTACCACAAACACCAGGACTATTACCACCGCCACCACCATTGCCATCACAGTCATCATCATTACCAATGCACTTTTACAATCATTACCGCCACCGCCATTGACACTATCACCCATTACCTCCATTATGACCACCATTTACACTACTACCATCAGCATTAATACTGCCACAACAACAAGGCAAACAAGGGATGAAAAAAAAGCAAGGCTTTAAAACCTTCAAAAAGAAAAGGGAAGCAACTACAACAATAAGAAACAAACATCTTTAATACAATTTTAGCAAGCAAAAAGGCAGGAGAAGGGTGGCGCTCATCAAGTTTCACCTCACCTCGTATGCAGGTGGGTTGGGGGCTCCTCCTTTTGAGTTATACTATTTTGCTGCCCAGCCCCATAATTGAGTGGATGGCTTTCGAGTCTCTCCCTTCAGGAGACCACGTCACAATCACCACCTTTGTGAGTGATGAACCTAAACTCTCTCCCACTCACAAACATTCAGTGATTTCACTATCACCCCAGGCTCCTTCGAGTAGCTAGGTGGTGTACTTAACCTCGCTAGGCACGTAGCCCTCTCCGCTCCAGCAGTTCCCCTCCTGGGTCTACTGACCCCTATCGGCCTCATTAATCCGAGGGATTTATGCCGTTGGCAAGTCTCAAACGTTCGAAGAGGAGCGGTTACTCTCCTTCAAGGAATTGAATAGGCAATATTCTTTTAAGGGTGAATTATTATTACACTTTGCTAACACCTGTAGGTAGGTGTTTTGTCACATTTAATCTCACAGATTACTGTAGGCAAGAGTTTTGGTGTTAGTGGCCCACCTGAACAAACTGTTGGGATAAACAATTTGCACTATTGTAAACTTTAGTTGGCTCTGATAGGACGGTTGTTATATTGTTTTTACAACAGTTTTTAATACATATTTGTAATTCTATTACGGTATACTTGATGGCTGCCTTGTGGGATCAGTTATAAACCACACACAGTAGGTGTGAGAAGGTTATGGTGGCAACCCAATGCTAAATTTTATAGGCCTGATTGTTTATAAAGAAAAGTTATGATAAAAGCACAAAGTCTGGCATATTGATTTTGAAAAGGCAATAAGAATTAAAGGGTAGATTGGTATAACTTTGTATTATTGCAAACAGATAGGTATTTTAATACATGGGATCTCACAGATTACCACAGTAGCATGATTGAACTTAAAAACAATGAAAGGTTATTTGTAATACCTATGCAAGACAAACACCAGCTGGTGTGCTTAGTTTTGGTATTTCAAGCATATGTCATTGTGTATAAACAGCAACGTATTTTCTTTTTTTCTACTTGTATACTTTTACCTTAAATTGCACATGTTGTTAAGTTTCTGTGTGTTTAGCAGCAGTTGTGTCAGAGGATAAATACCAGTATAAGTTAGTGGATGGATGGATGGATGCACGAGTGCAAAGATGAGTGACTTATTAAGTGCAAGTATGATGGATTATTGAGTGCATATACCCATCACCATCAATTACAGAAAATGCACTTTCATTAATAAGCCAGAACTATTGCATTGCCTAATGTTTGTTATAAAAATGAATGTCTATTTAGGTTGCTTGATAACATTGGTTTCGTGTTCCTAGATATTATCGGGCAACTGCTGTGCACTGTATTTTGCACATTTTAAAACCTGGAACATGAAAATAATTTCCTTTTTGTTTTCAAGGTGAACATAGTCAAACGAAGGTCAGCACAGAAAAATTATTCTCAGTTTTAAGATACATCATCAGTAGCGGCCTGAAAACAAGCCAAAAGGAACTTCTCAAACACCACTGGTCTGATAATAAAACAAATGCAAAGCTTGAACTACAGCACCAACAGTGGGCTGAAAATAAGATCAATATGGAGTGTGCTGAAAACAAGGCGAACACGAAGCTAAATTACAGCATCACCAATGGACGGAAAACAAGGCAAATGAGGAGTTTGCTGAAAGCAAGAAAACAGCTGAGCTAGAACTACATCAACACCAGTGGACTGAAAATAAGCCAGAGGTGGAGCATGAACTATACAAACACCAATGGACTCAAAACAAGACCAACCTTGACCTTTTTTATAATATTACATTCCATCTGATTACAGAAAGACGCTAAGACTGGTTGCTGGCCAGTGGCGTAACATTAGCGCCCGCAGTTCCTGCGGTGTGGGGGGCCCCCAAACTCCAGGGATTCCCCTCCAGCACTGTGCATGGGTGACAGGCCCCTGGCCCGAGAGCTTCTGACGATGGGGAGGGGGGGGGCACCCTCTATGCACTTTGCAGGGAGGCCCCTCTCAAGTTCCGTTACACCACTGTTACTGGTTTAGCATATAGGCGACTTCATTCCATAATAATGGTAAAAGAAAGTGACCAGTAGACCAAGGTGGAAGTGGGAAACTATTATTAGATTCAGTCCTGCATAGTATCATTTAGCCACTAAATTAAACCAATTCAGACAGCTAAACAACAAATGTAAAAGTTAAAAAGCAAGACCAAAAATAATTCAGATAAATAGCTCTATATAAAAAAGATTGTTTAAAGAAAGGCATAGACAATTCGTAGAAGTGCTCAGTGTGCAAAAGTGAAAACGCAGTGCTAAGAGTGAGATAATAAGCACAAAAATGTGCTCAAAGGAGACGAAATTACAAGTGATAATATGCAAGTACATAGTATTCAGAAAATTTGCTACAGTTCATCTGATTAACTTTTGAAAACGTCTTTGTGGCCATATTAATGACGAAGTCGTTTTGACCCAGTTTGATTTAAAGGGTCATTATCAGGACCATAATGAATTGATTGAGCACTCAAAGGAGTCTATACCACTTTGACTCTTAATGCAGGCAACAAAACAAATAAACTGAGTGATGGGACTCTGTGTGTATGAAGTTTATCACAAGTTCAAATCAATACTTGGAGGCTAAGGGGATACTATTCCCATGAGTTCAATTCAGGAGTGAAAAACAAAGCATATGGGACCTCAGAATGGAGTCCTAATTGAAAGTGTAATTCTACTCCTGGAAAGTGAAATTTGGGTAGCAAATACTATCCTAATTGCCCGAATGGTATGGGGGGTCCAAAGTGACTAGGCTGTCAAAAGAAGAGAGTGCATCAAGTCAGGTTAATCCAACACATCGCAAGGCCCTCTGATGCTTTCCTGGTCTCGATGAGGACCCGTGAAATTACTTAGGGGTTCAAATACCATCAACTTTATACTTTAATACAGCCATAAAGATTTTAAAATATTGATGCAAAGTATTAAGAGATTTTAGGAATGCCCTGTATACTATGTACTAATGCACTTAATTATAGGCAAAACTATTGCCTCCAGGCATGACGGTTTTCAACTATATTTTGGAACTCGCTCAGATGTAAACATATATATGTGAAGAACAATGCAGTTTAAAAAAAATGTTGGATATACAGTTTATCAGTGGAAAATATAGTTATTTTAGCCATGTTCTTAAAGGTAAATTGGACTGTGTGTCCTCCATAATATGGAGCAGTACTATAATTACTTGAGGGCTTGAAGTACAGCCAAATAGTCGGTGCTCTGATGCCTACTTGATGGGAAGCAGTCCTCACACGACAGAAGAAAAAAATATTAAATTCTTTCAGCAATGTAAAACGTTGTAATGATATCCGTTGTCTCTGCTTTCTTCAAAGTAAGCCATCACCTTAAAACTACAATTTTTTTCATAACTCTGGGCAAAACGGATTCAGAATGTAATTGAAATAAGTCACTACATTTATAGAATAATAAACATAAATAATATAGTACAAGAGACCAGCACAGAGAAACAAAAATACATTAAGGTTAGTAAATACTTCAAAGATGAATGAGCCCCAGGAGACATAAGAAGGGAAACCTACCAAATCAAAGCTGAACTGTGCACGTCACTGTCTGCTTAGCATCAACAAAGGTCCATAAACTAAAATAAATAATTGAAGTGCATCAACACAAACAGGAAGCCGCACTTTTAGTTAACGGGAATATATAAATAAAACAATACATTTCTTAAATAATATTAAATAATGAATAATAAAGATCCACAATAAAATATGAATGTGCCTTATAAACACCTCCCTATAAGATTTTGCAGTTCATTCAGAAACATGAAATATATATACAGAATACATATATATATATATATATATATATATATATATATATATATATATATATATATATATATATATATATATATATATATGTTATGTTATGATAACAGAGTTTGTAACGTGCACAGCTACTCAAAAGAGTGTCCCGGCGCGATCCCTGGAGCAAAAGACAAAGAGAGGGGTACAGCAAAAAGAGTGAAACATTCAGTTGAAGAGGAGAGTTTTGAGTTTCTTTCTGAATTGGATGGGATCCTGCAGGCTGCGTAATTCAAAGTGGAGAGAGTTCCAAGCCACTGCCGTCGTGTAGGCCAGAGAACTGCCACCTTTCCTTTTCAGGCGGAATCTGGGAATGTTTGCCCTCAGCATATTGGAGGAGCGCATTTGCCTGCTGGGGACATAGAACTGAAAAAGCTTCCTAAGGTAGACTGTGCCATAGTCGTAAAGAGCAGCATGGGCTGTGTTCAGGCCCTTAAACTTGACCCTTGCTTTCACGGGTAGCCAGTGAAGGTTGTGCAAGTGCTGCCTAACACTGGTTCGTTGGGGAGGCAGAAAAGCATTCTGACAGCAGCATTCTGGACCACCTGTAGCCTAACCAGGAGGTAGCCAGGCAGGCAGACATATAGTACATTATCATAGTCAATATGGGAGGTGATGAGCGCATGAGTGACGGTTTCTCTGTTTGCTAAGGGGAGGAGAGGCTTACATTTCTTGTTCATTTTCAGTATGCCAAAATATGTGCCTGTCAATTCACTGATTTGACTACTAAAGCTAAGCTTTTCGTCTATATATATATATATATTATACACACAAAAAAGAGTAGTCGCCACACCAGGGAAATAACATTTCTATTGGCTTGGTAACAGCTTCAGCTACATGTTTCAACCTTTTAGTTCTTTCTCATGGTAGTGAGCCCTTTATTTATGTTCATTATATACATGTTGTCCAATGTTGCATTCAATGTGGCATTATGGGAATTGCAGTTAACTCCAAAACATAAATAGTGTTATGAAAACATAGTATTTCATGACTGGAAAATAATAAAGGAAATCATAACAGACTTTAGCATTCATTAACAATTAACATGATATGTCAACTTTTGCAATATCTGTTCATTAATGAGATTAATGTCAATCAAGTAATTAATTTCGAGGATAACATTTATTAGGTTGATTCATGTGCCATAGTGTTAGTATTTTAATAAAGAATCTCTAAGTCATTGTATCCTCCATATTACATCTGGTAATGATCCTCCAGGAACTTCATATAGATTATATTGTGTGTGTGTATGTCGGTATATATATATACATATATATAAAATACAGCTACTTCTCCGATTCAGTAGAAAGTACTCAGACACTCCAGTATGCTTCACAAAAGGTTTTAATGGTATAACATTTTATGGGGCTTTCTGGTAACCTGATCTCGGACCGCCTGCTTACAGCCTTGTAACCAAACCGGAACTGGTGGGATATATATATATATATATATATATAATAAAAATATGATTCCAGTTGTTATTTATTGAATGTTTCTAATGCACTGGTCACAGATAGTGGAAGAAATCATGAATTTACACAATTGCCTCTACAAATTATCTGTTGCAAGTTTTAACAAATAAACCGTGTGAATAGACTTATGGTTTATTTTAAAATATTAGCAAAACATTAAACTTATGTTTTAGTCTAAAATATTAGCAAAGCATTAGACACACCACACTTAAGCTGCTCGTGGGCAGTTCTATTCTAAGATTCAGTAAGTAACAAAGGTCGCATTTTGGCTAGGATTTGGACTAATACTGCGTGTTGATCTAATTAATTGCTATCCAGTATACCAGGAAATGATCTGCCTTTCCACTAATGGTTTACGGTCCTGAAGATGAAAATGTGGCAATTGGCCACTGTAATTTTCAGCCTTCTGGGAAAAATTGTAAAACAATGTTGAACAATCAATAGCTTAATTGGCTACTTACTGCAGCAAATGGGTTGCACATTTCAGTTTCAAGCATGACACAAAGGGCATATGGAAATAGAATCTGTGCCAAATGGAAATGCCCAAATTGGCCTCATTATATAGTTTTGGAATTAAATGGTAACTGGAGCCACAAACGTTTTGGGACCCTATTTAATTTCAAGGAGTACATACTGTAAGCTCAACTCACTTTCTGGAAGTATTGAAACATGGATGATTAAGGGGCTATAGGGAGCACCCTGTATAATTATTGGGAGAGGGTATAATGTCTTGCATTGTTCAAAATAGTCCGGTACTATGTATGTGTGTAAGGGACTCTCCTGTGAGCTTTACACATTTAGTGAAAATACAAGTTTATTGGTTGTGATATTAATTCAATATGTTTAACACTTTCGCTCAACTGTCTTTTGTCTTTTGTGAACAACAAGGTAAAACAAAGGAATTAAAAAAAATATATATAATAATCGTAGATATTGGTCTGAGTTTGCACCATACTGTAACATACAGAAGTTACATGGAATGAAAATAACAGGTTGAGGGTGAAGGTTAGGTTTGGGGAGTGAGGTTTATAATAGGGGTAATATAATACAGAAACTGAAGAAGAGCGTTAGTGCAGGATATCATGGAAAACCTTGGAAATAAAAGAAATGGGGACGGATTGATCACATAATCTATTGCTAATGCAGACTGCTGTGAGCCGTCAGCTGCTGTCCTTGGATTTCAGTTGGTTTCTACTGAGTTTTTTTATCCAAAAGATAGACCATCGTATTTTTAGTCTGTACCCAAACTCCTGCTCTATGGAGTTTAGGCCTTAGAGAGCAAAGGAGGATTGGAGACGAAAGGTGGTAACCCACAGCTCGGGCCGGCGGGGGTTTTAGACTGTTGTCTTTAAGCCTGGAGGGTGCTGAGAAAAAGAGAATTTCATTGAAGCATGAGTGTTAGAACCGGCTGTCTCTAGTTGGCAGAGGTATACACTTCTGACAAATAGGGACACACCTTTTCTAGTCAGGGCAAGGGGATCACCCTTTGATAACCCCTGCTCACCCCCTTGGTAGCTTGGCAGAGCAGACAGGCTTATCTCAGAGGCTGTGTGTTAAGCAATTATGACCACATACAGTAATAAAGTGAATACACTACAAATGGACACGACACAGTAGTATTATAAAAATAAGTATTTTTATATAAGGCTTAGCACAAGACCAAATAACGACACAAGAATGTACACAATCTTAATAAATAGTCTGGGAAGGGAAAAATAGTTCAAAGGTAGTTTCTTCTTTAGCACAAAGTTTTTAGTATCAAAGCAAATCTTCTTCTTGGCAATACAGTTCTTAGCAACAGGGTAACCCACACTGGGGCTACACGACGTCGAGGCAAAGTTAATCCAAAGGTTCGGCGTCGACCGCGAGGAGCGCTACGTCGAGCCTGGAGTCACACGGACCCCCAACCACACAGTACCTTAGGAAAAATGAAGCACACGATGATCAGCGGCGTCGAGCAATCCGGCGTCGCGTCTTCGGTGTCGATCAGGCCTCAGCAGGCGTTGTTGTCGATGATGCGGTTGCACAGAGTGAGCAGCGCTCACGGCGTCGAGAGGGCACGAGGGCGATGCGATCAGCAGCGGTGCGGACACGAGGTCCCTTGGAGCTGGAGCCGTACTCCCTCTCACTGGCGGTGCTGCTGGCGTCGGTCGGGCCCGGCGGCAGGTCGTCGAGGAAGCGGGACACTGGGGCCGTTACCCACTATGTCGAGCTGGATTCGGCGACGTCCGTCGGCGTCGAGGTTGCAGGCTCTTTTCAGAGGTGCTGGATTCACAGGTTCCAGCAAATAGCACTTTAAGCAGATGAAGTCCTTTAGCCCTGTGACTTCATCAGGAGACTGGCACACTTCCAGTCCTTGGAGATTTTCTTAGCAAGCGTGAGAGTACACACACAGTTCCTCTCTCCGGGTTCTTTGGCAAAAATAAAGAAGCACTGCAGGATTCCCCCCAGCAAACAGCACTCTGGCAGAAGGGGTAGGCAAGTCCTCAGATCAGCAGGCCTCTTGTCCTTGGTTACAGGGTTCCTTGTCAGAAGTGATCTAAATTCTTGGTTCAGGGGTCCTTCTCTTATACCCCTTTTCGGCTTTGATCCCTTTGTCCATGCAGGGGAATTTCCCAACACCCTGGGTCTGTTGTGGGTGGAGCCAGGCAGAAGCACCTGGCCTATTCATTGCGCAGGGCTGGGTCCTCAGACGCCCAGCAGGAGGTGGAGCCAGCATTGACACTGGCAGGAGCAGAGCTATCGGCCTCCTGGCAGGAGGTGGGGCTAGGATCGTCCATGGCAGGCACAGAGCCATCAGCCGCTTGGCAGGAGGTGGAGCCAGCATTGTATCAGGCAGGGCAGGCTATCAACAACTACTCTCCCCCTACTCTCAACACAAATGTCCCACTCATCCCACACTGACTCATCCAGACCTGTGGAGCCACCCAGCTCCTGTCACACACACGCAAGACCAGCAGAAACCAGATATGGTTAGACAAGAAAATAGACACTTTCTAAAAGTGCTATTTTCGAACCAAGAGTCCAAAAACCATCCACACCAACGGATGCGTAATTAAACCCCGAGTTCAGGGATACCAAACTCGACATTGCACCATGCTCCCCGAGCCAGCTAGGATCACAGCATTAATAATCCCGGCGGCCCATTCTAACCAACGGAGAGCAGGTTACCTTGCAATAGTGAAGCACGAAGATGGCGGTAGTTCACTATTAGGACATGCCAACTTGGTCAGGCGTGTCCCACCTTAGACTTACACTGCACCCTGCCCGTGGGCCTACCATAGGGGTGACTAACATGAAGTCAAGGGAAGGTTTGAGGGGCTGGCAAGTAGGTATACTTGCGCAGCCTGCGTGACAGCACTAGGCTGCACGTGGGTCTCGCAATGACCGACCCGGAGACATTCTTTTATGAGGCCGCTCTTGTGGGTGGCATAACACGTGCTGCAAGCCCACGAGCGGCATTTGTATTTACAAGCCCCGGCACTCCTGGTGCACTACACTAGGGACTGATAGTAAACCAAATAAGCCAAACATGGATACAATCGATACATCAATTTAACATCGGGAGCACTTGCGCTGTGACACTGATCAGCAGTGGCACGGCGCCCAAAGCATATACCAGCAAAACATCGAAAAACAGTGGAGGCAAACAGAAAAAATGGAGGAGAGACTCAAGCCAATGATGTCAGGTCTAACAATGAGCATTAAAAGCATTGTATTTGACTTGAAGAGTTTTTTCGTCATGCCTGAAGATTTCCAACCAAGAAATATTATTTTCAATTGAGTGGTGGTAAAATTTCTTTTTCTGGTCAGCTTTAGTCATTTATTAAGTGCAGTTTAGCAGGGTTTTAGCCATTGATTGTGCTAGATGATGGTCTCAGGATTTATTCTATGCTCTGCTCTCCAAGAGCTGTGTGTAGGTGCACCACAACATGATGTTTGTAATGTAATGTTTCTTTAAATGTTCTGTCAATGAGGTGGTTGGAGTTGCTAGACGTTCTTTTGATGGAGTACAACAACAGTGAATTATCCAGCTTCATATAGGCTGACTTGTAACCAAAATCACATTTGAGTGCTATTGTTCTCGTCAATCACCCATGGCATTTTCATTGGGTTGATTAATAACTTTGAAGCCTGTTTGAAAAATAGGTGAGTGGATAACATTTTACATGCTCAATGTGTAAAGAAAATACAAGTATCTGGTTGAATGGAATGAGCACAGTTCACTTGTCATCACCCCAATTATAATTCCTCATTCCAGAATTTACTTGAATGAGGAAGTCACACTTCCCCCAGGAACCTCGTGACCGAAGAACTTCCACCCTTAAAATACCTCCTGCAGTCTACCCCTTTCCCTCACAGACTCGATCCTCTTACTCCAGTCAAAAGGGTCTGTCATCCCAAAGCAATAGAGGGAATCAAGGTCAAGATAACAAGAGGCAGTATGTAATGTAATTACTGGGAGGAGGAAAATTAAGCAATAAGTAATCCAGAAATTATCTTCTGAATGTTACTTTATCCCACTGCTTACTTGGTTGAGGATATATCATAGCCAATAATACTGGAATATAAAATAAAACATCAATTACAATGTAACTCTGGCCATGATGTTTTAATAAAATAAAATATAGCATTATAGACGAAAAATTATTACAGAGTATCCTTTAGACCTTAAGCCCCAAATTGAAAGATTTCTTATTCGTTAAATCCAAATGATAGAGCTTATGAAAAGGTGAAAGGACTGCCCAGGTCACTACATGACAAATGTCTTAAATAGAGCCTTCTCCACCTTCCGCCTGAGGCTACCAATCCGTGAGTGGAAGATCACTGGACTGCCACTGGTAAAGATATTCATTATGGTTCATAAGGCAGAGAGATAACGGTTTACATTTTTTTGACATGAAGAAGAAGTGTTGGGCTCACTAAATTCTTTAAAAAGTCAAAAATGGCAAAGAAACTATCATATATTCTGCAGTCACCTGGATAAGAGAGATATCTTCACTGCCCAGGTGACAAAAGAAATTTGACATATCTCTTCTTCAGCCGATAAAGGCACCAGAAAAGGAAAGGAGAAACAATCTCTTGGTCTGTAAAGAAAGGGCACGCCACTATGGAAATAACTTCTGGGCCCAAATGGAGAACAAGACTGCCAAGGGGAAAGCAGATAGGAGGTTCAATAGACAGTGTCCCAGTATTCCCTCACCTGTGTGCAGTGGTATTGGCCATTAGGAGCAGCACTGAAAAACAGAACTGTTTGGGAGACGTCTTCTGGAGTCTGAAAAAGGAACATCTCATTTAAGCAGAGGATGCTGAAAAGACAAACCCTTCCGAGGCAATTTCCTATGTAAATTATGAACGTTTGGATGAGTGCACAGCTAACTTTTCGTCCTTTTTTAAAGTTTTTTTAGGGTGCTCCGTGGGTGACGACCAACGTTCCTGGGCGTCTATTTGTCAAATTTTGTGTTGTATCCCTAATGGAACATTACGGATATCCCCTTGGGCACACCTTAATTCTCCTCCCTTGAAATCAGAGGATTCCACACTTTCTTGTTCCTTGGTATTGTTATTGATAGTTAATTTTCATTCATTTCTTTTTCTTATTTTCAAAATGACTATCTTTCATCACTTCAACATCAGTGGCAATGATTCTTTTACAATCCAATGCATTTCGGGCGTACCGAATCGCCCTTCATCAGGGAATCCATACATAGGGGGTCATTAGGATGGAGGATTTTCCGCATCCTCCGGGCCGGCGGAAGCCACCGCCGGCCCGGAGGATGCGGAAAATCCTCTGCGGACCCACCAGGACCCACCGCCACATTAGGATGGCTGGTGGGTCATGGTTTAGGTCCGCAGCTTTTCCGCCGCGGCTGGCTTACAACCGCGGCGGAAAAGCACTAAAATGGTGAAGGTGTCTCTTAGACACCTTCAGCCAGATTAGGATGTGCATGGAAACATGCTTTTCCGCGGCGGCTTTTCCGCCGTGGAAAAGCATGTGTAACTGCACTGCAGGGGCCCATTGCGAGCCCCCTAGGTGTGGTGGGGGGTGGGGGGTGCACATGGGGGGTACCTATGGTACCCCCCTGCATTTGCGTGCACAATGCAGCAGGCACCGCGCGGTGCCTGCCGCTTTGTGCACGCAAATGCTGTGCATGCATTTTTAACATTGCTGCGGGTGCAGCTTGAAGCTCCACCCGCAGCAATGTTAAAAATAGAGGATGTGACCGCCACCCTGGCGGTCACATCCTAATCTGCACAGAGGGAACGCCGCAGCCCATGCGGACGTTCCCTCATGCTCTGGGGTCGCGGACGGACTCAAGTCCGTCCGCGATCCTAATGACCCCCACAGTGTGGTGCTCAGGCGCAAGTCTGAATGACGACTCGCCTCTGCTGTGGATACTCGGTCAATGCCGGTTCCCTGATGGTGCACTGCATGTACGGCCATTGATACCTACACTTAAAATCCCGTACCTCGCTCACTCGTAGAGTGGAAAAATAGTTAAAAAAGATTCTTGTCCTCCGTATGCACGTGTGCATCCAGGTTTAAAAGGACCTCTGTGGCTTCAACTGCAATAACATATCTATGTATGGATTCCCTGATGAAGGGCGATTCGGTACGCCCGAAATGCATTGGATTGTAAAAGAATCTTTGCCACTGATGTTGAAGTGATGAAGGATAGTCATTTTGAAAATAAGAAAAAGAAATGAATGAAAATTAACTATCAATAACAATAAAAAAAATTCTGTTTAACCAAGGAACAAGAAAGTGTGGAATCCTCTGATTTCAAGGGAGGAGAATTAAGGTGTGCCCAAGGGGATATCCGTAATGTTCCATTAGGGATACAACACAAAATTTGGCAATTTCCCATGTCCCAGTTGCTCCATATTAGAACAACTCCCTACCCTATCATAGGACCATTACTACCTTCATTTCTGCCCCTTGTACTCCATTGTGAAAAGTGACAAAGCCAAATGAAAACGGAATGATCCATTAGGCTCATAAGCATTGTGATCTAGAGAGCTGCCTAAACACCAGGAAGCATAAGATTTCCAGTGGTGCTCATCTGATCATCACATTGAATGACAGAAAAGAGTCTTCAATAGGTGCTGTAAAAAAAAATACATGTTGCAGATGCCTCCTTTAAACTTCCAGGCGGATAAACAGAGATGATGAGAGGACACTTGGAATCGAAGAAGACTTTGGAGTAGACAAAGATCCAGAGGGAAAATCCCGTACATGGATTGAGCCATTTGTCTCAGTGGGGGACCCACCCATCCGGACCAAGAATGGGACAACAAGAATCAAGTCTGCTTTCTCTCACTAGAGACAGGCCAACAGTCTGGGAATACAAGAAAGTGATGGGAAGGGAAACGTGAAAAGAGTGTTAATGTGTTGCCACTCTCCCCTGCTCCTTCTCTAGAATCTGAGACAGGTTACATGGAAAGAGAGCCATGTAGAATATAGAAAAGAGATCAGCCGTTGGAGTTCTTAATCTTCTGCAACAATGTCAACTCTGGAAAAGCTGGAAGGCAAAAGCTGAAATCCTGGCAGGGAGGAAAGATTCAACTTAAGTGATCTACTCTCACATTTTGAATTACTTAACTATGGGAGACATAAAGGGATAGATAATATTCTTCCACCTAGGTGCAGATTTGGACAGGTAATTCAACTAGAGAAGCAGAGGAGGTTACTGGTTGTTTGTTTGTGTAGGACTTTACAACAGTGTTGTTAGTCCAAATAAAAAAATGTCTGACCAGAACTCAGCGGGACCACCAGAGAATAACATTGAGAATTGCCACAAGCTCTCTCCAACTGGAGGAGTCGGCTAAATATGATTAAAGCCAACACGAGGGATCTGAAAAGAACCTCATATTTGCTACCCTGCCCATCCTGCTAGCCTATGTGGTGCTAATCACAAGAGGAATCAACCATAAATGAAGACTGTCTTTTATTGAAGAATTACTGGAATTGCCATGTCTTCATTCTGAGAGGAAGCCAGAAGTGGAGAAGATGTCTGACTGATGTGTTCAAGTGCAGATGAACTTAGGAAACCACAAATACACAGAATGCCTGCTTTGAAATAGTGGATTATTAGTTATGGTGGTTGGTAGCCCTTCACAAGCAAAAGTCACTATTCTTCTAAGGTCCAGTAAAGGTTTCAGTCATTTAAACCTGACTCAGTCCCTTATAACTATGGCACAGAGCAGACAGGCTTAACTTAAGAAAACGTGTAATGCAATAGGCGCACCAAAACAAATTAGTTGCAAACACAACAAAATTAAAATCTCACTCCAATTCATAATAATTAAGAATATTGTAATGCATTCAATTACACCAAAATGCCAAAAGTCCAATATAAGGAACTGGAAATGTGAATTTTTCAAGTTTTACATAAAGGTAGCACCAAAAAGTGTAAACAGCAAACCTCTGGCAACTGGTAATGCAGGACCGAGATAAGGTCACAAGTTAAGGCAGACCCTGCTCTGGTCAACTGCTGAACAAAGACAGGGACTGCTTTTGTCCTGGTCAATGAGTTACCTTCTTTTCTTAAAAGCAGTCTTGGATGTCAACAGATCGTCGATAGGTTCACCGGCATCGAAAACAGCAGGCTTAAGTGGAAGCAGTGTTCAACTGCAACAGGTTTCAGGAGGGTGGGTCAGTGGCATAACAAAACTAGAAAGCCCCCCGTGCAAAGTACATGTAGGAGAGCCATTGTACTCCGGACCCAGTTTGGAGCTCTCAGACCAAAGACCTGCCATGCCAGAGGGGGCCCCCATAGCCATGGGGGCTACAGGGGATTTTGTTACACCACTGGGGCGGGTCTTGATGCAGTAGTCGACAAAGGCAGGAAGGATGTGAGCAGGAACTTTAGCTAAGATTGTGTCCTCGTAAATGGCGGCATCGAGGGAGCTGTGGAATACAGTTCACACAGCCTTGACATTGACAGTTTCTGACGTTGAGCGGAGAACATTGCAGGAGCTCTGAAAAAGTCAGGCTCATCTCCAATATACCTTCGGCGAAGCAGCTGGCAGATTGTTCTTGGTCCCTTAATGGTTCTCTATGTATTAAGTTTGTAGAAAGTTTCTAAGTCACAAGTTTTAGGGTTAGTCAGAAGGAGTACACTCTAACACTAGTCAATGGATCAAGGACCTCAGGAACTATGCTTGGGGGAAAGAACTCACACCAACAGAAACCATCAGTAGGGTCTAGAGCTGGTCTAGTGGAAACTGGTATGGAGGGCTCTTCCAAGAAAGTGGGCATGTGGTAGATTTTGTATGTCTGTAGATTAACAGGTGGTCAGCCAATTGACCCTTGGTGTCCACATCTTTGTTTTGGGTATAAGTGAGAACATGTCCAGCCCTTAGGATTCTCCTCAAAGGTCTCAACGGCAAGTATAGTACTTCTTCTGTCTTACACAGCACTAGGTGTGTTCTGAAGAGGGTGCTCATCCTCATCCCATTTATGTCTGCCGCTGGCCTGTGGGTGGGGGTGACTCCTGAACCCTTTCAAACCAATAGAGAAAAAGTTCCCACGGTTACCCTACCCACTTTTTGACAGGTCCTACATGTACTAGTGGAAACAGTGCCATAGTGCTCCTCTTTACCCAAAGCCAAGATAGCAGAACCTGTGCGAGCTCCTCTGCCCACCCTAATGGTGAGGTCAAGGAAAGTATCAAACCCTCCTCTCTGGTCACTCAAACTTGGTTCTTGGGCCAGGTCGTCTCCCACTTAGAAGTATAATCAAATTCAACATATTTTATGAGGCAGAGCACATACCCTGGATACTGGGTAGCAGAGTCCCATTTGCAAAGTCAAAAAACTAGCAGAATGAGTCCAAAACATATGGGGGTGGTTATGCCAAAAAGAGGCATTTTCTTACATCTACAGCAAAAGAGAAACACAGAATCAAAACTATTGATCAGATCCCTGCTAAATGAACCCTTAAAATGCGGGTCATACCATGTCTCCCTGTTTTCGGATTCAGTCACTGGCTGGAGCGCTAGACTGGACCAGAAGGTTGGATAGTCGAAGTCTCAACTTGACTGCTGTCAACATATTAACACGTCGTTAATATGTTGTGTTCTGTGTTTTCATGTATCATATTGATTGTTTTCCTTTAGAATTTTGTATAAGTTGTTTAGTCATTGTGATGATTGTTATGGTGTATTTTTTTCTGTCTCTAAAAGAAACTTCATAAAAAAACAAAAATATGAGTAAGGGGTATAAATAAAATTACCTGCTCAGGTGTCATTGATTTACACTTGTCTTTTTCTAAATAAATTCCAATAATTGAGGTGTGGGCACTTTTCATAGGTCTCTCACTAAATCTTGGCAAATAGGCTAACACCCAATTGGCACATTTAGTTTACCTATAAGTCCTTAGTAATGTGGTACTACATGTACCCAATGCCTGTAAATTAAATGCTGCTAGTGGTCCTGCAGCACTTATTGTGCCACCCACTTAAGTAGTCCTTTTAAACGTGTCTCAGGCCTTCCACTGCAGCCTGTCTGCAGTTTTAAAATGCCATTTTGACCTGGAAAAATAAACAATTTGCCAGCCCTAAATCGTTTTTAAAAATAATTATAAGTCATCCCGAGGGCCCTAATCAGCCCATAGGGTAGGGTACAGTGTATTTAAAAAGTTAGACATGGCTTTTAAGTTTTACATGTCCTGGTAATGAAAAACACTTAATTTGTTTTTCACTACTGTAAGGCCTACCACTTGCACAGGATAACATTGGGTTACCTTAATACATTTAATAAGTGACAACTTTCAACTAGGGGCAGGTGGAAAAGTAGAGTTTGGTCTCTAAAGAACTGTAATTTACAACCCTCTTTAATGGTAAACTTGGATTTTAAGTAAAAATTCTTAAAATGCCACTTTTAGAAAGTTGAAAGTGTAAACAGCTGGTATGCACTCAGTGTAAACAAATGAAACAACAAAGCCTATCAATAACAACAAAATATTCAATTCTGTGTTCACCCGAAAAGGAGGTACAGCCCACCTCCTACTTGGAAAGTGAAAAACTAGGACAATGGTCATAGACTTCAAGTGCACTACTCATAAGCACTTTGGTTGAGTGTTCTACATGTTTCTATACAAGTAATCAGATATCACAGGTAAGTAAATGCAAACAAGTTAAAATAAAGATCCAAATATCACATCCAAGAGTAAACAGCATCCAAATAATCCTGCGAAAGTTGCTGATGGTGGCTCAAAAAATCTTTTATTGCGCAAACTTCATATATCTCCCGAAGGGAATTTCAATCAAATGTGATGAGCAGCATTTGCATACATCCCACAAATTATAGTTAAATCCCAATGCATTTCGGGCATAAACAGCTGCCCTTCTTCAGGGGAAACTACAAATGAATAAATACAATGTCATAATGTTTACATATCTGACAATTCGCTAGTGCAAGTTCAGGAAGTAGACATAAGCAATGCAGGAAACTGGGGGAACTTTTAGAAAGTTGGCATTTTCTTGTCCTGCAGCCGGTATCCTGGGTCACAAAAGTAGGTGTAGCTGTCAGTTGCCTTTGTGTATTGCTCTCGGACAGTGAGACAAAGGGGGACTAGGTGTTGGCAGGATGGGCCATCTCTGTCGGGATGAAGGGGATGAGTTGTCACCTACCACTTTTGAACATAACAAAGGCTCTGCCTCAGCACACTCACAAAGGAGTTCACACTAGTCTGTTGTGCCCCCAGACAAGCTGGAGCCAGGGCAGGGTGGAAGGAATTCTCAAACACCTCTGTAGGGTGGAGACTCTAGAAATGTCTCCCACCTCTAAGAGGGCACCAGCCATACATATTTAACCTTTAGACCCAACTCTTCAGATCATCTCTGGACCTGTGTACTCTGCCCAGAAAAAGGACTGCCCAGATGTGAAGTCTACCCTGCTGACCTGCTTGCTGACCCAGAACTGCTCTGCTCCCCAAGGCCTACTGTTGTTGCACCAGGACTCTTCTGATACTGTAAGCGGGCCTCTGTGAGATTCGAAGGAATCTCCAAGGGTCAGATGGCTGGCCCCCTGTTCAAGCTAACCGTGGTTGCCGCTTTTTACTTCTTAGCGCTTAATATCTTCAAAATCTTAAAAATTACATATCTCCGGTTCTACTGATTGGATGTAGATTTGCCATTTATACACCACACAATCTGCCATTGTTACTGAAATACAACAATTTTGGTTATCTGGGGATAACTTTCAAAAAAGTTCTGAAGTTTCCATCGCAAACCAAAGGCTGATAACGAGGGTAGCTCTGCCACCCGAGTCCTGTACCCATTCCAATGATGCACCAAAAAGATTTCCTTCCTTTAATATCCTACCTCCTTAACTGCACCCCACCATTTACATCAGCTATAAAGGGCACCCCCTGTCACCACATCACCATTACTGTTCTCCAGCATTCATTCAAGGATCGCATCCAGTTGGGTGAGGGTAACATAATACAAGGACAAGAAAGGGAGAATTGGATTAATGAAGATTAATGGTAAGAAATGTATCCTTTACTGGCTCATCTCAGTCCTTACTCTAATGAGGTTAAACGCAAGCAGCATGGCTTTATTGCAAACAGGTACTGGGAATGGAGCAGCAATCCCTTGAGCGCATCTCTATGATCAAAAGAAATAAGCCATAAGCGAATCAATCTGTGGTACCATCATACAAGGCAGGAGTGCCTAAAATCACCTCTATCTCCATAGCCACGAGTGAGTACAAGCAACTACCAGCAAGGAATTACGACGAGGAGCAAGGACAAGGAGGGAAGAAAGAAGAAAAAACATGTATCTGAACCTGAGGGCGAGCAGTGGAAAGACACTAATAATGCAATTAATTAGTACTTGGATTATGCTTCATTGGAGGGACAAACACACAAAGAGAAAGTGAAACTGACGTACCAACCAATAAGAACAAAATGAGATTGATGATGAAACCAACCAATGGCAAGTAATGGGTCGGCTCTACGCCGCCTTTAAGTTTAAGTCAACAACAGATCTCTCAGGTGACAGCTCGTCCACTGCCACAGGCTAGACCTAAACATTAAATCAGTTAGCCAAAGCTTTTGGATTCTGTGTCAGTTTCTAGAGGAAGGGCAGCCATTATTAGAATAATGAATGTGATGTAGAGAGAATGAGGTGGTAGCAGTGTTCAATACAGTGCCCCACAAAGCATGAAAGAGGGAGACAGCCTTGCCAGGATATATACTTGTCACTTGCAGATAATCTTAAAACACAATAGTGATTGGCTTAAATCGCTGAACTTTCTAACTATTTTTTCCTTATTGGCTAAATAATGTATTCTTAATATGTTTAGGCAAACTAAGTACTGTGGGGATGTATTGCTTCTGCTGCAAGCGAAGAGAAGCAAATAATGAAGAGGCTTGTGATAAAATACAGCATAGGAGAGACGTAGGACGATCTCTGCAGAACCACTAGCAAGTAGTGGTAAACGGACCTACTATAGCCCAATTTGACGGGAGCATAGACGATTTGCCATTTTTATGTTCAGCTTGAAATTAGGGGGAATAGTGCCAGATTCCGGTTCCAGCAGCTATTTTTGGGTCCGATCTGGGATCCAGCCAACCCACGGGAACATGCTTGATTTGTCTTGATGTCATTTTCCGACACCAAGACATATTTCAGCAGTGCTCGCATTTTGTCTGCATTCTGTTTAGTGCAGCAAAGTACAGGTGGTGAGGGTCTTTCTTAATTACCCTTTTAGCTGAGACCAAAACAAAGGCCTGATTAAAGGGCTACCATCCCTCCTTTTGTTTGAATATAATACTGGATGGGAACCATCTGGAGCCTAACATCTAGTCACCAAAGCAACAGAAGAAAACAAAGGTGCACAGCTTGTTATCATTTCACAGTTACTTATACTGAAACTATGATTTGTAGGCAGGTTTTTAACTTTGTTTAACTCCCTATGGAAAAAATTGCTTGCGCTGCAAGAATGCAAGATTTATTTGTCTGTATGAGAAATTACACAAATATAGATGTAATTGTTACATATTGTTTTATTTATTTGTTTTATAGTGCTATTCATGTCAGTGTATGAGGTCAGAGCTCTTTACATCATACAGAGAGACACAATAAACCATATATGTGTATAAATCAACATACAGGAAATGTTACATAAAACAATGAGAATTAGACCTCATTAGGTTTAGGAATGGCATACCATCCATATTTGTAGAAGTTATATGTTAAGAGTGAACAGTCGGGAGAAACACAAAGTCAGGATATAACATCCTAACACAATGATTGTGGTTGTATGGACTAATGAAATATATTACTTCCGAAATGAACCCTTCTTTGGAATCTTAGAATAACAACAGATTGAGACAAAAACAATTAGGATCTAAACCCATGCCTCAAAGTTTGTGTGTAGCCCCTTGATACTTATAAACAGAGCACTGTGCTATATTAGTAGGCTTGCAATTTATAAACTGGAAGTAACAAAATGATCTGTGTCAAAAGCAGTAGTCCACTTACCTATCTCAATAAAAAAACAAATCTGTGATCTGACATTATGTGCTTTGCAGCAGGCACATTAACCCTCCGTACTACTTTATGAGAAAAAAACTGTGACTGGACAAAACACAGAGCTCTGCCAGAACTGTGTTAACACCTGGAGTTATTTTACTGATATTGTAATCCCCTGAAAATTGATAGGCTCACAATGATCTCTGTAATAGGTGTCTTAACCCTGTAAAATATTTTAAAATGCAGCCTCTTTGGGACCAATTAAATATTCTACAGCAGATTTATTGTTACATAGTTCTTGTTGCAAACTTCTTTGCAACAGATGTGTTTTAATACATGTATGAATTGCCTGTCAGACTTTGCTTTTAAGCTCCACAACTCACGACTCAACCCCCTTTACTCCGCCACTCCTTGGCCCCCAATTTATGGGTTACCAGACAGTTTTTAGGTCAAGCCTTGGCAGCGCAAATGCGCTGTCTGCAAGTCCTGCTATAATCAATCTACAGAGACAGGGCCGGTCCTAGGTATTTCGGGGCCCTGGACAAAAGGGAATGTGCGAGGCCCCAGAAATTTACATAAGTGACACCTTCTAATCTCGGGGAAGCTGCTTTGTGCATACCCCACTTGGGTCGCAGCTCCTCCTCTCAGCCACCCCAAGCACCTTTTGTACAGCCCATTTCGGACTGAAGGTATGAGAATTGCTTGGGGGCTGAGTTAAACTTGTGTGCGCTAAAGTGCTGACAATGGGCACCCTGCGGAGTCTCTGCATGGGCAGCCCGAGAAGTGTCCCCCTCCCCTAGGCCTTCCCACACCATCCCTTAGAGGATCCCAGAAGGGAGGGGGGGCCCTCCCATGAGCCCAATTGTAGAGATGCATTTCTTTCACTCTGATCAGCAGGGGTACACGAGGACTGCTGGGGTGTTGGCATTGTGCAGGGCCCCATACTGGCAGGCAGAGTGCGAGGCCCTGGGCAGCTGCGCACACTGCCCATGCCTAGGGCCGGCTCTGTACAGAGGGAGATTCCAGCTGCTGTTTACCATTGTCTCGCAACTGTGTTGGTCTTCTTTAGCGCGTCCTTATTGGTTGGTACTTCGATACATAGTTTCCATTTTCTTCTCCGGAGCATCGGCTGACTTCCTTTCCCTTACGCTGGAGATGTTTAATTGTTCCATTTGGGACTACGTCAAGCTTACAAACATAGCAATGGAAGATGCAGGCTATTTCGCTTTCTCGCTCTTTGTGTGAGATGTACGCTTTCACTTTTAAAAAGGCGGCACGTGCCCTGCTTTTGTGCACTGCTGGAACTTAGTGTGCCACTGTCAACGTGTACATGCCAAAAGCTGTACAGGGTTAGGAGCAAAACATGTGCACAGAAGACACCCAGTGCTGGGTGCTTCAAAAAGGGAAACAAGGGTAATGCTTCTCTAATAAGGAGCCGCTGTTGTGCAGCAAGGAAGTCACACTTTTGCTACAAATATGCATTTTGGCACGTGGTTAAAAAATGTATCACAAGTTAACCCTTAGTTCCTCCTTACCGCAGCTCTTCAGTTCCCCACCTACTTGGTCTGACCTTCCAACTTCAGCATCTAACACTCGTTGTTTCTATTTTGCAGCTGCTAAATTGCAACCCAACTCTTTCAAGCTAGCCATCGGTAGGAGAAAAATGCTTGCCCAATGCCCACCAATAAAGAAAGAGAAAAACATATAGCCTGACATGCTGTAAATGAAATATTTACTTATTTCTTAACCTCCTAGTGCAGAGCCTGGCTTCCTTCCTGTGTCAGATCGCGGTCCATTAGTGCGATCTCAACTCCCCATCTACTGGTAAAATCCAGCAAGGTCCACACACTTCTTAAATAACAAAACATCAGAGATCCTTCTGTTAGCATACAACATAAACCAGGGCCTTTTTATTACCTAAATATCACCTATATTGTCTACATAGGGAGGCAATAAAATACCACAATCTTTCTCACACAGCTCACGGCATCAGGTTTGCTCATCAGCTCATGTATAGTCCAGTCCACTCGCAATAATTCTGACCTATCGCATCATCTCTCCTATAGTCATGAACTTTTCAAACAAAATAAATAAATAAATGTAAAACTGTTAAAGTAACCATATTGCTAAAGCATACATCTTACAAGTTTTACTTAATCCTGCATTTCTTATGCGTTTACTTTTTCCACAATGTTCTGACTTTTTTTTTCCACACCACACTCCATATTTCTCTAGTCTCCTCTCCCTCATAACTATTTCCCATTTTCTAGTTCTCCAGCGCCACAAGGTTACGCGGATGGCAATAGCGTTGTGCAAAAATCATCACTCCACACCAACAATCAAAATAAAAAACATAATTTTCAACACCATCAGCTCTAACTTGCACAAATGCGAGACCTATTGCATTGCAAATGCTTGTTTTCATATATCAGCACGGGGTCGAGCTTTAATAAGACATTTTAAAGTGAGGATACCAAGATTAAAACGGATAGACTTCGAGTTAGCTGACCAAAGATACTGAGTTAAAGAGGAGATGGTGAATACAAGGAGTGGTCCAGGTGTCACATTGCCACGTGTACACATAACTGCACATTAAATGTCATGAATGTTAGAAGTGTGCAAGTTGCTTCACTGCAGATAAAATCCGTGTGCGTTTTCCGTGTTCGCCATCAAACTATGGGGGACTGGTGTGAAAGGTGAGAATGAGCGTACTAATGTGTAACATTTTCATGATTATATACTTTATTTTAAAACAATGAGACTCAAACGAAACTGAAAAAGGAAAAAAAAGGGCTCCGGTAGGGACGGAGCACATGGCAGACGGAGGAGGACTAAATTCTGCCGCTCCTTTCAAAACCTGAATAGTGTGATTAGAAGAATTATCCCTGAGTTGCACCTTCCTTTCATTATGAGCCTTTCACGCCTTCAATACTCCACGTCCACCCTCTGCACCTCTCACCCCGTCCGACCCTCGCACACCTCTCGAGGCGCAGAACCTCCCGCCGCTGAGTCCTCCCCACTTCCTGCCCATCTGCCGCCTGGGATCCGGCGAACACGTGATAGTCTCCGGGTCCCTCCACGCCTAGAGGGAGGCTGTCAGTGATCCGCGCTCCCCGCAGGCAGTGCCGCGGACGAGCTGAGTGCCGCAGGTAACAGGCCCGCCCTCCCTCCTACCCAGCGGCAGCCATGGACATCTCCCTGAAGTACTTCAACAAGACCCGCTGTCAGGGGAGGTAAGTAGCCCTCTGACCACTGGGCAAAGGTTACTACGGGGCAAGAGGGGAGGGGGAGTCCCGCGGGTCATCGAGCGAGTGAACTCAGCGCCCGCTTTCGTTGTTGGAAACATATATTCCACGCAAATGTGAAAGAAGTCGGTAAAACAAACAAGCTATTTTTGTTTCCCTTAAAGACAACCCCAGCCACGAAGCAAGTTTGCCATTCGCAACATAAAAAACATTTCTGAACCTGTTGATTATGTTTGGCCTCCGAAAGCTTGCTGTACAGTAGATTGAGTCTAAAATATTTTGAATAAATAATTATTAAGTCCACCGTTCTGCCCCCAACCTTCGGTGTACGGTGAGCCACAGAGAGAAGAGGTTAGATTCTGATTAAAGTCGTTGAGCATTGGAACCGTGAGACTTTGAAAAAATCCACTAGACTTTATGTGAATCCCACGTTGTATTAAAAATAGCCCCACGACATGTCAGGGTCCTGTGTGTATAATATCAGGTGCAAAGTGAGCTTTAGTAGGATTCACTGAGACCACACAGGGTTTAAAGATTTATAGACTATTACATAAAAAACATTTTTTTAAAAGGTGAATTTGCATATTTGAAGGTGGTCTGATCTGTGATAATGAAGAATAAGGCAGCTCTGTAAAATAGCATATTTGCCTAGGAGCCCGCTATTAGAGACCAGTTTATGGGTCAAGTACATTACAGTTGGGTCTAGTAGATTATTCAAATCACTAGACCTGCAGGTCTGGTAACATTTTTATGATTTTTCGATGCCTGTAGAGGAATGAGCTAGTTCGTTTAAAGGTTATGGAACTTCGAGGTAAATTGCAATATCCTTATGCGCAGGAGAGGGTGCTTTATTCCCCATAATACATGGCCCTACAATCTCCTTTCTCACAAACCACTTCAATACTTTCTATGTAGCTGTTTCAAATGAAAGCAAGGGCATTTTTTTCAAGGATGAAGTATACAAATAGAATCTCTAGTACTAAATTGAACACATCAGAAAAGCTGTCAGATATTTGTAGCACAAACACATTAGAAGCAGTTTAATGCAAGTTATTTTTTTGTATAAAAAAGGTATAGTATAACATTTTGGAAAATTTTAGCTTTTCTATATTTCGATAATGAGTGCAAAAAATAAACATGTTAACATACATTAGTAAGTAAGTAAGTTTTTATTTATGTTTTGGAACTCGTGAGAGGTCCACATAAAATTTACATACACAATAACAATCCAATAGTACACAAAAAGAGGAAACAACACACATAATTAATACAGATCTAAAAAGCATTTAAAAAAGTTAAAAATTCTGGAACAAAACATTTCATTAGGGGGCTTAAGAATAGCATCAGAAAAGGCACTAGCAGATAAGATTCCAAGTTCTAAGCAAATTGGTCTCACCCATTTATGACGAGATTTTGTCAAAGCCGGACATATGAATAAGACGTGGGTGAGATCTTGGATCGAGATGTTGCACAAGGTACATTTGTTAGAGGAACCATTCCACTTGGCTAAAAGGTTATTCAGTGGTAACATATCTTGCCTTAATAAAAACCAGAAACGACGAATGCCGTGTGGGAGATTCCAAGTAACGTAGAGTTGCATAGTTTTAAGATTAAAGGAATTCATCACCGGCAGATCACCTTTCTTTGTCCTTATCTGGTCACTATCCAACGAGAAACTTAGCTTCCACGTTGCTAATTTTAAGGAAGCTTTTAACTGGTAAAGGGATAAAGAAAAAAGGGTAGATTCCTCCAATTGCAATAACGTGACCGCCTTTCTATAGTTTTTTACAATTGGGGAAATCTCCTTTAAAGGACCTAATAATTCCTTTTGGATAAGGTGTCTTAATGAGGTTGGTTCACATTTAGCTAGGTGAAAGATCCATCTTACTATCCCAGCTAAGCCCTGAACCCAACTACTTCTCATGCCATACTCAAGCCTAAGAGAGGCTACAGAGCAGGCGGTATTAACAGAGGTTAGTTGATGCAGGAGTCTACCTTCAATAGTGTGAAGAAATCCCCAGCTACTCACATCAATAAGTTCAGTGCCATAGAGCAGGGAGGCCGGGATTTTTGCACGGAAAGCTTCAAGCAGATAGGGAAAATGCAGTTTTCCTGTGGCTTTATAGAGTGCATTTAGGCCCTTACCCTGCACCAGAGCCTTGCGCATGTTATTCTCAATATGAGCCTTATTGCTCATATTACCACATATTATTTTCCCTAAAAACATATAGGATTTCACAATTTCTAGCTTTTGGCCACCTATTGACCATGTGAAATTCCCATGAGAGTATCTTTTCTTTCCGGTTAAACACATAACCTTGCTTTTGGAGATGTTAATCTGTAAAAAATGTAACTCTGCGAACACATGTAATGCATGCAGACGATTTTGCAAACCTTTCGGTGTCAGATCTAATAACAATATATTGTCAGCATACATCAAACATGCAATAGCTTTATCTCCCAAAACAGGGGCAATACCACTACTCAGGGACAGAGCTTGAGGGAGATCATAAACATAAAGGGAGAATAATAAGGGGGCAGTAAGCATCCTTGTTTGAGACCATTGGCAGAGGGGATGGAGTGCGACAAACCTCTTTCACCTCCCATCATTATTCGGCACCAAGTGTCCGTATGGAGGTCCTGTATTAAATCCAACAGTATAGGTGACATGCCTAAGGCCGATAGTTTCCTCCACAGCAAAGACGGTCAACTTTATCGAATGCTGTGGAGAAATCTATGAAAGCTGCATATACTTTTCCCCCCCGGACCGTGATATATTTATCCATAATCACTTGTAAAGCTGTTAAATTATCCAGGGTGCCGTGGCCTTTACGGAAGCCCGTTTGCTCAAAAGGAAGAATGTCACATCGATCCACCCACTCAGTCAATAATCTCAACAGGCATTTAGCAAAAACTTTGCCGATGGCGTCCAAGAGAGCAATCTGGCGGTAGTTTTGGGGAGAAAGTTGATCGCCCTTCTTGAAAAGGGGGACCAGAATACTCCCTTTCCACGAAGGAAGGACTGACCTGCTTAAAAAGCAGTATGCAAATACAGGAAAGAGAATTTTACTCCATTTTAAACTGCTCTGCTTTAGAGCAGAAATAGGCAGCTCGTCTGGACCCATAGCTCCAGATGAGCGCATTTCCATTATTGCCTGTTCTATAGACTTTTCAGACGGAGATTCCTCTACGGCCCAAGGAACCGCCTGGAAACTTCCAACAGGAACAGAAACGCCATTACTTGCATAAAGATTTTTTATATGGTCAACCCAGACACGTTCCTCAATAGGGATGGGTGAGGGCATCGTCCTTGCACCACAACCCCTACCTATTAAGGACCAGAACGCTCTTGCTTGGCCATGAAAAGTTGCCTCCCTCAGTTGTATCCAAAGTTGGTCCTCCCTATCTTTACGTAATCTGAATTTCAACCTTTTCCTTCTTCTTTTTAACAGGGCTATATATCGAGATCTTTCGGGGAGAATATTCAAATATTGGTCCCTTACCAATTTATTTATTTCTATGTTCAACAAACAAAGGGAACTACGAGGAGGGATCGGGGGCCTATCTCTTTTGGGATGTCTAGCTAAAGAAGTCACTTTCATCAATAGATCTGAAAAACTTACAATTTCAGCTCCATCCCAGTTGACCAAATCGGAGATTGCTTCATCAAGAATGCTCTCCAGCCCATTAAGGGCCTTTCTATCCCAATGACATCTCCCTGATGCGCTACCGAAACTGACCAAGTCCCTATTTAGCGACCAACGGTCAGACATGGGGGGAAGAATATTTAAAGAGATGTCCAAGGTAGAATGGTCGCTGAGACACGTTTTAGAAATCACCAGGTCATTCAATAAAACAAAAGTAGAATTATCAGCTATAACATAATCCAATATTGATTCTCCCTGGTATGATTCATGAGTGAAATTTGCTGGGGAATCAGGCGGAAGTCGTCCATTGACCACGATCCCATCCAGCTCGAGTACCTCTTCCAAAAGAATTTTCCCTCTCTTATTAGTTTTAATGTTCCAAGGCAAAACAGCTTGGGGAATGTGCAGAGATTCTTCCCTATATTTATTTCTGAATAAAGACAAACTTGAGTTAGAAATTTTGCAATTAAAATCTCCAACCAAGATTATATGAGCAGATGGAATATTCTCACGCACTTTCTTAGCATAGGAAAAAACTTTCTTCAAAATTGCATTAAAATACTCATCGGGAGGAATATACACATTAATCAAAACCAGTGGGGACGGAATTTCCACATTATCAAGACAGAATAATGTAACGGCCTGTAACAGGTTACTGGGATCCAAAAAATGTGAGAAGTTCCATTTTATCCGATTTGCTAGACAACAAGCAATACCCCCTCTTGCATGGCCTCTTAAAGAAGCAGAGGCTTTACCCTCCAAAATAATGTAATCACTTCCCACAATAGGATTTTCAGTGCGCCATGTCTCTTGGAGACAGGTCACACTGGCCCCAGAAGATAGAAGGAACTCGATTATTTCAGAGTTATTCTTTACGCCATACATATCTCCTTTCTTCTTGTCATTGTACAGCTACAAAAACAGAGCAGAAGGAAGAAAAATAAGATTTTCTTTTTTCTTCAAACAGCTGCTTTGATTATGTTCATTGACCTGACCTACCTTACCCCTCTACTGCTGGCTGTGACAACAGGCATTGTGACATCAAAACTTGGCTGTAATAAGTTATTACAGTTGCGTTCTGATGTCATTTCTTTACAATCGGTGACTGGGTATGTCACAAGTTTTCAGGTAATTCATGCCATATAATGCATAGTAACACCATCACCTTTCCCACAAACTTCTTAAACCCTTGGTGCATAGCTCTTTCATATGAAAGAGAGATCATGTTTGAAAATATGAAGAATAAAAATTTAATCTCTGGTCTGTTTCCCCTAGACATTGACTTTTCCCTTTCTGAAGTGGAATCAGCCATTGCAGAAAGTTCTACCGGTGAAGCGGCAGGACCGGATGGCGTCCCGATAGATATCTAAAAGTCTAACACTAACTTATGGACACCTCTCTTGACCAACGTACTCAATAGCTGCAATAAAAAGGGATTTCCATCGACCTGGCAGGAAGCAATTGTAGTACCAATCTTTAAAAAGGGAGATCGAAACGATCCGAAGTGCTACAGGCCCATTTCGCTATTAGACTCTTTGATGAAAATTGCTGATAGAATTATATTAAATAGAGTACAGTCATGGGCTGACGAAACAGGTGCCCTTTCAAAGTTCCAGTACGGTTTCAAAGCAGGCCTGGGCGCGGTAGAACAAGGATTAAACTTGGCCCTGATCACGGACAAGTATGTGGTGGCAAAAAAAGGTATCTTATTTATGACATTCGTCGATTTAAGTTCGGCGTTTGACTGTTTGAGTCACAATATTTTGTGGGACACCTTATTACTTCTCGGTATTGATCATAACATTCTTAACTTTATTAAAGAACTGTACAGAGGGGCCGGGGCAAAGGTGCGATTTGGGAGGAAGGGTGAATGCACATCTAAATTCCCTATAATGAAAGGCGTCTGACAGGGTTGCATTCTTGCACCCTTCTTATTTAATTTATATATTAATAGCGTGGCCGATTATCTTGTGCGCCACAACCTGGATTTTCCCCAAATTGAAGGAGCTCCAGCACCTATTTTATTGTACGCAGATGATGCCATTATAATAGCAAGGAACCAAGTGGGCCTCCAGAAAGCGTTAACCGTCTTTTCTGATTATATGGGATCTCGGGGCCTAAAGATTAATATTGGGAAAACCTATATCAGGTGCTGCTCATCCAAATCTAATGTTCAATGTAATACTTTTTTAGAACAGTCAAAGATAGAACTAACTAGTAATTTTTCGTATTTAGGGATAGTTTTTCACAAAAAAGGGCACATGGTCAACAGCCGTCACCACAAGAAAGTTAGCAATTTCCCGGGCGATTGGGGCGTTAAAACACTTTGCTAATAATCTGGGGGGCCGGCCGGTACGCATCTTGCTGTATATTTACAAAGCAAACGGCATGTCGACTGCTATATACGGAGCAGGTATTTGGGGGGTCGCAGATTGTCAAGAAATTCAACTAAGTGAAAATGCTTTTCTGCGATACTTATTAGCCGTACCTAAATCAACATCAACCTATGTATGCCACAAGGAGCTTGCCTTGGTTTATATCACTGATTTAATCAAGGTAAGCCCTGTTTTGCTATGGCATAAGGTGTGTGGACCTCTTTAGCAACTGAGTGTAATGGGGAATAATTCAGGATTGCCTCAAGCACCAGGGAGCACAAAACATTCTCTGGTCCTCTTATGTAAAGGGTTTTTTAACAGATATAGGGCACGCTCAATGTTACGATACCCCGTCCTCATTGTTCTCTATTAACAGAAAGGCATTGAAAGATCTTTGCCTTACGTTTCAAGGGGATAAACGCTGGCGGTTTGAGGGGAAGAAGGTCTCTGTTATTCTGAACCAACTAATCCTACAAGGTCCTGGCATGCAGGGTTATTTAATCTCCGTCCAGAGTTGTTATAGCAGGATGTTGTTATCACGGCTAAGGACAGGCAGCTTTTTTAGGCTGATTACCTTACCAGACACAGACAACTGGTCTAAAACCCCAACTCTGTGTCTGTGTAATGACACTTCCCAGCAATCCATGATACATTGTATTCTATTCTGCAAGTTTTACTCGTTTTGCAGGAAGTGATACTTGTTACCACTATTGAAGGATTGGGGCTTGAGACAGTGTAGACCTGCCCTTTTGAAAATCCTCACAAGATGAAATGACAATGTACTTGGTATTAATGTTTTTAAAGAGTATCGTCAGATGTAGATCTACCATGCACAGAGTTTTTAATTTGAATGGCACTTGGTATTGTAACAATGGATTTAATTTTAACTTTTGATTTTTACTGTGCTTTTATGATTTTAACTGGAAATCGAATAAAGCTATCTTTGACTTTGAAATCTCTGGTGCAAAATTAAACACATCAAAAAAGCTGTTCGATATTAGAATCCGTTTACTACAACTCAGTTTGAAAAGAAGCAACTGTAGCTTAAATTAATGCAAAAAATAAACCTGTTACCATAAATATATCCTTTCTGATTGACGATGTAAGTTAGCAAAACAGAGAAGAAGAAAGAAAATCAGTATTTCGTTGTCGTCAGAACTTGACTGTAATAAATTATTACAGTTCAGTTCTGATTTCTTTATTATAGTGACAGGGTGCGTCAAAAGTTGCCGATTTATAAAGAAATTAGAAACTGCTTTTTAGTACGGAGATCGCAGAATCCCATGTATTATAAATTGTGTGTGAATATTTATGGATGCTTTATTAGCTAGTGTCACTCCTATCCAAATCCTCTAAAAACAGATCCATGGCCTTTATAAAGGATGTCTCTAACGGGTAGGAACTATTTCTTTGAGTCACCGCAAGTGCAATTACAGGAGTATGGACCCAGATGGGTCAGGTTTTATTAGCCTCCTTGATATTCGATTCTGTGATAGGTATGCATTGTAAAGCATTTATTATGTGAAATTGTACACCAGTTGTGATTGAATTTTTACTTTTATACATGTATTCACTTTACAGTTATTTGTAGTGTAAAGAGAAGTTCCTACAAAAAGCACAATACCTTGGTGGACAAGAAAGCTGTCCACATGCTCCCTTGTTTTGTTGTGCACAACCGTACATCTTTACCTTGTCATAGAGCCCTTATCTGCCACCAGCTAATCTTGCGCTCAGTACATGGTTTCATACATGCATATATTTGGTATGCGGGTTCAGCTCCGACACTTTAAAAGAACTTTAAAGTTTTGTCATTTTTTAAGTTGCCCATTTGTGTTTCAGCAGGCAGCACAAACCATGCCAGTAGTTGTAGCTGCTGTTGATCTGTTCCGTTATTAGTACAGGTCTACAAGTCCTATTATGTTTAGTACTATAGGCTCAAAATCATAGACTGTAGGTTACCTACATAAAGTAGAGCCATTTGACATGTGGCAAGTTCCTTTCGTATTGATAGTTAAGAGGTGGAAATCAAGCCATCACCACCTCATCCCCCTCCCATACGCCGTCCACCTCATCTCTGATGGAAGGCTGAGGACCGGAAGGGAGAATTGAATAATGAAGAACTCTTGTACTGAGTCATGCTATTGTTAATGTTAATTGATTTATGTATCGTGCTAACCACCGGCAGGTCTCTTAAGCACTTTTGAGAGAGATGCCAGATGTCACAAACAGGTGCATGGCCGCACAGTGAAGGAGGTTACACATTATCTAGGGCCTACCTGAACAGGTCCGTTTTGAGATGTTTCCTGAAGGGAAAGAGTGCCGGTTCCTTGCGCAGGAAATCTGGCAGTTGGTTCCATAGTTGTGGAAGCAAGACTGAAAAGGCTCTGCCCCCTTTAGATGCGGCATTGCATCCTGGGGTGACCATGCAGCTGGCCTCAGAAGACTGCAAGGTGCGGCCTGGGGCATAGTTCTTCAGGAGTTCCTTAATATAGGCAGGGGCTTTGCCGTAGATAGTTTTATGGGCAATGCAGAGACCCTTACATTTTGCTCTTTGCTTGATGGGAAAATAGTGCAATTTGCACAGCAAAGGGGAGGCATGGGACTGTCTTGGTTGCCTAAAGATCAACCTGGCTGCGTTGTTCAGTACCACCTGTAGATTATTAGTAACTTTTTGAGGGAGGCCGATGTATAAGGTGTTTCCGTAGTCTAATCTGGAGACAATTGTGGCCGATACAAGCATTTGTAAAGAGGCAGTTGAAAGGAGGGGGACAAGTTTCCGTAGCTGTCTCATGAGCCTTATGCAGGTTCCGACCATTGTGGTGACTTGGTTGGCCATGGAGAGCTCGGAATCCATCTTTATGCCCAGGCTTTTCACAGCATGTGCTGGTGTGGGGTGGCACTCTACTCCTGTGGCCAAAAACAGTCGCTCTAGGGGTTCTCTTTTGTGGGGATGCAAGGACTTCCGTTTTATCTGGGTTGGTTTTTAGTGAGTTGGCAGTCATCAAATTAACTGTGAATCTGAAGATGTTTTGCGCTATCTCCTGGGCATAGGTGGAATTGTCAATCTGGAGGATGAACTGGGTGTTGTCTGCAGAGTTGAAAACACAGTAGTGCATGTGGGCTAGGACTGTCACCAGAGGCTGTAGGTAGATGTTAAAGAGGAGCGGGGACAATGCGGAGCTTTGAAGGACCCCGCAGGTGAGGGTGCCTCTGTCTGATACCCGCTCCCCTAACTGGATCCTGTGGGACCGTTCTGACAGGAAGGATTCCAACCACTGGTGTGCCCGGCACTTGAATGCCCAGGTCCTTTATTCAATCCAGCAGCCGAGTGTGGTTGACCGTATTAAACTCTGCTGATAGGTCTAATAGAATCATATCGCTCAGTTTTTTTATTGTTGCCAAAGTTCTACGGTCTTCAAGCACAGACAACATCACCAATTCCTTGCTGTGATGGGCTCTAAACCCAGCTTGTCACGCCCAGAGTAGTTGGTGTTCCTCCAGGAAGGATGAAAGTGACCTGAGAATGTGTTGTTCTACCACTTTCGTCAAGTAGGGGAGCTAGGAAATGGGCCTATAGTTCTTGAGACTAGCGGCATCTGCTCCAGGTTTCTTAAGCAGGGGGTTGACTTTGGCCCCTTTCAAGTTGGAATGTAGGTGGCCAGTCTCCAAGGAGTTGTTCAGTAAGGCCAGGAGCTCCTTTTCCAGCCCAGGAAGAGCCATTCGGAAAATCCTCGGAGGGCAAGGGTCTGCAGGAGAACCCGATTTGCTGCGATTCATCAATTGTGTCAGTGACGTAGAGTCCAGTTTAGGGAAGGTGGTTAGTTGCTTGCAGGGAAGGGGGGAGGGGCCGGAATCTGGACTAGGGAGCTTTGGTTGATGGGGGTATTATCAATCTCGGAGAGGATGTCCCTGAAGTTTTGAAGGAAGTAGGTCTGGACTGTATTACAGTACAAAGGTGTTGCTGCCGATTGCACCTCAGACTTTTGACTGAGTTCTTTCAGTATTCTGACACTCTTTCTCCTTTTTAGGCGTGTCTGTGATTTTCGCCTCATAGTACTCAGCTTTGCTGACAGTGATCTACTTTTTATACGAGCTCAGTAAGATTTTAAAGGTTACCAGCTCCGCTGGGTCGTAGGCTTTCTGCCACCACCTCTCAGACTAGCCCATGGTTGGGTGGTCCTGAGAAGATCCTTCGAATCGTGTCACTTTTTGAGTGGGTAGGGCCATCCACCAGTTGGTGGAGTCCCATCGCGCACATTCCTGTCTCAAACAGGCTAGCGAGCGACTCTTTTGGAGCTTCATCCCATTGAAAGTTAGTCGCCAACCACTAAAGTCGTTTGTACAGAGAACAGAGGTCATTAATAATCGCCGCAAAAAGATCCTTAAAGCAGGGGGTTGACCGTGGAGGGCGGTATGCAACCAGAAGTAGAAATTGCGTACTAAATGCAACATTTAATGCATATATCTAATTTATAACTCATTTATAAATCAGAAATGGTTGAAAGCACCATCGGCACTTGATGCTAGCTAGCTATATGTGTGGCGATTGTAAAGTGTCTGTGATGCGAACTTGACAAAACCGCTAGATAGACAGCCTGTAGGTGGCCCCTTGTACCAAACTGACATCACGAGCACGTCTTACTTCTTTAGCCAACATCCCTATGCCTTTCGGGACTTAAAATGTGCTTTTCCCAATATATGCATGGGTTAAAAACTTCAACTTGAAAAGCGCTTTTGCTTCGAAAAGAAAAAAAAAGGTGTGTGTATATATGGCATTCTTGTAACTTGGTGACGTGTGTGTGTGTGTGTGTGTGTGTGTGTGTATATATATATATATATAACACACAAAATGCAACATTTAATGCATATATCTAATTTATAACTCATTTAGTAAACCCAGCCTGAAATGGTTGTTGCAGTACTACTTTTGCCCAGTTCTTAATTTGAGCCGGTGCTCGGCAGTAGCACTTAATTCTCAACACCAGCACCTATGACGGTCACCACATGGTGGCTCAGTTTGTCCAATTTGAGTTTAATACTGCAATATACATTAAAAATCAAGAGCAACTGCCATCCAGACCATTCCTATAGCTTTGGGTTGCCAGGAATAGTCAGATTTTGTCACCCTTGTAGGAGTGTGATGGTTAATCGTTAGTTTAGAACTGGTATTAACGGGGAACATCCTTTACAACGCGAATGTTAACCCGCAGTACCGTTACAACGCGGATTTTAGAACGCAAGTCGTAACCACGACTTTGCCTGGAGGGCGCTAAAGGACAAGGAATAGTAGATTTACTATTCCTACACCTTCCCTACTGTACGTAGGCTGGTGTTGGAATAGTAAATTAAACTATTCCTAAGTCCGCACCCCTACAGCGCAAGTCGTGGTAACGACTTGGGTTGTAAAATACGCATTGTAACGGTACGCGTGGTAATACCACGCGTCATAACAATGTACATCCGGTATTAACAGCGCTTGCAGGTGTGTTGAGTGGTGCAACATCCATGGCCTTTTGAGAAGGGCCGTGGCGCTTAACTTTTTAAGTCGAGCCTAGACCGCACTTGCTCTGTCGGGTGATCTGTTGTATGGACTTTGTGGGGTCTGACTCCTTCCACTGTTTTTGATTGGCTTTTGTCCGTGTCATTCATAAATGGTAGCCTGCAAGTGGCTAATAGTTGGTGCAAGTCCCACCTTTTCTCACACGTTAACTCCCATGGAGTACTGCCACGGGAACGAGCGGTGATGCGCACTTTGATTCTTGTTTTCGAATGTAACCCATTCATTAAAGCTGTATCGGCACTGACGTCAAGAGAGTCAGTCTGATTTTTACCCAATGAGACAACAAGGAGAGACTTATGTGTCATATATAGACATGTGTCATATATAGACACACGTATAAGAGGGTCGCTGCAGTGAACAAGCTTCAAACTGCGCAAGGAGCTCCCACTGCTGCTCGCATGTTGGTACTACCATTTTTAAACCCACTGGTACCTGTGAACTGACCACTGCTGGAGTGGTGTCTCAACTTGAGACTGTAGTGTAGTACGGCAGAGTACAGAACCGTGCACTGGTTGGCCAGGTGGACGTCCGTCATCGCACCTGGCCAGCCTGTTAATCACACTCGCACAAACAAGTAAGTGTTGCTGTGAAGAGAGTATGCAGCGCCTTCTTCCGCCTCTCCTCTGCTCTCCTAAGGTGTGGCTTGCCTGTTGCTGTGGCGGACTGTGCATTGCCTGCCTCGGCCTCTCCGCTTCTCTCCTGAGGCGCTGATTGCCCATTGCTGCGTCAGGATGTGCAGTGCCTGCCTCAACCTCTATGCTGTTCTCCTGATGCATGGCTTGCCTGGTGCTGCCGCAGGCTGTGCAGTGCCTGCCTCAGCTGCTCTCCTGAGGCGCAGCTAGCCTGGTGCTGCGTCGGGCTGGGCAGCCACCATGCTCCTAGTCAGGCCTTAATGTAATTTCTTTTGTTGTGTCCACTGCTGCAGCCTCAGCAAAACACTCTTCTGAGACTTGCCCGGTGCTGCAGCCGCGCTTAAAGTCCACGAGTGTGTCAGCTGTGGTGACTGCCCTAAGGTGAACCCTGGAAGTGTGAAGACATCAAGCACTCCATCAACCACAGGGCCTCTCTTCTGAGGCATATCAACCAAGAGACCAGTATATTATCATAACTCGTGGTAATTTCTGGAAACCTAATTGATCAGACCGAAAAAAATGACTTCGCAGGACTACCAGACATTTTGCTTTCACTCTGCCAGGGCGTTCAGTTTTAAGACAATAGATGTTGCTTCACTCTTGCGCATAGGCCTTCTAAATCATGGTAAAGGCGCACTGGTATCACTGGACTGAGGTCTGGTGCGTCATACAGTACCAGACAAAGGCTTATATGATACACCCAGCTGTCTTTCTAACGTATATTACAGGGTGTAATGGAATACTTTAAAGATAACATTTTTGTTGTAGCAGGGGCCCACTGAACAGGAGGGGTCTTTCATAGAACAGTATGATGTTTGGAGTTACTGCATGCCTGATATACAGTTACAAGGATGAGTGTGGGGGGAGGTGTGAGTAGACCTAATTAGACCTTCATGCTGCACAGGTGGGATTTACACAGCAGATACCTTCAGTTGAATCCTAGCTGGCAACTGTTACCAAGTCGTGGGCAGCTTTCAGCCAGTCCTGGTTATAAACTCAAGAACATGATGCATGCTGGGCCTTGTGTCTGTACGACTCCTAATGAAAGAAGTTAGACTATTAGCCTCAGAAATGTTAGTGCTGTTGGCTGAAAAATCAGAAATGGTTGAAAGCACCCTCGGCACTTCATGCTAGCTAGCTATATTTGTGGCGATTGTAAAGTGTCTATGATGCGAACTTGACAAAACCGCTAGATAGACAGCCTGTAGGTGGCCTCTTGTTGTACCAAACTGACATCACGTGCAGTCTTGGGGCCATATTCATGAACACATTTTCCCATAGACACAGAATGGGCAAAACCCTTTGATGCATCTGGCCCTTAGTTCTTTAGCCAACATCCCTGTGCCTTTCGGGACATAAAATGTGCTTTTCCCAAGATATGCATGGGTTAAAAACTTCAACTTGAAAAGCGCTTTTGCTTCGAAAAGAAAAAAAAATGTGATTGTATATATATGGCATTCTTGTAACTTGGTGACGTATGTGTGTGTGTGTGTGTGTGTATATATATATATATATATATATATATATATATATATATATATATATATATATATATATATATATATATTATTGTACACAAAATGCTATTTCAAATGAGACAAAGAGCGGGATTGACCCCAGACACATTTGGAAATAGATAAAGGCATTCTTTTAAGAGAAAGTGACTCTCCTGAAGTCTGATTTAAATAGTTGCACCCCATCCTTTAACACCTCTGCCTCCATGTTAGTAAAGTAACCACCTTTACGCCTTCCTCTCGCTCCCCGGTAACAAGTTCATGACCATGGAGTAGGTGAAAGAACTGCCTGTGTACACCTCAGAAAGTTCCCAGTGACTTCCGTATGCGGAGTGATTTCAACATCTTTATAGAAGCTCAACCACACAGACCTTTGGATCCAGTAAAATATTTTTTGGCCATGATCCCCAGGACAGCTGCCTCAAAGAGCACTACTGTTTTGCACTTTCCATGGAAAGAAATCGAAAACTTAAACAAAGTTTAGAATTCTTTGGAAGCAAAAGGAACATTTTGTAACATGCATAACGCAACATGCAGTTAGACTCTCAAAATCAGGTTTCTAATACAATGATAGGGTTTATTTGTGTATCTCTTTCACTACAGTAAATGTATTTGCCTTTATTCAAAGATTGTAATGGCCAAGGCTGACAAAGTGAATAAAGGATATTTTTGATTAGATGAAGCGTTGTAAGTTAGCTGTTGCCCTGGTCAATGTAAATGATGCTCCGTCTTGCACCACCTCACCTTCGCACATTCAAGCCTGGTCAGAAGCGCTTGGAGAAGACCCCAAGCTTCACCTGTGGTCTAGAACACAGAAATGTACCTGTATGCCTCAAGTAGCTACTTAGGAGGATATCAGTCGCTGGCAGCCAGGGGTAGTTCCTACTACCACTGGTGCACACTTTCAGTATTCTTGATATTGTAGTTGCCATACCTGGCCTTGGGGGCCATGAAGGCAAAGGCAGAAACAGGAAGTAAGTGAGGCTGAGAGCTGGCCGGCCCATCCGCAGTAAAGGAGGAGTCCTTGAGAGGTTACATTTGGCCAGTGTCACAGTGTGCGCAATTTCTCTTCCGCTACCATTGATATTTTGGTGAATTGACGTCCATAATGACTTCAAACACTTGCCACTTTTTACCTCTTGCAGCTCCTAGCTTGTATTTGGTGAAAAATGTTGCTGTGTTCCTATTGGGCCCTTGGCGATTGCAGTGTTTGATACTTATGCCGTTAACAGCTCTATATATTTTAAAATTGTCATCCTCTGAGTGGGCTGCTAGTCTGCTGTCAGGAGGTTCCATCAAGTCCCAAACTGTTATTTTTGAGAAATTTGTATTGAGTGTGAGCGTACATAGACCGAGAATGACATTGATTTCCAGTGAATAGGAGATCAAATTTAAAATCCTTGGTGATACACCAGATTTGTAGCTGAGTCATGATTTATTTCTGTGGTTTACTTGACACATACTACATCCCAGCCCATTTCCTCGTTTTCCTGCCACCAGACCTTGCCTGCAAGAGTTGGGGAGAGCTGAGGACTCTCATTACCGACTGAGACGACCGGACCGAGGACCAAGGAAAACTACATTTCCCAGCAGCCCTTATGGTGCTCCACGCCGCGTCCCACAAACAGCATGTCCGGAGGCGCATTAAAAGGGGGCCAGGGCTCCCGCGGTGCCGGAACTCGTTTTCCTGCCACTAGACCTTGCCACTTGTCTGTAAGAGTTGGGAAGAGCCCGGACGCTCATTGCCGACTGAGCCGCCGGACCGAGGACCAAGGAAAACTACACTTCCCAGCAGCCCTTGCGGTGTTCCACGCCGCGTCCCGCAAACAGTGCGCCAGGAGGTGCTTAAAAGGGGGCCGAGCCCGTCAAAGCCCAGAAGAGGCAGGACTGGACCACCACTCGGTCAACTGCAATTCTAAGTAGACTATAGTGAGCCAAAACCTACTGAATGTTTTAAATTAAAAGTATCGCCACATACATAGATATGGGGAAATGTAATGGAGTATCCTGCTCAAATCCATGGACTACGACAAGTATTGACAGTATGTCGGAGAAAGCAGTTAATATAGTTGCTAATGAAATAGAATTAACTGAGAGGCAAATGTCATTGGGACTGGTGGCTCCACAATGCAGCTTAATTGCTGAGGAACCCTCAGACGATACTGTTGGTCACACTACAGTACCCAACACACAGACTGTACTGACCTGTATTCAGCCACTAATAAGATCTAGTGACCATAGTGACCACAATAATGAAGATGTATTGGCGGCACCTTGTAATGGCACTTTGGATGGGGTCGTCTTACCAACAGGAACATCAACTGGAGCAACACGGAAAAGGAAGTTAACCAAACCGTCTCGAAGAGGAAACAACTGCCTCGTGTAACTCATCCTGCACCGCTATTAGTGCATGGATTCAGGGCTGTGCAAACCCTTCCAATGATACAGCTTCTAATTTAATCACGCAGCCAATACAAATTAAGGCTACAACCTGCTCCATCTGCACACAAACTGATGCCGCCGTGGTTTCTCCCAAGGGCTGCGGATTGGGTGAGGCTTTAATTAACTCCATTATGCACACTGTATGGAAGCGCCTTAAAGACGTTGTGGATAAGAACTTCTCCGCTCTCTGGCGACGCTTGATCATTTGGAAACATTGTCAAATAAGTTAAATTCCCAAACAACCATTCCTGAAGTTACTTCACAAGATGGGACAAATTCTAATCTTGCTGGGGCACCCACTGTTAGCCAGCATCCACAGGCATCAGTAATAACAGCTAATGTATCTTCAGAAACCTGTGAAACATGTCATAAGGTTAAGGAATGTTTCTTAGTCTAATCTATTACCGCCCATGGTACTCAACCCAGCACTGGGCAAATTAATTGCTTCCCTGCTATTTCATCCTGTGGGCCATTAGCCTCAAATAACTCCCCAGTGAACATTGTAGTGCGAGTAAATTCGGAGGGGTTTGGGGGGCAGCTCACCCAGTACGCCCAACATACAAAGTGGCGGAGTCCCTAACTGCCCGAGTAGGGAAACAATAGAGGGCAGCAGGGAAGTCCTCAGCCTCCCCCCGGCAGCTTGTCCATATGTATTGGTTTTAGCAGGAGCACCCCCACTCAGAAATGATCAAATAGAATCTTGGGCGCAGTTACGCAACAAATATGCTGACTGGCTTGGGAATCATAAAGGGCTGTGGGTAGCAAATATTAATGACATAATTATGGTACGGAGGATAGGGTGGGTAGGTATTTCTCAAAAGAACATCAGGGGTGACTGCATAGTTATTAATTTTAGAAAACCAGCCTTGGTAAAAAGATTTTTATCAACCATGGAGGAGCCCAATCCAGCGAATTCTACTCTTATTTGGTCACTCCCACTGGGTTATTTCTATAAGCCGGTGTCAGATATGGCAATCCATGAGGCACCTCAAATGACCATGCATAACAGGTTCTCTACCCTGTCCGGCCTTGACAACCAGTATTTACTAGCCCCTTTTATCTTTATCTGATACCACTACTTCCCTTCCAGCCACGCCTGCATGCCCAGGTCTAGGTTACCAACCCATTCTTGAAAATGTTGAGAATGAACTTCATTAAAATATTCTGAGTTAGAACATTGCCGGTTTGGCATCTAAAATTGAATTGGATGAATGGACAAAATAGCTAAAAAAAATATGACATCCTTATGTTGCAAGTAAATTGGGCAACACGAGAAGTACATCAAGATGGGTTTGAATGCTTCAATATAACTGCCTCCTCCCCAAGATGGGCCGCCTATCAGGCGGTCTTTCAATTTGGATAAAAATTTCTGCAGGCGGCAGTGCTAAGGTCTTAACAACTGACCGACAATTTTCAGGCGCTAAATTATACTAGGGGTGTATCCATTTGCTTTATCAATTTCTACAATAATGATTTTATTACCGTTCCAAATGTGAATTTTATTCTGTTTAATTTCATCTCGAATTTACAAAAGCAAAGCATGTTTGATGAGCTAGCTGGTATCTGCCTAGGTGGTGAGTTTAATGTCAGGATCTCAAGCAATAATATGTTAGATAAATAATCATCCACAGATAAACGCCCGTGTAATGGGAGAAGGCAACAGGAGTATAACCCGTAGACCAAATCGAGATCTGGGTGTACATATTGTTGTGACTGTGTTTTTGGCTCTATTTCTGAGTGATGGTGACTTTAAGCCTGCTACCATCCTGAATCCCTATTCTTAGCTTGTTTTGGTCTTTTTAGGCCTCTTTTCAGACCTAGAAGCATAAACTAGAGGATAGCTGCTTTATATGATGATAGATCCCTTATTCTTGACTCTAATCCATCTATTGCCTTTGACATAATTATGTGTCCTTTCATCATCCTACCTATAGTAGAGGGTGGATCCTGTAGTCCTGACTTTATATTATGGCTTGTGTATGTACTCTGACAGAGCTAAGTGTCTATTTCATCCTTTTCGGGCCGACAATGCCCAGAACTAGAGAGACTCCATTTTGCTTTCTGTCCCTGCAGACTGAGATGCTTGCAGGGTAAAGGTGATGTTTTAGTTATGTGGTGTTGTTTACTTGGAGAGAACCGGCCTGGGACGGCCCTTATCGGTAGACTGTATTATTCTTTGTGTCGAAGACACCACAAAAGGCCGGCCGGCTGGGTGTGTCCTTGACACGGAGTGGTGCAGGGATCCGATGGGCGGCAGGCTGATGACTGGAACTTTCCATGAGGAGAGAGCATTCCATATTAGTGAAGTGCAGAAGAGGCGGAGCAGTCACTTGGAGCCAGGGAGAGGAGTCAGTCAGTCAGTTCGTGTTTGGAACAGAGAGATGTCAGTTGAAGCTGGAGAGAGGAGTCAGTTGGTGTTTGGAACAGAGAGAGAGCAGTCAGTTGGTTGCTGGAGTTGTCAGAAGCAGTTGGTGTTTGGAGCTGGAGAGAAGGCAGATGATGTTTGGAGCTGAAGAAAGCAGTCAGAAGCAGTTACTTATCAGAAGTTATCAGCTGGAGTCTGGAGTGATACCTTTTGGAAGAGACTGAAGTTATATCGTGGATTAGTCTGTGGGAGCAGCTGAAGTGAGTTGGGCATTGGAGCTGGGATAATCAGACAGAGTGAAGAAGCTAGTGGAGCGAACGGTTATCAGAGCGGCAGAAACTATATCATTAGACTGAAGTTTGAAGGTGAAGACAGTTCATGGGGGAGAGGAATCCAGTGCAGAGTGAGCAGCGCAGATGCGTGTCCAAGAGGGCAGGGGAGAATCTGAGATGAGCCAAGGCACAGACAAGAGAGGAACCCATATGACAGCTAGAGCAAGACTTCATACTAATCAGGTGATATCTGTCCTGTTATATTAGTGCTTTTATTTCCTAGGCTAGATTCCCCTACTGTATTGCTAATCCTTTTTCTTTCAGCGGTGTGCAGTATAATCCATTCCCTGTCAGTTACATGTGGATGTGTTATAGTAATAAAGCTTTCCATTATAATAAAGAGACCCCGCAGATCTGTGTATGTGTCTATTCCCCTTTTACTTTTCAGGCTATGTGTTATAGTGCAGTATTATATTGTTGATATTGTTATAATAAAGGAACCCCAGTTCTTAATTAACAGCTGTGTAGATGTTGTTGTTATAATAAGGTTAACCTTTCTTCTAGTCAGATGCTGTTATGTGAGCGGATGCGACTCCCGTCCAGGTAAATGGTAACTGAATAATGAGGGGGAGAGGAGAACTTGTATTAGATAATAACAATTGTACAGTGTAATTTGGCCATTCTTGTGTACCACATAAAATATGAGACATTCCCAGTAGGTATTAGATGTATGAGAGAAACTTCCCAACAGAGAGAGAGAGAGAGCTGAAGGTATTCATAGGAAAGTGATCGTCGTTGTAAGGCGGCGTTAATGAGAGCACCGGGGGGGGGGGGGAACCGGTGTGTAATGAGATCGCCGCTAGGGAAAGTGGCGTTAGTGAGAGCATTGACTGTAGTCGATGTGTATACCCACAGGATTGTGGCTTGTGTATTAGTGAGAGCACTGAGTGTGTCAGTGTGTAATGAGATCGCCGCTAGGGAAAGTGACGTTAATGAGAGCATTGATTATAGTCGATGTGTATACCCACAGGATTGTGGCTTGTGTACGTATGAAATAGTGAGAGCACTGGGAGGACACAGGGTGTATGTGGCTAATGAGAGCACTGATTGTGGTCTGTGTGTAATGGTAAGTTATTGGAACTGCCCCCTTCACTATGAGTAGGAGGGTAGCATAGTCTGGGTCTGAGTTGCCGCAAGACTATGAGGTATGAGTGTTGTGTGGAGCATGGACGTCCTTAGTAATCAGTGAGCATTCCTAGTAATCCCTATAGATTTAGTGGTGTTTCTGATGATATGAGCTTGTATATTGCTAATTCCCCATCCTCAGGTAGGTACCCAGGTGCCTGGATAGATGGGTCCTGAGGAGGGAGGTGGTTGCGTTTCGGCTGGGTTGGTGGTGTCTTGGTGAGCTGATTCTATCTGGTCCGAAAATCCGGTCGTCCCACATATGCATAAAACAAAAATATCTCAATTGGATTCACTAAAATGGCAGATATATTTGCATGTACAAGACTTTACAAAGAACCTGGACGACAAAGGAAGAGAGACTCAAAATTTCAATTTTCAGAAGTGTATATAGCATTATATATTTAAGGACATATTTTATACAAAACAGTCAAAAAAGCAACACTGGAGACATAAAACGCGGTGGCAACCCAAGGGGACTTTATGCACAGAGTGAAAGTGAAACAAAGAGTGACGGCGCGAGTGACATGTGGGTGAACACAGCGAGGCCCGCAAGGTGACAGAGAGAAAACAGTTTATACAAAAATGATGGTTCGTCCTCAGTTAAGGAGTGATTGATGTTTGATTGGGAAACAAAAGAAGGCGATGCGCCATGAGTTGCCATGTATTGAGGGTCGACGGCGTTTCGATCCTATCAATTTAGGATCTTCCTCAGGACCGGGTTGCCGGATTGAGTAAGTGAGGAAGATGGTTGCCCAGAGATGGAGCCCCACTCTGGTATAAAAGGCAGTAAATGTTGGTGTGATATAGCATGGTCGAGGGCCCTCGATCCACTGAGTGGGTACACTTGAAAGTTGGAGATTAGTGATGGCACAAAAAACGGAGCCCCGTTTTGGCCGGATGGCAACTGATGCTTGTAAGGTAACAAGGGCACATGGTCCGCTGGGTGTGTCCACTCGAGGCTTTGTGTAATTTGGGCAATGGCACAGGAACAGAGCCCCGTTCTGGCCGTTGAAGCGTTTGGATGCAATTGATTAAGTACGGCAGGGTAAAGGGATTCACTGCCTAGGTCCCAGTGAGGATACAGTGAATTAGATGTCTGGCCAGCGTCTGAGTCCGGGGGCTGGGGGCGTGTGATCTGATGAGTAGATCTCGATCCGCGGTTGGCACTGGATCCAAATGCTTCAACGGTTTGCTGTTGAAATTGAAATTTTGAGTCTCTTCCTTTGTCGTCCAGGTTTTTTATAATGTCTTGTACATGCAAATATATCTGCCGCTTTAGTGAATCCAATTGAGATATTGTTGTTTTATGCACGTGTAATAGGGGGGCAGAATTGTGGGTTCATTTGTCCGATTATAATTTAATAAATGCAATGGAAATTGCGGCTGTACACCATAAAGATAGTCATATTGTACCAACATATAGAGGGCGAGGCTGCGCCTCTACTATTGATTGTGTTTATATCCGCCCCACTGGAAGATTGTTTACTATGGGCTGAGGTTATACGAACATTCCTGGGTAATCATAATCCTATCGCCACAACATTAAGAGTCGTCCCTAGGCCAAAATGTAGGGAAGAGAGTGGGGCCAGTAATTTAGTGCCCGCAACCGTTAACTTAGAGTGGCCTGGCGAGGTGTTGATGATAACGACGTATTTCCCAAAATGATTAAAACTCATCTAACACTCAACGACAGTTGTTTGTCACCAGGCGACCATAATCCTGTGGTAATCTACACCTTTGTCCAACCTATGTGGGGGTATTAAAAAAATGGCATCAGGACCAATAACTAAGCCCAATCTGGGAACGCGCTGGTTTAATAATGCTTGCTCTAGAGCCAACAGAGACCTTCACAAGGCCCTTGTGATGGAACCAAGGGACCCAGCACTTGTAAAATCCCTGAGATATCAATATAAGCTTATCACGCCACAATGGAAAGACGTTGTTTTAAAAGTGAGATGGGAGAACCTTGCGTGTGCTGGTTTTTGGCTGGCAGTGAAGGATATTAGATCTACGGGCCTCACATTAACCTCTATAAGCTGTACAATTTCTAGAGAAGCTTGGGTATCCCATTTTGCTAAGGTCTACCAAGCTACAACAAGGGATGAGGACTCATACAACCACCAAAGACCCTCAAGGATCGAGATAACTGTATTAGAGGTTGAGGATGCCATACACCAAAGTTTGGGCAATAAAGCCCCCGGTCCCGACGGGCTACCGATAGACCTTATCAAACACAAACCCGATTTCTGGGCACCCCTCCTACTTAATGTTTTTAATAATATAACTGCTGCCTTAATTCCTTGCACATGGTCTACTAGTATTATTGCCCCTATTTTTAAAAAAGGTGATCGCTCCAACCCTAGCTGCTACAGACCGATCTCCCTGATAAATAATACAATAAAATCCTTGGGAGAATCCTGTTTAATAAGATTAGTTCCTGGGCCGGTGATGAACATATTTTAAATTCTTTCCAGTTAGGTTTTAGAAGAAAAATAGGCACTGTTGAATAGTGCCTAAACCTTAATTTAATAATTGGCAAATGCACTGCCGTACGAAAATCCCCTATTTATCTGGTGTTCATGGATCCCACCTCAGCCTTCGATTTTTGTTAACAGGTCACATCTTTGGTCTATTCTTTTAAAATATGGGTGGAAGAAGGTTTAGTTAATTTTTTAGCGTACTTACATAGGGACTTAAAGGCTTGGGTGCGGATTGGTGAAGGCGGGGAGGTGTCACAGGATATTACTATTGGCAGAGGGGTCAGGCAGGGGTGCGTATTGGCCCCACTTTTATTCATTATATATATTAATGACCTGCATGATTCCCTGACCAAACTTACTAATGATGTTCCTACTATCAATGGTAGTATCCATCCCGCCCCATTATATGCAGATGACGCAGTCCTAATGCACTGCGCACTTTAATACAGGGCTTTGTTGATTTTATGGCTGCTCTAGACCTTCGTACACATTTTAACAAATCTTTTTTAATGGTATGTTCTCCAAAAAATCTCCTTATCAAATCAACTTCCATAGGTAATGAACGTTTACAACGCACTTGCACTTTCCCATATTTGGGGCTGGTATTCACAGCCAATGGTTCTTGGACTACTCATGTGGCACACAGCAGGGGTAAATTTGCAAAAGCAATTAATTTGGTATTGTCACTACCCCAACCGAAAAAAGTTGAGGTGGTACTACCTAATATTAAAATTTTCAAATTACAATGTATCCCGGTTGCAACTTATGGAGCAGAAGTTTGGCGTTTTACAGGTTGTAGGGGCATTCAAGGCGAGGAAAATCGATTTTGCAGGAAACTGCTGGGTGCCCCAATTACTGCATCAAAGTACATCTGCCATGGGGAGTTAAATCTGACATATATTGAGGATTTTATTGGGGCCGGGCCACCCATATTTTGGCTTAAAGTTTGGCAGAACCCAGCGGCAACACTCTCAAGAAATATAATTTCCGATTGCCTCAAATGCGAAAAGGAGATGGATATACCGTGACTTTTTGCCGTACGGGAAAGTCTGAATAGTGTAAACCTTGAACACATCTTTTCAAACCCAAGTGACATGGGCGGTATAAGCAAAAAATCGCTTCAGGGGTTGTTATATGAAAATTATAGCCGGGTAAGATATGATGAAGAGTTGCTGAAATCCTCAGTAGCAAGTTACATGTCCGTAGAGAATATACAACTGATGCCATCCCATCTGCCATCTGGATATCTTCTGAAGAATATTGGCCGCTGGGAAAGAGGATTATTGTTCCGTCCAAGATCGGTTACTATGAAATATGTTTTGCTTTTTCCCTAGTGAATAATACCAAGCTTGATTAAATGTTGTGCCCATGTGACAACCATAGTAAACACACCATGCTACACTTTTTATTTCTTTGTAATTTTTATCAAATGTACACAAAACTGTTTCGGATCCTTTTTTTAAAGAAAACTGCCACTATTGACTATAAAACAGCTTAAATAGAAATTGGTAAATAAGAAGAGGATGTTCTGGTTTTTCGTGTAGGTTCTTTTTTGAAAGAGGCAGTCCGCTCACGTATTTCCATGGGTGATTAATGATGGTCGAATTTGAACGTGCTTCCCTAAATATGGTCTAAAGTGAGTTGTAAAAATCATTTATGTGTGCACCCTATGTTATCTTTCTTTATAATGAATAGATGTATCTATTTGCACCTTATAGTTATTTTGTTGCGCTATTTTGTATAAACAAGCCTTTTTATGAACATTGTCTTTTATGATACTGTCTTAATATTCCTGTGTTCTCATATATTTTAATGTATTTTAACATTGATCTATTTGACCTGTGCTTTTATGGATACAATTTTTAAATATGAATAATGATGAATTGAATTAGTTCGGTTAATATAGTCACATGGTCTATTTTACTCCAGACACATCAGTAACACAGTGCTTGGTTAACCGCACAACAGCTGTTGAAAAAAGGAACCACCACTGCAGTTTGAGAAAGTTGACAAATGAGCTATACAGTGGTGTAGCATCTAGTTAGTAAATAACAACACGCTGTACCCAACAAGAGTTGCAAAACAACTATCTCCTTTTTGTAACCGCCCCATGGGTCATCCTTCTGGGATTCGTGAGTTAGCAGTCTGTATTTAAAAAAATAACATGACTTTGTCTACAGCTCTTTATTATTATTGTTTTTTTGTTGTTTTTACAGTATTTCAGATATTTATACCAGGTTTTTAAGTGGGCAAGAGCCTGCCAGGACTCAATCCTGGCAACCCAAACAAGCATTGTCCAGGTTAATTGGCCTGGCGTTGGCTGCTGACCATTTGACTTTGCAAATGTCCAATTTGTTTGGTAGAAAGGCACGCATTGTATGAAAACAAGCATTGCCTGAAACTCACTAAACACGTATATTTAGTAAAATCTGACTTTGCACCAGATCTGGGCACTGAAGAAGCCCATTTCTTGTGTGTTTGTGCATCCTGTACAAGAGCAGAAGGTGTTAACTCACAATCAAGTAAGTAGATTGCTGAAGTGGGGTAAAATATGCTGTGTTGGGCGATGGGTGAAAGAAAAATGTTAATGATGCTAAAGCAGATAAGTGAATGAAGAAGGCATATTGAAAGCCCCTGCAAGTATAAGCTGCCCCATTGAAATTGTGTGGCAGGGGAGAGTTACTTGAGCACTTTAATGAAATACATATGGGCGATAATCAATTTTAGTGATGTCCCTTGCAGATAACCAACTCAGTATTTCTTTCAGCTTTTCCTATGAAGTTAAGAGCACTTCTCATCTGTACTGGCACAACTCTGTGTTTTTTAGATTCAGTTTCTAAACTTTAGTGTTCATAAACCAGGTCCACCTGAATTCCATACGGATCTTTACCACTATGCATACGAGAGACCTGGGATTGGGCCTAACCTGACACCTAGTTCATTTTCGGTGTGCCCATTGTGAAATAGTCTTGCCTTTCTTTGCAACATTCACCTCGCCATTGGTGCTCTTCCCCTTTAAGTACCGATCAGTCCAGAGGTAACCCTCCTTATTGACCTGAATCGCCAGAGAGCGATTGTGTGGGAGTGAGTGATGGTGTGCTTCCATTTCATGCCACCCCATAGCTTGTTAAAAACCGTCATTAGCAATAATGTTGCACCTTGCCTAGACGTCCACAGTGGTCTTCGCCACTTCACAATCTAACACAGCGCAGCAAAGTAACATCTTTTCTTTCTTTTTACCATTGACCCCGTCACCCAAAAATAATACAACATCCCATTTAGGTGATGTCTCTTAATCTATATCGATCACAAATGTAATACTTCTACTGAAATCTTGACGCGCTCTCCTAAAATGTCCCTTTTTTTCCAATTAATACATATCTTTTATTTAAGGCAGGTATTGGCTTGGTGATTACAACGAACACATCTGTAACCGCTATCTTTTTTATTCCAAAGTTCAGTTCGGATTTTGGCTGAATTTTTATATAACCGTTATACTATGTTCATCTCGCTTGGATACACCGGTCACTTTATTGAAAGGTTCACAATGTACACACTTGCTGATCAGTACCCATAGAGGTGCTCATTGTGAAGATGTTATCACCGTCCTATGTCTTTAATTGTTTCTTAACATTTTAGAATTTGTGTATCCTCCATATCTGGTCTCTCAAGACGTGGTTATACATCATGGGTTTGAAATTACATGTTGCGGACTTGGTTGTGAAAACTGCTACATATCAGTTTTTCGATTTACCCTCATTTTAGTGACCGGAGTAGAATTTAGAACAGTCCAACACTGTACACTTTTTCCTCCAGTAACTTTCATGCATTTGTTTAATAGCTGTTTGAATCACATTTAAATTCTCTGGATTCATCTAAAGGCTGCAGGTGTATGTATTCTTTCAACCTAATTGCTCCAAGATAGTGCTTAAGCAAATATACCTTCCTTTGAGCAGTAAATTCATCATCTTCCAATACTTCTGCATATGCGTCAAACATGTTGGACCATCTGTCCCGTTCAAAGGCTGGTCCTCCTGGCTCTTATCAAAAATGATGGTGGAGCCTGAACGCTTGACTTGATGACTAAAAGTAAAATACCACTGGACACCTGGTAGTGACAACCTGAAAAAGTAGGAACGTGTCCATACACATTTAAGGCAACAAATTAAAATAAACCCATGCATTGTGTTATGACTTGAATTGTTATTATGCATTCTTTCCCTTAGTTGCGACTTCCCTGTACTCTGCCAGTATAGATGTGATGTAGTGGAATGCTGCAGTCATTGGTGAGGTAATGGAATGCTGGAGTGCCTGATGTGGTTGAGAGAGTGACAGTGTGTGGGGTGAGCAGCAAGGAGCCTCTCTTGGTGGGGCTTTCTACATGCGATCTGCTACTTACTTACCATCTTGATTATTCTGTAACTAAGCTTAACAAACCTTCCTATAACCTACTCTATGGCTACCTGGACTACTTCTATATTGCAACACATTGCCATAAAACAACACAGTGCCTGCTCGGTATCCCATGAGCAAAGAATAAAGCTTAAAGTTTCTTCAGGTTCACAAGGTTTGGAATGATGAACCCGTCTACATTCTAGCCAATCAGACTTGAAACACTAAATCAGACCTTTCGTTCTAGTTGATGCAGCCATTTAAGTAATGCCAACACAGAGGCACTTCTAGTTGCTCTGAGTCATTAATGTAATCTGTGTATTTCATGTTGGTCTAAATCATTACGCTACTTATCTGCAAGAATCACTTGTTTTTATTTTTTATTCCAATGCACGCCCCTTGCATTTCTCCTTCATATTTTAAGCTTGCCAAAAATGCGCCAACCATGCCAAAAATGTGAAACATTTAAAATAATCTGGAACTTGATTTGATGGTTTATTCGTCTCTCTGCACAAAACCACAGTGGAATTGGGCAAAGACAAGATGACCAGCACATTGTATTGTACGTCCTGAGCACGGTGGTGATGCTGGAGTCTCCTGGCAATACTTTGGGACTCTCTTGACAGTTCCTTCTATGATGCAGGCTGAACATTTCACCGTGTAGTGAGGCAGCAGACCTCATGTGGCTCTCAAAGTCCTTGTTTTTGTTGCCTGGCTATTCTCCATAGTATTTCATTACACTGTAGTATTCTAATGCAATTGGTCTGAAGTCTGCAATTTGTCAGCAGATCTGTGATCATCTATTTCCTGATGCTCTTTCTCTTTCCTCAATGCCAGGTCCAATATCTTCTTAAATGTAAGATAGGGAGGAATGCATTCTAATGATGATTGGCAAAACTTCAAAACATCTGCATAGTAAGTTATCGTGCTACCACTCATAGCTGTTATGTTCAGGCTTCCAATGGTGATTCCAGCAACTTCCTTAAGTAATGAAGTCCTTTATGATAAAAGCAAAAGTATAGATTAGTGCAATGGACTGATCACTATGATCCAACTTCCTGCTTTACAGGTGGTGCAGTGGTTAACTTTAACCACACGTTCAAAAAATGTGTATGGCCATGTTAAACGAAGCAGAACAATCTTTGAGTAAACTCAAAAGTGAATGGGTGATACACAGGCCTCACCTTTGCTGCCAGCTAAGTGCTAACAGAGTGAGCCCAAAGGCCACACTGATCGGAATGAACAAAGTCTGGAGCACACCACAAATGGTCTAGAAAATACAGTGCAAGGATTCTAAGCATGGTAAGAAAAAAAATACACCGGTTTTTATCCAAGAAAAATGGCAATAATGTCCATAACCACAAGTAAATGAAAACCGTGCCAAGCGATCAGATCTCCAGTAAGTCAATGTAGAAAGCTAGCAGTTGAATCAACTGCAATATAATAGTCTGTGTGTATGAAGACAGGATCTTCTCATAGAAACATCCAGCAGCCGACAAGTGTTTCTTCGAAAACCACTTTTTCAAGCCTTGATCTCGCTCCCTTGGGAAGGTGCTAGAAAGAAGAAAAATTTATAAGAGATTCGCTATATAGAATGGAGTATTAACTGCAAAACTCTTAATATAGATTTGACTGTAACATATCCGAGCAGTAAAACAGTCGGACTTAGTAACAATATGTGATCTGCTGTGGGTTTGGTATGTACAGGTGAAGGGCGCTCAAACGGTGCGGGTAGAGTAAGGTGATGTATGATGATAGGATAGGACGGTGCAGACAGTATAGATTAAAACCCTATAACCTCTAACTAATGTTCAAGCAAGTGGTGCTAGAACACTATAGAACGTACAAACAGTAACTGTGCACACGTCAGATAAACAATTTTGTATACATGTGTGTAGGACAAACGGAGATGAAGCTGTTGATTTGTTGAAAGCTTTATGTAATCCTCTTTAGAGAGTATACAGACGCCAGCCGACACGTGTTTAATCAAGCAGGACGAAGCCTGTGATTCATCAGGGCTGAAAATGGCGTGGTGGGGTGAAGAGCTAGTACGGGAGAGTGTTCGTAAGAACTGGGATTGGTTCGCGTTCTGGGCGTATCAGGAAGTAATCTAAATCAGTAACAGTCGGGTACAACTGTAATCGGAAATCTCTTGAACAGGGAAGCAGTGTCACTCCTGCGGGGTATGGCTGCTAACCGCAACATTATTTGTTTTATTGGGGCCTTGATGCATTTGGAGCGCGCATTTCTATACTTTGGGAATGCGTGTTCTGTTACCGTTCGTGTGCCATATGAAAAGGCCTGTGTGTAGATGTAAGTTGAGGAAGCCACGTGCTGAAGTGAATGGTCGTCAATGTTGTCTGTGCAGATGCACTTGCTGGAGCCTTACTGCGGGTGTGGCATTTGAATGGGCTGGGAGGTGGTCCTATTATGTAGACTGCATATCAATGAAGATCCCGTGAGGGCTGCTGTGCGTCCTGCAAACGTAATGAACGTGCTGGAGCATGCGTGGAAGTGATAATTTCCATAGGAGTCACTGCTCTCCCTTAGGAATTCTGAAATCACTAACACACTCACTTAGCAACATGCTCAGCGTGTGTGTCTGTGAGTGTGTATTGTTGCCCCAGTGACTGCTGGGAGGCCAACAACTAGACTGCATATCAGTGTAAAGGTCCAATGCACGTGTGCACTGCTCGTTGCGGTGATTGCTGTGAAATCGAATTTGGACTGCTCGATCGGTAGGCGCCAAGATTCCCTATGTCTCCATCGCTGCAATCACATCATTTGGGCCTGCCCACACATTCAAACCCTGTGGGAGAGGGCCACACCGCTCATGCAGCAAGCCCTGCACAAGGACATCACTTTGTCACCACAACTGGGGCTCCTCAACATTTAGAAGGCTGCTGACCTCAGAGATCGAGCAGCAGTGGATTGCCCTGGGATACACATTGGTAAAACGAAACATAGCTACCAAATGGGGGGCATCGGACACTTCAACATCCGGAACTTGGGCAAGAGACCTCAATAAATGTATGATTGCCAAGAAAGAGTTTTTTAAATCTGGGGGTTGCCCTCGGAAGTGGGGTAAGAAATGGGGGAAGTGGAATGTGTATAGGGAGGAGCCTGTGTGTATCGCCGACTACAGAAATGGAAATGTCAGAACACCGATGTGACCGGTGGGATATCTATGGCTGAGTGACATGGATATTTCAAAGGATAATGTGTGAACAACATCTGTACTTGTTTATTTATTGAAAGTGTCTATATATGTGACTGATGCTGCCTATTTTCAATAAAAACAACTTAAAAAAATATATTTGGACCGCTCCACACACACCCATCTGGAACACGCACTCCTGTCGCGGATGGTGGATGTTTCATGAGGGTCAAGCTTTACCGCTCCTCCTTGTCCGGAAATAAAGTTGCAAGGTGATGAGCAGAAACTGGAAGCTTTTCTACAGAATTGCTATTTGATTAGGGTATACAGAGGGTCTATTACAAGAGTCTGCTACTTGTTGTGCTAGTGAAGCCGGTGACGGATAAATGTCTCCATGTATCCAGCATGTGGTAAAGAACTTCAGGTGAGAAATCGCTCACTGGAGACTTTAAGTGTAATTATTGGATACAGTCCTGTTCTTTCAAGACATATTTGCTGCCACTGTATGTTTTTTTATTCATAATGACTTTACTGCCAAATTGTATACTGTTGTATACCATGTGCGTTTTTTTGCTATGTTCCGTCTGAGTGCGTTTTTTTCTTGCCTAGGTGTATAATGCTATGTTTGTGTGGGGTTTTAGTGTTATACCCCTGGTTTTGTGAGGTGTGTGGCATGTGTTATATTGAATGATGGTAGAGGGTTGTGTACTCTGGCATAGGGTTGTGTACCCTAGCATCAGTTGACTGAGACATATGGTACTGACAGGTGTGCAAACGTTTTGTGTGCGTAGTAGGGTTGTGTACCCAAGGTACTGAGTTGTAGGGTCATGTATCCTAGAGCTACGTTGTAGGGTTGTGTACCCTAGTGTTGCGTTGTAGGGTCGTGTACCCTAGTGCTGCCTTGTAAGGTTGTGTACCCTAATGGTGCATTGTAGGGTTGTGTACCCTAATGCTGCGTTGTAGGATCGAGTACCCTGAAGTGCGTTGCCTGAGACTTTTGGTCCCATCATGGCATAAAGTATGTGTGTGCAGTGTGTACGAATATATCATTTGTGTCAACAGTTTTCCAAAGGAAGGAAATGGGTGTGATTTTAATTTGTTTTATGTTTTAAGACTATTGTTTATTTTTCCCCCACCAGTACTTTGAATCAACAAGTTTCCCTAAGGAAAGGAGATGTGTTGTGACTTGAGTCGTCGTTGTGCTCCCTTTCCTTAGTAACACCTTCCCTGCTCCTCGGCCAGGATGAGTGCTGGCGTGCTTGGTGAAGTAGTGGAACGCTGGAGTGCTTGGTGATGTAATGGAATGCTTGAGTGTCACTTGGATTGTGTGAGCTGAGCAGCAAGGAGGCTGCTTCTGGTGGGGCTATCTGCTATGTACTTACCAGCTATTTACCTTGAACTTGCCATCTTAATAACCTGTATCTAAGTCTTCAACCTTCTTCGTATAACCCACTCTATTGCCACCTTAACTTCTTTCCGTTTCCTAGTAGAAAGAAAATGATGTTGCGCATGGTTATACATCGGATGAGTAAATGACATATGATGAAGCTAAAACATTGAACATCCTGCATGCTGAAAACTATATACCACCTCCCAGTCTTAGTACAGGCACCTTGCGAATACCCTTTAGCACACTTAAATTAAACTACTTGACTGCGAAGGAGCTATGATGGGAAGTAAACTAGTCTAAACGTTTTCACAAAAGAGATGCAGATTAAAAGCCTCATCTCGCTCTTCAATGTTGATAGTCCTTTTTTTTTAAGCACCTATGTTGTTACCCTCCCCTTTTTTGTGGCATGCATGCTGTTAGATTTCCCTAGCCCTCAGGATTTTTGATATAACCATCCTGCTGTGAAGAAAAATAGGACGTTTTTCTCTCTCTGTTCCCTGTGTGCTGTGCATATTTCTAAGACCGATGTTTGGAGGACCCCAAAACTGCCAGCAACCATGCAGGGTTTGTAAGGGTCTTAACCTATTCCGTGACCCTTACCACATCAGTACAAAAATGTGATAGATTAATGGGAATTTATTATATTCTAACCTATTCCAAATTAAATTGTTCTGATTTGTCATGATTATAATACAAATACTAGCAAAAAGAACAGATTGATTGAATGCTGAACAGATCAAACATTCCCCACCATTCACAGATCTGGGCTAAATCTATTGTTTTTTGCTCTCCACAACACCTCAGTTTGGACCCAGCCGTATGCAAATCAGTCTTGACCCTGTTTCACATGGGAACAGTCCAGCCCGAGCTGCCAGGCCCTCCCTGGACCGTAAAACAGCATCCTTGGACCAGTTTCTGGGTATCGACCCTTATCAGCCAGGCAAGCTTGAATCCAGTGGCACAGTGAGCACAGGACCCACATCTGGCCATACCCTTTCCACTTAGGCCACCGGATTCAGGCTTCTGGCTGATACAGCACAATTTATATATAAAAATGTATAGTTAATTTATAAAAACACTTTGTGAGGTTTAATACCAACCTTAAAAACACAGAAATTCAAACTTCAAATCAAGCACAAAACCCAAGATAAAAACTAACAACATTCATGTTTGCCTTTTGAACATCGCCATTTGTGCAAGAAGTGTATTTCAAGATGGCGAGCTGAATAAATTTGATGATACAACCAACAAGCCTACTCAAAATGCTGATGTATAGATTTATTGCCGACTTCATTGTATGATTTGCACATTCGTGCACATAGGCTTCAGGTATTTGCACATAAGATCTACTGTGCCTCACATCAGCATACAATATGTGCTAGAGTCTCTTCTTTTAGGTATTGCAAACAAAATTATACCAGTTTCCTTCAAATTGCAGTAAACAATGTTATACCTAGCATAAGCTTGCATATTGTGATTTTTATAGATGGCAATAAGATGAAGTATAGGTATAACTGTCTCTATCATTAGATTGGAGTCTATCATGGAAATTTAATATTTCAAAGTCATACCTTAATTTTTTTTTACGATTTCAATGTACTTCAAGATTAAACATTCAATGCAGTTTTGCCTTTTTTTTAATTTCTTTATTTTTTGCTTCCTTATCACGCCTATTGTGGCTGTAGACCCAAGAATCGAAAAGTAATGTTAACCCTACCTATCTTGAGCAATGCTGGGCTGCTGGTGGGATAGTGGTTTAACTACAATCCACTCCACACAGTAAAAAGATTATAATTGTGCTGCTAATTGACCCTTTGTGAAATATTTGTGCCAACGGTACTAGCGTATATGACCGCATTGCCTCTGGATTTCCTTCAGACATGTCGGTTATCTTGTGCATGCAATATTAATATTTAATACCTACATTTCAATTATAAAGTTTACAAATTTTGCTTTGTGTTCAACTGTACCACTTAGGATGATCACAGTTTTGTAAATTCCATTAAACTGTTGTCGGCTACAGAATTTTCTGGTAAATAAATCCTAGCCCAACTTAAAAGTGAGAGTTTGTTAACTTTTTTCAGCAAATCATGTGAATGTTTCCTTCAATACAATGAACTTTATTTCGGTCAATATGACCTTAAAAGTACAGACACAATACATACAAATAAATTTTAAACTGCATAGAAAATCAATTGCATGTAGTGAGAAACAAATAATAAAAACAGTAATCAATATTGATGACACGCATATGAAGTAAATAATTTCCACACACAATTTTAGAGTGCCCTCTATTCTAGTTACTTCACCAAAGGAAATTGAGGGCAGTAAATATAACAGAGGGTTGTTCAAAGCAGGGGACAAGGATTCACTTTTGGAAAGTGCATAGTGTGAATAAATAAATAATTTAATTAAAAACGATTTTCATAAAAAGATGACCGCTATTATTACCACTAGTTTTATGCAGCAGTTAGCATGAACTAGCACTGGGAGCCCCACAATGCAGGCTGCTTCTGCATGAGGTTTTCACAACAATTGTGGTAGTAGACTAGTAAACTACTCCAGGACAGGAAACAATACTATCATTTAAAAAAAACCATTAAGAGTATATAAAGAATATACATACTTTAAAAAACATATTGAGTAGAAAAACAATTTTCCTGTAACATAATTGGAAGACCTACATACATAGCTCCGATAAAACTAATCCTATAAAAACAAGACCTAGTTTTAAAACTGGCAAAGGTGACCATAGATAGATGTATTTTTCCGGGTAATTAATGATAAGAATTTTTAGTTTCCTCCAGAATCATTATCTTCGCTATTTAACACCTTGACTGCTGCACTAATTCCCCCTCTGTGCTGCAGATCCTTGAATCCTATTATTCATGACGAGCTCAGCTCGTCATAAGCACACGACCAGTGTACTGCATGACGAGCTGAGCTCGTCATGAGCAGGGAAGGGATTAATTATGCTTTTAAAAGTATCCTGCGGGTACACCACATAGAAAATAAAAAACCTGCAACTGAGTAACCAATTGGGATACTACAATCGTATTTCAGTATCCTGAAAGGCTCAGAGCAGCGCCTAGTTCCAAGGTTTCTACAAATCTGCACCAGCCATCGTTTTCTAGCCATATGGTAGCCAGGACAGCTAAAAAACACGCGGGGTGGTCCGTGGGAGATTTAACAACTGTCTAAGAAAGTTGTTCTCTGCCTGCGTTAGGTTCTCAGAACTAGAGTGGCCCCATAGTTTTCCGTCATATAGCGCCCCTCCCTGTGCTTGATCCTTATACATTTCAATGGCAGAACTCACTGGTTTCTGGCTGGACTTACAGAAAACCTTCATGATACCAACTGACAATTGCAACAATTTTAGTGATGATTTTTTGATTTGTGCCCCCCAATCCATGGTCTCTGTGAATGTAATGCCGAGATAATTGGAAGAGGAAATTCTCTCGAGGGGTTTACCATTTAGTGAAGGGTTTGCTTGTGTGCTTTTAGGGCTGTTAAACGCCATTAATTTGGTTTTCTGTAGGTTAATTTCTAATCCTCTTTCACTACAGAATGCTTCAAATCTTTTGAGTACCCTCTGAATCCCCATGGGTGATTTAGATACTGATAGTGTCATCGGCAAACATCTTGCTGGGATTATACGGGTGCATCAAGGTCTTTCTCTACAAGTAAAAAATCTATTAGACCATTTATGTATAGACTAAAGAGAGTAGGGGCAAGCACACAGCCCTGTTGAACACCGCGTTTGATCAGGAGGGGTGCAGTTAGCTTTCCATCCTTTCCAAACCTGATTTGGGCGAAGTTTTCCTCCTGCAGCCGCCTAATGAGTTGAAGATAATTATGCTGGAACCCTCATCTCGTGGAGGACTGTCCACAATTTTTCCCTTGGGACCAAATCAAAAGCTGACTTCAGGTCTACAAATATTAAGTAGAGGCTACCACCCTCTAAACACACGATCTTCCAGTGTAATAGTTGTAGCCTGAGTATTTGGTCCAAAGTAGACAGTTTTTCTCAAAACCCTGCCTGTAGGGGGATAAGTATCTTCCGTTCATCCATCCAAGTTTGTAACCTAAGCAGCAATACACACGCACATTTTCTTTGCATGATGTCTATGAGGCTGATCGGTCTATAATTGGTTGGTAATAGCGGTGAACCTTTTTTGTAAATGGGAATTATTGTGGCTCCGGCCCAAGTGGGGGGAATCTTCATGCCTTGAAATATGGCATTAAATAACACTCAGAGGTATGGTGCCCATACAGACTGTTCATTGCGAAAAATATCCCCAGGAATTTTATCTAGTCCAGGGGCTTTACCTGGAGCTATTTTAGCGAGGGCTCCCTTAATCTCATTTAAACGTATACTTGTACTAGAGCTAGCGTCCTAGTGTTCATTGGTTTCCCCTATGTTGGCAGAATAGTCAGTCCCTGCAGGGCATCCCTCAATTATCTCATCGTTAAGCGTGTCTCCCTTAGCGTAGAGAGATTCAAAATGGTCCCGCAGACCTATTCTTCCAAATTTGGCTCTACCGGTGATTTAGCACCAGTGCTACCTGAGTTGACAACTTTCCAGAAGGTCCTCATATCCCTAGCTCCCAAGGAGCTTCTCAAAACATCCCACTTATCCATTTCCTACCCTTTTTTGGCTTCAGTAAAGGCCACCTTATAGGCCGTCCTAGCAGTTTTAATTAACGGGCAATCATTGGCCTTGATGGACAGTACCAGCGATCGTTTGGCATTACGGCAATGATAATTATACCAAGAGTGGGGGGGGGGGGGGTTTCCTATTTGGCAGATATTTGTTTTTTTGGGATAGAAGAAGTCTAGTGTGATTTCTCCTAACCTGCCATGGTTCATTATAACCATCTCGGGGTCTATACTATCCCAGTGGTGAGTTATTGAGTTAGATGCTGTCTGAAGCACCAGGATCAGGGCTTCATGTAAAGTGCTGAATTTGTCTTGTGATTGTCTGTTGTCAGACCATCGCGCTCTTCTCCTACAATTTGAAAGTGTCAACCTAGCATCAATAGGATTATCCATATTGAGGAAACTCCCCGGATTGAGCTCTTTTAGTTCAAGTACTAACGCGTAATGGTCACTGTCTAGCCGTGGAATAACCATAACATCAATTAGCCTGTCCCAGGATTTGGAGTCGATTAAAATAGTCTAATAGAGAACCACACTCATTTCTATGGAAGGTATAACTACTTGATGTATCAGATGAAGTTCTACCATTGCAAGCTCTTAGGGAGTGTTTCAAAGCAAGGCAGTTCATCTGGATCACCAGGGGGCACCATTTTTTAACTGGTGGGCACCTGGTCTCCGGGATTGCCCAAAATGTATCCTCATCATATAGGCTATCCTGGAGCATTCCCTCTAATGGCTCAAACTGACAATTGAAATCCCCTCCTAGGATCACCATATGGTTGTCTGCAGTGGTAGCTAAGAACGTAGTTAGTTCTTGCAGCGTTTTAGACTCCTTTCCCTGGGCGGTTGGTTTGGAGTACACGTTTAAAAGAGCTACGGAAATCTTTGATGGAAACTGCAGTATAACACATAAAATATTATTGGATCCTGTGTCAATCTGTTTAGCCGTACAACCTAAGTGAACTCCCACCCATGTGCTAAGGCCTCTGGATGGTCTACCTTTACCCCCTGATGTTGCGGGAATACTGAAAGTGGAAAAACCCAATTTGGAAACCTCCCCTCTGGCCCATGTCTCCTGGAACATGCAGATCTCGTATTGGCTAATAAAGAGACCCCAGTTTGGGTTATCTAACTTGTTATTCAGACCCGCAATGTTCTAGTCTTTGGGCAATTGGGGAAGTTTGGTTTATTAGCCACTAAAGGGGATGGTTGCCGTGGGGCCTTTCTCTTCACACCATCGTCCCTCAAATCGGACCCTCTGGTTAGTGAGAGTTTCAGATTATCCCTCAGTACCGTGTCACAGCCATCGTGGGTACTGCCAGGGGAGCCGCTCATGCTCCCGCAGGCTTTACCCTTCCCAAGCGGCGTGCAAGGTCCTACATCACTAGCATGGGCCTCAATTGTTATTATCCTTTAGTCAATCTACTCCATCTAAGCTGCTATACCTATTTGCTGTGGGAATATTAAAAATGAATTGCCTTTGCCATTGTTGGTCCTGGGAAGGTAACTCGCAGTTATTGGCGACATTTCTCCAACCCCACTCATAGTGCCTAATATCATTGTGAGTTCTGTTTGGGGGGGGTTAGAAGTAACCCAATGGAAGCACTTGGGTGCCGCCCGATTTTCTCCCATCCTCTCTAGCTAAAAGATTTTGGGCAATCAACGGGTTTCTTAAATTAATTACTATACAATCTGCATGTAAATCCTTTTGTCGCCTGCCTATCCAGCCCACCCTGCGTGTGGTTAAAATCTCTTCCACATGCTCATAACTAAAATGCCTGTGGTTTGCAAGCCAATGGATACATTTATTTTTTAATTCTTAGTGGGATTCATATTGGTCCCTTTTAAGTTCAGGGATGCCTGCAAGGATAAGGATGTAAGGGGTTGCTGAAGGGGGCAAGTTATTGACTGGAGTGGGGAAGAAGTCATTGGAAGCTTCTGTACTTAGGTGGGCTCCTCCCCCTACTTGCTGAATTTTTGTTAGTAATTGCCCTCTAGATTTATGAAGTAAAGGTGGACAATTGGCAAAATTAGAAGTAACTGATGGGGGCCTTAAAATACTATCTCTAGTAGCCTCCGATGTATGTTTCACCCTATTTAATGTTGGAAACTAAACTTGTTCACTAGGTTTGGGGCCTGGATTGGCCAGTGTAATACTTGCAGTGGTCTGGTCTCGTGTTCTGGTTCAGGACCAGCATTACATTGGGTTGCCCCCCTAGTGCTTGTCCAGTCATTTAAAAAGTACTGTCAACCTGTCAACTTTCTCCTGTAAAGGTCTGAGTTCGTCCTTAACTATATCCCTCATTTCGATCTGTAGATGCCCCACTAGCTTTGTGACCCACACTGACTGATCGATTGTGGTTTTTGTGGTGTCTTCTGTATCACCTATCCCAGATTTCCCATTATCAAGAATTGCTCCTGCAGGCTTCTTTCTTTTTACTGCTGCTTTCGCTTTTGGTTTGGGTTTACCTTTTTGGTTAAATATGGCAGCCCTAGGTTGCCCAGGGTTGACTGCTTCAGTTATTGATGTTTGGTCACTAGGAGAATCCGTTATTGAAACCCCTTTAATTTGTGAGGTGCTAGGGTCAGTCACTGCGATTTCTAGATTTGGGGTCAAGGACAGTCGTCTCTCAGTCCGCTCTATTTCGGTGGCCACAGCTCCTAAAGCCTTTTCCAACATCCTATTGATAGAGGTTGTTTTGGTGTTAGGTTTGGGCATAGCCAGGGCCTGTTTCTTTTCAAGGCAGGTTCGTCTCCCCATTCTACATTATCTCTGAGTTAGACTCTAGAATTGATTAAAAGGCTTAAATTTTAAGTGAGCACAGGAGCTTAATGTTACAAATCTCCACTACAAGGCTCTATGGGTATACACAACTACTGGGATACCTAATGGAGAAACCACTAATGGGGGGCACTATCTGGGGCAAGCGCGATTAGAGTACCAAATTCTACAGACACAAAATTACATAGCCGAGGCAGGTGAACACTTATATGGTTTGCTTTCCAAAAATCAAAGATAAAAAAAGAAGAGGGTCTGTGCAACTGAAACAAACACATAGAAAAGTGAGTGCGGAATAAATGTTCCAAGATTATTCTCAGCATAGACATTTGAGATGCGTGCTGTGTTCACTGTGTGCCAGTGAAGGGAAAAAACAGTTCCAATAACATACCAATCTGGGGGACAAGGCCACATTACCTTGTTTGCAGAACCCGGGGCTAGAAAGTTAGAGGGAAGGCCAAGCCCAGCCTCCTCTGGCCTCTGACTGGCACCCTCCAATGACTGGTCTCGCTGGCGTCACACAAAGCCCCTTGGGATGTGTAGTCCGCCCAGCCGTTCCCCTCACGGTGGTTTGGCGGAGTGGAGAAGCAGCTGGTGCCCAGGAAGCTGTTCTTCTCACGGCAACAAGCAGGACAAGGTAAGAGCAGTAAGAGGGGCAGTGCATGGTGAAAGATGGCCATTCCCCTCACGGCAGCCTCAGCGAGGAATAGTGCGTTCTGCGCCTTCCTTCACTTATTAAATTTTACAACTTTTTTAAAGACTCCAAAGCTTTTACAGGGTTTAATACAGATTTCACAAACTTTGCAACGTTGCACACCCTTCTTAACAGAAAGTGAATAGTTAAAATTCCGACTACATAGCATCCCCCCTTTTTTCCTTCCATAGTTGAGTACCATTGAGTTTGGCTAAAGTACCATCTGTTATAACCTTCGTAAATTGCAAAAATGCAGTAGCAAATATGAAAGCAAGTTACTTGGTAATAGTTCGCGCCCTCCTCGACCAAGGCCACACAGCAGCCCCCATCCTCCTGGACCTTTTGGCAGCCTTCGACACTGTCTCCCACCACACACTAGCCTCCAGGCTCCACAACAGCGGCATCCAAGGAACAGCCGTAGTCTGGATCCAATCTTTCCTCTCAGTCAAGATATAAAGAATAAGACTCTCCGAACCAACAGAAATCATCAGATGCAGAGTACCCCAAGGAACCTCCCTCTCCAATGACTACATTACCCCTTTCACAACCATTGTCAGAAAACACGGACTCCACATACTCATACGCAGACGACACCAGCTCATCCTCTCCCTCACCAAGGAACCCGACATCATCAGGTGCAATTTCCAAGAAGGGATGAAAGACGTTGCAACCTGGATGAGCAACAGCTGCTTGGAGCGCATCTCAGAGAAAACAGAAGTCCTCATCCTCTTCTGCGCCCCTTCCGCATGGGACAACACCTGATGGCCTCCCCCCGCCATCTGAAACCCACCTACCCCAACTGACCACGCATGCACCCTCTGCATCATACTCCTCTTTTGACTCACCATGAACCGCCAGATCAACGCTGTGTCATCCACTTGCTTCAACATCCTCTGCATACTTCGCAAGACCTTCAAATTGATCCCCCAACTCCAGGAAGACCGTCACCAAAGCACTCATCACTAGCAGACTGGACTACGGAAACGCTCTCTATGCAAGAATGAACAAAAAAACTGCTCCGCAAACTCTACACCATCCAGAACGCTGCAACCGGACTTATCCTCGACATCTCACGACATTACCACATCACCGAACACCTCTGTGGACTCCACTGGCTCCCCGTCGAAAAAAGAATGACCTTCAATCTGCTCACACACTCTTACAAAGCTCTCCATAACACTGGGCCCCAAAACACCTCAATGAACGAATCTCCTTCAACGCTCCCAAGATAAAGCTCACTTCCCTGGCCTCGCCCTAGCTACTGTCCCCTGCATCAGCAGGACCAGAGCAGGCGGCAGATCCTTCTCCTACCTTGCGGCTAAGAACTGGAACGAACTCCCCACAGCATCCGACGAAGCCCAACACTGCACCAATTCAGAAAGGACCTCAAGACCTGGCTCTTTAAATGACCAATGGAGCTTCTCACACCCCCTCCCATCCCAGCGCATTGAGACCCTCACAGGTGAGTATTGTGCTTCAAAACCCTTGATTGATTGATTGATAGTTACTAGTTTTCCTTTCAGCACTTTGGTGGGATAATATTGGATACTAAATTGTCTCTGAAGCCACAGATCGCCAATGCGCCCACATGCTGCTTAAAGGAGTCTGAGCTCCTGAAATGTGTTTGTTACCTTTCTTTCTTAAAATGACAAGTAAATAGTCCTAGAGGCTGCCAGTTACTTTCACCTACACATCTACTGTGATTTATATGCAGATGTCCCTTCATCCTCATTCCATCATTGGTATCCATTTCAAATACTTATCCTTGCCAGGCTTACGCCTCTGGCAAATCTTTCTTGTCACATTTTTGCAGATTATTCCTCCTTTTCACATCAAATCTTGCACCTGTATCAGTGTGGACCCTTAAAATGGATTGATGGGTGCAAACAAGGCCCGTTTTAAGAGCGTTTACAGAGAGTACAGAATGCAGCTGCACGCATTCTGGTGGCTCTCCGGAAATCTTGCTCAGTTTCTCATGTGCTTCGCAAACTTCATTGGTTGCCTGTCGAGAAGCGCATTCAATTCAAGTCGCTTTGTGTGGCACATAGGATCCTGACTTCAGGCATCCTTGGGGTTGGCCAATCTTTTAGAGTTCTACGTGCTGCGGAGTCCTCTGAGATCTGCCGACTTAGCGCTGGTCTGTACTCCGCGTGTCTTGAAAGCCAGAGCTGTTGGTCGCTCCTTTGGCAGTTTGGCTCTGCAACTCTGGAATTCGCTCCCTGTTTCCATAAGAGCCATCCAGAACCACCTTGGTTTCCGGAAAGCCATAAAGACCTGGCCTTTCCCTGTGTAGCCTTTTTTTCTGGTTGCCGTTTTGGAGTCTGTGGTTGCGCTGAGACGCCCCCTTGCTGGGGCAGCTATGTGCATTACAAATCCGACAAATATGAGTGCCATTTGGGATTATTGACTCGCCTGGCGTGCCAGCAGATGGCCATATCTTCTCAATATGCTTCTGTAGAAGAGGCATAGTCTAAGCCTTTATGCTACATTTGCAGAAAAAGCCATTGGCGAATCCGAATGATTGAGGCAATTTCAAAGATTTTAATGGAGTAAACCAATGGATTTTAGATCTTCCATTAAGGGTGGGCTTCAGTCATGCCAGGGGAGCTGAGTCCTGTTCGTAACCTTGTGAGATTATTCAGGCTTTTTAATACTGTCAAGCATAGTATCCTTGAACGATCAATTTACTCTTGATGGAATCTCCAGAATGGATATAATTTTGTGTTTCATGGTTTCGATCTGACCAACATGAATTATTTTACCTTCATTCACATTAGATATTTTTTCTTGTAAGTCCCAGTGTGTAATAGGTTTCCACCTAGTGACTGGTCCTGTTTTTTGTGTAGTAGAAACTGCTTGATCTGCTATTTTAGTGTCCCGTTTTCTGGTACGGGACAGCAATCAGATTGTTCTTTGGCTTGTCTTGGATCTGACCGCCTTGGTGTCTTGCTTTAAACTAATGCTTTCTGCTAATCAACAAGGTGATTCGTAATTTCTGCCTCAAACTAAATAATATTGAAGAGGATTGGAAATGGAGGGTGCTAGAGTATTTTTGATTCTGGAGTGTGGCAGCAGCTCTGACACACCTACCACACCTGGTGTCGTCCATCAAACCCTAAGGCTTCAAGCACGGAAAAATATTGCATGCCTCCCTGCTTTTCTATCGGGAAGTGATGTAAGAGCATTCCCACATTGATTCCTATATTGCACTATACCATTGAGGTTAATGTAATAAGTTGTGCTTGTGTCGACTATAAAAATGCCCTATATTTGAGTGTGTTGGATGTCCCTTATTAAAAATTTACTTAATGCAAGAGGTCAGTGTGACTGCCCTCTGGTGGCCTAAGGTAGGCTAAAGTTCATCAGGCCTACTTTGAACTCCATTGCCTTTCTGTAGAATACTATATGATTTTCCATGAGGTAGTTATAGACAACATGGCGTGTCATCAATGTTTTACCTGACTGGAAAACCAAGACATAATATCCATGCTCTAGTAAAGCCTGCTATTGTGTTGTCTAAAGAGGTTTTTTGGATCTGGACTCCATTTTTTATGGAACTATGTACCCCTATCCATTTGGGTCTTTATTAAGGACCTGGTTTTTGAGAAGGTCAGAAATACGTGGCTTCTTAGCTGTATTGGAATGACATAACTGATTGACTAAAGCAGGCGTCGATGCTAAATAAAGGTGATGTGACTTCTGTAATGTTATCCTGCACTTATATAAAGAACTTCTCTGAGACCACAAGCGTCTTAATGTTTCTGTAATAAATTATAACACACTGCTTCACATTCCTCTCCAACGTGTTCTTTATATCTGCATTTTTGGTCCTGCTTGTCACTTTTTTCCAACCCTAAAGTGGCTTACTGATTCCAAGCAAAACATGTGTGACCCGCAATATAGAGGTTAATTTTATTTCCAGCTCCCTCACCGACACTGTAAAACATTTTGCTATCCCTTGCATTCACCGGTTGAACAAGAACTCTGATGCTATCCGCCCTCTTTCATGCCACGACCATCAATCATACCAGATCCCTCCCTGGACCACCTTATATCTCTAATTATGTCACAGGCTCCCAGGAGATGGTCCAACATCCTCCTTTTCCATCATTGATAAAATGTGTCATGAGGGATGACTATGACCATCTTTAGCGTCTTCTATGTTGGCATCAGAGTCAGACTTTGTCAACCTCAAGCAGTATCTTAACATAGCCTCACGTTGCTGAACAACACACAAGCAAACATTGTAAATACAATCCAAGTATACGATGGAAAGTACAATAGCAAAAACTTAAAAGCAGTTTGCAAACTTTGGCCAAGACAATTTTCTAAATATGTGTTTCTTTATTGATTGACCTGTTTGTTTATATGGTTGCATGTTAGGGTGAGTGACAAGGAGTCAATAGTTGAATGTAGGAGTTAGTGCCGGGCTGGATGAAGTAGTGACTAACTGAGAGTATTAATAGTCAATGACCTGTCAAGATACCTGATGATAAAAAAATAGTAAAACACTACATATAAACTAATAATGAGAGAATAGAAAGTGGAACACTGCATGGGGATGGGGATAGTCTGATCATTAAGCAATGAAATATGCCTCGTATGGAAGATGACATTCTCGTATCTATCCGTTGCTACAAGCTGACACTACATTGAGAAATTGCACTGGAAACAACAAAACACTTCAAAATTAAGTTAAGAACAAAGAATAGCAAATCCTCATAGTTGCAAACTATGAGAATATAGAACGTTCTACTAAGTACCCAGCAGTATTAAACCACATCAGACGCCCAGAAGGACAGAGATCTACAATAAGTCTGCACACCACAAGGGCCAGAAATACCTTTGCACAATACATAGGCGCTACACTGTAATGAACCGGCTCCATTCCTACTTGAATGTTTAGTGTGTCAATTCTGTGTTAAAATATGACAAGGAAACCAAAAACCTCATGCTTAGCTATACCAGGGAAGCATTAATGTGTTGGATAGTAACCCGTAAATGGTTGCTGGCAGCAGGACAGCTAGATACATGCTATAGGCACTGGGTTCACCGGTAAGCAGCAATGATTCCAGAATGCTCAAAGACCCCTAGTAATAGAATGTGGTATGGCACCTTTGATATTCAGTGTTATTGCCACATTGTATGGACCTGTGCTCATTCATCTTTGTAATGCTCTGGACCGACCAGCAGTACGAGCCTGTTAAGCACCCTAGAATTCAGCCATGGTGGCAGGCACCAAATACCACCCATTAACGCCTTATTGAATTGTATCCTTGCTCATCCTGTGATGGTGCCAGAAAAAGGAAAGCTGCACTTAGTGCAACTTGGTACACAAACAATCATACTTCTTTAGGCTAAAGGATTTGGGGCTGGATTGTTTATTGTGAATTGTGTGGAGCAGAGAGACATATGCCACACAAATCGAAACTGAGGTCGCTGTGCAGTACTTTTTTTTTTTTTTGTATTCCCTTGTAGATAAAACCCAGCATGTTCTTGCCTGTGGTTAATGTGTGAAAAGTGCAGCAGTGGAACAATTTAGTGGGGACTTGAAGTGAGCAAAGAAGGCGTGAGATAAAAAGGGTCCATATTGACAGACGTAATGTTAATGCCTGCAACCTGAACTAAGGTTAGAAAATAATAATACATGGGGGTGGCTGGAAAGTGCAGTCAACATTCTGCATGGAAGTGGGATTCTGCTGAACCACTGTATTGGCACAAGTATTTAATGCGAATGCAAGGAGTAAAACACCTAAGTCACTCCCATTGGTGGAATGCAGTTATGGTTCAAGGCTGCCAAATAACATCTGGTACTGGTACTGAACCCCTGAAATCAAAAAGTGTTTCCAGCCAAAAATACACATAAAAATGGCAACTTGAGGCACTTCATCCCTGCTCACCCCCTGATTGTGACAGAAAGAGAAGATGCAAATCTTTTTCCCTGAAAACTGATACATGAATGATTATGCTTTTGTTCAGCTGGAAATCGGAAAAGGAGTATATCTTTTGAAATATTGAGATAGAATGGTGGGCATGTGCAGCAGAAATGAAAACTGATGAGGCCTTTCACAATTTCCGAATCCCTTACGCTTGCCCAGTGTGGCCTTCATATCGTTGACATTTGAAAACCATCTCAATGGATCTATTGAAGGGGCTTCAGGAGGGCAGAGGGGCTGAGGATTCTAGAACGGTAGAAGTCTTCTTTAGGTTTGCCCTCCTAACAGTGATTACAAAAACAAAGCTTTCGCTGAAAGGAGCCAAGGATCAATTCCGCTGCGCAAAGATGCCCAGCTAATAAAAACTAGTAACAATTCTTTGCCTTGGTTTGCAATTTTTCTCGTGCACTATTTGTTTATATATTGGCATATTTATGCTGTACCTGTGAACATGCCCTCAATTTAGCTATGACCAACTGTCAGAAGAAAAAATATTGCATGCTTTTGAAGTTTTTTCGATAAATAGGTTTGTAGGAAAAAAGGGTAACACGCTTGAGGAGCTATCCCTATAATGTAGCACTAATGCCAAGCCTCAAAACCTCCCCAAGTAATGGCATATGGTACTGCACCCATGAAGTTCTGTGACTTTGCTACCAAGAACTGCACCTAATAAGAGTCTATGGCACTGCATCTTTGTAACCGAGTAAATGCACAGAGCACCACTAGCAACTTATAGTTGAGCAATGGTGACATGCCACAAAACACGCAGACAAGCTCCACAGATGTGTATATTGTAGCTTCTGCATTGGCTAGGCGAATGAGCTCATTACACATTGTAATAGTGGAAGTGTTCTGGGCAGGGATTCTGGGGAGGCTGATGACGGTGGCGTAGCTGGCTAGAAGAGCAGTAGATTTGTTTTTAAGACCTGCTACACAACTCGGGTACAACAAGGAATGGCGCTGGCTGTGAAGTGGAAATCAGCAGAGTGTTCCATACCTCTGGATAAAAACAAAATAGTCCTTGGTCCATTGAAGCATGGCTGTAATTTCAAAATGGAGTACTATTTCTATAATCTGATTCTCCCACTGTGACTCAAACATTGAATGCACCAGTGATCTATACGTATGACTGTAAAGATGAAATGCTCATGAAGGCTGATCAAAAATGTAGAATGGCACTTATGAAGTGGAGACTGAAAGGAGCTCCCCCAACATCCCTTTCTGAAAACATTTTTGTTAATTAACCTAGCACTTGTAGTCGGGTAAAGTGACTCTAGCTAAACCTAAAATCTTTATAATTCAATTTCTAAAACCGAGTGCATTGGTTAAGTTGAAGTTGAGCCTTACAGAGAAAAAAACACTAGAGAATGGTCTTCAGATACTTTGGTAGAGCACTTGAGCATCACCAAAAGTTCTGCCTCCTGTTTTTCACAGAGACCATGTGAACGTATTAGGTTAGGGCTCCGATTTGAAATATTTTTAAAAAAGGCTATTCGACCAGATTCGAGAAGGCTGGGACGAGTCATTTTCCAGAAAAGCAGGGTACGCAAAGCTGAATTTGATTTTCTATACCCATCTACTCCTGTTCGCTGCATGATGGGGATACATGGCTATAATTCTAATCAAAAAGAAGCCCAGCCACAAATAGTTAAACAAACTGAGTGAAAAGCTTCTGAGAAATACTGAAATGCAGAGAAATGAGTAACTGGAGCTGTAAACACTATATCTTAAACCAGTGAAATCGTATGGCTTCTCTACAATAGGTGAATCATTTTGGAGAGTTAAATATAAGTAGATGTGTGCTCCTTAGGCATGACACTGATAGGAGTATGCGTGCAACCATGCATCTTCGGCATAACACTGCCATGAGTTGTAGGCGTGCTACCGTGCCCTGTAGGCATGACACTGCTTGAAGCTGTAGGTGTGCAACTGTGCCCCTTAGGCTTGACTCTGCTATAAGATTTAGGTATCATGAAGGTACTCCGTAGGGTTGACACTTCTAGAAGCTGTAGGTGTGCAGCCGTGCATCTTAGCCATAACACTGCTGTAAGCTGTAGGTGTGCAACCATGCCATGTAGGCATCACACTACTTGAAGTTGTAGATGTTAAACCATGCCTCTTAGGCATGACACTGCTAGAAGCTTTAGGTGTTCAGCCATGCCCCTTAAGCACGATGCTGCTAGAAGGTGTAGTTATCATTAGGTACCCCGCAGGCATGACACTGCTAGAAGCTGTAGGTGTCATTAGGTACGCCGTGGGCATGACACTGCTAGAAGCTGTGGGTGTACAGCCTTGCATCTTAGGCATGGCACTGCTAGAAGGTGTAGGCATGCCTCCAAGTCATGACACTGCCAGAAGCTGTAGGTGTGTGAAGCAGCACAATTTTAGCTCCACCCTTGCACGTAACAGAAGTGCAGTATTTACTTCCACTTAGCACCATGTACTCTGTGTGCCTTAACTTAGTATTGAGAAGTGAAGTATTCAATTGAATTACTGAAATGCTTTCACTGCATAATATTAGATCCATAAACGTGTACATTAATGTTTAGCCTAACTATGAAGAAATGTACATCTCATATTTACGCTTCAGTCACGTTGCATTTATTTGAAAGTGCATTGCGTAATATAACCACAGCTCATTTACTAAAATTGCATTTATATTGCTGCCTTTATTCTTAAGTTATACGTGCACATATGCAGTCAAAGTGCACAATTTAGCATTTAACAAAGCTAATTTAACTAGGTCTGAATTTTAAATGCATTTCAGTTGCCTTGCATGTTCTCTCCTCTGAAGATGCAGTTTCAAGGCTTCATTAATTAAAGGAGTGATATGTATCAAAGATAGTGAGGCCTGAGAAGAAAATCTTGTCAGAGATGTGATGAGCCAATAAACTGAAAAAGCCTCCCAATAATCCCATATCAGTAACTGTTTACTACCTAAGGTCCTGTGAATGTTAAGGGTTTGTGGGATGAGAAAATCTGGAGATGTTGCCACTGTGCACATGAAGTACAACACCATTGGTCCTAGAAGGGTGGTGTGAGGTTTCAGTTGATGAGAATGTATCTATATGTTTCTTAATGTATACACTTTTAGAGTTGTGAGATCCAGTGGCGTCACGAGGGTTGGTGTCACCCGGTGCGGGTAACTCACGGTGTCACCCCCTCACGACTTACCGCATGGACCTCCCATAAAAGCAATTACTAATGCGTCTTTAATACTAAAGGAACACTTTTGTGAAAAATTTGAATAATGAAATACTGAGCAAAAAGCACTGTTTCTAAACTTATACCTAGCAGTTAGCATGCAGTGCCTTAAAGATGGTTCATAATTCATTAAGGTATATTACAAGGATGGTAACCTGAGACCTATCTCAGTCAAGAATGTCTGCAATGAAAGCAGTAACTCGCTGAGCTTCCTATGTAAAATACAAATCTGTCACCTGCATGGTGCATGCTTCACTTTGCAGCTGGGACATTAACTCTTTATACTTTGTATGAGTCAGGCCTGTAACTAGACTGCACACAGATCTCGCCAGCAAGTGTATTCACCACCAAAGTTATCTTACAGCTACAATGCTTTGGAATTTGTTGGGTACACAAAGATCTCTGCACCAGATGTCTAATCCCAATAAACTATTTTAAAGTGAAGTCTGCTCGAGAGAAAACAAAGTACAATTAGAAGAGGTATAATACTGCAATATATGGTATACACTCAAGCACAAGAACAAACGTTACGTAGGCAATGGTGGCACTTGTGCAGTATCAAAAAACAAACAAAATGCCATTACCGCAGTCCCCAGGGCCTATTGTTACTGCTGAGGAAGGAAGAAAGCTTTAGCCTGGTGCACTAGACCCGCCCGAAGAGGACCGTGTTTTCGTTTGAGCGAATGTGCGCCCAAGAAAAAAGCATTGTTGTTTGTACTGAATCTGATTCATTTGTGTGCCACTGCACTGCCATATTTTTAACTTAGTTCATGATTCATATTAATTTATAAATAAATGAAAACTGGATATTATTTCTCAATCACCGACTGCCTCCGAGTCAGGACCCAGCAAGAAGAAGTCAGTGAGTCCCAAATTTGAAGGGGTGAGACCAGGCTTTTGATTGTCCCTGTTGACAATTCAGTGTGACTGATGAATGCTAGGTGCAGAAACAGGGGCATTGCAAGCACTTTGGCAACCTGTGGCGGTCCCCTTTTTTGCTGCCCCACTGCGGCCGCACCAAGGCGCTGGGGGGGGGGGGGGGGGGGGTTGCGGGGGGGAAGGTCGCTGACAGGATTTTATTTGCATTTTCTGCCCCTCGTGGGCAATTGAAAAGCAGGGGGGGGGCGATTACCACATCGAGACGGCAGGTAAGAGTGGGGGGAGGCTGCCGCCCCCAAAACTAATGCTGCACGGGGCTCACCCCCGCCCCCCTTGCTTTGGACTGTGCAGAAAGCTCCTCTTGTTGCCTTTGTTGTGTGTACTCTAGTCTAGAGACTAACCTGCTGTGAGGTGCATCAATATACACAAAGAATATATCTGGAGTGCAAACTGGAAAGAATACATGAAAAAGAACCCCCCCACAATCCAGTTCTGAAAATGTAGACAGTGGATCCATGTCCCCTGTCTGCTTTGGCTGAATATAATTGAGAGGCACCTGCACACCTGTTGTTCCAGTTCCAGGTTCTCTGTGACCAAGGAAGGGAGTGCTCCGCGTAGTACTGTAAGGTGTGCTGTGTAACCAGAGCTGATCAGTCTGACCCTGTGCCTCATGGGAACAGTCCAGCCCGAACTGCCAAGCCATGTCTTCCCTGTACCGTAAACAAGCAAACTCTGATCTTGAGCACCAGGACACTACCTCCCTAAAAAGTCTGTCACTGCTCACCATGGCCACCACTGAAAGTTAAGGGTGAAGGGGTTGTTTATGGCCCATTTTGTAAATCTAACAGACTCACCCAGGGATAGCAGAGTCAAAAGACCCCAGCCCCCATAGCTTAGGCCCAGTTAGCCTAAGCCTCTGCTTGCCCTGTGGCCTCCTGAATGGGATCCGATGCATAGGCACGGTTTGCCCTTGGCACACTTGCATAGCTGTGTAGACTTTTTGTAATGTGTTCATAAAGCACAAAAAGTACACCATTCAATGAATAAAGGAAGGAAGGGTTGGCATTTAAGAGAAACAAATAAGGAAAAACGTAGTTAAGGGTAATTAGAACACGTATTTTATTTGACTTCCTTCAGTTTTACACAATTGTAGAATTATGAGAAATTGGATCTTAACACAGTCATACATGATTACCATAAAAATATAATGCATTTTACGCACACAGCGTCATTGGGCGTGAGACATTTGTGTGGGGATTACCAAAAAAAACTCCAGTTTCACTTATGGCAATTACATTTTGTATGCAGAAATGCACTCATTTGTCAGCATTTGGTGCTCCAGCTTAACACGCCTTCTAATTGCACTATATAATTTACAAAGCGCTTCCTACCTCTCACGAGTACGCAGGCAGCGCTGCCATTTCCATGTGCTCCTCTGCCGACAGGGGGTGGGGCCTTCTCCTTGGGACAGAGTGTTTCCTCGCCACTGTACGCTCCCTAACCCTTCTAAGTTCCTACTCTCCTGAGAAAGTTGGCACCATAATGCTCCAGGGCGCGTGCACACATTCGTTACGGGGAATAAAGTGCTCCCTCGGCATGCACTGTAAACACAAAGCGCCGCAAGCTGCGAAGAAGGCACCAACGCAAACTCCGTGAAGCACACGCACGGGCAAACTATTAGAAAGTCTCTCCAAACAGACGTGCTGCGGGGAGACCTCAGACCACGGCGGCGCTCGCGATATCACAGAACAGAAGATGGTGCCCGTGCCGTGGTCGTGTGATGTCCACGTTATTAATTCTTTCTTTATTCTAGTAGCACGACACACACATTCCCCCGCGCTGCAGTTGGTCTCATCTCCTCCCTGACGGGCGCGTGGCCGCCGTAACGCGTCATAGGAGGAGCTCACACCCGCGTGCGGGGGCCGGCCCTGGGACTCACAAACTGCGTAGTGCGTACGCCGCGCATCCGCATCGCACCAGACCAGTGACCAGCATCATCACATGTATCTGGTGCGTGCGTGGCATCGCGATGTGCTGCGGCAGTGAGTGCTGCACTGCCTGCAGTAGCAGCATTTTAATTGGTTTTAAGCAGGTGCGCAACTGTGCACAGCTCACCAGGGTGGCGTGCGCTTGCACTATAGCAGAAGCCCGTAACGAACAAGATTGGTGTCACCCCAGATGGGGTGACACCCGGTGCGGTCCGCACCCCCCGCACCCCCCTAGTGACGCCACTGGTGAGATCCATTTGGACTTTAAGAGATGCAGACCTCTCTGCTTGCCCGATTCTTAGTGTAAATGCTACATGCTACAACACTTGTTCCCTTTTTAGAGGTTTTCTTCTGAAATCCTCGCAATGCTGACACCTTCCTGCTTCACCTTCCTGTATTTTCATTCTGACCCATCCCCAATATGGACTTGAAACCCTGAAGGAACATCAACTTTTGTCTATCTCCATTTGTACTTATGTGTCTGTATTTGTTGCATGTCTGATGCTATCCAACTGAATGTACTTAATTGACTAACTCTTCCTTGTTGATTTCTGTATGTAAATGATGCTTAATTTGCATTGATTATGATTGATTTTTAATGTGCAATAAACACACTTAACTTTAGTTAATGATTCCTCGTCCTTCTTGCACGGTCAAATGGGCTACACTAACTTTAAATTGTTTTTTTATGGATAACCTCTTTGCCTCTCAGTCAACCGCAAAGATCCATCAAGTGATATTTGTATCCGCGTGCCATCGAGAGCAACCATGCACTTTATGCAAGATACTGCTAGAAGCTGTACGTGTGGAGCTGTACCTCTTAGGCATGACCCTTCTAGAACTTAGAACTGTAGGTGTACCACCGTGCACCTTAGGAATGATACTGCTAGAATCTGTAAGTTGGTAGTTGTGCATCTTATTCGTGGTACTGCTAGACTCTGTAGATGTGGAACTAAACCTCTTGGGTATGACTATTAGAAGCTGTAGGTGTACAAACTTGCATCTTAGGCATGACACTGCTAGAAGCTGTAGGTTTGGAATCATACCTCTTAGGAAAGACCATGCTAGAAGTTGTTGGTGTTTAACCGTACACCTTAAGCATGATATTGCTAGAAGCTAAGTGTGCAGCCTTGCCCCGTAGGCATAACACTGCTATAAGCAATGGGTAGATCATTAAACTGCACGGTATTTGCCAAATTTCTCACGAGTTACGTCAACCATTCCAGGCTACTGAGCCTTAAAATAGAACAAAGACTTTTTATGGGTTGTTTTCCACCTCTGAGAGGTATGCCTTTTGCTTAAAGTGATGTTAAATTTGTCAGCTGTTTCAAAAGTTGTAATTTCATTAAATTGATGTTTGCCATTGAAAATTGGCATAGCCAAAAATGTGTCCTGATTCTGCCGAAGGATCTCTGATTTTCGTAGTCTCGACTGTAGGTCTGCTTTCTTTGTTTTATTCACCTTTTTTTGTTGATAATTTTCTACTTTCATCTGCTTTGATCCTACGTTATCTTTTCACTAGCATGTTCTATTAAAGACCAGCATAATACAGTAAAAATACTATAAATTAATAAATACTCAATTTCAACAAGTGTGGGTTACTGTGGGATGTTATCTGTTCCTGTTCCTTTTGATGTGCTTTCTAACGAGTCATTTCGTTTCTAAAACAAACGTGTGGCTTTATTCTAGGTACTTGTGATTTTCTAGGAACTCGTTAAAGGCTGGTTCGTTATTCTCACTTGGGACCTTATGTCTTCAGATTGAGCTAATTTGGTACGAGTGTATCCAGGAGTGTCTGCGTCATCTCGAGGGATTTAGGCATTTTACTTCTACAAAGCTCTGTGAAACTACAATACTGTGAGCCACTGTACATGCAGTTTATACACTGTTGCCTTTTCATGTGTTGCTGTTTGGCAAAAAAACATTAATGAAAATTAGAATGCAAGGGGTTACATAATTGCTTTCAGAAATAATCACATTGCAAATGCCCTTTTGCTGTTATAAAAGCGGTTTCCCTGTGCAAAGGCATTGCGACCTACAGTCTTTGAGAGAGTAATCGAGTTTTCTCCTCTCAATGACACCAAACGCTGGTACTTTGTGAATGTGTGTTTAATCCTACAGTTGCTCTAAATAATAACTATTATTGGCCCACAGAAATGTGCCATATATCCTTACCGAGAACCGTATATTAATTTTCAATATTGCAATTAGCTCTTGTGGTGTTACTTTACAACACGGTTTTTAAGTGTCAACAGTACCCCGAGACGGTTATATTTTAGCATATTAAATGCTAACCATAGCGTATTTTTTTATATAATACATGTTACATTGGGTTTGGTAGCTTAGAAATGTGTTTTATCAAACCATGTAATGCTTATTGAAAGGAAGTTTCTGCTTAGCTGGCTGCACGACATATTGTACAATATCTCTGCTATTTATCCAGCAGCTGGAAAAATAATACATAATCTCTGCTGTTCTGCTGGCCATTGACTAAATAGTAGGGATGATATACAATTTGACCAGCAGCCAGATATTTAATGAGAAGGAGGTCTTTTTATTTAGCCAGCCAAAAAGAAAAAAGGGACTCCAGGCAACGGTAGTGTACTGGCTATCTTGTAATGAAGATGCAACATGTGTGAAGCATTTGAAAGTAAGTGCATATACAAATAAACAATAGTTTGTAAAAAAAAGTAAAAAGTAACTGCATGAATTAAGTTAAGCTGTTAACAGATTTAAAAAAAAGTAAACAACATTTTGAATTAAACATTTTTTTAATATTCAAATAAGACCTGTAGGAACAAGCTTCAGGATATGTCACACAGATATATTGTGCTTCCTCCAGGGATCATTTGGCTGTCGGCAAAGAATAGGGAATATGGTTTTAAAGCATCTTAACATAAATGTTTTATTCACTCATGAGAATACACTGTTTTTTTAATGTTCATTGTGCTCCCTGTGATGATTTTTGAAGACTGGGCTCATTACGCTTCTTATGCAATTTTGTGTGCTAGCTTTAGGTTTCTGTTTAAAGGATATTGTGCTTGTTTTGTATTTAAATCTGATAACACATCAGCAGTCAAGAAGCAGCAGCAAACTGGGAATACAGACAGATGTGCTATTTGGGCTCCAGAGGCAGGGGCACTTACAGTAGGTAATTGGTGTTTGCGGGCACAGTTCTCTGTGCAAGAGGTAAATTGCGTGAGACAGTGATGGGGCTTCTGTGGAATGTGGGAGTGAACGCAAGTGAAGAGTAAGTAAGGATTCTGGGTAATTCACAGAGTTTACTCACCTGTCTGTGAATAAATACAGTGTACATACTATTAACCAAGCAGAGTAGGTTTAGGGCATTGATACTTATTGGTCCCATGTCACGAGTGGCACCTTCAGCCACACTCACATTTTAACATGTTAAGCAGTGTTTTAAGTGGGCAAGGTCATCTCTCTACTGGGCCCTTATTTCTGTACTTGTCAGTGCTGTATCACCAAAAGAAAACTGGAAATCCCGAAACAAAATCACAATCTGTGTGACAGGCTTGAAGTCTGTGCCTGACATAGTGTAGGAATTGTTGGTAAAGGAAGGAGTAGGAAGAGGAGAATGAAAAGTAGCAGAATAAGGGCCTAGAAGTGGACCACAGAGGGCTACGTTGACCAGAGCCATGAGGACCAGGACAAGAAGAACCAGGCCCAGACAGACCTAATGTATGTGGACCCTGGTTACCAATGCCCAGGAGGACCCAGAACAAATAGACGATGAGGAAAAGGACTATGAAAAACAGCACTAGGTGTAGCATAACCAGTGTGAGCAGGATCAGGAGGGGCAGCAGGATGTGGAACGGGGGATCTGGACCCAGTGGACAAGGCCCCGAAGAAACGGAGGACCAAATCTGGAAGGAAAAGAAGACCCTAGAGTCTAGGGCCTAGACCATAAAGATAAGGAGAGCTATGAGGGCTTGTGCATACGGATCAAGATCAGAGGGATGTGAACAACCAAGGCCAGGAGTAGCAGACGCAAGCAGAGAGACCAAAGAGAACCAGTACCAGGAGACCAGTGTATTGAAGGACCAGAGACAGAAGGACCAGGACCACAGACATCAGATCAAGGGGCCAGAAGCCAAAGCACCAGGAAGACCACAACCAGGGCAAGCAGGACACGGAGGCCTTAGGTTAGAAGGACCAGAGGGTTATAAATGATGACAAAAGTCTAGGTCCAGTTTGACCAGGATCAGAAGGTCCAGGAGTGTCAGACTCAGGTGGATCCTCAACCAGGTTCACAAGAACTGCATGCACCATGAGTGACCCACAACATAAGAGCCAGGAGAACCAGTGCCAGAGGGATTTAAGAAGACCATACCCAATAGGATCATTATGAGGAGGACCATAATAGAGGGGCGAATTGTTGGACAAGAACAAGGTAGAATGAGCAAACCAGGAGGCCAGGTAGACTAGTTGGAGTAGGATAGGGCAGGAAGGCCTGAGACTAGGAGAGCTAGGGAAATCAAGGCCAGTGGAACTAGCATCAGAAGACTTGATGCATGAAGGCCAGTCAAGGAGTACCAGATGTGAGACCAGGACTACGCAGAACAAGATGACCAGCATCAGAAGGATTAGGAACCGGCAAATGAGGGAACTAGATAAACTAGGGGAGCCGGAACAGGACTGATGGACAGGCATTAGGATGAGGAGGATGAAAAGGTCCAGGACCATGAACCTGTGAAACAGAAGACCCAGGATCCAAATGACTAGGTGCAGGAGTACGTGGGAATGATAACCAGTGAAACAGGACCAGGAAGTCCTTAGACTAGCCTAAACTGAAGGTCCAGGAACATCAGAAGTAGGCAAGGCGAACATGATCTGTGATGGGGCAAGTTAATGCACAGCCATGCTGGCAAGGAGCAGGGCAACAAGGGTAAGGAAGATGGGGACTAGGAGGGCTAAGAAGTTCGAGACCTGAAGGGCAATGGCCAGTATATTCAGGGTACTAGGATAAGCAGGACAGGGATTAGGGCAGACCAGGTGGAGCAGTATTAAGGGCACCCAATTAACCAGAGCAAAAGGACTAGGTAAACTTAAGGGATTAGGACGAGGAGGACTGGATACAGGACTAAGTGGGTCATGGTGATCAGAACCTCGGGGACCAGGGCTCGGATTGCCAAGGGAGTCGGAGCAATCATTACAAGTAGCAGGCCCAGGGTGAGTAGAATCTGAGGTTAGAAGGCCAACCGGAATCTAGAAGACCAAGTGGAATGGAAAGTGGTGGAAAGGAGGACCAGGACCAAAATGACTGGGCTTAAGGGGACCTGTACAAGGAAAACCAGGATCAGAGTGCCTGGATCAATGGCTGCAGTACGAGGAGGAATAAATGGACAAGGAACAGATCCAAGAGAACAAGAACAACCCATGTCAGGAGGACAAAGACTAGGAGTGACAGGACATGAGAAGCTAGATTAACCAGGACCTGCGGTACTATGGCTAGAAGGTTGATAGTGAGGAGAACCAGGACAAGGTGACTAGGACAAAACAAATCTAGTGGACACAAACCCAGGAAAAGAACACAGACTGTGAGGAATAGAAAGACCATTGCTAGGCAAACCAGTCTGAGTGTGAGGAAGACTAGGAGGACAGGAACTGAAGAATATAGAGGAGTTAGCCAGGCAACCAAAGCCAATGGGGCAAGAGCTTAGTGCACTAGGGCAACGAGGACCAGTGGGACCACAACATAGAGAAAAAAGAAGCCCAATTCAGAGGCCCAGACTGTCGGGCCTGGTATATCAGGACAAGCAAAACCAGGATGAGGAGGAAGAGGAGGACCAGGACAAGGAATGGTAGTATGACTGAACCCATGATGACCAAGCTGGGTGGCTAAGAACGCCTAAGAACAGGATTACAGAACAAGGAGAATCAGAATAAAGTGGACTTAGTTCAAGTTGATGACGAGCAGGAGGACCAGGGCCAAGAGTATTATGACATGTTGGAGAAGGACCCAGAAAGTTAGCCTGGAGTAGGTGACTTGGGCCATTAAGACCAGGTACCAGATGGTGAGGAGTAGGAGAATTAGAAGGATTAGAATACGCAGGAAAAGGAACAGGGCTAGGAGGACCAGAGAGGTCTGAACCAAGCGACTAGGGCCTGAAGTTCCAAATGGAGCAGGAGGACTAGGACCTGGGGGCATTCGGGTCAGGCTGGTGAAGATCAAGGGAACCAGGACAACCAATGCCAAGAGGACTAATGAGACCAGACCAAGAATTAAATGACCAGGCCCTGCCCAAGAGGACCTAATGAGGAGGACCAGTAGAGACAATGCCAGGTGGACCTTAAGTACCTGGGCAAGGAGAATCCGGATGACCCAAACCAGGAAGACTACAAATGTCAACCCTAGGTGAACCAGGGCAAGAGGGCTAACTGGATAAGTGCTCAGCAAACCAGCAGGATCAGGAAGATGATCAATAGTACTAGGATCATGAAGCACAGGAAGGGCAAATACAAGAATGATCTGGGCCAGGAATTCCAGGGTCAGGAAGGACTACAACCAGGACCCCAGATTCAGTAAACAAGTAACAGGGTTAACAGACCTAGTTAGACCATGTTCCAGGATGAGGATCAGGAGAACCAACAAAATCCAGAAAACAAAAACCTGGAATTGGACTAGGAGGAGGGCCAATGCCTAAAGGCATGGAATTGAAGGAAGAAGACCAGGGGGACACCGTTATGATTCTAGGCCACACATACTAGGATTTTCCATTTTGTAAATGGTTCTCATTCATGCTTCATATTGCCAACAACTAGAACATCCCACCTCTTAAGCCCACAGTGTTTGGAACTGGTAAGTATTTGCTGAAAAATCAGAGCATACAAAGTGAATAAAAAGACAAGACTGTTACATGTTGACCTCTGAACATAGAAGACGTGATCTGATGCTGGCACATTAGTCTAAGGGTGTATTTGAGGGCATAGGCACTGAAACTTGGCAGAGGAATTTAAAGGTTGACTGGTGAAAATGAGTGTAGTCTTTGAAAGATGGCAGAAAGGTTTTGTGAAACTCAGATCCCTGAAGTCAGGATAAATGGCAAAACAAGGGCTAGGGATATAGCAAATAGCAAAGGAATGAGCAGAAGGGGGGTGATAGAGGCTCCACATAGATTGTCCCAGATAGCCCAGAGAGGTATTCCTTGTGACCCCCTGATCTTTACGCTGACATTCCAGGTGTCTGTATGTGAAGTGGGTATGTAGCAAAGGGCACATATAGTAAGAAGACACGCAAGATAGCATGACAAGTTGCTCTGCTTTGCTGCGTTTAATGACCGGAAGAGAGCAGAAATGTGCTAGGTCTTTTAAGAAGACATATGTATGCTATCTTCCTGTGCTGTGCACTGTGTGCTGCCTCGTGCCAACACAGACACCCTTTTGCCATGGAGCAACAGTGCCTGCTTTATGAATAGGATCGTTTTGTGCAGGAAGTGGCATCTTCCTGCACAAAACAATCCTTTGAGACATTTTCCTCTTTCTGTGCATGCTGCAGAATGCACCATGCATAGAAAAAGAAGTAACAAAGACAAATACAGATCTTTCTCCTTCTTACGCCTCACTTGGGAACGCACAACATTTTGATGCAATCCTAGGTTTACTCACTTGACTAAATCTGGGATTGTGTCAAAATCCATGGGTGGATGCATGAGAAAGCCCATACTCCACCCATAAAACGCCTTCCAACTAAGCAATGCAAAGCAGAGATTTGTGCTGCCTTGCATTACTCTGAGTTTACTGCGCCATGCATAGCCACACAAGGTGGCTTTGCATGGCTTAGTAAATCCAATTTAAGAGGTTGTATTGCCTTGCTTGATGCAAGGTCAATGCAAGCCCTTAGTAAATCTGCCCCTAAGTACTTGGTAATAAGACTCCTTGCGTGATATACATCTTAGATGTGGGATGCATTTTGCTTGGCATGATGGAGAATAAATACAGCTTCCCTACACAGTGGGAGTGTATTGACTGCATCTCTGTGGATAGAGCGTGGGGAGACCCATGACTGAAGTGAGAGAGAATGGAGAAAAGGCTACTCAAAAGTTCTATGTGGTCCTTTTTAGGTCGAGCCTGGGAACACGCATCCGAAGGATGCGGTCCAGGTGGAGAACTATAGTTAGCTGACACGGGGGAATGACGGACAAGAAACTGCCACGCGCTTCTCCCCGGCTGGATTCAGCTGCGTGCACGTGCGCCCACACTCACGCATGCGCACATCACAGCCACACGCATACACAGCCACACGCATACACAGGAACACCCCCCCCCGCCCCTGCACCTACACACACTAGCGCACCTACACGCACACACAGAGACCCCCCGCACACACACCAGCGCACCTACACACATGCACGCACACATACAAAGACCCCCCTCCGCCGCAATCGCACACATACACACACACACACACACCAGCACCGGACCCCACTCACCGGCTACACAGGATTTCTCTTCTCTGGGGCGGCCCCGGGTCTCTCCCTAGCTCACGGGAGCCCCGGGCCGCGGGAGGACTCGGCTTCTTTGCTCCATCCCGGCAGGCAGCCAATCATAGCCCAGCAGCAGGCGGGACTTCCTTCTTTCTTCTGGCCCGGCTCCCGTTGCCTGGCTTCCTGCCTCAGGGGTCCGCCAATGGCAGCGCGGCCCCGAGCAGGGAGGCGGGCACAGCGTTTGGAAGTTTTTGTTTCTGTTTGGACAAGTGAGATACCAATGGCAGCGAGACCCCGAGCAGGGAGGCGGGCACAGCGGGCATAGCGTTCGGAAGTTTTGTTTCTGTTTGGACAAGTGAGATATGCTCATGAGGCGTGGGGTAAACATATTAATTGGTACTGTGCAATTGTTTATGTGTTAGTGATTTTTGCAGGTAACTTAAAGTAGTTTGTGAGGATATAGTTTTATAATTAATGTATTTTTGTCGCTTTACATAAAATGTGTGTGAATTTGTGGATGTAAGGAAAGGGATTTACCCAGAAGTTACGAGTAATTGCTATGACACGTGGCAACCAGCCGAGCGGGGCGCACAGTCTCCAGTGTGTCAACTGTCAAGTCTCAGTCACATTTCAATTTAGTGGGACTGCGCACTGTGCGCAGCCGGTTGGCAGTGCGGATGTTGGCTTTGGCCAGCTGCATTTCCCGGGTCAGGAACCCATCATGTGCACAGTGGCTTCTGGTCAGCAAGGCACAGGGCAGTGGAGCGTCTGGCTGGGCAGCACAGAGGACAGGCTCCGCGGACACCCAGCCTGTCAGAGGAGAGTTTATAGCCTTCCGAAGCAAGAATCTTTTTAGAGAGGGCAGGTGTTTACATAAGCAAATAACATTTTTGGAGCTCTTTAAATCTATGCAGGCATTATGTATCTATCTACGTGTTATCGACAAAGAGCTCTATGAGTCGAGCAAAAAATACTGCCTGCACTTTACATACTGGAAAATTAGAGATTTGAATAGCTCCAAGAATGGTATTTACCTTTCGAAATATTGTCTCCCTTTACAGGATCCAAGCCCAATTATATAGTTCAGAAGGTTAAGGGCATGCCTCAGGGGGAAGTAGATCTGCATGAAGAAGGATACTATTTTCATCCAATTATAATGTTCTTTAATAAGGTCTGATAAAAGAAATGCTATCTTTTTTTTGCCTTCCCTGTACTCCTTTTTGATGATAAAGTGGTTCGCTGAAGCAGGGCTAAAGGGAGAGCAGAGCAAATCAGATGAGCTGGGAGGGAGAAGGCAGACTAGATGCAAGGCAGAGCAAAATAGGGTAGAGAAAAAGAATGGCGGTGCCGGACGGAAAACGCAGAGCGAGGTGGTTAAAAAGTCAAACCAGGAATATAAAGGAGAGCTAGGGGAGAAGCAGAAAAGAGCTGAGGCAGCGAGGAGAAAAAGTAAAGCCAGGATACAGCAAAGGGCATAGCAAGGGCGCCACAAAGAAAATAGGCGCCCATCCCCTATTTGGGTAGTGCAAGACAGCAGTGGGTCCCTCACACCCATGGGCTCTGGTGGCACAGACCGATGCATCCCTAAATGCTTCACCCCTTAATTGAAGGGTCAAAGAAAGGCGGCAGGGGTAAAATAAAGAGAAGAGAGAGTGCATCCAGACATAGAGCAAGAGAGGTGTCATATCAGGGAGACAAAAGAAAGAAGGAAGTGGGGTGAACTGAGAATAGGCAGTGGAGGAAGGCTAGAGGGGACAGAGACAGACGAGCAGCAGGGGGTGGAGAAGTAGGTTTCCAGTGGTGGGCATGGGCCACACCCATTGTGGCAGTGAGCCACACAGAGGGGGTACTGAGAAGGGGCATCCTTAAACATTTTGGAGACTCACACTTATTTTGTCCTTTAAAAACGAAGCACTGATAAATTGTTAATTGTTTAAAGAAGCTGCTTGGTTTTTGTCATGACTCAGTGGTGTCGTCAGCCAATGCTATTTTTTCTTGTTGTAAGTTGGTGCTTCATTGCATATTTAACCAGGCCTGGGGATGGTTAGCAAAGGTTTTGTGTTCCAGGATTATAATTTACTTTTAACATAAATATTGGCTCCAATATCCAATGTGTGCATTGCCCTTGGGCTGTCTAGAACCGTCTGTACTGGCTAAATGTTTCAAACATGATATTACAAATTACAATAACTTTTATTTAAGTATTAATTATCAAAAAAATTAAAAGCCATTGTTATTTGTAATATCAATACATCCAAGTCACGTAAATACAACACATATTGCATTACAAATGCTATAGGTGTCACATTTGCAAAAGTTAAAACTATTGCCATTGTAAATGCCAAAGCTATTAATTTCGCTATTTTCAAAACTAAAACATAAATAAAAACATTGCCATTCACAATACCAATAGCTCAAACTTTCCTAATGCGAGACCTATTGCATTGTAAATGCTTGTTTAGCAAAGGTCTGCTAATTACTTCTTCCTGAGTGGCAACATAGGATAAATGGTTGAAGTAATGACTAGATCATAGGTTTCTCTAGTTAAAGATGTCAGAGTTTTAAAGCTGGGCTGTCCTTTTGTCTGTGCCTGATGGCTACTCAGAAAGGCTAAAGACAACCAGGTGATGAGAGGTCCTCTTTACTGTGTCCTTGTTTTGGATACTTCTGCTTTGACCTAACACTATTGCTACTGCTGTGAGAGAAATCACAAACACACAGTTTGTGTTTGAGCGACGGCCAGGAAATATTTGAAAGAGAAACTCCCCAAATCCGTTCTGCAGACTGGGTTCAACTTTGTATCCTCCTCCTGCTTCTTCATCCTCTGCATGCTTCGTAAAATATTCAAATGGCTACCCAAAGCACAGGACACACACCATCACCCAGGCTATATTATCCAGCAGACTAGACTACGGCAATGTTCTCTACAGAGGAATCGCAACTCCTCTCCTCTGACTACAGACCATACAGAATGCCGCAGCCAGACTCATCCTGCATCTCCTTAAACAAACTTGCATCACCCCTTACCTAGAGGAACTCGACTGGCTCCCTGTACAGATAAGATGGCAGATCAGGCTCTTGATGTATGCATACAAGCCCTACACAACTGCGGACCCGCCTATTTGAATGACTGCCTGAACTGCCACCAGACACCTCAGCTCCGTCTCTTTCTCTAACTCTCACCTCCCTGCCTCCGACGTAGCTGATTGGGAGGTCTTGCCTTTTCCAACCTACAGCAAAGACATGGAACACTTCCCTTTTATCTATCGACTCGCATTCTCTTTCAGAGTTCCGAAAGTCCCTGAAGACCTAGCTGTTCAACATTGCCTGGATACCCTTACAGGCGACAAGTAGCGTTCTACAAATCTACTGTTTGATTGATTGAAACCTCAATAGTGGATCCACATCCCCTGTCTGTAAAATGACTATTAAGGTGAGACTGTGAAATATTCAGTAGGTCACATGAATGGAGATAACAAAATGTCTATTTATTCAGTCTCTTATTTCTTACATTATTTAAAATAAAGTCAGTGAATGTAAATCTGTGAGTTTCATTTCTTCTGTGCCGTTGATGCCAATATGAATGTAAGTAACAAGGACACCCTGATAAATTGGTAAAACAATTCCTAGGACAGGGTGAGTATACAGTAGAAAATAAATTCCTAGACAACCAAACAATTCAATATATGAACCAATAATAATAGACTCCGTGTAAAAGATCAAATTGCACATTATATTTGGATGAAATTATTTAATTTTTAATGTGAGTTCATGATGACACATTTCTTATATTAAAATACAAATTTAATGACTTTAAAAACCATATTTATTTCAAATATAATTAAATATCATAACAATACAATTAAAAAGACTTAAAATGTGGCAGAAGTTAAGTCTTTGCGTGTTTCAGCGCTATATGTGCCTTCGTCAGGAATTTCCACAATTTAATCTGAAAACACAAAATATATACTGAGAACCAAGATGACATATAATAGCAAATACAATGTTATATTACAACTGATAAAGTATTACACTGAGCTATACATTCATAATCGTAATTCATGACGCTTAGTAAAAGCCTTCACATTAACAGATCAATATTCATAAAGATCGTGCAGAAAAATCTGTAGATAGAAGTTGAAATAGAGTGTGGAAAAGATAGGATCCGAGAATCCCAATATTACCTATATATCACCCAAGTGCCGAATTCTATTGTGCTTACATTAAGGCGATTGATGGATGACAAGGAACTGGATGAAAGTGGTGTTCCACGTTTTTAATCTTTTCTGTGTTAAAATCTTTGCATTTAAAGTCTCCCAGCTATTTTTTAAGGAGCTTTCTATTTTGATGATTCTTTATTGTCCAATACGATGAAGGTCTAATTATAGTTAATTCTAAAACATAATAATGAAAAGAAGAAATTTGGTAATATCAGTCACACTACGGTGTGATTCCATGTTTGACTAGACCTTTTTATAAGATTTACCTGTCATGGGTTAAAAATTATATCTTGCTTGTCACATATATGTGTACGCTGTAATATATCTAAAGGATATAAGGGTTTTTATAAGTACCAAATACCTCATACTATTCCTTCATACTATTACTTATTAGCTAAATAAACCAGGTTTTAAATGCAAATTAACTGATCTAAAAGCTGAAATTGCTGAACGGTTTAAGCAATTGTACGCTGAGTTATACACTACTCACTGTATTGGCACTGAAGAGGAAATTCAAGATTATTTCTCCCATATCAAACTGCTGTTCCTCACTAACACACATCGTGAGATCCTAATGAGGCCTGTAGAAAAATATGAAATTCTGTTGGCCCTATCGGCTATGAAAGCCGGGAGTGCCCCTGGAGTGGACGGCCTCACAGTAACCTTCACAAGGCGTTCGTTGATCTTTTAATCCCGCACCTGTCTGAGTTCTTCTACGACATGTGCATCTCGGGCACTATGCCCTCTACGATGAGAGGGGCCGTTATAGTAGCTATCCTTAAACCGGGTAAGCCGCCGGAGGAGTGTGGATCCTACCGCCCTCTCTCTTTGCTTAATGTTGACACGAAAATATTTGCAACAATTCTAGCTAATCGATTAGTCCCCCCCCCCCCCCGCACCTAGCTCAGATAAGTTGCCCTATGCAGGCTGGGTTAGTTCTGGACAGGAACCTCACCTACAATCTGTGCACTGTGTTTGGGGCCTTACAACATACCCGGCTAGACTCGAAGGTGGTCGCGGTCTTCCTTGATATGGAGAACGTCTTTGACTCTGTAGAATGGCCCTTTACGCAACACGTCTTAAGCAAAATGGGACTGGGCCCAGTCTTCATACAAATGATAGGGGTGCTATCCAACTCTCCCTCTGCCAGAATTAAAATCGGCAATCTGGTGACGGATCCCATCGCCACTACCAGGGGAACGCAACAAGGTTGCCCGCTCTCCCATATTATATGCTATAGTGGCCGAACCTCTTGCCTGTGCGCTGAGAGAGTATTACAGCCACAAAGGCATTAGATTCCTGAAATGTGAGCTTGAAGTCTCCACCAACGCAGACAACACGTTACTGTACGTCCTTAATCCTGAATGTAATCTCTCTTCAGTCCGGCGGGAGGTGGTGCACTTTGACGCACTGTCGGGATTGCAAGTCAACTGGCCTAAGTCCATAGTTTTCCCACTTACACCAGCCACGGCTCCCTTCGAACTACGCTACCCACTGCAGTGGTTCATGGAGGCGATGAGATACTTGGGTGTCCTGGTTTACTCCGATTCGGAGACGGTATTTAGGGAAAACTAAGCCACTGCTGTCAGCAGATTAGAAGACTATGTTGAAAACTAAATTAGGTTCCCTCTGTCCCTGCTGGGCCGAATTTAAATCATGAAAATGGTTGTACTACCCCGGTTTCTGTTTCTTTTCACAAATATCCCAATGGTTTTGCCTAACTCCTTCTTCCAACGAGTCACAACATTGATGATAAAATTAGCCTGGGCGGGTAAACAAGCAAGGGTTAAATTGCAGACACTTGCCTTACCATACCATTTGGGAGGTTTGGGTGGGCCAGACTTAAACTTATACTATAGAGCGGCGCAGTGTGCACACTCTTATTACTGGTTTCCTGGCCCACCGGACGCCCCTCACCCCCGTATAGAAACGATCATTGTAGACCCACTGCCACTACCGGCCATGATATTCGAAGATGCAGATTGCAGAATAGGGATACTTGATTCCATAAATGCAACTTGTCAGTCCTCGCATTACTTACTACAATTGTAGGCAAGAGTTATACTGTATTTTCCAGCCGTGCCAATTGAATGGTCCCGCTGGCTGCCGCTGTGCAGCGACAAAGGGGTTATCCACGCACTATATTCATTGAAAATCCTGACGCCAGGTGACCTGTTCCATAATGGGGTAGCCAAAAAGTGGGAAGAACTTTAGCACCAGGCTGCCGCTAACACTCTGCTCCCTCAATTTCAATTCCACAGAACGCGACATGCACTATGTGACATATTGGGGAGGACCTTCAGGAACCCCCTGAATTGCTGGAACTGACCTATACTATCAAAGCAAAGTCGCCCAGCAAGATTGTTTCTAACATTTATAAGTTGTCAATGTCCCATAGGGCACACCATTACACGAAAGCCAGGCTAGACTGGCAGCGGGATTTAGAGCGGAATATTGATGACCCTATGTGGGCTTATTGTTCTAGCACACAGTGTGCTTCCTTGAACGGCAGACATAGGCGGATCCATTTTAAATACTTAATCAAAGTATATCACACGCCAGAGAGGCTACACGGGTATGGACTGAGGGATAATTCAGCTTGTGAGAGATGCTTTGAGCAGACCGTGGATTTCTTGCATTTGGCCTGATCCTGCTCGGGGATACACACATTTGGGAATCTGTTTTTAGTGAACTGGGGAAAATAACTGACAACACTACTCCCAGACCCTACATTAGCACTACTGGGGTATTTTAAGCAGACGTCCAAGGGGGTTCCAAGGATGGTTGACATGGGACTGCTACTAGCACAGCGCAGAGTGGCGATTAGCTGGTCACGAGGCCCTACACTCACTATGGCTCAGTGGTCCCATGACGTTCTGTACTGCAGCATGCAGACTGAGAACTTCAGTGATCTTCTACGCCCCCCCCGGAGTGGGCCTAAGAACTTCTGGGGGCTTTACACAACATGCCTGTCCACTAAAGAGACTGACATGACTGATTCTGGTAACTCCATACAAGTCTGCAACACTCTTACTCCTGCTATTTATCTTACCTGTGCCACCTCTATTCAGACGCAAGATACGAGGAGACATGCAGCCCCTTAATATACGTTTTCAATGCAACGCTCCTGCAGAGCTGGGAGGGACTGTGCCACTAGAATCAGTGCAGTACTTGGGTATTCCACCACAGAGATATACATATTTTTAACTTCTGTATGTACTATGTATTCTTGTAGTCAACTGAACAAACTGTGCGCAACTGGCTTTTGTTATGCTGTAACACAGTGCATCGAGATTGTTTATGTATAAAAGCGTAATAAAAAATAAAAAAAGATATAAAAATTAAATCGCGAGATGATAAGATATGGGCAGTCCACTAGAAAGGCGAACACCTGTGAATTGAAGGATTAATTCTAAAAAAACGACAAAGCAAAATTGCTACTAAAATTATTAACATTCCCTAATTTGTACTTTGTACTTTTTCAATCTTATTATTGGTTAGCTTATACACGATTTTTTTAGTAATATTACCTTTTTTATGGTACTTCTTTGAGTCGGGGTGCCGTGCTGAAAAGCTACAGGCTTCTTCTTGATCGCGTTTCGGACATCAAACTCCAACGCGTTCTCTATGGTTTTAAATATTAGACTGTCTCTTTCAAATGTGGTAAGGGAACTTGAGAAGCTCACCAGTACCATTAGGAAATCAATTATTATTCTTTGGGTTGGTGATTTTAATGTTCAAGTATGCCCACCATCTCTGACTAAAGTCTGTGGGCATAGGAGGGGGGAATCTGCCGATGATTGTTATATGCACTTCCCCCACTGTGATTATGGTATGGCTTTAAATAGTGTTATTGCTAAGCTGGATTTAGAATTATTGCACTGTGCCACTGATGAACATAATGTGAAACGTCGTACATTCACAGGCAGAAATGCAATGTCCAATATTGATCACATCATGATTTCATGTAATAGTGTACATTTGTTTTCACTACCTTAAATTACGTATCAACCAACCAGTGATCATAATAGTATTTCTCTTTATTATGTTGGGGTTTTAAAAATGTAACCAATGTCACTTATAGCCCATGTATTGCCCCCACCAGACCGAATGGTGTCCGGATAAAATGGGCTGGCTTGGACCCATCTAAAATCCAGTATGATGTTATTATGCAATGCCAGAACGGGATGAGGTTGATTCACAATTGATGCTCGCCAATTTCATTAAGATCAATAATACTGTTGAGAGCCTGTTGACAAAACCAGTCAGTGGAAATAAAAAATCTAAGGTGGGCTGGTTTAATGAGCATTGTATAGCGACCTTACATCGCCTCAAACATGCCCTGGGGTGTAACACAAGAGACTTGGATTTAATTAAGGTTCTACGTGCAGAATATGCTGCAGCCTTAAAAGCCAGGAAAGTGGAGCTTCAAGATATAGCCTGGGAGGATTTAAGCCAGGCAGCAGACACTAAAAATAGTAAATTGTTCTGGGATACTGTTAATAGTTCCTTTTTGAAGGATGATCATATACCAGAACTTAATTGCTATATTAACTGCAACTCCTGGGTAGAACATTTTTCAAAATGTTTTCATCCAATCGATAGAGATGCACCTTCCACTTTGCCTACCCTATTTCCTACTGACTGGCCAATAATACCCATGTCTATTAGTATAGAGTAGGTTACAGAGGGTATACTTAGTAGTAAGGGGGGTAAGGCACCGGGACCCGATGGGGTCCCGATAGACCTTTATAAAAATGAAATGGTCCTATGGCCCCCGCTTTTAACTAGAGTTTTTAATGCCGCCGTTGAGAGCCAATTTCCATCATCATGGGGCCAGTCAATCATAATACCAATTCACAAGAAAGGAGTAAAAACCGACGTCCGTAATTACAGTCCAATCTCCTTACTGGATTCCTCTATTAAGATCATGAGTAGGGTCATGCCATCAAGATTAGAAGCCTGGGTTACAGAGAAATCGGTCCTTACACAAGTTAAATATGGATTCAGAAAAGGAGTAGGCACACTAGAGCTGTGTCTCAACTTGGATCTTTTGATCGGCAAGTATACCCTAGCAAAGGAGGGTAATTTGTATTTGTTTTGCTGACCTCAGCAGTGCTTTTGATTTGGTAGACCATTCTAATTTATGGCCCTTATTGTTAGAAATGGGTGCACCTAAAGAGATAGTTTATTTTTTGGCAAGATTATATGGGGAGCTGTCAAGTAAGGTGCGGTACGGTTACTTAGGCGAATATACCCCCCTTTTTAAAGTTAAGAGGCATCCGACAGGGCTGCGTCCTAGCGCCACTACTTTTTTCATTGTTCATCAATGATGTAGACGCAGCCCTGAAATTGTTCGAGTCTGATGCGCTGATGGTGGATGGGAACCCTAACCCAATTCTCTTGTACGCTGATGATGCGGTTTTACTCTCTCGCACCCCCATTGGGTTACAGCATCTTATCGATAATTTTACTGCTTTTATTGCTAAATGAAAGCTTTTAATTAATACATCGAAAACCTTTGTTATGGCTTGCGGCAGGAACCCAATAACATCCAGATCTTACCATATAGAAGGCTCTATGGTCTAGATAGTCAAAACATTTTGTTATTTGGGTATTACATTTGCAGGGAACAGGCATGGGCTCAGGAACAGGAAAATGCTTGTTCTAAGATGTTGACAAATATCAATGGTATTTTTAGATTTGCTGCTAAACTTGGCCATCGACGTATCAAAGATATGTTGACAATCTATGAGATACGATGTGTTACTGCAGCACTTTACGGGGCAGGTGTATGGGGACATTGCCACGGTAATCTATTACAACAAACTGAAAACTTTTTTTAAACGCTTGTTGTGTGTCCCTTTATCGGTCTCTACGGAACGTATTCATCATGAGGTGGGCATTAAATATGTTTCAGATGTGGCTTCATTGCGCCCTCTTCTACTATGGAAATCGATATGGTCAAAAGAGGAGACAATGTTCACCCAATCTATCATACGGGACTGTCTCAAAATGGAGAATTGTCTAAGAATACCTTGGCTTAATTATATCTTGTACTGGTTTAAACTCTTATTTAATTGTGATATTCGGCTGGACCCTAAGTGTTAGATTTTGTTGACTGAACGGAGATAAAATTGATTCTATTAACCCATAAAAGAGAGGTCTGTTCCCGTGTTATCAAGAACCAATCAACCTTTATTTTTTATCTGCAACTGGATCTTAAACAGGGTTTCCAATCTTACCTGTCAGTCGTGACAAGAGCATTACATCGATTTGTGTTGACACGCTTAAGATTGGGTACCATACATCATCTTGTTAATTTCCCAATTATGAAACAGTGCTCTGCTCAACCATGCACATTTGATGGAGTTTCCCGACAAAGCTGCTGGCTGGCGCTCCCGGGGCCTCAGTTAACCCCTTCCTGAGCGACTCCGAAGAGGAAGATGAGACGGCGGATGACCTTGTTGACCTTGAGACCTTGACCCTTGTTGGCGGGCTGGAGTGCAGAGGCTGCGCGGATGTCGCGGCGCGGCCCAGATGATGCAAGAATACGGCCCTGGTGCGAGAGGGGGACCAGAAGTTCTGTGAGCCTCACGGACATTAGAGGCGGCTCTGCCCTGTGCCGGCGCCTGACTCTGCATGCAGTGTGAGCGGCCCGGCTCGGAGGCAGGTGTGTCATCGGCGACAGCGGGTGAGTCCAGTACGCGCGCTGGGAGAAGTGCCTGTGGGGACTGTGTTACGGGCTTGCAGGACTGTACTGCAAGCCTGCTGTGCTTGCGTGTGGGAGCAGAGGCCAGCGCGCAGAGAGGCCAAGGCAGTGGAGCCTCTCGCTCACGGCCAGTCGAGCTGCTATCCCACACTTCACTAGTGAATTCACTAATTGAATGGGCGCCCTGAGATGTTTTGAGGAGGGGGAGCACAGTGGTGACCTAGACAGTCTCACTTGTACAGTTCAAGCACCCCCATGTTATGATTGAACCAGAGAATCAGTAGCAGAGGCAACACAAAGAAAGGACCACTCCCCTCAGGTCGCTGCTAAAACATGGACCCCGGGAGCAAACATTAAGAAAGGACCATGCAGGATTGCGGAAGCAGGCTTGGCTTGGAAAGAGTAATAGGACTAATCCACAGATAAAGAAGCAGCCATCTTGGAACGATCAACTCACTATATGATCTACATACACTAGGATATAGCAAGATTAGGGAGACCGGGACACTACCTAAAACTGGGACATAGTAAGACAAGGTAATCTCATACCATATGATGGTATGAGATTGTACACCCGCCCCCAGACCTACCAGCAGAAACGAAGGGGCCCAAGTAAGTCGGTCTCCAATTCTAGTGAGACTGTTTGTCCTCTGCTGATACACCCTACCAATCCTCACAAAATGGCGGCCACCTAGAGGCTTCGGCAGCAACTGTCCGACGTGGGCACCCTTCAGTGCGGGGACTGACGCCTTCCCCCCCTGCCTCTCCTCAACCCTGTGGGGGCCCGACACCTTCTGCCCTACTAAGCGATGATTGAGCCTGTTAATTGCTGAGCTCCACAGGAGGGCGGAAAGGCTCACACTCTCTTCAGCGCAGCAAGTCCTCTGCTGATACATCATTTAGGCCTTTTACAGCTGCTCAGCAAGTAGTGCCAGATGCATCGTTTAGGCCTTTACAGCTGCGCAGCAAGTAGGGCCAGCTGCACCATTTAGGCCTTTTACAGCTGCGCAGCAAGTCGTGCCAGCTGCACCGTTTAGGCCTTTTTTCAGCTGCGCAGCAAGTAGTGCCAGCTGCACCGTTTAGGCCTTTTACAGCTGCGCAGCAAGCAGTACCAGCTGCACTGTTTTGGCCTTTTACAGCTGTGCTGCAAGTAGTGCCTGCTGCATCGCTTATGACACCTTTATCAGTGGGGACATTTCTGATTGAGTCAGGACTCTCGCTGCATTGGCAGCAACCTTGACATTATGGTTTCTGATTAGGGTCCAATAGTGGTCTGCTGAGATTATGGGCGTACAATGCGGTTGGTGCCGAATGTGCTTATGTTACAGGCTGATGCTAAGTACAGTGATCACCAATAGTCACTGGGTGTTCGTTTGTGATCTGCTTTACTTTGACTAATTGTGCATTGTGATGGTTTTGACAGTGATCCAGTTGGTCCTATCATATGTAATCATTTCCCTTGTAAATATGATCTTGTGCCAGTTGGTTTCATATACACCTAGATGAAGAGCCCAACAAATACCCACCTCTCTTCCCGGACAACACATTAGTTCAGTTTTCCACTCCCGACGCCTGGAATATGTGCCTCCTTTTAGTCCTTATACTTCTCATCACCACCGCTCTCCTAGTAACACCTGTCTCATACCCCCCGCACTCTTTCTCACGTTCCCAACATGGCCACCTCTCGAGTTAAGGATGGAATTAACTGCTACAAAATCATCTATCCTCCTGGCCAAACTAAAGCTTCAGTAAAACGATTGAAGCATAAAACTATTGAACGTTTCCCTGATTCCCTTTTTGTTGACCAATTTTACAATTGTCGTTCTGGGAAACGCAAAAATGATTTCATTTTCTTCACTCACGACACCCCTTCTTGGTCCTCCAGCTTATTTAATTCCCTTAACGGGAAACAACTAAAGATTTCCCCCTCTGCGTATTTCAACGGCTCCCTCACCATCTCAATCTATAACAACGGTACGGTCTTGATCCAAGGCAAAGACACCTGTCTCTCTCTCTTTGACCACCTCTTCCCCTCCCTACTCACCTCCTCTGCGACCAGGTTTTCCCCTGACTCTCCATCTAGCTCCACCCTTTACTCCCTTTCTCCCCCCTGACCCCTCTACACTCCAATAGGCTGCACCCTCGGGAGGCTCAGCTCAGCCCTCTTCCCTCCCCCTCCCCTACCCTCCCCCTCCCTTGTGCCCTCCTCTCCCTTTACTCCCACTTCACAGTATGCCCCCCCCCTTCGTCACGTCAGCCTTACCACTAGGTAATACGCTCCTCGTCCAATCTGCACCGTCCCGGTACCCCAATCTCATTTCTTCCCCCTATTCCTATCTTGTACTCCCTTTTTTATTCCACCCCTCCGCCAACCTCCTCCCCCAGCTAACTTTCCTTATGCTCCCATCATTCCTCCCTCTTCCCTACCCCCTCCTCCCCTCACTTCTTTCCCCGGTTTCTTCACAATCCCATTGCATCTCTCTCCTCCCCCCCACTCCGCCAGCAATGCTGTGCTGCCCCCTATACCCCCCTGGTAACCCTTTCCATCTCCCCCCATCAGGCCCAGCAGAACCATTTCCTTTCGTCAACTTCCCCTTCTCCCAACCCCCCCACTCTACCAGATACCTGTTCCCTCACAGCCACCTCTCCTAGCCAACAGGACCTCTCCAACCACCTCCCCTCTTTTCCTTCCAAACCTCCTACACTCCTATGATACCTCACAGTCCTTCCCTCCTTCCCCACCGTCTTGTTCCACACCCATCTCTCCCTAAACATGTCCTAAATTCCTTTCCTTCGTGCAACGCAAACAAAGACAACTCTCACTTCACCTCTGATACACCAACCCCCGCTCTCAACCTCCACCTTTCCCCACCTATGAACCCTATACCTAAACTCTCCTCCTGTCCTCCCACCTCTCCTTGCCTCCCACCACCTATATCACCCCCTCCTTTTGCTATCGAGACACCCAACCTTCCGTGCTCTGCCCTACTCTCTTGAAAATAAGCTATGCTCTCTTATCACCTCCATCTCCCAGCTTGTAGCTTCCATTTCACTTTTAAGCTCTAAGACTTCAACTTTCCCATTCACCTCAACTCCTATGAAAAACTCTCACCTTCCCACGAGATGCACCTTGCCCCCTCACCCCATCATAGCCAAGCATAACCGGTTGTCTGCAAACATCGCTCACTCACACAAGCCCTTGAACGCGCCCTTCTTCAACCAGCATCTCCGAGTAAACCACCACCTACTCTATTCCAAACATCTCCTCTGTCAGAACCAAGCATCCACCTAAACCCTCCTGTGCACCCCCATATAGGTATAATATCCCTATCACCCTTCTTAGCCCAAGTGCCCCCATCACCAAAATAGTCTCGAAAGAACTGCGCTGCCTGCTCCACAACTGCAGATCTGCAATAAAACACAAACTCGAAATCTCTGATACCATCACCCTTCACAATATTGACCTGTTCTTCCTAACAGAGACCTGGTTCAACGATACCTCTCACTCTATGTTTGATCTCCTTCTACCCACAGGCTATTCTATTTTCAGGAATGACAGACCTATCAAAGTTGGGGGAGGTGTTGCAGTCCTCTTTAGAAACTCCCTTCAACTCAAGGTTTTTCCCATCCGCGCCTTCTGCACTTTTGAATGTCTATCTCTTGAGCTTCAACTACACCACCTCTCACCCCTCAGATTCCATGTCATATACCGCCCACCTGGCAGCGGCCCTTCGTTTATGGAGGAACTCACTGACTTCATCAGCGACCAATACGCATAAAGTGACAATCAGACCTTCGTGGGTGACTTCAATCTCCACTGGGGCTCCCTACAAGACTCTTCCGCAATCTTGCTTGCCACCTTCCTCTCTACAAACTATCTTATCCAACACTGCACAGAATCAACACACTCTAAGGGCTCAATCCTGGACCTTGTTATTTCTAAAGCAGGCATGCTTTCTATCGCTACCCCTATTCACGTAGACTGGTCGACCACCTCCTCATTCCATTCTCTCTTCACCTAGCACACTCTATAACTCTTGGGCTACCTCCTGTTTCCGTGACGCAAAACATGTTGACACTGTTTCCCTCTGTGAATCAGCTTTGCTGTCACTTCCAAGGCTAGACCCGAACCTAGATGTTGACGATCTCACCTCACAATGCCTCTCAGTCCTTGCAGTCTAAATCAATAGCGTCGCACCTCTCCAAAGCAAAAAGAAAAGGCCCATTCCCTCAGCACCCTGGTTCAACAAATCCCTGTATGAAGAAAGGAAGCACCTAAGACTCCTGGAGAAACAATAGAGGCAAGCACCCTCCACCGATAATTTGGCTACGCTTCTTTCAGCAAGATCCAAGTACCACAAGCCAATCTTCCTTGGGAAAGCATCACATTTCAGAACCCTCCTTGACTCAGCTAAAAATAGACCCAAAAAACTATTTGATCTCATCAAGAATACTAACTACTCTCCCCCAACCTCCAAATTGGAGGATTCTACAAAGAAAGCTGCTTATTTAGCTGTATTCTTTGACAAAAAAGTGAAATCACTTGTGGTTCAGGTCGCTCATCCTACCTCTCCAGAGGAGCGCAAATCACTAGCCATTTGGCAGAACTTCGACCCCATCTCTGAAGATGTCCTCCTCAAGTGCATCCTCCAAACAAAGCCCTCCAACCACTCGCTCGACCCCATCACTAGTGCCATTGCCATTGCCTTCTATACCCATTCTCTTCCCTATTGGACCTCGGTCAACCTCTCCCTCTGTCAAGGCTCCCTTCCTGTTCCCTTCAAAAATGGGCAGGTCACCCCTCTGCTTAAAAAACCCACTGTGGATGTGAATGACCTCAACAACTTCCGCCCCATCACTAACCTACCCTTTCTTGCGAAGATCACAGAAAGATGTGTTGCGAAACAACTCTCTCGTCATATCAAGGACAATGATCTTCTTGACAATGTTTAGTCCGGCTTCATCCAAAACTGTAGCACTGAAACTGCCCTGCTGCAAGTGATCGATGACGCGCTGCGAATACTAGACTCAGGGGGGTCCTGTCTTCTAATTCTCCTTGACCTTTCGGCAGCCTTTGACTCTGTCAATCACAACAACCTCCTCAACACTCTTCAGCAGAGAATGGGCATGGAGGGCACTGTGCTTAAATGGTTTGCTTCTTTCCTTTCTGATAGACCCCAAATGATCTAAATAGTGGACAGTCTTTCATCTCCTTTGGCGGTGGGTCAAGGTGTTCCCCAAGGCTCTATTCTTGCACCCAATTTTTTTTTTTTTTTTAAAATTTTTGAAACCTTTATTGTGCATCAGAGAAATACAGTTACGGGCCCACAACCACACGGGCCGGCCTCGAAGCAATTAATAGCACAAAAAGTAAGGATAGGGAAGTCCAGCAGTCCCAAACAACAAAATGCGAAAAGTGTCCAGGACATGGCATATGGAAAGAGGGACCGCCGGGTAAAGGAGGAATTAGGTTAATTTTATATTTTGTAGATAAGAAGGATCAGACTCGAGCAATTTATCAAAGCAGATGGCAGGCAATGAACCAGCAAATCAGCGACAGTATGAGAGAGAATAATTGAAAAAGCAGCAAAGAATAATATACTTCAGGATAATACCACGAACAGACAGTACATGCTGGCGATCGCCCGCCCCACGGACTCAGTACTCCCACATCCACAATAATAAAACAATGAGCAGCAGAAAGAATACTCCGCGCTACCCCTAAACACCCGTCTGACCCAAAGAGAAAAGGAAAAAGGAAGAGAAACCAAGAAAAGGACAAAATGGAGGCCCATAGAAACTGAAACTAAACAAAATCCCCACCCCCAACCCCCCCACCCTGCACGCATGCGGAGGCTACGGCCTACCCCCCCCTAGCAGTGTGCCTGTCGCCCAGAAATAGAACCCGAAATTTAGAACAGAAAAGGGAAAGAAGAAAAGAAAAGAAATAACGTAATTCACAGAAGATCGGAGGAGGGCCACAGAGATAAAACCAAAACTACCAGCACATATCACTCTGGCCGCCCGATCCCAGACCCCGCCACCAACACAATACCTATATTCAATGACCCCAGCAGTCCATCAATATCCTAGCAGTACAAGAAAAAACCCTCCGAACATAAGAGGAGACAACCTCAACCTTGCCCCTTACGATGCGAAGCAGCGACATAGTCCAGCCCCATGGTAGACATCTTGGAAGAGGCGAGCGAGCAAAGTGACCACATCTGAGCGGGGGGTGTCCATCAAAGTCCATCCGAAACACAGCCATGTAGATGACAATGGTACAGGAACCACCCGGCCAGGGCAGTGGCAGCAGCTGCAGAATAACGTAGGAAGCATCTCCAATAGACCACAAAGGAATATCCAAACATGGCGTCCGTAGATAAGACCCCATCCCCTGAATCAGCACACAGACATCCGACCGCTGCGTTTCCATCACAGACAGCGTCTCAAGGATATCGAAATCACATACCTCCAACTCCTCCGAGCACATCTGGGCAGGTAGTCCACAGAAGTCGGACACAAGATGCAGCGCAGCGTCCCGCACTCGTGAATGTGCCCGGTCTGGTAGAAGCACAACAGAGACAACAGCATCTAGACGGTGCCCTAGGTCACAGGCGTTTTCACGTAAAGCAGTTCGAAAGGTATCCAGGGCTTCCAAAATGTCCGCAATCCGCACTGGTGCCTTAGGAGGGAAGGATGTGGCGATTCCCTGTTTACGGGGCTCGGAAACTCGTGGCAGCCCACCAGACCGGACACCCACGTCTCCATAGCAAAGCTGAGCACCTCGCCGGTGCCCTTCATAGCATCGCCGGGCCGGGGGCACAAAGGGAACATAGACCATCCTGCACTGTGCAAGTGTAAACAGAGCGTCAGCAGCGGCCGTGTCCCCAGGTGCAGTCCGGGATCGTGAGAAATAAGTTGCGGTTGCTCGGTCTTCAAGATGGCTCCCACCGCATCACACAGTGAGGGAGGAGGCGAACAAAGGCATCCACAAGTCTGGGCAGTGATACATTGTTGCGATCGCAGCCGGCATGCCCCCCGCGTAAAGAGGAGCAAAGCGAGGCAGGATATAAAGTAGCAAAGGAAAGACCCAATGCAGCCGCTGCACTCCGTAGGCCGGCTCGGCCCCGTCTACTATGGCCGCTGTTGTTGTGGGTGAAGGCAGCCGATCCCGGGGAACAAAGACCCTGCAGCGCCGGGCGGCGTCCGGGAGAAGGCGAGAACGCTACACCGCTTCCACTGCAGGGAGCGCATAGAGAGACACACCATCAGAGTTGGGGTCCTCTCCCATGCCCGAAAATTCGACTCAGGAGCAGGATGGATGCAAGGATAGGTCACGGGACGGGAGGAAAGCGGAAGGGTCGGCGGAGCCGAAGGACTAGGCAGCCATCATGGTTGCAGGCTAGGCTCCTCCCCCTGCACCCACATTGTTAAATCTCTATTTGGAACCTCTGGGAAATCTCCTAAGTAAATCTGGGGTCAACTATCATCTCTACGCAGACGACACTCAAATCTACCTCAAGGTTGCCTCCACTCACGATCTCTCCGTCCTAAGCTCTACCCTCGACTCCATTCAAAACTGGATGTCAACACATCAACTGATTCTGAATCCCTCCAAAACTGAATTCCTCCTCCTCTCCTCCTCACTTTCTCCTCCCTTGGTTCAATCATGGATGGACCAGATGAATCTGCTGAACAATAAACCCATCATAGTCGACAGCGCAAAATCCCTTGGTGTCATACTCAACACAAAACTCAATCTACTCTCCCACATTAATTCAATTGCAAAGTCTGCCCGATACCAACCGCGCTTTCTTTGAGGGATTCGTCGCTTCTTCCTGGAGCATGACCTTAAAACCCTGGTCCAATCGCTGGTCCTCTCCAGACTGGACTACTGCAATTCTCTTGTGACTGGCCTCCCCAAATCCCACCTGTCCCCCCCATAAGTATGTTCTCCATTCAGCAGCTCGTTTCATTCATGGGGCCAAAAGAAGCGACCACATCACTCCCATGGTATCCACCCTCCGCTGGCTTCCCATCGAGGCTAGAACTATCTACAAGACTACCTGCATCACCCACAAAGCCTTGCACTCCTCCTCTCCACGCTACCTGGCGAATTAACTGAAACTCTTTGGAGGCTCTAGACCATCACGAAATGCGGAAAATCTACTGCTTGAACCTCCCACTTTCAAGAAGGAAAGATCGCTGGCCCAATCCTTTTCAGGCAGAGCGGTGAGAATCTGGAACTCACTTCCGCCTCAGCTCCGGACCACCACCTCCTCCCAGGCCTTCAAAACTGACCTCAAAGTTCTCCTCCTTCAAAGACACTTCCAAATGTAATCCATGCCCTCTCTATTATCTGAAGGAAGCTCTTCCATTATAGAAAAATCTACTTTACATGACTATGGAAGTGTCTTCCCTGTGTGTTCTTGTGGTTTGAGAGTCTGCCATTTATTGCAGTATTATCCTTTTACCTGTGTTTGGTACTCATGTGTAACATGCACCCGTCACTTTCTCTTGTAACACACTGTTTTCTACCTCTTACATTTGTTTGTTTTCAATACCTGCACAAGTGCCACCAGTGCCTACGTAACATTTGTTCTTGTGCTTGAGTGTCCTCCATATATTGCAGTATTATACCTCTATGTGTACTTTGTTCGCTTTTGTAACCTGCATACGTCACTTTTTCCTCCTGTAATGCACCGTTTGCTACCTCTTGTATTTTGTTGGCTCACGATTGTCACTTCTGTAATGCACCGTTTGCTACCTCTTGTATTTTGTTGGCTCACGATTGTCATTTTTGCTTCATTTAATGTAACGTTTGCTTTTGTATTTTGCTCACTTGTAATGTTCTCATTTATCAGTTCTGTTCCTATTGTGAAGCGCTCGGACACCTTCGGGTAAAGTCTGCGCTATATAAAAACGCATAAATAAATGTTATTATTTTGCAAACTTGACTCTCATTTTAGAAAATGTTATTTATAACAATTCTTTTTATATTATAATATAAGATCTACTCAAGACGCCATGAAGTTGCCCCTTAGATTAGAGGACCCAGGATTTGGTTTTTTTATTTAGCTATATTTCTTCTGAAATCTATCAGTATTGGGAAATCTATGATCATTGACACTTGACTGAACGATTTTTAGGGCATCATGTAACTTTATGCATTTGCACTTTTTGTACTAGGACCATATATGTTTATATAAATCGCTAGGGTCCATACATAAATCGGGCACACGCACTTTGTATCTGGATTATTATGTCTAAGAACCATTATGTGCCTATATTTGATTAAATTTGTAGTCTATATTTTATAATTATCATTGTATTCATTTATGATTGTACTGCTTATATTGTTGATTTATTTAACCAAATAAAAGCTTTCAAATTGGATGTGGTAACATGGCAGTGACGGCATGACGTCCGTGCGAACATCTTGTGCACAGCTAGCTTGCCCATTGGCAGATGCCTTTTACTAAAGGCAAGGTGACAATTTAAAAACTAGAATGCAAACCTAATTCTAAATATTATATTACTGTTGCAAGAGGTTCTTCATCTCGTCCAAGGATCTCTAGGCTATTCTGCTTGCAATTGCCTCCATATGCGCACAGACGCACCGCCATGCTTTTCCTCTTCAAATGTCAGTATCTTTGGTGCTGGGCTGTCAAGTGATCCAGCAAGAAAGGAGGATGTGAAAAGTACATTGGTATTGTAAAAATATTCTTTCATTCAAGACATACAAGACCGAATGAAAAGCAGGCCTTGCTATATTTGCCTTGCATTTAATTGCTTTGATTTCAAAAATATTTGCCAAAAATACCTTCTACTATTTTTTACTGGACTTGTATCAATCAATGTACAATCTATGTGATGATCTGTCCACAATATTGTTATATTCCCAAGAATGTGTTTTGATGAGCTGTTTTGTCCGATCTAGAATGACTGAACTGGATTCTGAAAAGGAGAAAGAGGATGCTTTAAGGAAGGACCTGATGTTTTACTTTATGAATCCATGTGAAAAGTACAGAGCTAGATGTCAAATACCTTGGAAACTTGGTTTGCAGATTTTAAAGATCGTTATGGTTACTACACAGGTACATTTTTTACTTCATTTTCTATAGCAATCCTTACTGGATCTTTTACCATTTTAATGTCAATTGCTGTAATTCCCTAACCTTAAAATGTAGCTATTCTTTTATCCCAATGTGAACTATTTTTTGTTTATTGAATGGGTCAAATTATTTCGTGGGGTGGGGGGGGGGCTTGATGGTTGTTCTTTATTGGAAAGTGTCGAAGGTGCTCATCTGCTTTTACAGTTTATCCATTGCTTTCTCTGTCCTTTAATCAGCATTTTGTAAAACTCATCGAAATGACACAAGTCTGTGGGTTTTTCTGGCATGTTTGTCAGCTGGTGGGTGAGTACAACGTGGATGTAATCGGCCAATCACCTCTTCTGCCACTCAGCTAATGCTAAAAGTAAACTGTATTTCCCAGTGTGAATGTGTTGTGCAACCTTTTTCTGTATGCTTGAAACGTATTTTAATCCCAATGTGTTTCAAATATTTGATGCTTTCCATGTACTTATTCATAAGAATTGTAATTGTTTTTCATTTTATTATTGAAATGGACACAGATTTAAATATTAACTTTTTGCATGGGAAACAGTTTCGTTTTGGGCATTCATATAGCTTGGCCTAGCCGCAAGTGGCATTGAAGCCCTTTGCATAGCACAACAATAGAGTCTGGCCAACGTGAACTCAGGAAAGGCAAGATGTTAGTTTACAAAAGCAGAATAGAAGGGGGGGTATGTATGTGATGCAGCAGGAAAATAATTAGCTCTAGGTACAAGTGAAGTATGTTCTCCTTTAAAATATACAATGAATACAAAATGCTAGTGCTTTTTATGAAAATATGCCAAATTAAAATCAATTATAAGGGCAACAACATTCTCTTTCTTTGGAAGAGAACACTAATGTGGAAAATTGCAAGTCTTGAGAGGGATAAGATATTGAAAAAGCACATGTCAGGTCTAGGATTAAAGTGGGTGATGGAGGATACAACTGAGAAAAGGAAAGATTTAATTTGATATGAAGCGATAGGCTAACTTCAGGTGGGGCGGTTGTTTTAGAGATTGTCTCATATCCAAAAATGAGTATAGCTGGCATAGCTGTGTACGTAGTTAACACCGATTTCTAGTACTCAAAATGGAACAATCAAAACTTACCATCTTCAAATGAGCGGAGCCAGTGGATATGTTGACCTCTGTTTACAGGTTTCACTTAAACCTTTACCAACATTTATGTGAGCATTAAGCTTTGCTTAAGAATTTTTCTTAGATACTGATTGAACATTGAACCTAATATCTCAGAATGGTAGATGTAAAGTTCTTATCAGACAACTTAGAATTATTGGAGCTTGTAGGCCAGGGTTGCTACCCTTAAGGAATCCTGGCTTTAAAGAGAGTATCAAACTGAGCCAGTGGGAAAGTTATAGAAGCTGGAATAGCCATGTTTTTTAGTTGTTTATTAAAAGATGCAAACTTTGGAAGAGAATTCCAATGTTTTCTATTAAGAAAGCAAAATGACCACCAAGGTGAGCAAATGTGATGTGAGAAGAATGGAAGAAGCGGAGCACATGGAGTGAGAAGGAATGTAGAGCTGAACTGTGTTCCTGAGATCTGGGGGAGGGGGGGTCAACATTGTAAAGGGCCAGGAGGTAAAAAACAAAAAAAAAGCAACTATGATGTGTTTTTGTGGCTGGTAACCAGTGGGCAAGTATGGGGTGATTAGACATAAGGGCACGGGGAGGAAGTCCTAAGACAGGTGGGAAGCAGCTTTTTGAACAGTTTGAGGACAGGATAAAATAAGGGTTTGAAAAGGTTTTCCTTCATGCTGGGAGGAGAGGAATGATTTTCTGGAGCATTCACAGGCAATAAACACAGGGACATGGCATGGTCAATTTTCCTGGAGAAGGAGAGGACTCGAACACAAATCTTAGGGTATTTACAAAGGTGACAGGAATTAGTGTAGAGCCAGTCTGAGGCCCTTCAAGGCAATGGCCACACATTACATTAAAAAACTTAATGTCATGGTTCTGATGCTATACATAAGAGAATTCCACAAACCTTTTAAAAGATTCTGCATACAGGGGAGCGCATAGAACATTCATTTTTAACCACTTCCAGAGTAGCAGTTCTTAACATGTTGTCTGGGGAACCCTACGGGTCCGCAGCGCCTACTGAAGGGGGCCACGACTGCTTAGTAAATAATACATTATTGACGTGTATATAAATAAAAAGTGAAATGAAACACTGGAAATTTTAAAACGATCCATAAATGTGAATGAATTTGAAACCTGAGGCTAACAATTAAGCTAGAGTCCTCAGATTCTTTCGTGGTAGCAGTACAAATGCATCGAACAGTATTCAATATGGACAATGGATTAGATGGCCTCACCTAAACTAAGAAAAGCATCAGCCATCCCGTTAAAATGAAAAATTTGAGTTGTATATTTATTTGTGATTTGTGTATTTGTTTCATAAATGCTTATTTCTTTTTTGTGTATTGTTTTGTGGTTCAAATCATCGAAATTGCTTAAGCAGATGTCCCCCACTTCCGGCAATCACTCAGAGGGGTTTCCCAGATTCCCATAATGATTCTTTGGGGTATCTGGATGCCAGGAAGCCACAGAAATCAAAAGGTCCTCAGAAATCAAAAGGTTAAGAATCACTGCTATTGTACTAAAGACATCACATTTTCTTTAATTACCAGAAGTACGAACTGCTGGTCCACTCTGCCCCCATGGAAGCACACTGTTCCACCACACAACAGATTTAACTCCCCACAAACATAGTTTAATATACCCTTCAGTACTGCTTTACCTCTGACACCACTGATACTGCCTCACACTGTTTCAGATCACCGGGTAGATGATCGGTACTCAACCCTCTCCAAGAGAGCAGCACCTTTGAATTATGGGACTGGGCTCCCAAACAATGAGTGCAGGAAGCTGCCAGGCACAATAGATGTACAGGAGCAGCCTGGCAGCAAAATCGGCTAAACAAGAGGAGGTGTTCTGTGGAGCAAATCAGATGGGAGAAAAGGTACAGGCCTAGAGGTGTCACCTGCTTGAAGGACTGCGTGCACCAGTGGCCTCTGCGAGGCAAGGGGGCGCTTTCAACCCGAGGCAGACCATGTGGGGTTGTACTGTTTGGAGCCTTTTGCCTTGCAGGTAAGCAAGAAAACAGTCAGTTTAGATGACCAGCCAGTAACATTACCAAGGGAATAGGGGAGCCATTGACCTCTTAATGCATTGTGCACCAGGGGCCCCTAGAAGGTGGGGTGGGGAGAAAAAATAGTTTAGAAAAAATGTCCATTTGATAGCATGAGTGAGTGCAACTGATGTTGGTGGCCGTGTTCTTCCACAGCAGTACAGAGTTGCTGGGCAAGCTGTATGGATGACTGGCAGCAGCATCACCGGAGCACCAGGCGTGTTTAATGTGAGCAGCAGCCTAACACATCAGCATGGGGGCCCTATATGTGCTCTATATTTGGCAGCTACAACGATGCAGCAGCAGATGAGCGGTCAGTAGCTCTGTCATTCAACTTTTTCTTTGTGCTGCAGTCACATTAAGGAATTATCCCATACCTCCTCAACAAGCCATACTTTAAAGTCAGCAGTACAATGCTGTTAGACCTGACATCCTTGGTGCGGTCTTCACCCAAACCTTTTGACTTCTTCCCTCCTGTTTTCTGAAATAGTTGTTGTTGGCATTAGGACTTTAGCACTTGTTAGCAGTGGTAAAGTGCACAAAGTGCTTGTGCCCACTCCTGCAAACATGGTAATATTGGCTTACATGCAATTGACACATGTAATTTACTTTTAAGTCTCTAGTAAAGTGGCACTATATGTCCCCAGGGCCTGTTAATTAAATGCTACTAGTGGGCCTGCCGTACTTATAGTGCCAACTACTTTAGTAGCCCTTTGAAACATGTCTCACTCCTGCCATTTCACACTATAGTGTAGTTTTAAATTGCTTTTTCGACCTGACAAAATAAACCTTTTACCAGGCTCAAGCCTTTCTTTTTAATGCATGTAAATTATTCCTAGGGTAGCCTTTAAACAACTTCGAGGGCCGGATGCATTGTATTTAAAATGTAGGACATGTGTTTTTAAGTTTGACATGACTGGTAGTGAAAACCTACATTTGCTGCTACCAGAGGACAACCCTGCTGTTGGAGGCATGCCTCAACCCCCAGAGGACTGCCCTGCAGGTCTGTCTTTGTGAAGGAGAACTGGACCCTTGTTTCCAGTCTATCGGACTGATTTCAAAAGTAAGTTGGCTAACCTCCTGTTCTGAGCTACGAGGACATATCAAGCTCCAAAGGCCTCCCTGCAACTGCCCAGCTGATCTCCTGTACTGGACCTGCTTGAGCCCTGCTGGCCTCCACTGGAGGAAGTTCCTGATCCCCAAGAGGTGCCTCACCAGGCCCTGACCCTTGGCTGGCATCAGAGAGGACCCCTCATGGCCTAACTGAATGTTTCACCAAATCTGACCCAAACCCCACAAAGCATTACCGCACAGCTGAAAACTTCATCGAAACAAAAGTTGAGCGCAAAAAATCCTCCCCCCGCGCCTCATCGGAACCTATGCCGGACGACACAAAGCTTCGCAAAGCACCACTGTAAAGACCTGGCACCAAGGACATTAGGTACAACTCACAGCGGGCCAAACTCTGTCCTGTGGATGACCTGTACGCCATCTCTGTTGGCCCGAACTTGTGATTTATTCCTTGGTCAGCATGACCAGATAATCTGCGCTTTCTGCTGCTTTGTGCTATTTTTACTTAAATGTTTAACATTCAATATCTCCAGTTCTACTGATTGCATTTTGATCATTTTGGTCTCCTTTTAATAATTAACATATTGCCTGTTTCTCTAAATAGGTTTGGGATTTTTATTTTGTTGTGTTTTCACTTTATTACTGTTTGTGTGCTGCATAAAAACTTTACACATTGCCTCTGAGTTAAGCCTGACTGATTTGTGCAAAGCTACTGTAGAGTTATGGACAGGTTAATTTAGTGACTAGCAGTGCACCCTGAAAACGATTGTGGTTGTTGTTTGAGAAGGGCTTTCATCCCCCTAACCAATATCCCAATTTCTTACGAATGTAAACATCTGCAAAATGCAGTGAAATTGACCGAAATCCGATGTAAATGGGTCTGAAGAAGGAAAGCAAATGGGTCAAGGGGCCAACGAAAAATTCACTCTTATCTGAGTTTTAAAAAAAAGATTTAATAACTAGCTATTCCAGAAGCTAAAGCCTCGATCGAGCCTTATTATGGCTAGTACTGCAAAAATAAAAAATGGTATAAAGTCTAAACCTGTCAGTTTCACGTTATAATGTGTGAGTATTACAACAGTACAACGATGTAAACACCAATTTGTCTTTTTAGATCAGAACAATATATTGATTGTACATCATATATTCCATGATGCCTTTGTACATCATATATTCTACATGCCTTTCCATGGTGTTGCTGCCATGGAAAGGCATGTGGTTCCTGGATGTGGGGGTTTGCGGGCCCCAGGAGTGTTGAGGGGGTGGGGTTGAACATGGGGGGGTACCTATGGTACCCCCCTACATTAGCGTGGACAAGTTGGCAGGCACCGTCAAGTGCCTGTCACCTTGTGCATGCCAATGCACAAGGTTCATCACAGCATTGTGGCAGGCAGTGCTGTGAGCAGCGCCCACCACAATGTTGTGGATGGGGGATGCCACCGTTGCGATGGCATCCTTATTGCTGGCGCTGGACCGCCGCACCACTGGTGGATGGTACAAGCACCGCTAGGGTCCGCCTGCCATCCTAATAGACCCCTAAGTTTGCTTGTGGTAATGAAGACTAATTTCGACATAAGGAAACCAGAATGAAGTAATGGCCAGTTAGTCTAAAATCCTTATTTAAAGATGCAATGAGTAAAATCAATGCTGGCATTGAAAACACAGTTCGAGATCTGAGTATAAGCAAAACTGAGCGTTGTTTTGAAACAGACTTACAGTGAAAAAGAAATAATTGGTGTCAGAGTAGAAATTGATAGTGAAGTGTAAGGGAAGACTTGTACAAGTTCTGTAAACTTGTTGCATCAGAACAATAAATCGCTCTTGAAATTAAAACATGTTTCCAAAGAGAATAGTAGTCAATGCAAACTCTTAACCTGGAAAAAAACACAGTAGAAGAGTGGGCTTTGGTCGGAAGTGGTGGTAGGGCAGACATAAGCGTAGAAACAATCCCTCTCAAAACAAGCATTTACAATGCAATATGTCTCGCAATTACATTATTTTAGCTGTTGACATTGTAAATGCCATTGTAAATTACTTTTTTTTTGTAAAACATAAATAAAAGGCCTTTGCTATTGACTGTTGACATTGCAAATGACAATACCTATTAGTTTGTTCTCAAAACATAAATTAAAGGCATTAGTATTAACAATGCCAATAGCTTAAAATCGCATAAATGCAACACCTATTGCATTGCCCTCCCAATAATGTGTTTATGCTAATAAAGGTTTGTGGTATGTTGACTTTTATTGACGAAATCTGTTACAGGATGGCTGCAGTTTACCAAGTAGTCCATGTTATGGTCTTTTTGTTTATTTTTTGTTGGCGATTTTATATAGCACAAACTTGACCCAAAGGTATTGGAGCGCTTTTACATGAGCGCCACTTATGTTACATGAGGACGCATTGATCAAGTCGACATAGGTATATGCACATGCTTGTCATTTTGAAAATAAGAATATCTCCGTACAGTCACCCAGAGCTGAGAACAGGTCTGGTGCTAGGCATGGGCAGTGTGTGCAGCTGCCCAGGACCTCGCGCTGCGCTTAAAAACAGGGGCCCCCCGCTACACTGTGAAAGGCCACGCTTTCACAGTTAGTCCACCTGCTCCTCCAGGGCCCCCTCCCCACACAATCACAATACACATCAGAGATGTCTCGACCTTGCTGGTCCGGGTGTTGTGAGATTCCTGGGGGTGCAGGGGTGGGGGGGGAAGGACAAACCGAGTGGGGGCTGCAATTATGTTGGCTCACAGTGTCAGGGGCGAGTCAGTTAAGTACTGGCCATTCCCTTTCTTCATTTTGTTCCTAGGCAACAGAATGCCCCTTGGTGTCCAGGAACAGCCGGGCATAGGTAAGAAGAGGTGAGTTAGGGGAGGAGGGAGCAGCCAGATCACTGGCTTTTTTAAACTTTCACATCACCCATTTTTTTGATGAGAATATGCATTTAAATGCATGTACTACTGCCGTGGTAAAGCAGTGTTTTGTGAAATTCTTTGTTACTTCTTCGAAGGGGCAGTGGAAGGAGCCCCTTTCCCTGGGCCTCTAAGCACTAGACTGCTAGAGCAAGCTGAAAGGTCCAGATGTGGGGGGGCCCTTCCCTGGGCTTTGTAGCCATTACTCCCACTTTCCATTATTTGTACCCCTAATAAATGTATCCAAAAAAAGAAACATTTGATGGAAAGGTAGTCTCTTTCTAAGATTATTCACTTCCAAAGTGCAGCCTCGGGACGGAGAGAAACAAAAGGTTAAAAATGTGAAAGGTAACTAAAGCAAGACAGATTGTGTCGAAAAGGGGGCCAGATTGATTTCATTCACATTCAAAACACGTTAGTGCCACTTTACAGTTTTTGCCAGTAAAGCACTACTTTTGTTTTCTTGTATTTCTCTGAACAGCATTTTTTTTCCGAGCGGGGAAGCACACCGTTCCTGGAGGTACTGTGCAATACCCGCTTGACGGGCAGATAGGAAAACAAAATGCATACCACTGCTCTGTATTCATGAATGTTGTCTTTTTAAACCATACTGCTTACATTTCTTAAGGATCTAAGCAATGGACATTGAAAAGAGTATTTTCTGGCACTTTAGTCATGTCCTTACCTTTTCATGCAAAAGCACTCACTGATTCTGAATTATGAGTGTAAAAGCGTTGAGGTTCGCATGTTCCTCATGCTTACATTTCACATGCTTTACTTAATCTTGCATTCCCTGTGTGCGTTTGCTTTTTCCAGTATGTTACTTTTTTTTTAGGCAGCATATTGGTCTTGTCTAGTGCGTAATTTAAATTGTGTCGCATCGAGGTGTTTATAGCGGGGCGCAATTGGGTTGTAGGTGAAGGCAGTGCGAGTTTCTCTCAGTGGGGCAGTATGGTGGTTAGTGGGGGTGAGGATGTGGCACTATGGTCAGAGCTGCCAAATTTGGAACCAGGTTCTGCCTTAATGACCAGTCCAACAGACCACTCTCCTGAGAGCACATTTCCATGCTAGACCTTAGAATGCCCGGAAAGACCTTAGAAGAATGGTGTCAGAGCACCAGCAGGTGGACCATAGCGGTGGCAAGTGTGGGTTAACCTTGAATGCCTGTCCACTACAACCCCTATTGAAGCTCACCTCTCCAGTCTTGCGGGCAGGCCTACGAAGCAGCACACCCTAGAGCAGAGGTCTTCAAACTTTTGGATGCCGAGACCCCCCTGTCAACATTTTCAGGTGTAAGGACCCCCTCCTGACAAATATTTCTAAACCCTATGTGGGTGACACAAGTACTCAAGTGACTGCACGGTGAGCGATGCAACAGGGTGAGAGTAGGGTAAAAGGAGTGACTGCAGCGTGAGTGAGGTGACCATGAATTTGGGTTTGGCTGTAAGGGCAGAGTGGGACGAATTAATGCATGGTTAGTGATGGCCTTGTTTGAGTGAGCTACAGATTGAGCAGTGAGGGGGGGATAGGTGAGTGAAGTGTCACATGAGTGCAGGGTGAGTAGTGTGCTCATGTGACTGCAGGGTGAGGTACAGGGTGAACAACGCAAGCGCATTGTTAGTGCAGAGTGATCACTGTGAGTGCAGGGTGAGCGGGTGAATGGTGTGAGTGCATGGTGATCAGTGTGAGTGCATTGTGGTCACTGTTAGTGCAGGGTGAGCGGGTGAATGGTGTGAGTGCATGGTGATCAGTGTGAGCGCATGGTAATCAGTGTGAGCGCATGGTGATCAGTGTGAGCGCATGGTGATCAGTGTGAGCCCATGGTGATCAGTGTGAGCCCATGGTGATCAGTGTGAGCCCATGGTGATCAGTGTGAGTGCATGGTGATCAGTGTGAGCGCATGGTGATCAGTGTGAGCGCATGGTGATCAGTGTGAGCGCATGGTGATCAGTGTGAGCGCATGGGGATCAGTGTGAGTGCATGGGGATCAGTGTGAGTGCATGGGGATCAGTGTGAGTGCATGGGGATCAGTGTGAGTGCATGGGGATCAGTGTGAGTGCATGGTGATCAGTGTGAGTGCATGGTGATCACCATTAGTGCATGGTGACAAGTGTGAGTGCAGGGCCAGCGTGAAAGTGAAGGCGAGAATGAGAAGTGAGTTGTCTGAATGCAGGGTGCATTCCCAGAAACTTGAAGCGTAGGGTTTCAGATATAAGTTAAACTATTGCTATAATGGCATTATTCCGGGATCGATGGTGGAGGAAATAAATAATGTGCCGATACAGCTCATTATTTTGATGGCCCAGAAATAAGCAGTCACCTAAAGCAATATGTTTAGCACTTATCTGTGAATACTTAGAACAGCAAATAGAAATAGAAAGCACTTGTAATTGTGTTCTAGGGCTGCCTCAATGATCCATGACTGATAATTAAAGAGAACAAAGACAGAAAAGTCACATAGCTAATTCATACATACTTTTGTATTTATAACTCGATTTAGTGTCAAGAGCAGGTCTCTGCGGGCTCTTTAAACCACACACGGCAGGCATTTTTCTTTGGGCTACCCAACTTTATATTTCTTTTCATTAAATGATTTCTCACACTACAGCAGTAAGTGTAAAAATACAAATGTAAGGAATAGGCAGAGTGGGGGCCCAGGGGGTACTGGAACCATTAACAAAACTAAGCCTAGGTAACCAGTTAACAAAGGCATGTAAATAAGCAAATGGTCTTTAAAGACCTGTGAAAAGCTCAGGCGGCCGGAGATAAGACTCCAGACACCTCCCAGCCGAGCCCCCAGCAGCGCGAGCTGCACTGCAGCAGCCTGGGTTGAGAGACACTACGGGAAAGGAGGTGGGCTGAAGCTTAGGGGCCTGGGCAAAAGTGTGAAGAGAATGCGCGACCCCCTTCCTATCACTCCACGGCCCCCCTGGGGGTCGCGCCCACAGTTTGAAGACCACTGCCCTAGAGCAACAGTGACTCTGTCACTGAGGTTACAGGACTCTTGAGCAGGGAGGCTCTAGGGCGGTGCAACCGGTGTGATCTCACAGAGCTGACTGCGGGTGGGGGCGTCATGTTTTTGAGTAGATTTTGTTTTTAAAAGCAGTTGCTGCCTCCTTCCTGGCCTCCAGCAATTTTCGGCAACAATACAAATGCTGTGACCTCACTGGTGATTAATGTTTCTTCCTAGAGAGAGAGAGTTTTGTCAGGTGGAAGTTTTGACTTGTGAAATGGTAGAGGAGAGGGTTAATGTGCCTGCTGCAAAGAACATGTACCGTGCAGATCACTAAGTCACTAAGTCAACATGATGTAAATAGGCCAGTGAGTTGCTGCTTTTGTCCGAGATCTTCGTTTTTTTACTTGCAGTTTATAAGTCAAAATCCAAACACAGAACAATGAGCTATTAACTGTCATCTAAGGGCTCCATGCAAACACACAAGGTATAAATTAGAGTGTTATGTTTTTTTCCCAGTCTTTGTTTATCCTGATGATGCAAAAAAGTGTTAATTTGGATAGAAATCAATTCTGGTTATTAAAGAGAATCCCCAACCATAATATTACGTTCTAAATTTAGAGTTTTTTTTCTCCAGATAAATCGCTATTCAAATATACTGCCTACTGTGACTCCCACACCTTGTAGTCCTTTGTCTTATGTAACATTACCTTTTGTGATTTACACACGTACAATTGATTGTCTCTGTGTAATGTGAGTGATATCAAGTTCTCTGACACCCTACACTGATGTCAGTGGCGCTGTAAATCAAATTGAATGCATCTGAGCAAGAATGTGGTTATGGAGACTTGAGGGACACTGTTAAAGGGTGGTAGTGAGGGAATCTGTGGCAGAGCAAATCATTGGAGGGAGGGGGCAACAAACATTGTCGCACAGGGCTCCACTAGCGCTAAAGCCAACCACTTCTACTTCCTACAGTTCTAACACCAAATCAAAAACGCAGATTTGAAAACCCCTTCCATCTGAAGCATACCTTCGAGTCCATGTATGATTTAGCAGTGGTCTCGGTTGTTTTAAGCCCTCAGATTTAATTTTGGTGACCTGTGGCTGCCAACTGCGGACTTGCTGGCGTGCTGCGGGGGGTGAATCAATCCTGCCCTCACTTACTGTTTGGTTTTCGACGCCCTGGTGGGACCCGTGGACCCAGGGTGCACCGTGCTGTTTCCGACGCTGGTGGAGTGCCCAATTGCTTACAGCTGCTGCTGCTGGGGGAGGCGCTGTCATCGCGCTTAAAGCACCGCCTTCCCCCACGCAATGCGGGACGCGCGCGGGCGGTGCCGGGAGAAGCCCGAGACAAGGGCGGGCCCTCTGTGGCCCTCAGAGGCCGGAAGAGACTGGGCTGGGCTGGGCCGGGCCCTGGTTTACTTGTTTACTGATATATAATGAGAGCAGCATATGTGTCCGACCTCTGGGGTACTTCCATGCTCATCTTTGTCATAATCCCCCCCAACAAAGGTTGTTTAGTCCAGTGGCTGAAACTCAGACCCAGGTAATGGAAACCCGCTTCCAGTATAATATTGTTAACCCGAGGGGATTTGGAAATGTTACCAACACACAGAATAGACCCAATTTTGTGGTTCAACCTAACTTTGGGGCTAACATTAATACACAGAACAGATATGATCTTTTATCGGGCCTGGACATGTGTGACTGACATGAGACCCCTATGGGTCAGGGCAACTCAATTTCAGATGAATTGGTACCTACTCCGAACTCACAGGAAAAAAATTGTGAAAGCAATATTATATCGTGGAACATTGCGGGGTTGGCTGCAAAAATGGCAGACATAAATTGGGTCAACCACATTAAGCAATTTAAAGTTGTCTGCCCACAAGAGACATGGCTGGTTGATTGTAACCTTTTTTTAGAAGGGTATAAAGCCTTCTATGTCCCGGCCACTCTATCATTAAGAGGCAGACCTAAGGGGGGACTGGTGATTTTTGTTTCAATCCTTGTTTCCTGTAAAATGAGTCGAATTGATGTAAACTATCCTGGTATGATGAGATTGGTATTAACTGGGGATCACTGCCAAGTATGTTTAGTGAATTTTTATAATACTGTCAATGTCACCTCAGCATCAAACCCTGTATCTGCCCTGCATGCTTTTGTTACTTCCTCTCTAAAGGATTTTAGTCATAGCCTCATGATTGTGGGGGATCTCAATGTACATCTGTGTGGAGATCCTCTGCATAAATGCATAAATGACTTAAGTTGTGAGCGCATGGAGGGACTGCACCTGGAACACACAATGGTTGGGGAACTATGCAATGCTCTTCTTGATAACCTGGACCTCTCCCTGGCCATTACACTCAGGGATTCATTGAAATGTTTTGACACTCCCACCTTTAAGGGGCATGGGAGGGGTACCTTTATTGATCACATGTTGTTGTCAACGACACTGCTGCCTTTCTTAGATTAGTTTGATATTGCACCAAGCAAATTTAGTGTTCATAATCCTTTAACAATTCGTTTGAAGGGACCTTGGTTTACTAAGGAAAACAGATATGTAAGATTGGGAGGCTGGATACCACAGATGGGAGGCTGTGACTTAAATGGTCAATGGTGACCCCAGACATACTGTACAAAAATATTTTAGACACGTGTACTGAGAATATCGTGAACTGCACTCAGGTGGAGGCAGACCCACACCAGGTTCTCACTGCTTATCAAAATCTGTTGGAGAAGGTGTCAGAACTGATGTCAGTTCCAGCAAAGAGAAGTGTGTAAAAATGTGGGCCAAGATGGTTCAATCATGATTGCTCCAAAGCTGCGCGAAATCTTAGGCTGGCACTGGCAGCTATCCTGGGAGTGCAGGAAAAGGTCAAACTGTGCCGTAGAGAATATAAGTCTATTCTTAAATCCCATAAGGAGTCGCTAAGAGTAGAAACGTGGAATGAGTTACTTGATCCCTCTACCTTAAAATCCAGTACCAGATTTTGGACAATAATTAAAAAACCTTTCGTGGTAGAAGACCCGGGTAACGGTCTGGACTGTTGTATTACCAGGGACGAGTGGGAACTTCATTTCAAACAATTATACTCTTCTGGGTTGCCTGTTATAACTGAGAAATTACCTGATGCTAGGGGAGGTGCTATTAGGTTCACTAATGATGAAGTCAAGGTGGCTATTGAATGACTTACCGCCAAAAAGGCCCAAGGGCCTGATGGGATCCCCCCGGATTTGTATGAGTCTGACCTACACTTTTGGGCGCCCATTTTGTCTGCAGTATTTAACGCAGCTGCCAAAGTGGGCTCTCCTACCTCATGGGGTCTATCAACGATTGTTCCTGTTTTTAAAAAAGGAGATAAGGGCAGTCCACATTGCTACCGGCCAATCTCATTAATTGACTCCATGGTCAAAATTATGGGGAGAATCCTACTACAGAGAATAACATGCTGGGTGACCGAAAATAACACCATGTCGATTTCTCAGTATGGTTTCTGTGGGGGGCGCTCCACCATAACCCAGTGCCTTAACCTCTTCCTTGTATTGAGTAAAGACACCACTGTACAGAGGGGAACTGTCCATCTTGCCTTCATGGACCTTTCTTCAGCCTTCGACTGTGTTAACGGGGGGGGGGGGGGGCTGTGGAGGTCCATGAGGGAGAAAGGTGTGGATCCAGGGTTAGTCGACTTTCTGGTGGATATGCACAGTAATACCAGTGCTAATGTCAGATATTCTGTAAATGGGACCACTGGTAACTTTGACATAAAGAAGGGAGTGCGTCAGGGTTGCATTCTTGCCCCCTTCCTTTTTAATTTGTATATTAAGGATTTAGATGATTACCTACAGAATGTACAGGCGGATTGCCCCAGAGTTGGCAGGCGGGGTATTCCAGTTCTTTTATATGCAGACGATGCGGTTTTAATCTCAAGAACGGAGAAGGGACTCCAGGCTCTTTTAAATGCTTTTAATACTTTTATGTCTGACCGAAATCTATTGGTCAATAACTCTAAATCTTACATAATGCATGTTGGCCATAAACCTAAAAAGAACTTTATTTTTAAACTGAATGATGTTCCAATACCAGCCACAGAAACATTCTCATATCTTGGTGTCCTGTTTGATACCAAGCTTAATTGGGGTCCACACTTGGTCAGAATGAAAGGTGAACTGACAAGGGCTAATGCTTCTGTTTTTAACTTTGCGACAAAACTGGGCAAGAAGCCAACAAACGCAATGATTAAGCTTTACAATGCCAAATCTGTTGCTACAGCTGCATATGGTAGTGAACTCTGGGGATATGTAACTGGAGAACAGTTGCAGGTTGTTGAAAACAATTTCCTAAAACGTTTACTTTGTGTCCCCACCAGTACACCCAACTTGACAGTACACGAAGAACTGGGAATCCAGTATCTAAGTGATATCTTTTCCTTAAGGCCTCTGATTTGTTGGGTGAAACTGTGGATAAATCAGGACATACCCCTTACCCATTTGATTGTAAGAGATCTTGTATCTCAGGACAAACACATGCGTGTCCCGTGGTTAAAATATTTGAAAACTTGCTTTTCCAGGCTAGGTCGCTTGAATCTGTTTGTAAATCCTAGCGGAATTGTAAAAGGGGACATATTGGCAATCAAACAAGCCTTCTATAAGGATAAGTTGGCTCAAAGGGAAAGTGAAGAGCTTATGAAGCCAAGAATTAGGAAATATGTGATGTTAAAAACTTGTGAAAGCATGGAGCCATATTTAATGAGTAATTTCACCTCTCATGAGAAATTCTTGTTGACTAGGTTTAGATTTGACATCTTCCATCATCTTCTAATTCGACCGAAGTCAGACATTTTTAATAAGGTTACAGCACCCTGTCGCTGCGATGGGAAGTCTCCTCAGGATATGCTGCATTTTATGTTTTTATGTAGGTTTTATGAATATCCCCGCAATCGTTATCTTGTTGCCCTCCTAAGGAAACTTAATTTTAACCAAATCAAACCTGCCTTTTTTTACTTACAGCTTTTGTACAGTGATAGTGTTTTACATGTTAAAGATTTTTTAAAATTAACTATCAAATTAAGGAACTGCCTAGACCAATGATGTTGTAGTTAATATTTGCACTTTACCATGTATCTGGATCATCGTATTGACAATGGGCTACGTGTAATATAATCTTTGTATGTGACTATGAATTATTGTGTTAGTATGAATAATGTTTTTAATTGCATTGTATATATGTGCACTTTTATGGTGTGAAATATAACCGAATAAAGTCTCCATTGAATTGAATTGAATATTTATGTACAATCTTTATTTGTTTGCAAAGGTGTCTTGTAATTTTGTAGTATATGTTGTGTTTTTGTACTTAAAATAATTCTGCAGAGTAAAGAGCCCACACACAAAAAAGATTGTCCTATGACTCTGGGATACTGGTGAGAGGATTTATGTTAAAACAAATTACGAAGTATTAATGTCATCCTAATGTAGCACAATATTGGCACAGAAACGCAAGGAAGCCTTTTGAAATTTGCGATTATATCCACAAAGTGAGGGGTTTTCTCTTGTGAAATTTTATATTTTGAATGATCCCGCACCTCATTACCTCAACAGGACCTCCCCCCTTTATGAGACCAAGCTGGAATGTTTACCATGCATTCATCTGGAAACAATCTGTTAACATGAGTAAATAATATCCATCTTTGTGAGATCTGCACCTAGCTTTTCCATCCAATGCGACAAATGTAATCCATTTAATACAGTTTTAAAATATATGGTCTTATTTTATTTGTATATTTATCTTTTTGTGATGTCACTTCTTGTGATGTTACGAAGGATGGCTCCTCCACTAGGGCGGAGGAGCGTCGCCGTACTGCTTTCTTGCAGAGTGAGAAGCAGAAACATAAAATGCTAAAACTAGAATTTTATGTTTCTGCTTCTCTCACTGCGATAAAGCAGAAATGTTTGGGTGGGTGGGGTTCTGCTCTAGGGCAAGGAAGGAGTGGCTTGCACACTGCTAAGGGCTCTGACTGTTTGGTCGGCTCTCTGGGGCCGACAATACTAGTCATGGGCACTCTGGCCTTTCTCATCTGGCTGGTCACCGTCCAGACAAATCACAACACTGTCATTTCAGCTTTGTGATTGGCTTAGGGAAGGGGAGAGAGGCTGCAGGATAGCAGGTCAGGCGCAGAGACGACGCCCGAACCGGGAATGGACCTGCTCACTGATTAATACAGCACTACAGCTTAGTCCATCTGCTAGATATTGAAGTAATCTGCCAAAGATCACACCGTTTTGACCAAGTGGAGAAGCCAAGAATAGAACACAGGTGTTCTGGCTACCAAGTGTATAAATGAATCCCTGGACCACATTACAGGCCTTGGTGAGGCAGCAGCGGAGCGGCTAGGTTAATGGTGGTTTGACTGCAGCCTCGGTGCCCCTGCACCCCGCGCACAGCGCCGGGTTTACCAACGTGGAAGAGATGCTGCAGCAGAACAGCGCTTCCGTCGTCGGACAGATAATTGGATCTGGGAGGGGGTGATGAAAAGGGAGCTGGCTGCTTTGAGGCAGGGCTTTGAAGCTGCGAATCCTGTGAACTTCTCATCACTTAAAAGTCCACAAAGAGATCTTTTTACTCCCCCTGCCTGCTGTCACCCGCAAGGGGGGGTGTTTATGTGCTGTGCGTGGGGGCACCAGAGCCCCGCATAGCCCCTGCTGGCCACCCAGTACCCGTGCTGGACTACGAATGGGGCAGCAGTTGCGATGTTGGGGTGCATGCGTATCATTGTAATTGGACTAATGGTTGTTTCTGTCTGTGTTTACCCGCTGAGCACCTCGACAGATTTGCTGCAGAGAGCAAGTAAATGATCTGTCTTTGGATGCTGGAATTATGCGGCAGGGGACCACCAAATTATGTGGCACGAAAAGGCAGATTATGCAGAATAATGCAGCACTTTTTTTATAGTATTAATTCATTATTATGTAAAGTTTACAAGTGCTAATACTGTCTGGGCAAATATTTCACCTCATTGATACTAGTTTAACAACCCAATACAAACAGAAGCAACTGAAAAATAGTCAGTTGAACTTGGCGAAGGGACCCTCTCAGCGTGCAAACGCATGTCGCCACGTTTTTAGTAGCTTTTGAACCTCTTGAGTTTGAAACGTTTTTTTTTTACAATTTGCAGATTTTTAAGCCGATGATGGATTATGTGGCAAATGTGATAAATCCATAATTATGTGAAAAAAGCAGCAGACAGAGAAATCGCATAATTCCAGTGACCCTGTCCATAAGGCACGTTGGGGGCTTACGTTATTTGTATGAATTAGGAATGGTGTAGAGGAAGCAGTCTTTGAGTGTGAGTGATCAAGTAGAAAAAGATGTCTGAGAGGAAGGGAGGGAGTGCGTGATGGTACGGCGGTAGAGGTCTTTGAGTTGAAGCTTGTGATAGCACACATGTACAGGCCTTTGAGTGGGTGGCGCGGAGGAAGAGGTTCTTGGGTGTGAGTGGTCCAGGGCTCGGAAATAGAGGTTTTTGGGAATGGAGAGGAGGTGGGATGACTTTTCAAGAAAGAAATGCTGCCAGAGTATTAAGAATACTGAGGAGATAGTGGACTTGCCATTAGATGGGTCCCGGCTAAGGATAATGTCCACCTATATAACACTCCCTCCGAGCCTTGCCACCTTCCCTGCGACCTTCCCACCCGGGCTGACAGCCTGTGTGATCCACGCGCCCTCACTGTGGCAATAAGCGCCGTTGATGCACTGCTGATTTATAATCGGGTTACTTTCCCTGGTAATGCCTGACAGCAGGGGGCGAGTGTTCTAAACCGTGCAGTCGCTTCCAGCCAAAAGAGTAAAGCACTGGGAGTGACTGCCTGGCTCCTAGTCTGGAATTGAATCAATGATAAAAATAAATACCAGGTAGTAATAGAGATTGGCGGTCCAACTAGCATTCTATACTCATTTTAAGCAAACGGTATAAAAGACCCTTTCCCAGCGGTGACGTAGCAAAATGTTTATTTCATGCAATGTATGTTCGTGGAAATCACAGGTTGGTCCAGAACGTCACTGTTGGCAGACAGAACCCGTGAATGCCATAGCATTTAAAACTAGGGATCTGAGTAGCTCAGTATTGGCTATGTTAAAGGGCGGATCTGCGTGGGTCAGTCTTGGCCGGGTTGAAGAGTGGATAGCAGTGGGTCAGTGCTGGCTGGGTTGAAGGGTGGGTGGAAGGGTGTGGGTTAGTGTTGGATGGGTTCAATTATGCAACAGGCCACGCTAATCTGATGTTTTTATGGTCAAGAAAGAACTTAAGGTATGTCGCTTTGTTAATCCCTGGATGTCCATACAAGGGAGGAGGAAGCCCCAGATGATTGGGAGTAGCGAAGACGCACGTAGTGTCTGTTTCTCTTGAAGAGCGGGGGAAGGGAGCTGCGAGACCTACAAGGAATAGGTGCCGTTGCTGCCCTTGGCACAGCGAGTCTACAACATGTCTTGCTCACGCGGCATGCACGCACAAGTACGCTCTGTGATTGGTTGACAAGGTCCGCCGCGCACACTGCTAATTTGCAAGACATGCTGTAGACTCACTGTCCCATGGATGTGTCAAAAAAATATAGGGCGGTAACAAAAACCTGCTATACACCAATCACAAACAAAAGTTTTACATAGATATCAATATTGCCCAATTGAAAGCACGGGCGGTAACAGAAGTCCCTGTACACAAAATACTTTACCCCAATAAAACTCGCTACGCGAGTAGTGCCTGTGACCAAATAATGAGTCCCAATTGCTACGTCAGTATTTTAGATGGGTCCGTCCGTCTAGTGTTGCAGATGGGGAGATTAATTCTGTTCCATTCCAGCTGACCTTAGAGAGACCGAGGCATTCAGCCTGGATGCAGTTTCTAAATCCTAACATAAACCTTTTAGGGGAGAGCTGATACTAAAGCACATCACTTTATTATGAAATGCGGGTTTACTTATTACACAGACTACAGCCCAGGAAGGGGTGTCTTTAACATTTTGTAGTCCCCTACGCAGAACTGAATGGCAACTGCCGTGCTGGACCATAGCTGCATTTAAGTGAGTGCCACGTTTTGTGCTGATCCGTTCATGGGCACCAGTGTTAAGGCAAATCCAAAAATACCTTTTCAAATGGAAGTGGCTGAACCATAACTACTCAGCGGCAACCACCAATGTATTATTTAACATTTATTTTAGCAGGTTTTTGGGAAAATATGAGGCTGGCAAGACAATTAAAGCTGTCTCTGCGAGGATGAAAGCTGTCACCAAGTTGATGAGGAACAACCGTCTGAAGCTGAACTCGGACAAGATGGAGGTCCTCATCCTCAGCTCCACCCCCTCAGCCTGGGACTACTCCTGGTGGCCAACCACACTGGGAGCAGCACGGACCCCCACCAACCACGCACGCAACCTGGGGTTCATCCTCAACTGCAACACTCTCCATGATCAACACTGTCTCGTCCTCCTGCTTCAACACCCTCCGCATGCTCCGCAAGATCTACAGGTAGATCCCCACCGAAACTATAAGAACGGTCACCCAGGCCCTCGTCAGTAGCAGGTTGGTCTACGGAAAAATCCTCTACGCAGGAGCCTTGGCTAAACTCCTGCAACGCATACAGAACGTCTCTGCGCACCTGATCTTCGACATCCCTTGCCACAGCCACATCACACCTGACCTGAGAGACCTGCACTGGCTTTCCGTCAACAAGAGGATCCCCATCAAGCTCCTCACCCACGCACACAAGGCACTCCACAACACCGAACCGGAATACCTAAACGGACGACTCACCTTCGACACCCCAAACTGCCAGCTCCGCCGACCTTGCCCTTGCCACCATCCCCCACATCCCAAGAGCGACCACCAGTGGCAGCTCGTTCTCCCACCTAGCTGCAAAGACCTGGAACACCCTCCCCATCCTCCTACGGCAGACCCAGGATCTACTAACCTTCAGGAGGCTACACAAGACCTGGCTATTCAAGCAGTAGCAGCACCCCTCTCCTCCCCCCTCCCCCCCCCACCCCCAGCATCTAGAGACCCTCACGGGTGAGTAGTGCACTTTACCAATATTCTGATTCTTTGATTGACATAAAAGCATTGGCAAAGCCAAGGTCTGCCCTTTTACAAAGCTGCAGTACTGTAAGTGGTTCCTAGTGGTTCTCTTAATTCAGATAGAAGTGCTTACAAAATCGCTCACCAAGCAGTCTAATACACATGTCGTATCTAGCATCTTACATTTATAATAATAAAATAGGTTCTGTAGCTAAACCGTTGCAAATCCATACATAAAAACAGGCGCCTTCCACTTTTGGATGGTAAGCATAGCACATTTTAAGTATGGGGAAAGTATGATGGGTTAGTTTTGGAAGGTAGGGCAGACATGTAAGAATGCTGGTATGGTATGGTAGGATAGGTTGGGTATGGGAGGTTAGCTGTGCTACTTTGGTTATAGTAGGCTAATTGTAAGCATGTAAGGTAGGCTGGTAATGGCACTTTTGACTATGGTAGATACTGTAAGGATGTATGGTAGGGAAGTTTGCTAGGTTATGTATAGCACGTTGGTATGGTAAGTCTTGTATGATAGGTAGGATATCGCAGGAAAACATTTTTATCTGATATTGTTTTGCACAGTTAAAGCATTTTCTAGTCTTTTACAAGTTATAGTACTGTAAATACGAAACACAAACATACTATTATTGATACAGCGTACTTTTTGGCTTATCTACCATTGTGCTCAAGCTGCAGATGTCGAATGAGGTGCTATTTAAAAGTAAGTTGATAATGAATTTTAAAGTTTGCTTTACTATACAGGTTGCATAAGCAGGGTGATACAGAGCCATCTAAGGAGAGTGTTATGCTATTGAACTAGAAGAATAATTTAGCTTTGAAAGTGGTGAATGTAAAAGCCTTAGTAGACACTATTGACGGCCAGCATATATATTGGATCTTTAAGAAATCCTGCCTGCACATCTTTACTTTGTGGAAAGCTGCAAATTAAATAGAATGTGTTCATGACCGTGAAATAAAACAAATGAATGAGCAAGAGTGACTGGTGTTTAGCACTGTGCCTTTATTTTATAGGAGTAGTGTCACTAATGGCGTTTTTTGGTGATTGTTCAACTTTTTTTATAACCAGGATAGGTATCCAAATAGCAGGCAGTGAAGCCATAAATCAATGATTCCAGAGATCAATTACATGCGACATGATGTGTCTGCAGTTGAATGAAAGGACTATATGCTCCAATCACTCATGTGACGTAACTCTCTTCAGTGTGCCATGGTCTTGACGGGGGTGGGGGCATTCCAGGCAATTGGAAGGAATCACTAACAGAATATCGACAACAAAAATATAGACGACAAAATTATAGACGGCGAAATACAATACAATATCGAAGTCCTATCTACATCATGGTAAGTACAAAAATATTAAAACAAAGATTTTGTAAAAAATATTGTTGTTAATAATATTTTTAAAACATTTTTAAAATGTAAATTAAAGTAAATACATAGAATTCAAATAAACATAGTTAAAAATATGTTTAAAATTATAAGTAAAACATATAATGTACGAAAACAATTAAACATACATATAAAATATAATATATACTTAATATTTAAAAATAATTATTGTAATAACTTATAAATTAATTTTTTTAAATAAATTATAAATACATATACAACCATAATATAAACAAAAATATAGAATATATATATATATATATATATATATATATATATATATATATATATATATATATATATATATATAACAAATTAAATTTTTTTTTTTAAATAAATGATACACTACATTAACTAAAACAGAAAATATTGGATAGCGTAGGGATAAAAATTACTATTCCCTCTCCAGAGAGTGCAACAGTAGGGAAAGTGTTGGATAGGGTAGGGATAAAACTAACAAGCAAAAATGAAAAATGTTTTTAATAATGTAATTAATAAATAACAATAAATTAACAATACCAATAAATAATTAAGAAAAAATAATAACCAATTAAATATTTAACAGTTAGATTAATGATAAAGACCAATAAATAATAATTAATAAATTCTAATTACAAAATAATAATTAAATAAATCATTATTTACTATACCAAAAAACAAGATTTATTAAAAAGTATTTAGCAATTACTTATTAACAATACATTATTGATAAATACCAATAAATAATTTATACAAATTAATTGTAAATTAGTGAACAATACATTCATTTTCAAAAAATGAAAATATTCATTATTAAAAATGTATTACCTATCCAATTAATAACTAAAAATAAATGATCAATACCCAACAATAAAATAAATAGTTCATTAGAATTAAATTACTTCTCACTCTATTCCCCCTATAAACTCACAACACACTTCAACAATGAATTATTATACTAAATATAATTACCAATTAATCAATTAATACAAATTATTTCCCAATTAATAATAATTGCCAATTAATAAAATTTCATTGCCAATTAAGAAATTAATGACATTAATAATTAACATAAAATTATTAATACCAATAAATATAAATAATTAATTAATTCCAATTAAATTATTTCCCACCCTATTCCCCTAAAAACCCTCAACCCGCTACAGATCTAAAACGCAAAATGTACTTAAAAATAATTACTAATTCCTAAAAAAAAATTAATTTGTTTACTAAAATTAAATTACTGCCCACCCTATTGCCCTATAAATCCACAACCCGCTACGTAGTAAAATGCATAATTTACTTAAAAAAATAAAATCCTAACCTCAAAATGTTATACATATATTCTAAAACCAGTACAATAATTAACAAAAAATAAACACAAACATATAAAATACATAGTAAAATTCATAACCCTAATATAAATATCAATATTAGTAACCTGGATATTTTTGCTATTGATATTACTAACTTCGATATTAACAAAAATTATATTTCTTACCTGCAGGTCGATATTCTCAATTTTGATATTCTGTCCCTACAATATTTACACCTCGATATTACTGTAGGTCGAAATAAAAAACTCTATTTAGACCACCAATTGGAAGATCATGAAAAGTACATGAAAGCCAGTGTTTGAAGAGAGCTGACCCAAAAGCCCACTCTCCATACGTCTTTATGCTTATTGATGTTTTGATAAAAGCTCTCACAACAGACAGCTAAAGCTGTCTTGTAGCAAGACCTAAAAAATGTAGGCACCAAGCACTCACTAATAGAGCCCCTTACAACAAAGAATAGTGAAATATTAAAAATAGGAAATAACATGGTTTAGGAGGAAGCCACTTATTCTAAACAGATCCCTGAATATAGATATGTTTGTGGACCTTACTAGACAGCTGACATTGAGGGCTTTCCAAATACATATCTATTGATTAGACAACTTGGCCCACAGCATGAAACGGATTAGAATCCAACAGGAAGCACCTAAGAGGTTGCAGGGAAGGTAATACCTCCTCTCACCTGTCCATTCCTCAGCCCACCATTAGTAACTGTTATACGAATTACTTGGGAGGGCCATCCTCACCAAACAAATATAAAATATAAAAAATGCCAGAGGATCTCCAACCTTTTGTTTACTAAAAACTACTTACCATGTAAATGTGAAGTGCACTGCACAATAAAGTTTCCACAGAAAGTTAGTCGATTCCATCCATATTTCATCCAAGATAATCTTTATTTCTCACAAGAATGACCTAAAACAGACAACGAGTTTTGTCCACTACGTGTGGACTTCATCAGGGCATAGTTCTTTATCTTTTATCGTGTCAATGCGTGAAGCATATCGAGAGTCATCCTATTGGACCATACAGATTCCCGGTTGTAGAGATTAGCCTAATCCTCATTTGATCCCCATATTTTAGAGGAAAATAAAACTGATCAAGAATTCCAACTCAATAGCAGGATGACAACTTGATGCGCACTGTCTCCCGCTTCACCAGCCGGGGTCTCGCTCTATTACTTCTATTTGGACTTGCTTCTGGAAATAAGGAAGGTGGTGTGATTGCTACGTAGGCTCACAGTTTCACTGTTTTGTATGTAAAAACTACTTATCTTCAATGAAATCATCCCAAGCTACTAATATCATTTGTATTATAGAGTTGTTACAATCACCACATCAGATAAGATTGTTAGTGGCCACCACATGAAGATTGGCACCAGTGATCACCTCAGCGCATCAGGCAGGGTTGCCTTCAGTAACGCAAAAAACAGATTTGTCCATTTGGTATTCCTTTTACTGAGTAATGCACGTGTCACAGCTGCAACATCCCTGGCACCAATTTAAGTCTCCCCAACACCAAATCATGTACACGCAAATATTGTTGTTTGATTTTAGATTCCGTATGCATTTCCCAATATATGGCCTTATATAGGTATAATTCACATTGCCCTTATATAGGCATAGATATCCAGTCTTTATTTAGGCATAGTCCATGCTACCCAAATACAGGCAGGTCTACTTCCATCCGTTCATCTACATCACAACTATTTCTTGGAAAACCAGACTCTTAAGCCGTTAGGGACTTCCCCTTGCTTGAATATTGATTTCTCCAAGAACTCATTATTATGCATGAACAGCTATTCCTTAGGGGTTCATTCATGATGTTCAGATGACCGACTTTAAGTCAAAGCTGGCATTCCTAAACACCTTCAAGATATAAATATACCTTAACTTGCTATTGCAAAGCACGTTGTGGTCCGGTGCAGTTCGACTACGTACTTGCACGACACAGCTCACTACAGCAAGTGCTGAAGGAAGCCAACTCTCCAGCTGACGCACTGACGAAGACGCTGTCATCCTTCTGCCAAGAAATCCAGCTCCAGTGCTTCTGACTCCCCTTGCAGGGTGTTGGGAAATCGAGTCCCGGTACAGAGATACCAACCTCTCTCATTCCAAGGTATAGAGCTGATTAGGCCCTGGAGAAACCTTTGACAATTCTTGGCAAAACTAAACCTATGCTAAAAGACAAACACCTACTTCTTCCCTCGTACTAGACTTAGGTTAGGTACACTGGGGTAGGCGTATTTAAGAAGCACCAGTTGAGTATTTTAGCCTGTGTTATTTATGTATGTGTTTTTATATATCATAGCAACAGACAATGCTATTACAGTATTATTTTATATTACTGTTTATGCTGTACGCATTATTCTTCACATTCTGTCTAACGATTGTAGCAGTTCACCTCTCTTGCATGAGAAAGAAGACTGTTCAATAAACCCTTTTTGTTAAAACGCCTGCCTCTCTATTTCTGTGCAAACTCTGTAGAAACGAAGCATGCATGATTGACTGAGTGAAATAGTTATCTATTGTTTCTACGACTCTGAAGATATGTTTCGATTTTAGGGGAAACAAAGTTGTCATGTTTATGCGGTTGTCGGAAAGGAATCCCTTCTTGTTTATTCGAGAGTTTCTAGTGACCTCTGAGTTAGCTGGCACACACAATTAAGTTTAGTATACTTGATAGAGACATACTGACATCAGTCCTATGTCAAATCTATAGTATATATTATTCCAATGCGCAGTGCCTATTGGGAATATAGGAACTACACTACAAAATCAGCTTTAAATATATTCTGGAAATCCAACCATTTTTTCTCCAAACATCCGCTTAGGAGTTCTAAAAATAGATATATATTTCTCTGAATACACACTTTACAATAATTGGTTTACATCTAATAATTCAGCCAATCAAAATCTTGTAATTTACTAGGATGGGTTGCACACAGGAGAGCTACTTGCAGTTATCTGGAGTGCTACCAGTTGCTCACGAGCTACTAGTTTGGGAAGCCTGATCTACTCTCTTTTCTCAAAAATGTTACAAATGTACTTTTTGGTCATTGACCAACTGTCACAGTAGTAGATTCGATGTACATTATATCTCATTAGAAATGCATTTACGGCTGCAGTCTAAGCTTTGTTTCCCCCCCATTACCTCCCATAGACATGGTAATTTATGATTTTTTTTTTGGTTCAGCTATTTTGATCTCAATTCACAGATATGTTGAATGTCTATTCTTCGTTAAAATGCTGTTTTATTTCCCGCACAAACTCTATTGCAATTTGCTTTTCAAGTTTGAATTAAAATCACAATTCGGCACACTAGCAATCATTTTAAGAAACTTAATAAGTCACTACCCTTCTAGAAGGCAGAGTTAAACAAGCATTTGCAATGCAATAGGTCTCCATTTGCAAGAGTTTTAGCTATTGGCATTTTAAATTACAATGTATTTTATTTATCTGTTTTGATAATTAGTACATAAATAAAAGGCCTTGTCATTTACAATGCAAATAGCAAAACCGAATGCTGGGATCCCCAGCTCAACGATCTCAAACTGGTAATGCTGGCTTCCTGTCAATCCCAGAAATACCTTCAAAACCCTCTAACTCGCATGAAAAAAATGATTTCCTGGGTAAGCCTTAAGCTTCAAAACCAGATATGGCACCACACTTATTGCGCCCCTGTGCTTACACAACAAAAACATTCTACAGAGGCACTGAATAATTTGCAACTTGAAAGAAGGCAGAGCCTATGCTATACAAATACATTCACTGACTGTGCACTGGCAAGGCACTTTTGCTCTCTCTGTTTTGTAGCGCAACAAAGATGATTTCATATGTTTTGCCGCCACAAACGTGTTCACTGTACCATAGAGGTATAAGTATACTCACTGGGGCCATTGGCATAAAGACACAGTCAAGCTTTGCTTTTTGGAGGTACACTACTTTTAAGGCGCTGCATACAGAAATCTATATATTGAGGTGCCTGAAAAAGCATTTAAACTCCAAATGAGCCTGAAACCTACTTATGACTCTGGCAATCTGAAGGTCCCACTGTCGAAGCCACTACATGAACACAATGTATCCCGAGAATGTGCTGATGTCAATCAATACATTGATATAAAGTACCACGGTACACAAAAAACACATTGTGTCTCAACATGAGCACAAACTGGGCTCCAGTGTCACACAAATGTTGTGTCCTGTTTGGGGAAGTAGGGACACACACGACGCGCACCATCCGTACAGCCCAGGATTGTCAACCCTCCCTGTGCTTCAGGTATGTACGGAAAGGTTCCAACATTTAGCCCTCATTGAGTTCTGGATGAAACAACATACTTCTTTTTTCTCTTAACCCTTTCCCTGTTGATGACGAGCTGGACTCGTAATGGCACACACTGGTCATGTGCTGATGACGAGTCCAGCTCGTCATGAGCCCCTCCCTCGGGGGAAGCACTGGCGCTCAACCGATCCTGCCCGCCTGTATGGGGATGGCAGCGGAGGAGCTTCCGCTGCCGCCCCCCCCCCCACCCCCCCACCCCCCCACCCCCCCCATGGGAATCCTGTGACGTCCGCGCGCACAGCGCGCGCCGACGTCATCAGGGAGTCCCCGGCGCTCGGGAAGCCATTTGCTTCCTGAGCGTCGTGGGAGAAGGTTCGTGTTTGCGTGTCTGGGGGGGGGTTTGGGGCCTGCAAGGAGGGATCCGGGGAGAGGAAAGGGATTTTCCTCTCCCCTGATGTCTCTTTGCAGGGCATTTCTGCCTCACGATCGCGCACAGCGTCGCAGTCGTGCGGCGGAAATGCCCCCACTAGCACCAGGGATTTACATTTAGATTGTAGGAAGCGACCTCTTGGTCAAGGGTCGCTTCCAGGTGAGGTGTAATTGGGTCCTTGATTTTCTGACCCCCCTGGGGGAAAATCGGCCCGTTTTTTCGGGCGTTTTGCCCCCAGGGGGTGCAGAAAATCACCACTAACACCAGGGATATATTCAGGGGCATTTTGTTGGCATTGGAAGCGACCCCTTGGGCAAGGGTCGCTTCCTTGTGGGGGCAACCATTTATTTTGATTTTATGCCCCCCCCTGGGGGCAAATCAGCCCGTTTTTCAGCCATTCTGCCTCCAGGGGGGTGGGGGGGGGGCAGAAAATCGCACTAACACCAGGGATTTTATTGTAGAAATATAGGAAGTGACCCCTTGGGCAAGGGTCACTTTCAGGTGGGGGCTACATTTTTATTTACATTTTCTGGCCCCCCTGGGGGGCAAATCGGTCTGTTTTTTCGCCCGTTTTGCCCCCAGGGGGGCAGAAAATGCCACTAGGCACCAGGGATTGGTTTCATTGCAATGGAAATGACCCCTTGGGCAAGGGTCACTTCCAGGTGGGGGGCTAAGTTTTGATTTACATTTTCTGCCCTTCCTGGGTGGCAAATCTGCCCGTTTTTTGTCTACTTTTCAAAAATGTATAGGTTTGCTAGGTTTCCATAGGTGCCGGCAGAGCTAGGGTTCAAAAACTACAGCTAGTAACTTTGCCAAAACATGGTCATTTTTCCCTGCGAAATTGAGGTGTGACCACGTTGCATTTTGCGCCGTTTCCTGCCCCAGGCACTAGGCCGACCCACACAAGTCGGGTACCATTTTTCTCTGAAGACTTTGGGGAACGCAGGATGGAAGGAAATTTGTAGATCCACGCAGATTCCAGAACTTTCTACCACAGAAATGTGTGGAAAATTTGTTTTTTTGTACACTTTTTTAGGTTTGCAAGGAATTCTGTGTAACAGAACCTGGTGGGAGGCAATCTTGTCACCCCATCATGGATTCCCCAGGGTATCTACTTTCCAAAAATGTATAGGTTTGCTAGGTTTCCCTAGGGGCAGGCAGAGCTAGGGTGCAAAAACTACTGCTAGGCACTTTGCCAAAAAAAGGTCAATTTTTAACTGTGAAATTGAGGTATGACCACGTTGCATTTTGCACTGTTTCCTGTCGCAGGCACAAGGCCGACCCACACAAGTGAGGTATTGTTTTTATCGGGAGATTTAGGGTAATTTAGATTTGTAAATCAACTGTTATTACCTATTGAGTTTTCACACACTTCTCCCTTCAAAATGATAGACATTGTGTAAAAAAATAATAATTTTGAAATATGACCAATAATTCCCATGCTAGTATGAGTATTCCCAATTTTGAAAATGTGGAAATATATACTGTTTCTAAACTCTATAATTTGTACCCAATCCAAAAATACATAGGTGTCTTTTCATACCGATTTTTCCATGTATACATTTTCCCAGAATATTTACTCTATACCCGGTACATAACAAAATACCATTGCAAGCTGCTGCTCGGTTTTTTCTCGGGGTTCGTCGGGGTCTTGCCAAAACTACAAGTCCTGTATATCCCCACAGCCAGGAAGGTCTAACGAATGTAACGGTATATTGCTTTCACAGGGGCTGTCAAAATTACAAGAAGTTACAGGTGAAAACGTTGAGACAAAAGGCTGTTTTGTCAACTAATTTTCAATTTTCCAATATTTAACTGTTAGTTTCTATAAAGAAACCTTCATGGATTTAGACAAATGACTCCTTTCTGAATTCAGAATTGTGTCTACTTTATGAAAATGTATAGCTTTCCAAGATCCATTATTGCTTTCAAACTAATTTCTACCATTAACTGGAAGGAGGTTGAAAGCACTAAAAAAAGCAAAAATAGGCTATGTCCCAAAAAAATGGCAAAACTGTGTGCAAAATGTTGGTTTTCTGACAAAAGACTGTCATTCCCTAAAAGCTGGGAAAATGCTGATTTCAGCCCCACAAACCCTTTTTTGATAACATTTGCAGGGAAAAACCCAGAGGCTTTTATTTGCAACCTGTTTTTCCCCATTTTTCTGAAAAAAACAAAAATGTTACTGTATTTTGCTAATTTTCTGGGACCCTTCAAGGGAATCCGCAAAAGCTGGGCACCTTTAGAATCCACATGATGATGGAAGAAAAGGACGCAAATTTGACGTGGATACCTTATGTGGTCAAAACGTTACAGGGGCCTAAGCGCGCACTACCCCAAATCGCCAAAAAAAGGCTTAGCACAGGAGGGGAAAAGGCCTAGCAGCGAAGGGGTTAAACAACCTCGGATGATGCAATGACCTTTTCAAACCTCTTTCAGGAACATGTAATTCAATTCTGGAGGCACACAGCTTGAAAACGGTGTATCTCTTCAGAAACGCATGCTGCACTTGCTCGCTTCTCGTGCTGCTCCACGGGGACAGGCAGCACACACTCTTTGAGCACCAGGGCTGTGCAAGAGAGCTCCTGAGGGCTGCTAGTCTTGCAGATGATTTAATGCCCAGAGGAACAAAGTGAGGCAGGACTAGTTATACTGTGATGCACCAACTCTTCTGCCAATGGGTGGGAACTGCAGCGTGGTGCTGGCGCCAAGAGAGAGAGCGGACAGACAAAAATATTCCCCAGTCCTGTAATGTTTTTTTTTTATGCACTCCTACCACCCACGATTTACATGGAACCAGGGGGTTAAGTACTGGCATCATTCTAAAACTGATAACTTTCGTTCCATGTAGCTCTTGAATGAGAGACAAATGTGCTAATATACAGCAATAATCTTATATAGCTCCAACTAAAATGGGAACATGTATGTTAAGAGTGGAAGGCCTTACCTGAGCCCCGGCTCTGCTGAGATGGACCACAACCGGCCAAACTTTCTTAACTTTAATGCCGCAGAACACTCCGCAGCGGCCAGGATAAAAGCGCCCTTCTTACCCATGGCGTAAGTGTGCGCCAGCAGGCACAGAGACAAACAGAAGAGTGGTGTGTGCACATCACTTCATGTTTTTCATAGTGGTATACTTTTGGCGCATGCGTATGATGTACATTTGCTTACGTATCAGATCAAGACCCAATATAAAGCATGCTAACTAAAAAAAAGGAAAATTTAACTAATGGTAAGCAGGGAGAAATTATCCAGCAATAGGGAAAGTTTCACAACGCATATAGATTACTAGATGTCTCGGAGAGACCGCGCATATGCGCTGCGTAGGAGAGACCTAAAAAGAAAACATTCTAAAAAAATACCTCAGAGGTTCATTTTGATAACAAAGAGAGTGATGTATCGGGTGTCAGTTGTGCTACCAGATAACTTGTGTTTGCTGGATGGTGGACTCGAACAAATCTTTCTATTGAAATAGCATCCTTAGTTTAAAAAGTCGGTTTGTAGTCTATTCTACTTCTGATCTAGTTCAAGGGCTTTGTGCCGCTGTAGGTTGGCGAAACACACTGGCGGTGTATATACTATTTGTATATATATGTATAAAGAGATAACTCTAACCACTTGTATATGTAGTAGACCTTTGTACTCACTACCATTCCTATGTGATTCTTAGCTTTTAGCCATTTGTATCTCTTCCTTGAGTGACTTTACAACTTGTACATTTGCAATTTTTTCTATTTGTATCTCTTCCCTGTGTGACTTTACAACTTGCACATTTGCAATTTTTTTTTCCTGTTTGTATCTTTTATGTAACTCATGTAATCCTAAATCCTTATGTATCGCAACTGGTTCTTTTTTAAAGCCTGCTGACACCTTTGGGTAATGTTCGCGCTATAGAAAATCGCATCAAATAAATAAATACATTTAAAAAATGCTTTTTAGAGCCTTCCTAAACTTTAGAGAGTACAACTGTTTCCGAAGGTAACCTATAAATTCATTGGCATTCTTGGAAATAAGAAATTTTCAAGCACAAACCGGGCTTTCAGAGGCAGGGGATTCCTTTGAGCGTAAAAAACCAAATTGGCCTGAAAGAAAGACTATTCTGGTTTGCGACACATTTTTATTGGCTGGGCATAGAGACCTGTGCTCTACATGTTAATTGGAGAAATTCAAAAAAGAAATAAAAATAATTACAAAGCCCTGCATTAAATTTTCTTGTTGTTGTTGTTGCTTTTAGCTTGTTCTTTTTGGACTTAGCAACCAGCTCGTCGTGTCCTTCAAAGAAGAAAACACAGTAGCCTTCAAGCACTTATTTCTCAAAGGATTCACTGGTGTTGACGAAGATGATTACACCCGCACTGTATACACGCAGCAGGATGTTTACGAGAGTATATTTTTTGCTGTTGACCGAGTAAGTAATATTTTCTAAAACTGTAAAATGTATTACATGCGTGGTGTTTCTATACCGCTTGCTAAATGTCATACTTTGGTGCAGACCTGGGTGTATACTCCTATGCATAAATTATGCATGAGAATGTTTAGCACGAGAAATATTAAATTGCATCCTAGATGATTCTGGGGACGGAATCATAAGAGCTTATATATGTAATGTGAGTTTAACACGTAGCCCCAGTTATCACAAGATTATGCTTTTCGAAATGTATCAGTCTTGTAGAAATTAAGTGATGTTCAATCGTTCTTTTCTGACTGCATATTGTGTTTCATGTCACAACTACATTTCTATTTCGTCATATTGTATCTACATGGGGACACTGTTGACTCGCCAGGCTTGATTTAAAAAAAATCAACAACAAAAAAACCTGATAAACGCTAGTGCATTTTTCACACATGCTAATTTACAGACCATTTGAGCATGTGAGAAATGGCGTGCATGTATGGAAATCGATACGTGTTTCCGTAAAAACCCCGTGCATATTTTGTGCTTGCGGTGGAACGCCAAGGAGTGTCACACTCCACCTACCCACATAGAAATGTGCAGGAATCTGCACCCGGTGCAACACCCATCACCCAACAGCAGTTTTCTCCTAACACAGAGCTACACCGGGGAAAGATTCCATGCAGGCACGAGACTGAAAAGTTCTACGTCTGCTTGCAAACCCCTTTATCCACATCTTGGAGAGTACAGGTTCACATCCCACCCCTAACTTAGGGAAGGAATGCAGATCTAACCATTGGTACATTTTGGGCTTTTTAAGCTCTTAACATTACAATGCTGCCACCAAGTGTAACATGAGACTACAGTGTAAGGGGCCTACACGGTACATGGGAGCCAAAGCTTGTTAGAGCAGTCGGTAGATGTCTGCTGCTTTATTATGAGTAGATGGTGGGGCTTGAGACCTGAGTCCAGCATGCCTCCTGGCAGCCTACGCCTCCTTGCAGCCTACACCTCCTCGCGCCAGAGGTCCTGATCTGCAATCCTGGCTCTGTAACTGCCGTCACACATTTACGAGCCCGGGCCCGAGCCTTCGCAAACACATATATGCCCTTGGGTTGACTGCTCATTGCTCTTTGGGGAAGAACAACAAAGTGCAAAAGGGTAGCCCTGAATAGCTGAGTGTGCTGGGTGGACCCTTTGATGCTAATCGTTTGCCAAAAACCATAAGTGTTCAACTGATGCTGGTGGAGAAAAATGATTGTAAGTAACAGGGACGATAGCTGGGGGGTATGAAGTCCAGTATTCCCACCCTGTGAGCTCTCACTTCTGGCACCCATGTATCCTCACCCGTGATCATGCTAAAGCGTTCAGACAGGAGCACAGGCCTGCACATGAATGCTTATGCATTTATGTAATTGCTGAAGCTACAACCCTGATTATTGGTTCACTGTCCCTGGATATATGAATAGCCTCTGGAGATGATTTCCTAGCATACTGCAGCAAGGTACATTAAGGATGGCACACTCAAACATCTCGGGTCTAAATAACAATACGATTTTTGTCCAGCCTTCATTTGCATATTTGTGGCTAGTGAGCTCTTTTAAGATGTGTTGGACAGGCCTCGTGGAAGGCCCGCTCCCTCCCCGCATGGCGGGGCCCGGACCCCTGCTCTCCCTGTGTCCAAGACGAGAACTATCCCGGCAATCCACCGGGGCAACCCACGGCCCGCCACAACGGGACTCCAGCTCCTGAACACCCCGGTATCGGCTGGCCCGGGCCCCCTTCAGTACCACTGCCACGGCCCAGCCGCCATTGTTGGACACTACACGACAAGGCCGCGTGGCCTCGGATCGACCCCAACCCTGGGCCTGGCCAGGCCCCGACATCGAGGCACCACCATCCACCCAGGAGGCGAAGAGACCACTTGGCAGGTCAATGGGAGAAGGAGTGTCAATGGCTCCCCTCCGCCAGGTGTCGATCGCCCCCGGCCTCCCCGGGCGCTGGCTCCAGCCCCCTGCTGGGTGTCTGGACTCCCTCATCCCGGACCTCCCGACCTCCAAGTGCGAGGGTCCGGACATCAAAGGGCGCCAGACCTATAACTGGGGCAGCTCCAGAGCAGGAAGGCAGTTGTATCCTGGAGTCGAGACTCGAGAGACACCGAGACAAACTCATCCTTGGAGGCCTGCTGGCGCTGCCGCAGCCCTTTCTTGTGAACCATCTTCGAAGCCTGCTGGCGCTGCCGCGGCCCTCTTTATCGTGAACCATCGTCCCGGCCTGCTGGTGCTGCCGCGGCCCTCCTGGTCGTGAACCATCCACGAAGCCTGCTGGCGCTGCCGCGGCCATCTTCATCGTGACCCATCTTCCAGGCCTGCTGGCGCTGCCGCTGCCCTCCTCATCGTGAGCCCTCTTCGGAGCCTGCTGGCGCTGCCGCGGCCCTCATCACCTCGAACCCTCTTCGTAGCCTGCTGGCGCTGCCGCAGCCCATCGTTGCGAACCCTCAAGCTCGAGGATTGCGAGCTCCCCCTCCTGCTGTTCCCGTACCGGCCCGGTACTGACTGTCCCGCTACCCTTTTTCCCCAAAGAGACTAGAATTGGCAGGACCCTCGTATCCTGATCCCCCTGTATCGTTGATCACCTTGCCTCAAGATTTCTATATAAAGTGTGCAGAACTCATCCTTGTGTGGTGTCCATCTGTGGGGGGGGGGGGGGGAAGTTACTTGTCTGTACGATCACCGGAGACGGCCCTCACCTGAGGCCTCTCCCCCTGTACTCGGCCGACCCTCCGGGTCTCTGTCTAACATTGGTGGCCAGCGGCTCGATCCGAGCCGACGCATAATCGTACAGAGAGTAACTCACCCCACGACACACAGCCACCATGACGACAAAGGAGAGTGGAACAATGGAAAAATTCCTGATGGAAAAACTAGAAGAATATAGCCACAAAGAACTAAAACAATTCTGCATAGAACTGGGCATTGCTACCACAGGACTGAGCACGAATGACGACCTCAAACACGCCTTGGAGTCTTGGGCGGAGACGGGAACGGCATTACCCCAAGACCAAAGCCTCGAGACCACCGAAACAAGCACCGCTCCTGCAGAAGAAAGAAGACCGGGACTCTCGTCCGAGGAGGCCCGAGAACGGGAGAAGAGCCGGCTCCACGAATTGGAACTGGCTCGACTTCGCTTAGATGGAGAACTCAAATTGGCGGAACAAAAAATAACTCTAGAACACTTACGGCTCAGAGAGGAGCGAGAAGAGAAAAAGAGTCAGAGAGAGCTGGAAGAGAAAAGACTAGCCTACGAGCATGAGCGCAACTTGAAGGAACTAGAGATTCGGAGGCAGAACAAAGACCTCGGAGTCCCCGGGCACCAGAGCCCCCCTGTCACTACGGACCCCAAGGTCCACATCCCCAAGGATGTCGTCAGAGAATATTACCGGAACGATGATATCCAGCAATGGTTCAAAGCCTACGAAGTAGCAATGACCTCCCACCGGATCCCACGGAGCGACTTGGGAGCCGGGTTATGGGGGAGGTTTGTCAACGAAGGGCGGGACGCCCTGCTGCAACTCCCGGACCACCAGATGACGTCCTACGACCACATGAAAGCCGCCCTTCTCACTCGATACGGACTCACGCCCGAGATGTACCGCCAGAGGTTCCGCGACTGCAAACGGATCCCGGGTACGGCCTGGGTGGAGTACGTGAACTTCTTTAGCCGAGCCTTCGAGGGGTGGATCAAGGGCAGCAAGGTGACCACTTACGAGCAGCTCTTCGACCTTATTGTATGGGAGCACCTCTCTAATAACTGCTTCGTCGAGCTCAGGCAGCACCTCCTTGACAGTAAACTGACTGAACCTCGGCAACTCGCCATCGAGGCAGACCGATGGGAGAGCACCCGAGTTCCCCGAAACTGGCCCAGCGAACAGAACCGAGCCTCCCAAGGGCCCCATCGCCCCCGAGGGGGAGGAGGCCAGGGTCGGGGCAGAGACACCGTCCCGGTGGCTCCCACCAGCAACACCCCGCCCCCGGCCGGAAGAGGAAGCCCTCCGACACGACCAGGGTTCCGCACCAACGTTACCTGCCACCGATGCCAACGCCCCGGCCACTACGCCAATGATCCCAACTGCCCAAGGAACCCGAGTACCATGCCCCGCCAGGTTGCGGCCGTCGCCCTGGGAGAAGAACAAACTCACGAAGGCACCGAGGAGTACGAACCAGACCAGCCCGAGTGGGAACCCGCCACCATGTCCCTGGTCTGCCTGGGGGAAAGAGACCTGATTCCGCGGGCGCCCCTTCCCGCCAACACGCAGAAGTACAGCCAGTGGGTCAACATTAATGGGCACCGGGCTGAAGCCCTCCGCGACACCGAGGCCAGTGTGACCGCAGTCTGCTGCCATCTGGTGACCCCGGACCAGATCTTACCAAATATCCTTTGCCCAGTACGGTCGGCCGATAACTCAGAGCCTGTGTCGGATGGCCTGCGTTCCCTTAGAGTGGGAAGGGGTATCCGGCATGCTAAAAGTGACTGTCCGCGACGATGCCTCCTGGGGAACGACCTTGAAAGTTCTCCCTGGTCAGCCGTTGAGCGAAGAGAGCACCTGGGGATGCTGGGCCTCCCTGAATGGGTCTGCGTAACGACCCGGTCCATGGCCGCCCGCGCCATCCCCAGTCCCGAAGAATCAGAATGGCCAGAACCCCCTCCACCGATCGTCCAAGAAGGAGCAACCCTGGAATCCAGTTCCCCGGATTCCAGCGAAGAAGGACTTGTTCGGCTCCGGACCTTCCCGAGCTGGCCCAGTGGCATCAAGAGGGTGGCCCCACTCAGGAACAATTCCGACAGGAGCAGAGAACATGTCCCTCCCTCGAGGGACTCCGATAGCAAGCCCTAGCCCAGAGCGCAGGAGACACTTTGGGGGCCCACTGGATTTATTGGGACAATGACCTGCTCTACAGTGAGCAAAAGATTGCCGAGTTGGGGGCCAGCCGGGTGCTGGTGGTCCCCCTCCGCTTCAGAGACTTCCTCCTGAACCTAGCACACGATGTGCCTCTTGCCGGACACCTGGGGCAAGACAAAACGTACAGCCGCCTGGTGACCCACTTCTACTGGCCAAAGATGCGGAATGATGTAACAAACCACTGCCGGGCCTGCCCAACCTGCCAGGCCAGCGGGAAGAGCGTCCGAAAACTCAAAGCACCCTTGCAGCCTTTCCCCATCGTCACCACCCCGTTTGAACGGGTAGGAATAGACATTGTGGGGCCCCTGGAGCCCAGAACAGCACAAGGACACCGGTTCATCCTGGTCCTGGTGGACCACGCCACCCGCTATCCCGAGGCCATTCCTCTTCGGACCGTGACGGCGCCCGTGGTAGGCCGAGCCCTGATGGGGATCTTCTCACGGGTGAGCTTCCCCCGGGAAGTCGTCAGTGACAGGGGCACGAACTTTATCTCTAAATACATGAAGTCCCTCTGGCAACAGTGCGGGGTCACCTACAAATTCACGACCCCATATCACCCGCAAGGAAATGGGCTGGTAGAGCGGTTTAACCGCACCCTCAAGGGGATGATCGGGGGCCTGGAAGAACCCCTACGTCGCCAATGGGATGTGCTGCTCCCGTGCCTCCTGTTCGCGTACCGAGAAGTCCCCCAGAAATCCCTGGGCTTCAGTCCGTTCGAACTACTATATGGACACCCCGTCCGGGGTCCCCTCAGCCTGGTCAAAGAAGGGTGGGAGGTGGCCCATCAGAAGACTCCTCCGGATGTATACAAGTACCTCCTGACCCTCCGTAACCAGACCCAGCGATTCAGGGAACTCGCCAAGGCCAGCCTTGAAACCAGTCAGGAGGACATGAAGCGATGGTATGATCAGCATGCCTCCTCCATCGAGTTCGAGCCGGGACAACAGGTCTGGGTGATGTCCCCGGTTGAACCCTGCACCCTACAGGACAAATGGATGGGGCCCTTCAAGGTAGTAGAGCGCAAGGGTCCAGTCACCTACTTGATCGACATGGAGTCACCCCGGAACCCCCTACGGGTCCTCCACGCCAACAGACTCAAACCCCACTTCGTGCGCTCGGAACTCAGCCTCCTGATGGCTACCGATAGTGGGACTGAAGAAGACTCCGAGCCCCTTCCTGACCTGCTGAGAACGCTCGAAAAGGACGGCTCCGTGGAAGGGGTCAGACTCTCCAATGCCTCATCCCCAGAGCAACGCCAAGACTGTCGAGACCTTCTGCTCCAATTTGCCGACCTGTTTTCCCTCATCCCCGGGGTCACCCCCTGGTGCCTTCACGACGTAGATACCGGGGATAGCCCCCCTATTCGACACAGGGCGTACCGAGGGCCGGATCGAGTGCGCGCCTGCATCCAGACAGAAGTCTCCAAAATGCTGGCTCTAGTAGTGATCGAGCCATCTGACAGCCCCTGGGCCAGCCCAGTCGTGCTGGTCCCCAAGGCTGCCGCCCCGGGCGTCGCCCCCGAGCTCAGGTTCTGTGTGGACTATCGGGGTCTGAACGCCGTTACCAAAACCAACGCTCACCCCATCCCCCGGGCAGATGAGCTGATTGACCGCCTGGGGGCCACCCGCTACCTGAGCATCTTCGACCTAACAGCGGGCTACTGGCAGATCGGCCTCACCCCAGGGGCCCAAGAGCGATCCGCCTTCTCTACCCCGGATGGCCACTACCACTTCAAGGTGATGCCATTCGGCATGAAAAACGCCCCAGCTACCTTCCAGAGACTCGTGAACCAGGTACTGGCGGGCCTTGAAGAATTCAGCGCCGCTTATCTGGACGATATTGCTGTGTACAGTCGCCACTGAGCAGACCACCTCCACCACCTCTGGGAGGTCCTGCACGCCCTCCGGCAGGCCGGGCTCACCATCAAAGCCAGCAAATGCCAGATTGGCCAAGGGTCCGTGACCTACCTGGGACACCAAGTGGGGAGCTGTCTGGTGGCCCCCCTCCAGCTCAAGATCGCTGCCATCCAGGCCTGGGAACCCCCAGTCACCCAAACAGAGGTCCGAGCCTTCGTGGGGCTCACCGGGTACTACCGGCGGTTTGTAAAAGACTATGGCAGCATTGTGGGGCCCCTCACAGAACTCACATCCAAGAAAAACCCCAAGACAGTCAACTGGACTCCGGAATGTCAGGCGGCTTTTGAGAAATTGAAGTCCGCCATGTGCACCGCTCCCGTGCTCCAGGCCCCCGACTACAGCCGGGAGTTCACAGTACAGACGGACGCCTCCGATCATGGCGTGGGGGCCGTCCTCTCCCAACTCAACACCGAGGGGGTCGATCAGCCAGTGGCCTTCATCAGCCGACGCCTGCTGGCCCAAGAACAGCGCTGGAGCACCATCGAGCGGGAAGCCTTCGCCGTGGTGTGGGCCCTCAAGAAGCTCCGGCCCTATCTCTTCGGTACCCACTTCTGGGTGCAAACGGATCACCGACCCCTGTAATGGCTGATGCAGATGCGGGGAGAGAACCCAAAACTGTTGCGCTGGTCCATCTCCCTGCAGGGGATGGACTTCACTGTGGAGCATCGTCCAGGCCAAGACCACGCCAACGCAGACGGCCTGTCACGCTTCTTCCGCCTCGGCGAGGAGAGTACCCAAGAGGATGGGTGACTCTCCCTGCCTTCAGCTGGGGGGGACGCATGTTGGACAGGCCTCGTGGAAGGCCCGCTCCCTCCCCGCATGGCGGGGCCCGGACCCCTGCTCTCCCTGTGTCCAAGACGAGAACTATCCTGGCAACCCACCGGGGCAACCCACGGCCCGTCCACAACGGGACTCCAGCTCCTGAACACCCCGGTATCGGCTGGCCCGGGCCCCCTTCAGTACCTCTGCCCCGGCCCAGCCGCCATTGTTGGACACTACACGACAAGGCCGCGTGGCCTCTGATCGACCCCAACCCTGGGCCTGGCCAGGCCCCGACATCGAGGCACCACCATCCACCCAGGAGGCTAAGAGACCACTTGGCAGGTCAATGGGAGAAGGAGTGTCAATGGCTCCCCTCCGCCAGGTGTCGATCACCCCCGGCCTCCCCGGGTGCTGGCTCCAGCCCCCTGCTGGGTGTCTGGACTCCCTCATCCCGGACCTCCCGACCTCCAAGTGCGAGGGTCCGGACATCAAAGGGCGCCAGACCTATAACTGGGGCAGCTCCAGAGCAGGAAGGCAGTTGTATCCTGGAGTCGAGAGACACCGAGACAAACTCATCCTTGGAGGCCTGCTGGCGCTGCCGCGGCCCTTTCTTGTGAACCATCTTCGAAGCCTGCTGGCGCTGCCGCGGCCCTCTTTATCGTGAACCATCGTCCCGGCCTGCTGGCGCTGCCGCGGCCCTCCTAGTCGTGAACCATCCACGAAGCCTGCTGGCGCTGCCGCGGCCATCTTCGTGACCCATCTTCCAGGCCTGCTGGCGCTGCCGCGGCCCTCCTCATCGTGAGCCCTCTTCGGAGCCTGCTGGCGCTGCCGCGGCCCTCATCACCTCGAACCCTCTTCATAGCCTGCTGGTGCTGCCGCGGCCCATCGTTGCGAACCCTCAAGCTCGAGGATTGTGAGCTCCCCCTCCTGCTGTTCCCGTACCGGCCCGGTACTAAGACTGTCCCGCTACCCCTTTTTCCCCAAAGAGACTAGAATTGGCAGGACCCTCGTATCCTGATCCCCCTGTATCGTTGATCACCTTGCCTCAAGATTTCTATATAAAGTGTGCAGAACTCATCCTTGTGTGGTGTCCATCTGTGCGGGGGGGAAGTTACTTGTCTGTACGATCACCGGAGACGGCCCTCACCTGAGGCCTCACCCCCCGTACTCTGCCGACCCTCCGGGTCTCCGTCTAACAAGATGTTTTGAAAGTGACCTTTTATAAACTCACCAGTCCATGACCTAGCTTGAGAAGTGTATGGTATTCATGAGGAAGACATTCCGGTTGCCTTGAGGCACTTAGGTTTGGGGAGATCCACTGCTGCATGGCCCAACAGATCTTGATCATCCAACCACAAGTGGGTCCAAGAATGAAGTAGTTGCGTGTTGTTCGAGTCCTAATTTGTTTCACAACATTTTCTGTTTGTCAGTTTCACATACAGTGACTTGTTCCGCTATATAGTAAATAGATGGTTCTCAGTACTAGGATTAGACCCATCGAAGAGGAGATTGGATTACGTCCCTTTACTTTTTGGCGTAGACTATGGGCGACCCCTGAATTATTAGCCTATCAGTCTGAATTCAAGGCGATTTTGGGGCTCCCAGGGGTGGGAAAACTATCCTGGTTTGCACACATAAAAGACCTGTTCTTCCGAACCTATGGACCCACCCTGGGGAAGTGTCCCAGACAATATCGCTGTTTGAAATAATACAAGCTTACAGACTGTTTAGATTGGCTGAAATTCAAGGGAGCATAACGCCAGGCTGTTTAACCTCTGACTTCCTCAATTTTAAAGACCAGTATTCGTTTGAACCCTTACTTGATGCTGTTCATCCATTCATGGCAAGGAAACTTTATGCCCAGTTTAGATTGGGTTGCTTGCCGGTTCATGCATTTACAAGCAAATGGTCAAAAGTTTCTCCTGTTCGTGTCCCGATTGTTTTTGCTGTGTCCCGTTTCCTCAACTCCATGTGGCATAGGCGCTGCAAGTTTTTAAATTCTCCTTGCACATGTTAAATATCCCTTTTCCTACTGTTTTACCCGTATTCATTCATGAAAAACTTTTTAATTTTTTTTTTAACTGCTATGAAATATGATCAATTCATTGTATAGGGTTCTATTTTGTAATGTTTACTAATGCCTTTTACTTCTCAATTTCAGTGATATACATATTTTATCTTTTGTTTTTATGATCTATAATGACCAAAATAATGCTTGGCAATGGAATGGTATGGAATGTATTTTATTTTCCCAAGGATTGCACTTTACTACCTCAGTAGTAAAAACCAGTCTGCATTCATCCTTGCACTACTGTGAACAACTTTGGTGTACTTTGCTAGTGAACAAAATCATTTTTCAGGCAGAGCAAATTAGAGGACTTGGTGAAGATATTCTTATTTCTGGAGGTCCAGTGGGAATCCAGACTTAGTTACTGAAGTTTTTGAGAATTATATATTGCACCTGGCTAGGTAATGTAAGGCAGTCAACTGAACCACAATTTGAATGTAAGGCGTCACTTATTTGCATTCATTCTAAATAAAATAGTTTAAAATGCATGGTATGATTTTTAATTTAATAAAGTATCTTGTTTTCTCAGTACCACCGGATACGAAGTTTGTCATTGGGCACTGTTGGTTATGAACACGCTGAAGACATGAAAGGTATAAAGATCTGTAAGCGGCACTATCGCAGAGGTGCGGTCCTTCCTTACAATAATACTTTCTACATCGACCCTACTATTGAAAAAGGTAAGGCAGATTCAAACAAAGTGAACTAAAACCAGTCAGCTATGTTCATTTCCTTTCAAAGTGCTTACTGTTTGTAAGTCTCATACCACAATTGATATAAATTTTAAAAATACATTTTTTTCCAGGTCTGACTGTCAGTGCAGCAGTCTGCTTTACCTAATGTTAACAATTTTTCAACCTGATTAAAGTGGACTTTGGCTCTGTCTGCCCAAGGATTTTTTCCCTGCTCACTTCGTACTAATGGCTCTTTGGCACATCATTCTGCCTTCTGTGCCGAGCTGTGCATCTCAATACATGTGGGCTATTTACCATCTCAAAAGCACACTGAATCATCACACATTACTCTGGTGCACTGTATACAAAAAATCAATCGTTGCAGCAGGCTTTTCCTTAATGATTTACTCAGAACGCAAACCAGACCAATTTTCTTGGTCAATGCTTGTTTTTAGTTTAAAGCTTGATCTCATTTGTCTGACTGAACGTATGTTAAGTTTGAACAAGTTGTTTTACTCCTAGAGTCCTAAAAGTATATTAATCTAAAAAATGGGTGTGTTGTGTTCGAGTTTTGGGATTGATTGCTTAGTTTGGACTACCTTTGGGAAAATCACCACATATAGCACTAATGAAATGTTATCATGTGAAGTCTGCTGTTTCCTGGTTTGGGTAGGCCCAAGTGTCTTCAGAAGCGCTAAATATGATTTCAGTAATGTTCATGCTAGGTCCTTAGCTGCTGTCTTTCAGCACAGTTAGAGCTGCAAACCGGAGCGTGCATGACTGGTCTAAACCCATGTCTTTTGGGCTCTTATCAACAATGTCCTGGGAACAAAGGGTCATTAGTACTCTGATAGTCACCCTACTAACATGTTACTTACTTCTTTGCACTTATAGGAAAATAAACAGGAACTCACCAAACCGGAGTATCTGCACTTGACACTGACTCTATCAATGATGGGATTTGACACACAATGTCTTACAGAGACGATGAAAGAAGTGGGAAGTTTTGAGAAATGGGGTTATTGGATGGGGGGGGGGGTGGGGAGCGCTTCTCAAGCAATCTCCACAATCCTTGCCGGGGTGAACCACAAAAAGTCACAAAATTAACTTGCGTTTACCCTAAGCAGTCGGGCTTCAGTTAGAATCGGTGTAAAGTATTTATGCAGTACATAAACAGTAATAAAGTGAAAGCACAACACAAGAAAAATTCCACGCCAATTTTTGAAAAAGAGTTAAATGTAATAAATTATTTGATCCCTGAGAAAAAAAATCTAATCGGTAAAACCAAAGCTATACCATTTTAAAGCTTTTAGCAAAGTATATCCTCTAAAAGCAAAGTGCCATTTTCATCATCTGGTCATGCTAGATTGGGAGAAATTCACAAGTTCTGGCCAACTGAGCTGGAGTGTAGGCCGAATCTTGGATGGTCGTTACTGTACTTTTGGGTTTGCGATAGCCGCAGGCTGTCAATGCTGTAGCACAAAGTGCAGAGCTCACATTTCCAATTGACACTGGTGGTTGCTGCATCACTAGAACTTTGTTTTGACGATCAGTAAGATCTTGGCATGAATGGGCCCATTCGTAATCGTGAGGGCAGTCCTTCTGTAGTATCCCAAGGTCCAGGAGTGTACTGTAGAGTAGGTCTCGGGGTTCCAATTTTCTACCTGGCCCCTCCTTTGAGTGGGAAAAGCTTCTGGAATGTTCCCCCTTCAGGGGTGTCTTGAATTTCCTGCCCCTCCCGCTCTGCTTTCTGTCTGTTTGAAGGAACAATAGGTGAGGTCAAACTGTGAGTGTGCTTGGCCAATGCCTTTAAAGTGCACCCCCCCCCCCCCCCCCCCAACCCCCCCACCAATCAAGCCAGGCTAGCTAAGCCTGAAAACTCCAAGACCTTCTATTGTGATACTGTCTGGGAGGAATACACAAAGGCCAACTATACCTAGTCATGTGACCCAGGAACAGGTTGCAGGCACCAAATGGTTAGGGCAAGAAAATGCAGACTTTCTTAATGTCTATTTGCTTTTTTTACATTAAAATTATTTTATTTACATTGCTTTTCCACTTTCAAATATTTTAGCTTCTTCTGTTGTAATATGACTTAATTATTCAGATATGATATCTGCCCCAATTTTCAGTATTATGTATACATAAGTGCACCAGCCTAGCCTCGGCTGCTGTGATAGATTTAGATCGGTTTTTCATACAGATCTTTTCATTATTAAATAGATTTGATGAAGTCCGATTTGAAGGAACAACTTTATTTTATATCTATTTTGGCAACCGACTCCTCACACAGACACAACACCTACTCTGCACACCTCTCGCACTGCCCTCACACCTGACTCCACCCACTGACTGCAGCCTCCCTTTACCAATTTGTCGTTTGTGATGGGTTTTTTTCATTTGCCCTCTACTCTTTTCCGTGGACTAAATGCAGCTCTTTCGTAGGAAGCGTCCAAAACAGAAAACAAACCATGTTCCTGGGGAAAACAACGAGCAACTTATTTGCAGAACTCCCCTGGCGCATAAGCAATAGAGCAATGTGTGTATGTAAAGTGTTTGTGAAAGCATGTGTTGCAGGGAGCAATCCCACACTGTGTTTGTCACATAACGGCTCACATACCCTTGTAGCAAAGAAAGAAATCTAAACCAGTCAATCAACAAAAAACAGTCGGTCAGTGTGAGACAGACGAGTTCTTTGGGATGGAAAGCAAAGTCAATGATTCATGGCGTTCGCTTGTTGGAATTGTGTGATCCTACAGTGCACAACTCCCGCACTGTGCCTTAGTGTCCTGGCCGGTGTGCTTTGTAACATGCTGTGCAAACACTGCAAGAGATAGCATAAGGTAACTGTAGAAAACATAGGTAACTAGTAAATTGCTCACCAGAAAATTCAAATATTTCACGGAGTACTGAAAAGTGTTGTCTGCGAATGTTCACGGAGCTTCCAGAAACAGTCCTTCAATACTATGTAAAACATCTCCCAAAGTATGGTCTGTTAAGTTGGATGAAATCTACTAATACAGTACCTTTTTACGTGCCTTTAATTAAGAACCAAGCAAGAGCCAGAATTCAATATTTTTAGACTTGGTACTTCAAAAACCTTCCAGATACAGAAACGGACAAAGATCCAATCATCTATAAGCAGTTCTTATTAAATGCATTAAGGGAAAGAAATCTCAGTGCCAGGTTTTTCAAAGGTATTCTAAATACTTTCAGTTCCTGGCCACCCCACCTATCTCTCAGAACCACAAGCTGGCAGAGGACTCCTCCACCTGCAAGTTAGCACTAAGCAAACTTCTCATGGGCCTCTTCGGAGATGTAGTGACGCAGTAATGTAACGTAAATTGAGGGGGGCCCTCTGCAAAATGTGAAGCGGGGCCACGGAGTCCCCCATATCTCACTGCTATTCAGTGGCCTGTGGTGGTATGGGACCCTCTCTAAATGTCTGGAGGGGGTGGTTCCCTGGGGGCTTGCTTTGCGTCCCTATAGGAAGGTGTATCTTGTGGTTAAACAGTCACTTGGTCCTACTTTGCTTATTGTAACTCAAACCACGTACGTGTATTCTACTTCTTTCCAATTCCTGACTTGCTTAATACAAATGTTGCTCTTCACCGAGTTTCTGCATGGTGCACTCCTTATTACCAAATGCACGTGTGTTTCCTCTCCTTTCTGGCTCATGCGCTAGTACTGCTGCTGCAACACTTCACTAACTACAACTTTGTCTGCTGTCCTTCTAACTCACCCTGTGAGGTTAATAGCCCAGAAATACCTGCCATATCTACCAGACTAGAATTGGTTAATCGTCTGTAATTGTAGGTCCGTTAAGTATAAAACGCTCATTTCAGAGCAATAATGTTGCGTGAAATACAACAGTCTTGTTTAATTGCTGTAATTGTTGCTAAAGCATGTGCCTGCTCTATGGATTCTGAAAACATGGCTGTGGACGGTCTGTCCACCGCTTGACTGGGCTCAAAACCATTGGTGTAGGAAGGTTAACTCCTTAACCGAGGCAGGTTATCCGCCGCAGTGCGGGCGTTCTAAAGGGTGGGTAGGGCTGCGTCGGACGTTGGTCGTGTGCAGCACTGGTGAGGGAGTGCTCGCGATTGCCAACGGCCAACGGCAGCAGGGAAAGGGTTAAGAAAAATGTTAAAAGGCACTTTAAGTCACACAAGAGATGGCCCCCAACTGCCCCATGAAACTGCTATATGCCGGGACTCTTACAATCCTTGTGATGTGGTGGTTGGGGTGCAAGCGCGTGTAACGCACATACCCTCTGAACACAAACCCCTCTGAACACAAACCCCTCTGAAGCTCTGAACACAAACCCCTCTGAACACAAACCGCTCTGAACACAAACCCCTCTGAACACAGACCCTTCTAAACACACACCTCTCTACACAAACCCCTATAGATACACACACACACTACCCACACACCCCTTGCCACACACACCCACAAACTCCTAGCCACACACACCCACAAACTCCTAGCCACACAGACCCACAAACTCCTAGCCACACACACCTGCACCTCTAGCCAGAGACACCTGCACCCCTAGCCACAGACACCTGCACCCCTTGCGCCACAGACACCTGCACCCCTTGCGCCACAGACACCTGCACCCCTTGCGCCACAGACACCTGCACCCCTAGCCACAGACACCTGCACCCCTAGCCACAGACACCTGCACCCCTTGCGCCACAGACACCTGCACCCCTTGCGCCACAGACACCTGCACCCCTTGCGCCACAGACACCTGCACCCCTTGCGCCACAGACACCTGCACCCCTTGCGCCACAGACACCTGCACCCCTTGCGCCACAGACACCTGCACCCCTTGCGCCACATACCTGCACCCCTTAGCCACACACCTGCACCCTTAGTCACACACCTTCACCCTTAGTCACACACCTTCACCCTTAGCCACACACATTCACCCTTAGCCACACACATGGGTAGGAATGTTCGGAACACATGAGTGACTTCTGTGCTTTTGCTCTCATGCCCTCTTCCTCCCTTCTATCATCCCTTCCCCGGCTTGGTGTGGCGGGCATCTTGGCCTCCTCACATGGAGGATTGCGAGGCACTGGCCACCCAATCCACACTCGCTTTAAAATAATGTGTAGCGCTGGAAACGCTGCCGCTGGTTCACGCAGTATTGTGACAGAACCTTCTGAGCAGATAGGATTAAAACCTCAAGGAGAGAGTCCTTCCTTGACACCTCACCATTACGTTTTAATGCAGAGTCCACATTAGGTGAGGAAGAGCCTTTCTGCCCATTCACCCACAGGAACGCAATACACAGACTCTTTCAGTAAAAGGCACAACTTTTGCCGACCAAAAATCTGGTCTCGTGGTAATCCAAGTGTGGAATGCGCCGGAGCCCCTAACTGACTTGGTGCTTCCTAAAACTCTTTTTCTGTTGATCACATAAAGTCTGCTTCCAGTTGCACAGTCAAGCCAGACCTAAAGAACTTTCATATACGTAAAATGGGAATGTTTGGTTGAAACATTTAATCTGATGTTTCTAACTCTTAATTTTTCTGTTTTCATGTACAACGTCATTAGTTGTTGCAGGTTTGTGTTCTTGTCTTTCCAGTGGTAGCTGACTGCTTTATACTGACACAATATTAAAAAAAGTTATTTCCTTTTTTTTCTAGAGTGTTTAACCAGCAATTCAACTCGTGATTGGCATATGATGAATGCCACCTTTTTTAAGCTAGAATTTTACAGGTAATTTGAGAATTTCAATTTAAACGGAGACTCACATTAATTAGAGGAAAAAAACAACTATTTTCTTTTCCTTTCTTCTAGGCTTATAAACGTTGAAATCTTTTTCAAGCTGAAAGGTATCGCTCTTCAAACAATTCGTGCTCGTGAATTACCAGACTGTTATGTTTTTCATAACACAGTAAGTTAAATTTTTTTTTTTTTTTACTACAAAATAATACATTCGTATCTCCTGTTATGAGATGCAAAATGTATTTTTTATTGTTGCTGATTTATATTGATCGAACAAGGCAAACCAGCTGATGGAATGCGTTGCAGAGAAATAGCAGTATACATATTAAGCAGAAATCTAAGTAATTAAATACGTTGTTACATTAAAGGTTACAAATACAAAACTGGAATTATTTTGGCATTTTGTAAAACTGTAATGACTAGAGAACTTCTGACTTGTCTCTATTCTCAGTGACTCGCAAAGTGAGCTGTTGGCTTACAGCCGTGTTTCCATACGTCAGCAACTAACTCTAAACCTTACATTTCTAATTTCACAGTGGCAGAAACTGATTTTATTTTCACAGACCTCTTTGGTTTGGGCTGTAATGAATAATCTTTAAAATTCATATTTTATTTAGTATTTGACATATGTAAGATTACTATTTCCATATAATTTTTCATTCAAAGATACGTTCTGTACGTAATTACATTTCCTGAGCTTAGGGTACATCCAATCTAAAAGCTAAAACTTCTTATTTCTTCAAGAAAATTGTAGACTCAGCCTCTAAGTCAAAAGACATTTTCTCCATTGTGGAAGAACTCTCGCACCCAGATAGGATCACCATTAAAGCTCCCCCCTCCCAGGCACTTTGTGACTCCCTTAATTTGTTTTTCATTGAAAAAAATCGTTAAAATTAAAAACAGTATTCCTTGTCTTGTCCCCTGACTCGTCCACTCCAGCCACCCCTCCTGCTGCTCATAATCCTCAACAAATTACACAGACACCTCCTATTTCGGAGGACAAGTTTTTAGCCGTAAATAAGGTGACCTCTGGCTCCCCCACTGACTGCTGCCCCCCTCATGTCCTGCGTGAGGCCTTTACTGCCTGCCCCACTCCCCCTCTGACTCTTCTCAAGAACTCACTCAAAGTGGGCTTGGTCCCTAGCTCTTTTAAAACCGCTGCAGTGGTGCCCATTCGCAAGAAGCCCAATGCTGACCTGCCCCTTATGAACAACTTTCGCCCCATTTCCCTACTCCCTTACCTCAGTAAAGTACTTGAGACCCATATCACCAACTTCTTGAGCTCATTTATTAGCACACGCAGTTTCTCAATCCTCAACAGGCCGGTTTTCGACCTGCCCATTCAACTGAGTTGGTCATTCTCTCAGTGATGGAGGAGCTGCGGAGGGGCGCGGACCTTAACATCAGTCAGGCTTTGGTGCTTCTGGATTTGTGGGCTGCCTTCGACACGGTCAACCATGATATCCTGGTCGGCCGTGTCGACGAGGCCGGCATCCGGTGTTTAGCCCTTGACTGGGTTTGCTAGTTTGTGAGTAACCGTCACCCGGCTGTCCGTCTCTCCCAGTTCTCTGCTGACAAGGTTGGGTTGATATGCGGTGTCCCGCAGGGTTCCTCTCTTTCCCCCCTCCTTTTCAACTTGTACCTTACCCCCTTATCCGGTCTCTACGAGGCAGCAATGTCACTGCATTTAATTATGCAGATGACATTCAATTGATCTTCGATATCGACCCCTCGGACCAATCCATCCACAACTTCCAGTCCACTCTGTGCCACATCAGCGATTGGATGGGGGCAAATCATCTGAAATTCAACCCCAATAAAACCGAATTGCTTCTTATCGGGGGCGCCTCCAATCCGTGAAGCTCTAACTTTTGGCCTACTCTCTTGGGTCTCCCCCCCCCCCACCCTGCTGACTCCGCTAAAAGCCTTTGGGTGGTCATCTTTCGATGAAACCCCAGATTAATACGGTGGTCTCCTAGTTTTTTCCACTTACGTAAAATCCGCAAGATATACCGCTTCCTCACTACAGAGGCTCTCACCCTGGCTTTATTGGCCCTGGTAAATTCCAGGTTAGATTATGCCAACTCCCTCTATGTTGGCATCCCTGCCTACCAGTTGAATCGATTGCAGCGGTTTCAGAACCAGGCTGCACGATTGATTTTCAATCAGCCCAGGCACCAGCACGTTCGTCACCTGTTAAAAACCCTCCATTGGCTCCCTGTAGCCAAACGTTGTAACTTCAAACTAGGCTGCACCATCTTTAAAGAGCTGGCCAGCCTCGGCCCAGCCTTCATCTCCTCTCTCCTCTACCACTATGCCCCTTCCCGTAACCTCCAATCCTCCCATCTTGCCTTACTTAAGATAACCACCTTCAAACGCAAGAAACATGGAGGGCTTAGATTCTCGTTTCTTGCCCCTTCTTTTTGGAACGCACTCCCTTTAGAGTTTAGGCTCACCACCTCTTACACCCACTTCAGGTCTCTCCTGAAAACCCACTTGTTCTGCAAAGCACATATCTAGGTTTTCTTCCCTTCCCCCGTTCCTTTTTCTCCTCCCCGTTCTCACCTCACCTTATCTGTCTCCCTCTTGCCCATAGCGCCAAGAAACCGTTTGGTGTAAGTGCGATCTATAAGAACTTTCACATAACATAACATAATGCTAAAGGACTCTGAAAAGAACCACCAGGCTCCAGGCAAAGCAAAGGCTTCCCGGGTCAAATTGAAGGAATGGGACAGGACTCCTAGCAAATTAACTCCTCTGCCCAAGTAGGTATTAATGGGATGTCTAATGCAGACTCTTGATCCGAGAGGGCTCTTTAGAGTTAGTTGCAGAAGCTATATTATGGGGCAGAATTTTGTAACAGACATGTGAGGAATGCCTGTGTCCTTTAGGTGGAAAAACGCATAGATTGTGTCATATTTCCCCTACCCGTAAGACTCTACATGATTTAAATAGCTGGAAATCGAATTGCTGCACTAGTTGAGGGTCCTTAATATTCGGATATCACAACACCAAAGAATTGCTGTACTACTATCCAAGCATGGATCTCAAAGGCTCCGCTCAAGTAGAGCCTAAAGTTCATTCTCATCTCTAATGCCAGAAAGCAACTCCAGGTAAAGGAATGTCTTGATAAATCAAATGCAGACGGCGTCCTGTGCGAAGTTGGCCTTGTATATGATGTCCACTAATTAAAGTGGGCACCTTGCACCAGTCCAAACAACCATTATGGTGATTTAAGACGTCAAAGATAACCTTAGAGAGCTATCCAAGTGGCAGCTGTGGAGAGCAGCCTTCAGGCTTTGTCTTGAAGGAATGTGAAGCAGAGTGCAACCTTATTGTATTGGTTAAATGAAAGGAGAACCACACAGTAGTTATACAAATATGTATTTATTAATATAACGCTCTCTAGTACGACACAGTATATCCTACACAGAGATAATCACAAAGTGCACAATACTTAAGCACAGAAATGATAGTAAATAGCACTAATACACAGTGGGACCCAGAGGGGAACCAAACCATATACTAAAACAGTGGTAGAAGAACCACGACTCGAGTCAAGACAGTGACAAGACTGTGTCTAGAGGTTGTAGAATCGCTGGGACCCCAACAAACTACCCATGGTGAGTAAGTGGGGACCGCCATGGAGGAAGGGTGCAGTGTGGGAACATGACTGCGTGCCCTGTACAACTCTACGGGAAACTCGCAATGGAAGTTTGAGTTTAAGGACCCCTCCCAGTGGACTTTGAAGGAACCCCATGGAAGTTAGGAGTTTGGAGAGCACCCCACCTGTGGATACCGAGGTACCCAAGTTACCTATCCGAGGAAAGTCGGGTGCATAGGTCTGTAGTGGCGTCAGAAACCGCCATTGAACCCAGTGGAGGACTCGGAATAAGAGCTGCTGCTGGAAGGAAGAAAAGTGTGCGTTGGCTTCCAAAGGTGGATTCTTGTTGAAGAGTACCTGAAAGCAGAGGCACCAGAGTCTGGGTCACTCCCGAGTGCCGAGGGGCTCGGTAGACTAATGACCACCGATGTTGGGTGCCTCAGGTTCGTTGATGGAGTTCTGTACTGCAGCCACGGGGACCAGGAGATGTCAAGGATGACCAGGTGCTGGATACGAGCTCTCCCATGAAAGATGTTGAGTGCTGAGGAATGGGCGTCTGGCGGAAGCACCAATGAGCCTTGGCAACGGCAACCCACACAGAAGGTCAAGGATTGTTACGGTTCGGACCAGCAAGGTCCAGGAGATTCACCACACACAGAGGAGTCAGGGCAGGCCTGAAGCAACCAGCCCAAGGAAAGCAAAGTTTACCATCAAGTGGACTCACAGGCTGGAGGCACAGGAGTTGCGAGAGGACCTTGAGTGATTTCACCAAATTGCAGCCCACAAAGCATTCAGTGCGAGGAGGCCAGAGTTCTTGGTAGGAAATGGTGCCAGAGGTTGGGGCTACTTGAAGCCTAATGCACTTGTGCCGGAAATGCCAACAAGCATACGCACTTGCAAATGTACGCGGTGCACAGGGGTTCGGTATTGCAGCCACCACAAGAGATTCTGACCTCAAACTTGGTGGGAGGGCAGGTCAGACCTCGAGGGAGGTAAAAACCCACCTCCTGTGTTGGAGCCTTCAGAGTCTGTAGGAGCTCATGGTCAGGAGACCAGACAGCAGTGTTGCGGTGCCTGTAGTTGCAGGGGAGTGACTCCTTCACTCCAAGGGAGAGGTCTTAAGTTGTCCTTAATGCTCCACAGGTGCTGCACGGAGCCTGTATGGTGCACAGGCACAGACAATGCTTCAGACTGAGAGGGAGACTAAGTCTGGCCCAAACGAAGTCCAGTGAAGTCCAGAGTGTCCAGACGGTCGAAGTTCAGTGGTTCCTGGTTCAGAATCCTGTCCACATCGAATCTAGGGTCCTACAGCCATGTAAGCCCTTTTTTACCCATAGGAGAGGGTTGGGCAGATTCACGGGACCCTCCCAGGCGAGGCTCTGGACAGTGGGGAGGTTTAATCCTATGTCCTTTGTCCAGTTTCGTGGCAGAGCATGAGCCAACTGCTCCCACAACTGGTTTGAACTGTACATTGCACAGCGACACCAAATTTGCCCCTTATGCAGACTTTCAGTCGCTGGCAAGTGCACCCACCCAGGCCTAATACACTAAATCCTATCTGGGAGGTGGCCACACCTCCCGGTGACAGGATGCCTATTCTGCCTTCCCCCCTGCTCAAGCTTGGCTCGGCAGCAAGAGGGCATAAATGTGTCTCTGGTTGGCAGCAACATTTTGGGCTGCCCGGGACTAGAAGGCTGAGACCGGGAACACCAGGGACCTCACAAAGCTCTTTTCTGAGAGGTGGAATCATGCCTCCCACACCAGCTACCAGTGTAGGGGTATAATTCCACAAATTTTTACACCAAACACGATAGGGTTACTTTCAGCCGTTTTTGAGTTGGTAATCACACAGTCGTAAAATGCCACCCTATATGTCGTAAATGGCTGATGCACTTAAAACCCGGGAGAATGAACTCCATAAGCTGCAGGGGTATCCTGCTCATGCAGGGGGGTCCTGCTTATGCAGGGGCACCCTCTAACTTAGAACCAAGCACGCTGCCTTCAGGATGGTTAAAAAGGGGGTGGTGCTGGACGGAGCATCTGAACCAATCAAACACTCACACCCAGTCAACAGATCTGGGTTTAATCCATCACCGTTCTTTAGCCCACTCTGCTACCCCAGTTCAGACATTGCCATATGCAAATCGGTCTGACCCTGTGCCTCATGGGAACAGTCCAGCCCGAACTGCCAAGCCATGCCTTCCCTGGACCGAAAACAAGCTTCCTAGGACCGGTTTCTGGCATTCCAGCCAGGCTTGCTTGAATCCAGTGGCAAAGTGAGCAAGGGACTCACGTCTGAGCATACCCTGCCAACTTATGGCGAACAAAGCGGTACAAAAGGGGGTGGTGATGGACGGAGCATCTGAACCAATCAAGCACCCACACCCAGTCAACAGATCTGGGTTTTAATCCATCACCGTTCTGGTTCAGATGCTCCGTCCATCACCACCCCCTTTTGTACCGCTTTGTATCCCTCAGCCCTGTCACGCAAACTCCAGACAAGGAATATACAACCTAGCAAAGGCAGGCTTGGATATTTAGACAAGAAAATACCTACTTCCTAAAAGTGGTATTTTCAAACACAGAATGTTAAAACCAACTTCACTAAAAGATGTATTTTATCATTCCGAGTTCAGGCATACTAAACTCTAATTTCCACCATGTTCCCCGAGTCAGTTAGGATTATGAAGTATAATAATCTAACTGCCCATTCTGGCCTATGGATAACAGGTAGCCTTGCAATAGTGAAAAACGAAAATGACTGTAATTCACTATTAGGACATGCCACACATACCAGGGCATGTCCTACCTTATACTTACAATGCCCCCACCCTTGGGCCTACCATAGGGGTGGTGTTATGAAGAAAAAGGAAGGTTTAGGGACTGGCAAGTGGGTGCACTTGCCCAGTCAGCATGGCAGTACCACACTGCACACAGGCTCTGCAATGGCAGACCTGAGACACATTTTACAAGGCTGCTTCTGTGGGTGGCACAATGCTGCAAGCCCACCCGCAGCATTTGGATTTACAAGCCCTGGGCACACTCAGTGCACAGTACTAGGGTCTGATAAGTAAACCAAACGAGCGAATCATGGAGTCACTAATCCATACATCAATTTACAATAGGGAGAGCATATGCACTTCAGCACTGATCAGCAGTGGTAAAGTGCCCTGAGTCATAAAACAGCCAACAGGTCAGAAAAAATACAGGAGGAATGCAAAAAGTTCAGGTATGACCCTGAAAAAAGAGCCAAGTCAAACATTAATCGTTTAGTGGTCATATCTATTAAAATCACAGTAAATTTGTATTGATCTCAGTTATAAATCTGAACAGAAATCAATAATCTATTATTGGTAAATAAAGATCATAAAAAAAATGCATTAAGCACGGTTTTATAAAGAAAACTATCCTTATTTTAAGAATCGGGCAAAATGTTCCAGCCAGAACCCATAAAGAGTTCTATGTTATGTTAGGTATATTTGTATAGCGCATGGCTGCCCCACCACTGGAGCGTCCCGGCGCTAGCGGACGGAACGGACGGAAGGCCGGGAAAGGTGAACCTAAACAGAAGCAAAGACAGCCAGGTATAATCTGTTTCAAAACGCCCAAGGAACATGTGTGCACCATGTGCACACACTGTTGAGCTAGATGGATGAAAACAGACAGGTTTTTATCTGTTTTCTAAATACCCAATGATCTTGTGTGCTGCGTACAGCGAGTGGAATGGAGTTCCATAGGGCAGGGGCCAAAGCACTAAAAGAGCGCTCCCCAGCTCTGCTCCTACGCACCCGGGGAATGCAGGCCAGATGTAGGTCTAGTTCGAGAGCATAAAGCTTCAGTTTTAAAGTCAGCTAAATACATCAAGAAATATATGAAAGCAGAACCCATAAAGCGAGCAAAGAAACTCAGTAGTCTCTCAAATCAGCATGGCCTAGGGATAGATGTGGAAAATGGGACAGTCTGCGCCAAAAGGTCTCTGCAGAAAGGGTCTAGGAAAGAGTCTGGGTGTGCTCTAAGAATATGCACGATTATAAAGTACACATTTTGTCATTGTTGCAATTGGTGGTTTTGTTACTTCTTCAGTCAGCCAATCATCTTGTATGCTCTCATGGAAACAGAATTTACAGCACTAGTTTAGGGCTTGTTGAATAACAATCAAAGTACCTAAATTTGAGTTCAATCAGCGGCTGTTCGAATCAATTTAAAAATTTCTAACAATGAGAAAACACAGGATGTTACCACACTAACATCAAAAGTAGAGTAAATGAATAATAAAACATGAAACCAGGATAGTTTTCTTGTCTGAAAAGTTATTATTTTTGCACTTAAAACAAAGAATAATTCTGTACACAAAATCAACAAAAACATAAAGCAGGGTACATACAAAGATACATCATGGATATTAAAGGTATTAGTTACTTTTCCTATAATATATCCATGAAAACTGTCCAGACTGCTAAAGAGGTGGCGACTTGATTTCTACTATTAATCAGGAGAAAATCAACAGGCGGTACAAATCATACAGTGCAGAATTGGACTATGTGGGTCGACGTTTCGGTCTTATCTTGATCATTTACAAGACCATCATCAGGACGAGATATTGATATATACAAGGTTGACCCTCTGTAAGAAAAACAACATGACATTACAGTGTATTCTGTTACTTTTGAATACTTTTAAATTCCTGGTTCACTAGCTTAAAAACATTTGTAGTTGCATCTTTATTTAGAAAAATTAGAGACAAAACCTAGGAATAATGTAATCCTATGATTGTTAAATGATGTTATCTTGCTCCAGTCGCCACACCGACTGTTTTAGATTGTCTCTAATTTTTCTAAATAAAGATGCAACTACAAATGTTTTTAAGCTAGTGAACCAGGAATTTAAAAGTATTCAAAAGTAACAGAATACACTGTAATGTCATGTTGTTTTTCTTACAGAGGGTCAACCTTGTATATATCAATATCTCGTCCTGATGATGGTCTTGTAAATGATCAAGATAAGACCGAAACGTCGACCCACATAGTCCAATTCTGCACTGTATGATTTGTACCGCCTGTTGATTTTCTCCTGATTAATAGTAGAAATCAAGTCGCCACCTCTTTAGCAGTCTGGACAGTTTTCATGGATATATTATAGGAAAAGTAACTAATACCTTTAATATCCATGATGTATCTTTGTATGTACCCTGCTTTATGTTTTTGTTGATTTTGTGTACAGAATTATTCTTTGTTTTAAGTGCAAAAATAATAACTTTTCAGACAAGAAAACTATCCTGGTTTCATGTTTTATTATTCATTTACTCTACTTTTGATGTTAGTGTGGTAACATCCTGTGTTTTCTCATTGTTAGAAATTTTTAAATTGATTCGAACAGCCGCTGATTGAACTCAAATTTAGGTACTTTGATTGTTATTCAACAAGCCCTAAACTAGTGCTGTAAATTCATATAAATGAAATCCCTTGCTGGCCAATTTACACTTTACTAAACTCTGCCCGAGCCCGCAAGGGTATATTGGGTTACTCACCTTCCAAAACACTCATGGAAACAGGCTCACTCCTCCTCATCTCACAGAAAACGCAATGGCTTTTATGTGGCAGCTTTCAATCTCGCAGATTTTTTATTTTTTATTTTATTCTAATAGCTTTAATTACAGTGCTTCTTTGTCAAACTGAAAACCAGTATACAAAATAGTTGATTACTAGTCATGTACTGAAAGCAAATACGTCACTAAACAAACCAGTTCAGATATATCCTCCAGTTTAAATGTTCCAACTGCTCCAACTTCAGTGTGCTGATCAAAAGTATATAAAAAGATAATCAAAAACAAAAAGGTACATTTTTCAGATGGCAAACCTGAGCCTTGAAGCTAGATGAATGCCAGGGGGATAGTTGCACACATATACAGATACATGGATTTATCCCAAAATGAGGAAGAAAGTTTTATAATGGAATGGCTCGCCAACATGCTTGACAATACATAAAGGATGTTGGGTATGTGTGTTTTTATTTGTAGTTCTTTTTTTTTTTATCTAGAGTACAGTACTGAAAGATTAAATAAGGTGCACGTTTACTGCAGGCTGTGCTTTCTGTTGAGAGGTTATTTCTGGGGTGGTTGGCCAAAGTACAATTCACTTTCAAGGCAAAATACACTATTTCAAACCCAAAAGATAGCCTGTGTATAACTGACAAGAATTTTTCAAGTGTTTTGATACATACAGATATTTACCTTACCCGAGTTGACCGACTGAAGCATAGAAAATGCCCAAGTGTTTTGCAGTCTGTTCTAAAGTCTTTTTCCAATAATGCTTGCTCAAAGAAGTCTTCAGTCTCGATGTGAGCACGAGCACTAACGCTACGAAATACAGAAAGATCCAAAGGCATAGCATTAAGAAGGATATATATCTTACCCATGCAAAACCGGATCACTTTATTTTTAGACATTTTGTCACATTCTAACCACTTCATTTTAGCAAGAGGTTGTTAAAAATCATAGGCATTCAAGCTGCCACTGAAAAACCTACATAAATCACATTTGTTCCTTGTATGTTTCAAGTGTGTCACTTTAACAATTTACGAAAGTACACTGTTCAGGGTTAACAACCAGCAACCAAAATGGATCTCAACATAGATTTGACAAGCCAATAAAGTGGTTGGAGGCTCTACTGCGCATGAACTACTAGCGAGCCATGTCGCTTATTTCTTATCTAGTAGTTTCATAGTCTACTCGTAACACACTTTTTCTTTAAAACTACTTTCCCATTAGGGATTTTCATCTCTATCCTTCTAAATGACAAAAGTTATGCATTTGTTAGCAGTGATCATTGTGTAGGAAGGAACAATTGTGGTATTAGATGAAAACATTCAAGCAACAATTTTTCATTATGGAGAACGTGTTAATGGAAACGCCAAGAACTAAACATTTTATGCTCACCTAGCATTTCTAGTCATGTCAGCTTAGCAGGTAATGTTGCTTCAGTCATTTAAAGCCTAGTATAAGTAAATATGATTACCTATTACGTATTTTGCACTTAAAAGTATTTTTTTTAAAGCCTTTGTTAATTCTTCACATTATTATAAACTGTATTATTTTCTTGTTAATATTAAAATGCTACTCCATAATTACCAGCGTAAAGTCCATTATTTGCTGGAAGGAAAAGACGAGATACTAGTCCTTCAGCTGTATTCCCAAGGTGTGAAAAGTTATCCCAGTTAAAATCTAGTAACCACATTCCTGCTCCTCCTCTTCAAATAAAAAGCCCCAGCAACACTCCAATTTAGGAAAGAGTTGACCACTCATTCAAGTAACCCTTTTGCTTCTAGGCCTGTGCTAACCCTTTTTTTGGCTATTTGGGGGTAGTTTGCACATAGGCCCCTGTAACTGTAAAACTTGTGCCCTTTTTTCCAACACCGTAAGGATTCTGAAGGTGTCCAGGGTTTGTGGATTCCCCTGGAGGGAACCCAGAAATTAGCCAAAACTACAGCAACAAATTTTTTTTTACATAGGAACAAATTGGAACAAATTGCTGCAGATGAAAGTTTCTAAGTTTTTCCCTGCAAATGGTATCAACAAAAGGTTTGTGGTTCTGAAATCACCATCTTCTCCGCTTTCAGGGACAGGCAGACTTGTATCAGGAAACCAAAATCTTCGACACAGTTTTGGAATTTTACTGGGAAGTTACCTATTTTTCCAGTTTTTTTGTGCTTTCAACCTCCTTCCAGTTAGTGGTAGAAATGGGTGTGAAACCAATAATGGATCCTAAAAAGCTATACATTTCTGAAAACTAAATAAAGTTTTGAGTTCAGCAAGGGGACATTTGTGTAGATCCTTCAGAGTGAAAAAAAAGCCATTTGTGTGAACTTTTTCACCTGTAACTTCTTCTAAATGTGATTTTTTAAAGCAACCCTGGCCGGAGTTTGCGGAGTTGCTCTACCCGGAACTCCGCGAAGTGGCAACAAATCTCCACTGCGCTACGCTGAGCTCCGCAACAGGTGGAGTTCCATTGAAAAATGCTATTCACAGTAATTGCACAGTGTGGATGCTTGTCTGCACTGTGCAATCCTCGCGAACGGCACCTTTCACAGCGCAATCGGTACCTTCTTCCCCTTTTCTGCCGCTCAAGTAGATTTTTACTCGAGCTGCAGCTTTCTCAACATATCAAGCAGTTTCTCGTCACGAGCGGTCGCGACCACTCGCAATGACAAACCTGACCACCACACATTGAGAAATCTCGCCGGGATATTCATTTTCCGCACTCGCCAACTTGATGTTGATTTTCTTCACCCGCGGTCACCAACTAAACGTTGACGATCGTGAGCGAGGGAAAAAAACTCTGCTATGCGGAGTTGTCTGAAACTCTGCGAAGCTCCGCTTACCTCGGAGTGCAGGAAACTCCGCATGCGGAGCATAGTTCACCGCCCAGCCTTAAGCAATATACTGTTACATCCACTGGACCACTCAGGTTGTAAAAATATATAGGACTTCTAGGTTCACCAAGAACCCAAAGCCAATAACTGAGCTGTGTCTTGTTCATTGTGTACCGGGTGTATAGCAATTCATTTGGTAAAATATAGAGAGTGGAAAATTGGTACCAAGGAAACCAATATATTTCCAAAATGGGAACAAAATATGGAGTTTATAAGCAGTGGATTTTTTCACATCTCGAAAATTGTGGGTACCTGTACAAGCATGTGAATTAGATGTCATTTTCAAAATAACTTCTTTTTTTTACACATTGTCTTAAATTTAGAAGGCAGAAATGCAAAGTAAGTCAATTGGTAATAACACTTGTTCTAATATTCTGTATTCCCCTTACTCTCCCAATAAAAATTCTACCTCACTTGTGTGGGTAGGCCTGGTGCCTATGACAGGAAACGGCCCAAAACGCAGCACAGGCACACCATAGTTTTATAGTGAAAACTGGTCCTTTTTTACACAGTGCCTAGCTGTGGATTTTAAACCCTAGCTCTGCCGGCACCTTGGGAAACCTTGCAAACCTATACATTTTTTAAAACTAGACGACCATGGAAATCCAGGATGTGGTGACCTGGGTGGCTCCTACCAGGTTCTGTTACCCAGAATCCCTTGCAAATCACAAACATTGTAAAAAACAAACCTATTTTCCTCACATTTCTGTGATGCAAAATTCGGGAATCTGCGTGGATCCATAACATTTCACGCACCCCCTATTCCCCAAAGTCTCCCGATAAAAATGGTACCTCACTTGTGTGGGTGGGCCAAGTGCCTGCGGCAGGGAAGGGACAAAAACGTATTGTGATGTCATCAAAATTACCTATCACAAAACAGCCTGGTTTTGCAAAGGGGCTCCCCTGGGCTTTGTCCCAGGGCTCAGTGGCCATCTAGGGAAACCTACCAAGCCCAGACATTTTTTTAAAGTGGACTCTTCGGGGAGTCCACGTAGGTGTAGCTTGCATGACCCCCCAACGTTTTCCACCCAGAATCCCCTGAAAACCTCAAATATAGCTAATAAAAATAAATTTTACTAAAATTTCTGTGTGGGGAAAGTTGTGTAATCACCAGGCTGACACGCATTTCCTACCACCCAGCATTCCCACAGGTCTAGTGATAAAAATTGTACCTCATTTCTATGGGTGGGCCAAGAACCCTCGACAGGCAAGGGCCCTAAACGTATTGTGGAGACATCCAAATTACCTATCGCAAAACGAGCTGGTTTTGCAAGGGGGGGCACCTGGGTTTTTCGCCCTGGGCTCGGTGGCCATCTATGGCAACCTTGAAACCCAGAGAAAGATGCAGATGGCAATCTGCATGTAGTGCGCACTGTTCCTGTGGATACTGATTTCCAATATATCAACAATATAAATCACACAACACAACTTTAACTCAAATGCAATTAGCCAATTTATAGTGGCAAGTTGTCTTCAGAGATCATAAAACAATTCCATCATTGTTTTCATTACATCCTATTTACATGTATAGTACACAAAATGCAAATGGGTCATTCTCTTTTTCAAAGAAAGGAATATATAACATCAAATATAACACAAAATGTCAATGGTATTTCACAATTTTCATGTCATTAGAACATTGATACATTATCTCAACATTTCCAGAGCCCAATGCATTTCGGGAAATATGCTTCCCTTTATCAGGGGCAGTATCCTATATTCCGGCTTTAGGGAATATTCAAAAAACGTGGTAAAAATACCACTCGCCACGAGCGTTTACTGCAGTGATGGAATGCAGAAAATGGCCTCCTCTATTTTGTGGGTAGGATCATAAATACTCCTTGTTTTCACGACAGTCAGCCGTCAGTCTTCTTCTAGCACTAAGGAAACAATGCTGTTGAACACGCAAAAGTTCCCCACCTCAAATTCCTCCTAGAATATCGATGTAAGTTTCTCCTAATTTCTTCTTGGTCCGTGTTCTGCTCTGTCCTAGTGTTGATAGAGATTAGAACCTTGAAACCCACACATTTCTAAAAACTACACACCCGGGGCAGTTCATGGAGGTATGGCTGGCGTGGATCCCCCAACATTTTCCTACCCAGAATCTCCTGCAAAACTCAAATTTAGCTGGAAAAATAATCCTATTTTCCACACATTTCTTTGTGGGATCACCGTGCCGGCACAAATGTTCTTCAACACAGCGTTCCACTCAGTCTCCCGAGTAAAATGATACCTCACCTGTGTGGGTGAGCCAAGGGCCTCTGCTTGGGACAGCCCAAAAACGTAGGGATTAAGGGTATACAACAGCAAACTCTAAGCACTACAATTTTTTCAAAATAAATTTTTAGGCGATTCTGCATTGGACACCCACACAAGTGAGGTATAATTTTTATTGGGAGACCACAGGGAATGCTAAGTGGTAGGACATTTGTGCCTACTCTTTCCAATATTTCCTCTCCCGTCTTTCTACATGCTTTGGAATGGGCTAAGATAGCCAGCTGATCACGTAGAAAGTAAAAGACGTCAGCATGACGTGCGCCCTGATCGTCATTTCCCTGTAACTGCAGAACAGCCTCTGGAGTTGGGGGAACCCCTTCCCCAGCTCCCAAGGCTGTTCAGGGCTAAAAGAAATCCCTCTGGATCCTGCACCAGAGGGATTTCTAGTGCCATGTGCATGGATGGCTGGGAGCCATCGGACACACATGAGCACTGGTGTGTTGGATGGCTCTCAGCCGTCCGACGCACCAAAGGAATCTAGGAACATTGCATCACAATGCATTAACCGTCCAATACTCAGCTTCTTCTCCTATTACTCACCAACTTTAACCTTGCCTTTGACCATTTACAGCATGCCTCTGTCTTTTGGCTAGGTTTGCTCTACAGAAATGTAGACCTAAATGCATCCTTGCGCACACGTTTGCAAGACATTATTGCCTGGACCGTCCAGTCTGGAGGGATGGCTTCTTTGGCCGTTCCATCCTACAGGACTTTCTGGTGTGATTATTGGTTTGCAGACCCACCACCGGGGTTGGTATTGCTGGGGTATCTATTCTAAGGTAAGGAATCTATCACTAATGTGTCTATTTCAGAGGCACAAGATACTACTTGTGTAACAATATATCTGTAAGAGACATTACTTAGTGATAGATTCCTTACCGACCCACCCATCCTCCCCGTTCTGCGAACGGATATCTAGGGTTAAGGTCATCCCTTTCAGGGCCCTAGTTACATTGGCATCAGTGTTGGTTTTTAGCATGGCTATGCGTTTCTGGGGCGGAAAAGCTGTGTCTAAGAACTGACGTCAGCACGCGGAGGCGGCGTCTAAGTACTCCAACGTCTTCACGGCGCCCACGACGCCGGACGCGGAGCCGCAGACGATGCCTACAGACGTGCAAGGGTACTGCTACGCAAAAATTTCCGATCCAGTCTGATGCCTGGGAATATTCTAAGGTAAGGAATCTATCACTAACTAATGTCTCTTACAGATATATCGTTACACAAGTAGTAACTTGTGCTTTTGTGCTAAAATATAGCCTTTAATGACAAATTTGCATTTGGCGTACTTCGGAGTAATTTCATTTAATTTTGTTGCAATTACACAAAGGCAAATTTCGTGCACCCCTAATTTCTTGTTAATTCTTAGCACATATCACAACCTGTTATGAAACATTTAGTCTGACTTTTCTCTGGACTGGTGTGGTACCTGGTAGGATTTCTGCTTTTATTCATTCTGCCACTCCTAGAGTGTGTTCGCTCTCAGGCCTCTGTCTTGATGACTTTGGTATTTCTTTCTTCTATTTATAAAGGAACCTAGTTGCCCTCTGCCACACATGCGTTCATTGGCACCTCCAGGATACTTCATCTGGTTTGGTTTACATCCCTTGCTAAGGTGGCAATTCGGGCCAACTACCAGCCCACCTCCCAGTGACTATTTCTTGCTCTGTAATGTTCTATTTGAAGAACACCAGAGAACATGAAATTCCAGAGAAGGTGTACACTAATGTGATTATCAGGAAGAGATCTCACAGAGCTTTGCAGCAAGAGATGTTGATGTAGAGTGATGGCATATTGGCCATGAGTGTTGAGCAGCACAAGTCCCTAATGCTGACACTGGTGTCAGCAGGAACAATTTCTCACTGTCACAAATGGCCATTGACCTATATTTTTCTTACACTTCAGGGGCTTTGCAATTTTTGGATTTCACAACTTTGTACACCTCTGGTACAGTCCTCAATCTCCGCTAGCTATACATCTGCAATTCTATGAATTGAGCCAATGTGTTTAAAGCTTTTTCCCCAACTGCTTGATAAAACTGAAAGTTATATACAGATTAAGAAATCAAACTTCCAGCATGCTTTCTATTTCATGCTAATAATTTGTTTAATCCTACTGAAAATGTAGTGTTTGTTTACTTAACTACTATCCTTTGCAGGTTTCTATTTGAACTTGCAGGAGCCCAAGGACTCACTAGGACGGTTCTATCCTAATATACACCCACTTACATATCTCATCGTATAGCATCCTTCTGGCTCTGGAGAGATCAACAGACCTTTTCCCACCGTAGGCGAATTAGAGCTTTTCAAATCCATTCAAAACATCAATGACATTTAGATTTTGCGATCAGTCAATGATGAGAGGGTTGTGAAGGTTTCAAAACCTTTATTTATCTTAAGATTAGAATATCTGTCTTTTTGTTCAGCTTAGTAAGTTTACAGTAATCTAAAATAGAATTAGTTAAGAGTCAGCATTAGAAAAATATACACAGTGCCAATAAAGAAACCCTTTGAACTAACTAAAGGACCTATTCTAAATAGAAAAATATGAAGAGTTCCTCTGGAGAAGAGCGAATAAGAAATGAACTCACCATTAAGAGTAGTTCTGGAAACTCAGCTGAGGTCCCGGGAGCTGCAGGAACTACTGCAAATAACAATGCGATCTTTATAGTGTCATTGATCACCAAAAACCCAAATGTAGTCACCTTAGAGGAATAGCTAAATACAAAAATTCTCAATAAAGCAGAGTTTCAGGATAAGGAGAGATCCAGCAGTGAGACTACTGGAAATAAGGGTCTGAGTCTACGCCGGAGAAATCCAAGAATCTCTGCCTTCTACCTAGGAACACTCATTATTATAGATTCATACTTTTGTAACATTTCAGTTGGTGTCCTCTGTCGCTATCCAATAGGAATAGTTCAATAGGTGATGTTGTTGATCACCCGATGCTCCTTCTTCCGATTCCCACAGTCTGTACCCTCATTGCCATTAGTCGATACCATTTATTTAGTACTTGTTACTTGAGGGACAGTTCTCATGAGAACCCTCTTACCTAAGCTAAATGATGCTCTATGAGGTTGAAGCATGAACAATAACTAGTTAGTAACATGAAAGCATCTATCAATGTTTTTTGGAAACATCATTCATAAAGTCTCTAATTCGTAATTTAACAAATGGTTTTGGAAAGCTCATTGCATTCTAACACCTGATCTAACAAGTGGTGAGAAGCTGGATAAACACGATTTTCTAGTTAGTACATTTCTGAAAGTTGTCACTAATGCTGAGCAGTTTTCCAAATATCTCATTTTTGTAACTGTGAGCAAGAGTCGAGGTGGAAGACTTTTGGGCCTTGCTAATCTGCACATTAAGGAATGGTTGGGTAGTGCAAAAAGGTTCTAGAACAAGCATTAAAGTATATGTATTTAGTTAATGTATTTTCAGTTTATTGTACTAAAGTTCTAAATAATAGTACTTTTCACTAAAAATCATTTCCTACATGAATGTTTTCTACAACCTTTCAAGCATTTTGAGTTCAAATCTAGAAAGGTGAGCGTTAGTCCTGGCACCATTCGCGTGGGTCTTCCTTCCATTTTTGCTGTTGCCTTATGTATTTTTGCTGGTGTTAGATGCTTTGGGCACTGTGCCACTGCTGTCCAGTGCCACAGTGCAAGTGCTCCCTATTGTAAATTAATGTATTAATTCATGATTCCATGATTGGCTGATTTGGTTTACTTGTTAGACCCTTGTACAGTGCACCAGGGGTGCCTAGGGCTTGTAAACCAAATGCTGCTAATGGGCTTGCAGCACTGGTTGTGCCACCCACAGAAGCAGCCTTGTAAAATGTGTCTAAGGCCTGCCATTGCAGAGCCTGCGTGCAGTCTGGTACTGCCATGCTGACTGGGCAAGTGCACCCACTTGCCAGTCCCTAAACCTTCCATTTTCTTCATATCAGACACCCCTATGATAGGCCCAAGGGCCAGGTGTGTTGTAAGTATAAGGTAGGATATGCCCTGGTGTGTGTGGCATGTCCTAATAGCGAATTACAGCCATTTTGGTTTTTCACTATTGCAAGGCTACCTGTTCTCCATTGGCCAGAATGGGCAGTTAGATTATTACATTTTATAATCCTAACTGACTCAGGGAACATGGTATACATTCGAGTTTAGAATGCCTGAACTCAGACTGATAAAAAAATATACCTTTATTGAAGTTGGTTTTAACATTCTTTGTTTGAAAATACCACTTTTAGAAAGTAGGTATTTTCTTGTCTAACCTTCCAAGCCTGTCTCTGCTAGGTTGTGTATTCCTTGTCTGGAGTTTGTCAGTGACAGAGCTAGGGGATTCCAGGACACAGAACGAGTCAGCACAGTGGTGAATAGAGAGATCTACATCTATATAGGTGGGAGGAGTTGAACCTGGGACTTGAATAGGGCTGTGCCTGCCTTCCAAAATGCCGGCTCCACCCCCTGTGGTACGTCTGTTGTCTCTGTCCTGCACTGTGAAAGAAGAGAAGGAATCATGTAGACAAAGTGCTCCAGGGCTGTGCTTTCCCTCCACAATGCTGGCTCCATCTCCTGTGGGGCATCTGATGGTTCTGCCCCGCACTGTGAAAGGAAAGGAGGAGTCATGTAAACAGAGTGCTCCAGAACTGGTTTGGACTGGGCAAAGGCCCCTCTAGCCTCAGAGGACAAAGGACTTTGGGGTATACATATTGGGACCCTGATCCCAAGAAATTAGATCACTTTTGGAGTACAAGAAGAAACCTTTGCTGAGGAGAGGAACCGGAAGAAACTGAGGAGAGACTATCCCTAAACTGAAGTGCGGCTTGGGGAATTGGCCTGCAGTGGTTGCCAAAGAAAGGAGAAAGAACTTTGTGTACTTTATTTTCAACTTGTGAAGGATCTCCAAGGGCTTGGAAGAGAGCTTGCTCCCGGACCGAAGTCTCAGGACCAGTAGACTTCACCAGCCTTTGTGGATTGCTGCTGGAAAAAGCTGTGTCAGTGGCTGCAGAGGCAGGGAGCTGTGACCAACTCTCACGACCGGCCCGGTGTCCTGTAGGCACCGCATCGAACAACGTCTGCATCTTGCAACGTAAGCTCTGAGGTCACCAAGTCCGCCCTGATGCCGTCACTGAGCCGTTGCCTGCACCGTAACCTGTGGACATTGCGACGTGCAACGCCTCCCTACACCGACTCGAACTGGTCTGACCGGCGCGGTCACTGTGGCTGACTTCGAGTCCTGTGAACGCATTGGAGTTGGGCACCACCTCACATGCTTCGCAACACACCGCCGAACTCTTACCGCTGTCCGGACTGATCGTCACCAACTCTGCCGCCGTACCGCAAGCTGCAAGCACCGCAAAGAAGCACCGTCTCACCCTGTAACGTACGCCTTGGACCCACCGACTCAGTCAACGGGCCGCTGCCTGCACCGCATCGAGGGACAACGCACCCTGCAATGCTTTCTTTTCTGCACCGCGACGAACGCCTCAAGTAAAGGTCTGTCGACATTTGAGTGGGCCCGGACCGATGCAGTCCGCTGGATTTGTTAGACTCTGTTATTTTTATCAACGTTGTAGCCGGACAGGGCTACGGACACACATAGAACTCTGTTTTGAGCTTTTTTAACAAGATCTCTTGATTTTTAATAGTACTATGGATTATTCTAAGTTTTTGGTCTTGTGGTAAATCTATATAAAATATAGTTATTTTTATTAATATACAACCTGTGTGGTGTCCATTTGTAGTGTTGTCACTTGATTGTTGTATGTGTTCACAAATGCTTTACACACTGCCTCTGAGAAGCCTGTCTGCTCGTGCCAAGCTACCAATGGGGTGAGCAGGGGATATTTTAGAAGTGTACCCCCTTACCCTGACAAGAGGAGAGGGTCCCTATTTGTCACAAGTACCTACCTGTGCCAGCTAGAGACCCCCAATTCTAACATTGGTGGTCAGCGGTGAGGATTCTGGACTTGCATTTGTGAATCATGTACAGTGATTGGTGAACACTACTAAGTGAGTGCAGACCATAACGCAACCACGTACTTCTGATACTTGTTTTTGCAAGAGATCTCTATTTTCGCAAAGTAATGCCTGGGTTAACCATCATGGAAAAGGCAGCATCCATTGCATCTGTTGACTGTGATTGGGAGGAAGAAAAAAGAGAAAGCTACACCGACAAGCAGTTCAAAAGCTTCTGCAAAAAGTTTAAAATTTCCGTGACCGGACTATCCAGACAGGAGTAGTTCCAAAAGGCGCTGAGGGCCTGGGTCGAGGCAAGGAATGCCCCTGGAAAAGAGATGGAGTCTGAGGATACAGAGCAGCAGCTTGAAGGACCACTGGGTCCCAGAAGAAGGGGTGCACCCTCCCCGGTGGGTAGCAGTGTTTCGGCCCGAGGCCTGTCCCCAAAAGAGTTGGCAGACATGAAAGAAAACAGGAGGCAAGAAATGGAGATGGCCAATTGTATGGGCAATTGGAGTTAGAAAGTAAGATATTGGCTCTAGAGGAAAATAGATTACAGTTGGAATGTGACAAGGTTTTGAGGGAGTTGGATTTAAAGGCCAGGGGCTTAGAGATTACTCCCTCTGTTGGCAGCACACCGTCCGTGCCTGTGGAAGCTAGTGTATATACCCTAGGATGTGGTAAGATTTTTTTTTTAAATGATATTGGGCAGTGGTTCAGAGTCTTTGAGGTAGTCATGTCTTCTTACCGGGTCCCTGAGAGAGATTGGGGAGCGGCATTGTGGGGGTGGTTCCTAAGTGAGGGGCGGGGCACACTGTTGGACTTGCCTTCTGAAGTCCATAATTCTTATAGGCCCCATGAAAGATGCACTCATGACTAGGTATGATTTGACCCCTGAATTCTATAGGCAGAAGTTCAGAAAGTGCAAGAAGATAGAAAACAGTACCTGGGTTGAATATGTCCCTTTCTTTTGCAGAGCATTGGATGGTTGGGGGAAGGGCAGCAAAGTTAATGATTTTCAAGGTCTCTTTCATTTGATTGCATGGGAGCACATGTCCGATAATTGTTCTCCAGAGCTGCGCCAGCACCTGATTGTTAGCAAGTTAACTAACCCTAGGAAGCTTACTGAGGAGGCGGACCGCTGGGTGAGTACCCGGGTCCACAAGGGTCACATGGGAGACTAAGCCTAAGGTAGGCAGGGTCCCCAGCAGAAGAGTGGGGGGGACAAGGGTAAACAGAAGGAGTTCCGTAGAGGGCCCCAAAGTAATTCCCAAGGAAACCAAGGAAAAGGTTCCCAGCCTCTCCCTGAGAGAAAGCAAGGGGGCCGACAGGTAATCTTGTTCAATAGAGACCCCTGAGATGTTACAAATGTGGGGACCTGGGTCACAGGGCGAGTGATCCCAGCTGCCACCTATTTGGAAAAACATCACCCCCTGGTGCTCCACCCCGGCAGATGACGAGTGTAGCCCTGGGGGAGGAGATGCATGTCCACGGTGGGTGGGGTCCCACAGAGATGTCCCTCGTCTCTTTAGGAGACTGTGAGGTGGTCCCAGACACCCAATTGCCCAAGATCACTAAGAAATATGGACAGTGGGTGACCATCAATGGCCACAAGGTGGAGGCTCTTAGAGGCACAGGAGCCAGTGTGACAACTGTCAAGTGTCACCTGGTGTCTCACGAGCAGATTGTTCCTCCAGCATTATGCCGAGTTGTTGCCGCCAACAACCCAGAGAGCCATTGTCCAATGGCTCAGGTTCCCTTTGAGTGGGGGGGGTTCCCAGGTACTCTTCAAGTAGCTGTAATGTAATGTCATTTTATTTTTATAAAGCGCGACTTACACTCCATGGAGCATCTTGGCGCTAACCACTCGTGTCCAAGAGGTGTTAGACCAGTGAGCCAGTGAGGTCTCAGTGTGGTAGTGTCTGGTGTCTCTGGGGGTAGGGTTTAGACTAGGGCTAAACAGGCTGTATCTGTGAGTTTAAAAATCCATGTTTTTAGAGCTTTCCGAAAGAGGTTCTCTGATGGAATTTGACGCAGTTGGAGTGGGAGTTTATTCCAGGCTCTGGCACCTAGCACTCCAAGGGATTTTCCTCCTTTCGTGGCTAGTCTGAATTTGGGAGTCACCAGTAGGTTCAAGTTGGAGGATCTGAGTGAGCGAGAGAGCGCATATCTTCCAAACCTTTTTGACAGGTAGGTGGGGCCCAGTTGATGGTAGGCCCTGAAGGTGGTTACTAGGATTTTAAACAACACCCTCTTGTGGATGGGCAGCCAGTGCAAGATCTTAAGTTCTGCAGATGCAGATGACTTCCTGGGCCATCTTAGCACGAGGCGGGCGGTGGCGTTCTGGACCATCTGCAGTCTATGCAGTACTGCTTTACTGCATATAGACTGTTGCAGTAGTCCAGACGGGAAGTGATGAGAGCCACCGCTACCATCTTTCTGGCTGTCAGAGGGAGAAGGTTAAAGAACCTTCTGAGGTCCTTGATTATACTAAAGCAGAACCATGCCACAGTGCCTGCTTGTTGTCTGAATGACAAAGCCTCGTTAAACCTAATCCCAAGGTTGCGGGCCGTCGTAATGGTGTTAGGGGGGACTTCTGCATCTTGAGGCCACCATGATTTGGGGGAAAAAAGGTTTTGTTGTCCAAATGGGAGGATTTCAGTCTTGCCTGAGTTGCATTTGAGATGGTGTTTTCTCATCCAGTCAAATGTGGAGGCAAGACAATGTCTCAGATTTTCCTCTGCCTTTGTTGTGTTGTTGTCCAATACGAGGATGAGCTGAGTATCATCAGCATAAGATATAGTGCTGATGTGGAAAGATGTGATGAGTTCTATCAGAGGGGTCATATAAAGATTAAAGAGTAGTGGACTCAAACTGGAGCCCTGTGGTACCCCTGTTTTCAATGCTTTTTCCTCTGAGCAGTAGTTCCCTAGTATCGTGACTTGCTTCCTGTGGCTGAGAAAGTTTTTCAGCCATTCAAGAGCGACTCCTGCTATTCCTGATTCTGCTAGGCGGCCAATTAATACGGGGTGCGAAACCGTATCCAAGGCCGCCGATGGATCGAGCAGGACCAGGGCAGCCTTTTTACCTTGGTCCATAGCAGTCTTCAGTGTCTCCACCGTGTGTAATAGTGCTGACTCCGTGGAGTGTTTGGCTCTGAAGCCCGCTTGGTTGGGATGTAGGATGTCGTTATCCTCCAAATACCTCGTCAATTGTTTGTTCACTGCTGCTTCCGTAAGTTTGAAAAGTATTGGGAGCAGTGAAATGGGGCGGAGGTTTGAAAGCGTAGTGGGGTCTGTTAAGGGTTTATTTTGCAGAGGTTTGACGGCGGCCAGTTTCCATTCAGATGGAATGGCGGCAGTGGCCAGGGATGAATTAATGATGGCATTTATACTCGGGTTTACGGTGTCCACAAGAGCATGTAGCAACAGAGGAGGACAGGGATCGAATGGGGAACCGGATTTGCTGGATAGGATAGCCTGACGGGTTTCTTCCAGACTAACTGGAGTAAATTCATTTAACTGAATTTTATCATTGTTGGGTTTTATGGTTTCTGCGAGGGGGGACTCTAGTGGGTCAGGAAAATCTTTGGTAAGCTCGGTTATTTTATGTTCGAAGTAGTTCGCTATTGATTTACATAGTGAAAGCGAAGGAGGGATCTCTTGTCTAAGAATCTTAGGATTCATAAAGTCATCAACTATTTTAAAGATTTCTTTCTGTTTGTTGTTAGAGGAGTTTATAGCTTCCAGAAAGTAGTCTTTTTTTAGCAGTTTTAATCATTGTATGGTACTGTCTCCTAGATGTTTTATAGGTGTTGAGTTCTTCTTTTTCATAGGTACGATGCCATTTCCTTTCCAGGGTTCTAACCTTTTTGTTTTTCCTTTAAGGGGAGGGAGAACCAAGGAGCGGACCTTTTATTCCGCTTTTTGCTCGCTTCACTTGAATCCGCTGGCCCACAGAATTCTGTGACCCATTTACAGAAGTTATTGTAATCTGTTGAAGTATTTCCAGTCAAAAGGGGTTTAGTATCCTCAGCGATAAGGTACAGATTGGGAGTGTCCCTGATCTTTTTCCAGTCTTTCTTTGCCTGGACTTCGATTTTCATATGGTTCGTTTTGATTTCTTTCTTATCTACAGTCAATTTAAAGGGGACTAGCCAATGGTCAGTCCAGGTCTGAATACGGGGGGATTAAACTGACATGGTTTTGGTATTGGTGCAGATACAGTCTAAGATATGCCCCGCTTTATGTGTGAGTTCTTTAGTCAGTATTGTGAGTCCCAGGACATTAGTTAAGGCTCTTAGCCATATTGCATTGGGGTCCTCGGCTTTATCACGGTGGAAGTTTAGGTCGCCTAGTACAGTGAAATTGGCGAATTTGAGGGTGAGGTTACTGAGTGCTTCCTCAAAGCTTTCCAGAAAACCATTATGTCTTCCTGGTGGACGATAAATTAAAGCTCCTGCGAAGGTAGTCTCCTCATTTATCTGGATGGAGAAGCCCATGCTTTCTGCCCCCTTAATGTCCGAGAGTTCGAACATGGTGCATTTAATAGAGTCCCGGTAGATGATGGCGAGACCACCCCCTCTCTGTTCCTGTCTATCAACCCTTTGAATAAGAAAGCCTTGAGGAACTGTTAGGGCTTTTACCCGGTTACACCAGGCTTTGAGCCATGTTTCTGTCATGAAGAGCATGTCGAGTTCGGTCTCCGTAATTAGGTCGTGAATGTGCGCCCCGTTTTTGCACATAGATCTAGCATTGATCAATCCTCCTCGAAGGGGGATGTCTTGTCCCCGATTAGGTGGCCACTGCTCTGGGGTAAGATGGGTTCTACACTTACAGCAGCATATTGACCGTAGCCAGTTTTCAACTTCAATGTGAGTCCCGCCATGCGTGTTGACTGTTTATTGGGAAAAGATTTGGAGATCTCACCTTGGGGAAAGGTGGAGAAGAGTACTCACTTTGAGGTGGTGGGTCTGCCTGACTGGCCGTGTGTGACCACCCGGTCAATGGCAGCCCGTAGGGGTGCTAAAGAGTACCTGGAGCCTGGGAGGGAGGCCCAGGAACCTGCCTTAGACAGAAGATGCAGGGGGTGCTGGAAACCGGCCCCCGAAGTTCCCACGGCCCAGGAGGAGGTAGACCCTGAGGGGGATGCCCTGGAGCATACCGGGGAATGGGTAGCTGAACTGGAGGGACCTGCCTGAGCTGACCCATTGGCAGCAGGAAGGAGGCCCCTCCAGGGAAGAATTCTCCCGGGAGCAGAGAGAATGCCCTTCTCTTGAGGGCTTGCGACAACAGGCTGCAAGCCAGGCAACAGGTGACCTGTCTAGATCACATTGGATCTACTGGGAGAACAGTGTCCTGTATAATAAGCCTAAGGTTGCTGAGCCTGGGTCCGCCCATGTGCTTTGGTACCCCAGAGCTTCAGAGCCTTCCTACTGGGGCTGGCTCATGATGTGCCATTGGCAGGACATTTGGGGCAGGGCAAGACCTTTGAGAGGCTTGTCACCCACTTTCATTGGCCCCAAATGCTCAAGAGTTCAGACACTCATTGCAGGACCTGTTAGACTTTCCAGGCAAGTGGAAAGAGTGGGAGGAAGCAGAAGGCTCCTCTCCAGCCATTCCCTGTGGTCAGTATCCCCTATGAGCGGGTGGGGATTGACATTGTGGGGCCACTGGACCGCAAGACAGCCATGGGCAACAGGTTCATCCTGGTGGACCATGCCACCCGGTACCCAAAAGCCATACCTCTGATGACAGTGATGCCCCTGTGGTGGGATGAGCACTGATGGGAATTTTTTCCACAGTGGGATTCCCTCGTGAGGTGTGTCTGACCGGGGGACCAACTTCATTTCCAAGTATATGAAGTCCCTGTGGCAGGAGTGTGGGGTAACTTACAAGTTCACCACTCCTTACCACCCCCAAGGAAATGGGTTGGTTGAAAGATTCAACCGAGCCCTAAAGAGCATTATTATGGATCTTGAGCAACCTATGAGGTGTAAGTGGGACGTCCTCTCACCATGCCTGTTGTTTGCATACTGCGAGGTGCCACAGAAATCTCTAGGGTTCAGTACTTTTGAGCTTCTCTATGGACACCCAGTTAGAGGACCCCTGAGTCTGGTCAAGGAAGGCTGGGAGCAATCTCCCAGGAAACCTCCCCAGGATGTACATAGCTACATGCTGGCCTTCAGGTACCAGACTCAGCATTTCAGACAACTTGCTGAGGCGAATCTGGAAGCTAGCCAGGAGGAGATGAAGCGATGGTATGACCAGAATGCCACTCTGGTAGAGCTTCAGCCTGGTCAGAAAGTGTGGGTCATGGCTCCAGTGGAGCCCTGCGCGCTCCAAGATCTGTGGACCGGACCCTTTGAGGTTGTGGAGCACAAGAGTGATGTCACCTACTTGGTGGACTTGTGGTCTCCCAGGAACTCCTTCCGGGTCCTGCATGTCAACCGCCTTAAGCCCCATTTGGAGAGGTTCGAAGTGGGCATGCTCCTAGCAACAGATGCTGGAAGGGTGGAGGAGACTGAGCCTCTTCCTGACCTCCTGTCTGCAACAGAGCAAGATGGGTCAGTGGATAGTGTTATCCTCTCTTCCACCCTGACCCCTGAGCAACAGAATGACTGCCGCCAGTTGCTGGGACAGTTTTCTGATCTGTTCTCCCTGGTTCCTGGTGTCACAGATTGGTGCGTCCATGATGTGGACACAGGAGACCCCTTACATGTGAAGCACAAAACTTACAGGGTAACTGACAGGGTGAGAGCTTGTATCATAGAGAAGGTCTCAAACATGCTTGCGTTAGAGGTGATTGAGTCCTCTAGCAGTCCTTGGGCCAGCCCAGTGGTCTTGGTCCCGAAGGCTGCCGTGCCGGGTGCCACACCCAAACTCTGGTACTGTGTGGACTACCGAGAGCTCAATTCTGTCATGACGACTGATGCGCACCCCATCTCCAGAGCTGATGAACTCATTGATCGGCTAGAGGCTGCAAGGTATCTCAGCACATTTGACTTCACGTCTGCATACTAGCAGATTGCCTTGATTGATGGGGCAAAGTAGAGGTCAGCATTCTCCACACCAGGTGGGCATTTCCAGTTCCGGGTTATGCCCTTTGGGATGAAGAAAGCCCCTGCCACCTTTCAGAGATTGGTCAACGATGTGTTGGTTGGGCTGGATGAGTTCAGTGCCGCCTACTTGGATGGCATTGCTTTGTTAAGCACCAGTTGGGAAGAACACCTGCACCACCTCTGGGAAGTCTTATTGGCACTGCGAAAAGCAGGTCTCACGATCAAGGCAAGTAAGTGCCAGATCGGGCAAGGTTCCATGGTGTACTTGGGACACCAAGTTGGGAGCAGCCAGGTGGCGCCCCTACAACCCAAGATTGAAACCATCCTGGCTTGGGAACCCCCCAAAACCCAGACAGAGGTGAGAACCTTTTTACGACTCATAGGGTACTACAGGAGGTTTGTCAAGGGGTATGGCAACATTGTTGCACCCTTGACAGAGCTGACTTCCAGGGAGCACCCCAGGAAAGTGATTTGGACTGACACCTGTCAGAAAGCTTTTGAGGCCCTGAAAGCTGCCATGTGCACAGCACCCGTGCTCCTGGCACCCAACTTCTCCAGAGAGTTTATCGTTAAAACAGATGCTTTAGAGCATTGTAAGGGGGCTGTTCTGACAGATGAATGAGGAGTGCCTAGATTAACCTGTGGCCTTCATCAGTAGGAGGTTACTTCCACGGGAACAGAGGTGGAGTGCTATTGAACGTGAGGCATTTGCTGTGGTCTGGGCACTGAAGAAGCGAAGACCATACCTGTTTGGGGCTCACTTCCGGGTTAAGACAGACCACAGGCCCCTCAGATGGTTAATGCAGATGAGGGGTGAGAATCCAAAGCTGTTGAGGTGGTCCATTTCCCTACAGGGAATGGACTTTACGGTGGAACACCGCACTGGTACAGAACACCCCAACGCTGATGGTCTGTCCAGATGTTTCCACCTTAGTGATGAGAACTCCCAGGAGATAGGGTAGTTCTCCCCACATTTCGCTTAAGGGGACACGTGTTAGACCTGGCACCATTGGCGTAGGTCTCCCGTCCAATTTTGCTGTTGCCTCATGTATTTTTGCTGATGTTAGATGCTTTCGGCAGAGTGCCACTGCTGTCCAGTGCCACAGTGCAAGTGCTCCCTATTGTAAATTAATGTATTAATTTGTGATTCCATGATTGGCTGATTTGGTTTACTTGTCCCTAGTGTAGTGCACCAGGTGTGCCCATGGCTTGTAAACCAAATGCTGCTGGTGGGCTTGCAGCACTGCTTGTGCCACCCACAGAACAGAAATAGCTTTGTAAAATGTGTCTAAGGTCTGCCATTGCAGAGCCTGCGTGCAGTCTGGTACTGCCATGCTGACTGGGCATGTGCACCCACTTGCCAGTCACTAAACCTACCCTTTTCTTCATATCAGACACCCCTATGGTAGGCCCAAGGGAGGGGTGCATTGTAAGTATAAGGTAGGACATACACTGGTGTGTGTGTGGCATGTTCTAATAGTGAATTACAGCCATTTTCGTTTTTCACTATTGCAAGGCTATCCGTTCTCCATGGGCAAGAATGGGCTGTTAGATTATTACATTTTATAATCCCAACTGACTCGGGGAACATGGAAATTCGAGTTTAGTATGCCTGAACTCCGAATAATAAAATACACCTTTTAGTGAAGTTGGTTTTAACATTCTGTGTTTGAAAATACCACTTTTAGAAAGTAGGTATTTTCTTGTCTAACTTTCCAAGCCTGCCTCTGCTATTCCTTGTCTGGAGTTTGTGAGTGACCAGGCTGGGGGATTTCACGAGACCGAATAAGTCAGCCCAGTGGTGAATAGAGAGATCTGCATCTAGATAGGTGGGGGAGTTGAACCTGGGACCTGAATAGGGCTTTTCCTGCCTTCCACAATGCCTGCTCTACCCCCTGTGGCGCGTCTGATGTCTCTGCCCTGTACTGTGAAAGAAGAGAAGGAATCATGTCGACAAAGTGCTCCAGGGCTGTGCTTTCCCTCCACAATGCTGGCTCCATCTCCTGTGGGGCATCTGATTCTGCCCTGCACTGTGAAAGGAAAGGAGGAGTCATGTAAACAGAGTTCTCCAGAACTGGTTTGGACTGGGCAAAGGCCCCTCTAGCCTCAGAGGACAAAGGATTTTGGGGTATAAATATTGGGACCCTGATCCCAAGAAATTAGATCACTTTTGGAGTACAAGAAGAAACCTTTGCTGAGGAGAGGAACCTGAAGAAACTGAGGAGACTATCCCTAAACTGAAGTGCCGCTTGGGGGATTGTCCTGCAGTCGTTGCCTGACTGCCAAAGAAAGGAGAAAGAACTTTGTGTACTTTATTTTCAACTTGTGAAGCATCTCCAAGGGCTTGGAAGAGAGCTTGCCCCCTGACTGAAGTGTCAGGACCAGTAGACTTCACCAGCCTTTGTGGATTGCTGCTGGAAACGCTGCTTCTGTGGCTGCAGAGGCAGGGCGCTGTGACTGACTCTCATGACCGGCCCGGTGTCCTGTAGGCACCGCATCAAACAACGTCCGCATCTTGCAATGGAAGCTCTTTGCTCACCGACTCCGTCCTGATGCCGTCACCGAGCCACTGCCTGCACCGTTATCTGTGGACACCGCGACGTGCAACGCCTCGCAACACCGACTTGCACTGGTCTGACCGACACGATCACTGTGGCTAACTTCGAGTCCTGAGAATGCATTGGAGTTGGGCACCGCCTCGCACGCTTCGCGACGCACTGCCCGATTCGTACCTCTGTCCGGACTGACCGACGCCAGCTCCCGAACTCCGGCTCTGTCGCCACTGCAAGCACCGCAACGAAGCACCTTCTCGCCCTGCAACGTACGCCTTGGACCCACCGACTCCGTCAACTGGCGGCTGCCTGTACCGCATCGAGGGACAAAGCGTCCTGCAACGCTTTCTTTTCTGCACCACGACAAACGCCTCAAGTAAAGGTACTGTGACTGAGTCTGACAGTCTGTCGACATTTGAGTGGGCCCGGACCGATGCGGTCCGCTGGATTTGTTAGACTTTGTTATTTTGATCAACGCTGTAGCCGGACAGGGCTACCAATGCACATAGAACTCTGATTTAAGCATTTTTAACAAGAACTCTTGATTTTTAATAGTACTGTGGATTATTCTTATCGTTTTTGGTCTTGTGGTAAATCTATATAAAAGATACTTATTTTTAGAAATATACAACCTGTGTGGTGTCCATTTGTAGTATTGTCACTTGATTACTTTGTGTTCACAAATGCTTTGCACACTGCCTCTGAGATAAGCCTGCCTTCTCATGCCAAGCTACCAAGGGGGTGAGCAGGGGTTATTTTAGAAGTGTACACCCTTACCCTGACTAGAGGATAGGGTCCCTATTTGTCACAAGTACCTACCTGTGTCAACTAGAGACCCCCAATTCTAACAGTGAGTAAGTCAGTTTTCTAAAATCTTGTTCATTGCCTCAAAACTTTTGCCTTTTCATATAAATTACATCAATGAAATATTGCTTTTTTCTGCTTACTTTCTGTGCTTGGAACTACTCCCAAGACATGACACGCATGGACAGACCCTGCTGGTGAAGACTAGTTGATGCTCCGTTCTCCTCTCGAGTTGACGGACGTCATTGCTGCCCGTTTATGATCTTGTATATCGATGTTGGCGCAGTGGTATTTATGATCTTGCACTTATTGAACAATCTTCTTTTTTTTCTAGATTCTCTTTGATAATCAAGCCCACAGCGGTAAAATCAAAATATATTTTGACAGTGATGCTTATATTCAAGACTGCAAGGACTGGCATGTGTCTGGATCAAGTGAGTCATATTTCTTAACATGCAAGCAATGTTGTATTATTTCTGCATGACATATCTTTAGACTGGTGGCTCAGTGGACTAATGCATCTACTTCAGGGGCCTTTGTTCGACCTCATGGTCACAGGTTCAAATCCCGGCGGGTCCACGCAGCCTTTCATCCATCTAAGGTCGATAAAATGAGTACCATAGAGTTGGGTAACAATAAACCTCTGTTATACAGCACCAAGGGACCCTTCTGGGTAAACGTGTGCTTTACTAATGTTATGTCATAATGTCATTGTAGGAAGGGGGAGGCTCTAGTTGGCGCAGTGCAACACTAGCGACAAGCAGGGACTCTCTCTTCCTCGTCAGGGCTGAGGGTTACCTTCCAGACAACCTCTGCTTACCCTCTAGGTAGTGTGGCTTAAGCAGTCGTAGGCTAATCTTTGGGGCACATAGGGTTAAACACTTGCAACAGTACACCTTTACAACCCACCCACCACACAACGAGACCAGACGGTATTCTTGTGAAAATATATATCTTTATATAGATTTTAAGCAGGCTTGTGAATACAGTCAATAACTTTATGAAGATGGTTGCAAGTTACGTAATTCGGGTTACCACAGTTCTTATGGAAGTTCTCTTGAGGCCCGTAGGCCGGTGTTATTCAAAGTTCTTGTGGAGCCGGCGGCTTCCAAGGGATCTGTCCCACGTCGCGTTGCCTTCCCGGGGTCGCTGATCGTTGCGGCTCTTCGGCCGAGCAGGTCACTGGTCGTCCGGGGCAGCGGTGTTCTGTGGCGGCAGGGTCCTTTCCTCGTCGTCCGCTCCGACCCTGGAGGCGGCGGCTGTGCGGTTGTGACAAGTGGCAGTACGGTCCCCAAGTGCAGGACGTACCCAGCCAAATGTCGGTGCAGCTGTGGGCTCACAGCTGGGCTGTCGGGCAGGCTTACCGACCTTGCGGATTCTCGTAGGGCAACTGTCCGTCCTTGCAGGTGAGTGACTGCGCGCTATGCAGTCCCCTCGATAGCTCGGACCGGACGGGTCCTCCTTCGCTTTGCTCTCGGGCTCCCGGTGCAGTTGCGGTCACGGTGTTCGGGCCAGCGGCGGCTGGTCCTCACTTTGCTTCTGCTGTTGCTTTGGGCCCCGGTCACGGTGGTCGGGAGGAGGTTGAGGCCTTAGAGGAGATTCCTCCGTCAGTGCTGCGGCGATGGTCAGCCCCCGCAGTCGCTTTCCAAGGGGGTAGCGTCCACTGGTCCTGGGACGCTGGTCAGGGGGCAAGTTCAGTTGCAAGCCCTTGGAGATCTTCTTTGCAGAGTTTGGCACAAGTAGCACAACAGTCTTTTCGTAGTCTTATTGTCTTCCTCTCCTTCAGCAGCAAGGCACCAGACACAGGCAAGAGTCAGCACCCTTCCTTGTCTCTCACGGTCCTTCTCGTAGGGCAGAGTCTTTCTGTGGCCCAAACCGGATCTAATTTTCAAGGAGCAGGGCTCCGTCTTTTATAGGCCAATTCTTTTGTTCTCGCAGGCCAGGGGGGCCTTTGCATAGCCACTTTCAGTTCTGGAGTACCCCCGCGGGTGTACTCCGGCTTCTGCTTTCAGTGTGAGGGGCAGGCGCATCAGACGCCCCACAGGAGGTGGAGCCAGCATTGTCCGGACAGGAGTGGCCAGAGTACCTTGTTGATGGGAGCTTCGCCCGTCCGGGGCCAGGTGCCGGCAGAGTCATCCGCCGCTCCCCAGGAGGGTGGAGCCAGCATTGTGGAGGTCGAGCACAGTGACAGCTCGAGTCAAGAGGCACTCCTACCTCCCACTAAGGTGTAATCTGCGCATTCACCACCTGTCATCCCTCCAGCCCTGTCACTCACACATCCCAGACAGTCAGATACACACCAGCAGAGGCGGCTGAAATGGTTAAGCAAGCAAATGCTAACTTTCTAAAAGTAGCATTTGCAAACCCAGGGTACTGAAATAAACTTGACTACAAGAAATATCTCCTTATCCTGAGTTCAGGCATACTAAACATGACTCACTACCATGCTCCTTGAGCCTGCGGGGATTATAGGGTGTAATAACCCTCGCAGCTCAGTCTGGCCTAATGGAGCAGGTAGCCTTCAGTAGTGAAATACGGTCTTCGTTGTAAGTCACTACTAGGACATGCCATGCACATCAGGGCTTGTCCTACCTTGCACCTACAACGCACCCTGCCCGCAGGCCTACCATAGGGGTGGCTAATATGTAGTCAAGGGAAGGGTCGGTGCTGGCAAGTGGGGACACTTGCCCAGCTAGCGTGACAGTACGAGACCGCACGCGGGTTCTGCGGTCGCAGTTCCCAGACACATCTTTACGGCTGCTTCGGTGGGTGGCGCAACCAGCGCTGCAGGCCCACCAGCAGTATTGGCATCTACAAGCCCCGGCACTCTCTCGTGCGCTTTACTAGGGACTAACAGTAAATCCAATGCACCAATCATGGATACCAATCGTATGTACAATTTACAGTAGGGAGCACTTGCACTGCGGCACGGATCAGCCGTGGCGCAGTGCCCTGAGTATCGGAAAACCAGCAAAACATCGGAGGCACATCAGCAAAAAGTGGAAGGGAGACTCACGCCAAGGTGCCAGGTCTAACAGTCATTCATTGCTTTACAGACCCTTAAGGGAAACCATAGATACCTAGAGTTCGGACCGACCTTAATTATAACATACTCCAAGTTAAGTAATTGTAAAAGAAGAAAACTCCCTAAAATCTACTTCGAAATGTCTCCAGCGCAATTTTTATGGTCTAGCTTGACAGCGCAGCTGTTGGCAGACAATTATGTGAGAACACCAGGGTGAGGGTCTTTGGTTCTGCCCACATGTTGAGAGCAAGGAGTACATATTTAGTTTGGGCAAAAGATGTGTGCTGTCACAAAAATGTGCTTGGTCTCCTGACAGCAGTAATCATTTCGTCTTTCAATCCAGCTTCCCGAGGTTGAGCTATCAAGGGCACACACATGCTATTAAATTGTCTTAGATAACTAGAACATTTATGGTATTATTCTCCGGCAGCATCACAGGTGGGAGGTGGGCAGTCATAACCTACATGGATTATTTGATTTGACTTGACAGTGCCACTGTCGCCTCCCCTTTTTAACCAACACCAACATTATTCCATAGTTTTATGCTTCTACACACATTCCTATCCATTTCCTCTTATCTACTTCTAATACTTCACATTGCCATACATCATTCTTTTAAAACCAGACCTATTGGCATTGAAAGTGCCTGTTCTCATGTGTCCGCTAGCAGCGTGTGTCACAAGGGATGGGAGAGACAAGCAAGCCTTGAGCCCTGCTCGGGCCAGATGTCTGGCTCCGTTCTTGTCACACAGGGACTGGCAAGCTAAAATGGTGCAAGGGCATGTGTCTCGGCACAGTCTCTTTCAGAAGCGGATCTAAAAACTGAGACTTTCTACATCAGCTGAAAGCAGAACACAAAAATGAACGTCTGTCCTAGCGCCACTGCACTTCTGAAGTGCCTCATAACATGAAAGCAGGTTGTGCAGAGTTCTGAGGCCACTTTGCTTTGCTAATCTATTTAATAGCAGTCATTGAGGTGTAGAGCTTCTGCAAATATTGGTCTGTTTTTTTTAAGCTGGAGGGATGGTGATAATATAAGTGACGTGCCATCACTTGGCTTAACAGTTTACAGTTTTCCAGAAAGACAGAACGAGTTGTGCATACAGTGTCCAATTGTTTTTTTTCACTGAATTCTTTTTATTCAATTCTATAACATAAAAGTGATCAGTAGGAGGCAGCCACTTGTAAATTGACAATTGTACTCTCAACAGTGTTCAGATAAAGTCAAGAAATTCAAAACCAAAGTTGCTTTATTCCGTTTGTGTAGTCCCACCACGCTTCCCAGATTGTATGATATTTTTACGAGCTGTACATACTGATTTCTCAGCTACTGCACACACGCCCTTTCACCTTATCCATGCCATGGTTGTTGGTGGGGGAGGTGTGAGGATGTGCAGTGCAAGCAAAATCTTGTAATGTCTCGTTTTGCCACCAGTAAGCTGTTATTAAGCGTTTGAGGCTATCCTGATCTACCCCAGATTCTTCAATGTCCAGTATTGCTTGTTTGGGATTCAGAGTCACTGTGTAGGCTTCAAACTCACTCAGTGTATCCTGTATCTTGTTCCAGTATATTTGAGGACCGCTTCATATCATGTGATAGAAGCCTGTTACTTCCATGCTGCATGTTTGTTTTTACATCCGATGCGCCACAGTTTGTTTGGGTTATCGACTTGGTGTAAGTATTGGTTTCTTGTCAACCTTATTTATTTATTTATTTATTTTTGAGATTTTTATTGCGCATACAAATACCCGAAGGTGTCTCGGCGCATAAAGGGCTAAGAGCGATCAAACAGCAACTTACTGGTTAAACAACCATGTCTTTAATAGCCTACGGAAGCTCATCAGATTGGGGGCAGTTTTAATCGCCAACGGCAGCATGTTCCACAATTTGGGTGTGTCCACCAAAAAGCGCCTGTCTCCCCATGTGACAGTTCTAGTACGAGGCACTGGGAGAAGGCGGGTGTTAGCAGATCTTAGATGCCTCTTGGGGATGTAGGGCTGAAACGCTTCTGTCAGAAATTTAGGCCCAACACCCTGCATTGCCTTATAGGCAATGCAGAGGGCCTTAAATTTGATACGATTCTCTACTTTTAACCAATGTAGATGACGAATGGCAAGAGTAGTGGGCTGGCGGCGGGGGATATCAAGAAGAATCCTTGCAGCCGCATTTTGTATTGACTGTAATTTCGCTATGACATGTTTCTGAGTGTTTAAAAACTAAGCGTTCCCATAATCAATTTTTGAGAAGACCAGGGTAGAGACCAAGGTCTTCCCAGCTGAGATAGGGAGGTAGGGCAGTAATTTCTTGATTTTCTTTAAGATAAAGAATGCGGCTGACACAACCTTATTGACATGAAGGCTGAAAGACAGCTTGCTATCAAAAATAACCCCCAGATTTCTAACCAACTTCACTGGGGTAGGTGGAGAGCCCAGCTGGACAGGCCACCAGATGGAAGACCATTCCGGTGAAAGCTTACCGAAAGTCATAATCTCGGTTTTATCCGAGTTAAGCCTCAGACAGTTGGAGGCCATCCATGTGCTAACCGCAAGCATAGCCTTTTGGAAATTAACTGCCACCACTGGGCCATCCTTGTGGATTGCCAGGACCAGTTGGGTATCGTCTGCGTACGACGTAAGTCGTAGTCCATGGGCCTTTATTACCCTCGCTAAGTCCGCTACATAGATATTAAATAGCGTAGGACTTAGCGAGGAGCCCTGTGGGACTCCACAGGGGAGTGCAGAGACAGGAGAGTAGAAATCACCCAACTTCACTGTCTGGGTACGGTTGGCCAGGAAAGATGAAATGAGATCCCTGGCCATGCCGTTTATCCCCAGGGTTGCGACACGGTCGACCAAAATAGCATGGTCGACCGTGTCAAAGGCCGCAGACAAATCCAAAAGGATCAGGACGGCCACACCTCCCTGGTCCATGATGGCTCTGATCTCATCTGAGGCCTTTATTAAAGCGGTCTCGGTTCCGTGCCCTTTCCTGAAACCAAACTGCGTTTCGTCGAGAAGTTGGTGAGTGTCGACGAACTCCGAGAGTTGTTTGTTCATCAGAGATTCGCAAATTTTGGCCGGAAAGGGGAGACACGCAATTGGTCTATAACTGGCCACAGCTGTAGGATCCAGGGAAGGTTTTTTCAAGAGTGGTTTAACCACTGCTTTCTTCCATGGAGTTGGATAATGACCAGTTTGAAATGCAGTGTTGCAGATTTCCATAAGAGGTTGCGAGATCACTTTGCTAAGGTTAGCCATCACAGAGGGGGGCAAGGGTCCAAGGGGGACCCCGACTTAATGATGGAGATGAGACTACCGATATGGTCTTGAGTGATAGAGGCAAAAGAAGAAAAAAGATCGTGATCATGATCTGAAGTTGATTCATCCCTAATACAGACTCGGGGTTTGTATCTTGTGTCCTCCTCAAAGGATGAATATATGTCTGCCACCTTGGTGGTAAAAAAGGTGGACAGCGCATTACAGAAGGACTGAGATGGTTCAACCCCGGGTCCCGTGGGAGGTGTGGACAGTGTGGAAACAACTGAAAACAGTTCTCTTGCGGAGTTCTTGGCATTCTCTATTTGAGCAGAGAAAAAGGCGCTTTTACGAGCCGTGATCGCCCTTTTATATACTGTAAGGGCATCCTTATAGGATTGCTTGGCTATGGGGCAATAATATTTCCTCCAACGCCTTTCTAGGTTCCTACAGTGCTGTCGATGGAGCCTTAGATCTTCGGTGTACCAGGCCGCCGACGGAGTTGTTCGGTTGGGTCTCGTACACTTCTCCGGAGCCACTTGATCAGCAGCATTCCGAATCCAATCATGGAAATCGGAGGCAGATAAAGCAGGATTGCCTCTTCCCATAGGACGGGATAGTGCCAGAAGATCTGACATCTGAGGAATGTCAGCATTTTTCCAGGAGCAAGCCCCTGTCCTAGTTCGTGGCCTGGAGGGGGGAGGATTAGTAGGTCGGGTGTGTATCCCAAAGATAATAGCCCTGTGATCTGACCATGTGAGGGGAAGCGTATCGAGTACACATATATCAGGATTGTTGGTAAATAGGCCATCTAATGTGTGTCCCGCCTGATGAGTGGGTCCCTTTACCAGTTGACAAAGTCCTAAAGTTAAAAGGTCATCAGTAAGTTGAGTAGTTTCGTGATTATCCCGTTCTTCCAGATAGAAATTAAAATCTCCCAGTATCATATAATTACTAGAACTTATGACATAGTCATTAAAAGCCGAGAGTGTGGAAAGAAAGGAATTTCGTGGGCCAGGGGGACGATATAACAGGATTCCTTTAATAGATTGTTTGTGATTAATGCTGATAGCAAAAGTTACAGCTTCACAATTTGTGGCGTGTATAGGCTCAAAAGTGGTGCGATACTGGTTTTTATAGATAATAGCGAGTCCGCCACCTCTTCCTATAGGTCTATCGTGCCTGGCTACACTGTAGCCTTTAGGGGTTGCAGCACAAAAATCCGGTCCTGAGCCGGCATCTCCCCAAGTTTCAGTAGCAAAAAGGAGGTCAAGATCATAAGTGAGGATAAACTCGCTGATCTGTAGGCTATGGCATGGAAGGGAGCGAGTGTTGATAAGCGCTGCACGGCAGCCATGAAAAGAAATAGTATCCGTGTCAGAAGACAGAAAGTTGCTAGGCAAGTCCAAGGCTAAGGAGCCAAGAGGGCGGGGATGCGGTAGCTGATATCTACAGCCAGGACAGGGAGGTGGGATAGTGTCCGTGACAGTAGCCAGGGAGAGAGTGCTACAGTATTGATGAGAGTAGCTAGGGTTCAGCAGCATTAATTGCTGGGAAGAATAACGCAAAAGCGGACCAGGGGTTATAGCCCTGGGCCGAGTCCGGTCGCGGACGGGCGCAGACGGGCTTGGCTTAGGCGCGGCTTCGGCGCGCGCCCGCTGCGCCAGCCCGCTGCGCCGTCTGGTCATAGTGCTAATTATATAGGGCGGTAGGAGGGTGGGAGGCCGGCGCGACTAGAGCGCAGCCTCAGCAGCCCCAGCCCACACCAAAGATGGCGCCCGCCGCCGCCTAGACCGAGTGCAGAGATCGGCAGGGCGAGGCAGGGGAAAGTAGAACTGAAGCGTGAAAAGAGGTGTCAGAGTGCCTACAATCAATTCCCACTTGACTATTGAATTTACAGTCCCCCAGGAGAAATCAAATGCACGTTTAAAAGTTGCTAAAAAACACAATTACTAAATACACGATAGCACCAGAAAGTTTAAAATTGATCACTGATGGCTCGCAGCCCTTCACTTGTAAAGGAGCTGGTGTCTTGCATCGAGAGGTCCCTGAGCTGTGTGTAGGTGTCAGGGGCACCGGCCACCAATGAACAGTAGATGTAGGTCTTCTATAGTGACCTTCGGCTCAAGAAGGATAATCTCCTGTACATGTTGCTGGAGAGGGGTGTTCTGTTAGGGTGTGCCAGACCCGTAAATAACTAAAGAATTGAGTTTTATGTAATTGAAATTCTGTGGATAGTTCTTCAAATGACTTAATGTGCGTATTGGACCATCTGCCTCATATTTTGGTGATGCTGATAAGGTCCCATCCTCCGAATCCTTGTACCCCAGCTGCTTGGGGTAATCCTGTGCCATGCCTCAAGGGTATATCATTAGTGATAGTGTTATGCCGTTTGAAATACTTGAGGGATTTGAAAGGGCTCTGGCAATCCCCTGGGACCGGAGCGGCCATAAAGTATCTTCTCTAGACCCCCGTGTTTGTAAGGAGGAACGTTGCAGACTATATCTTGGGTCATCTCAATCTCTGAATATCCAGTCATTGATTACCACTACCAAACGCCCAGTAGTATAACTGAATATCTGGAATGCCCAGTCCCCTGTCATATGGAACTTGTGTACATTTGGCCAGTGAGGCCCGTGGTCATGCCCTGGTCCATAGAAACACAGTAAGGGATGCATTGATGTAATTAAATATTGTAGGAGGCATAGTGTAGGCAGTGGCGGCTGGTGACATTTGAAAGTAGTGGGGCGTAAAAGTTTGAGGTGAGTGCTCAGTGGCGAGTGAGCCTAGTGAGTGAGTCTGACTGCCATAAGGTGGGTTTGTGGGGTCCTTCTCGCCATTTTTGTAATCAAACTGACTATCCCCAGAGCTAAACTAACCCAGCCTATCAGTATTCAGATGCTGATTAAGCCGATGTGTAATATCTGAAAAAACTCCAGGTGACAATGGTGAACACTGCACAGAGATGGTACCCTGACTACCGAAGCGCACACGGTAATGGATAGACACACAATGCATGCACATGTGAGGTATTTGGCCACTGTGGGTAACATCAAAAGGAATGGGGGCGATTGACAGCCTGAAAACAGGCAACATATGCAGGGAACAAGCCCCAAGGCATCCTATGTGACCCAAGAACACCACCCAGCATGGATGCAGCAATAATGTAGTACACATGCAAAATTAGTAGCAGATGAAGAGAGCAGTGCCTGAATAAACAAAAAACAGTAATAAACACATTCATGAACGAAATTAATGAATTTACCAACCATGAAAGAAACACTAAAATGCTAATTTAAAGGGTACGACTCCAGTCCATAGCATCCGAGCACCTCGCAGAACATGTCACTACCAGTGACATCACACAGCTGGGTCCTTACCAAGGCTGCACACGCACACCCCACCTCTTAAAGTTCAATAATCTGCATAAACTAGAATCATTGAGGGAAAACAAACCATGTGACAACACCATGTTAATTTTTAAATAATTCTCTCTGTGGTATTTTAGAACAAGTCCTTGCGTGCAGGTTTGTGTAACTGTGCAGTTTTGTTTACATTCCACTCGCAAAAGAAACGGAACTAATAAGCTCTCTGATTTGTACATTTAACTTCCACACACCTGTGGCACAGTATGACCCAAACTCCCAGTGCACCAAGCATATCAAGGTGTCCTGCAGCACCTTGATCTCCTGGGCCAGAGTGGCGAAGAGCACCTGCAGCACGGGAACCATGTTCAGAGCAAATAAAAGACACGAGCGAGCAATGAGTTTACCGCTGCAGTAGTTCTAATTAACTGCGCTGTAAGACTGTGCGGGTGAGAAAGCAATATTAGAGGGGGCAAGAGAGCAAACAAGGGTTGTATCCTGAAGAATGCGAGCCTGTGCAAAAACAGTTTTCTGCAGGGGCATTTATGTGATTTATGCTATAATCACAAACCCTTTTTTATGATCAGCGCTGGTGTGCAAATTACCTTTTCATCAGTTAGTTAACATTTCAAACGGTTCCTAACTGAGAATATACTTAAAAAATAGAAATACCTGTTTTCTGCCATATTCTCAGTAAGGAAACACTATCATGAAAATTGCACTAACGGACAAATTGCCGGGGCAAAAATCATAGGAACTCCGCTGCAAGTGTGGCACGAGAGGAATTCAAAGCTATTGTTGCCCACGCGCACTCTAGTCTCTTCATGGTCTGGCCTCCCAGAGGTGTTTGGTAGTAAGAAGGGAGTGTGACCGGAGACAGCTGCACAGGTATGGGGAAGGAACATCAGCTGTCATGAACGAAGGAATCGGCACAGCCAGTTTGAACGTCAGGCCAGCTCCAAGGGCGGCAGAAGTTTAACCACATACAGTACACATATTTATATACCCTTATTACAGCAATTTTTATACTGAGAAGTAAACAGCATTACAGCCCAATCCCACCCAACAGGGATTTGAAACGGTAAACAGTATACACTTTTTATGTGTTTTTTTTACCTTCTATTTTTACACACGGGCGGCTGCCTGCTTCAGCGTCTCTGAGGCCATTAGGCCAACACTGACAGTGCTGCCTTGCTGCGGGCTTGCTGTGAGGCCAGGCCCGGGCCTGAGCGTGGCATGTAGTCAGAGAGATGACGAGTGACATGGTGGTGGTCAGATTGGGAATGAGGAATAAATACCACCACTCGTCTCAACTGCACCTGCACCATCCACACTTCGATCTTCGTCGTCCTGGAGGCAAATATACGCAGGAGCTGGAAGTAGATTTAAACTCCAGCGCGGCAACAGGAGTAGGGGTCCATCACTGCAAGGCATCATATTAAAGCCCTGCAGTGATTGGTCACGAACATTGGAGCCTCAAAAGATCTCTCCTATCCTCGCGTTGCCTTCTGTTCACCAGAGATCTGGCAGTCAGCCTCCAACCCACGCACGGTAGCACCATCATCCTCGTTAACTCAGCCAATCCTGGCGCAGCATAACATCGCCACTGCGCCAGGATTGGCTAAAGTGCAGGGCTAAAACTGCCCATAATGAGACCCGGCTCCCCCGGGTCTCTGTCTGTGTGACAGCTAAGGGGGGAGGAGGAGGGAAGGGGCTATTGCCTGTGTGCGCATGCGTGGGCAAGTAATAATAATGACTTGTCCTAAATGCGCACACTGCTGCCTGCCACAGACGCTGATATTCACAGTGAGTCACACGCTGCACTGCCGCAGGCCCGCCCCCCACGATCGCAATGATGTCACGATTTGTGACTCCGGCCTCAATTATGACTGCACTGTCGTTTATTCTGTGCGCGCTCATAATTGTACTTTATACTTTTTACTTTTTGTGCTGTGTGCAGTGTGTCAGACCAGTGACAGCAGTGACGGTCGTCCATGGCTAGTGGGGCTACGCCCCAACGCCCCCAATGGACGAACCGCCACTGAGTGTAGGGGAAGTTTTGAAGGATGTATAGAAAATGTGGTAATGCCACAATCTTGTTCCAGACCGTGAGTTCTTTATACTTCATTAACCCCTTCCATACGCAAGACTGCTGGGAGCCGTCCTGCGCCACGGTGCTCGTGTGTGCAGGATGGCTCCCGGCCGTCCTCTCACATGGCAGGGGAAATCCCTCTGGTGCGGGCACCAGAGGGATTTCCTTTCCCCCCCTGACAGCCTCGGGAGCTGGAGAAGGGCTTCCCCAGCTCCCGAGGCTGTCTGTGTTGTTTCTGTGCAGTGAAGATCCGCACAAACGTCGTGCTGACTTCATTGCACAAAAACCGAAACTAAAATGAGCCTTGAGGCTCATTTCAGTTTAGATTTCTACATGCTCAGGGAGCTATCTCAGCCCCCCCCCCCCCGAGCACGTTGAAAGACAGGAGAGGTATCATTGACAAAGGGCGAATCTCCCCTTTCCAATGGTACCCCCCTCCCCAGTGGATCCCTGGCTGTCTATTTTTCAAAAATGTATAGGTTTGCCAGGTTTCCCTAAGTGCCGGCAGAGCTAGGGTTCCAAATCTACAGCTAGGCACTTTGCAAAACAAGCATTTACAATGCAATGGTTTTGCCTTTGTTAAAGTTTGAGCTATTGGCAATGCTCTTGACATTATTTTTATTTATGTTTTTTTAACATAAATAAATGGCATTGTCATTTGCAATGCCACTAGCTTTATCTTTCGCAAATGACACCCACAAACACCTACAGAGAGCCCCCCCAACACACACCCACACAGAGCCCCCCCACACACACTGCGAGCCCCCCCACACACTGTGAGAAAACATAGCTCCAGGACAGCACAACTCCGGACCATAAACATGCAAAGCAAAAAACAGCTGTTAAAGCATGGAAATCAGCGAATTGCATATTCTACAGCAACACATTCTGTGGCAGGTCATGTGATCACTCATTAATCCACATGTCCCATGTCCTTTGCGTGTATCTTGCCACTTATATTTTGCAAAGGAGGGACGGATTCAAAGTGGACAGGAGCGACAGATATTCCCGAGAGGAAAAGAAAGCGATCCCTGTAGGGAAGCTCGAAGGGTCATTGATCGTGGTGGGTCAGTAATCCAGGGGAGGAAAGGAGAGCATGGGGATGAGGCAACGTCTCCTAAAATGCGGGAGGTGGCAAGGTAGGGGCATCGGCGCGTAAATGGTGCCAGGGGGATAGCTTCTAAAACGGAGAGAGATACACAGTGTGAAGGAGTGCACCAATTCTTTATTCCCATTGAGGGGCCTCGTGATTGCCAAGGGGGGCGGGTATGGGAGCAGGAATAGCTGAGGTCGATTGATACATGTAGCGCAGTAGTCGACACCTCTTCTTGTAAAGTTTAAATCCTCACTTTAATCAAATAAAAAAAACATCCTTTACAAAATGATGATCCCCCCACCCCGCTCCATGAGGCCTTTGTTCACAACAACAGCTGTGAAAGGAATACATTGAATTGTGGCTGGTTAATGCACTGTCATGCAACAACAAGTAAACATTTTAAAATATTTAAGTATTTCAAGACATTCTCTGTGGACGTAAGCACACTAGTTTATGCTTTAAGGAAATCCATTCAAGAATGGACTCCACAGATGCATGCACACCCATGTTGGTGTTTTTTAATAGATTTCCTTAAACCGTAAAAACATCCATCCAAACGTAGACAGCAAGCAGATTTTTGGGGCGCTGGGGTGGGCAGGGAAAAGCATTGCCATTTCCAACTGGTTTCACAGGCGATGCCTACTTGTTTTGTCAATGTGTTATTTACTTTCTTCATTATGTGACGTTGTGATTGATTCAATCAATTACAAGGATTAATTTTTGATGTTTATTTCATGTAAGTGTCTGTAGCAGGAAAATGAAGCAGATGGTACAGTTGGCAGATGTGTCAGTGGTCAGGAGCAGGTTTACCTAACGTCAATACTCGCAAACTAGCAAGGCTGTTAACTGTGCTATCTAGCCAGGCTTCTTATTGCATATTGGACGTTAACCCGGGCTTTATTGTCGTTACATACCTCCTCGACGTTTAGGTTTTAACCATATGGAAATTACTGTGCACTAGAAGGTAACGCCCACGACCAGCTTTGGGCATGGGCCAGTTGGACCCAGGCCAAGGGCGCCAAATTTTCATAGGGCGCAACAGGGAGCTACTTGACTTAACCTCATTCAAATAGGTCGTCCATCCCACTTCATCAAACGGAATTGCCAAATATAACCCACGCACGCCGAATCAGTGATCATTCAAAAAGTGAAAAACAAAACTGATTAACGCCTAAACTTCCTGAAACAAGTTTATTAAAATGTAGGAAGTGCATAGCTGCCAAGGTTTCAGATTGCTAGGTGTAACATTTTCATAATTTTAGAGTAATTATGAGTGACATTTAACCGACTATGAGTGACACTTTTCTCACGAGCAAAATCAAACAAAGAAGATGAGGGAAACAAATAACTAAAATTACGCCCATTTGAGCAACGTGACTGCACAAGCAAAAGCAACATTTTCATAGCATAGCAAGTCAGTGCAACAGTAGAACTTGACTTGCATTCATCCTCACGGTGCAACGGAGGTCTGACCTGTGTCACCTTAGCACAGTAAGTAACTACATGTGTTATAATCTGACACACTGTACCAGCACCCACTGACTGCCTCGCGCTGTGCCAAAAAGGAATTTGTTAATTAACAAACACACTTAGATGGCAAGTGCATTGAGCCCGAATAAACCGAAGCACTATATTTAGGCCTTAACAAGAAATATTTGAATATTTCCTGCCACGTAACACCGTGCAACCAGCACTGTACGACTCACTTTCCTTAACTAGGTAATGTATTCCTGGAGCTGTATGTAGTGTTGACAGATCCGGATACACTGGTCCAACTGAACCCAGAGACAGTGCAGATTTGTAAAAGATAAGTCCAGGGCAGGCACTTGTGTGAGAGGGAGGGCGGAGAAGGCGGCCTGGCAGGATGCGACTGCAGCATAAAGGAGTCTGGAGGGCACACATGCATTTTCTAAATACTTTTAATTTGAAGTCAACCGGCTAAACTCCAGAGTCAAAGAGGTTGCTGTGGAACTGTATGCTAGGGTGAATGAACGTTCGTTCCGAGCTTTGCCCCCCTATCCCGCATCAACTTTAACAGATGGATCCTATTCCAACAAGAAAAAAATATATAAGATTTACAGAAACGAACCCTTCAGGGAGAGCAGTGCAACAGCGGGTTCTGCTTAAAAAATCTTGCAAAACGAAGGTAGAGAAGACATTTGCAAGCCTCGAAAATAATTTTACCTGCGTTCCGCTACTTTTCTATAAAGCTTAAAGTTACATAGGCATTGGAGTGTTAGGCACTTACTTCTTGGGAGCGCAGCGGGAACACGCCTTCTGGTAGCCAGTGCCCACAACTCGGACTCTCCAGGGTGGCCCCGCCCACGGCAACACCGTTGCTGCAATGCATGATTTAAACTAAGGGCTGCTGATGTGCTCTGGACAGGCTGAGGAACCGCTGCAGCTGAGGAACAACTCCAGCGGTCGGGCCAGGTTAACTCACGCGCGTATGACACTAAAGTGAACACCTACTACCTTCGGGCCCCCAATATGTGGCGAAGCTAGGTCGAGCTCCCGGCACGGGAACCACCCCTGGTATCAGGTGTCCGCGCCGTAACTAAGGTGCTGCTCCTCAGCAGGGCTGGGACCTCTGGCGAGGGTTTCTTTTCCCTTGTGATGCCAGCCACGGAAGATGCCCCAAACAGTAGTGTACCATCCACAAACCGAGTGTGGGGCGTACACATCCCCGGTCTCTGCCTCCCCCGAGCAGATCAGCATGCTTCTGCCTGCAACCATGCGGCGCAGCTGCTAAAAATGCCAGGAATGCCCAATAGGGCAGATCAAGGATCTTCCTCCCTGGCTTCTTACACCACGGCTGCCGCAAACTGAATGATCAGTCGGACCCGAAGCAAAACCTCCTTGGCCCCGCCCGCAACAGTGCAACAGCGGGTTCTGCTTAAAAAATCTTGCAAAACGAAGGTAGAGAAGACATTTGCAAGCCTCGAAAATAATTTAACCTGCGTTCCGCTACTTTTCTATATAGCTTAAAGTTACATAGGCATTGGAGTGTTAGGCACATACACTGCAGGCACTTACTTCTTGGGAGCGCAGCGGGAACACGCCTTCTGGTAGCCAGTGCCCACAACTCGGACTCTCCAGGGTGGCCCCGCCCACGGCAACACCGTTGCTGCAATGCATGATTTAAACTACGGGCTGCTGATGTGCTCTGGACAGGCTGGCGCAGCTGCTAAAAATGCCAGGAATGCCCAATAGGGCAGATGAAGGGTCTTCCTCCCTGGCTTCTTACACCACGGCTGCCGCAAACTGAATGACCAGTCGGACAGCGTGTGGTGAAGAAGGCCCGTCTTAAATCCTTCTTCAATTGCTCGACCCGACTCGTGCTGCTGACTGTATCTTTTGTAAATGCACTGGATTACTTAGCTCTTTCGAAGCGATCTGTTATCGTTGCCAGGCGGGGCCGCCCTCTGTGCCCGCCCAGCCCTGACAATGCAAGGGGAGCGGCCGTGCCCGGTGAGAGATGCCTCCTTCGGCTCCCACAGAAGGCACCCGGGGCTCTGGTCCGTGCTCTCGCGCGTTGAGGGGGGGGGTCTGATTGGAGCGAGGGAAGGTCTGATTGGAGCGAGGGGGGCTCTAGGAGGGACCAACATCAGGAAACAAGCGGGAGGGGGCGGGAAAGGGGGAGGAGAGACGCAGAAGACGGCCGGAGCAGGAAGGCGGGTGCCGGCAATGCCGGGACAGATTCGGGGGCGTTCCCGGCTTTTGGCTGACGTCGCGTGACGTAGCCAAAAGCCAAAAATTCTTGGGAACGCCCCCCGAATCTGGTCTGGCATTAACGGACAGGCCCGTCTTCCAATGGCTAGCCTCCATTTATGGAGCTAGCCAATGAAAGACGGAGGCCGTTCCTGTCTCCCGTATACATCTCAAGAGGTTTTCGCCTGCGCGAAAAAGATGCGCAGAGTGCATCTTTTCGCCAGGCAAAACCTAAAAAGGGTCACTTTTCACTGTAAAAATAGTGTGCCCACTTTGCGTTTTGAGCCGTTTCCTGTCGCGTGCAGCAGGCCTGCCCACACAAGTGGGTACCATTTTTTTGGGCATAGGGTAACACACAATCATAGAGCAACTGTTATTACCTTTTGACTCTCGATGCATTTCTGCCTTCCAAATGAAAGACAATGTGTAAAAAAGAATTCATTTTGAAAAATGACCTATAACTGTCATGCTAGTATGGGTACTCACAATTTCGGAAATGTGCAAATATAGACTTTCTAAACTCTATATTTTGTTTCAATTTCAGAAATGCATAGGTGTCTTGCGTACCGATTTTTTTCATGTATATATTTTCCCAAATTAGTTGCTATATACCCGGTACATATTAAAAAAACATTGCAAGACACTGCTCAGTTATTGGCTCTGGGTTAGTCGGGTTCTTGGTGAGCCAACAAGTCCCCACAACCAGAATGGTCCAGCGGATGTAACAGTATATTGCTTTCCAACAGCTGTCATAATTAGAAGTTGTTACAGGTGAAAACGTTGACACAAATGGCTGTTTTTTTCCAATTAATTTTCAATGTTTTCTATATTCAACTGTTAGTCTCTATAAAGAACCCTTGAAGGATCCACACAGATGACCTCATGCTGAATTTGGAATTTTGTCTACTTTTCTAAAATGTATAGCTTTCCACGATCCATTATTGCTTTCATGCCCATTTCTACCATTGGAAGGAGGTTGAAAGCTCAAAAAATAGCAAAAATAGGCCAAGTCCCAGAAAAATGCCAAAACTGTGTAAAATATATTGGTTTTCTGACAAGTCTGCTTGTCCCTGAAAGCTGCGAAAATGGTGATTTCAAAACCACAACCAGTTTGTTGATGCCATTTGCAGGGAAAAAAGCAGACGCTCTCATCTGTAGCCCTTTATTCCCATTTTTTTTTTAAAAAGCGAAAGTAGCTATATTTTGGCTAATATCTGGGTCCCCTCCAGGGGAATCCACAAACCCTGGATATCTTTAGAATTCTCATGATGTTGGAAGAAAAGGACACAAATTTGGTGTTGATATCTTATGTGGTCAAAAAGTTACAGGGATCTATACACAAACTGCCCCAAATAGCCAAAAAAAAGGGTTAGCACATGGGCGGGAAAGGCATAGCAGCGAAGGAGTTAAGAACAGGGAAGTGCTGTTGCGGTCACAGGATAATTGTGGAAAAGCATATCCTAAAGTATTTGAAGGGCAATTTTATTAGTGGGATGGGCCAGGTTTTCTCAGTCATGGGCAAAGTCCTGTTATTGGTACAAATTGAGATTTCTCGTAAGTTGCTTGCAGGCCAGAACCTTTGCCATAGATTTACAGGAGGTCTAACAGCCTTCAGAACAAAAGATCTGGCTTATGCACATGCAGTAACAAGTTGTCTGCATAAGCAGAAACACGATCCTCAAGTGGGGTGCACCAGTAGAACAGGGCATCTCAGTGAATCCATTCCGCCAGAGGCTCGATTACTTGTGCGAAAGAGAGGGCAGTGTGGGGCAGCCTTGCCTGGTGCTTCTCAGTTGGGAATAAGGAAGATTGAACCCCATTTACCTGGTCCCATACCCAAGGTTAAGTATATAGAGGTTTGACTAATTGTTGGAAACTTGGTTTTAACTTTATCCTGTGGAGGATGTGGAACATGAAGGGCAGATGGACCGAATCAAATGCTTTTTTGAACTCTTTGAGCACCATGCCCATTGTCCTCCGCAGTTCCCCTGCCCTGCCTGGGATCAATCGTAGGTGTAGAATACAATGTCTTGTCCAGTGTTTGGCATAAAGCTGTTCCGATACTGTTTGACAAGGGAGTAAATGACTTGCATTAATTGCATGACCAGGATTTTTGCTAATATTTTTGCCTCTGTACTGATTCATGAAATTGGGTGGTATGAGGTTCATTCTGAGGAAAACGTTACCTATTTTTTGAATGACTATAAAAGTTGCGCCTCTTGGGTCCTGTAGAAGGAGGCCTTGTTCCGAACATGGTGGAGAAGTAGGGTCAGTAAAAAGAGTAATAACGCTTGAAGAATTCAGCTGCATACCCATGTGGGCCTGGAGTCCTGCCAGAGTTCTTGGAGACAATGGCAGTTTCTTCTTCCTCAAGTGTAATTGGAGCACCGAGCTCCACCCTTTGGGAAATGGTTTCCTCTATTTCTAGTGGGGTGCGACCAGCGTTTAGTGCGGAACAGTGTTTCGCAAAGGCCCTTGCAATGGCGTGGTCTGCATAGTTTTGTTACCCGTTGTCCCTGTGGACACAAAGGATCACCCTGGATTCTTGGTCTCGAGTGTCTAGCCAGTAGAGTAGGTGACCTGCCTTGTGGTGTCTGATTTAATGTTATATGTGTATATATTCTATTGCTAATTTATCTCATGAAAGAACCAAACAGAAATCAATTTTTTGTGGAATGGGATTAGCTAAGGTTGAACTGCACAATAAGTAACCAGCAAACAAATCCCATCTTCCTCACTACCAAACTGTGTTATCCTAGGCAGATAAGTTCACTGTGTTTAAGTTTTCTAGATGGGCCTATTTTAGATCATCTTGAAGTCGTTCAGTCTAAGATGTGCTCTGTACGTAAATGTCATTTGTATATTGTAATATGTAGTTGTAAATAGCCTCTGGCTATTTACAACCTAACCAGGCAGGTTTCCGGCCTGGTCATTCTACTGAGGCAGTGATATTGGCCGTCCAGAACACCTTGAGGTCTAATGCTGACAGGGACCTGCACCAGGCCTTGGTGTTATTGGACCTGTCTGCCGCGTTCGACACGGTTGACTATACCATCTTGGTCAATCGTGTCGAACAGGCCGGACTTCGAGACTCGGCCTTGGCTTGGCTTAGGTCCTTTATTTCAGAACGTACCCAGTCGGTTCGACTGGGTTCTTTTACAGCCCCTAAAAACATTTCTTTCTGTGGGGTTCCTCAAGGATCTTCCTTGTCCCCTTTATTATTTAATTTGTATATGCGGCCTCTTCTGTTTTCCCTCCGACAGTTTAAGGTTGATGTATATAATTATGCAGACGACCTGCAGTTGGTTTTTGTACTAAACGCACAGAATGCGGCCGAGGAGTTTCGTGCAACTATGTCCTTTATCCAAAGGTGGATGTCTCTAAACCACCTTAAGTTAAATCCGGGAAAAACGGAGCTCATTCTACCTGGGAAGAGTGAAATTAGTTGGAGCCCTTGTTTTTGGCCATCGGACATGGGCTCGCCTCCAAAGAAATCCCGTACAATAAAAAGTCTGGGAGTGACTCTCAGTGAGGACCTTTCCTTGGAAAGTCAAATCGGTACAGTGGTCTCCTCGGGGTTCTTCCAACTGAGGAAGATCAAGAAAATAGCACATCTCCTCACAGGTCTGGCCTTAATTCAGACAGTCAGTGCTCTAGTCCTATCTCATATCGATTTCTCTAACGGCCTCTACCTGGGGGCTCCTATTGGCCAACTGAAAAGGTTGCAATACCTGCAAAATCAAGCTGCGAGACTTATTTGTAAAGTCCCGAAGTGGGAATCGATTAGACATGGACTGGAGACCCTGCACTGGCTGCCTGTGGAACAGAGAGCAACATTTAAGGTGGGCTGTATTGTGTTTAAGGCTTTGGAGGGCAAGGGTCCCATGTTTCTTAGACAACTGCTGCGAAAATATCAACCTCTGCGCAGCCTGAGATCTACCCACAAAGACCTACTTGAGGTCCCGCGTTTCAAAAGGAAACGTCAGGGAGGTAGCAGTTTTCAATTTTTGGCTGCTTCATTGTGGAACTCACTCCCCCTGACCCTGCGACACAGTAAGGACCTCCTTACCTTTAGGAAAGCATTCAAAACTATTCTTTTTTCACAGGCTTACTGTAAATAGTGATTTGTGTCTTTTATGTACTGTTATGTTTGATTCTCTCCAGCGCCAAGAAGCCTCCGGGCGTATGCGCGCTTAACAAATAATAAATAACATAACATAACATAACATATATTTAATCGGCAATAGCTCTGCTACACATGTAATTACTTTTTTTTTAAACATTTTTTATTCAGATTTTTACAGCATTTTATTTGTAGCCCTTGGTTCCCACCCCCCACCCCACACGAGGACAGGTGATTCTATTATTATTTACATAGAGATTTATATTACACATATACAAATTCATAAGCCGGGGATAAAGGAGAACAGGAAAAAAAACATTAAAATCAAAACTCAATGCATTCTTGGTCATACATTTCATTCTATAGTGATCTAGTGAGACATAAATTGGTATTCTGTATGAGGTTGAGTTGCGCTGTTTGTAGGATAAATAGTTTTAGCATTTGTCCCAGGCATTTTCACTTCATATATTCAATGCGCCTGTATCCAATCTAGCAAAGGTGCCCAGATTTTCATGCCTCTCTGCCGAATATTACGCCCTGGGCTACACATGTAATTACATTTGCCTTGTATACAATGTACACAACAAATCTGTTTTGGCTCACTCATGGCAACATCTGCAGGTCAAAGAAGAATTTTTGAATGTTTCAAAGTTTATTATTGAAAGCTATTTTTTCAAATAATTTGTAGTCCATTTAGTTAGATAATCTAATGTATTATATTGAAAGACACATTATTATTCATATTTATATGTCATATTACTGGTTTGAGTAATTTACATGCCAAGTCTGTTGCTGGCTCAACTTGTGCCTTGCTTCTAACCCGTAAGAAGCCCACTGGCTTGGCAATCACTCCGCTCACCCTCTCCCTGACTTTGTTGGCTTGCACACCTAGATTTCCGTTGTGGTGTGCGGATGTATACTTTACTGGTTTTATGGTAACAGGGCTGCTTCTTTAGGATGAGACTTTGAGTATACTCCTTGCTGTGTAGAACGAGCAGAGATTGAGGATGAAATTACAATGTAAGGGGATGCATTAAGTCAATAAAGTGTTATAGCTATTTTCTACAGTCGGAAGTAATGTTCTGTGGTACTTATAAGGATAGATAATTATGAAAAGGATTGATTATTTTTGTTTCTTAGCCCAAAGACCAGTGTCTGGTGGATTACTTCCTTTTGATCTTGAAATTATCTCAAATGACTTTTATCTAGCAGAAGAGACACTTGTCTTATTAGAACGTGCTTCCTCATCCTGTAGTTAATTTACTCTGCTTTCCCTAGGTTACCTTTTTGTATACAAGACTTCTACCCTGCCAGGTGCCTTATCAGTACGGCCTTAAAGCCTAGAAGTCTTTGTGTTGTCTGTATCGAACATCATATAATAAAGTTTATTCAGGCCGAACCACTTAAAACCCCACAATCAGTACTTTTTAATACCACATAAGATAAAATACTAAAAATATAAATAATGAACACTTTAATGTCATCAAATAGCTTCCTAGTACAAACCAATTTAATCAAATACTCCGTGGTCACTTTAATTATTCTTATGATACACATAGACATTTAATATTTTGACACACTGAAGACAATGAGTTTGTTGCATCAGTCCTTATTACTCTTAGGGCAGTTTCACACCGCAACATCCCTATGGGTTGGAGCTATCCATTTACTTTCGATCATTGGTATATTTTTTACAGAAAAACACTATATTGGCATCAGATTAGGAGGCACATGCACGAAGCAGAATCGGCCCGTTTGCAAATGCAAAAAATGCTTTACAGATGCTGCATACCCCAATTTGCGATTTGGTAACGTGTTACCGAATCGCAAAATGGGTTTGCAATTCAGTATTTGGGGGGTGCATGTTTAGGGCATATCTTCCAAATAATACATCCTAACGGTATGCATGAATGTTTTGTGATCATGAATGCAGTCGCAAAACCTTTGCATATTACCACCTACTTCAAGTAAGTGGTAACCCATTCGCAAATGGGAAGGGGTCCCCAAGGGACCCATCCCCTTTATGAATGGTTGTAAAAGCGTTTTTAAGAGCAGGCAGTGTTTCCGTGGACCACTGTGTTCTTAGTAAAATGAAAAGATTGCTTTTCATTTTTATTTGTAAAGGATTTTGTTTTCTTTTAAGGAAAACGGGCTGGTTTACAAAAAAAAAAGATTGCTTTATTTAAAAGTAATCACAGACATAGTGGTCTGCTAACCTAGGCAGGCCCCCATCCCCATGATTGTTGAGATTCCTTGGGGGTTGCAAAATGCGATCTACCTCATTAATATTAATGAGGTAGAGCGATTTAAAGCCCCCTAGGAATCATAATCTGAAACTGAGTTTCATGCATTGTAAATTGCAATTACCTAATTGCAATTCTCAGGAATTCATAATTAGGTATTTGCAATTTACTATTTTGATGCATGTAGCCCCTCAGTCTCTGTTTTGCATACCGGACACCTATCCCTGCCAATAGGGGATTTGGACCACATGCAACAATGGTTTTGGAACACATGCAACAGTGGCTATTTGTTGCTACAATATCGTGTTTAAATGTAATACATAGGTGTTCAGCAACCAGCAGTGCAACATAATCAAGAAACTGTTCAAAACTAAATGTACATTTTAAAGTTTAAAACTGGTCAATATAACTGGCAGTCTTACATTTCTTTAGCTTCCCCCTTTATTCGTTAAGCCCAACGTCTTTCTTTTATTATTTCCTTGGTGACTACAAAGTTTTCTCTTGGGGACAGCCATAGGTCCTCCATTCCAAGTGAGTAGAATAAGTATCAAGTATTGGGGCTCATGGGTTTACAGTTTGGGTAGCCCACTTCCCCCTCCTCACTTCTTTCCCCCCAGTGTGTTTATTAGGGGGAAACTGATCCATTCTGAGCATCAGAATCTTAATCAGGGACTTTTATTTTAGTTTTTTTTATTAATGATTGTGTCAATTTAACTGCTAAGCTTGCATCTATAGAGATTTAGAGCATGTTAATTCCCTGATGCATTTGCAGTAGACATATTTGTTGATTCCAGGTTGGGTAAAGGTGTGTATCTGTATTGGAAAAGTACTGTAAGCATAAATTGAACTTGATTGAAATTTATACTACAGGTTTGTGGGAGGGGCGTTTAAAACAAACTAAAAATAAATTGGCAGCTTTTACAGCTTAATGTGGGAAGGGGCGTGGAGCTGACGTGGCTTTAATGTAATGTTTTTCACTTTTACAATTAGATCTTGTAATTCATTCAAGGCACAGCTATTTGCAGTAGTTTTAGTATTTTCTTTTCTTTTTTTACTTTACCGTGGGGATTTTCAGTTTCCTTTCTCTTTCCTATTACAGGTATTTTACAATTATTAATCGCATTATCAATCCTGAACTAGTTCGATTCAGAAAAGGGCTCTAACCCACCTGCTACCCTCACAAATGTGAAAGTAGCAATATGTACAATAAAAGGACAAGGTTAAACGCTCAATGGTAAAAACAAAATGCACTTGTATAATAATGCCCCCATTTACTCCAATAAGTTTTAGCTAGAGTGTAGTTTCCAGTTCTGCCAAAGGCAATTAAATTGCCAAAAAAAATAAAAAATCTGTGTGAAGGACAGTAGTCTGCAACAGTATTTGGCACCTCCACCACCAGCATAGTACAACAGTCTTTCGAATAACACAAACAATTCAAGATAATAAAAATCGTTCACTTGCAAAGTTTTAAAAATCCTCACTGCTTGACGGGATGACCTATTACCATTTTGAACCAAAAACCAAGGGGGCAGCAGAGCCCAGCTTTTTCGGGGCAAAGACGGACGAAGACTGGCCTGCCCTTGGCCCTAACTTAGCCTGGGTGCGGGCAGCAAAAGTCCCGAACAGCGGGAATTGGAATCTCATTTCATAGCCGTGGTGCAGTGTGGTGCACTCCTCCTCTGCCCCCTCGGCCCTGATAGCCTGTGAATTCTTGGAAGTCCCCTAGTGCACATGTTGGTATCCCGCCCATCAGGAATTGGAATGGTGCTTTATAGCTCCGGTACTAGGTAGGGCGCTCCTCCTCAGTCCCCTGCTCCCTGGTAGATCTGTGGGCTCTAGGGGCTTACAGTCCCCAAGTGCAGATTTTGGTATCCCCACATAATAGCAGCCTCCTCTAATAGAGGGTGCTGCTGGAATCCAAAGAAAGGGGATAGTTTATTAAGACTGAGTAGGAAAAGTGAGCATTGGAAGTTACCAGCCAGTAATTGACATTAACACCTCATCACAGAAGTTACCCCGTGGAGACATTGAAAACATTGCAATACAACTGTCCTACAAGTTGAGGGAACCAGGCGCGCACACGGTGTTTACTAAGCAGTGAGCATCATCTCAATTTAATCACTACCTACTAAAAAGAATCTGGTTTCTCATGCTCAACCGGAGGTCTCCAAGAAAAGGAACAATAAATCACTCGACCATTCCATCAAAGGGGAAACATTATTAAAGAACTTTATGTAATGAGACCCAGGCCTTCCCAGGAACCAAATAAAATTTGAGTAAACAGTGGAAGCTGAACCAGGAGAGGAATTTGTAGTTCCAATTCAGAAGGGACAGGTAGAGGAATTTTGCAGCCATTCGTTGCTAGGGTCCCACATTAGTCCACTGCCTTCTTAGATCAGTGAAGCAGTTATAAGTGAGCCACTCAAGTTTGAGTGGATCCTTCACTTTGTGCTAGATGACTGCAGTGGCGGAAGACTGCAGGCGACAATATAAGCAAGGCATACATTAAGGACGCTAGACCACTAGTCAGTAATTGTTAAACCGCATATGAAAGTCCTAAATTTTGCATCTCTGGCTTATTCAAAGATTCTAGGCCTTTCACAGTATGGAGAATAAATCGCATGGTTCTACAAAGAAGGCACTCGAAAATAACAAGGTGATGGAGACTGCTCTATCCTATGTCCACTAATGAATAGTATCCAGGGCCGGACTGGCTACCGGGCAGTTTGGAATGCTAATGAGCTGGGGCTGATTTCGTTAATGGAAAGCAAAACAGGCCTTGGCAAAGTGTTCGGCCGCCCCCACCCCCGGGGGAGGGGGTGGGGGAGGGGGAGGTTGTGGGGGTATGTGGGTGCCGCCGAGTTCTTTGCCAGGGCCTGTTTCGGCCGATTTTGTTACAGGGATGATTTTGCAGCTATGCTACAAAAACGGCCCCCCCCAAACAGGCCCCCCACCCGTGCGGCGTACCGGGGGATTGCCCCCACTGCAGTAAAATCAGGCAGCAGCTCAGCAGCATTCCGAACTGCCCGGTAGCCAGTCCGGCCCTGATAGTATCAGTGAACTCAGGACACCACCCACCGTCCACAACCATGCAGAGCACTCCCACACAGGGAGAGGATTGCAAGAACCCCCTAGAAGCACATGATAGAAGAGAACTGAAAGCAAGATACCTGGTCAACATCTGGATGCTAGTGAAGCTCGAAACCAGTCCGTGGTAGAAAAGGACCTGTACATAACGGAAACGGGTCATCCCCGAGCTCCACTCACAACAAAATGTCTGTACAATTAATTTATAAAATCATCACTCGCCAATTGTTTGTATCATCAGCCACTTACTCTACTTACAGCCTCTAACAGGGCCGGACTGGCATTTGCGGGTACCGGGCAGCATTTCCCCGGTAGGCTGGAGGGGTGGGGGCCGGTTTTGTGGCCGCAGGGGCCGCTTTTCTTAAAGAGTGCCGGTTTTGTAGCAGCGTTGCAAAATCGGCCCTCTGTAAGAAAAGCGGTAGCAGTGCTTTGCGGGTAACAACGCCCTCCTCTCCCGTTACCAGGGCCGGTGGAGAAGCAACCTGCCAGGGCTGGTTGCTGGTCTCAGTCCGGCCCTGGCCTCTAAACTCAAATTGAGTTGGAAATGTCAACTGATGTTTACTAAAGAATGTCGAAACGAGTCATAACAGCTAGTGTCCCACAGTTCAGAAGAAGTGGAGAAAGCTAAAAATGTCACTTAGAGAAAGATAGTTAGATCACACATTAACTAAAAAGCAACATGTGCCAAACTGTTACATGGAGTAAGAACTTGGTAAACAATAAAACTGTCTCTGTAACATTGTGCATTCACTATATAAACCTGTATGGCAAAGAGAGATCCCATTAACACGTAAACATAGGATAAACCTACACGTATGCTGTGCAGAATATTTATAGACATAACCTGATGGATGCAACCAAAAAATAGTCCTTTCTGCATGCATGCAAGTCATTTGGAAAACCAGTACCTCCGTAAGGGCCTGATGTACAAAGGTATTTTGTGGTCGCAAAACCTGCAATTTGCAAAATCACATGCTTTACAACCAAAAATACCTCTTTGCAATATGCTAAACTCTTTTACGAGTCAGAAAAGGCTTTCCAAGTTAGAAAAAAGGGCTTTGGAAACTTATTCAAAGTTGGAACAAGGACGTGTTATGAAAGTCTCAACCTCTCACTGACTCTTATTGTGAGTTTCACTGGCCGCTGCAGGTAAGAGCGGTGGGGCCAGGTGAGGGGGGATTTTGAAAGATGACCACAAGGGAAAATTAAATAAATAATTAATTTTCCCTCATGGTCTTCTCGAAATCCTCCCTCACCTGGCTCCACCGCTCTTACCTGCTGCGGCCGCGACTGAGTTTCACTGGGGTGCAGCAGTGGTTTGTGACTAGAACTGTACTTGCAAACCAATGATGAGAGATGGACGCCTTAGTTGTGGTGGTAGCGGAATCGCTTCAACTTTCGTTTTTGCGTAGGGTCAGGGTGGTATTTGGGGTTGAGCAGACCGGGGTCAGAGTTAAAGCAGCAGAAGCCCTATTAAGAGAGGCACGGATCTTTTAAAAAGTCTTCATAGGCTGAGCTTGCAAATGCTGTACTGGAGGTTCATGTAGGCTTTCATCCCTGCCTTTGCAGCCTCGTGCAGGGTCGCAAAATGCAACTTACCTCATTAATATTCATCCGGTAGGTGATTTTGTGACCGTATACTAATATACTTTATTTAAGGTGACTGATTCAATGCATCAGTTGCATTACAAATGCTCTGGAGGTCACACAAACCGGTGTGTTGTTGTGACCGACCCAGTGGCACATTCGGCCTCAGTAGAGCTGTTTTGTGTGTGTTCTGCTGCCACTTGTGTCATATGAGTAAGAATGAGACAATAAGTAGAGATGTACTTGTGGCATATAGAAGGGTTCTGTGGCAACTGTTTTCTGCAGGACGAATGTTAATTCGCAGGGCAAGGTCAGTAAATAAGAGAAAACAGAAGTCATTCAGTTCAGGCTATTTTATGGACTGCTTAGGAACAATAACTCCAGCTCGAATACGATCTTTGTTTGATGTTGACAGTATTGACTGTAGAGTGCACGGAGTATGAACTTCTGCTCCACGGATTCATTGCTTGTACATTCTCAAGGCATGTGCGCCCTCCTTTGAAACATAACATGCAAAATGCCTGATTGCAGGCACAATTTGAAAATAAACTGTGTAGCGATGTAGAGATTAAAACTTCCGTCTGTTCATTGTAATGCCATAAACGATACCTCCTTGACACCTGGAAAGCAAAGCTTAATAAAACAAAATATCAATTATTCGTTCTAAAATTGATACTTTTAAAAAGGAACTCTTCCCAAAGTGTTTATTGGCAAATGATATGGGGGCAAGGCCACTGTAATTGGAGTTAAGGGTACAGGGGTACGGATTAAGGTAAAGGGGTATGAGTTGGGAGCTTTGGTTATAGGATATAACATATAGGGCTACGGGACTGGGGTATACCATCATCAAAGCTTTATTTCGATATAAATATATCTTAAAAGCATTTTACAGATTATATAAAAAAAGCACCATTTTAGAATAAATGCACAAAGAAATCAGATTAAAAATCTTAAAACATCTCTCAAAGGATGCAAATTACTTTACAGAACAGTGGAATACCTATTCTAAATTTAGGACAATTGGTAAGTTACATTCCTGAGAAATTCATTTGACCTAAACATTCCATCAATAAATAACAGCTCAAAAGGATAAAAACCCACAAGGGAAGTTAAAAATGAATTAAACTATCTCTGCTTTGATGGAGCTTAAAAACAAATTTAATAAGAATATTCAGCCTGGTCATAGCACTTTAATCTAACCACCCAGTCCCAGCTACGGAATTCTGCCACACCGCAAGCAAAAGTTGTATTGGTTTCTGCTCGCAAAATTCGAAGTGCTTCGTGGTGGTTCCTGGTTCCTAATTGCCAACAAATGGGTTTTAGCCATCTAGGTCTTGGTTTATAATAAGCTGGGCATGCAAACAGGAGATGTGGGACGCTTTCAACTACTCTTTCACAGTGCAGACAAGTTGGGACTGTTTGATCGGGATGCTTCCATTTATTTGTATATTCGCGAATGGGAACCGTACCCAATCTAAACTGAATGAAAAGGACCCTATCCCTGGGTTTCTGAATAAAATCTAAGTAGGGCTCCAAACGGGCTCCAAACGTGTCATCTGCTTGTGCTGACGAAACTCGTCGGTCAGTCTGCCTGGGCTGGGATTTCTATTTTCCTGGCTCTCAACCCATGCCCAGTAGGCTCCCATGATATCTAACTTGGTCTGCGGGGCCCCTGACTCCTAAGCCGCTTTGAATCCCAATGATAAAAGAAACCATTTTATATTTGTTAGCCAACTAATCTTATGGGATCCCTCAAGGTTCATCACTTCTCTTAGGCCGTCGGCGTATTTAGATAACTCGGTTGTACGCCAAAGACGAGCCCAGTATAGAAGAGGACGTAAGGTGACAATATCCTTGAATGAGCGGCGTCCCAAGTCCCGCAGTAGTGGCTTAGTGGGGGTTCCCTATGTGAGTGAGACCAATTCTCTAAAGAGAACGTTGTCAAAGCCCAGCACCGTTTAGTGCTGAATGTAAATGTAAATGTATAGGCATTTATATAGCGCACTACTTACCCATAGGGTCCCAAGGCGCTTCGACCGCTGCGAAACCCTTCCTGGCTTCCCTGAGAGATGGTCCCTCAATGGGTATCTCCAGGGTGAGACCAGGCATCCCCGGCGGTCTGGTGGGGCCGTTAGTGAAGATGAGGCAAGCTAATGCCCAGAGTTGCCGAGTGTGATCGCTGATCAGAGTGGGCACCGAGGCGAGAGAATTATCGAGTCCGCTGACCCTGGTCCAGAAACCTGCCGCGCCGGGAATCGAACCCTGGTCCTGGGCCGTCCTCTGCTCTCGGGTCTGCCGCCTCTAACCAGTGAGCCACACTACTTCACTAGAACGACCCTGGGATTAAGAGTCTCATGCTCTACCGACTGAGCTAGCCGGGTTCCCTCGGCCCTGGCAGCATACATCTCAAGGGCAAGAGCAATAGGCCTAGATTTTGAAGCACGATGTTCCCTTCCTATCACACCCACAACTCACTTGTGATTCAGAGCCATTTTGTCAATATGTGGTCGCCAGCTTAAATTGTCTGAGATTCTAATTCCCAAGTAATCAAACGTTTTGACGCACTCTAAGGATGCCCCATCGAGTGGATGGTGGACTTAACCTACCTACTGGGATTAAAATAGAGGAGCTTTGTCTTGGTGGTATTAATTACTAAGCCCCTCAAATGGCAAAAAAGATAAAACCTCTTTAACAGTTTCTGCAGTCGGACGGGGGTTTTAGATATTAATAAAGTGTCGTCCGCGAAGAGTAAGTCAGGGACCTTATCACCCGCTAAAACTGGGACATTAGCATTTATTTCCAATAAATAACACATCCCTAACGGACGCCTCTATTGACAGGGATTTTATCGGTTATCTGTTCCTGTGAGCCCCACCTAACTTGGGCGTAATTGTCCTCGTGCATACGGACCAAAAGACTTAAAATGGACTGGGGGAACCCCATCCCCTGTAAGACCGACCATAGGCTATCTCGAGGGATCGGGTCAAAGGCAGTATTTAGGTCAATGAAGGCGAGATAAAGACAGCCCTTGCCAATGGTCACCACTTTCCAGTAGAAAAGGGCCAGCCTGAAGGCCTGATCGACCTTGCTTGTGCATGCCCTAAAGCCAGCCTGAAATTTTGACAGAATATTGTTATCCCCGGCCCAAGAGAAAATTCTCTCCAATAGGACCCTGCCAACCACCTTCTGACCAGCATCTATAAGGCTGATGGGATGATAGTTGGAAGGATCCTCCCTGGGGCCCTTCTTATAGATAGGAATTACTTCCGCCCCTTCCATGAGTCAGGGACGGGGGCCCCTTCCAGGAGAGCATTAATCAAAAGTGCAAAATATATGGCCCATTTTTCAGAATTTGCACAAAATAGATCGCCCGGTAGGCCACCTTGGCCAGGTGCTTTCGCCGGGGCAATCTTATTTATGGCTGCCTCTATCTCGCTTGTCACTATGGGATCAAAAGGTGCAGGGGAGAAGGAGGTTGAGGGGCAACAAGGAAGCCCTCAACCCTCGGGATAGTCATCTCCCACACTTTGACTTCATCCTTCCCCCCATTAGATCAGGATATTGATGGGACTGAAGAAGCCTTTACCAACTGGCTACGTCAGGCAGCCGACGTGCATGCCCCCTGCCCTAATATTCCCCGCTCCCGCCCTAATGACGCCCACAGGTGGTTTACATCTCACCTGAAGGCTTTAAAACTTGAAGTTCGTCAAAAGGAGTGGAAGTGGCGAACAGCGTATTCAGCACTAGATAAAGCCAACTACTGCAGGGCTCGAAAGGACTATCAGAAACTTGTCCAAAAACACAAAACTGATTACTTCTCGGAAAAAATCCTGAATTCCCGTAACAAATCAAAAAAATTGTTCAATATCGTTGAAAGTCTTAGTGGCAGTGATAGAACTTCTCAACCTGTGGCCCCCACTCAGGACCTCTGTAATTCACTGAACTCTTTTTTCTTTGATAAAATCTGCACTATAAAACAAAGCATCTCCACTACTCTGTCCTCCCCCCCTTTGTTTGATACATATTATAATTCTTCAACTTTGGAATCATTTCCCCTCATTGATGGCGTTACTCTATCTAAGCTTTTCGCCAGGGTCAAATCCGGCTCGCCTGATGACATCTGCCCTCCGCACTTCCTGAGAGAAGTGGGAACTGCTATTCCTGAGGGCATGCTTTCTATGCTGAACAGATCTCTTTTACAGGGTAAAGACCCCAACAACCTCAAAAAAGCCCTACTCATTCCCCTGATAAAGAAGGTCGGAGCTAACCCGCTAGACCCGCTCAACTACAGGCCTATATCACTGTTGCCATACTGTGCCAAACTCTTGGAGGCTCATGTCTGTGACAACATGTCCAAATTTGTTGAAGAAACGGAATACCTCGCACCTAACCAAGCTGGTTTCCGCCCATGTCATTCGACTGAGGCAGTTATCCTGGCGGTACAAAACACCCTGAGGCGGAATGCGGATAACGGGATCCACCAGGCCCTGGTGCTACTGGACCTTTCGGCTGCGTTCGACACGGTTGACTATACCATCCTAGTCAACCGTGTCGAACAAGCTGGTCTCAGGGGCCCTGCGCTGAGTTGGATCCGTTCATTTATCACCGGCCGCACTCAATCTGTAAGATTGGGCTCTTTCACAGCTCCCACTATATCCACCACCTGTGGAGTACCTCAGGGCTCATCACTGTCACCTTTACTTTTTAATCTATACCTACGCCCCCTATTGTACTCTCTAAGAAAAGCGAAAGTTACCATCTTCAATTATGCAGATGATTTGCAGCTCATCTTCCCTTTGAACACCAAGGACTCAGTGGAGGAATTTCAAAATACCATGTCTCACATCCAGAGTTGGATGAGCTGCAATCATTTGAAACTCAACCCAGGCAAGACTGAACTGGTCTTGCCTGGGCAGAGTGTACTAAGCTGGAACCCAAGCTTCTGGCCATCAAGCATGGGGGCTCCACCCTCCAAGTCATCTTCAGTTAAAAGTCTGGGAGTACTCATCAGTGAAGATCTGTCCCCGAAAAGACAGGTAGGCGCAGTGGTGTCATCCAGCTTCTTTTAACTGAAGAAAATCAAGAAAATTGCCTGCATCTTTTCTCCGGCTGCCCTCACCCAGATTGTTATTGCCTTGGTCCTGTCGCGACTAGACTTCTCCAACACCCTTTACCTCGGGCTCCAAATTGGAGAGTTAAAACGCCTCCAGCTGGTTCAAAACCAGGCTGCCAGACTTATTCTGAACCTCTCTAAAAGGCAGTCTATCAGATCAGGGTTGAAACAGTTACATTGGCTGCCTGTTGAGCAGCGAGTTGCTTTCAAAACTGGGTGCATTCTATTTAAGTCCCTACAAGACTCTGGCCCTTAGTTCATCAGAGATCTGTTCATTAGATACGATCCTTCCCGCAATCTCCGGTCCGCTCACAAATCCCTCTTGATCGTCCCCTCTTATAAGAGGAAGCGTCTAGGCGGTTGCTGCTTTGATCACCTTGCAGCCACCTTCTGGAACTCCCTCCCTCTTCAATTGAAACTGAGCGGTAACATTTTGAGTTTTAGACACTCCCTCAAAACCTGGCTATTCTCCCAGGCTTACTGTTGAGTTGCTTCATCTCTGTTTTTTACCGGTGCGCTGTGTTCCTTCCTATAGCGCCATGAAGCCCTAGGGCGTACGAGCGCTTAATAAATAAATATTAACATTAACATTAACATTAACATAAAAAGTTTTTAAAGTGGTCATGCCACTCCCAGTCGGTGATGTGGTTCGGAATCTGGTCTGGGTCGCGTCCATTGGATCTCCTAACCAGGCTCCAAAACCACTCCCAATTCTTGGACAGACTAGCAGCCTTTAGATCTGTCCAATACGATTCCTCCCAAACCCTCTTGGCCTCTGCCACAGCCCGCCTATAGTCCGTTCTGGCCAGTCGTACCTCAGTAGTATTATGGTTTTTAATAGCATGGGTCACAGGATTTAGTGTTTAGAGGATGATGTCTGCATGGTGCAGATTATGGGTTGGAGGTTCTGAATTAAGGATTGGGGATCCAATTATGGTTTAAGGATTTGGGATATAGGGGTTAAGGTTGGAATATTGGATTTACTTGCATTGGGTTGGAGGCTATGGTTGTAGGAGTGAAGTAATAAGGTTATATGTTTGAGGTAGTGGGTTAAGGATCTAGTGTTAAGGTTTTTTGTGTAGGTTTATGGTTAAATGGTTAATAATATACGGTTCTGATTTTAGGGCCTAGGAGCTAAGAGTTCTAAGCTATAAGATTAAACTATAATTGAATTTGTTCAATGTCACAGTTGGCCAACCACTATTACACAGATGCCACCGGGCATGCAGCAAATACCACCATGTGGCACTGTGATTACAAGTCATGTTATTCGCTCACAGATCATCAAGACCCCAAGCAACAAGCCTGAATCGAACGCCGAGCAATGCTCCAAGCTGCCCATCGTGCTGCTTAAAACCCCCTGATAAAACCACAGCAGGCCCTCACATGTTGGACCAGAGGCAGGCCCCCACACAACATTCATTTGGGCAGCAGCAACCATCTTAGACACATTATTGTTACCTTGCCTCGCATCTAGCAGACAAAGTCAAAAGTACCCTGGTTACAATTTACTACCAGGTGCTGCACTCTCCATGTATCAATTGTAGGTGGCTGTTATGTCCTGCATAACATCACTAAACATATGAAGAAGCGCAAGTAAATGGGCGATTACCCAATTTGATATGAGGGTTCCATCAGCACTTGCCCTCCCCGGGGAGTCAGTGAGTTGGTAAAGCCATGGATTAGTGAAGCTATCAAGAATTGTGATGCCAACCCATAACCATGAATGGCTTCTTCCTGGTCACAATCCAGAGAGGTATGAATCATTATCAAAAAGTTGATATACCCAAAGTAAACCTATCTTATACCAATATTTCCAAAATTTAGCCCTAATGTTTATCTTAACGTGCTTAATATACCATATTGAGGAGCAAAGAAATTGTTCTCTGGGAGACATGTTATGAATATAGGACATAGAAGTTTACATACTGTCTTCAGAATGAGGTACCTAGATAAAGGTTTCTGTGTAGAAGATAGACATTTCGGAAAAGAAAGAGGGAAAGGTCTAGCCATAAATTTTGTTGGAACAGACCCTTTTTCAGACATAGAAAAAGAGGTCTGTTCCTAAAAATGCTGTGTAAGAAGAATGAAAGTCAAGAAAATTAACTCCTCCCAAATGGTTAGGTTGCTTGAGTTTTTGAAGGGGCATGCCTAATTCTTGTTATTCCGCATTTAAAAAATAATGGCATAGAGTTTTTTAAGTACATGGAAGGAATATTAATAGGAATGTGTTCAAAAGATAAAAAAGAATCATAGGCACCAACATAATCTTGAGGGTATCTAAGAATCCCCACCATGATAGAAATTGAGGATTCCATCTGAAGTTGAGGGATTTTAAAGTTTTAAGAACCACTTTCATATTAGGAGAAACAGTCTTTTTTTATCTGAATCAGTGAACCAAAGACCAAGATATCTGATGTTATCCTGATTCCAGTGGAAATTAGAGGAGATGAAATCTGATTGAAAACATGATTTATTAAGAGGAAGTATTTTACATCTGTGAAGTTAGTGCACATCCCAAGCGAGAGGCATATTAGTGAATTCAATATGGAAATGTGGTAAAGTGGATTTTGGATGAGACCTAAAGAATGTAATCTGTGTATACAGAGCATTTGATCTGATTGGCCCCATATTGAATTCCATGGATGTCTGGATTCTCTTGAATTTAAGAGAAGTGTTCCACAGCTACAACAAATAACCGAGAAAGGGAGCACCCCTGTCGGACTTTTTGATGTTATGAAAATGATGAGGATATTAAACCATTTACAAAAATGGAGTGGTTGGGTAAGGAATATTATAAATGAACTAAGTTAATAAACTTGTGACCAAAACCAAACCAAGAAAGAGTAGACAGAATAAAAGGCCAGTTTATACAATCAAACTCACTTTCAACATTCAAAGCGAAGGCTGCCAGTGAGTGATTGTAAGATTAAGATTAATTCAAAATGTTTAACGTTAGACTAGTATTATCTGAAATGTGTTGACTTTGAATTAAACCTGATTGATCTCTTCAAATTAACTTGAGGAGCAAAGGATCAAGGTGTTGGGCGAGAATTTTGGCAAAGATTTTATAGTCCATATTAGCAGGGGAAATTGGTCTATAGTTTTTGCATAATTTAAGATCTTTATTCTGTTTGGGGATGAGACAGAGTAAGGTGTCTTTAAAGACTCCCAGCAGAATTATAGGTTGTAAAATGTGTGAAAAGTTGGTATAGTCTAGGAAGTAACATTTTACAATCGCCACCGAATATTAAGTAATCTTCAGTAAATGTCATTAAATTAGACAAAATATCAGGACAAATATCTGCCTAAATGCATTATATCATAGATATTGAAAATAGTAAAAGGATATTTATTTATGTTTAAAGACACTAAAACCGAGCTTCCCTCTGGATCAGAGGATTGTGAAATGACTTGAGCATCTAAAGATTTGTTGCAAAGTATGGTTAAACCATTGCGCTTACCAGAACCCGGGAAGGGAAAAGTATGACCAACCCAATTCCTTTTAAGTTTGTTAACCTCCTTCTCCACTATATGCATGGATTGGAACAATATAATATCTGCTTGGGTACATTAGAAAGTACCTTTTATATTTTTATAGGAGACCCTAAATATTTAGCGTTCCATGAAATTACTGTCATGCAAGAAAAAGTAAAAGATATGCAACAAACTGTATGAAACATTTGTGATCAAAAACAAACATCATTGTAAATGTAATTAAAAATTGAAATTGGTGGGCAAAGGTAACATTAGAATATAAAGATAAAAACTGGATGAATTGAATAGAAAAGAGAGGCGGAAGGAGCAAAGTAAAGACAGATGAGGAAAAGAAGTGAAAGATGGCCGAAAACATAAATGACAAAATAACAGAAAAAAACAAACCTATGAAACAAACAAAAAGTTGAGGGTGGTGAAGCCACATGTGAAAGATTAAACAACTGTGACCCAGAACAGCCTACAAGGGGGAGACCAGACCACATGAAACAGTATTGATGTACTGTTCAGAGCATTGAAAAAAATCCCAAAAATCCCAAGGGAAATAATAGATCAGCTGAATTAGTTCTTATAATGGGAGAGAATGAGACTAAATACATACATTTAATAGATATAATGGGGTAGTCAGAAGAAGTATAATAAAATCTAAATCAACAAAAATCAAGTTCCAGTGAATCTTGAAGTATCCATCGTTACTCTCCTAGAGCTGTCTATAAATTGCTGTAAAAGAGCAGGATTCTCATATGTGTAGTCTTATCCCTGTAAGTCACCTTAAACAAACAAGGATGGAAAAGTCAAATCTGGCATTCAAAGAACGAACAGCTGGTGACATATCAAGGAATCTCTTTTGGCTGTAGACTTGGCAAAAGTTTGATCCAGACCATGAAATATGACTTTAGGCTTTAGCTGTTTTAATAACTTTTAGGAGGTCAACATACTCTGAACAGATGATGATTCCTAAAGGTTTCTTTGAGGATGATGGATGACCTGAAGAGTGACCAAGTCTGTGTACCTGCTGTTTATTTAATAAAGTGGAGACTGTCATCATCATCATCATCATCATCATCATATTTTTATTTGGTCATTTGTAAGAACCATAAAGTTTACACAGTATAAAACATAAATATATCTACAATTAAAATAGTATTAAACCATTACAATCGCGAATACAAATGACCTATCCAATCAATTTAAGAACATGAATACATGAACCATCAATCTGATCATGCTTAGGGAGGGGAGCAATGCAACAGACAGACATAAAAAAGATAAACCATGTAAATCAGTTTAGGGAAAAATAAAATACATGCATTTCATGAAAAAAATAAAACAAGTAAGATTAGAACAGTGTCATAACTAACACAGGAGATTTTTAGAATAATATAACTATCAAAGTAATTTTTTATGAATAAACCAAAAAGATAACAGAAAACGGCTAAGGGAAAAACAATTGGTCCAGAGGTGTCTGCTTTAAAAATTCTAAATACGATCTGGTACTTCCTGACATCCATATTAAGGCAAATAGGTCTAATCCATCTCCTGCATATCGGCCTGTACTTGGGGCAGACAAACAATATGTGCTCTTCGGTTTCGTCAGATTCGCAGCATGCAGGGCAGGTGTCTATTACTAAATCCCTCTCCCCTTTCAACGGAAATTTCATTAACAGGTTACCATACCTAAACCGGACATGTAGGCTTTTAGCAAGAGAAGGTGAGATCAAGTCAAGGAATGATTCAAATGAGGAGCAGGATTTTATAATTAAAAGATTTGCTGTTAGCTGTCCGCTAGCTGAATTATTAATGTAGTGCTCCTCCCACCACCTTCCAATAAATAGCTTTAAGTAATGAAATGTTACGTCCGGTAGCCCCTTCTGGGTTCTCCCATAGGCCTATTCGGTTCAATGACTTGCACCATTTGGCAATATGCTTGAACAAGGGGAGTTGTTTAGCCCCATTAAGTGCCAGGACCTCCTGTAAAGAGTTGCAATATTCAGTTAATTGGGGAGTAGTCCATAGGCGCAGCCTATAAATTAGGGGTTTCAGGGCAGTCAAATCACAGATTATTTTTAGCCCAAGTTCACAGAAAAGTGGAGTAAGTGGTGTTATGACGGGTAGTGCAATCAGAGCCTTGCAAAGTTGTTCTCACAGGTTGTTTGCTGGGTTACAGGAGAAAATCCCCAGATCTCGACTCCATACAGAGCTCCGTTCTGGTCTTTTGCACAATATATTTCAAAGCCCGGGGAGAGGGGTTGGGTGTAGGATTGTTTAAAAAAATCTTAAGACTGATTTAGATCTTTGGCATAAGATTAAGTAGCTCTTCCACAACTGATAATCCAAGCTAAGCGACTCACTTAAGCCTATGCCCAAGTAATCAAAATCTTTTACACGTTCCAGAGGCTCATGTAGGATCTTAACCTCTCGAATACCACCCCTTGTTTTACCGAACACCGTAAATTTAGTTTTTGTGGTGTTCAGTTCCATTTTCCTATCCTCACAAAAACTCAGGAATTTGTTCAATAAGACTTGTAAACCCATGGGGGTAGTGGATATTAATAGCGAATCCTCAGATTACTTTTGCTCTGTTCAACGAGGGGGCATCATTTTTGCAATCTATTATACAGCTCACCGATTATTAATGTACAGAGAGAACAATGTGGGAGGGAGGACGCACCCTTGGCGCACACCACGTTCTATCGGAATCCTTTCCGTCAGTTCCCCATTTACCACCCACCAAACCTGAGCATAAGTATCCTTCTGCAACCTGGCAATCATAGTCACCAAATCAGCCGGGGCGCCTTGGTCTAGCATAGTTTTCCACAGCAGATTGTGTGGCACCAAGTCGAATGCAGCTCGCAGGTCTACAAAGGCCACATAAAGCCGCTGTTTCCTAAGTAGCACGCACTTCCAAGCCAACAGAGAAAATCTGAAGGCTTGATCGCACGTGCTAATTTGTGCGCGAAAGCCCGCTTGGGCTGAGGACAATGTCTTGTTATCATCGATCCAATCTCGGAGTTTATCTAAAACTTGTCTAGCAATAACCTTCTGTAAGTTGTAAATCAGGAGTGTGGAATTCCTATAGTCTGATGCCCAGGACATATTGTTTGGGGTCAAGGACGACAAGTTTTCATGTTTATTTTGACAGGTAGGCCCAACCCCCTACCGCACAAACCCTCTGGCTGCCAGTTTACAGTACCACATTCTGGAGCTGAGAAGGGAATTGTCTGCAGTTGAGGCAATATATGGGTCCATATGTTAATGCTGTTCTAAATTGTTTTTATGGTTCATTAATGCAAAGCATCTATTATAAATAAAAAAAATGTGAACACAAGTTTGTAAAGTATAACAATATGACGCTATGTGTAATGCTCCCAGAATGTTGTCTGATTAGATGCAAATATTTGCAGAAGCGTGAAAGCAAGATTTTTACTTTCAAAATAAAATGTTCTAAAAAAAATGCAACAAACAAAATAAAATGCTTTGCTAAATTACTGTGAAATATTAGGTAACATTTATTTGAAGCCTCATTTTGTAAAATGTGTTCATGCATGTCAGTGTTTCTAAAACAAAGATTCATAATGGAAAATCAGTGTAACTACTTTTAACAAGATTATGGGAAACTTGAAAATAAAAAAGCATTGACAAAGCTAATATGTCTGACAATAGTGGTCAGTTGTTTGGTTTGCCAATGCGTGTTGTTTTGACATGGCTTTGTAAGACTTTATTGTTGTGGGAGCAGCCGGGACCTCAACGTTGTAACAAACCTTGGCTTATAGAAAAAATATTTTTGGGTCTCAAACAACACGTTGCCACAATAGTTCCTGGCAATAAACAAAACTACTTTGTGTGCCAATGTGCTCCTTGTGGAAAAAGCAGAATCCTATTACTCACAGGGAAGCCAGCAGATAGATAAATGGATAGAGAGAGAGAGATAGAATTTTAATAAAATCAAAAGCTCCTGGTTAATGTCCTATCTATTCAGGGGCCCAATTCTTAAAGAGAATCACAAAAGGGCAACCCTGGTATATGTCTTTGCATTAGTGCAGATTAAGTATTTCATGAATTCACAAGAATTTACATATGTAGACTAGGAAATAGTTCTTAGAAAATATTTGTGCACTGTATTTTAGCATGAGCAAATATGTATGTGTTGATATGCTCATGCAAAAATCTGTTGAGCGTTTACAAGTTCGCATTCGCTTCAATAACTTTTTTTCCCAACCCTGGAAGAAGTTTGACTTCTACCCTTACCAGGAGTAAAATTCCAACCTTTCGAAGTATGGAAAAAAACTAGAGAAGAGCTAGTGAAAACCCTCAAAACATGCAAGTTAGTAAGTTTGCACAGACTCAAAAGGGCATTCCAACAATTGACCTATTGTTTACTGCTACCTCCAGCCTCAGTATGTAGATCTGTGGAAAGGTGGCAAAATAAGGAAATTACTAGCATTAAAGCCCTACTAGGGTATTAGTCCTGGCATAATCAGAGAGGCTGTTTTTAGGTCTCTTATTTATATATATATATATATATATATCTATATATCTATATATATCTATATATCTATATATATCTATCTATATATATATATATATATCTATCCAGCAAATGCAACCTCCCAGGCTCCGACCGCAGCGACCCAGGAAATCACGCAGATCCGATGTAGCTTACTTCAGGCACAAGTTTTATTAGGAGCTGAACCAAACAATCTGACGCGTTTCGGGCATCCGCCCTTGCTCACAGACAGTCAGTGTTGGAAATGGCCACATTTAAATACTCAATGCTTAACAGTGAAAGTGCATTTTTTTCTCCCGTATATATATATATATATATATATATATATATATATATATATATATATTTGCTGCCGGGGGGGCGTGGCTTGGATGCCGAGGAGGTAGGCAGCGTGAGCCCGGAGCTCCGCGCCCGATCCCAGATATCATCCTGATAATCCACGCAAATTCCAACGGAAATTGGAAAATTCACTGGCTGAAGGTGCCACGGGAGCAACGGCGTTCTGAGTGGGCGACCTACGGTTGCTTATGGTCCTGAAAATCAAACTTTAGCAAGTGCCTCGGGCACGATAGGCTTCAATCTAAGATGGCGCCCTGAGGCCTGGACTGGTGACGCAGAGAGAGCGGAGGTGACTTGTGGCCCGGTACCCCTGAGATCCCAGTGCCTGCGGTGATTGCTGGACCGGAGGGCCTCTTTCAACCCCGGGAGGAGGCACGGGTGGCCTTTTCCTCGTTTTGGTGACGATTCGACTGTGGAACGGGGAAACAGGAAAGTTCACTGAGGAAACACCCAAAATGGCAGCGGCTTTGTGAGACGATTGCCACTCTCCGTGAATGGACCGAGGTTTCAGGACCCCATCATCGACGCTTGCTCCCGAGACTCGGACCGACCCCGCGAGCGAGATCTGGACGGTGCTCAGTGTCCGGCGTGTGTTCTAGATCCCCGGCCCCATTGTTCAGGGAACTCTCCAGCGGTGAGGTCCTGAGCGGCTGACTGAATACGCGGAGATAGGTCGGGCCCCTGGGGCCAGCGATTGTGGTCGCAGAGATGGTGAAACCGAAAGGAAAGGGGGATGGAGCGGCTGACCCAGAAGCGCTGGACGGAGCGGATCATGATAACCCGGCTCTCCAACGTATGCAGGACCGCATACTGGAGGCCATTACAACCACAAAAGACACTCTGCAGCAGGACATCGCCCAGGTAGCGACAGGCCTGGGTCTCCTGAAAGCGGAACATGATAAGCTTAAAGATAGGGTCAAGAGAGTGGAGATCTCACTACAAGAATTGACCCCGATCACAAAACGTTAAGGGGCCAGATGGCAGATGCCCTGTCACAGGCTGAAAGTATTGGAGAGGAGAGCCGAGGACGCTGAAAATAGGAGTAGGCGCAACAACGTTCGTCTGGTGGGCCTTCCGGAGAAAACCGAGGGAGACGACATGGTGGGCTACCTCAACAATTGGCTACGCACTGAAGTAGCGCCAGAGGGACTCTCTCCCTTCTTTTCGCTAGAATGAGCCCACAGAGTCCCGGCCCGACCACCAGCTCCTGGCCTGCCCCCTCACCCGGTGGTGATTAACTGCTTCACTACAAAGACCGGGACTGGTTGCTACAGAGGGCAAGGGAGGCAGGGCCCTTCCAAGTTGACAATAACAGGGTCACACTGTTCCTGGACTACACTTTTGAGACCCAGAGACTCAGGGCCAGTTTCCTGTCACTCAAGCGTGAGCTCCGTGGAGAGGGCATCAAATATTCCCTTCTCTTCCCAGCGAAGCTGAGGGTGGTGGTGGACGACAAATCGCTTTTCTTCACCGCCTCGGCAGACGCTTGGGCATGGTGGGACACGTACAAGGCTGGCACGGACGGAGCCAGAGCCAGGGCAGAGGAGGCTCAAAAGAAACAGCCGATCAGGAAATCACAACGTATTCGCAAGAATCGACAGAGAACTGGGAAATCGTCAGTGTCGCAGACTGAGGAGGAACGGAAGGCTGCCCTGCAGGCGGTGGTGGATCTCTCAGGTGCGACGCGGAGCCAGTCCGGGAAGGGCACGGACTCAGAGGAGCAGGGTACGGGGTCAGAAACAGAACTTTCAGAATTTGGAGGTGCTAAGGGCCCCATTGTAACGCCTCAAACGTCGGGAGAGATCGTCGAGCCCCGAGACGCTTGCTTTGGAGAACGGCCTGATGGTCTGACACTGGGGTGCTGTGCCCGTGAGTGCAGCTTCACATTTTGTGGGAGTTAGAGAGATTTCATGGGGGGATTACGGGGCGGGATATGCGGGACTGATCTGGTTTTGGCGAACTCCTTCGGTATCGGACCGCACCCTACTGGCCCTTCAGGTCATCGCAGTGGAGACTGCGAATTGTAGTGTTTTCTTCGAGGGGATTACTTAGTTGCAACAGTTTGGATGGGTTCACTTCCAATTGAGGGGGGTCCTGTCCTGGGGGGGTGGGAACCGAGAGTAGTTGGGGAAGCTCAGGTTGGGGACGAAGGGATGCGGGGTTCCTTTGTTTGGAGAGGGTGGGGGGTTCAGTATTGTGTTGGCATGAGCGCATGGTCGAAGGCTGTCATTGTTATGTCTGGGGATGCAGGGGAGTATGGCTAATACGGGGGCTCTAAAATGTGTGACCTGGAATGTGCGGGGTCTACATACAATGGTGCGCAGACACAAGGTCCATGCTTATCTGAAACGTAGGGGAGTGCATATAACTTTTCTTCAAGAGATGCACCTCACAAAACAGGAAGGAGTGGCGCTGCAGAGGAGGTGGAGGGGGCAGCTGTTTAGTACGACATATTCGGCCTTTGCAAGGGGCGCCTTGATTTGGGTACGGGCTGGGGTTCCCTTTCAGGTCACCAAACAAGTAATAGATCCAGAGGGCAGGTTTGTGGCTGTGGAGGGGAGGCTTAGAGGCCGAATGGTGTCATTATGCAGTGTATATGCTCCGAATGTGGATTTGCCCGCCTTCCTGACAGCGCTTTCGGGCAAACTGGCGAGTTACTTGGCGGGCCCAATGATCATGGGAGGGGATTTTAACTCAGTGGTGGATACCATATTGGATAGGTCTCACCCACCACTACATTCATCGCCAGTACATAGGGTAGCGAAACTGAGATTTGACTGGCAGGAGAGTTGGGACCTGGGAGATGCCTGGAGGACACTACACCCTATGACGAGGGACTACTCCTTTCACTCTAGTATGCACGACCTACATGTTAGGCTGGATGTGTTTTTGTGCTCTTCACCCGTGCTTGCAGCGGTAGGAAGCGCGGAGTACTTGGCCCGCACATTGTCAGACCATAACCCCTTGTTATTATCCCTGAATTGGATGGTAGATGTCTCTTGTGTCCCAACTTGGCGACTACAACCTGATACCTTGGATGATTTGCTATTTAGGGAGGCCTTGGGGGAGCGAGTGACTCGTTATTTCGAGGAGAACAGTGGCTCCACTTCCACCAGGGCTGTGGAGTGGGATGCGTTTAAGGTGGTGGTTTGGGGACACTGTATTGGGACAGTTGCGGGTGCTCGTAAGACATTGTTGGACGACCTCGATCGTGCAGAGCGACGGCTGAGGGAGATAGAACGAGAACGCCCAAATCATCCCGAGCTTCAAGAGGGGGTTAGTGAAGCCAGAGAGGCGATGGGGGTGGAGTTGGAGCGGTTGCGTAGTTTCGATCACAAGGTCTATCTGACTAGGGCGCATGCGGAGGGCGATAAGGTGGGGACAATGCTGGCCTGGCTCGCCAATCCGCTTCGGCGGGGAACCGCAATCGTGTCCATTCAGGAGGAGGGGGCGGGCTTTGCCACACCCAGGCCGGGATCCTGGATAGGTTCAGGACGTATTATGAGGGCTTGTATGAGAGCGGATCGACGGGCGGGGTGGAGGAACTGGACGCCTTCCTTGGAGGGCTGCAGTTACCGCAACTAGAACAATCAGAGGCGGAGGAGCTGGGCCGAGCTATAACGATTGGGGAGATAGGATGCGCAGTGAAACAGATGGCTAGGAATAAAACCCCGGGGCTTGACGGCCTGCCGATCGAGTTCTACAGTAAATACATGGAGTACTTAGCCCCGCAACTGCAATCGGTCTATAATGAGGCGCAGTCGCGAGGGAGACTGCCGCACTCAATGTGTGAGGCCCTTATGGTTCCCTTGTTGAAACCTGGTAGAGCAGGTGATGCCCTCTCCTCTTATCGCCCATTATCAATGCTCACGACGGACTACAAGATCCTGAGCAAAATCCTGGCTAATAGATTGTTAAACCACATGACAGGCCTGATCCATAGTGATCAGTCTGGCTTCATTCCAACGCGAAACACCACCCACAACATCCGCAGACTGACTAGGCTGCTGGGAGCTCGGTTGCCGGAGTGGACTACTCCCCTAGTGTTCTCCATAGACATCGAGAAAGCTTTCGATAGCCTAGAGTGGGATTATTTATATGGAGTGATGTGGCGCTTCGGACTAGGGGAGGGATACATCAGCTGGACCAAAGTCCTGTATACTGAAGCCACGGCGAGGGTTCGAGTGGGCTCGCTGATCTCGAGTCCATATCCGGTACGACGCGGTACTAGGCAGGGATGCTCACTTCCCCCCTTTTGTTTGCGTTGGCGATGGAACCTTTTGCAGCGGAAGCCAGGTCGGGACGCTATTATAAGGGACTGGTCTATAGGGCCAGGCCGCACGCCATCTCGCTGTACGCGGACGACCTGCTGATGTTTTTGGCCAATGCGGAGGAGGAACTGCTGGGAGCGAGGCGTTTGCTAGAATTGTTCGGGCGGTTATCGGGCCTGAAGGTCAATTGGACTAAATCTTGCCTGTTCCCGTTAAGACTGGGAGAGCTGTGCCCTCTCACCACACAGGAACTCAGATGGGAGCCTCATTGCCTGCATTATCTGGGGGTTTACGTGTATCATACACCTGCAGATATGCTGGACGGTAATATCACCCTTTGCATCAACGCCTTGAAGGGGAGTATGGACTTTTGGGCCACCCTCCCACTCTCATTGGCGGGTCGTATCTCCTTGCTGAAGATGGTGGCACTCCCTAGGCTATTATAATATTTTAGAACCCTACCGGTATGGGTACCCTGCTCCGTCTTTCGCCGTCGGAGATCACTGATTATAGCATTTATATGGGGCACGGGTCGGCGGCGAATAGTGCTGGATACCCTCATGCTGCCCAAGGATGAGGGAGGCATGGCAGTGCCTGATTTTGAGTGCTACTATCTAGCGGCACAGCTACAAACTTTTACCCAGGAGGTCGCGAGGGTGTATCGAGGCCCGGAACACAACAGAGATGAGGGCACCCTGCGGCATGTGCTTGCGTATATTACTCTTCATCAGAAAATGCTGGTCAGGGACCTGACGGTGGAGGAACAGACGTTTCGGCTCTGCTGGAACCGGGCGCGCAAACGGGCTGGAGTCCGTCGAATGTATGGAGATTCCGCTGGGCATGGTCACGGCCCTACCTCATGGTGGGGATTGGTCGAGACTGCTGGGATGGGAGGAAGCTGGGGTCCAGATGTTGGGTGACCTTTATGAAGACGGAGTCTTGCTCCCGTTCCAAGAGCTACAGGAGCGTTTTGACCTGCCGAAAGGAGATTATCTTCTGCACGCGGCAGTGACTGGCGCCATGCAAGAACACTGGGGCGATGGTCTGCAGGAACCCGCTACCTCTATGGCGTGCCAATACACGATGATGGCGGCGGGAACCTTTAAGGCAGTGACCTGTCTGTATTCCCGAATGTTGCAAGAAACCTTGCAGCCGCTCACTGCCTTGAAGGGGAAGTGGGAACTGGACCTCCAAATGGAGATTCCTGAGACCACTTGGGGTCAACTGTTGCGGAGGGCGTGGAAGAGCACGATAAACGCCAGGTTCCAACTCATACACTTCTACATCATTCATAGGGCGTAACTTACACCAGGGAAACTGAAGCAGTACTTTGGAGTGGAACAGGCGGCCTGCCCTAGATGCAGTGCACTGGAGGCGGACTTGGGCCACATGCTCTGGGACTGCCCTAAACTGGGGGAGTATTGGCAGGAGGTGGGGAAGGCACTGAACAATGCCACGGATAGAGAGATACAATACACCAAAGCAGTGGGAGTGCTACACTGGTTTCCACACACGCCTAAAAATAAGACGACCAGCAGGTTTATAGATATGGGATTGATACTTGCGAAAACGGAAATAACCAGGAATTGGAAATCAACAGTGGGGCCCACGTACAAACGTTGGTATAGTGAATGCTTGAAGTGGGCGGCATGTGAAAGTACTCTGCGATATCAGATGGCTAGGAGAACTGCAGATGAGAAAGCTCTGGAGAGGGCAAAAGCGTGGGAGATGATAGTGCAGGCACTCCGGGATGGTACTGGGGAGGAGGAAGGAGAAGACACGGACTCTGATGTGGTCGACCCCACTAACGCACCAGGAGCGCACCTTTAGCGAACGTTTAATTCCTTCTTGCACACACCACACCTTACTTTTCTCTAAGATTCCACTACAGCGCTGCCACAGGGGGGGGGTGTTGGGGAGTTCGGGGGGGTGGTAGATAGGGGGAGGGGGAGGGGCGAAAACTTAAAAGCAGACCGCGTCCTCCTGTGCTGTCGAGAAACGGACATTGGGAGAAGAAGCAGGAGATGGACATTTTATCGACGCAGCTCGGCTTTCTAGTTGGGGGCGTGGGCAGCTTGGTAATGGTAGTGGTCTAAATGAGTGCCATCATGCTGTATTGATTTATTATCCATTGTTGTAATGTCTATGCAAAATTTTTGGTACTGCAATAAAAACGATGTTACAAAAAAAATAGGAGTTTGCTGCCATAATTTGCTGCCACACTACATATCACCCCATGGACAAGTTGACTATTTTACAGGACAAATAGGTTTATGAAGCAACCAGTCCCATGGACAAGTAGATATTTTATTACATTCCAAACCCCTGCTGCTATGACTATGGTGTACTAACACAAGCTCCCCTCGTGCCAGATTGGATGAGTCATCCTGATGCTTGTGGTTCTTCTTGGCTTTCTACTTTTGCTCGGTAGCATCAATAGAAATGTGCTCTAGTGGAGAGTGAGCACACCAGTCTAGAAGGGAAGCTTGCACCATCGATATATGGAGTTTTTGTATATTCTGAGTTTTAGGATTATCGAGCACTAAGATCATGGAGATTTGAATTGGTTCCGCTTGCTGAACAGGTATTTCTCCCTGCCATTAACCCTTTCAATGCTGATAACGGCTCCCGGTCGTCATCAGATACGGTGGGCGTGTGCTCATGACGGCCGGGAGCCGTCATGACCACGCCCGCGATCGGAATGTGCCGCACATGTGCCGAATTCCGGCCGCGGCGGAGGGGTTAATCCGTTTCCCCTATGGTGATCTGGTATGTTTTTCACAGGTTCCAAAGAGGATGGGATACCCCAGCCAGTAAATATATATTCCTGAGCAGGTAACTGTGCGGCTGTAGCAGATGTAGTCTATGCCTAGCAAACCAGAGGAACTGTCATACTTCTCAGTGATTACCATGCGGTTGTGTCCTGAGTCAAAGGGTAAATAGAATTCTGCCAAGGTGGACTAGAGAGCACTAGACATCTGGGAAGTTAGTAACTTTTCAGTGAAGAAACACCAGTACTTTGATATAGGTGACTTGTCTGAATGGTAATGTCCATTAGCGCATTCAGCACTGATTGCAATATCCACATCTAGGCTGTCAAGGTTGATTTATCATCAACCTAGGTCCCTGTTGCACTTGGCCATTATGTAGATAGTGTTTCATAAACTTGTTTGAAAGTGCTCTCTGCTCATTACTGTCATTCCCCCCATCTCTGTTGTAAGATGATTTTTCGCAACTCGCTCAAAGTTGGATTTTCTCAAGATGATTACGTAAACTCATTTTCTGAAATCCTGTTGGGTGCTGATTGTGAAACTAGGTTTTCTTCTTTGGCTAGTGACATTAGTTTGTTTCTGCCTGGGAGAAGATATTGAGAGCAGTAGTCAGCTGAATTGCACTGGCCAGACGTGAGCACAATTTTGAAATTGTACTTCTTGCCGCTCTATTCTGGTGACATTTTCTCCCAGACATTGCCATGGATTGTCAAAAGAGCTTGATAATCATTTACACCGGTGAGAATCTTCCCATACAGGAGCTTGTGGTGTTTCTAGCATACCACACAACCGCTACCTTTTTCTGCCATTGGGAATAGGCTCTTGTGACTAAAGTCACACTTCTGCTGGCATAGGATACTATATTCCTCAGGGAATCTAAACCCATCTTTTCTTGCATAAGATTGGCAACTAGCCCCAAAGGGCTGGCGTCTCCTGTCTTCAGTGCCTGGAGTGAAGTGACAATACCCCATGTGATCGGTGGGCTCCATGCAGACTCCAGAGATTACACAAATGCCTCACCTCGTTTGGTAAACTCGCTGAGGTGAGTGCTCAGGGTGGAGGGTTTTTGATGCAGGGAGAACAGAATCTTGATATTCACAGGAAGGTCCTCACGCCTGTGACGTCAGCTGGCTTAGATTCTTTATTAGTAGTGGCCAAGGTTTCAGGATCCAGGTGCATTCCTTTGTGGGAGCCATTCCCATCCTGTGGTGCAGTTTATAGCCCGCTTATAAAACCGTTTTTGGTTTTGGAATTTACAGCCAGAACTGTAGAACCGACCCCATCGTTATATGGGCCAAAGTATCTGGTTAGAGATACATTTTAAGTCCAGGCAGAGGTGCCTCCTAGTTGTGTTTGTTCATATATATCCCATCCGCCAAGTAGGATCATAATCACTTCATCTGAGGCTTTCGTGCTTTTAGTGTTCTGCTGCTTTCACGTGCAGTTGCTGGCGTGAGCTTCCTCGCGCTGAGCTACCTCGCTATTCCAGGACTATGATTGAGGCCTGATGTTATCTGCTTTTTTTAACCCTTTGCTTGCCTTCTTGCAATCAGGTGCTCCCATTAGTATTTGGATTGACCCTCTCCCAATCCAGTACATTCACTTGTGCAGTTCGAAGCCTGGGTTAGACATATTGCGTCGTCATACTTGAACATGAACAGTACTAGATGCATGTCCACGCTCCCAGAGCGTCCGAAACTTAATCTGAACAACACAATAATACTGTAGTGGCATCACAAGTGCTTATAGGCAGAAAGATATATCAACCTCTGAATTATAGCAACAAGGTGTGTACGCATTCGCGCTTTGAGGTAAAACTAGAAACAAGATTTGTTGAGAAAATTGTATTTTTAGATGGTATAATTAATTTTAGACTAACCACTGGGTGGCGGCCCAGTACAGCGTTTGATTCAGTTGTTTCACGATATCATTCTAGTTGCTGCTACGGCACGATAGTTAAAAAGTCACAAAAGTGTTGATCTGACGTCTAAAAGCTGAGGCAGATAGTAAATGCAGTAACACAATTGCGGGGGCTCATTCAATATAAGGCGTGTTTCTTGATTCTAAATACAGCAATTTTCAGCAATTTCAAATACTTTATTTAGACAAAGTCCGATAAATTGCCGAGTGCTAGAAACAGTACAAAGATGAAACACCGCTTCGCGTTACTTAAATTCAGCCATATGATGTAAAAAAGTAATCGGCAAATAGCATCATCTCGTATAGATGCTATCTATTCATATAAAACAGTGACTAAAAACATTTTTGATTAAAAAACATATGATATTTAAAATATATATTTTCGACGACGTAAAGGACAAATGTTTTCACTCTTAATGGTTGATATCAGCACCTCTGAAGGTGGGAATAACATGAAGATCGATACACTTTCCTGGTGCAGCCATATGATTTAGACTGCTCCTTAATAACTGGGAGTAGAAATCTTTAGCAAACAGAACGTCTAAGTGGGTCAATTGTTTCTATTGTCTCTGATTGTTCGGTCTCGCCTACTGTCTCGTTGAGACATGCAGTATATACTATAGCGTGAAAGCTTTCTGGAAGCTTCGCCCACTCTCTGCCTGTCTTTTTGATTGACTTACATCCTAAATGCTGCCTTCTGATTGCTTTAGGCTTCTAATTCCCCCTTCCTGACGGCCATCTTGTCATTTGTATTCTTACCTGGCTATTGTCCCCTTTACTCAAACTCTTATTTTATGCGCTGGGTTCCCCCCCGCCCCCTCTCGCAGTTCGTCACTTCTCGCCCCCATCACCCTCTCCACTCCTGTTCGTGCCATCTCAAATGCCCGCTCTCCCATTTGTAATGCAATACGTCTCGTGTAAATGCGAGTCGTATTGTATTGCGAATGCTTGTTTTAAAGGGATGTATATTATTACATCGCAATGCAAATGCTAGTTTTAAAGGGATGTATGTCATTACATCGCATACCAATACCACGCGTGCCATTTCAACGTGGGTATTACTACGCAATGTCAATGACAACGACATGAACAACAAGGAAACCTAGGGGTCTCTGCAGGAAAGTATTGTGGAAATTCCTATTATCTTAACCCGACGTCTAGCATAGTACATCTAGTTAAAGTCAAGACTAAATCGTTCTGACAGGAAACAAAGAACCTAAAGCAGGGGGCCACCAGTGATTGTAGATCAGAAACCTTTTAAAGGATTCCCATCAAAGACTTGTGATGATCAATGTTATCATTTGGTCGTCCTTAGGGTCGTGTGTCTCTGGGTCATTGAGACGAAGATCGTACCCTATAGTGGATTAGGGTTCCGACCCTCAATCACTGTTGGACCATGTGGTATTGATCAGATGGAATCTGGTGCAGTGCAAAAAATGAAAAAGTGGTGAATTAAAATAGGATAGAGAACCTAAAGAGAGAAATTTTTAATAGGGAAGGTCTCTTCCTGTTAAAACCAAGAACAGCGCAATATCATAGCAGTTTAACCGAATATCTGCATGGGGGCCAACATGTTTCAGCCTAATGGGAAAAAGGGGACTCAGTCTTTCTTCAGGGCCTCTGTTCTAAATAGTAATGCTACTGCATATAGTGCAAATAATGTGCCAAAGCAAAAAATATCATAAAGGCCTCCCCCTGACTCAGCGCCGGCCAGAGACAACGACGGACAGAGCGGGGTCTCACATGTCCTGAGCCAGGTCCAGGAGAGGTGAGGTCTGTTCCCCGGGCACACTGGATGTAACAAACACACCAGGTGTCATCGAGGAGATTTAACAGACGTCGGAAAATATATCCTTTGCTGTTATAGAATGACACTCACAAATGTTTTATGATATTTTTTGCTTTTGCACATTATTTGCACTATATGCAGTAGCATTACTATTTAGAACAGAGGCCCTGAAGAAAGCCTGGGTCCCCTTTTTCCCATTAGGCTGAAACATGTTGGCCCCCATGCAGATATTTGGTTAAACTGCTATGAGATTGCGCTGTTCTTGGTTTTAACAGGAATTGACCTTCCCTATTAAAAATGTCTCTCTTTAGGTTCTCTATCCTATTTTAATTCACCACTTTTTCATTTTCTGCACTGCAACAGATTCCATCTGATCAATACCACATGGTCCAACAGTGATTGAGGGTCGGAACCCTAATCCACTATAGGGTACGATCTTGGTCTCAATGATCCAGAGACACACGACCCTAAGGACGACCAAATGATAACCTTGATCATCACAAGTCTTTGATGGGAATCCTTTAAAAGGTTTCTGATCTACAATCACTGGTGGCCCCCTGCTTTAGGTTCTTTGTTTCCTGTCAGAACTATTTAGTCTTGACTTTAACTAGATGTACTATGCTAGACGTCGGGTTAAGATAATAGGAATTTCCATAATACTTTCCTGCAGAGACCCCTAGGTTTCCTTGTTGTTCATTTAGTTTTGTAGTAGAGGGGTGCAATCTAGGCTGGTCTATAAATATCCCTCAGGCCCTCCACTAACGTATTGTTATTTGAATGACAACGACATGCCATTACATCGCAAACGTTTACCACGACTATGCCTTTACCACGCATGCCATTACAACGCAAAGGAATGCATGGTAAAGCTATACTTGTGGTTAAAGTTTGCAGGCAAGTGACTACCCTACCCCTGCACAACCCTCCCCTAAACTAACACTTCACTACCCTGTACGACCCCCCGACACTACCCTAAAACACTAGACTACACAAACACTACAACCCTACCCTAAAACACTACACTGCACAAACACTACAACACTACCCTAAAACACTACACTAACACTACAATACTACCCTAAACATGAAAACACGGCACTACACAAACACTACAACACTACACTAAAACACTACACTACACAAACACTACAACACTTCCCTAAACCCTATAACACTACACAAACACTACAACACTACCTTAAACCCTAAAACATTAAACAAACACTACAACACTACCCTAAACCTTAAAACACTACACTACACAAACACTACAACACTGCCCTAAACCACTACACGCACTACAACACTACCCTAAAACACTACACAAACACTACAACGCTACCCTAAACCCTAAAATACTACACAAACACTACACTACACTCAACCCTAAAACACTGACACTACCCTAAAACACTACACTACACAAACACCCCAAAACTACCCTGAAAGTAAAACAAAACCCCACACAACACAAATATTACAACACAACTTAAACACTACCCTAAACCCTGCAAAAGTACCCCCTACCCCAAGAGCAATCCCCCTTACCTCACTCTCCTCATGGTTCCTCTCCTGCTTCCAGCGTCGTCTGAGGGGCGGTGCATGTCGTTGTGAGGAAACAGCCTGTTTCCTCACAACGACGTGGATAGATGTAATGGCTATGCGTGGTAAAAACCGCATAGTAATGGCTGTTTCCCATTTTAAAGTAGTGCGCAGTTATAAGCACCCCACTCTGTGAGCGGGAGCCCGCCCCGCATTGTGGTAGAGCGGGAGCCCACCCGGCAGTTGTGCTTAGTTAATGGCGAGTGCCTACCCCACACTTTGGAGCCAGAGAAAGCAGTGCGACCCAAAAGTCAGACGCTGGTGTCTGGTGGTTGGCGGGTTTGTGCTGAAAGCATGAGCAGTCATTTAAATTTTACGGCAGCCTTCCGGAGGCTTGTGTCACTATGAATTTAGGCTCACCCCCTTTCTATTTACTATCTCCTGAACAGGAAGTTCTGCTTGTGTATCGAAAGCTGCACCAGCAAACAGGACTGCAGTGAAACCTGAGAGAACGAGACTGGTGGCGCTAGAGCAAGCTAGCAAATGGCCTGACTGCTCCTAATGGCCCCCGGTGGGCCTGCCAGTAAGCCAGCACTGTGACGGCCCTGAATGATGCCCAGGCTGGGAAATGCATGTAGCACCAGTGCAGCCCCCATGAGGACGATCTATAGACTGGTGGAGCAGGAGACATTAGGTGGGCCGGAAATAGCAGTGCTGCTGCCCTCCTTTCTGCGCGCCCTTCCCCTGGATGTGGTTCCAACTGTAGGCTTAGGCTCAGGCTTGACGTGAAGGGGCTGGTAGACGACACTGTGCTGATCCCTCACACCTGATCCAGCCCTATTCTGGCGTTTCCTCTGCACTTCCAGCTTGGTGGAGCCGCTGCAAGAGCTTCACACACAGGTGGGGAGTACGGGGGTAAAATTGGACCCAGGCCCTTGCCGCTGATTGTGGTACTACATTCCCATTAGATGTGGCACCTACTGGTAACACTAAGGCGAGAGGACATGCAGCACTGGCTCCCTCTCTCTTACCTGGATACTTGCCCATGGAGGTGACTGCCTTGATCGCTGCTCAAGCCAGCGGAGCAGGGGCGCAGCACTGGCCGGATCATCTTGTGTGCCGGAGCTGCCTAAGACGGTGGTAGTACATGCGGTTAATGTGAGGCCCACACCAACACAAACTTCTGCCTTATCACACTGCAATATCCTAAGAGCTGGAAGTGGAGAGGCAGTCCCTTTCCCACCTGTGCACCCCGAACTCCCTGGCGCAAACGCAGCTGTCAGCCTGTTTATTCAAAAACCTAGTTACAAAGTGCATAATTTTCATTTGTTCCTTTTGGAATGACCTCTACAGCCTGACAGTACTAGAAACTTTAAGGCGCTATCGGTTAGTGCACATGGTTTTGTGATTCAATGTAGCTTACCATACCAATTATACAGTTAGTTCTAAATGTTAACATTGCCTGTCTTGGAAGACACATGCAAAGCAATTTACTTTTTTAATTTTCATTTCTAAATTACTTACTCCTCAGTGGCACCGCTAATGGCCCCCAGCTGCAAGCAATATGCTGCATGGCTAAATACTTATTAGGCCCCAATGGCAAGACCAGTTGCATTGCAAAGCTTGTTTTTATAGTGCAGACGCGCTAGCGGCAACTAAGGCAGATAGTATTCGCACAGTTGGTACTTCAGGGAGCGGAGAGCCATATAAAGGGCTCCTTGTAATTTGCTCTACTCTACTTTTAGAAAACTTGAAGCATTTTGTTTTTAATATTTTAAACATTGAACTTACTTGTGAACAAACGTACATTGATTTGCTCATTGCACTTTTCAGATTGCGCTCTGCCCTCACTGCGTGGTTCCCTGGTCCTCCATGGATTGTTCCGTTTGCGTGGAGGGAATCTGACGCAGACCGGAACTGTTCCACTCCCGGCAGAGAGTGCAGCGGCGGTTGGCAGTCTAGCTGCCCATCCGGCACCATAAAAACAGAGGCCTGCCTCTACGTGCATAGGATGCACTAAAGGCAACTAAGGAAGATAGTATCAGCACGGTTGGTACTTCAGCAAGAGGAGCACCTGGTAAAGGGATCCTTGTCATTTGCTCTACTCTACTTTTAGAACGCTTGAAGCATTTAGTTTTTAACATTTTAAACATTTTTAATATTGAATATTGAACTTACTGGTTAACAAACCTATATTTATTTGCACACTGTACTTTGCACATTGCGCTCTGCCCTAACTGCGTGCTTCCCTGGTCCACCACGCATTGTTCCGTTTGCATGGAGGGAATCTGACGCATACCAGAAGTGTTCCATTCCTGGCAGAGAGCGCAGCGGCGGTTAGCAGTCTAGATGCTCATCCGGCGCCATAAAAACAGGTGCGTGCCTCGACGCGCAGCGCATGCTCTGCTGGAGCGCAGCATGTGTGCCAAAGGCACGCCTAAGGCAAGCCAGTCTACGCCTGGACGTCGCCAGGAGCCGAAACCCCTGTAGGTTTTCCCTCCAAACTAGCAAAGAATTCTGGCACCGCTCTTACCTACTCAATCCAAGAGGCAGTAAGGATTAGCAATAAGTATTTCTCGAGACTTCCAGTAAACTTAGCTTGTGCCACATTAGCAGTCGTAGAAGGACCTTTTTCATGCAGGATTCCAGAGCATAGTGGTCACACTGTCCCTAACTAATAAAACTACATCTGACCTGAAAAACAATCTACCACACAGCACTTGTGAACAGGAAAGCCCTCGCACCTCCTCCACCACAATAACGGTGGTTGGAACTGTTTCATGGCCAATGTCTGATCATTGCCCAAACATGCAGTTATTATCTGGAACCTGCTCTCCTCTACTCTCCCTCATATTAGGTTTCTGACTGAAACCTGGACTAAGTCTTACTCCAAACTCGACATTGCTGTTGCACTTCCAGAGGTCTATCACATTCAAAAACTAGATAGACCCCATAGGACGGGAGGGGGACTATCTATTATCTATAAAGACCCTATTAAAATTGATATCATTGACCAACTATGCAGCAACACATTGGAGATTTTAGTCTTCAGAGTTGACTTGCATCCGTAAGTTAGCTGGAAAGGTGCCCTTTTATACCGACCTCCGGGACCACTCACCAATTTTACCCCAACTCATGGAGTTAATTTCTCCTCATGTTATTTCGACAAGAACATTCTTATTTCTTGGAGATTTCAATGTGCACAGTGAAAATCTGACTAATATAGAACTTCTTCACTATTGACAGACCTGTCCACACTCAAATTAACTACTATAAATATTGAACCCACTTACCTGGAAGGGCACATGTTGGATCTAATTCTAACCAACTCCCCCAATATAATTTGTGGAGCATCCTTTCCTCTGACATGGTCAGATCATTCATTGATCGAATTTCGAATTAATTGCGCTAAAGAAAACATAGCCCCCAATATATACCCTACCAGGAGGTACAGACAGTGTCTTGAAACTTAGTGGATATGAGTTTGTGCCACTTTCATACCACCTCAGAACTCTGACAGTACAGAAGTGCGTTTAACCTACGGCACGGCCAGTATGAAATCCACTATCGACCACCTAGCTCTGCTGAAAAAGCACCCAACGTTAACCAAGCACCTCCAGATACCATGGTATTCTCCCAATCTTTGGACCGAAAAAAGTAACTGCAAAAAACTCAAACGACACTGGCACAGTTCCCATAACTTGCAAGATAAAGAAAGATTCAAGTATGCACTGGCACAATACCACAAAAACCTAAAAACCACTCTGAAAATGCACATTGCACTGCAACTTGAACTAGCAGAGAACTCCCCACGAACACTACATCAGGTTTTAAAGTTGTTCACCAACCCTAGGGCGAGCAACACAGAAGAGGCCCCTTCCCAAATCCTGTGTGACATTGCAAATCATCTAACCCAGAAAGTAGAAATAATCTACAATAAGATTACTTTGGCTAACAGCTCCCAGACAGGCACCAAAATAGACCCTTCCCCAATCACTCCGGATGCATTCACACTGGAGAACTTCCTGTCTCTCTTACCAAAGGAGGTCGAATCTCTACCAAACTTAGTTAAATCAGGGTCTCCACTTGACCTTATCCCTTCTAAGACCACCAATCTGCTATCTAAGACACTTGCTGCTCCCATTTGTTCCCTTCTTAATAGTTCCATGAAGGAAGGCAGTCTTCCTCTTGAGTGGAAAGCAACCCAGATCATTCCTATCAGAAAAAACCCTAAAGCGCTCCTGGAAGATCTTTCTAACTACCACCTTGCTCCCTCTACATAGCAAACTTCTGGAGAAGCATATCAACAAGCTCTTGTCTGAGTTTGTCGAATCGTCTTGATCGTTCACAATCGGGATTTTGACCCAGACATAGTACTGAGTCCGCGTTGGTGGCAGTTACTGATAACATCCGAATGCTAGCGGACAATGGCCAGACAGTACTCTTGGTGCTGCTTGACCTGTCTGCAGCATTCGATACCTTCTCCCACCAGATCCTACTCAGGAGACTTGGGGACGTAGGCATCCTAGAGAATGCCTTAAAATGGATGGCCAATTTCCTGACAGATAGAACCCAGACCATAAATCTGGGCCCCCTTCGCTCACAGACCACAAGAGTCACTAAGGGGGTACCTCGGGGTTCCTGTTTGAGCCCTACGTTATTTAACATGTATGTTATCCCCTTGGCTGGCCTACTGAGGAAATTAGGCTTTATTCCAATCTTCCATGCCGATGACACACAACTTCTTCTCTCCTTTGCTAAATCGAACCCCAACATTCAGACCACCTTTTCGGAGGGTATGAAAGTCATCGCGCTTTGGATGAGAGAAAACTTCCTGTAGCTTAACGCAGAAAAATCTGAAATAATGCTGTTCAGAGAAGCTGCAGTGATATGGTCCCCCATTTGGTGGCCAGAGGAACTAGGATCTGCCCTATCCCCTAAACTGGTGGTGAAGAACCTAGGCGTGTGGATAGACCATAAACTAACTCTGGAGGAGCACTCTACCGCCAGGGCATGCTGTCAGAAAAGCGTGGCCTCCTTCGAAGGGTCTTTCCCCTCCTGCCACTCTCCACATAGAAATCTTGATCCAGGCCTTGATCATAAGCCACCAGGACTATTGCCATGCTTTGCTGATTTTAGCCAAGGGAACCTCCCTAAACAAATTGCAAGTAGTCCAGAACATGTTGGCCCGCTTGGCGACCAATGCCCCTCCCAGAACTGCCTCACTCCTATTACTCCAAAAGTGACACTGGCTTTCTGTACGAAAGAAAATTTAATTCAAGATCTGTTGTATGGTTTACAAATCCCTGAACAACATGGGCCCCAGTTATCTGACAGATACGTTGGTCAGATATATACCATATAGGCCCCTTTGGTCCGGTTCCAAAGCTCTCCTCCTTATCCTGCGCTTCAAACTAGCCCGCATGGGTGGTAAAGCTTTCTCCCACCTTGTCCCACTTTATTGGAACCAACATCTTATCCACTTGTGTCAATGTACACATTTCCTGGTTTTCAGAAAGCTGCTGAAAACAACCCTGTTCTGATTCATCTTCCCTTTGGCTGGCACTGGCAGTCACAGCGCGAAGATATCCCGGTTGAGGTGATTTGGGTGCTTTACAAATTAAATAAATGAATTAACTGTGCAGCAGATGAGAAGCTGGCATTTGAGTAAAGCAGATAATCTACTGGCATTTGAGTAAAGCAGATAATCTACAGCCAACTTTGTGACTACATGGTTTGATACTGTAAGTTCAAAAACTCGCTCTAAGACGTTTAAAACAATGTTTTTATTCCTTAATAATTTATCTGCTGAGTCCAGAAATGTTACAAGCCTGGCAATCGCCCACGGCTGAGCGTTGTTCAGGAGATAATTAACAGCCGCCAGAATTATCTGTGTCCCTTCTTTGATCAGTAGATACAGGGGGAAGTCTTCTGCGTTCCTCGAGGAGAGCAGAGCAAGTGTGTTGAAGATTCCTGGAGCAGGCACATAAGAGGCATGTATTTGTATCAGGTTGATATGCCCATTGGAGTGGGAAATCTAATGGTAAATAACAGCCCATCCAGAGATGGCAAAATTTCACTATATAATAGGAAGAAAGCTGTTCTGAGACTCATTTTTGAAGGCCTATTCTGGCTTAGCTGGTAAGAACTAAGGCAGTATGCTCTCTTTTGATAAAGGCCCGATGGTCTAATGCAAAGGATAGGATTCAATTTTAACCTTTCTATTCAGGGCTGCTTTGAACTGTGGATGCAGTAGTTTTAATTCTAAATAGTGTTATAATTTTTATAAAAATGTTTGCGGCCTTTTATAGGAGTAATTTTATTTCTCCAGTTGCGAAACAAACGTATACAGGTATATTTGCAGGGATTTAGTTCTGCACAGCAAGATAGCAGAGTAATTGGACTGAGAAATCATACTAGGGCAGGTAAAGTTGTCAGTGCTCATTGCTGTTGCATGCGATAACCATCTAGGTTGCTGTTTCTTCTTCTTCTTCTGTTTGCCGTACACCGGTACCACCATAAGTATCCAGTGGGATTATGGAAGGGTTCCTTTATTGGAAGGGGGGGTTGCAAAAAGCTTCACTGTGTATCTACGAAGAGCAGTTAATGGGCTGGGGCCGGTGATTGATATCTGTAGAGGTTTTAGCCTTATATCTGCTTTAGTGCTTAGTTTCAGCTGGTGGTTTCCGGTGCTCGGCACTTGATTTTCAACACCGGCATTTATGGCAGTCTGCTGCATGGTTGCACTATTTTTCTAGTTTAGGGTCATGCACAAAAACAGTTGTTTATTAATGCAATATATGTTAAATGACTAATACCTGTAGCCAAAGTCTAGGCCTAGAATTGTCTGAATGTTCACATTTGTAAAAGTGTGATGGTTAGTAGCTTGTACTGTCATTGGTAGCAATGGGAAGGGCAATGGGTGGTACAAGCTGCAGTAGCCTCCTGCCGAGGGCCCAGGTGGGGGTGCCGATAGTGATGCTAGTGCTTGCCAAGTGATGTGTGGGTAGGTTGCTGCAGGCGCAGTGCTAGTGGGTGCAGGTGAAGGCTCCTACCGTAGTGTGTGGTGGTGCAGCAGTAGAAGTGGAGGCAACCCGGGTTGAGCTTACAACGCAGCACAGCAGAGTATCGCTGGGGTCGATTGGAGCAGGGGTTGTGATGCTGGGTACAGTCCAGGTTCTGGCAGGCATAGGCTGGTTTACTTTGACAAGCCTTTGGTCATTAAGTAGGTCTTGTGAGGGGGAGTGGAGCATGGGGATGATGGCCAGGTCTGCACCAGCATGGGAAGAAGAGGCAGGAGGGAGATGTGGCAGGAAAAGCTGGTGAGGAGTGGGGGCGGCTGATGAAAAGCAAAGGAGGGGGTGGGGTGCTGAGGAATGTTCAACAGAAGAGCAGAAGGCATGAAAAAGGTTTAAAATAGAGCAAAAGGCAAATGGGTGAAACACAGGCGTTAGACGGGCACAAAACAGGTTAGAGCACAGAGCTGGCAGAAGGGCTCAAAATATGTCAAAAAGGAGCTCAGCAGAATTGTAAAAAGCATGTGAAAGAGTAAAGAGATGACACAAAACTGGTGAGAGAAAAGAAGAGCTGGTACAAAACGGGTGAAAGAAAGAGCTGGCACAGAATGGGTGAAAGAGCTATCAAAGGCAAACACACGTGAAAGAGGGAATTTTTGGCACTGAATGGGTGAGAGCTGGCAGAAAGGCAAAACACTGGTGAAAGACAAAAGAGCTGGCACAAAACTGGTAAATGAGAAAAGCGGTCCTGAAGGAGTGAAATGGAGGTGGGGGGAATGGTAGAAAAACAACAACCGTGAGAGAGTGGTGAGAGGTGTGTGAGCGAGGGAGTTAGAGTGCAGAAGGAACGAGAAGAGAGCCAGGCCCATAAGGGCCTTGACTAGTCAGAAGACTGGTTAAGTGGGGGCTGCACCTAGGCACCTGAGAAAGTGTGCTTTTTGTATTACGTGCAACAAAACTATTTACTTTACTTTTTATCTGAGGAGATAATAGATGGGGTGGCAGCTCTCTGGGCCAGATTATTGAGTTTTCTTGGTTGAAGTTTGGTTTGGTAAGATATCTTGTGTGTTTAAGAGAATTAGTGAAAATCATTGGTAAGGGCACAAGCAAGATGGTGGCTTCCTGAGGTCGTTGTAGCAGGCTTGCCAAACTAGCACTGTGAAAATGTACCCGACAGGCGGGGAAGACTTTTAAAAGAAATATATGGCACACACCAGCCCAGTGCTCTTCGGCTTCGGGACCTGCGGCACTATCACCAAAATGCGACCAGAATTTGTTGGCTGTCCAGGGGACATGCTGCGGCAGGAGTGCCGTGCGGTATTGAAACTGGTGGAGCAGATCCTTGCGTCTATCGGCTCCCGGGGCTGCTCGGAGAAAGTGACCGCATGGATGGGTCCTAAAGCCGCCAATTCAGCAAAGGGGAAGTCTGGTGTACCCCCAATGGTGGATCCAGCTGGTACCAATGGGAAACAAGGCGGTAAATGGACGCAGCTAGCAACGACGCCCGCACTGGTGAAGTAGAAGGAACTGGCTACAGGAAAAAAAGGTAGCGGCGGGATCGCATCAGGATGCTGTATACCGGGGGGTTCAGTGCTGGAAATGCTGTGCACCCCTAGTGGAAAGCAGACTGCAACTACAGTCCCAGCTACAGGTACAGCAGAGGTCGAGGTGGCAGCTCTCTCTCACGGATCTGAACGAGGGAATGGCTCAGTGACGGCTGGAGTAACCGGTCTCCATATACACCCAGCAAGAGAACCACTCTCAGGGAGCCAGAGTGTAAGTACTGAGTAAAAAACAAAAGCGAGATGTATCCGAACTTACAAATTCAGAGGAACTGGGGCATAGTATGCCATCTATAAGCCAAGATGGGGAGAATGAGGGAGAACAGATATGTGGAGGGGAGCCAGGAGGGTATACAATGGGCAATAGACTCCCAATAACAGAGTCAGTCCAGCACGCGGACGCTATAGAACAGTTCCACTCTCAACCTCAGGAGCAAGATATACCGCATATAAATATTGAGGCTGAGATAGATCCAAATGACAGTTTTTTTTCTTTATCTGATGGTCCTGAATGGTTGGTTGATGGCTCAGTATCCTCAATTGTGTCTAGTGCAAATGATAGTGACCCAGACAAGGTTGGAGACTCTCTTCATGACAGCTCGTCGGATTGGTGGCAAGAAAACTGGGCACCATCTATAAAGGGGAGCTAGTCTGAAATGGGACTATTAATTAACTGACTCAAAGATGCGGTCAAGCCAGGGAGACATCAGGTTCAACTACTGGAAGGCTGCCTAGATAAAGTCTACAGGCCTCTCCACCCAGGCGGACCATGGGGCATAATATTGCGCACTAAAAAATACTGTCGGTACAACGCTAACTATATGTATTTACACCAGATACACACAATAGGTGTGTCTATATATTTCCTTAATATTTAGGTTGAATCAGAGGAGTGACATACATGAGGCTGGCCCTCATGCTGTCCTGAAGAAAAGGTGTAGGGGACACCTTGAAACATGTCAACAGGATATTAGGGACTGTGACCACATAAGTTACTTTTCCTATATCAACCCCCCCTTTTAACATACCAACTAGAAGCAAGAATAAAATGTTGGCTTACTAGCTAGGTATTTTTAATTATCACTTATCACCACTCCACCACACACTGCACTACACATAGCTTCACAAAAAGTGCTCCGACGTATCCCTCGCAAGTCGTAGCACGCCCCAAGCAGTAGATGCTTGGGATGGCCCCAATGATGAAGCATTTCACCTAAGGCAACCTTGGGTGAGTGAGGGGACTCAAGAAATTTTTTTTCTTTTCCAAGGCGGTACATCCCAAAATCTGGACAGTCCTAATAAAACCTTCACTTTGGCTAGGTTCACATGATCCATTTTTGGATTTAAGTGTTACAGTTTGCATTTCAGGAGGCAGAACCTAGCATTAGCCTCCCTCTCCCTTCCTTTTGATAGACTCTCTCTTCATGACAGCTCGTCGGATTGGTGGCATGAAAACTGGACACCATCTGTGAGAAGTTGGCCCGATATGCAGTGTTCACTATTCTAGCGACCACTATGCATCGGTCCAAACGACCCTAATGGTGATTGGTTGTAAGTCTACCTTAGACCAGCTATCCTAGTAGCGTGGATACGAGCAGTCTTCGGGCTAAACTCTAGAGGGCGTGTTAAGCCAGCTGTTATACCATTACATACCCCTTGAAAAACAAGTGAAAGGACACCACACAAGTGTTATGAAAATAAACAGTATATTTATTAGAATCACAACAGCCCTGTACTCTTTATGAGGACAGGGTACTAAGCACAGAACAAAACTCTTAGGCAAATACTTCAAGTGCACAATCAATACAAGTGCCCGAGGGCACGGAAAGTTTAGTGGTCTCGGGCGGACCCGATACGGCAAGTCGGAAGCGAGCGACTCGGGACCCTTAAGTAAGGAGGCTATGCGGGCACCGAAATGCCGAAGTTACCTAGCTCCAAGGGCTGCGGCTGCACAAGTCTTTACAGGCGTCGGGGGTCTTCGCTGACGAGCCAGGAGCCGGAAGGAAGGAGTTGCTGGCCGGCGACCAGTGGAAATAGTTCGTAGAGATCCAAGCCTGGATCAGAGATAGACGACACCTGAAAGCAGAGGGGACCAAGTTCGTACTACTAGCCAGTAGTCAGAGGGTACCAGGAGGGTACCGGATGATCGTCACCTCGACTAGGTGAGTGGGTGACGCTAGGCTCTGCAGTCTCACGGACCAGGAGGCGTTGTCGGCGACCAGGATGGAGGTGCGAGCTGTCCCACTAAGATTGATGCTGTCGGCGTCGCTGGGCCCAGGATTGGGGCAACAAGCCTTGGCAAATTTCAGGGCCACGTGGTGGGCCTAAAATGGCGTCTTGAGTGGACCCGGAGGGTCCGGGATGCTCCTCTCGCAGAAGGGAGCCAAGGCCAGTCTGGTGCAACCAGACCAGCAGCGTTGGTTGTCGGTTGTCGTCCAAAAGAGTCACAAGCCAGCGGCTAGTGATAGGACAACGTGCTGAACAGCGAAGCAGAAGGGCCCCACGCAGATCGTGGAGATGCTGGGAGGCTGCACTTCGGTGCTGGAGCTGCTCAGGGTCGGGGCTTCTCGGACCCCAGAGCACTCACCAGAGGATTCCTTCGGTGGTCGTGCTGGTTTAAGAAAGCGTGCAGGTTTTGATGATGGCCGGTCCCTCGAGGTCTCGTCGCACCCACGGATCTCAGCTGAACTGACGATGTGGGTAGAGGTCAGAGGTGCCAGGGAAGCCGGTTCTCGTCGAGCTGGGCAGTCGGATTCCTGAGGAAGGACTTGCAGCAAACCGCAGAGTTCTTAGATGGTGCCTGCGGATGCAGGGTGACTACTCCTTAGCCACAAGGGAGAAATCTTGAGAAGAGTCTCGAATGTCCTTTCGTAGAAAGTAGTTCTTGATTCAAAGATGATCTAATTTAGAAGGGTCCCCGCTCCGGCCTTTATCCAAAGGAAAGGGGTGGGTACATGACTAGGTCCTGCCCTAGGGGTGGGACCAGGAAGGGGGCAGTTACACCCCTCTCCCCTCCCGGACTTTCCCCAGGTCAGGGCTGCGTGCCCCTGGAACTGGTTCTAACCGGCAGATGCGTAGTGAGCACCGGGGTGCCACTCCGCAGTCACCTTCCTGTAAAGCCCTGCCTACCCAGGATACACAAAACCCTGTCTGGGATGGTGCGAACACCGCCCCGGACAGGAAACCCTTTGTCCAAGCTCTCCTCGCTGGAAGGGCTCTCAGCAGCAGGAGGTCAGACTCGTGTCTGTGGTGGCAGCATCCATTTTGTGGAGCTGAGGCTTCAGTTAACTTTAACCGGGGTTCACAGTTACGTACATGTCGTGTCCCTCTAGAAGGGTGGAATGCTAACCTCGTCGCCAGTATTGGTGAGGGTTCAGCATCCCGATTCGTATGACACCTTACTCGACATGTCTTGATAACGCGATACCGAAGTTACCGATATGGTACGCGTTATCATGGAACAGCCATTGGGTCTTGGTTCCGCAAGCTGCAACCGGGCTCGGCTCGTGCCAGAGCCCAATTCACACGATTCCACGCACTCTGCCTTCAGGATTGTCAAGGCCTGCCATAGGAGTGACTGATAGGAACTCGGGTGTCCATTTTAGGGTTAGATATAGGGATACTATACCTACAGCAACGGGCGAGTACGCCACGTTGCCCCAGCTGTCGCGCAGCCAGTTGTGTCAGATTTAGATGGCCATCCAGGGGTGGCATAATACATGCTTCAGCCCCTGGTAGGCCCTGGGTACACAGATGCCCTGAGTTACAGGGTCTGACAAGGTGGCCCAGTTCCAATTGGGTAATGCACCTAAGGTACACACATCAATTTAGCGAGATAACAGCTAGGCTGTGGGTCTGATTGGCAGGCCCACAGCCCGAGAAAGTCGTAAACCAGTGAAGCAAAAGCAAAAAATCTGGGTGATCATAGGATTGCAGACCCTACTCTCCTACACCATCTATAAAGGCTAGCTAGTCTGAAATGCGACTATTAATTAACTGACTCAATAAACACCGCTCAAAGCACAATACCGCAGGGCATCCCTGGCTCGCATACACCTACACTAGAAACTGTCCTCCAAACAATCATGCAGCACCCGGAAGAGACACTGGCAGATGCCCGCAAACCTCAGAGTGCGGCAAGGAAAGTACAGGGCGCAGTAAGGAAACTGACAAAGACCTGCCACACTATAGGTGAATACCTTAAGGAGCTAGAAACCAGAGTCGGTAATGTTGAGATGGAGGTAATTGAAAAACTTACAAAGTCTAATGAACAAGAGACACGGATCACTGCTATCCAAGGGAAATTGGAGGACAGCGAAAATCGCCAGCGGCGTAATAATATGAGGGTCCTGGGAGTCCCCGAAGGGGATGAGGATCAAACATCCGGACCTATGTGTTGGATCTCTTTCGGCAAGCATTTCCAGAACTTTCAGATTGGAACTGGCAACAAGAGGTTTAACGAGTACATAGGACACCTTTTACTCTGAGAAATTCCACCAGGGAAGGGGCAAAGCCATGAGCAATCTTGTTTTTTTTTTCTGGAACTTTCTCCTGAGGCAGGCAATGTTTGAAAGAGCCAGGGCTGAGGCTAGGAGAAGTGTGGACGATGTCTCTTTTTTTGTCAGACCAGACTTCTGTCACGTCACAGTCGAGAGAAGGTGGCGACTACGCCAGCTAATAAAACCCTTACAGGAAAAGGGTGCTAATGCTTATTTGAATAATCCTGCCTCCCTGAAAGTAGTCTGGCAAGGCTCAATTAGGTTTTCTACATCAGAAATAAAAGCTAAAGAGTTTTTAACAGGGTTGAAGTCTGAGCATCCTAATGGGTTGGGATAAAAATAGAACAGCAGAAGGGGGGGGGAATACTGGGATAATTTTCTCTGTTGATATTTTGGCATCCTTATTTGGAGTTATTTGGAAGAATGATACCTTTCTCTGATCCCCCTCTTTCTTCCTCTTTTTTTCTTTATTCTTTTTCTTCTCTTGTAGCGTCTTTCCCTAAAATTGTAAAGCTGTATCTACAGCAATTCACAGTGTCTGCAAACCGCTCTCCATCTCCTAACAGACCAATGTGTGGTCTGGGTACATCTCGAAGATGGGAGAGCGGAAGGGTGGTTGGACAGGGAAGGGGGGTAGGCTCAGGGGGATGGGGAGAGTGGTGGTCTGGGGGTCTAAGGGTTTCTGGGTGGTGGGGACAAAATGGGGTAAATAAATTCAGAGAGATGACTAGTAACATTTTCAAGCTATGGAAACAAAGCAGGACTATTCATTTAGAATGAATGGGTAAGAACTATTTGCTCTGACAATATAGCGGGTTTAGGAAATAGGAACAAGCGGATTAGGACTATGGAGATGATAAAATCTATTAATTTGGATATCATCTGTCTCCAAGAGACACAAATACCATGGGATAAGAGGGGGTTAATCATGATAAAGGGGTACTCCCTAATGGTCTGTTCTACTCAAACTTCTGATATCAGAGGGGTGGCCATCTTAGCCAAGAATCAAATTGGACTAGCCAAGCAGACATTGGGTGACGCTGGAGGGAGATGGGCCCTGGTGGAATTAGATTCGGGAATAACAATAGCAACGCTGTATTGTTCAAATCAGGACAAACCTAAGATATTTGAAGATCTTGAAATGGAGTTGGCAACCTGGCCTACCCCTCTGATTATGTGTGGGGATTTTAATATTAATTTAGGGGTGGCCGATATGATGTTTAGTAGGTATCGAGGACGGAAGCCTAAAGTATATAGAGCATTGGCATCACTAATTAAAAGTCACGGGTTAATGGATGTATGGGAGTCTAAGTTTCCATCTGATCCGGGATATACATATTTTTCCCACCCCTACAGGAAATATGTACGGTTGGATTACTTCCTTAGCTCGAAGCAGATATTTGAGGAGGCTGGGATAGAAATACTACCAAAATTATTGTCTGATCATAATCCCCTGACTCCAGTGGTACGAACGCAGCAAATACAAAAGCTGCAAAGTCAATGGACATTTGATCAGATATTTTTGGAGGATCGGAAATTATTAGCGGTTTTAAAAAATGGATTATAGAATTCTTCAATATGAATAGATATAGCGCTCCATGTTATATGGTTTGGGACGCATTCAGGCGGGATTAAGGGGGGAGATGGTAAGTTTGTTCTCTAATAAAAAACTGTAAGAAAAGATGAAGAGTAAGCAACTGTGTGCTAAGCTCCGTATTTAGAGAGAGAGAGCATCTGGTTAAGATAGTGTGGGGGATGCATATGCCGTTACTCAGTTAGACATTGCTGGGACTAAAGCAGAGATAGGGTCATACTATTCTCAAAAGGCGGCTGCAGGGCGGAGAGGTAGGAGTATGGGAAAACAGTTGGGAGACTACCCGCTCTAAAGAGTCCCTCAGGGAAGTCTATTGTTGAGGATAAGGGAGGAGTGTAGAAGGCATGGGGGATGCGAGAGAGAGGTTGGAGTCTGAATTTGCATTGGAAGAGGTACAAACGGAGATAAAACAGTTGGCTTCTGGGTAAGGCAGCAGGCCCTGATAAGTTTCCATCGGAATTGTATTAAATCTTTCAAGAAGAGCTAGGCCCCCTGCTTTGGGACCTGTTTTTCAGGGTACAGTATTCAGGAAATCCACCAGACTGCTGGAAGGGCACTAACATTGTTATTTTCTCAAAGAACGATAAACCACCGGACAGGCCTACTTCATATAGGCCTATCTCTCTAATCAACGCGGATGCAAAAATCTATTGAAAAATTCTGGCAAATCATCTTCAGGGGGTCATAGCCAGTCTTGTATCTCCTTGGCAACACAGCTTTGTACCCGGTAGAGATACAACAGATCATGTAAGATGAGCCACTGCCTTATTTGATGTTGCCAGGGAAACTAATGGGAATCTGGCTATGATCCTCCTGGTTGCAGAAAAGGCATTTGACCGGGTGGCATGGGAGTACTTATGGGGAGTCTTGGCAGCTAAGGGATTTGACCCACAGGTCATCACTGCAACCAAAGCAATGTATAGGGCACCATACGCAAAGCTCCAGCTGATGGGTACAGGGAACAAGGATGGGATACCCCAGCTCCCTGATCTTGTTTGCCCTGTACATCGATCCGTTTATACACAGAACATCGAAAATCAGGCTATTATACCAGCGGTAACTCAAGGGTTTCACACTAAAGTACTAGCCCACGCAGACGACATTACGATACTAACACCTAATCCAGAGGTAGCAATCAAGGAAATAGAAGCCATGGCTATCACATTTGGAAAGGACTCTGGGTATTTATTTAATAAATCGAAGTAACATGTTGTGAAAATATAGTCTTTCAGGATAGTCGGTGAGTACCTACGGCTACCTATCTCGGTGTTAGAGTTAGGCTGGATACAGATCGGATTACACAAATCAACTTTGACCCAATGATTATAAGTGGTTAGTGGTTATTATTAGTGGTGTGGAGAGCACGGGACTCACGTCTGAGCATACCCGTCCCAGTCGGATGACAAATGCAGGGTATGCTCAGACGTGAGTCCCTTGCTCACTTTGCCACTGGATTCAAGCAAGCCTGACTGAAGACTGCTGTAATGCCAGAAACCGGTCCTAGGAAGCTTGTTTTCTGTCCAGGGAAGGCATGGTTTGGCAGTTCGGGCTGGACTGTTCCCATGAGGCACAGGGTCAGACTGATTTGCATATGCCCATATCTGAACTGGGGTGGCAGAGTGGGTTAAAGAACGGTGATGGATTAAACCCAGATCTGTTGACTGGGTGTGAGTGTTTGATTGGTTCAGATGCTCCGTCCATCACCACACCCTTTTGTACCGCTTTGTCCGCCATAAGTTGGCAAAGTATGCTCAGATGTGAGTCCCTTGCTCACTTTGCCACTGGATTCAAGCAAGCTTGGGTGAAGACGGCTGTAATGCCAGAAGCCGGTCCTAGGAAGCTTGTTTCCGGTCGTGGGAAGGCATGGCTTGACAGTTCGGGCTGGACTGTTCCCATGAGGCACAGGGTCCGACTGATTTGCATATGGCCATGTCTGAATTGGGGTGGCAGAGTGGGCTAAAGAACGGTGATGGATGAAACCCAGATGTGTTGACTGGGTGTGAGTGTTTGATTGGTTCAGATGCTCCTTCCATCACCACCCCCTTTTGTACCGCTTTGTGGATAATAATATAGCACTCCCGGATGGGTGGACAGTTCAATATTATAAGCAAAATAGGCATCATAAAAATACAATAAAACACATACTGGACGTATCCACTAAAGATGGATGTAAAACCTACTTCAATGCTGGTCATGTTTGTTTTCAATAAAGTCATTAGAGTTCTATTTTAAGTGCATTTTACCCCCAAATAAATAATATAGTGCATTTATATACTTGTTTAGATCATACTTCAAGAACGCATTTGGTTATCATGCTGTTTGTTTCTTTTACTGTGGCAAGACTTCTTTTCAAGATGGTTTCTGCTTATATTAAATAGTAATGGGTGCTGAAACCAATGCCCCTCTTCCACTGAACGAAACATGTCCTAGGATGGGAAAGTATGCAACAAACAGCCAATTACATTGAGAGAGGTGCACTACTATGAATCCCACTGTATGTTTGTTTTTAGATGAGTGGTGGCATAATCTTTAGCAGAGAGCTGTGCTGGCAAGCCACATTCAAATAGCCTATATTTCCATTAGCATACTAGCCCTTCACCTTGGAAAAAGTGGTTAAAATAAGGGAAAAATAGAAGATTGCAGAAAATTTTGGGCATTACTCAAGAAAATCAAAATTTCTTACTCGTGATAAAGTAGTTGCTGTGCACACAAGCTGATAGAATAAGTATAGTAAGTATATTTTATCATGAAAATTGTCACCAGTAAAGATATATTATGTCATCGGTGCTTAGAACCCTAAAACCGACTCATGAGAATTTTTTCCCATATTACTCAATCAAAAACATATTGTGGAAAAGGGCTCCCATGATATACCGAAATGATAACCATTTTTTAAATGCCATGTTATTTACAGGCTAAAACAAACTTAAGTTAATCCACACACTTTAACCAATCATGGATTCACCAGACCAAGCAAGGTATTGACCCATAGTTTGAGATCCCTTCCTGGCAAATATTCTAAAGGATGTGGTTTCTGCTTCATATCAATCAGTCAAGAGGTGTTTAGCTTGGGGAAGGGGTCGGGGGTGTTGTTGACAATCTGGTTTTAGACCAGGCGGGTGCATGTAACTTTTCAAATTGAATGTTGGGTCACAATTTCTGTTGGCATGCAATAAAGGTTCACAGGTCCTTTTGGTAAAACAAGACATATGGTCACATTCAGTTTCAGTGCTCCGTCCATCATCTCCTTGTGTTTGCTTTGTTTGCCCTAAGTATGCAGGGTCCCTTGATACTTGTCTCCAGTTCAGGGAAGACCTGGCTTGGCTGTGCGGGCTGGACTGTTCCCATGAGGATCAGGGTCAAGATTGAGTCGCATATATCTGGGTCTGAACTGAGGTGGCAAAGTGAGCTAAAGAATGATGATGGATTAAACTCAAATCTGTGACTGGGGGGTGGGGGGGGGGGGGAGTGTCTGAAAAGTTTTAGCGCTCCGTCCATCATTTCCATGTGTTTGCACATTCAGTACCAAGACATCCTATAACAAAAAATGATAAAGGTTGCTGGAGTAAATGAGATATCCTTTAATCGTTTTTTTGTCTAATCTGCAACTGTACATGACCTCAAAATATCCGGAGTCCAGAGTTCCTTGATAACCACCACATGCAGAGTACCACAGAGCTCCCTTCTCCTGACAACTTTATTGACGCTTTATTCTATACATGCAGCCCGACGGTACAGACTGTAAAATGGGGTGGTAGAAGCTTCTTTTACCTCACCTTTAATCTATGGAACATGTTACCACTCAACCTGAGAACCCAAACTAATGCGCAGACTTTTAGAAAATCTCTCAAAACCTGGATGTTCTTACCCAGGTCTTAAGCCAGCACTCGCATTTTATATGACCACATTGGCAATTTCTAGTGCTAAGATGGCAATGGCATTCACGCGCTTTATAAAACCCCATAATTCATTCATTCATTTCATGAGTTGTTGGCTGACAAATCATATTGGTACTGATAAGACTCGCACTGTTTCTTCTCTTCAATATACTTTAAGTAGACTGAAACTAATGAGGCCATTCTTGCATATCAAGGAGTGCCTAAATGAGAAATTATTTTATTGAAAGGGTAGTAAAACAGAGCTGGTGATGACTAACTCAGATATTGTCATATCAAGTTTGTTTCTATAATGCCAAAGTGCCCCCTGGTGTGTATAAATGCAAAAGGTTTAAGAACAGTCAATGGCTTGTGGAAAAACAGAAGGTGAGATTTAAGCATCAAATCGACCTGGCACAACTTGTGAGGACCAGTCTAGAAGGCTATCATGGATAAGGGCTAACCAGTTGTCTGTTCAAGGAATGGGTTTTAGTGATCTTCTGAATTTGAGAAAGTCGGAGTCTACTGTTGGAGACAATGGGAGGGAATTTGTGTGTAAATTTCATCTGTTGAAAATGTTATCTTTTGTTTTTCTGTCTTTAAGAAATATAACGTTTGCTGAGATTTAATGTTCAAATTAAAAAGGGTCCTTACTATCTGAAACATGTTGAGGCTGTGCTGCACCTAAGTCATTGGTGGGGGACAGAGGGCCACAGAAAGAAATTGTTGACTATGTCTTCTGGATCATGGTCAATGTCAGATAAATGGGCTGCAAATTTGTAGAACCTACTTTGCAATATCTTCAAAGTTGCCTCTTTTGTTTGGTGGCAGAATCTCACTGGTTGATTAGTGAGTGTCTGCATCTTGGTTTATTGCTCTTGGGAGACTCTTGTCACTGCTCAGCATTGTGATCTAAGGTCCTACATTCGGGCACACAGTGGGGGTCAAGGAAGCATAGGAAACCTCTACACATCTCAGCTTACAGAGAGCGGGAGAGGCCATTGAGGACGTTAACATCCCATCGGACACCGGTGTCTGTTCCTGAACACAGTAGCTTTTGTCTCAGCTCCTCAACCTCCCCTGGGGAACCTTGCTGTTTTACAAGGTTTTTTCCCCATTTATGGTCCAATTTGAATAAGTGTATCCATTATTAAATCTCATCCTTGTCGTCTGTCGACCTCCAGCATTATGTATTTTTTTTTTATCCAAACCCCCTGTGTCCTCAGTAAGTTTGGTATGTAACCACTTTGTTCCATGTAAACTTAAGGAAACAAAATCTACTTGTGAGAAATTGGGTTGTGGGTTGAGGCGGGTGTGAGCCCTTCTCAAGCAACAGCCATAATTCCTCTCAGAGTGGACCATGAAAAGTCACTAAATTAAACTGTGCTTAACCCTCTGGTAGCTTGGCACAAAAGCACTCGGGCTTTACTGGTAGGCAGTGCATAAAGTATTTATGCAGCACACCAACATCAACAAAGTGAAACACAACACCAGAAAAATCCCTGCCCAATTTGTAAAACTACAGTGCATTTCAATAAATTATTTGGCACTAAAATGACAAATCTAATCAGTAGAACCGGAGTTATGAATTTGACATTCAAAGTTAAATCTAGTGTCTAAAAGATCAAGGCACCAACCTCAGACATCTAGTCATGTAATACTGCGCAAAGTCGAAAGTTATGAATGACTGTTACCGCGTTGGAACGCGCTTTGGATACAGAAAGTGGTTTGGACCTGGTCTCTGCTGAACTTCAGACTTAAAAGAAATTTCATAGAAAAATCTCTGAATAGGTAAAGTTTAGCGGGCAAGGCAGCTGGCGGTGTCTGAGGAGGAGAAGGTGTAGTCTGAGAGCCAATGGCCAAAGACACTGTGAAGAATCCTTAGTTCGACCTTGTTCTCTTTTTTTAAGTCGATCGCCAGTGGGAGGAAGCTGCAGGCTATAGCGGACAAGAGTTCTACAAGGCCTGCTACCCCTTCTGCAAGGAGCGGCTGAACAGGATTTGCTCCTGTGGAGAAGGCCGACTGGCAGTGCACCTTTTGTGGATTGACTAGCGGGATGGTCATGGGCTCCTCTATTCTCCGAGCCCTTTTCGGTTGAACATGTTTTAAGTCCTAAGTTTTGGATTTGGGCTGTCTGGCCACCTTTAACACCTTAACCGCGGCGGGAATTCTGCCGCGGTGCGGGTGTTCTGAAGGGTGGGTGGAGCTGGGACATCCGTTGGACATTCGCAGCACCAGGCAGGTAGTGCTCCGGCCGACGGGAGCACGAAACGGGTTAACACCACTTCCAAGGGTCTGGGACTTGAAAAGCACCACTTTAAAGATCAAGACTCACTCAGAGAGGGCCCATGTTCGGGTTCAAGATGGTCGGAGACTTTTCTGTCCCTGAGGCTCTGATCAGGAGGCCAGACTCTTATGGAAGTCCTAGGTTCAAAGAGAAGAGCAGACTTCTGTTGCAGAGCATTTGTTCTGGGTGCAGCAAATCATGCCTTCTGAAGTACACAGCAGCAGGCAGTCCTCTGATGGTCCTTCCACAGGTGCAGGAGTGAACTGAAGAGTAGGTCCGACTGTCCTATTTTTATGCATGGGACATGTCTAGAAGTTCCTGTTTTAAGTGCTTGGAATTTCCTGCCTGTCTCCAACCATTTATTGAAGTTTGGTTTGTTAGATTGGCGGTATTCATAGAGAACAAACCTAGCCCCAAATGGCTATGGAACTCCGTGCAAAGGGATATGTAGCTAATGTAAAGATATAGTTACAGTTAGGGGTGTGTGGAATTTGCTTTTCCATAATTACTTAAAATTAAACCAAAAGTATGTAAAATTATGTGTAATTACACAAAATGTATATCCTTTATTTTGCGCTATGATGTAGCACGAAATGTATACTTGTGTCGGTGTTTGACATGAGGATGCAGTTAAACAGCACCGTTAGCAGCCACTCATGTTCTAGCTTTTGCATGTGTTTGCACTAGAATTTTTCCATGAATTGTACCATTCATGGTAAATTCCCGAAAGTACGCCAAAATAATTTTTATTCTGCGCAGGCCTAGTTACCGTATGAACTAAGAACCAAGAGTATAAAATAGATTAGAAAACAGTATCCCAGTGGGGTGGAGTGATAAAAGAGAGGGAATAGATACTATTAAGCAAGGTACAACGGTTGTGGGGTTTCCAATTTTTCTAAATTGAAGTAACAAAGTAGCAAGTCTGTTTTGCATGTGGATATCATTCCTGAGACTTCGTCCATAAGAAGTGGTATTCTTTGTGTACCCTTTTTAGATTTATACTGGCCACCAAGGTGCTTTAGTTGAGCATGTATTGACAAACTGACTTCTGAAGCCAGTTAATTGTTTTGTGGGGGCTTTTAAAGTAGATTCTTGCTAGTAGAAGTTAACCTAGTTCTTTCAAAGTCAGGAAGATGTGCTTGAATGTTCTTTGGTCAGTGATTAGACATGCCAGTGCATGCAGAACAGTTGTCAGAAATCTGTGGAACAAATTAATAGACAGTTACCTATGCCGATGTGTAATAAGTAGAGGACCAACACAATAGATCAGGTATTTGTGAAAGGATGCTGTTGGAAATGGCCCTTTTTAGGGTGCATTCCCTAGGCAATGTAATATTCGCAGATGCTAGCAGGTGGATTCTTTTTATGATAGTATTTCATTATTATAAGTTTTGAGAATTCACGAATACCATAATGCTGATAGAATTTGAAGAGTTCATTGAATTAGGTTGGAGTGTTAGAATTATCCTTTGAATTAGACTAGAGTAACAGAATTATGTGCGCGTTAACAGTAACAAAATGCTTTTTTAAAACCTGAAAAAAAATACTGGTTAGATCCTCCACATGAGGTTTGTAACACTGTTCTATTGATTTCTAATATTTCAAAGTATTATTTCCTCGTTCAATATTAGTGTAATGTGGACAATTTTAGGATAAAGATTCCTAATAGGCTTTTTTATGTGTTTATCAAGAGAATAATCCCCAGCCCCTTTTCATTTAGTATATTTTGCCAGATAATTTGCTCGTGAATAAAATGTATAGTCTTCAGGTAGGAGCATATATGCTGCTTGTGTACATTTCTCGCCATTATATTTTTGCTCCTAACCAATTGGCTTTCCATCTGTAAATGCCATTGACTGAGTAGTTTCAGTGAGTTATAACACTTTTGACCCTTGGTGTTTTTTTTTTCTTTTTAGTTCCAAAAAGCACTCAGAACAATCTAATTTTTGATGGATTTGTCATCATAACGTGTCTGACTTCCTTAATTCTTTGCACACGGTCAATTATTCTTGCTGTGAAACTGCAGAAAGTGAGTAATTTAGTTTATTTGATATGTATGTTATGCAATTCTCTTTGTGGGTTGTTTACAATTGAAGTAACACTGTGCTCATTTAATCACAGTACTTTAGCGAAGAACTTCCTAATGCAGTAAGCGTGTTCCATAAAAGAATTCCCTATTAAGTTAGAATTAAATAGAATAAGGTGGCAGTTCAGATACTAAATATAGTTATGATTAAACTGGAAAGTATTCACAGCTATAAGTCAGCAGACATCAGTAAATAGGCTAAGCAACCTCCCATATAGAGAGATACTCTCAAGAAACTCGGAGATGAGTTTCCAGCAAAATGCGAGTGAGACAAGCCCCTTCTACTTTAGGAACACGCATTAATATACACTCACAGCATTCTAGATGGTAACAAGTGTCATTTTCTCTAACCGCTACGTCCAATAGGATTTTAGTTAGCTCTTGGGAATAGGTGAACTCCTTATCTTCTCATATCTGCAAAATGGGCTACAGACACCAGTCCTTGAAATGATACCTAATCCACATTTTGCAGTTCAGACAGTTCTTCTCAGGAGTTATCTTTCCTGTTGCCACGTTTCATCCCAGTAAAAACCTCACTATCAGTTGTCTAATACAAAACAAATGCCTATTCACTAACTAACAAAAGTCTTCTGGAGCAAAATAGAAAACCTCTCATGCAAAACAGCTCAGCATGAGCAGCAGGCTTTCAATGTTACTGTGACGCTTCTATTAATATGGCATCAGAAGTTAGACTAAGTTCAATCAGCACTTTTACTTCTCTCATAGCCTTATAACATTGCCTACTAAACATTCACATTAATTATATGTGGCCTATTTAAACCTAAACCTTTGCACATTTTGATGACAAATACATTTTGTTGGCAGCTTAAATTGTGTTACTGCAAATCTAGTCCAGCTACCTGATATCTCAAGGGCCCCTTACTGAATGTAGATTAAACTAGGCTAATGATGGATTAGAACCCTCTGCCACTTGACAGTGGACTGGGAGGGGAGAATACCTGGAAGCTCAGGTATGATCTTCCTGTGAGAAATGAGGAAACCAATCTGGAACATTCTACCCCAGACTCATGTGTAATGAAATGATGGTCACAAGTGTCCTGTGAGCCCCAGTATCAAAAGCTGTTGAGATCCAGCATCATGAGAAGGCATGTGACCACACCATCAGTTGCCCTCTGGATGCCCGAAACCACCAGCAGAGTGCCTCTGTGTGATAGTAATCCCATGAGACTAATCAGTCCTGATTAGGTTCTTTTTTCCACATGATTCTGCAGTTTGAAATTTTTTTTTATGTATTTAATCAAAAAGTTGAGGTTTAGGCTTAAGTTATAAACTGAGGTTTCATCAAGAGTATTCTTCAGAAATCGAGATATTACCCCAGTTTTTAAAGTAGTTAAAAAGCATAGTCATGATTTGGGGTGAAGTTATAAAACGTGGTTTCATCAAGAGTATGTTTCTTCAGAACTCAAGATATTACTCCAGTTTTTAAAGTAGTTGAAAAGCATGAAAAGGATACATGCCTCGATAGAGCGCGCAGGGACCACCTAGCTCAGTTTTACCATATTCACCTTGGGCCCATATAACATTCACACTTTGAACTGGCAGTCCTGCCTAACCAATTTACTAATTTAATCACTCCATCAGTTTGCCCAGAGGTCCGTTTAGGACTTATACCTGTAAACCATGATTTAGCAATCCTCGTCACCTTACTATAAGTCCTGTGAATCAGAGGGAGTTGGCAGGCAGGCAAAATTTCAACACATTTACTTTTCTTATAAAAACCACACTCTATGAAAGTTTTTTTTAAACCTTTGTCTATGGTAGATTTTCTTAGTCAAATAAAAAGGGACACAATCTCGTGACCATAAATTTTACAAGCAGGAATATAAGCAGTAGGACATAAAGTTTGTAAGAAATCACAGTAACTCCTTTAGACATTGGTACCTGGGAAGGGTGAGAAAGGGAAATAGCAAATGGACATAGCACATAGATTATATTTACCTAGAATCGTGCAATGACCAATCCTGGCCACGGGCTGGGGCAAAATACGGACCAGGCTCCTGACTAATCAGGTGCCCACAGGACAAGACAGGTGCAGAACAGGACAAGTGACCTCCGCTAAGTGAAACGCCAGTGTCACGCCCCTCTCTCTAGGAAAGCCAATTAGAACCCCGATTGGGTAATCGATTCTTCTGACAGTGCTCCGCCCGCACCTCTGCTCTTGATCGCCTATTGAGTGCATTGGTTCAGTGACAGGTCAGCTATTCTGGCAAGTCAGACAATTTCTCTATCTAAGTCTACCTTAGTTATACCATTTCGAGGGCAATGTACCACCCCTAAATGTTGCAAATCTATGTGTTCCCCTTCAGTGATTGGTTAGAAAGATGGAGAGGTCATCACACCATACTAAAATGATGTAATTCAACCTGGAATCATATTGATTGAATCCCCACCCACAATTTACTTTCCCATGACTTTAGTCTGTCCAAGAATATTGGTACACATTTTTAATACATTGTATTTGTTAGCTTCCTTTCTAGAGGTCAGATGATCAGGTTCCCAGGCACATCATGGGTAAGAACGGTGTTGGCAGATATTCAATGCCAATGCTTCAGAAATTTCAGAGTCAGTGTGCGCGTGTGCAGAATCTTCCAAGATGGAAGATGTGTCAGTGGTCAGGCCCAAAGTACAAGCTAGTAGCATAATCAAAAAGAAACATTTTAGAATACAGAAATAAATGAATGCACTGTATACCACTTCTCTCCACTCTATCCCAATTACTTTATTTTAACTTGTGTGTTAATGATTAAGCAGAACAAACAAGTTTAGTACAAGCTGCAGCATAGGCAAGCTTCTCCTAGATGCTAATAATGCCGTGTAGTGCAAATATTAGTAAACAAAACATGTTGGTTAATATATTATAAGTTATTTAGAGAGGACTGAATACAAGCAAGTTTCGGAATATGTGAAACCTTGCTCCATCAATCCCCTCTTTGATGATATTTTATATCATCACAAATTAAGGAACCAGATGTCAACTTCAACACTCTCCCAATTCAATTTCTTCAATTACTTGGGGTGTTTCTATTTACCATTATTCTGATAAAAGTTCATTCTCTTATATATGTCTCCCTTTAACTCTTCTATTTGAATCTCGTCAAATTTCCGTTTTTCTTCATTTTCTCATTAATAGTGTACCTTTTTCTGTTTCTGCAGCATTTGCACCAAATCATTATCACCAATATTATTAGTGATATTCCCATTAGTGGCATCAGTACTATACCTACAATACTTCTACCTACATTAGATATCCAAGTACCAATAGAAGAGAGACCATCAGTAAGTCTCTTCCATGCACTATCAACGTCCAGTGGTTTAAGTTCTTTTTTCCAAATAAGTAATGTTCCTTACATACCTTCCAATTTCAACACTTTTATCTAGTATGTAAGTGCAACAATGTTGTGCTTTACACATTCTACAGAGTCCGCCCTCTTTTTCCAATAATATGTCAAGAGCAAGTCGATATTGTAAAATCATTGATCTGAACTCAACCAATTCGGTATTGATCAATAAAAATCCTCCAGCAGTGTCAGTCGCTAAACGATCCACTACTGTAGATAACTTAGAAATTCTTTGAGTATTCAGAACCACTCCCACTGAAGGTATCAATGCACTAAATATGTCACCTACAATTTCTGAAAAACTATCTCTTTTATAACGTGTTAGTTCATTTTCATGTTCATTGCTTCCAGTGATTCTTTTTACATGGTATACCCTTGGGGATACTATTCCAAAATAAAAACTCCCATACCAATAATCAGGTAGCTTAAAATAAGCTTTATTCCCACAAATATAATAAACTCCAGGAAATACTGGATTAGTTCCCCCTTTTAGTCCCTATCCCCCAATTATGAGGAAATTGTGTTCACATTCACTGGAACAGATGAATACATTGTTATACTCAGTTTTCTTTCTATGGAGACAGATTTTCCCCATCTTTTCAAAATCCAAAGACATAGCATCATGAGGATTGCCAGTTGCCATAAATTCCTCCCTTTTGGCCCATTTGGGTATCTGGGGTTTCGTTACAGTGGCTTTTCTATGGAAATCCTGTCTCCTTTTCTCGCCTAAGTTTAAAAATACCTTTTCTTCATCATGTATACTACATGTTAGATTGTCTTTGTGTGCGCCAGCTATATCTATTTCTTTCATTGTTAGGAAAAATTCACCAAAGAATTGGGTATCTTTAGCACTAAGGACAGGATTCATTATTCTACGGACAGGAATCTCAGGAAAAATAACATCTATGTTAGAATAATAATACTGCAACCTTCCAGTGTTCTAAAATAAACTAGTTAATATGCTACTGGAAATTCCATAAGTCAGGAGTAAAGCTACAGCTTCAGCTACAGAAGTAGGCAATTTCATACAAACATCACTAACAAAAGATCACTAATTTGCCTAGTCTCTACATAATGTACTAATAGACTAGCAAAATCATTCAGTTCAGTTTCGTTTCTATTTCTAATGTGATGTAATTCTATCTCCTCTGGTGCTTCTAAATCTACTCTATCTTGTTTGTTGTGCGCTATCTTTCCGTGTATACTAGTGTCATTTTGCTTAGCAGCCATCAAGTGCGGTATTGCTATTGTCAGTCCTAGCCATACTGTAAGTACTATCAATACACTACATATGCATATCCTACAGCATGTCTTTATACAACTTACTTTAGAGTTTCCAGTAACTCTTTTATCAGCCATTTTTGACTAAGCAGGCTTAACCCCTCTTTGAGAATTTACAGAGAATACACCTGTGATTTATCTCAAGTTAGCCTCACTTCTTCAATATCTTGATCAGCAATCAATTCTTCAACACTGATTTCTAGATTTTCGAAATCTTCAAGGATGATGTATGTCCATTCAGGGCCTTTGCACTTATTGTTTAGCTTTTTCAGGCTTGGACTTCTCCTTCTTTGATTGCTGGTGGATGGTTCAGTTTGACTTGTCATTTTGTTCACCTGTTCAGGTTCTTCATCTATTGTTACTTGGCAATATTTCAGTCTTAACAAAACCAGGCCATTTATCACCTTTTCTGAGTCTTTTAGCTGGCATTGTGCTTTCTGATTCTTCAAGTGTTCTTTTGTTTTCTTTAAGTTGTAGCACAACTTGATTTTCGTCAACTTCAGGTTTCCTTTCTAACTCACCTACCCCAGGGCTTATTGCAGTTGACTCTTCTGCCTGTACTAATCCTTGTATCCTAATATGACCTGATTCAGGATAGGACTGTGTTGGGCCTGGAGTTTTTTCTTCATCCTGAATCCTTTTGACTACCCCTGTCTGATCCTGCACAGGTCTTGCAGATTCTTGATTGTCTTCCGCCTGTACGTTTTGACTAGTACCTATCTGTCCCTCCTCAGACAATGGAACTCTGGTAGGTGTCGTTGGTCTGAGTATATTGCTCTTTCCTTATCTGGTCATCCTCATGATTACCATTGGCTTGGGTTTCTGTAATAGGAGTACGTTCTTGTCATCACTATCAGTCTGACTATATAAGTATGTTTGGCTTCTTGTTCTCACTCTGATTTCAGCTATGTCAACCACTGGGATCCATTCATCCTGACTGGTGCTCGGTTGCTTTTTGTCAACTACTTCAGGATCAACTTCTGGAGACCCTTCAGTTGCACAACCTTCAGCCTCAACTTCGTCAGGTTCTGGTATCCATTTGGTATGGCTGGCATGGCTCCAGTTTGGGATTCCTTTGCACTTTACAGCTGTGGTGGTGACCAATATCGCTTGTTCTGGTTTTCCCCACCTTGGTGCTAGGCAAGATTCTAGAGTGTGATTCTTTATCACAACCCAATCTCCAAGGTTCAAGTCATGTGCTGGAGTTGAATGTCTGGCTTCTGCGTCTTCCCCAACCCGGTGAGAGAGAGAATGCACTTGGTCAGCAGTACTCCAACACTAAATCATCAGATATAGTTAACAGCTGATGTCCTGGCACACATGCTTGCCTCATTGCCCTTTGCATGAATATCTCATGGGGACTCAAGCCTGTTTTCTTGTCTGGAATGCCTCAGAGTCCCATCAGAACAAGAGGTAACGCATCAGGCCATTCCAAATGGATAGATTCACACATCTTTCCCAATCTTGCTTTGATTGTGCCAGTTAATTGTTCTACCACTCCAGAAGCCTCTGGGCGATATGCACAGTGCAGTTTTTGCTCAATTTAGAATGCTTCACAAATTAGGCTGATTATTTCATTATTAAAGTGCCTTCCTTGGTCTGATTCAATTGTTACTGGAAAATCGAACCTTAGGATGAGTTTCGGCAAGAAAAGTTTTGCTACAGTTATGCTATTGTTCCTACGAGTAGGGTATGCTTCCACCCATTTTGAAAACAGGCAGACAATGACCAAAAGATATTTCAATCCTCGACAAGCAGGTAACTGAATGAAATCAATTTGTAATCTAAAAAAAGGGCCTTCTGCTTTCCCAATTTTCCCAGGGCACACTACAGTTTTCTTACCAGGGTTTAATCGTTGACATGTAAGGCATCTCTGGCAAAGACTCTCTGCTATGTTCCTGAACTTCACATTGAACCAGTCCCTTCTAAACAGTCTCACCATAGCATCTCTCCCTATGTGTGTGTCCCCATGGTACATTCTAGTCATTGGTGAAAGCATACAGTCAGGTAACACTGGTCTCCCATCTAGGTAGACTATTATGCCATCTTCAGGTCTCATTCAACATCCTATTTCTGTCAGTCTTCCTTTTCTTTGGGCTCTGCCTCGGTTTGTAAATCTCTCACTTCCTCCCATGTATTCACACCACACAATAGCATAAGTAGGCAGCTGTTTCCACATGCTTCAATTTTCTTGTTTATTGCCTTTTTATATTTGGCACAATGTTGAGCCACTTGGTCAGCATAATGATTACCGGCTGTCACTCTGTCACTCTGTCAGTTCCGGATTGGTGAGCAGCACATTTGACCACAGCCAATTCTTTAGGTAATTGAATTGCTTCAAGTAATTCCTTCACATATTGTCTATTTTGACAGGAATTCTTAAGAAGTCATGAACTCCCTTTGCATCCAGAGTTGGCCAAAGTCGTGCACAACCTCGTAACCATACCGGCTATCAGTGTAAATGGTTACTCTCCAATTATTCACAATTCTGCAGGCTTTTATTAAAGCAATCAATTGGGCTATTTGTGCTGACTTTACTCCTGGTAAATAGGATGCTTCAACTATGTTTGATAGAGTGCATACAGCAAAAGCAGCGCTTAGTCCTCCTTCCTCATGGCGCATACACGAGCCTTCTACAAATAACTCATGATCTGGGTCTTTTAAAGGTTCTTCCTATATGTCTTCGCGAGGCTTAGTACTGAATTCAGTTAAGTCGATACAATCATGTTCGTCTTCCTCTCTGACTTCTTCAAAGTGAGAATTGAGCAACAAGTTTGCTGGATTTAAAATAGTGCATCTCACTATTGTCACATTCTCTGAGCCAAGGATAATTCTTTCATACTTAGTCATACGACTAGGTGTTGAGTGCGTGTTCTGGTTAACAGAATCGCGACTGAATATGGAGCATACACTATTACAGGATGTCCCATGACAATGGACTCACTTTGCTCAAGACTCATGCATGTTGCAGCTACTGCTTTCAGGCAACCTGGCAGTGAAGATGCCACTGGGTCCAACGTTGCAGAAAAATATGCCACGGGACATCGCATTAACCCATGGGTCTGGGTTAAGACTGAAAGTGCACAATTGTGTCTCGTGTCACAAAATACTGCACACTCTTTTAAATAATCTGGCATCCCTAATGCTGGAGCTTCACACAGGCAGTTACACAGTTTTAGGAAAGGTGTCATCCCACTTGACTGGGTCTCTTGCTCGTTTCTTTGTCATTTGAATCTGTGGCTTTGCAAGTACTGCGAATAACACAATTCACTGCCTGCAATAACCTACAACTCAGAGAAACATTCTGATTTCTTTCTGAGTTTGGGGTAATTTCATGTTTTGAATTATTTTGATTTGTTCAGATGTCACTCTCGTGACCCCTCTTTCTATCTGGTGCCCTAAATACTTTACTGTGGTTGTACAGTATTGCAATTTCTCTGGAGATACCTTATGTCCACCTTTTACTAAATGGTTCAGCATTGCAATGGAATCAATTACACAGTCATTTCTTGTTCTCAATGCCAGTAATAGGTCATCGATATACTGCACCAGGATAGATTATCCAGGCAACCCCAGTGATTCAAGGCACTTTTTCAGAATCTGATTAAACATGGATGGACTTTCCGTGTACCCCTGAGGGACACGATTCCATATGTAAACATGGTCATCAACTTTCAACGAAAATACAAATTTGCTTTCTGGATGCAGCGGGATGGAAAAGAAAGCATAGCATAAATCAATCACAGTGAACCATCCAGCTCCCCACGACAATTTTATTAATTTTTCCTGAGGTCTTGGACCACCCTCTACTTTCCGTTTGGTTTCTTTATGCCAATTACTGGTGAATTACAAGGACTGCTCATTATTTCTTCCAAGATACCTTGTTCAACCAAACGCCTATTTCTTGCTTTTATTTCGGGACTCAGTTTATACTGCCAAATATTTAGGTAAATTGCACCTTCTTTCACTGTCACTTTTATGGGATCAACATTTGCCATTAGGCCTACCTCTTTCCCAGTAAAATCCCACACATCAAAATCTACAAAAGTCTTTAGTTCTCCTGGTAAATCATCCAAAGACATCTTTTTAACTTCTGTTTCTTGTCTCGCTAGCATAATTTTATACACTCCGTCCTCATCTGGAGTCTGAATTTCAACACCATTTGGTGTACAAAAGATTGTGCAGTTCATTTTGCACAGTACATCCCTTCCTAGCAAATTTACAAGGCTAGAATCGCACACTATGAATTTGTGCATTTCCCTGAAGTTGCCAATAAAAACTACAATAGGTTCTGTGACAGGGGTCCTAATTTGTTTATTAGAAACACCCACTACCTGGATTGCCTTCTCCCGAGAGGGGTAGGTTTGGGATGTCTGCTGTTCTCACAGTAGAATGGGTAGCACCAGTGTCCAACCGAAAGGTAACATCATTTCCCTCCACTTTCCCTTCAATGTAAGGACTTGACTGATCTACCGGTAAGGATACGCCAAGTACGCAATCCTCTCCCCCACCCTCTCAGGCACAGTCAGTAATCTTCTGACTCAAAAAATGTGTTCTGCAAAAGAAACTGTGGTGTTACTGTATTTTTCTTACCACTTTCCTCTCGAAATCCGGTGTCCACACTGTATTTGGGTTGACTCACAAAATCGGGCATAGGGGCTTGAGGCAATTGATTCTGTATTGCATGTTGCGGCTGTCTCATTGACACCTCATTCTGCGTCTGTGGATTTAAATTTTGAGTTTGGACATTATTATTCTGTATTAATTTACACTTGTTTCTCCAATGCCCTAATTCTCCGCACCCATGACAAGGAAACTTTTTCTTTGCTTCTTCTTTACTCATTGTTCCTCTAGGTTTGCCCCCACTTCGGTCTTCCCCTCTTTTCTGATTATTTGCCTGCTGACTTAACTGCAGTTCCTGTTGCTCTGCCATTTTAGCTTTAGCCCACATTATGTTTTCTTCTAATTTCTTTTGTTTATTTTCAATTTCATCCTCACAGTATTTTGCATACTTGAGAATTTGATTGACAGGCTTTGCTTGCCAACACAATTTATGCTATCTAATCGTTTGGGAAATTTCAGCTTTTAGTCCAGGCACAAAACGATAAATAAAATGTGTCATGTCATTATTATCAATATTTTCTTAACCACAGTACTGTTTAAATACCTGCAAAAGGCGTTCATAATATGCATGTACAGATTCATCTTTATTTTGGGTAGTTCTGTCTATTTTAGTCCAAACAGTTTCTTTAGGGGGAATTTTTCCCTTTAAGTAAGTTATCCCCTGATTATATTTCTTCATTACCTCCCCAGAAGGAGCTCCTGTCTTTTGGTCTCCAGGGTATTCCTCACTAGGCCAGTCTACAGTGATATTGCGCTCAGACCACAAATCAGCTGGAACAACAATGTCAAATAAACCATCTAAATCCTTTAACAATACTTTAGACACTTTCACGAACCTTTCGACTTGTCGAAACCATTCTACAGGTTTTTCTCTGAGCTTTGGGAAATCATTAGTAAATGATAAAATGTCCTGTCGGGACCATGGGACATGTACATAACCTCCTCCTGGCACTTCTCTCATCGGATACAACCTTTCGACCTTTTCTACTTCTTTTAATGAGTATTCAGAAGACGTTTTACTTGCCTGTGCCTCTTCCTTTTTCTTTGTCCATCTAACTTTCCATTTGTCTAAATCTCCCCATTTTTGCAACAACAACAACAATTCCTTTATCTGCAATTTATGACCTGACACATGTTTTCCAAATCTTTGTCAGGAAATTCAGCTCTATATGGTTGCAATACTTTTTTTTTTTTTAAATTTTTATTTTTGGTGCAAAACAAAGATAGTATGTACAGTTTCATCCATCGCGTTCTCACATATAAGTTACTAGGTGAATGAAGTGATACAGTATTTACAGTGATAAAACTTATAACATCCACATTAGTGCAAAGCATTTCAGGTCATATCGACGATGTGATGAATAGGGATATACTTGTGTCGTAGAAATACAGTTTGCGATTTTGTGTTTTGTTGGCTACTATTCGTCTGAGTTTTGCCTTTTTCACCTTGCAATAAACATAAAACAATGAAAACAGCACACTTAGTCCGGCACGTACTTGAAGTAGTAGCTTTCGGCACTCGTAGCACAGTCCATCTGTAAAGAGAGCAGTGTATTGTGTCAAAGCCCCCTAATTCCCACTCCCTCCCATACCACCTCCCACAGCTGGACCCACCCACTTCTGTTGCGCACGCCCTATATACATTGTTATAACCCAATCAACGCTCCTCGTCACTCTCAGATCCTTCGTCGTCATCCTCCTCCAGTGGTTCGCAGATATCCCCTCTATAGGTGTTCCAGGATTGCCACACCCCATTCCATTTACGTGGATTACCCCTCAATTTGTACACCGCCCTTTCAGTCAACATAAGCATGTCCATGTTGCGGAGCCATTGGGGCAGCGTGGGGAGATCAGCCGACCCCCACCTCTGTGCTATGTCCCGTTTCGCTGTTACCATCCCCACTGTGACCCAGGTCCTCGCATAAAAGGTGAGGTCAGTCGGCTCCCAGATGTTTAGCAGGCAGAGCCGTGGGTCTAGGGTGAGGGTGGTGTGAAGTGTTTGGGCCATCGTGCGTACTACCCGTTGCCAGTAGCTGACTATCAACGGACATTCCCACACCGTGTGTATGAAGGTCACTTCTGCCCCGCAGCCCCTAAGGCAATACGGATGATCCGCCCTGCGCAGTTTATGAAGCAACGTACGGGTGTAGTAGATTCTGTGAATGAATTTTAGCTGCACTAGGCGAAATTTAGACGATATGCCTGCTTCACGTGGGGATGCCATGGCTGTGTTCCAGTCAGTTTCATCCAGGTCACCCACTTCCGCCATCCATTTGTCCTTCAGTTTCCCCAGTGGATCAGGCATATTGTTAATCAGCTTGCGGTATGTCAGCGATGTCGCCCCTTCTTGCATGAAGTCGGTGAGTAGACGATCCTCCAGAGGGGAGGATTCGGGCAGGGATGTGTCGGGTGAGATCGCTGCCTGTAGCGCGTGTCGGACCTGGATGTATCTGTAGAGCTCTGTGTTCCCCAACTCATATTGGTCCTGTAAAGTGGCAAAGGAGATCACTCCTTCCCTCGTCCACATGTCCCCCACCGTGGAGATGCCGATGCTGTCCCATTGTGTGAAGCCCTTGGAGCGCCGCAAATGGCCCAACGCCTTTGCGTCCCATAGGGTCGTAAGTTTCGTAATGATGCCATCCCACTTCAACTTTGCCTGTGCCTTGTACCATATGCGGACTGTGTGTTTCGTAGGCCCAGTGAGTTTTGCCGCCACTCCACGGTGGTACAGTGGGGCCAATAAGGTGTTTGCACCCAGTTGCGCCCTGTCAGCCTTGAACGCTGGGTCATCCTGCGGGGCATGTATCCACTGGTTAAGGATTTTGAGTTGGGCCGCCCAGTAGTACAACTGTACGTTTGGGAGGGCGATTCCCCCGTCGTACCATCCCCTGTTTAATTTGGCGTGAGAAATGCGGGCTGGCTGGTTGCCCCATAACAGGCCCGAGATCTGTGCCGTTATTTTCTGAAGGAAGCCATCTGGCACCAAGTACGGGGCGTTCTCCAGCACATATAGGAAACGTGGCAGAGCCATCATTTTAAATAGCGCTGCACGGCCAAGGAGCGTTAGGGGGAGATCCTTCCAATGGCGCACGTCCCCTCGGAGCCGGGCCAAGGGAGGTTGTAGGTTGAGCCGTGAGAAATCCGCCTCATTCCGGGTGATATGAATCCCCAGGTATTTAAAGGACGTGTGCGCCGGTTCCAGTGGGCAGGAGTCCGGGAGAGGCGGGAGTGGCCCCCGCAGTTCAAAAATGATGGACTTGGTCCAGTTAATGGTGTAACCCGAGACTCGCCCATGAGCTGTACAGAGAGCCAGGAGGTTAGGGAGACTCTCTTCCAGATCCGTAAGATAGATCAGCATGTCGTCCGCGTAGAGGGACACTCTGTCCTCCCATAACGGGGTCCATTGTATCCCTTTCAGGAGTTGGGTGGTGCGTATCGTAACCGCCAGCGGTTCTAGAACTAAGGCGAAGAGTAGGGGTGAAAGCGGGCAGCCCTGTCGTGTACCTCTGCCTAGGGAGAAGGTTCTTGAAATGTGGCCATTGGCCGTCACCTGCGCCACTGGGTCTCTGTACAGCATTCGTATCCAGGAAAGGAACACCGGGCCAAAACCCATACGCGTGAGCACTGCAAAGAGGTAGCTCCATTCCACCATGTCAAATGCCATCTTGGCGTCTAAGGAGAGGATGGCAGCCGGTTCTTGCAGTAGTGGAACTCGCGCCAATACACCATGCACCCTGCGGAGATTTAGAGCAGTGCTGCGGTGTGGCATGAATCCGGACTGGTCCGGGTGGATTAGGTGGGACAGAGTCGGCAAGATCCTGTTTGCCAACACTTTGGCAATAATTTTGGCCTCCGGATTCAAAAGTGAGATCGGTCTATATGATGAGCATTCGTTGGGGGGCTTACCTGGCTTCGGTATCGCCACAATGGTAGCCATCCGCTGATCTAGCGGCAGCGTACCCTGTGCTCTAGATTCCTCATACATATTGAGTAGGGGCGTGCTTAAGGATTCGGCCATGACTTTCAACCATTCAATGGGAATCCCGTTGGGGCCCATCGCCTTGCCTGGATGGAGGGCGCCTATAGCCATCTGGATCTCCTCCACCGTGAGAGGCGCGTCTATGTCCTCGGACGTCTCTGGTGTCAGCTCTGGCAAAGGAATGTGTTCAAGGGCAGTCTGTACCTCCCCCTCCTCTACCACTATCTCTGGGGTGTAGACTGAAGTGAAATAATCGGCGAGGACGTCTACTATCTCGTCGGGGCGGGTGTGGTTGTTGCCCTGTGGGTCCGTAAGTTGTAGGATATTCTTCCCCCCCCCTGTCTCCTGTCCAGCCACGCCAGCAATTTACTGGCCTTGTCCCCAATATCATATACCCTGTGCTGTGTGGCCGCAATGTCTGACATCGTGACCTTGCGCATGTGATCTGTAAGGCGGTGCTGGTGGACCTGGAGTTCGTGAAGCGTGTCGTCTGAGGGGTTCGCCATATGGGCCGTGTTGGCCCTCTCTAGGCCTAACTCTATCTCGAGGGCCTCTTGCCTGTGCGTCCTTTTGTGATGTGTGATCACTGCTATGGCCTGACCCCTGAACACTGTCTTATACGCCTCCCACAGTATGGAGGGGGAGGCCACCGAAGATTGGTTTTCTTCGAAATACAGCCGGGTTGTCCTCTTCAAGTCCTTGGTAATCCGAGGTACTTTGAGGTAGCCTGGGAAAATCGGGAATAATCTGCGCCGTGCCATGGTCGTAGTGGTGAGTGTTAATGTGAGTGGCGAGTGATCGGAGACCCCCCGTGGTTGTATCTCGGCTTCGGCTACAGTAAGGTGACCATTAATCAAAGTAAAGAAGTAGTCTATCCTGGACAGGCTATTGTGTGTGGCCGAGTAGTATGTGTATTGTTGCTGAGTAGGGTGCAGAGCGCGCCATACATCCACCAACCCCTGTGCAGTCAAGAATGTCTGGAGCCTGTTGGGCCCTCCTGCGTGTGTACGTGGGGGAAAGCGGTCCTCGGAGTTTGTGAGTGTCATGTTGAAGTCCCCACCTATGAGCAGTTCCCCATCGGGGAGTGTTAGCAGGAATTTGCCCAGATCCGGCAAGGCCTCAGAGTGTAGTGCTGGTGGTATGTAGACAGAGACTACATTAAAGAGCTTCCCCTCCCACTGGCCATGAACTGCCGCGAACCTGCCATGGTCATCCGTTGCAGTAGACTTGACAATGAATTTGGAAGATTTTTTTTGCAGGATGCCAGTGCCACGGGACCCCGAAGTGAACTCAGCATGCACTATCATGTGATAGCCTCTCCTATCTAGGGCCTTCGTGGCCGCTCCCGACAAGTGTGTCTCCTGTAGGAGAATGAGAGCCGGTCCCCGTCTCCTTATCCCCTGCAACACTAGCCCTCGCTTAATCTTATCCCCCAGGCCCCTCACGTTCCAGGACATGACAATTAGTGAGTTCTTCGTGGTTGGACTATCCGTTGCAGCCATTGCTAGTCTCCCAATCAGACCTCCCTGCGCCCCGAGTGTACCAGTAGTTCTTAGTTACATAAGACATGCCCAGATACTTAAGTGTGCATAGAACATAACCTTGTAGGACCGAAAAGTCCCACAGAGAAAACTTATTCAACTCTCCCCCCCTCCCTGCCCCCCTGCTATACGGACTCAAAACTGCCCGCCCCCCCAACTTAGCAGAGTGCATACCCCATCCCCAAAACAGTGTACTTGCGCGTTGGGGTGAGGGACTCTCTGCAGCCGGCAGTCTCTCATTCACACCCCCGGAGGCCCTTCACCCAGTGTCCAATGGCGGGAAGCGCTTCACAGCTTAATAGTCTCAATACAGAAGCGAAAAATGAATTGTTCCCAAGCGTTCATTGTTCCTCAGCCTCGTCCCCGCCGCCTTCAGCTCCCAAAGAGTCACTGTTGTCCGGTCCCCCTCCGGAGGCCTGTGAGTCTCGGCGATGGCCTTCAGCCCGATCTTTTCTGGAGCGATTCGTCAGTCTGTGGTTCTGACCCGGTCTCCATCCCTCGAGCCATTCTTGCACGTTTTCCGGGCTGTCAAAGAACCAGGTTTTGTTCTCCGCTACCACCCTTAGTCTTGCGGGGAATAACATTGAGTACGGCAGTTCCCTGGACCTCAGTTCCTTTTTCACGTCGAAAAATGTGCGTCGCCGACGGGCGACTTCCGCGGTGTAGTCGGGGAAGATGGCAACGGTGGCGTTCTGGATCTTGAGGGGGGGGGAGGACCTGGCTGCCTGCAGGATTATGTCCCGGTCCCGGAAGTTAAACAAGCGTGCCACGATGGGTCGCGGGTTAGCCCCCGGCTTTGGTTGGCCACCCGGGACTCGATGGGCCCTCTCCACCGAAAAGAAGTTGGACAGTCCCTTCGGCTTTAGTTCGTTAGTGATCAGGTTCTCTACGAAGAGATCCATCGCCTTCACACCTTCCGATTCCGGTACCCCTATAAGGCGGATATTATTGCGCCTAGAACGCCCCTCCTGCTCATCCAGCTTCTCCCGAAGCATTCTATTGTCCTGCGCCATCTTCCCCATTTCACGCTGGAGTTCCGCAACGTCTTCCACCAGTGATTTCGTGATCACCTCCATACTCTTGACCTTTTCCGACATTTTGTGGAGGTCCGCTCTAAGTAGGGTGACGTCCGTGGAGATTCCACCAACAGTTGTTTGTAACTGTGCCAATGCAACCATGACGTCGTCCAGTGTGGCCTTTTTTCCCCCAGGGGAGTCGGCCGTCTTGCCAGGCTGTTCCTTCCCTGCCGGGGATCCGGCGGGCTTGTCGGAGGTAAAGCGATCTATACGAGTCTGTGTGACGCCGCCCTTAGGGCCTTTCCCCGCCATGCCGCCGAGTGTCGTGCTCCTCGTGCCCCTCGTGCCCCTACGCGCCAGGATGTGAGGATCGGTGCAAGCCTCCTGACCGGTCCGGTTCAGCAACGATCAGGTCGGGCGTGTGTCTTCGGGGCGCGAGGTGCTCCGGTAGTCGCCAAGTGCGTAGCGACTGTTCAGGTCACAAGATGGCGGGCGTCCACTCCGTCGTCGATGCCCAGGCTCTCGGCACGTTAGGTGATGCTTTCAGAACTCCAGCGGCCCCTCCTGTAGGCACCGCTTCCTTGATTCGCATGTGCCGCCCTCACCGACTTCCCGAGGTGCAGTCGATCTATTGAGTCTACCACCGCACGGGCACTTCCGGTCTAAGTTCTCCGGTCAGGATGCACTTCCGGCGGGGTGAAAGTCCGGGGAAGGTCCCGGCTCTGGAGGTGTTGGTAGGCCGGCCGGAGGCTTCGACGTATCTTTGGCTACGGACGTCGGATTTTCTCGCTGCTTGCCGCTGCTCACTCCGCCCGGTCCTGGGATCCGGTACCTGCCTTTGGGGCTTGTAGTTGTGACGGATTTTGTGTCGGATCGACGAAGAGGCCGCTTCAGCCGCGGAGCTCGTCCCTTATGCTGCCGCCATGATCGGCTGCTAGCCACGCCCCCTGGTTGCAATACTTTTGATTTGCCAATGTCCATTCCCATTTCCAAAGCCAAATTCATTAATTTTTCATGATATATTTTTTGTAATGCGGGTAATACTTCTGCATATAAACAATAATTTGCCTTCCTCAAATTGTCTGTCCAATCCCACATTTCCCGCCAACATTTCCTCTAATTCCACCCTTAATTTAAATATGTCCAATAGCTTTGGTTGAGTTTTAGGCTTCTCTATGCTTCGAGTCCATCTGTCTAATTGTTCCAGACTTACAATGGTTGCCTGCCTCGTTCCCGAGGATGTTTCATTGTGTACCTCTTTTGAACATGGGGGCGTTATTTTCCTGTTTGAGTCACTTCCTGATTCTCATATAGGTAAATCCATTAAGGAAATTACCGACTCACATTCACTTGCTTGATCATCAACTGTTAGGGTTTCTTTTCTTGGCTGAATTATGGGTGTAGTCAGAACGTGAACTTTAGGATTAACTTGCTTATCACCATACAAAGGAACTACGGGACCTATTGTCACAGGTATTGTCAGGGCTTCAGGGCTTGTATTTAGTTGGAGATTTTCTGAATTAATTCACTACGCTGTTTATTTAAAGCTTCTTTTTCTTTCTCCTGAAGTACCTTTTCTAAGGAGGTTTCATGTATAACCTGCGGAACTAAAGGTGGTTGTAAAAACGGAGGACTAGGAGTAACTCTGAGTTTCTTCTTCATAAGGTGGTGGATTTTTCACTAACAAGTCATCTAATAAATCATCATCCGAATCACCACTAGTCATTACATTTTTCCCTGTACCTTTGTTTCCTGATAGTTCTCATTGTGGTAAAAACAGGGTATAATCCTTCCACTAGCATGGACTGTCTCCACCTTTTCATTCGCTTATCTCGTGTCTCTTTTGGAAATTTAGGGTAAAACTTACTCCAATTTCAATCACTTCTGGACCTGTCCCGCTCAAATGCCTGTCTCCCAATCTTCTAGAGCTTCATATTGCGTTAATCTTGGTCTGGGATCTAACTTGTTCATATGATTTCTTAAGTTATATAAAATTCTACCATTAAAGTTACCATGTTCTGGAAATGCCAAAATACCATCTTCTTTAGTGTACTCGATCCAGTTCTCTAACCCTACGCATGTGTCATAGCCCCTTTCTACCATCAGAAAGGGAAAGGGAAATAGCACATGGACATACCACATAGATTATATTTAACTGGAATGGTGCAATACCCAATCCTGGCCACAGGCTGGGGCAAAATACCGACCAGGCTCCTGACAAATCAGGTGCCCACAGGACAAGACAGGTGCAGATCAGGACAGGTGACCTCTGCTAAGTGCAACGCCAGCGTCACACCCCTCTCTCTAGGAAAGCCAATTAGTAGCCCGATTGGGTAATCGATTCTTCTGGCAGAGTGCTCCGCCAGCACCTCTGCTCTCAATCGCCTATTGAGTGCGTTGGGTCAGTGACAGGTCAGCTATTCGGACAAGTCGGACAATTTCTCTATCTGAGCCTACCTTAGTTATACCATTTCGAGGGTAATGTACCACCCAGACATGTTGCAAATCTATGTGTTCCCCTTCAGTGAAGGGTTAGAAAGACGAGGAGAGGTCATCACACCATACTAAGATGATGTAATTCAAATTGGAATCATATTGATTGAATCCCCACCCACAATTTAAATTCCCATGACTTTATTCTGCCCAACAATATTGGTACACATTTTGAATACATTGTATTTGGTAGCTTCCTTTCTAGAGGTCAGAGGATCAGGTCCCCAGGCACATCATGGGTAAGAAGGGTGTTGGCAGATATTAAATGCCAATGCTTCAGCAATTTCAGAGTCAGTGTGCGCGTCTGCAGAATCGTCCAAGAGGGAAGATGTGTCAGTGGTCAGGTCCAAAGTACGAGCTAGTAGCCAAATCAAAAAGAAACATTTTAGAATACAGAAATAAATGAATGCACTGTATACCACATATCTCTACTCTATCCCCATTACTTTATTTTAACTTGTGTGTTAATGATTGCTGTGTTATAGGCCCCCACGATGTACTAAGCAATACCAAACTGTCTTGGACACTATCACTAACGTAACTCTGACACACTCCTGAATGATTATACTAGGAGATTTTAATCTTGGGGGGGGGGGGGGATGGGAATTTTAGCAGCCATCTGAGAGATTTGAGGCACACGTGCAAATTTAAATCTTTCACAGTTGGTGGAAAATTCCACCCATCAAGGGGGGTACACTCTTGACTTACTGTTCGCCAACCAATTTATAACTATGGTGCTAAATTGAATACCTCAGAATTGGACTGACCATCACTTAATTCATTTTAATATTAGGCTGCCCTGTCCAGGGGAATGTACTAGTCAGTCAAGGATCTATAGAAGAGGCAGGGAATGGGCAAAATTAGGCAAAACCAGAACCCATGTGCCCGCCCTAGAGGCTAATCACTTTATACCTACTTTGACAGTAGAGGAACATTATAACATCTATACTAGCTATATAACTGATATTTTGGATCAGGGAATTCCAGTAAAGAAGCTAAAAAACAGGAATAAAATCATGGCTCTCTGGTGTGATGAAGATCTGAAACAGTTGCGTATGATCCGTAAGAAGGCAGAAAGGAAGTGGAGAAAGAGGTATCTTGAGGAAGACAAGAAAGACTTGAGACAAGCACAGCTGAAATATAAAGAGCTCATCCTTAAGTCTAAGGTGGACTTTTACGCTACATCGATTACACATGCGCCGAATGGGACAAAAACTCTTTTAAAGATTGTTAAGGACCTTTACTCCCCAACTTGTCTGAATAATAAAGTGGCAGCTTCACAAAAACTATGTGATGAGATTGCCTCTTACTTTCAAGACAAGATTGCCAAGATTGTTGGTACTCTCCATCTTAATGATACCGATGATCAAGATAACTTGGATCAAATGATGGAGGAAGACCCACAACAGCTAATGACCTTGGATAACTTTCTGAACCTCACTGATGCTGCTTTTAACAATCTGGTGCACAGTGTGTCCTCGGGCTCCCCCCTTGACCCCCTCCCCCATAAAATTTGGAAGTCATTTGGCCAAGAAACCCTTCCCTAGCTGAGGCAAATTTGCAACCAGTCTTTAGAAGAAGGAATTGTCCCGGAGTGTTGGAAGCAAGCGGTGTTGACTCCATGGATTAAAAAGCCCTCCCTGGACCCGTCAATCCTGGCAAGTTTTAAACCCATCTCTCTCCTGCCATATCCGGTTAAAATCTTGGAAAAAGCAGTGAGTAGGACACTATCATGCTTTCTGGAGGATAATCACTTGCTTGATAGAGACCAATATGGATTCCGCCCAGGCCATGGGACTGAGACTGCTCTGCCCACCATGCTGGATAATTTGCGCATGCGAGCCGACAACAGGAATGCCACTGTCTTAGTGCTTCTCGATATGTCGGCCGCATTCGACACAGTGAGCCACTCCATCTTATTGGAGAGACTTAAGTTAGGATTGAGAGGACGGGCGCTGCACTGGCTTCAGTACTATCAAGCAGGGAGGCAACAGGTAGTAACCTTGGCACCGTTTTCTTCCAGCAAATCCCCAGCAGTTCATGGGGTGCCTCAGGGCTCAGCAATCAGTCCTATTCTTTTTAATGTATATCTGCAGCCCCCTGCTCCCCATTATTCAATCAGCCTAGTCAATTATGCCGACGATACACAATTGGCATTCTCCTTAGAAGGAGAACATGCAGTATCTCTGGACATGTTCCAGCAATGTATGCGTTGGACAGATGGCTGGCTCAGAAGAAACTCCCTACAATTTAACAGCAGGAAGGCTGAGGTGGTGTACTGCTCCTCTGCTAGGATGTCTAAACATTTACCATTTGAGTTTAGACTTACTCCCGAGGAGGAACCACTGACTACGGTCAGCAAGGTATGCAATCTGGGGGTTCTGATCGACAAAAAACTTCAGAAGGAATCTCAGGCAAATAAGACCGCCAGCGTGTGCTTCTCCTTAATGCACATGCTACGTAAGATACTCCCACTACTACCAAAAGAGTCGCAGTCCTTGGTGGCAAGAAGCACAGTGATAAACAGGCTGGACTACTGCAATTCCCTATATTTGGTTCCTCCACAGTACATCATTCAGGGATTGCAGAGTCCAGTTGCAGCAGCAAAACTGGTGCTTATTAGGCAGCGGCACTCATCTACCACCCTGGCCCTGAGAGATCTACATTGGCTGCCTATTAAGGAAAGGGTCCACTTTAAGTCACTTTGCCTGGTATTCAGAGCAGTGCATGAGCTGGGTCCAGTTCCACTGCAGGAAAAATTCACATGGTACCAGCCCAACAGGCAGCTCCGCTCCTCTAGTGCCAGCCTACTGACGGTTTCCAGGTTCAAACGCTCTAGGTTGGGAGGGAGGGCATTTAATGTGGCTGGTGCCCGCCTATGGAACAAGCTACCCCAGAATCTCAGACAAATTGATTCTCTGACTGAATTTCTAAAGAGTATTAAAACCTGGCTCTTTCCTAGGGTTTAACTTCCCCTCTCCCTGTTTTTTCTGTTCTGACCTATTCTATTCTGGTCGATTTTTCTTAGTCCGAAGCACCCGGATACCCGTAGGGTGACAGCATGCGCTATATAAGCATTATATTCATTCATTCATGATTAAGCAGAACAAACAAGTTTAGTACAAGCTGCAGCATAAGCATTCGCATGTGAGATTTAAAGCAGCCATTTCTGGCACTAGTGCGCAGAAGCAAAGATTTGCCACCAAGCAGAGAGGTACGTCATGCCACGTAGATGTGACGACCCATGCGCAGAAGGTTTCCCGCGTCTTTGGCAGCCTTTTAATGCATTAGAGTTACTGTTAGTAAAAGCACATAGGTAAGCTTCCCCTAGATGCTAAAAATTTTGGTAGTGCAAATATTAGTAAACAAAACATGTTGGTTAATATATCACAATTTATTTAGAGAGGGTTGAATACAAGCAAGTTTCGGAATATGTGAAACCTTGCTCCATCAGCCTCAGTGCAAAGACTGAATGCTATACCTCATGAACGATGGCTGCATACAACTAATGGATGATAAAGGTGATGCAAATCCACCAATCACTTGAGGGATAGATGGGTCTTAGGTTATTTCCCTTTGCATTTAGACTGCCTCACTACTGAACTAAAGCTGTGTCCAGACCCAACTTTCTTAAACACCTCGAGGAACAGCTTTTCACCAATGCCAGACTAGATGTGCCCTCCCGCTTCTTCCTTAGACAACCTAGCAGCATTCAGTTTGTAGTCAGCTGCCATTGTGACCATCAGATGGCAACTATGAATGGTACCTACTTTCTCTCAACACTATTGATAAGCATTCACTGGACAGCAAAGGTAACTCAGTCTTATCTACCACTCTGACCAGAGCGGTTGAATGAAAACTATTACAAAACTTTATTGTAGCCAGTTTTGGGCATGATGTACAATGAAATGGTCTTAACACAACAGCTGCAAGCGAAATTAAGTCAATGCAGCAACTAAAACAGTGGGCATATAAATATGGACCATTCGTTAGATGACATAACAGAACATGAGTTTTAGGACGAGCAAATAGGTTTGTGGTACAAACAGTTATGTACATAATGACACCGTAGCTTGCTGGATGGCCAGAAAAGTGATAACCCAATAGACATAATGTGAAATTCGAAGTAGCAGTTCATGACCATGGCAAGGCAATTATATGAATAATAAGATTTCCTAAAGCTTTAACAGGAGGAAGAATTAACAGAATCAGTGAACCTCACTTGTTTACTATTATCCCTAACAGTATTTACTCTTTATTACAGAGATTTGTACAGTTCTTCCTGGAGAAGTACAACCGCCGTGTGTGCAAAGCTGATCGCTTGGAGTTCATAAATGGCTGGTACATCATGGTGATTCTCAGTGATCTGATGACAATAATTGGATCAATCTTAAAAATGGAAATAAAAGTCAAGGTCAGGTTTATTAATTTTATGTTTTCAAAACCTGAGGCTCCCATGATCAAATATTATCAATGCATATTTTTCAGATATAGGACATTGGGTGAAATGGGCTAGTAGAACTTATATCAACAGTGTCAGGAATGTGGATTTAGATTACATTTAGGAAATTGAAGTAATTGTCCACGATTAGGCATAAGATATAACTGATGGAAGGGGGTAGGGCATTTTATAGAATGTACAGACGGGCATGTGGCAGAAACATTTCAATGGTCAGCAATGTATGGTATAGGGAAAGGTGTGGTGCAGCGGCCAGAGCGACTGACACTGGAGCACGGGGCTCACGGTTTGATCCACCTCAGCTCAGCTACCTGTGACTCTGACCAATAGTTTACGTAATCTCCTCCATGGCACACAGCGCCTTGAGACACCTACTTTGCGCTTTACAAATACAAGATACATACATATAACGTACAGAAAAGTTGCTGACAGAGTTCATAACTAGTCCAAACTTTTGATGATGACGTGTGTAAAAGTCATGTTAAATGGAGAGCGGAAAGACCTATATGTTGTGTGTACATTCATGAATTTACATTAGATATCCTGGCCCATTCAAGGCCCACTTTTGCTAAATATCAAAATATTTTTCAATGAGTTTTGGAATGGTAAAATATTGTGCCTATCTGACATTAATCGGAAAGCTTTTAATGACCGTAAAAGACAAATATTAGGATACTTTGAAAATGTATTTGAATTCATGGACAGAGCAATCAAAACAAATATTTATGTGGAGGTAAGAGGCGGGAACATTACGGGACAATTGATCCGGCTGATCTGGGACTCGTTTTGATACTTGGTTGACCATGCCCAGTTTACTTGAAGTAGTTAACATGTTAGTACACTTAATTTATGAAATAGTGATTTTACACCTGCATACCTCATCTGAACAACAGAACATACGCACAGCAAAGTAGCAGCTTCTGCTGTTCTCGTCTACGTGTGCAGTCCGATAACCCCAATGAGCGAGGGCTGGGTGGGCCTTCCCTGTAGCCCTTAGAAAAGGAATGTGATGATTACTCAGCGAAAACCCTCAGGCTTGAGTCCTTGAAATGAAGTTCCTCTTTGTGTCATCACACTCCGTTCTTTGTTCTGTCTGAACACTGTTGAACGTTTTCAGGACAAACCGCGGGAAAGCCCTAGCAGCCTTTTATAACCTTGCATTCTGAATCCTAGCCTAATGTTTAAAAACCATAAACGATAAAGGGAGTTATGTGATTATGAAACCTTGTTCACTAAATAAAAGAATCACCAGTAACTAAAATTGAATTCATACAGAAAAAAAAATATATTCAATCAGACTTAATTATCGGGCTGCATTGAAGAACCACATGAATACATATGCATTTAAATTTAAAGCCTTTTTTCTAAATAAACAATTTATATAATTTAGGAAAGAAGATATCTGATGGAGAAAATATATTATGGATATAACAGTAATAAAATTAGCCGAAGGGCATTGGTTAGTATCGTTAAATAAAGACTCAAGAAGAGGGGCATCAAATTAAGGCAAAGAACAATAAGAGGAGCCTGGTGATAGTTGAAGGCAATTGGTAGTAGGAGGGGAATGTAGAGTAGAAAAGAAAATAGACATGTCAGGCCAGAAAGGAAAAATGATGGTGTTGATCAAAAAAGCTTGTAAATGGTTTGGCCTGCCTGGTGAATTGGACCTCTTAAGCTGCCTGGCTAGAGCTTTTGTCACCACATGCAACATACACATAGATATATAGAAGGGGCTTTTGAACATCCCCATTCAGCCATTTGGTTACTTAGATTCATTTAGCTATAGGACTTACCTTTAGCTGTTTTATCAGCTGTTTCTGGCATTCAAACACTTAAAAAATAGTGCATATCCTAATTTGGCACACAGTTGTCGTCGAGCCAGCTACTGCCCAACTTTGCCTTTATGAACTACCCCCATGCAACTCCATCCTACTTTGAGGCTCATCGGTCTGTGATGTTTGGTTTTTAGGTCTTGTCTGGCATTAGCTGCGTGCATGCGCTGCTCTCGCCATGCAAGGGGTTCTTGGAATCAATACGGTTCCAGAAGTCGTGTCTCTGCCCATCTGCAATTTCCATTTGTGCGCGTCGTTTGTTGTCCTTAGTTATTCAAAACACAGTGGCATGATTGCACCAGATGCATTTTAATCCCTCCTGGTTGCCACCCTGTCCGCTTTTGGCCCCGCCCACCGTGATTGGATCTTTTACTTGCGGCAGGAGACTGTGTCTCTTAATTAGCCGCTAAGGACTTTTTTCTCTATTATGGCATTTAGATTCAACAATGGCTGACGTGCCTTTTTGTTTTCCCAGACTTCCTTCATGTGAGTTTGTCTCTGTCTTCCTTAGTGTTGCTTCTAGGTCCCCTGTTGCTTCTGAAATATAAAGCTGTGTGAGTTTGTCCCCCGTCTTCCTTCGTGTTGCTTCTAGGTCCACTGTTGCTTCTGAAATAAAAAGCTTACTGCCGGCAGCTTGTGAGTATGTTTCACCTACAGTCCTACTCTGCCTGCACATTCTATCAGCGGGTCCCTCACTGTCCCACACTAATACTACTAGACTCAGCAGTTCATAACGTCAGTGCTCTCCAAACCTCCCTAGTGCTACTTCTTTGCTGTCGCATTATCAGTGCCACGCCCCTACCAGCTACAAGTTGCTCTACTCCAACACCCAACCTTTGAGACTGATTTTCAGTGCTTTAAAGCCGTACCACAAACGCTATACTGAAACCCTCTAACATAACACAAAACAAAGCTCTTGGGCGCGCAACACTCACTTGCTCAGAGACAACTTTGTAGGCGATCCCTTGGAACCCTGAAACATCTTGGAGGCAGCAGGGGGATCTTTGAGAGTCGGGGGTGATTGACAGTGCCTTAGAGCAACCTGGGATGGGAAGAGACGGAGACTGGGGCCCGCCCTTCCACCTCAGGGTCTAGGCTGGGCTACCGTGGGTCCTAAAACAGCCTCTGCAATCAAAAGTGCAGCCATGCCAGGGAGCGGCGGTGGGCAGCTTCACAGGCCCACTGTGTTTCTGAAAAGCCAGGGGGGTTGGGGGTATTCAGTCACATGTTCAAACTACGTCTCAGACCTACTAACACATGAGCAACATCAGTGTCTCTTCGGAATGACTTTACCCCAACTCTTCCCGTACCTCAGGGGGCGGCCTCACACGCGAGTAGCACAGCTTTGGCCGTTTTCACCTTTCAGGGGACTAGGAGAGACTGACATGTGTCAGCCTCTGACCCACTGGCCTCTTACAGACCTCTTGTCCTATATGTAGAGTTCTAACGAAACAGTCTCTGTCCCATTTCTCCCTGCTTTTCCTTAGCACAAGTCTGATGTTTCACAGCCTCTTTGCCAGCTCTTTCGACCTGTCAGAGATCATAGCCTGCATGCATAATGTCTCAAAAACACAGGGCGAAAGTGCTAAACAAGCATTGAAAATGAAATAGGGCTTGCCTTTAATTAAGTCAAAGCCATTTGCTGTGCTATAAAATACCATTAGCAAAGCAAATGGCTTTAACTTAATCAAAGGTGAGACCTATTGCATTTTCAATGCTCGTTGTTATTTTGCCAGGGGTGTGTGGAGCAGGATGCCAGGAGCTGAAAATTGCTATTGGGCCTCTCACTTGTGCTTCCTTCTCTGTGTATGCATGCTGTTTCTTATTATTATTATTCTAACTTAACCCTGCTTCTTACATGTTGTAATATTATTAAGTATATTGTACTTAGTCCTACACCTATTCTTACCATGTCCACTTTTACTACTCATTACTGTCTTACTCTAATAACTTTTACACCTGAATATTAATCTCATGTCATACTTCCCCTACTGTGACTCCTACTTCCTGCTAGTTATATTTTTACTCCTCCTTATACCTATTTCTATTTTTCCTGCTTTTCTACATACTCATAATCTGATATTCATATAACTATATTATAATTCTCCTAAGTACATCCGTTTACCCATCTCCTTAGATCCATCATCTGCTATCAAGAAACAGTATCAATCCAGCCCAATACACATTCAAAATTAGCTAGACCTGTTGCCTTTGAAAATGCTTGTCCCCCCCCCCCTTTTTTTTCTTTTTGAAAGCCTGTAACATAATTTTGGGCAGGCTTTATACCGGGCATGATAGTAGTGCAGTCACAGGTTAATTAATGTACTTTCTGCAGTTGGTTGTTTTTCTACGAAAATGCAGAGACTGGAAAAATAATCAGATTTCTCTAAGTGGGAAAGCAAGGGGATAGGAACCTGTAGACAATCTGTGATGGCATGCCTCAGAGGAGGAGATGTGCAGTTAGCATGCTGCTATGTGCAATTTATGGAAGCTGTCGGGGAGAAACTCGTTATACACCTTATTACTGCAATATTAAGACTTTTTAAAGCGTCACTTCTCAGTAAACACACATTTAGGTTGCCACTCACCCAGACGACATATGCTCCAGCATAACCAGCAACAGCAATCTACTACAGCGGCTGTCCACTGTTGTGAATGTATCTAGGACCCTAATTAGATATTCCTGATTTATGCCCTTATGTGGTTATAACAAATCATATCCTTATAAAGGCATAAGAATCATATCCATATTAAGTCATAGCCAATGCAGTCCAAATACGGCAATGCTACTCCCATAGACTCCTAGAAAGTACAACGTGTTCTTAAACAAACCAAGCCTCCATCAGCCCGGGAATTCCCCCTGCTTCTGTTTTGATTTGTCCTAGAACTCCTGAGAGTCCTGAAAGAACTGCCAGTTCTTAGTGACGTCTTATGTTCAACCTTACGTCAAACTCAGCACCTTCCAGGTATAAATATACCAACCTCTGCCTTAAGCAACACACGGTGGTTTGGAGCAGAATCGGCTATCTACTTGCCCGACGCCCTGCTGATGCGAGTGCCGAAGGAAGCAGACCCTCCCTGCTGACTCATTGAGAGAGACGCTGTCTTTTCTCCTGCCGAGAAATCCAGCTCCAGTGCTTACCTGATACCCTCGCGGGTTACTGGGAGATCGAGTCCTGAGAGAGAGATACAAGACCTCCTTCATTCTATACCCAAGGTACAGAGCTGATTAGACCCATAGAGAATTCTTGATTCAGATTCTTAGCAAAAACTGTAACTCATCTACTCCTTCCCTGTACTAGGCTTAGGTTAGGTACACTGGGGTAGGCGTATCTTAGAAACACCAGTTGAGTAAGTTTAGTCATTATTTTATCATTGTATGTATTTTATCCATTTTAAGTATCTTATGGCTTAGAAACCATATAAATGCTTTTACAGTATTATTTCATAATACTCCTTTTACTGTATGCACTTTACTTTATGACAAGTATTGCAATTGTGGCAATTCATTTCTCTTGCATGAGAAAGAAGACTGCTCAATAATTAATCCTTTTATTGAAAACGCCCGTCTCTCTATTGCTCTGCAACTCTGGTGAAACGAAGCATGCACGATTGACTGAGTAAAATAGCTATCTATTGTTTCGGCGACTCTGGAGATATATTCCTTATTGCAGGGGGAACAAAGTTGTCATGTGATATGGTTGTCAGAAGCTAATCCTCTTGTCTATTCAGGAAAGCTAAACACCTTGTTTATTCAAGAAAGTTTCTAGTGACCTCTGAGCTAGCTGCCACACACAAGCACATTCAATAGAGACCTAGTCAACCTCAGTTCTACGTCTAAACTATCGTTTGTTATTCCAATGCGTAGAGCCTATTGGGAATATAGGAACTACACTACATGGCGCCCAATGTTTGGTAAGGCGATAATTTAACGTTAGATACTAGAGTAACTCAGTCGTGATTTTCACAGACACCTTTTCCCGTAAAAACTCCAATAGACGTCTGGAGTGGGTAAAAGGTTAATATCCGCCAAAACTTAGTAGGAAGAGATTCCTATGTATTAGTTTTTGGTTTAGTCAACGTTGAAGGATACAGTGTTCCAAAAGATTGTGCAACTAATGTTTGTTTCCTTGAAACTTGATCTGCAAACTTTCAGTCAGTAAAATCCCAGAAAGTGACGACGAAAGGGAGAGAGCTAGACTAGCAGCTCAACTTGTGATGGAAGACACAAGTCTCCAACAAGATCAACTGGATGCAATACTCACCCCGGTAAATGTGAGGAAAACTTTAACTATAAAACTTATAGAAAATAGAGTATCATCGAGAGGTGGTACAGTCATATTTGTTGTCGAGGCACATGAATATCGGCAGACAGAGGTATTCTATTCATGGATAACTTTTCCTGCAGCAAATGCTGTAACACACAAGTTCCACCACTACAAAGCAGGGGAACCTCCAGCGGAATACACCCCTTTCGAGGAAGTTGAAATTCCACTAACTTACCAAGAGCATGAGCTCTGGTTTAATGGCGCCCAAAAAACATCAAAATCACATTACCAGGCTTGGTCCACTAGGTAGACCAGGAGCCACATGGCCGGTTCTAGCCAGCTATACACCACATCCTGACATTGAAAAAATGTCTAACGTAGAATTTTTAGTTCAAATAAAAGAATTAACAAAAGCATATGGACAGTTAGTTCAATTGACAATTGACGGTACAGGAATCCGCCAAAAACTAAAAGAAACAGATATAGCAGACCAACCTTTTGAACTTGCCAGAATAATTGAAAAATCCTATGAAGAATTAGGTAGAGACGGTTTAGGTGGTAAACCACTAAAACCACAACTAACTGAAAATCCTGAAAAACTTTCATTAAAAATAATCTCAATTCTCAAAAGAAGTGTGAGGGTAATAAACAAACAACTCCCAGAGAACAAAAATTTCAGACCAGAGGAAGGTCTCCCCAACGAAGAGACAGATCTCCAGAAGGGGGCTGGGGGGCAAGTCTCCACAACGGGAGCCCTCTAAAAAAAGATATAACCTTAGAAATAGGGAAAATTTGAGAAAACCTGACAGATATCAAGATATTTATAAACGTCCCTCTCGATCTTTTCAGACTTCCTCACAGAAATCGGAAAGAAGAGGACGTCAGAACATAAAGAAGAGCGCGTCAAGTCCAAAGACAAAAAACCTGCTCATCAAAGTAAAAAATTACAGTTTCCCAAAAAGAAGGTAGCCAGTATTAAAATAAAACATGCCGAGGATCCTGAGGACACAACTCAAGAACGGAGAGTGGGCCCAAACAATGCTAGACAGCGCAGCAGAAGTGACCATAGCTCGCAAGATCCTGATGAATCTTCTGGAGACAGTGGACACGAATGAATACATTCAAGTGGAAACTGCAGACACCAGAGTTAGCTTGCCTCATAAACTATATGAAATAACATTACGTATAGAGGGAGATAAAACTTGAAAAATAAACGTCTCTTCTGGGAGAATCTATCTAAAAGTTATGATATCCTTCTAGCAGAAAAGGACTGGCCACCAGAGTTTGTCAGGGAGTGCCCACATGGCGAAGAAATGATTATGCCTGCCTTCTCAAATCACATTCCAATTCATAAAAAATACACATATGCAAGAAAATGGGCAGTGGCCCAAGCTCCTGCATTATATAACAATCATGTAGGATGGGATGAGGATTCTCCTCACCAAAAAATCCAGTTAAAAAATCAACCAACTGCACAAAGGCAGTATACTGTTAAGAAAGAAGCTAAAAAACAAGTCAGAGAGATCTTAGATCAACTATAATATCAGGGGGTGATTGAAACATGCACCTCACAAATGAACAATCCTTTGTTTCCGGTCTTCAAGCCAGACGATTCATATCGTCTAGTTTTGGACTACAGACACCTAAACTCTTGTTGTAAAACATTTGCAGTACAAAACTCACACAGTGCAGCACTAATGAATAATATCGTGCGCAAAAAATATAAAACAACATTAGATATTTCAAATGTTATTTTCTGTCAAAACATTGCACCAGAAAGCAGGTATTTGACCGCTTTTTCCAGCATGGGGGCCCAAAAGCAATTTTGTCGTCTCCCACAGGGATTCAAGAGCAGCCCAGGATTATTTTCAGCCAGGGTAACAGAGTTACTACAAATGTATGATGATGAGGCATTATCCTATGTCAATGACATCTATCTTACAGACAATGACCTGGAGACACACTTGAAAAGAGTGAACACCATAATACTTCGCATCTGAAGGCTACAAATTTAACTTTAAAAAGTCACGAATTGCCCACCAGACAGTCCTATTTTTAGGATATGAATTATCAAGTGAAGGCAAAAGCCTAGCAGACAACTTCTTAGAGAAATGTGCAGTACTCCAAGCTCCAAAAACGCTGAAAAACTTAAAATAAATTCTAGGTTTCCTGAACTTCGGAAGAACTTACATTCTAAATTATGCAGAGAGGGTTAAACCACTATACGATTTAATAAAAACTGATTTCAAACCAATTAATTGGATTCCAAAACACAAAGAAATTTTATGATCATTACAAACAGATATATTAACTAAAACAAAACTGCAAACAAGCGCAAACGAACGCAACATTATAATCCGAGTCATCCCAGGAAGATGCGGATTTACCTACCTGACCTCTAATGAGGGAGAAACTGTACCAATAGCTTACAAATCACACTTGTACACACAAGCTGAAATGAAATTCAGTTCTACTGAAAAAATTCTAACTGCGGTTCAAACGACTGTAGCAAAAGAAAAAGCCCTAGCTCATGGGAAGAGGATATCTGTTTTAACAGCAGTATCACCCCTTGAAGCAGTAACAAGACCGAGCATTCCAAATGCTATGGCATTAGATCCAAAATGGATACAATGGGTTAATTCTCTTGATACAACTGAAGTGATACACGCCTTTGATCCCAGAATGAAAAAGCTAGAACATCTAAAATACAAACAAGAATGTCCTCTGTTGATCGAAATTCTACCTCTGGAACAGTACACCTGTGTAATCTACACAGACAGATTTGCACAACACTACGTTGTGGATAAAAAAAGTTTACAATGCTGCGTGTGCGATTGTTAAAGGTCGCTGGCGCCTAGGTAAATTCAGACCGATGGTCACTAAAACTGAATCAATCGGAAACTGTACAGCTCAGCGAGCTGAACTACGAACTTTGAAGATGGCGCTTGAAAATGCAGATCCCGAATTCCCCACACTAATAGTGTGCGATTCGCATTACTGCGTTGAATCTTACAATAATTCCATGCAGACCTGGATTAAAAACGGTTACAAAGATGAGACAGGTGGCACAATAAAATATAAAAAACTATGGGAACAAGTAGTTCTTTTACAGAAAGAACTACGAAAGACTCACGTGATACATACCCAGAGTCTTCAATGTGATGGCATTCACGTTGCAGGGAATTCATTGGCTAACAGAGCCACGGCGGCAGCTGGTCAATCGGCTTCCGTAGCTACAAAAAATGGTTCTAAAAAACAAATAGATGGAGAAACGCTACTAGCAGTAAGAGCCTCAATGTAAGGCAATTATGCAGCATTACCTCTAAACTATCCACTCGGAAATACATACATAATTGATGCAAACTCCGTTCCGTTTGCTCAAATCCCAGGAGTGGGGGATAGAGTAATTCCAAACACGAACCGGAGAGTCTTCTTGATTCAAGAAGCACATATGGGATTGGGTCTGAGGCACCAAGGGATCCTGAAATCTCTAATAGAATTGCAATCAAAATACTGGTTGCCAGGAATGAGCGTGCAAGGTTATAACTTTGCAATGGATTGTCAAGACTGCAATAGAGATCGCAGTTATGAACCGGACCAGATATCTGACTCTAGCACAGTAATACCAGCCCAGACACCTCTATTAGACAGCGTAGACTATCTACACACTGGCGTCGGACCAGACAAATGCGATCCCATAAATATTAAGACGAGATTCATTTGGATGTGGCCCCAGCGCTCGGCTGATGCCAGAAATGTTATAAAAGATTTGCGAGTCTTTATCGGCACATACGCAATTGGCATGCTACATTCTGACCAGGGTCCTGCGTTTAGCTCTCGAGCTTACAAGGAGGCCATGGCCAGCATGGGCATTGCATTGCGGTACTCTAGTCCATTCCATCCTAAGGGAAATGTGGTAGTGGAGAGAAAAAACTGTGATATAAATCAATCTATAACAGCGTGGGTATTAGGTTCGGGTGTTGGGTGGGTCAAACATCTAATAAGTGTCCAACGTAGTCTTAACAATCTGCCAAGAAATTCTCTGGGTGGAATCACTCCGTATGAAGTTTTGTTTGGTACAAGAATGATAATCAAAGATCTTGATTGTCAGACTTCAGTAGTGAAACAAAAAGCTTTTGATAGCAAAGATCGTTTGGCTGTTTGACAGGACTTAAATGAAACAAGAAGAAGTCTAAGTAACACAAAACTAAAGCTAACGGCCACTGAAAAGAAACCACCTGTCCCAGCAAGACCTGTCTGGAATCCAAAGATTGGGGACCTGGTCAGAGAAAAAATCGCGGTGAAGAAGGAATTTAGGCCTTCTTACAGAAAAGCAGTACCTGTCTTAGCTATCAGCGGAACAAGATCAGTCGTACTACCGCCCCTTGCTGGTAAAAAGGAGAACCGAGTTGTATCAATCGACCTGGTAAAACCACAACCATGTGGCCAATAATAAGTAGTAGGCCCAGTGGACTCCCAAGAAGTAGCAGAAGACCAAACCTTGCTACAATCCAAGAGGTTCAAACTGAGAGACTAATCACATTTGATAAACCTGCAGTGAATAAAAAAAGACTATGCAGCCATGGAACTTGTGCCTCTTGAAACCCAAATTGCAACAGTTCGTCAAGAAAAACCTGTTTACAATGATGTAGCCTCGGACTATACCAATATGAAAAAAGAAGAAGCAACTACAAAGATTAATAACAATCCTGATGCCATCCAAACAATTGGCAGAACTGCATCTGGCTACTTTATCAATTTCGATGACTTTTCCGATGATCCGTGTGAACATGGGGACAAGCCAGCAAACAAAACTTTCAAAAACAAAATTACAGAACTCTTTCATCAACTTGGGGAAACATATTTAATTTCACAGTGGAATGAACTGTGGATTGTGTTAGGTGTACTTTTCCTCCTGCTCTGGCTCATCTTAGTTTTAAGCTTGGGAAGAATGATTGATGGAAAATACAGTACAATGGACACAGCAAGTCAGAAGATCAACTTGGTTCTAAAACCTCACAGATCCTCTCACGTTGAAAAAAGAGAACTATCATCAGTGAACATCACAGCCATTCCTATACCTGGTGGTGCAGCATGGGACAATACTGATTACGAAATCTATGGCCCGGTTGAACTCTTGAAATATCCACACCAGTTCAAGATTTCTTTGAGTGACTTTGTATCACCTAGTACTTTCTCTGATGATTGGGACTTTGAAAATATTATTAATATGATGTCAGATTTAGAAATGTCAGCAAAATTTACAGAACATGATTATTTACAGGGTTCATCGAATTATGAAGAAATGTATTGCTTCAATCATTTTGGGCATCATTATTTGCATAAATCTGCTAATCCTAGAAATGTGTTCAGTTATAATCAGTGGGAACATTGTCCAACTCCGCCAAAAGGCAGTTAGAAAACATTTTATGAAAAATTCCCATATTTAATATCACTGATCCAGAAGCGTTTTATTTTAAAATTATGAATAAGATAGGAATGAAAAACATGTTGACAAACACTAAACTGATATATTCTGAAAAGTTTTATGAAAAAATGTCTACATTTGGTTTTGAATTTTGGAAAAACAACATTGAGACAAAAACTGTCTGGGGAACAAAAGAATGACAGGTACAAGAGTCGTAATCATTATTCAGAGCCTGCTTGATCCCAGAACAAATAATGTTCCTGAATGATACCATTCAACAAACAACCTGTCTTGGCCTAGCCAAGATAAAAGTTTTGAACAACCAGTCTATATCAAAGCCTATGCCTGATAGAAATAACACTACAGATGAGGGGTTAGACGTGTCCTATATTTTAAAACAAAACAGAACAATTCCTGATTGGAAAAAATGGTTGATCTGGCCCACAGTCACTAACAACTGTCAAGATAGATTCCTGAACAAAATACAGAATAGGCCAGACCCGAGATATTCCCAGAGACAACATCCAGGGATAGTTACAACATACAGTGTAGGAAAACTATGCCTCGAATGGCTACAGAGATCCACACTACCCGAAATTAAGCAACACTTGACTTTACTTAAAGAAGGTGCTGACTTGCAAGATTTCTTACGGGGACCTCACAAACAGCATCAAAAACGTTTCATACACGCCGGTATATACGCAGCTATATACGCAGCTTACAATGAAGCTTGGAAAATAACACAAATCGAAACTGCAGAAACAATACGAGAAATTGATCGTATTAATTTGGAAAAATCACTTTCTGCAGTGGACAATGGGTTAACGACTCTGTCCTCCAGAATTTATTCACTGGACAGCATTGTATCATCTGCTATTGATATAATAGAACAGGATATGCTAATGTTACAACATGGCCAGTCCCAATTACGTTCTATTGTACAGTTAGGCTGGACGTTACAAAATTTGCGTTCAGGCAACCTGCCATGGCGACTAATCAACACAACGTCATTATTTTCAATCTTTACCCTTACTAATAAACAAATCTCTTTGGCACAAAGAGGGGCAGACTATACGGTTCTGAGCATTGAAAAACTCGAGAAATTGACATTGACAATGTCCGAACGACCGGTCATTGAATGGATAATACATGGCACCATTACAATCCCGATAACAAAGTTTCAGTTTCAATACTGCCAAAAGTATATACCAGCAGGCCTGTATGAAAGGTTGGGTAAAGCATACATCAAGTCAACCTGATTATACACATTAATCTTGCAGGGGGGGCAAGAAAGAAGTATTTCTTAGTGGTAACAACTGTAAAAAATCATTAAGCGGTACACTTCTGTGTCAAGGAATTAACTTGCATGGAGCCTGCTAAGGTTCTTCAAATAACATTTCATGTCACCTGCACGGCACCCCTGCTACACAGATAGATCCTTTTTTCAGACAGCTTTCTAACGGCAGCTACGTTCTAATAAGTGACCACAGCTGTTGTGGCACGGTGCCAGGAAAAGCCTATCTCGTGAGCATTACTTCCATGGTCACTTGTATGCAAGTATTGTATCCAAACAGCAAGCCAGACATGGAGGTGGCAATATGGCCTTCTTTGAATATCTCTTCTATTCGAATTGATACTTTAAGCAGAATGAAGTCTATTCTTTTACAAACAACTGTGCCTTTAACCTCGTCTAGAGAAACGTATGACCTGCAAGTTGCAAGGACAGCAGCAGAGATACATGCATTATTATCAACAAATTGCCCCGTACATTTCGTAGAAATGTTAAGTCAAATCTTAAACATGTCTGCTACCAGCGGCATCGCACATGTATTTAAGACCATTTTTTCGGATCTGCGAGCACCCTTTGAAGCAGTTCTTGGCATCTTTCTGAATTTCGTGCATTCTGTGTTCGGCGGCCTGCCTCTCATCTTGGGACTCGTAGCAGGAATCTTATTTTTGTTCCTTCTGCTCCGATATGCCAAGTCAAGTCACAGACAAAACTCAGGCTACAATGGAAGACACGATCCTAGCAATGCAATACCGAGAGCGGATCGCTAAAGTCCTCGGCTTGGTGTGGCTAAGAGATCTGAATACTACCTGGTTTCTTTCATTCAGACCAATCTGGCAAGATTGCATCCTACCTTTTCTACGATGCTTGCTTTGCGGAGAAGAATGCGTGTTAGACGTCTGTCTCACACTCCCATCAGCAGTACCTATGGATGTCGATACTTTGCTTGGTTCGGGAACGGCTCATGCAACGTGTTGTCCCCAGCGGCTACCAATTCTGATGACGGCATTCATTGAGACCTCACCATTACGATTAGGTGGCGGTGAGGTACGAGATGAAAGCGGCACACAGGTACAACCTTCCGTGACCATTGCTGATCTAAACACCGATGATGGCACTGCATCACACATATGCACTATTTCCACCTTTTCAAATCTGGCCCAAATAGCGAAATAGCGAGCACACATCGTTCCCTGAACTTTGAATTCGGCCTTCAGTTTTGATAAACAGAACTTCTAAAAACCATTGGGACTATTTTTCTTCCCGAAAGCGAAATTATTTTTCTCCAGTTTCCGAAATATTTACTTTTTTTTGGCACATGATACTCTGCTTAAAGTTGAACTATTCTTAGAGAACAAGATTTCTATTATTAAAATACCTAGAGACAATATTTTGATTTAGCCTCTAGCACATGTACAGTCTTGTATAAATATGTGATGAAATGGTCTCGACCTTCTCTTCTGTATTAGGAGCGATTTCATAAATTTAAATTTCGTGATTCATTCAGTCAACATTCTAAATGAACAAAATATGCATTTTCTGAATGATACCACTGCTTGAAAACGTACAGTATTATCCTAATTTTTCGTGTATACACCATTTCAAATGCAAACTATATATTTTGGGGTGGGCTGGAAAACACATGCATCGTTATATGTTTAGTATTGCTTAGTATTTAGTTATGATGGACATTATACGTGGAGTGGGTGTTGTGAATGTATCTAGGACCCTAATTAGATATTCCCGATGTATGCCCTAATGTGTTTATAACACATCATATCCTTATAAAGGCATAATAATCATATCAATATTAAGTCATAGCCAATGCAGTCCAAATACGGCAAGGCTACTCCCATAGACTCCTAGAAAGTACAACGCGTTCTTAAACAAACTAAGCCTCCATCAGCCCGGGAATTCCCCCTGCTTCTGTTTTGATTTGTCCTAGAACTCCTGAGAGTCCTGAAAGAACTGCCAGTTCTTAGTGACGTCTTATGTCCAACCTTACGTCAAACTCGGCACCTTCCAGATATAAATATACCAACCTCTGCCTTAAGCATTACACAGTGGTTTGGAGCAGAATCAGCTATCTACTTGCCCAACACCCTGCTGATGCGAGATCCGAAGGAAGCCGACCAGCCCTGCTGACGCATTGAGAGAGACGCTGTCTTTTCTCCTGCCGAGAAATCCAGCTACAGTGTTTCCCTGATACCCTTGCGGGTTACTGGGAGATCGAGTCCTGAGAGAGAGATACAAGACCGCCTTCATTTTATACCCAAGGTACGGAGCTGATTAGACCCATAGATAATTCTTGATTCAGATTCTTGGCAAAAACTGTAACTCATCTACTCTTTCCCTGTACTAGGCTTAGGTTAGGTACACTGGGGCAGGCGTATCTTAGAAACACCAGTTGAGTACGTTTAGTCATTATTTTATCATTGTATGTATTTTATCCATTTTAAGTATCTTATGGCTTAGAAACCATATAAATGCTTTTACAGTATTATTTCATAATAGTCCTTTTACTGTACGCACTTTACTGTATGACAAGTATTGCAATTGCGGCAATTCATTTCTCTTGCATGAGAAAGAAGACTGCTCAATAAATAATCCTTTTATCGAAAACGCCAGTCTCTCTATTTCTCTGCATCTCTGGTGAAACGAAGCATGCACGATTGACTGAGTAAAATAGCTATCTATTGTTTCAGCGACTCTGGAGATATATTCCTTATTGCAGGGGGAACAAAGTTGTCATGTGATATGGTTGTCAGAAGCTAATCCTCTTGTCTATTCAGGAAAGCTAAACACCTTCTTGTTTACTCGAGAGTTTCTAGTGACCTCTGAGATAGCTGGCACACACTATTAAGTCTAACCTATTCAAAAGAGACCTAGTCGACCTCAGTCCTACGTCTAAACTATCGTTTGTTATTCCAATGCGCAGAGCCTATTGGGAATATAGGACCTACACTACACCACAAAACAATTGATAATTGCACATTTAACCCCACACTGAGAACTGAGTATTTGTTTTATCAAATTGTAAGCCCTCTAGATTTTACCTTCTTTCCTAAAACCTCTCAGGAACTGGAAAAGGACAGCATTCTTAACTCACTTTGCTAATTGTAAATATATTGAAAGGCTGAAACCTCTTATAAATGTACTGTATTAGACAAAAATTATTGATAATTGCATCATTGATGTTAGCATAATGAATGGGTGTGGTATGGAATGTTATATTTTTTATATATTTTAAATCATTTACTTTGCTGCTATAACTTTTCTTTTCTGACCAATTTGTAGAGGATTTAATTGACCAGACAATAAACTAAACTATTACAATAAACTAAGTGGCTAATTCAGGTTGGCTACCGTGGTTAAATGACTAATAAAATTCTGTTCAGGCGTAGTACCTTTTTAGGAATATCCCACCAGAAATTGAGAGGGACACATTCACAATTCTTTTACCACTGAAAGGGGTTGTTTTTTAATTACAGCCAGTTGTGTACCATCAAGACTGGACGTTGTTGAAGCCGTCTATTCCAATTGCATCCCTGTATACATACCTTTTGCATCACCAGCCCAGCACAACATTCGGTACTAAATACTGTTTAAAGTGCATTTGCGGTTTCTTATGAATGCTTGAGTTTATCAGTGCATGTCGAGACGACTTGTAGGATCGGATCAGCGCTCTCCATTTCACCACCATTGCTGCAGATGAAGTGAAATAAACATACAAAGGTATTCTGCAGACCTATCTATTAAAGAACGAGCCCGACTGGAAATTAGCATGGCTAACTTTCCTCACAATATTAAGTCTTCTTCAGCGGAACCTCTTGGCCCTATAATTAGGCAGAAGCATGAACTGATCAGGGTTTAAAGATTACACTTAGCCTAAGAGTTCTGTAGTGATCCTTAAATCCATTTTTCTAGGCTATTGTCAAACTTTAAAGGATACACTGGAGCGGCCCCCTCAGGAACGGAAGCTCTTACCCCAACTCCCCTCCAAGCCTAAACCAATGACAACCTTGAACTCGCTGCCCGTAGAATTAGCCCGGGAGGGGAAAGGGGAAGTGGGAGACAAACAAGAGAGAGACATGCTTCGGACACTGGCTCCAACCCTGGTCTGGTCTGGACTTAGCTGCAAGGGAAAACACGTATTAGACTCTTTACTCTACAATCAGTACGATTAATGCTAAAAGTTTTTGACTAACTATTGTGTCTTACCAGTGTCTAACTAGAAGCTAGCTCCTCCCTACGTTGTTTGTCTGTAACATACAATATCTGATTCACCGAAGAACTGGCACCAAAAGGAACCTCTGATGCGGTGAACTTCCAATGCCAAGAAGAATTGTCCAAATACTCTAGCGAAAGTCTTTATAGCATGGCATTAAGGCTCGTCGAACGTTGGAAACATGAGTCTTAATTTACCACACATTCCATTAGGTGAATAGTCTTTGAAGGCTCAAAGATCCTCTGTCCTTCAGAGTTTGAAAGGTCCGAAGATCGTATCTCCTTTAGTCATAGCCTTAAGACCTTATGAACTGTACCAAATACGCTTACTTGAAATTGGTGAGGTCTTCTCTTGACTGAAGACGCTCCGGGATACTCTGCTCCGGTTATTCAGTCGAATAACTTTCAACACTGTCTCTGGAAACGACCGTCTCGAGTGTTCTGAGGAAAAAAGTTTTAATTATCAACAATTCTTTGAACCAGGACTAAGGCATTCCATTCATACTTCCCATAGAAGTAGACGAGTGCAGGCAAAAAAAATTCTCTGGAGATTTTTCTCTTCAAGAAATGACAGCGAGCGAAGGAAGCTCCTGTCAGACGAAAAAGCCGGTTGAAGTGCGCAGAGCGAGGCGCGCGCATGCACATTACCAACTGTAACCGGGCCGAGGGGCCGGTCCCCCTTTCGCCCCGGAGTGTGTCTAAACTCTGTGACCCCCCCCTCTTCTCTCCACAGGTGACTGATTCCCCGACTTGGGCCCCGGGGGCGATCCAGTATAGTTGCGATGAAGAGGATTTAGAACACGGCCCCTTTAACTGGCATGGAGCAGGTGAGGAGGAGGAGGGACTCACCTTCCCTTTAAAAGAAGCTCGAAATCGGGACCAGGTGTGTCTATACACCGGAGGAGTGGTCAGAGAGTTGCAGAGTGGAGGAGCGGCGTGGAGCAGAGGATTCGACTGGAGTGAGGAGCAGAGCGGAGAGGCGACGGAGAGAAGAGGAGAACACCAGGATCTCGGAGTACAAGGGAGAGCGAGCACAGCGGGACTCGACGAACCCACGGGGACTTTCCAAGCAGCCCGGAGCAGGACGGCAGAGGAAGATACCGACGAGTGGGAGAGCTACGGAAGTACGGTCCGGGGAGCACCAGAGATCCGAGAGGAGGAAGTACCCAGTTGCGCCGAGCCAGACGGGTTGCGAAGGGAGGCAACCCCCACGATCCCAGGAGGGCACCGGACCCACGATTCGCCCAGCCACTCCCCAGGAGGGGCGTGGCTAACAGAGGTACGGGGTCGGGTTAAAGGGTGGTTGAGGTTGGGAAAGGGACGATCGGCTGGTCCGTAGTGTAAAGGGACCCTCGTGCACTTCCCTCACTGATCGTATCGCTAGCCAAGCACACTGTCTTCCCTCACTCCTTTCCCCCACTGTATTGGCTGTAACCTCGTACTCCTTACTCACCCCACCTCTGTTTTCTGTTTCTCCCCCTCGGCGGAGACTGGGTCGAGACGGAGTCCGGAGTGCCTGAGAGGAGGAGGACCCCGACCCGACGACGGGAGCCCGACGGACAAAGCAAGACAAGAAGAGAGAGAAGTCGTTCCCCTCGACCTTTGTTTTCACGCCCCACCTGTACTGATAGACTTTTTCATTCAATAAAACCTAGTCTAACCCCAACTAAGACTCGCCTCTTGCCTATCCCCACCCACACGGCCACACCAACCATCCTCGCAAATCGGCACATCAACTAGACCGCTAACCTGTGCACAATCCTATGGAGCAAACGACTTCCTTCTCAAAATGGCAGACTGCCACAGTACATTAATAAACGCCGTAATGAAGTTCTCCAGCATGGGCTTCTTTTATGGAGTTCCTTCTGGTGAGGCGAGCGAATCCTGACCGTTACTGTCAATGGTTCTGGCCTTTGATCGTCTCGTTCTTATGGTGCTTTAGTGGTCTGCAAATATTTGGAATTTCAGAATACCGTTTTGTACTAATCTTCAAAACCTTTTCAAACAAAGGGGGCTCCATATGCGCTACATTGTGGACTTCAAATTTAGTCCTTTTGCCTAATAATTGCATTTACTTCATAAATGGTTTCCTGTTTTTTTTTTTTACTACAAGTTATGTTTAAAATTTTAGAAGGAAAAGCCTAAACGTCATAAAGATGCTGTATCTTTATTGTAATGTAGCTGTTAAAATTCTGCAGTTATACTTAGCCATGTTTTTCTTAAATATATTTAACCAATACAAACGGGTGTTTATATGAAACTGTCACAGTTCACTTAGTGGCTGGTAATTTCTATGGATGTTTTTAAAAAGGGATGTAATCCCAAAGGTTAGTACTAGAACGCTCAGTGCATCTACAGTCATATTTTGGGATTGAGTCTCATTATCCTGGCTATCTTAAATATCTGAGTCTTTGATTTACTGCTGATTTGGTAGAATTTTAGAGACCTAATGATAGCACTGCAGTTGTCAGGATATTGAAGCTATGATCGATATGGTCTACCATGTTTTTAAACTGGTGGGGCCTAGGTGAATCAGTTAAGAAGGGGATTGCTCCTGTGGCTCTGTACTTTCTTTTTATTGTTTTTATTATTTTTACATACATTGCAAATATGGTTACAGTGCAGTACAAGGTATAACCCATAAAAGACCAAATACAAGACAAATAGCAGACCGTTGTTACAAGGCAAACATTTGGTACGAAACATCCATGCTACAGGTAGCGATAAACTTACATATTAAAGTTACAAAACCTGCTGAATCTCCGCTGTCTCATGCATACCATCTTCTCCACGTCTCATTTAGGAGTGTATCAGGCCGGTGTGGAAGTGCGGTCATTGTCCCGCGATTCTCGCAGGTAGGAATTAAAAGGTTGCCATGTGTCAAGGGGCCTAGAAGTAGGTGGTTGTAACTGTGTATACGTGTCACTGTTTGTGTTGCAATATGTCCTACTGCGCAGCCAAGAGTGTACTGTGGGAGTGCGTGCACTACCCCAATTAATAGTCTTTTCTCGTTTGGCAATAAGCAGTGCAGTGGCATAGAATTTCTGTTTAGGTTTGGGGAGTTAGTGAGTGTACCCTAGCAACGCCATAAAAGGTGGGGGTGTAAGCACCATTTCTATCATTCGGGAAAGTTCTCCAAATATTGCAGTCCAGTATCCCATAATTTTAGCGCATGTGCACGTAATGTGTGCAAAGTCCGCATCTGGGGAGTGGCACCTCAGGCAGGAATGTGATCGGGACGGGTCTATCTTATATAATGCACTGGGTGTTCTATAGGCCCTCCATAGAAATTTAAAGTGTAGCAGCTTATGACGATGGTTGCGGGAGACACAGCGTTTTTGTGTACAGCACCTACCCCATTGTACATCTGTAATAGGATGCGCAAGGTCCTTCTCCCAAGCCGCTTGCACCCCAGTGTCCTGAAACGATAGCAAGGCCACCTCAGCCCTATACATTCTGGCCATAGGTGTGTGCTGTCCCCTGCTTTGATAATGCCCTTCAACAGCGGAAACTCGGGTGGGGTTCGAAGGGGTAGCTGAAAACGTGAGCGCGGAGAGCTCTTTGAAGTCTTTGCAGGACAAAGTGGTCATGACTGTTGCCCCACTCTGTGTGTGAAAAGACGTTTCCCCTTAGGGAATAGGTCTCCCAATGTCTCCAAGTGGAACTTAGCTATTGTACGTTTAACAAGCGCCTCTTGCAGAATGGGAATCCAGCTGTTTCCCACTAGCGGGATTTCAGGTGAGTACAGAATGCATGCCCCGTTATCTTTGACAGTTTGTACCATGCCAAGCTAGTTGTAGGAAGTGTTTGGATGTCCTATACATCCCGCAGTAACCCTACTGGAAGCAGGGTGTTGAGGGGTGCCGGGAGCGCCAAATCGGCCTCCAGTCTGAAGTAGGGAATACTCCGGTCTGCATGGTACCAGTGCCTAGCGAAGCTCGCCTGTGCGACCAGATAGTAGGCACGAAAGTTCTTTAACCCAATCCCCCTCTTTTATAAGGCAGTATTAGTGTGTCCCAGGTGACGCGAGGTGGTTTACCACCCCATACCAGTTGTATAAACAATGTTCGAAGGGCTGTGAAGAAGCTGTTATAGAGCGGAATTGGTATGTTATGAAATGGATATAAAAATTGGGGGGGGGGACAACCATTTTAACGATGGCTATTCTTCCCGCCATGTACAAGGGCAGCCTCAACCACTGCTCCGTTACGGCCCAGCTTTTCCATTACCGGGCCGTAGTTCAACTGGAGGATACAATCCTCCTCCCTGTGTTTATGAATCCCTAGATTCTTGATGGATTCCTCACACCACTTCAATGGAAACACCGCAAGCTTAGCACATGGCGCCTCCATCAGCTGTAACACCTCAGTCATCTCCCAGTTAATACATAAGCCAGATAGGGTCACCTGATGCAGAAGCGGTGCCATGTTATCATCCGGATGCCTTGCATATAATATTAAATCATCTGCGTATAATGTGAGGAGCAGGGGCCCTGTGTTAAACTTTAGGCCCTGGTGGCTGTGCCTCTCCTGCAGATGACACACCAGTGGGTCCATGGCTAACACAAACAACAAAGGGGAGAGGGGACATCCCTGCCACGTTCCCCGCGTCAGTTGGAACTCACTCGTCAATGTGCCATTTAGGCAAATGCGTGCCATTGATTGTGTATACAATAGTTTGATAACTACTAAGAACCGATCCGGTGCTGCCAGGCGACCCAGTACAGCGTAGAGGTAAGGCCACTCGAGCGAATTTGAAAGGTTTTTCTGCGTCGGGTAGCATAGCGGCCGCTGGAACTGATGTTATATATTATGTAGGGTGTCGAACAACGTACGGAGATTGAGCGCTGTGGACTTATGAGGGATAAACCCTGATTGGATGGGCGAGACCAGCTTTTCTACTATTAGGGCTAACCTTGTTGTCAATATTTCAGCTGAAATCTTATCAAAATGTTAGTGACAGCTGTCTATAGGAACCGCAACACAGCGGATCTTTACCGGGTTACGGCAGTAGGATTATGACTGCCTATCTTAGGGTGGGCTGAAGCACACCTGCCTCTACTGCTTCTTGATACACATCTATAAGATATGGTGCAAGAATATCTTTGTATTTCTTATAACAGCACCCAGAAAACCCATCCAACCCTGGCACCTTGGAGTCGTCCAGGGCTTTGATGGCGTCAGTAACTTCGTAAACCTAGAATGGCTCTGCCAGGAATTCCTGGTTTGCTATTTCCACCCAGACCATTGAGACCTTATCTAAATAGTCACTGTAGTCCAGTGGGTGCCCCAGTGCTCTGGCGGTGTACAGTTCCATGTAGTAGGTGAGCACCTCTCTAAGGATCCCCACATTGCCAGTCATACACGATATTTCGCGCTCTGCCAGCCAGGATATGCATGTCAGTCTACGGGTCTGCTGCATTAGTCTAGTAAGGGTCCTTTCCGGCCACTCCCCCTTCCCCATAGCTCCTAGCAGTTGCGTATTTACCAAGATAGTGCACGTTCAACTGTTTCCTGAATCTCCTAGGAGGGTAGCGCAGTGTTGCAAACTTGGGGGGCTCAGTGGTTGCGCATCCATCTGATCATGGTCTGCCATCTGTGTCTCCACAAGTGTGATAGTACGCCTCAGATCCGGGAGCACACTTAGCCTTTTTGATATGCAAACTCCCCTAGTGTATGTCTTAAATGCCTCCCAGAGCGTGGCCTTGGATGTCACTGTGCCCACATTTAATGTAAAATATTCACTGGTCACTGCGCTTAGTTCCGATGCGAATACCATGTCCCTAAGAGCCATGACTGCAAATCTCCATGGATGCTCTACTTCCCACCCCCTGCGCGTGGAACACTCAGTTGTAGCACTACTGGACAGTGGTCCTACATTGTGGGTGGGAAATATTTCACATCGCTAATCCAAAGCGCTACCCCTGCTGAGGGGCACCAGTAGTCCAACCAGTTCCATGTGTTGTGGGGTGCAGAAAAGTGCGTGTATCCTCCCTGGCCTGGTTTATGATGCCTCCAATCATGTACCAGTCCATGACTGTCAAACATATCCTGTAGCGCCCTCCAGGCCTTTGGCTTAGTGACGGCAGTGTTCGCTGTGCTGTCACACGTAGGATCAAACAGCAAATTGAGATCCCCACTCAAGCAAATTTGATCCACCCCCATGCGCTCCATATGTGTATGAATAGAATCAAAGAAGTCCGGGTAGTCAACGTAAGGCGCATTAATGTTGACCAGCAGTACAGAATGTTCCAACAGACATAACTTTAACAATAAATAGCGCCCCCCCTGGGTCATTATACACCACTACTTCCCTGAACGGCCCTAGTTTGTGGATCAGTATCACCACATACCTTGCATACGAGATGTACCCAGCAAAATACCTATGCGCCACCCAGTTAACTGCCAAAGTTGTTTTCAAAGATTGCGCCAGGTGAGTTTCTTGTACGAAAGCAATGTCCACCTGGTGACGCTGCATATAATTAGTTACTAGCTTACATGTACGGGCATTATTGAGGCCCCTAACATTCCATGTTATTAACACACTACATTAGCTTCCGGTTGTACCCTGTTAACCATACGCCAGTTCTTGTTTACAAATTATGTCTGCATCCAACATACAATTTCTGCACTGCAATTGACTATACCAATTAAACCATATCACCAGAGGTTGCTCAAGAACCCTAGATCCCCCACGCCCGCCAACCCACCTCCAACCTCCCATACCTAAATGTGGGGGGAAATCCCAACCCACATTAAACTTTGCAGTAACATCTCAAAAAACTTGTGTCCGCACTTAGGGGGTGGCAACGCCACGCCGCTTTCCACCACACTTGGAGCATGAGCGTCATTAAATATGTAGTAAGTCCAATCCCGGGGGGTGTGCCAATTCACCCCAAATTCGTTGAGCATTGACCTTGGTATGACAATGCAACATGTACAAACAGGCAAGTTTATTTGACTGCGAAGGAATAACTAGCTACTCTAACTGGCTGAAAAAAATTCCGCACTTGCACCTGAGTCCGTGATGTTCTGAGATTGCGGGGAAGGTGTACTACACTGCCGCCCCGACTTAGAGTAGATCTGACGAAATTCCTAGGCCTCATGAGGGGAGTCCAGTATTCTGGACCGTCCATCAATGTCCACCTTTAGCCGTGCGGGATAGAGCATACCGTTTCACAGCCCCAACTTACTGAGGTTTGCTTTCACCCCTCCATATTTTTGTCTTGCCTCCTGGACCATAGCAGTGAAGTCCAGGTATAAGAAAATGGACGAACCTTGCCATTGCAACTTGCCCTCCTCTTGTGCCATCCTACTAAGAGCGCCATCCCTATCTCTGAAGTTGAGCAAGCGAGCTATGATAGGCCTTGGCGGACAGCCCGGATTCGGCCACGGACCAAGAATGCGGTGTGCACGCTCTACTACAAATGTAACGTTGAATAATTCAACTCCAAACAGGTCAGTAAGCAGTGTTTCCACAAACCCGTCCAGCCGCTTAGTGTTTGTGGACTAGGGGAAATCCCATTATGTATACATTATTCCACCGTCCTGTGTCTCCAAGTCCTCATTCTTGACTGCAACTAATTTGAGGAGTTTCTCCATTTGCTCCATCTTTTTAATGGTTTGGGTGGTGCCATCTTCCAGGTTGGAAATTCTACCCTCCGCTACGTTTCAGCAGCCCTCATGATCGTCAAGCTGGGTTCCCCTGGCTTCCAGCCTCTTGTCCAATGCATCAAATCTGGTATCCAGTGCCCTGAAGCCCGCCCTGAGCTCCGTTAGTACTGTATCTGACCCAGCCACGCCAGGCATGTGCGTGCCACTTACCTCCACCATGTTTCCTTGCTGGGTGGTCCTGCTGGTAACCGGTGGCTTGAAGGGGAGGGGCTCTGTTTGGGGTCTTTCCGACCCATACCATAGGCACCTCCGCACTGTGCAATCAACTGAGCCAACCACCAAGGCCTATCAAAGCCTGGGCGTCCTCACTGTGCCTCTTCAATGTGCGAGGGTCATGCTGTCCTTAGTGCCCCAGGTGGATTGATCCATAGTGGTTCGCGGCGGAGCTTCAAGCCTGCCCAGCCATTACGGTTGGCAGCTTGGCCATGCCCTCTGTGGTTCTGTACTTGATAAGTATGCCCCTTTTATGTCTTTCACGTGTCTTTTTAAAGGTAATTTCTATACTAATACATTTTTATAGAAGTGGTCAACAATTTTCAGGAAAAGAAATGATTGTACAAGAGAAAGAAAAGAATATACATAGCACATTCATCTTTTTTTTTGTTTAAGAATTTTTATTAAGTTTTCAAGAAGGAGATACAAACAGCAAAGAAAAAGACGAGGGTAATCACAAATTATGAACCATATTACAGCAAATAAATTACCGAATAATATATATAATGCTATATGTGAAAAGAGCAATGGAAGGAAAACAGTAAAAAGAAAAGGAAGAAGAAAAATAAAAAGGAGAAAAGATAGAAATAAGAAATATATTATTCCATGAGTAGAAAGATAAAAGACAGAAAGAGTTAATGCATAGGTGCATGGAAAGAGAGATAAGTCGTAAAAGGTAGCCAGAGGAGATCAGATTTAATTTTTTGCGAAAGAGTGAGAGAAGAAACAGTAGCAATTCTATGTTCATCACAAATAAAGTTCCACCAAGTCAATGAGGACATTTTGGAATTGTCTTTCCAAGATGATAAAATAACTTTGAATACTAATGCAATAAAAAGGTCAAATAGCAAGGAGATAGAGGAGGAGTCAACAACATCAGGTCAAGAAGAACCTAGAAAAATATTTTGCAATGATAAAGTAAAATCACAGTTAAAAATTTTCATACAAATGGACCAAACTGATTTTCAAAATATCAGTACATTTGAACAGTCATAAAGTTGATGACACAAAGTGCCGGTAGCATTAGAACAGGACCAACATAATGGAGAAGAGGAAGGGGAAAACTTGGAAATATAAACAGGTGTGATAACAGCTCTATTGTAAATAAAATACAAAGATTGGGTTATACAAGCAGCAGCAGAAACTTTAAATAACTTAGACCAAAATTTGTCCCAATCCGAAATAGAAAGAGAAATGGGCAAGTCGGTTTCCCACGCAACTTCAATGGTAGATTTAGGTCTTTTAGTAATGTGCCATGACAATAGTTTGTAAATCATAGCGGCTTTGGGTCTTTGTGTCTGAAATCAACTATATAATGGAGTAGGTGAAGTGAGAGAGGCTGTATCATCAGGAAGGTCAAAAGAAGCAAGCTGTAATTGCAAAGATCCTGAAATTACAATATATTCATTAAAGCATGAACTAGGTAAGTGAAACCGGGACTGCAATTCAACAAATGGAATAACAGAGTTTTGGTGAATTAAATGGTGCACAAAGATAATTCCCTTCTCCTTCCAAAATTTGTAATAGAACGATTCACCTTTATATTTGAGAAATGTATTATACCAGATGGTAGAGGATAAAAAAACATTGAAATGCAGTTAGGCCAGTGGTGAGAGTATTGTATAATAAATTCTAGGAGTTTTTAAAAATAGAATTATTAGATGTAAAAGTACAGTTTGACATACACTACATTCTGAAAAGAGAAATCCTAGTAAGGAACGCTCAAAAGCAATCCATTTAGGGATAGGAATATCAGCAAAATCATAAGCTAAAGCAAATGATTGTTTAATTAAGAAGGCCGAATGATAAGCTTTAAAATTAGGATAACGTACGACACCTTCAGATTTAGGACGTATATGTTTTGCAAGGACAATATGTGGGTGTTTCTTATTGCATAAAAATTGTGTACAAATAGTCAATTTATGAAAAATAGGATATGGGAATGCGAATAGGTAACATAGATATTGTATATAATACATGCGGTACAATCATCATTTTGATGGTGTCTAACCTACCCCACCAGGATAGAAATAGTGGAGACCATGTATGGAGGAGAGACTGGATTTTAGTGATTAATACATTAAACCTATACTTGTGTGGGAAAAGGAAGCAGAGAACCAAATACCAAGGTATTAGATTTTAGTGGGGCACCAAGCGAAATTAGCATCAGAAAACATTTATTGGTCACACATAGAATTCAGAGGTAGAACTTCAGTCTTAGAGAGGTTTAACTTATATCCAGAAATACTGGAATACAACCGAACCTCATCCATAAATGGAGGCAAGGAAGTAAGAGGATTAGACATATAGACTAATATATCATCAGCATATGCCGATATTTTTGTTTCTATAGAATTATAGGAGAAGCCAGAAATATGAGTATTGATTCAAATACGTTCAAGAAAGGGTTTAAGATATAAAACATATAGCAAGGGAGAAAGCGTACCTCTAGATAAGGAAAAAAAATTAGAAAAGCGGTTATTGACAAAAATACCAGCTCGTGGGCAGGAGTGTAATAGTTTGACATATGAAATGAATGTGGGTCCTAAGCCAAACCATTGGAGAGTTTTAAACATAATTTGCCAATTAATACAGTCAAAAGCCTTTTCAGCATCCAAAGACAGCGCTGCAAGGGGGAATTTGAATTTCTTGCCGTAGGAGATGATATTTGCAAATATTCTAGCATTGTCTGATGCTAACCTGCCCTTCACAAAACCTACTTGATCAGTCTTTATTAACAATGGAATAATATGCTTGAGACGAGATGCCAGAATTTGAGCAAATATTTTACAATCCTAGTTAATCAATGATATAGGTCTGTAATTTTTACAAAGTGAATCGTCCTTGTCTGGTTTAGGGATGTGGATTATTAAAGCATTCATAAAAGATCCACAGGCTTTAGCATTATCAATAAAGGAATAAAAACGTTGTAGAAGCTTGGGGACAATAATGGAGGCAAAAGTAGAATAAAATTCAACAGAGAGACAGTCGGGTCCTGGTGCTTTTGATTTTTTCAGAGATTTATTGCCATTAATAATGTCCTGGGAAGTCTTTACCCTCCAATGAGTGGAATTCATTAGGCGAGGATGGGGGAGGTGGGAGACCCTTGAAAAAAGTATCCAGATTTTGATTAGAGGGATGTGTCTCATCAGTATAAAGTGATTGACAATATTCATGAAAAACATCAGCAATATAGTAATCTGATGTCACTAAGTTTTTAGTGGAGTCATTCAAGATGGGTCCAATATTTTTACGTTCAGATTTGATTTTCAAATAATTGGCTAACATTTTACCCACCTTATTCTGGCCTCCATGATACTTAGATTTAACTTTAAGAAGAAGATTTACAAGCTTCGACTGTTGCAAGTTTATTAAGTTCGGATTTGGCTTTAATCAACTCATGAAGAGTTTTAGGGGATTTGGACGTAAGGTAATTATGCTCCAAAAATTTGAGTTGGTGTAATTGATCTGCATACTTTTTCCGATTTAGTTTTCTTTTTCCTTGAGACATAAGAAATAGCAAAGGCACGAAAAGAAGCCTTAAATGCATCCCAATTATTGGGAAAGGAAGTGTCTAATGGGTTATTGAATGTGAATTATTCATTAATAAAAGTAGTGGTTCTTTGATGAAAATATTGACAGATAATAAAAAGTTAAGTTTCCAACGGCTGAATTCTGGGGAATTAATGGATAAGTCTAGAAAAGAATGGACTGATGCATGGTCGGAAATGAAAATCGACCCAATTTCCGATGATTGAATGGATGGAAGAAGGGATTTGCTAACCAAAATATTATCAATCCTGGAACATGTTTGATGAACATTGGAAAAAAAATTATACTCCACAGAATCAGGATTACAAGTTTTCCATACATCATATAATGATTGAGAGGTAATGGCCGACTGGAACGCTTTGAGATTTATCAGGATTAAATTTACATTTAGATTGTCAGAAAAGGGGTTAATCCATTGATTAAAATCACCTGCTATAATAATGTTAGGGCAATCGATGGAGGCGAGTAGAATTTTAATGTCATTCCAAAATGTAGGGTCTGATTTTACTGGGCCATATATATTCAGCAAAACCAGAGTTTTGTTTTGTATACCAACCTTGGTCATTACCCAACGTCCATCATCATCATTTTGTGTAGACACAATTTGTACAGATAACGACTGTTGAAATAATATAGCAACAACCCCTTTCTTGCTAGAAGCAGGAGAATAAACTACTTGGCCCACCCATTGCCTTTTTATTTGAGTGATTCCCCTTCAGTACAATGTGTCTCTTGAAGAAAGGATACTTGAGAATTAAGTTTGGATAAGTGAGAGCGTACATTTTGTCTCTTGACTGGATGTCCAAGGCCACGTACGTTCCACGTTACAAACTTACACATGAAGGAGCGATGGGAGTGTTATACAGTAAAAGTTGATACACATCCGGGATATATCTAAAAAGGAAATTACACCACATATGAGAAGCCAAAAGGAAATATATTGCATAGAAACAAACACAACTGATAAACACATGGACCATATTTAACCTCTGCAAAAAAAAAAAAAAAAATGAACATAAACAAGGGGAAAAACAAGAAAGAAAAAGGAAGCAGAAACAGATCAGAGAAGATAGTTCAAGGAACAAAGTCTGGATCTATGAAAAAGTGACAAGGACAAATGCATGGGATGCAACAGCGCGAACAAGAGATGAAGCGACAGGGAGAAAGATAAAAGTGATAGAGTAAGAAACAGCCATAATGAGTAAGATAAACCAACAAGGCAACAAGATTGCTAGATTATAAGAAGAACCAGCAGCAGAACTTGGAGAAATACTTTGTAGGAATGATCTCAACTTAATGGGATCATCAAACGAACGTGTGAAGCCATCATGAGTAATTTTGCATAAGCAAGGATGACAGATACCATATCTAATGATCAATTGCCTCATTTGAGGACGTAGAGCCAAGAATTCTTTCCTTCTAGCATTAGTAGCATTCGAGAAGTCTTGAGATATGAAGATGTTGTGCCCCGACTATTTGAGGTGGCGTTTTGTTTTGGCTGCTGATAGGACTCAAATTAAGTCAGTAAATTCCACAAATAACATAATGATTCCTCTAGGCTTGGAAGCATGAAGTTGGGCTCAAAAAAGTTCTGGTACATTTTTTTTGAGGAAGAGAAGCATATCTGGACCTTCGAGATTTTCTGGCAGACCATAAAGACGTAGATTGTGTCTATTCCGATTTTCGAGGTCCTCCGTGTGTAGTTTTAGTCGGTGAATTTCCTGCTCCAAAATTGGAATTTTAGTAGACGCCATGAAGATCACTGATGCGTTGCTCCATGTCTAACACTTAAGCTTCCATACTAATCTACTTGTCCCCTATTTTTTTAAGCTTCTCATTAGTCGAGGACATAAAAGACTTAAGGGCTCTCACTTCATCCAGAATAATACCAAGTACAGGATTCTGAGAGAATAAAATGCGTGAAGAAGGATAATTTTTGGCGCTCCTAGGTTTGGTACCAGAAGATGATGCTTTGACAGAGATTGGAGCTGCATTCGCCATCTTGAAACGATGAGGTGAATGAGACGCAGTTTTAAGTGATGATTTCAATCTGTCCATATGCCTAGTTGAATCAATAAAGAACAAGGCTCCATAAAATACTATGCCAAAAAAAGAACATCACCCTCCATCAGCATTGTGGTAGGTGCTATCTGGCGATACAGGAAAGGCAAATATTAAGACAAAAGCCAGGAAGCAGGAGGCTAGGAGAGGTGACTAACATGCATAGAAAAAAATACATTAAGCTGTATGAAGTGCAGCAACTGACCAAACTATTTCTACTCATTAAAGTGGCAAAGGATGAGAGAAAAAAACAAAAAGATGCGAGCAAGTACAGAGAGGGGAAAAAAAACTGCTTAAATTGAGATAAGCTGACCGCAAGGGCTCATCATGTACTCTGAGAGCGGAAATATTATAAGGTAATTGCAGTTAGTAGAGCTCTTGTTGAAAGAAAGCAGGGCAGTTTCTCAAAAATGAATTATAAAAAAAAGCACACACAAAAAGAGAAAAGCGATGTAGAGTTAATTCATTAAAAACAATGGTTTACCTGGAGCTGTGTGAGTCAGGGGGACTGCACAAAATGGCGGCAGCTGCTCACATCTCTGAGGAGAATAGTATCATTGCTGCCACAAGCTTGCCAAAAGTTTTAAAGGGGTCAGCGCAGTTGTAATCACTGCTCCCACCTTTCAGTTGCAGGGATCCATGGTCGTGGTTGCCGACAAAGGTCAAATGCGGGCTGAAATTTCCATCGGAGCTCCGCGGTCAGGCGGAGCTCACAGATAAGCCACGTGAGACCACGCCCCCCAGCACATTCATCTTTATACAAACCTTTTTTGGTAAAACAGGGTTTTCTTTGGACTCAAGATGACGTTGATATGGAGCTAGATTGATGATTGTAGAAAGATTCTTGGAAATGTCTGCACCTTTAATCTCACTTTTGGCCAGCCAGGTGTGAAAACACCACTCCAGATTCCTTTCAGTGAATACTCTAAATTCCTCATGCCAAGTAGATAGACGTAGCACAGAATGTATAGTCTGTAATATCAATTTCTTTTGTATAACAAAAATTATTTGTAGTGAATGCCCTTTTTCAGGTCCAGAGTAGGTGAATATTTTAGCTTTTCTGGTCAGGACCTTTTGTACACCACATCATCCCTTATCTTTAGTGTTGTTCCAAGAATTGGTTTGTAATGTATCGAGTTTTATGTGTCTTCAAGTTGAAAGTAGCCCTAAGCCAAATTGATGGAATGTTCCCTCTGACCTCCTTCATCTAAACTCAGTTGAAAGACAGTGAAGAGATCAATTTGTGAATTGAAAAGAGAGTGAGACCCCTATTGCTAATGATAGGGGGTGTAATATATTGCCCTTTATTCACAACAGTTGGCAAAGGTTTGTTTTTGGACTACATAAAGCTCAGTGGACCACTTTGAGAAGATCCAAATGGGGTTTGAAACATTTTGGAGTTGTCATGCTAAATAGTGGTTTGTCTCACTTCCTTTATGATTGTAAAAACACAAGATCTCTATGGATGGTACTATATCCTCTGTTAAAAGAATCAGTGATATTGATTTAACCCTGAACTAATGCATTCATTTGCTTAAACGTGCAGGGTGTCACCTCTGTGGATGTTCTACACTCTGAACTTTGACTATTTGCATATTTCATATTTCTCAAGATATGCATCAGAATTGTTCTTGTGTATTGGAAACCTAGGCTTGAAATATAATTACACCTATGGTGTGCTAAGGTACTTCTAAACACTAAAATGGCATTTCTTTATTTAATAATTTAATCTAATGTATGCTTACCTTTAAATTTTTGCAAGTGGTTTCAGTGAGAAAAATACTTTAATGCATTTACATTAAATAATTGGCCTTACAGGAAAATAATTTCAACAAACCAGTATAGTTGGAGCAAAACAATAGGATATGTATCAGTGGCACACAAGTGGCATTTAATCTTCATCCTAGTCATGCAAAAAAAGAATAAACTATGATCAAGTAATATAACTAATCCCCCACCTGGATACCAAACCAATCAAAACCTGATCTCATCCATTAGCTGTTCTATCCATTATTAGGGGGAAGTGCATGTGCGTGTGTATTGAAGTCCAGATACAGACCTAGTAGATCTGTCAGTGCTCGAACCTCTGCCCAAGGGTGTGATGAGCGCTAGATCTGTGTGTCCAACTCCGCCTTGCCACCGTATTGCATCAAGGATCTGAGCCTTGTGCTTGAAAGCCTTCCAATAGCCTATCCCATTCCATAGAGATAGTAGTTTTTCGCAGACCCATGTATTCCTTCTGCCTGAGGGCTTCACTCTGCAAGACCCCAATGATGGACCTCCTCCTGCCAGTCCTTCACTCTTGGGGTTCCTGGGGACTTTCAGAATTTAGTAAGCAAGTGTTTCACTAGTGGCTACGCCGGATTTGTGACTCCCACCTTGGAACAGGTCTCATGGGCAGTCCAAGTAAACACTGTTATCCCAACTAGCATGCCCCGTGACCTCACTTCATGCTCCGGCTATTCCCACCCAGTAGCTTGAAAGTTGCGGACAATCTCACAGCATATGAATTAGGTCTGCTCCGTGCTCACAGTAACAGGTACACACCAAGGACTCCGCAGGGTACATGTGGTTAGTTTTGTTCGACGTTAAGTATGCTCTGTGTATTATGGCAAATTGGATTAACTTAAATCTCGAGTTGCAAGATATTTTTAACATGCACACCCATTCCTTTTCTGTGAGTCCCCGAGCCAGATCAGTCTCCCACCCACATTTCAAGGAAGTGAGTGGTGCCATAAGGTGTTCCTGAAATCCATTGTACAACCAGTGCACTAACTGTCGACCGTGCCCCATTGTGTGAAGTGCCTGGAGGAGTTCATGGGGGTGTGGGCTCCAGTCTGTCCGTTAGCCAGTATTTACGCACACATCAAAGGATGCTGGCATGAGTGAGGAATAGGGAGTCTGGGAGACTGAGTGTATATAAAATTCTCGTGAGTCATTGGGGAGCCATCCCCAAATAGGTCTCTCCTTACTCCCAGAGAACCGGTCTACTTATTTTCAGGGTGCCCGAAGCAGTAAGGAGGTCTCACAGGGGAATATTAGGTGCACAAAGCACCTGGATGGATGTACATTTTGTCGCTAGTCTCCAGTATGTCTATGCAATACACAATAGTAATGTATGTAGGGGCAGCGCTGGGGCATCAGGACATAGCAGTCTGTGTAACTGCCCACGCTCTAGCTGAGCCTTAGTATGGTCGGTTTCGGACAAACTATAACCAGTTAGCCAACTTGCCCACCACTGTAGTTGCCCGGCTATACAAATAGACTTTGAAATATGGGATACCTATTCCATCTTTATCTGTCTACAGTTGAAATTTATCTAGACTGACTCTGTGGCGCCCTTGCCCCATAACAGGTCAATCAGTATAGTATTCAATAGTTTAAACACCCAGGCCGGTACTACAATTGGTGAGTTCAAAAAGTGATACAACAAGCGTGCAGCATCACCATCTTCGCAAGGGCCAGCCCTCCGGCTTCAGAAAGAGGTAATGCAACTCGGAAGGCTACCTGTGATTTCAGTGATGCAATCATATGTGTAAATGTAAATGTATTTGAGCTTATATAGCGCACAGCTACCCACAAAGGGTTTCCCGGCGCTTGCTTAGGGAACCCGTCCTGGTATTCCCCTGTGAGATAACCCCGGCAGGGTATCCACAAGGTGAAAGCCAGGCATCCCGCCGCGAGGGGCCGTTGTGGAGATTAAGCAAGCTATTGCCCAGAGTCGCAGAGTGTGAACCCGTGAGTCGAGAAGGCACCGGAGCGAGAATTATCGAGTCCGTGGAATTTTTGAGCCCAAGACCCGCCGAGGCGGGGAATTGAACCCTGGTCCAGGGCCGATCTCAGCTTCCGGGTCTGCCGCCTCTAACCCCTGAGCCACACTTCACCATATGTGTGAGATTACCTTCAAATAAATCCGGGCCGTCCCTGTGAATTTGAACTCAAAGATATCGAAGGGTGCAAGGGGCCACTGGTATAGTTGAGCCACTGAACTGGAGTGTGGGCTCCGTATACGTGCCAGTGTAGACAGCAATTGGGCCATCTCTACCGGTCCCTCCCAAATATCCTTAATGTAAAAGATCATATTGTTCCCATAGAGCAATATAGTATGCACTACATTGCCTGCCGGGATCCTTTGGTGATCTGTCTCTCATCAAATCCTTAGAAGTCGAGGTTCAATTGCCAATATGAAAAATAAGGGGTAAAGGGAACAACCCTGCCTCTTTCCCGTCATATCGGGTAGGCATCCGATATGTATGGGCCTGTTCTAGCTCTAGCCGTGGGAGCAGTATAACGCAGTTTAACCCATTTATTAAAGACCAGTGGTATCTCAAATCGTGCCAAGACTGCTAGCATGAAATTCCAGCTCGGGGAAACGAAAACTGGCTGAATATCCAATGATAGGCATATGGGTAAAGGTTCTGGCTTGCATCCATTATCTTAAACAATTGCCGAATATTCAAGGTTGTGTCTTGGTGAGGAAGAAACCCACACTGGTCCATATTTATCAGTTGTGGGAGCAATTGAGGAACCAGGATCAGAATTTTATATTCAGTGTTTAGTATCAACAGCAGGCGATATGAGGATAATTCCAGTGGGGCTACTCTGGTTTCAGCAAGGATGTCACTATTACATCTCTAGAGGGGAGAAAGCCAGTGAAAAGGGATAGAGTTTTCCTAGATGTGGGACTAGTTTAGTGACATACGTAGAATAAAACCCCACAGGGAGTCCATCGGACCCCAGCATGTTATTGCGTGCCAGCTCTTTCAGAGCCACCTTGATTTTGTTTACCGTGATATCAATAGAGAGATCCTCTTTGTCAACTACCTGCACCTTCTGGAGTCATGCCCGCTGGAGGAACCCAGTCTGCTCTGCTGGGTTAGGAGTAGGTTGAGCGGAGTATAACTCTGTGTACTAGTCACAGAATTTTGTGTTGATCCCAAGTTGTTACCTCTGTGCCCAAGGCTGGAGTATCAATCACTAGGATCGGCATGGGGGAGAGGTCCAGATTAATCGGGCATGCTAGTAGTGTATCCAATGTATCCACTTCAATGTGCATCCTTCTGTATACATCCTATGGTCCGCCACTTGGAGATGTTCTAGTAATTCTGCATTCTGGACCTTGGCTACCTGGAACAGGGGTGGGCATATGGGCATTATTAATCACTGCTCTCTCACAGAGGCCTAGGGCGTCCTGTACGCACCTAAGTTCTGAGAGAATACCTTTCTAGCCCCCTCCATTGTGTTAAGCTTCGCCCAGGATCACCATCTTGAATGCCTCTCACTCGAACATAGGTGAGGAGGCAGTGGCAGGGCTCTCAGCGAAGTATGTGTTACTCGCGGTTGCCAGGTTTTCCCAGAACACTTCATCTTTTAAAAGACTAGGTTGAGGCCTCCATATGAGGGTTGGAGGTGGTACACAGCCCCATAACAGCACAATCTCTAGGGGATTATGATCTGATATAGTCTTATCCACGTAGGTGGCATGTGTAACACTCGCCTGAAGATGTGCTGGGCATAAGAATTGGCCCAATCCTGAATGCAGTGCATGTGGATGCAAGTAAAATTAATACTCCCTCATGCCCTCATTGCGGACGCACCATACATTGATCAGCCTCCAGCCGTCCACCCATTGTTTTAGCATGCAGGTTTGTCGCCCGGCAGTGGTGGGTGTGATCTATCCAGAGTGACATGTAGTACAGCATTGAAATCCCCTCCCAGAACCCAAGGGCAAGGGGCCCCAGTCAGTTAATACGGATGGCAAGTGTGCTTAAAAGACATCCTGATCTGTGTTAGCTGCATAAATACACCCTAGCACGATTGCTTCTCCACCTAGAGTGCCCCTCAATTGCACCTAGCAACCCTGTGTGTCTATCCTGGAGTCTTGGACCCCAAATGTTATTCCCGAACTGATCCAGATCACTGTCTCCCGTGAGTAGGCCGAATAGGATTTGTGAAATAGTTGCCCTTGCCATACTGAGACAGCTCCTAAAGCCTTCTTACGCACTTTTCCGATCTCCTCAGACATCTCTCTTTAGTGAGGTTGGATTCCATATAATGTCATGCTTTATTACATATGAATTCACAGTTGACAATGATGATGACCTTGGTTAAATGTGTATGTATTTTATGCATGTATCTTTCTGTATACTCTATATTTGAAATAATTAATTTCGAAATAAAATAAAAATGTAGTCAAATGAGCTGGTATGTTTTTTTTCCTTACAGAACCTAGCAAGTTATGATGTTTGCAGTCTTCTCCTTGGAACATCCACATTGCTCGTTTGGGTGGGAGTCATCCGATATTTAGGATACTTTCAGAAATATAACGTAAGCTTTTTACTTCTGTGGAATGAACGTTACAGAAATCAAAAGTAGCTTGTACCACGGGTAAAATGATTTGAGGGATTATTTGTAGCAAGGTGTCAAAATGGAGTTGTGTGTGAGATTATGCTTTCAGTATCAAAGTTCTTTTACTAATGGATATTCATTGACAATTTATCGATTACCCGTTTACGTTATCTTGCATCAGTAGTGTTGTAATAATAATATCTGAAAGAACGTAGAATAAATCTGTGCACAGTGTTATGTCAGCATTTGCAACAACAGGGTGAGGGATAGAGTAAACATACAGTGCTAGGTTTTGATTCAGAAATTGTATAAATACATTGTATTTGTTATAATCTAAGAAAAGGATGCCTACGTGTACCAACCTTTAAAGCCTGCATTATTTTAAAAAAATGTGTAAAATATAATTGAATGAAATAACTTCAAAACAGACTCTGGAGACTAGAAAATGTTTTATATTGTAAGAGCAAAGTTGAAAAAAATCAGTCTAAAATCTCTTAATACACTCAGTAGTTATAATGCTGTGAATGTTGTGCACGCCTGCTTTTGAGTTACAGGTGACCCTTAACTTCTTTTTAAAACATTTTTTTTATCTTAATTGTGCTACTCCCTTTTTGCTGATCTGCAATCGGCCATGTTGAGACAGTTTGCCACCTTCTCTCACCTGTGCAGCAGTTGCACAGGCAGAGTGGCCCACTTCTTCTTTTGAGGACTGTTACATCATCCCACTCATACCTCCTATCTTGGCCATTTACAATCTACCAGGGACTATCAAATCATATTTGCAGACCTTCATGCCATCCTAAATTGTCTTATATTTGAAACCTTCATCCAAACATTCACAAAAGATTACTCTGTTTTCTGAATGTTTCTGATCACTTTATGCAAAACTCACTACACCACCAACTCCACCTATACACACATGAAGCAACTCAGTGGACTTGTCTCATCACATTTAAAAAGCATACCTCAATATCTAACCTCTATTTGCCAACCTCCTCTTTATTGCGTCATCCTACACAAATTCAAATTTCAAAATCTTTATTCAGATTTATTACAAAGTACATAAAATACTTAAAAGAATAAAAGCATTTACAATACACTCTTTACATTACCTTTTTAAACAAAAGTGGGGTCAGCAACTTTATATGACATACTCCATTGTGTAAAACAAACACGGGGGTTGTATAACTTTAAAATTCTCATTATTAGAGTCAGTAACATTATGTAAACGAGCACTCGATATAAAACAAAAGCTATATTTATAAATATAAGATTTCATAAGATCTAAAAGGAGCCGACAGCATTTGTGAATGGGCACTCGCAGATGTAAAGTCAACAGCATTTTGGAAAAAAACACATCATTTTAGGGCAAAGCTATAATTGTAGATAAGATTTCATAAAAAGCTCGTAGGACAAGCGAACAACGTTTTGTAAACAGACACTCAGGATTATACAACCGCTCTGGCCAGTGTATAAAAGACATAATATGTTCTTACAAAAATCTTGTGTGTGGCTCATTTGTTTTACATGAGGCTTGCTGTTTATTAATGAATGTGACAGGCGAAGAAAAATGATGAGTTAACATTTACTATAAGGACTCCATGTCATAGGCATATTTGATAAATCCCTTTCAATGCTCTCTCTCATAATTGTCTTTCCATATGGTTTAGGGAATTCCCTCTCTTGATTGCAGATTTAACATATGTCAGTATTATATAGCATGTACAAATATTTTACAATTTACATATGAAACGAGAAGCATCCTAATAATAAAGCTTCTGGTCTAAAAACGGGATACAAAACTCGTTTTCTAATTTCGTTATAAAAACTGAAGAACATTATGAAGTGGAATGTTGATTTGATAGTTCTCCTATCGCAGGGTTATTTGTGGTAGTTTTCTGTACATACTTCTGATTTAGGAAAATTCACCACATAATGCAACAAACCTAACCGCTTTCTTGTTAGATAGAATCTATTGTGCTCGTTTTTATGGCAATGAGATAGCCCTGTGTTCCCAGTTGTACAGGTCTTAAACAGTGTCTAGTTACAGATGGCTTATTCTTCTCTTTATGGGCTCTAGAAGACTCTCTATTACCATTAAAGATTAGTTTCAGATCCTTTTTGGTATATTGCAAGACACTTCTTGGAGTCTTCATACTGACATTAACTTCAATTTCTAGTAGGACTATTTTAGTATGCTAGCCAGGGGATTTTACCCCAGTGCTCTAATTTAAAGCAATCTTCTATTATATCCTTTGAAACTTGTGTGCCTTCTTTGCTCCAGATACTGTATCAACAAAGTCACAGTGCATAGCTGCATCATGTCTACTACACACAGAACATTAAGTTCTCTGTGTGTAACATATGTTGAGGTAGATTTGGAAAACTGCAAGCAATCTACGTAGTAAAGAGTTCTTCTGTGATTGTAATAGTGTGGTGTTTGAAATACCCCAAATTGCTACCTCATATGTGATCGCTGGTAAGTGTTTACTCCTATAAAGTTCTAGATTTCTCTAACCGGTTCAGTGATTATCTTTATTTATGAATCTGAATAGGATATCTGATGTCCTTACAAACTTTTATTTCGCTGTTATAATTTGTGAGTCCCAGTTTCCTCCTGATGAAAATGAAATGCCCAAATAATTGAAGTTCTGTGTTTTAGCTAGTTGTTGGCCCTTTGCATATTGGGCTCTTGTCTTAACCTTCCCTGTTCCACAGTTCATAATAAATGATTTCATAAGATTTAATCTTGGTCTCTCTCCTCCATGAAGTTGACAAAGTTGTAAAGTTGGTAGAGGTAATATATATTTCTTTGTATTGTTCTACTGATTCCAAATTATATTTAATCAATAGGTTGGTCAGACTTTCTCCATACATGTCATGAAGGAAGTGTGCCGGTCTATTCCCCTGACCATCCCTGTAATCACAGAAAGAGCCAGGTGCATGTAAACAGCTACTTATGTTAAAATCACCTCCCCAGATATAAACAGTCAGCCTCTTTGCTAGTAGCAAATTTTACCAATTTCTTCTCTAGGTCCAGACAACTGCATGTCTTGCATTGTCATTGACATTATTATAAATATTAGCCAGTGCAATGTTAATTTTTCAATCATTATGGTGATGGACTAACTGGGAATATGGTAATTCAATATCTTTTAAAAATTACTTTTACATGTGTTTGTGTTGAAATAAGTACCGTCAGTCCTTCCTTTACCTGTCCTTTAGTTGAAGGAGTTTCTGGAGTAGCTAAGGTAATAAAACCATCTATATCAAAGCCTTCCACCTGCCAAGTTTATTGTAATCATATCACCTGTGCTGAATTTATCAAGCTTACCCAATCTACGTTTGATCATTTATTTTTCATTCCAGCCACATTCCATGACTTAATGGGCAAAGTATTACCAGGATCATTTGTTTTCTCTCGCTGTTTGAGTAAGTTTAACGTTTATAGCCACTGGGGAACCTTGAGGATCTTTTGGCCCATTTGTCTGCTCCTGTCAATCCTGGTCATTAAGGGTGGACATGGTGGAAAAATTGGTTAAAGTGGTGTAAAATCTATGTTGAGAACCCTGTAGTTTGAATTTGAATGCTTGGGGTCTATAAAAAAAAAAGCCCAGTGGCACCGCTGTAATCTTCCCAAATGTATTACTTGTATACTACAATGTAGATCTTTTAATGGGGACCTGACAATCGTTGAGTGGCAAAAGTTTACTATGATGCCGTCTCCACATCCTGTTTTTTGCATACCCCACCAAATTCACTCTTCTTACCATGATTATCTCTTGTAACAAGAAACTAGTATTACAAATTTGAGCTGACATCCAGTGGACTACTTTGTTTTTCAGGTCCATCCAGGTTTTAGTAGCAAGTTGTTCTAATTTAGCAATGTTCTTCAAGATAATAACATGTGAGTGGCTTCAGGTAAAAAATTAAAAGTTCCAGGGGTGAGTTCTGTGGCTTGATTGTTGGGCTTGTCCTGTTGATGCACATCTGCACTAAGCGCCAGAGTGAGATGTTGGGGGTGAAAAAAGAAAGCATGTTTTGTTGTCATTGTGGATTGAGTAGGAAGTGTTGCGCTATATTGTGTGAGTTTTCTGATGAGGGAGTTGGGGATTTGTGCATGAGTAAGCTAAGAGATGAGCTCTGTGATGGTGTTTTTGAGTTTGCAATGTGGGGAGCCTTAAACGTGGGTGTGTTTGAGTGCACCAAGTATGGTACCCTTTCTACTGCAATTTAGTGAGCTGCTCAATTAAATGTAGTCAATTTGGATTCACGAATGTGCTCAGAGAATGGAAATATTGCTGGGTGAGAATGTGGATACTGGTGTTATCTATTTGGAGGTGTCTGAGTGATGCATCCATGATGTAGAAAGTTTGAATATGTAATTATGTACTGAAAGGCATACAGTATGATGTGTTTGTGCAGAATGCACAGGATTACGTTTGGGGGTACCATTTGTTCTCAGTACACATCTGAGCGGGAGGCCTATTGTGTTCCACTGTAAAGGTGTTTTTATTCGGCAGTGTAATGTTAGTAATGAGTATTTTGGCAGCTTCTGCTTGTGGGGATGATTGAGTTTTATATATGTAGGTGCATGAATCATCTGAAATCAAACAGTATGTTTTGGTCATGTGGTGAGAGGTTGAACAGATCAGTGGTGGCTCCTCCGCTAAGGTGGAGGAGTGTCGCCCCACTGCTATTTGAGAAGGGCAAGGAAGAAAAATAAAATGGTAATAACAAGCGATTATTACAATTTTATTTTTCTGCGATGGACTGAGCCTGGTTGGGGCTGGGATGAGCTTGGCAGAGTGAGGAGTGTTTTTTGCACTTAAGTGCACATGACTATTTAGCCTCCCCTCCTTGGCCGGCCAAACCGTCATGCGTACTTGGTATGTTCTCCAACACAGCCCTGTAGAGAACATGCCTAGACGCTGCCGGAGCATCCAAACGGAACGCTCAGATCAATCATGGCGCTGCTTCTGCAGTTTCGTGATTGTCTGGGAGAGTCTGCTTTCGGTGGCTGCTTCTAGTGTAGAATAAGGAGGATGGAGGAGAGGTGTGCAGCCGCTGCGGTGAAGAGAAGGTAAGTTTGTTTCATTTTTTTTTATCCATTTCACCAATGCTCTCATACCACCCCTGCTCAGAGGCAGCCACCACTGGAACAGATGTTGGCCTATAGAGGGTGTGCTAAAAAAATAAGCATTTGCAATGCAATATGTCTCGCATTTGCAAGAGTTAGAGCTATTGGCATTGTAAATGACAATGCCTTTTATTTATGTGCTTTGAAAACCTGCAAGTGGTGCACATGCCATTACTCTTACAAGAGAAAAATAAATGTTTGACATGTTCCTACTCACTCAGCCAATCCTTTCTAAGACAAGGTAACCTTCACCTACGTTTCACTCGGACACCATCCACAACAATTAAATGAGAAAAATAATGGATCAAAGCCAAGGGGACATCCTAATGATCCGAGAGGTCAGGGCAAACACTGTAAGGAAATGCAGTGAGCTCAGCTTGCCACCAACGTTGGTTTCAGTATAAAATGTGTACACATTTACAAAATGTAACAATTTGAAGGCATTTGTATTGCTCCTCAAATGATCTAGGGTTGTAATAAACACAAGCATAAGCATAAATGAAAGACTGGTGATTATTTGCTTTAAAAAAATGCACAAAAAAATGCTTCAACTTGGAAAAACGTTTTGCTGCTATAGCCCAGGCCTCAGGCAGTAGGACGTGACCGAACCAAACCATGCTGCCCACATACCCCCGCAGTCAACCTTCACCATCCAGTTTCTCCACGTTATTATATTTTCTGATTCAAAACAATCATCACCATTACAGATCACACCTGTGGTCAAAAATGGGATTTAGAAAGTGTTAAAGGCACGTGTAACTAAGCGTAAGAACACCAGGCTTGTTGCAGGCACATACTTCAGCAGTTAATTATTCAAGCATAATCTAAATTCAAATATATGGCTTTGTTCTGAAGAATTTCAAATGAATTCAACACTCACCATTCCCACTTCTAGCCCCACTTTGTTTTTCTAAAATGTGCCCTCAATATGTGTAGCGGGTGCACATACATGCAAGGCTCAGTTCTCCGCAGTACATCTTTCAATGAAAAATGAACATGAAAACAATTATTCAGGTCTCTAAACAGCAAGAAAGGGTTTATTGCCCCCCCCCCTTCCTTAAAACGGCCTGCCGAGCCTAAAGCAGTCATTTCAATGTACCGGATATCTGGCCAGAAGAATTAGTACACACAATTACACGTGCATCTGCGTCATAAAGAATACAGAGTCTGTTGGTCCAAAGTGTGCAGTCCGCAACCAGGTGTAAAGGTTTCACCAGGAAGAGGGCAGCCGGGACGTACTGGCTGGCAGAATGTCATGCTGCAAGAGATACCCTTGGCGCCCTTGTACTTGGGCAAGGAAACGTAACAACATGCTGTCACAGACTACTGAGATTACACAGATACACAAACATATAATCAAGGGCTCGCCAAGAACGAATCAGACCAGAGCCCTGCTGCAGCCTCCTAGATGTGGTGCCAGCACTACTGGTTATGCTGGTCAAAAGCAAGGACACATCTTTGCCTGCCTGCCTACCTAACGAGCCATTGTCTTGTTCACTGCTGTATATTCCCTGATGAACGCAGTCACTGTGTGGGAGTGTGCACGCTGGCTTTTTTAGCAGCAAGAGGAAAAGCTGGTGCCGAGCAGTTAACGAACTTTACTCTTGTCCAACCCCCCAAACCTCTTTGAGCCTGTTCAAATTTAAAAACAGCTTATATCACCTTGGAGACTGTCCAAGGAACGAGAAAACCTCAGAAAACGACTCAAAGAGGCAAAAAACTGCAATAAAATACAACCTACAAAAAGGGAACAAGTCGGGCGTGGCACGTTTGTGAAAATATCAGGCGCCATTGGTAATAACAAGCAATATATCAACAACTATCACTAACTGTCTGTTTATCGGATTTATGAGACTGTAATGCCAGCTCTCCCTTGATCATCAAGACTCTATGCAATCTTTTCGGTCCAAGTCTTTCTTTTAATCTCTATTGCCTAATCACCTCTATCTTTCTATCCCCTGTTTTGTTGTTGCTTTCTCGTCTCCTTTCCATTATGTTATGCCAATCCGCATGCCGGGCAGTTTTGTATTATGCTCTGTTACATGGGTCTCAGTGTGCTGGTGCAGTTTCTCACCTCAGTCCTCCGGTACATTGTGGCTTCCCCTTAGGCCTGTGTCCCAACACCTGAATGGGGACGTAATGCAGTTCTTCCTGCTCTCCGCTGAAGCTCCCTCGCGAACGTCCCACACTTCCATCACCCTCACCTCCGAAGTCGGAGTTGATGGAGTCGCAGTGACGCTCGTACTGTCCGAGGGAGGACATGATGCTCGGTGACCTGAAGACAGCAAACTGAAGAGTCGCAAAAAGAATACCTTGTAGTACGGAGGACAGGGAACAAGAAGACTGCAACAGTAAGAGCAGCACAAAGCGTATTCACAAACAGGGCTTTGGCTGCACAAATGGACATATGGGTTTTTAAGCTCCACTCTCTCGCGGGTCTGTAGACCCTTCCTCTCCCTGTGGCCTTCACGCCATGCACACCATCAGACCTACGGAGAAAGCCACCATGTTATTATGCACCGGAAGCGCAATTCTGCTTTTGCTGTCTATTTTCACGAGATACTTCCGGTCTCAAACTGCAATCAAAACACATTGAAGTTCGGCATCATCAAAGCCCCCAATTCACACGCAACTCATGCCGATGCTTACGAAACCTGCTGTGACTTAACCCGAGCCTCCATCTCACTAGTGCGTCTCCAAACTTCCATGCCACAGGTGCGCTGTTTCCTTACTAATTATTTAACTTGCAAGCCTCAGATAGCTAATTCATCTAAATCACAAGCATGTTCACACGTGGCATGAAAAAAAAATTAATATGTGTGCCGTGAGCGTTACCTGGGGTTGAACAGGCTGGCACTGGCCTGGGGCTCCACGGACTTCGGGACACTAGGCTCCTTGTGAAGCTGCATGGAGAAAGAGCTGGCAGCCCTTTCGGTTTCGAGCGCACCTCTCAGCTCAACGCTCATGTCCTGCTGGGCGGCCCCTCTCTCCAGCGGTGACGCGCGTGAAGGAAATCCCGGTTCCTGGCCAACGCCTACCTTGACAAACAAGGGGCAGGTGGTGGTGGGGGCTGCAACACTGCGAAAAGTGGCGCGCGGATATTAAAGTATGCGCAAATAAGGCGCCATGTTTTTTTTTTTTAATCCTCATTTGCCTGGCCCTCCTCTTAATTAGCCTCCAACTGCCATGCACGTATTGAATCAAAGTGCAAAGTTATCACTGCACCTGAGAACGGAATTGGTGAGAATCGGCAGGAGATGGCCCGAAGAGGAAAGGGGGATGACTCCAAACTTGGCATTAAAGCCTGTTGAACCAGCCATTGAACCGAGAGGAGGGGCCTAGTTCTTGGAGTTTTATGGCATAATCATTGGACCGGGAAAAAAAAAAAAGACCCCGGTTACTGTCTCCATTGAGTCAAAAGGTTCCAGAAAGCCAGGTTGCGTGAGCCGCATGATCTCAGCATGTTTGTTTTAGAGGTTGCATACAGAGATGACAACCAATTTGCATGTGTTGGTGCCAAGTTTTCTGTCCAAACCTTGCATATCTCTCTTCTTGCAAGCAGTATTGCATAGAGCAAAAATGTCTGTGCATGACCCTTTATGCTGTTATCCCATCTGACTATAATCAGGGGTAGTGTGATGGTAACCGAGATGTTAAGAATGGAGTCCAAGGTTGCTTTCACTTCATTCCAGAACTGTAATATACTAGGGCATTCTTTAAACTTATGGATGTCCGAAGCCGCAAGATAGTTACATTTATTGCATTTCTTCCCTGGAATGAATTTAGACAGTTTTAAGGGAGAAAAATAGGCTCGATGTATCGTAAAGAAATGGTTACGCCTAAGCCATGCAGGTTTAACGCACTTATATAACAAGGTACAGGATTTCTGCCAGATTTCGATGCTTTGAACCCCTAGTTCTGTTCCCCATAATTGTTCCGGGAGGGTAAATTCTCCATCGATCTCTTCTAACAGGTTCCAGTACCACTGCGAAACTTCTTTGCCCCCTCCTGATTGTTCTACCAATTTTCCTTCAGCGATACTATACTTCCCAAGTGTTACCCCTGTCCTAGCCAGTGCTTTGACCCAACTGTCTAGTTGTATAAACTTGAACCTCGAAAACTCCAAGCCCAGTTGTTCCCGTAACTCCTCCCAGGGCCTCAGTGATTCGCCTACCAACAAATCACCCCATGTTGATAATCCTCCTTCTCTCAGCGGGATTGCCAGCCTATCTTTCAGACAAAGCGTCAACCCCGGAGATTCCCAAATGGGTGCAAAATTTGAAAAATATGGCAGACCTAGTTTTTTCCTAATATGTGACCAGGCCTTCGCCTGGGACATAAGAATTTTTAACTTAACTTTTAACAATTGATATCGCCTCATCCTTCTCCCTTCCGTTGGCAACACTCACCTTAGATGCGACCAAAGCCTTTGATAGGGTTAATTGGCCCTATCTTGGTGCTGTCTTGAAGAAGTTCAACTTTGGTGAGAAGTTCTGTCGCACTGTAGCACTCATGTACAATGCACCATCTGCACGGCTCTTAATAAATGGTACATTGTCTGATTCATTCAAAATCTCGAGAAGTACCAGACAAGGCTGCCCGCTTTCTCCCCTCCTCTTTAATCTGTATATTGAACCGTTTGCAGAAGTCCTAAGGCGGGATGCACTTATTCCATCTTTCAGATTTGGGGACTGGGAAAGGCGGGTAGCTCTCTAAGCAGACGACATTTTAATTTTTACTTCAGATCCGGAGACTACATTCCCAGAGGTAATTAAGAGAGCTGAAGAGTTTGGTCGCATTTCGGGATCTGAGATCAACCCAAGTAAAACCGACATCATGGCATGAATATCTCCGATTTACAGCTGGATGTAACTAACTCAATGCGATACCTGGGCATTCGGGTAGTACAAGATGTCGGAAAAATTGCCAAAGTTAATCTTGAGAGAGTGTTCAACGAGAGTAGGAAACTGCTAAAATCTTGGGCCAACCTTCCGCTGACTATGCTCGGTAGAATAAGTCTGATGAAAAAAAAAAGTAGTCCCTCCATTAAAAGATACCCCGCTGCACTGTAGGTTAATTGTAGTTGGTCGATGCTGCTTCCTCCAGAAACGGAACAAAATGTAAGGGATGTAATAAGCAAAATAACAACAGCAATGGCAGATTTCACCAACGGCAAGCAACTAAACAAAGAGAAATCCATGCGTGGAGTTTGACTACTAATACTAATTACTTTATGCCTCGTAGAGGCAGCGCATGCGCTGCCCTATGCGAGACCTAAAAAGTGGAAAGGTTGAGACTGTGTGTGACCTTTAGTGAAAAGATTAGTTTGCGGTTATTTTGGAATAGTGAGGGTGTGTCGAGAAAGCAGCAGGGTAAGGATGATTTGGTTGGATCTGGTGTGCATGTGAAGATGCTAGCAATACAGTAACAATCATGGGAGAGGAGGTGTCTCAAGGTGGGATGCCAATGGATGGTTTTGGTATACCGAGGCTGTTAGATCAAGTCTTTCATTTGCTTTCTTGATCAGGATTCCCACTCCACAAAGGAAAGTAACTGTTTGCCTGACAACAATTGCCGGTCATTATTTCAAGCGTATATTTACCCAAAGCATCTCTTCCTTCAGTTATTGATATAAATGTTTGTTGGTTCTGTCACTATATCAGTTCCAGTATATAGTGCTACCATAATATCATGGGAAGACATTCGAGGACCACAATATCTAGAAGGTGAGTGTATATAGGGTAGTATAGATGTTTTTATTCTTACTTCCACATCTACATACCTTGAAGTTGTACATTGTCACGGTACAGATATATGGAGCTAAGTAGGTCAGACTTGCACTTACATGTATAATTCTATCATGTTGCAATCTGGGTCCTCACTATTTTGATAATGTTCATATGGTAACACAATATTCTGGAAACAATATTCTGTTTGAATAGCAAACATTTTGTGTAACTTTACCTTAAATGAGCGCTCATTAACAGCATAAACCCAGCGAGTATATCATCATCATAAACTCAGTGAAATCCTGAAAATAGTTAAGCACTTAGAGCGGAATGCTTCTTTAAACCAATGTGTAACTAAATCTCAAATCTGGCAGCTATGGTTAGTGATTTAATTTATTTTTATATTTAGTTGTGTTTACTGTATATGGCACACTTTTGTAAACAGCTGGCATCCAGGCTCTATGTTCAACTGGTAAGACTGAATTAAGGCTCACCTTAAGTTATTTGAAGTTGTGTAATGCAATGTGCATGTGAAAATCTCTTCCAGTGCTCTTTGGGGCTCTGTTTCACTACGGTTGATAAAATGTCATCTGCTCCTGGTAGAGCTTTCTATTACTTTTTGTGTATGATAGTGTTGGCTTGTTACACTCCATCCACCCGGCACTCCCATAAAAATGTCCTTTAATTTGTGAAACTCACCTTGTTTAGTAACATCATGTCATGTCTAATTATGAACTGCACTGGTTCGAATAAAACGAGGTAGTGAGCTGGGCTTCCCTGAAGTTTAGCTAAAAAAAGCTATAACCGATATAAAATCAGCTCTATAAATATTGCTTAGGCTAACTTTGCAGGTTTATTTTAAGTCCTTTTCAAAAACGAAATTTGGGTATAAAATAAACCATATGAAGCAATTGTTTGCCAATAATTATATTGGCATACGCTTAGAGAATAATGTTCTATTGTATGATAAATCTCACCTTTTTGGTATTGTTTCTTATGTTTGCTTCTCCAGTTGAACCAATTTCTTTTAATTTTCAGGTTGGTTTTCATCCAAATCGAAACAATACATAGAAAAAATGTTATTTTTGCTTTACAAGTGAACAAAGCAGATAATTTTACATCTGCGTCAGTTGCGGAGCATCGTACCTGAATACCATTCATATGCATCTAGGCACATAATAACTGTAAAGAAACGTTTATTTTGATACCAAACACATTTTTAAAGTGTATTTAATGTGTCACTCTTCTTTCACAGGTACTCATTTTAACAATGCAAGCATCGTTTCCCAAAGTCTTGAGATTCTGTTGCTGTGCTGGTATGATCTACCTTGGTTACACATTCTGCGGATGGATTGTTCTGGGCCCTTATCATGAAAAAGTATGTTAGTTTTTGGTCTCAAACCAGATCTTAAATGTTACTGAGAATGCCAACACATGTTAAGTGCGCAGTAAGCAAATGCTTTACTGGTTACTGCAGTAACTTAGCCATATTCGTTTTTGCTGTTACGGTTTAAGAGATTTCGATATTTTCTCCGCGGAAATTAAGATGCAATTAATATTTTCCAAGAGGCAAAAACTAGGAAAAACTTAAAGAGCAAACTGTAGTGTAGAGTTTTGTCAACCAATATTTATATTGGTTCTACTTGCCTAACAAAACAAAAACAAGCTTTAAATTCTCAACATAATACTGGACTTGCCTGTTTTTTATTAGATGTTGATCTTTAAGCAGATCATTAAGCCAAAAACCTTCCATTCCTCTGGCAGCTACTCAAACTTCATTTGGATTAAGGAAAATCTATGAAATGCAAATAAACCACAAAATGCATGGAAAGAAAGAGTAGAGGTCAATTAAAATCATAAGACAGTGGAGCATGCTCTCTAGCCTAAAAGGCAGTCATCATTCACATCCACCCTGACCATGGTAGTAGAGGTATAAATCCCACCTATGCATGCACCATCAGCAAGTGGGTGAAGCCTTTATCATGGAACCAGGCTACAGGGATCCAACGAAATTCTAGGAGCAGAAGCAACAAAGCAAATTGGATATTCTTTCACTGTCTTGGCAGCTATTCAGAGAGTAAAAGTACATAAATGAAAGGGGAATAAGTAGAAACAGTAGTATGAAAAATAACTAAACGGAGAGCAAAAGCACATAGAGAAGCAATACTGTATTAAAATAATTTACCATTGAGGTCAGGACCCCAAAATATAAGGAAACAAAAAAGATGTGAGGCTATATAAAAAGATGAAATAGCCCAGTGTCCTGAAATCTGACCGAGTTCAAGTTTTTGAAAGTTGTGCTCAGTGAGGGGCAAAAAGTACACCCGTATATTAACATTTGAAGGGCAGGGCTTCAGTGCTATTGGAAGCTGTGTAGAGTTTTGTCCTAATAGCTATCACATAAATTCTTTGGAAAGATTGCACATTACTTTAGTTTTTCATGCATTTTGTGAATGAAGTTGAGATTTACATATCTTTAGCAGATGTTGAAAAACAATGCAGACAAAAGAACATGAATTGTTTATTCGTACCAAAACAAACCCCTCAATGCTGCATTTAAATATAAATAAATGAAATAAGTGCTGAACCTAAAAAATCTTTTAACACCCACCAACAACACTATTGAAAGGGTGGGGTTGCAAAGTGCCAAAGCTGTGTAACTTTGTTTTAAACTAATGTCTTTCTTTTCCCACCTACACTTCATGTCTCTTTATCGTACTCTTCCAGGTTCTTTTTCCTTCCCTCAGCTACTTTTTTCATATCTTCCTCCTCCTACTCTTTTCTTTCTATTCTACCTACCTTTCTTTCTCCTGCTCTGGGTCAAGCTCAATTGATGAAAAAATAGACTGTTATCAACTGCAATCAACTACACTATATTTAGCACTGATGTCCCGGTTTGATTTATAAGTAACTTTTCTTCCTTCTGTCTTTACTATGTTAATGCTTTATTTTGTTCCTTTTCTTTTTAGTTTGAAGATCTGAACACTGTAGCAGAATGTTTATTTTCTTTGGTTAATGGAGATGATATGTTTGCCACGTTTGCCCAAATTCAACAAAAAAGTACCTTGGTTTGGCTGTTCAGCCGATTATATTTGTTTTCTTTCATTAGTCTTTTTATCTACATGATTCTCAGTCTGTTTATTGCACTTATCACGGACTCCTACGAAACCATTAAGGTAAGCACTTCTCTTGTGTGGGCGATTTTATTCTAATATCATGTATTTTGTTTAGTATTTAGGATGTGTTGTGCAGTGTTAAATTTTCACGGTGAGATGATTAGAAAGGGCTCAAAATGTATCTTGTCTAGGCTCGATTGTGTGTCTTAAGGATGTTAATGTGCACGTTTGTTACACAGAACTACACATACACAAATATTCTCAGGTTGATGAACACTTAAAAAATGGATACATTAACTCTATAACCTTACATTAATTCATGGAAATTCTCGCATGGCCACATATAACTTTTACCTTTATTTTACAAAATGCATATCTCAGACATATGCACAAGGGCTGTGGACTCTTCACATAGAACAAGCACTATAGATAAAGTTAGAGGGAAATGAGGTAGAGTAAGATTTAAGTAGATGTTCTGAAGCACAGCGTTTTAGTGTTGGGACATAGTTCAATTACGTAAACAAGTACAAACTAAAACAAATACATTAATCATGAAAACTTGTTTAATATACAGACAAAATATACACAAAAATGAACATTTTAATTGGAAGCTTGGACTTTTAAAAATGTGGAATTATTTTTAAACAACAAAGTAATATGATAGACTGTAGCACATTACTTTTTTCCCCCTCCTAATGTATGCTCTGCTTGGCAGTGCATACTTGTGCTATAATTGTCCACTATACTTGAACTGTTCACTATACTTGAACTGTTCCTACAAATCAAGTTAAGGATACTAACTTAATTTTAGCCTCCAATTTCAAATTCCTTCACATTTACAGAACACTTCAAAGTTTTAAATTTATCTTTTTGATGTATATATACTTTGTTAATCTGCTAACTTTTTTCATTTTTTAAACATTCACAGACCGTTTGACCATTGGTCCACTGGTTACGAACCACTGCTGTAGTTGGTTCCAGAGTCTTAGGGGGTCATTACAATATAGGGCGTATCGCCACCACCCGCATAGCGGTGGCGATCCGCTCTACATCCTTCCCCGCCTGCCACCCATTTACCCCCCACCACATTAGTATGGCGGGGGTATCGTGGCGGACGGGAAGACCGTCCACCGCTCTCTGCCCGGTCGACAAGTCGACTGGGCGGAAAAGGGTTTAATATGGTGGCAGTGTCTGATAGAAACTGCCAGCTAAATTAGTATGGGGGTGGAAGCATGCAGAGGTCTCTTACCCGTTGTGGGCCCCCAGGGAATCTGGGGGGTGGATGGGGTACATGGGGGGTACCTATGGTACCCCCCTGCATTGTCATGGACATGATGGCAGGCACCTTGCGGTGCCTGTCACCTTGTGCATGACCATGCTGGGAATGGAGGATGCCACTTCCACGGTGGCATCCTAATCGTTGGGGCGTGACCACACACCATAGGCGGTCGGTCCCAGCACCGCTAGGGTGGCGGGCGGACGGAAGTGATTCTTCGTGTCTTGAATTTGTTTTGCTTTTGGACTTTCCAGTAGAAAGAAAATGCACTTCTGGAATCTGTTTGCCTCCCTATTAGACAAAGTTTATTGTTAAGAAGCTGGGATGCTAAAATGGGTGGCTTTTGGATGGTTTATGCCATTTTGAAATAGATCATGCCAAAAGGAGTAGCCATCAGAGGTTGCTTGGAATTGGAGTGATGAGTTCAGATTTCCTAGCTCCTTTTACAAGCTGAGCAGCTCTATTAGAAAGGGATGGCTTTGATGCTGACTACAGTCCACAGGTGTGCACTAGATGATATATAGCTCTACTGCTTGTAGTTGAGAAACTTTGTGAATCTGCAATAGATCTGAAGTCCCAACTTCACCATTCAAAATCTATTTTCGTAGCTCGTCTGTGAGAAGCCAAGTAGCAGTGTAAATGTAGCACCCTGCACTAACCCGGGCGACCCTTATGGTGATATTATGGGTTTAGATAACTATAGAAAGCTCTCTCAGTGGTAGCTATGGAGAGCAACCTTCAGGCTTAATCTAGGAGGAGTGCAAAGCAGCTTTGTTCACCGCAGGGTTACAGCTACTTTGTGCCTACCCTAGCAGATGGTATGGTGAAGTGTGCTCAAGGACTGTTAGCCTTCACTCATACGTTTATCAGCCTCTAACCAAACTGAGCATCATCCAGAATAGAAAAGCATGACTTGAAGTTGATTAATGATTGTTTTTGGTTTGCACGTATTTTGGTCCATTATATGCATGGCTGATATCTTTTAACTAACACTTAATAGGTCTGTAGCAAAGATCAGTGAGTCAGTCTATCTGCTGCAAAACTCTCTATGCATCCTCCACACCTCCGATTAATTTCCTGGTCTGCTCTACCCTGTACTTGATTCATAAAGAATGTGTATGTCTAAGATAAACTTGGGCAGACAAAATGGCAGCTTTGTGCATGTAAATTTGCAGTATTGAGTCACAAAACTGGGAATCATGGAATTTTAAGTGTGCACATGAAATGTCATCAGTATGGTAGAATAATATGTCGGAGGGATGGTCGGAAGCAGAAGCGGGGAGGCCAAATAGGTTGAATAGTGAGGTTTCATTGGGAAGAAGTGTTACAGTTCAGGGGGGGTTTTAGTCAAATTATAACCAAGGTTTCGGAGAATCTGGAGGGCCGAGAACGTTAGGATGTCTTCTATGGTTTCTGGAGTCTTGTCTTTCGTTGGAAACCTATTACGGGTTTCAGGGCGTCACCCCGTTCCGGAGATACCTCAAACAAAAAAGAGAGTGGCTTAAGATACACTGCACTCTTGACTTAGTATTACCGCCACCATAACCAGGAAGTGAGGGAGGGTATGGATTATGGACGTTCAATGTGAGAGAAAAAGGCAAAGGTTTAGGCGTCAGGGTCAGACTCCTAGCACTGCGGTGACTTAAGGACTAGTGTTGCGGGAGTCGAGGTTGCGGATTGAAGCAGAGGCGCAGTGGGGAACCGAATTCCACCCAATGCCCGCCCTTCCCCTTGCTACACCCCCACCCCTTCCCTAAGCCCTTGTCCCATCACGTACCGCTAGGAGCCACAACTCTCCTGAGTCGTGGCGGCTCGTACGTCCTTCGGGATCCACCACTCGTCCGTCCACGTTTCTTCGTCTTCACCAGGGTCGGTGTCTTCTCCGATGTCGGCGTTTTCCTTGCACAGCTTCTGCGTCTGGTCGGCGTCTTCTTCCGGGTGCTTTTCCGTCGAATGGCCCAATGAGTTCCCGTCCTGCTTTTCTATCAGTGCGGACGGAAGTTTGGAGGCATCCGATTGGTCTATTGGGGCGGTGACTCCGCCTATCCAGGATTGTTGTTCTTCCGGGTCACACTGGGAAGGCTGTGGGAGGAGGGTAGAATGACGAGTTAGTGGAACTGTTCCGGCCTCATATTGGTAAGGTGTCCATGCGGGAGACTTACCAGGGTTGGTACGATTAAGGGGCGGGTCCTCCTCCTCACATCCCCTTCCCTACCTTTCTTGTCCAAAAGAAAGGGTTCACATGGATACCGGGACATGAAATCGGCATTTGCATGGTCTCTTCCTTTCCTATGGTGGACAGTATATCTAAAAGGTTGTAAGGCAAGGAACCACGTTTGGATTCTTTGGTTTTGCCCTTTATTCCTCGAGAGCCACTCAAGGGGTGCATGGTCCGTATATAGTAAGAAGGTTCGGCCATCCAAGTAATATCTGAGGGCTTCTACAGCCCATTTAATGGCTAGGGCCTCCTTTTCGATCACAGCATACTTGGTTTCTCTAGGAAATAGTTTCCTCCTGATAAAGAGAACGGGATGTTCTTTTCCGTCCTCCCGTTCATGTGACAATACAGCGCCAATGCCATGGTCTGAGGCATCCGTCTGTAGCATAAAGGGTCTGGTGTAATCAGGATTAGTGAGGATTGGATGAGAAGTAATGGCACTTTTTAGCTGGTGGAAAGCTGCTAATTCTACGGAGGTGGGATTCTTTAGGGTCTTCTCAGCCTGTCCTGTCTTTCGTAACAGATCTGTTAAGGGACTGTCAATCTCAGAAAAATGTGGAATGAATCTCCCATAATAGCCTAACCGGCCTAAAAAGGCTCGTAAGTCCTTTTTACTTTTAGGGAAAGGAAATCGATCTATTGTGGCCACTTTCTCTACTTGTGGTCTCACAGAGCCGCCTCCCAGGAGAAACCCTAGATACTTTACATTTTTGGACGCCAAATGGCTTTTAGCAGGGTTGATAGTAAGACCGGCTATTTTTAGGGCCTGAATAACTTGGGACAGGTGATACAGATGTTCCTTCCACGAGTTACTGTAAATGATGATATCATCCAAGTATGCAGCAGCATATTGGTGATGGGGTTGTAGGATTATATTCATTAACCTTTGGAAGGTCGCTGGGGCGCCATGAAGGCCGAAAGGCAGTACCTTAAAATGATACAATCCGTTGGGTGTGCAAAAGCCAGTTTTCTCCCTGTCCTGAGGTCTTAAAGGAACTTGCCAGTATCCTTTACACAAGTCCAGGGTACTGACATACTGGGCTTTACCGAGTTTTTCCACCATCTCGTCGACTCTAGGGAGGGGGTAGGCGTCAAACTGTGATAGTTTGTTCACCTCCCTAAAGTCGATACAAAAGCGGATAGAACCATCTGGTTTCGGAACTAGTACCATCTGAGAGCACCATTCGCTAGTAGGCGGTTCTATAATGTCCATACGCAGCATTTGCTGTATTTCTTCTTTGATGGCTGCCCTCCGGGCTTCGGGTACACGGTATGGTTTTAACCGAACCGTTTGTCTGGGTGGGGTGTGGATCTCATGTTCTATCAAAGTAGTTCTACCCGGTGCTAAAGAAAAGACTTCTTGTAGCGGAGCTAAAGTCTCTCTTAAGTCTTTTTTTAAGTCATCGGCAAGATCTGGACTTATACTTTGCTCGGTTAGGGTCTCAGGTTGTTGGGCCGTAAGTGCTGGAGTAGGTCCTTCCCATTTTTTTAATAGGTTTATATGGAAGATTTGGGTAGTCTTATTCTGTGAGTCCATTTCTAGCTTATAAGTAACAGGAGTGACTTTTTCTACTACTAAAAATGGACCTTGCCACTGGCTCAACAGTTTATGTTCGGAAGAGGGCCGTAATAGGAGAACCCGGTCTCCAACATCCAGAGTACGTTCCTTAGTGGATTTGTCATACTGCTTTTTCTGCGCCATTTGAGCTTGCTCTAAATTAGTGCGTACGATTTCCCGCACTTGATTCAGCTGGGATTTGAGACTAACCACGTAATCTAATAAGGGTTTAGAGGTGTCTGTTTCCTCTTCCCACTCCTCTCTAGCCATGTCCATAAGAGTGCGGGGCCTTCTACCATAAAGTAATTCAAATGGAGAATACCCCAAGCTTTTTTGTTGGTGGCACCTGATAGCAAAAAGGGTTAGGGGAAGCATGTCTTCCCATTTGCGGGCTTCTAGGTTGAGCAACTTTTTTAAGGTGGTCTTTAGAGTGGAATTATAGCGTTCCACCAGCCCATCAGTTTGGGGGTGGTACGCTGCAGGGCGGATTTGTTTAATATGCAGCTGCTGACACACTTCTTTCATGAGACAAGATGTAAATGGTGTTCCTTGGTCGGTCAAGATTTCTTTTGGAAATCCCACTCGGGTAAAGATATTGATCATGGCTTTGGCTACCTGTGTGGTATTCGGTTGTCTCAATGCTACTGCCTCAGGGAACCTTGTCGCATAGTCCACTAGGACTAACACAGAAGCAGGGGTCCTATAATATCCATACCGACCCGCGAAAATGGTACGTCTATCACGGGAAGAGGTTTCAAGGGAACCCGCGAGGGAAGGCTCTGACTGGTTTTTTGTCATACCACACATTCTTTACAGTATTTCCTCACTTGGTGATATAGCTCTGGCCAATAAAACCTATTCAAGATAGCTTTCTCAGTTTTCTCCCCTCCAAAGTGTCCTAACAGGTGACTGTATGCTAAATACAATACTTTCTCTCGAAAGGGTACCGGCACTATAAGTTGTGATGGTTGTGTTTTGTCAGCCTTTCTGTACAACAGTCCTTTTTTTAGGAAAAATTGTGGACCTACATGAAGGGGGTCTTCTTGTTCGTTCGCTTGTTTCCATGCCTCTTGTAGCGTAGTGTCCTCCCTTTGTGCAGCCCGAAAGTTCTGATCATGTTCCCATAGGGAGGACTCCGGATTTGTCAAGAGAGCAGGTTTCTCTTTTTGTTTTTCCTCTCTTCGCTGTCGTCTGCTTTTCCTATTTTTACCCTGTTCCCCATCAGTATGGGGTTCAGTAAAAAACGGTGCTTCTTCCCTCCATTCGGTAACATCCTCTACCTCTCCAGTTAAAAGCTGATTGAATCGCGGGTAGTCTGTCCCTAGAATCATGGGTTCAGGCAATTGGGGGAAGGAGTCCAACTCTCATTTTAATAGGAGTCTGGTTGGGACGATGTTGTATGTCTAGATCCGTTAAGGGATATAACTTGTTATCACTGTGAATGCATTGAATGTTTATCATTCCTGTAGATATGGAAGTAGAACCAGGAACTAAATGAGGTCTTATCAAGGTCTGTTTGCTTCCTGTATCTCCTAAAGCCTCTCGGGTTGTTCCATTGACAGTGATTGTACGATGAAAGGACTCATTCTTGGATCCATTGTATAGAACCTTAGTAAAACCGACCTTCATAGGTTCTTCTTTTTGCGGACATACTCTGGCAATATGTCCAAATCCCCCACAATAGTAACACTGGGGTCCTAAAGGGGCTACAGGTCTGGGATTAATTGGAAGATGTTGTGGTACTAGAGTTACTGTCTCTGGTTTCTTGGGGAGCCCAAAAGGATGTGGTGTTCTGACTGGGGGGGTGGTTAGAGGGTTTCCATGTACTTTCATCCTTTCCTTTTTGAAGTTCTTGTACCCTGAAATAGGCCGAGGCGATCTTTACTGCTCTTTCTAAAGTCAAGTCAGTGTGCTGCCTGACCCACTATTGACTAGGGGAATGTAAGGAAGAGAGGAATTGTTCCAAATAAATCTTTTCTAGGATAGCCTCTTTTGTAGCGACCAACGGCTTTAACCATCGGTCTGCAGTGTCTTTTATCCGGTAACAGAGGGCTCTAGGATTCTCTTGAGGGCCTTCCTTAATTTGTCTCAGCCGAATTCTATAGGTTTCTTCATCTATGCCCATTCTTTCTAGGACACAGCGTTTAATGTCAGGATAGGCTGTGGTTCCTAAGGGGTTTGCCGCTTGATAAGCCGCCTGAAGATCCCCACTCAGGAGAGGGCCGAGGTATTTGCCCCATCAGTCCTCGGGCCATTGTGCAGCACGGGCCATTCTTTCAAAGTTAGAGAGGAAAAATTTGGGATCTTCACCGGGTACGTATTTTTGTACCACCACTGAAGGAGGGGCGGTATATCCACGTGGCTGACCCAATGTTTCCGCTAACTTTCCTAATGCCGTTTCTTGGGACTGCTGTTGTCCCGTGATGGTTTTGCGTAGTGCTTCCCTATCTGTTTCTGCAGTCTCTAAGAATTGGGCCATGATTTTCTCTAAACGTTCTTGTCCTTCGGTCATTTTCTTAATAACAGCCTCCATGGCTTCCGATCCCACTTCTGACATCAAATGTCGGAGGGATGGTCGGGAGCAGAAGCGGGTAGGCCGAATAGGTTGAATAGTGAGGTTTTATTGGGAAGAAGTGTTACAGTTCAGGGGGGGTTTTAGTCAAATTATAACCAAGGTTTCGGAGAATCTGGAGGGCCGAGAACGTTAGGATGTCTTCTATGGCTTCTGGAGTCTTGTCTTTCGTCGGAAACCTATTACAGGTTTCAGGGCGTCACCCGGTTCCGGAGATACCTCAAACAAAAAAGAGAGTGGCTTAAGATACACTGCACTCTTGACTTAGTATTACCGCCAGCATAACCAGGAAGTGAGGGAGGGTATGGATTATGGACGTTCAAAGTGAGAGAAAAAGGCAAAGGTTTAGGCGTCTGGGTCAGACTCCTAGCACTGGGGTGACTTAAGGACTAGTGTTGCGGGAGCCGAGGTTGCGGAGTGAAGAAGAGGCGCAGTAGGGAACCGAATTCCAACCAATGCCAGCCCTTCCCCTTGCTACACCCCCACCCCTTCCCTAAGCCCTTGTCCCATCACGTACCGCTAGGAGCCACAACTCTCCTGAGTCGTGGCGGCTCGTACGTCCTCCGGGATCCACCACTCGTCCGTCCAGGTTTCTTCGTCTTCACCAGGGTCGGCGTCTTCTCAGATGTCGGCGTTTTCCTTGCACAGCTTCTGCGTCTGGTCGGCGTCTTCTTCCGGGTGCTTTTCCGTCGACGGTCCCAATGAGTTCCCGTCCTGCTTTTCTATCAGTGCGGACGGAAGTTTGGAGGCATCCGATTGGTCTATCGGGGCGGTGACTCCGCCTATCCAGGATTGTTGTTCTTCCGGGTCACACTGGGAAGGCTGTGGGAGGAGGGTAGAATGACGAGTTAGTGGAACTGTTCCGGCCTCATATTGGTAAGGTGTCCATGCGGGAGACTTACCAGGGTTGGTACGATTAAGGGGCGAGTCCTCCTCCTCACATCCCCCTTCCCTACCTTTCTTGTCCAAAAGAAAGGGTTCACATGGATACCGGGACATGAAATCGGCATTTGCATGGTCTCTTCCTTCCCTATGGTGGACAGTATATCTAAAAGGTTGTAAGGCAAGGAACCACGTTTGGATTCTTTGGTTTTGCCCTTTATTCCTCGAGAGCCACTCAAGGGGTGCATGGTCCGTATATAGTAAGAAGGTTCGGCCATCCAAGTAATATCTGAGGGCTTCTACAGCCCATTTAATGGCTAGGGTCTCCTTTTCGATCACAGCATACTTGGTTTCTCTAGGAAATAGTTTCCTACTGATAAAGAGAACGGGATGTTCTTTTCCGTCCTCCCCTTCCTGTGACAATACAGCGCCAATGCCATGGTCTGAGGCATCCGTCTGTAGCATAAAGGGTCTGGTGTAATCAGGATTAGTGAGGATTGGATGAGAAGTAATGGCACTTTTTAGCTGGTGGAAAGCTGCTAATTCTACGGAGGTGGGATTCTTTAGGGTCTTCTCAGCCTGTCCTGTCTTTCGTAACAGATCTGTTAAGGGACTGTCAATCTCAGAAAAATGTGGAATGAATCTCCCATAATAGCCTAACCGGCCTAAAAAGGCTCGTAAGTCCTTTTTACTTTTAGGGAAAGGAAATCGATCTATTGTGGCCACTTTCTCCACTTGTGGTCTCACAGAGCCGCCTCCCAGGAGAAACCCTAGATACTTTACATTTTTGGACGCCAAATGGCTTTTAGCAGGGTTGATAGTAAGTCCGGCTATTTTTAGGGCCTGAATAACTTGGGACAGGTGATACAGATGTTCCTTACACGAGTTACTGTAAATGATGATATCATCCAAGTATGCAGCAGCATATTGGTGATGGGGTTGTAGGATTATATTCATTAACCTTTGGAAGGTCGCTGGGGCGCCATGAAGGCCGAAAGGCAGGACCTTAAAATGATACAATCCGTTGGGTGTGCAAAAGGCAGTTTTCTCCCCGTCCTGAGGTCTTAAAGGAACTTGCCAGTATCCTTTACACAAGTCCAGGGTACTGACATACTGGGCTTTACCGAGTTTTTCCACCATCTCGTCGACTCTAGGGAGGGGGTAGGTGTCAAACTGTGATAGTTTGTTCACCTCCCTAAAGTCGATACAAAAGCGGATAGAACCATCTGGTTTCGGAACTAGTACCATCTGAGAGCACCATTCGCTAGTAGGCAGTTCTATAATGTCCATACGCAGCATTTGCTGTATTTCTTCTTTGATGGCTGCCCTCCGGGCTTCGGGTACACGGTATGGTTTTAACCGAACCGTTTGTCTGGGTGGGGTGTGGATCTCATGTTCTATCAAAGTAGTTCTACCCGGTGCTAAAGAAAAGACTTCTTGTAGCGGAGCTAAAGTCTCTCTTAAGTCTTTTTTCAAGTCATCGGCAAGATCTGGACTTATACTTTGCTCGGTTAGGGTCTCAGGTTGTTGGGCCATAAGTGCTGGAGTAGGTCCTTCCCATTTTTTTAATAGGTTTATATGGAAGATTTGGGTAGTCTTATTCTGTGAGTCCATTTCTAGCTTATAAGTAACAGGAGTGACTTTTTCTACTGCTAAAAATGGACCTTGCCACTGGCTCAACAGTTTATGTTCGGAAGAGGGCCGTAATAGGAGAACCCGGTCTCCAACATCCAGAGTACGTTCCTTAGTGGATTTGTCATACTGCTTTTTCTGCGCCATTTGAGCTTGCTCTAAATTAGTGCGTACGATTTCCCGCACTTGATTCAGCTGGGATTTGAGACTAACCACGTAATCTAATAAGGGTTTAGAGGTGTCTGTTTCCTCTTCCCACTCCTCTCTAGCCATGTCCATAAGAGTGCGGGGCCTTCTACCATAAAGTAATTCAAATGGAGAATACCCCAAGCTTTTTTGTTGGTGGCACCTGATAGCAAAAAGGGTTAAGGGAAGCATGTCTTCCCATTTGCGGGCTTCTAGGTTGAGCAACTTTTTTAAGGTGGTCTTTAGAGTGGAATTATAGCGTTCCACCAGCCCATCAGTTTGGGGGTGGTACGCTGCAGTGCGGATTTGTTTAATATGCAGCTGCTGACACACTTCTTTCATGAGACAAGATGTAAATGGTGTTCCTTGGTCGGTCAAGATTTCTTTTGGAAATCCCACTCGGGTAAAGATATTGATCATGGCTTTGGCTACCTGTGTGGTATTCGGTTGTCTCAATGCTACTGCCTCAGGGAACCTTGTCGCATAGTCCACTAGGACTAACACAGAAGCAGGGGTCCTATAATATCCATACCGACCCGCGAAAATGGTACGTCTATCACGGGAAGAGGTTTCAAGGGAACCCGCAAGGGAAGGCTCTGACTGGTTTTTTTCATACCACACATTCTTTACAGTATTTCCTCACTTGGTGATATATCTCTGGCCAATAAAACCTATTCAAGATAGCTTTCTCAGTTTTCTCCCCTCCAAAGTGTCCTCCTAACAGGTGACTGTGTGCTAAATACAATACTTTCTCTCGAAAGGGTACCGGCACTATAAGTTGTGATGGTTGTGTTTTGTCAGCCTTTCTGTACAACAGTCCTTTTTTTAAGAAAAATTGTGGACCTACATGAAGGGGGTCTTCTTGTTCGTTCGCTTGTTTCCATGCCTCTTGTAGCGTAGTGTCCTCCCTTTGTGCAGCCCGAAAGTTCTGATCATGTTCCCATAGGGAGGACTTCGGATTTGTCAAGAGAGCAGGTTTCTCTTTTTGTTATTCCTCTCTTCGCTTTCGTCTGCTTTTCCTATTTTTACCCTGTTCCCCATCAGTATGGGGTTCAGTAAAAAACTGTGCTTCTTCCCTCCATTCGGTAACATCCTCTCCCTCTCCAGTTAAAAGCTGATTGAATCGCGGGTAGTCTGTCCCTAGAATCATGGGTTCAGGCAATTGGGGGAAGGAGTCCAACTCTCATTTTAATAGGAGTCTGGTTGGGACGATGTTGTATGTCTAGATCCGTTAAGGGATATAACTTGTTATCACTGTGAATGCATTGAATGTTTATCATTCCTGTAGATATGGAAGTAGAACCAGGAACTAAATGAGGTCTTATCAAGGTCTGTTTGCTTCCTGTATCTCCTAAAGCCTCTCGGGGTGTTCCATTGACAGTGATTGTACGATGAAAGGACTCATTCTTGGATCCATTGTATAGAACCTTAGTAAAACCGACCTCCATAGGTTCTTCTTTTTGCGGACATACTCTGGCAATATGGCCAAATCCCCCACAATAGTAACACTGGGGTCCTAAAGGGGCTACAGGTCTGGGATTAATTGGAAGATGTTGTGGTACTAGAGTTACTGTCTCTGGTTTCTTGGGGAGCCCAAAAGGACGTGGTGTTCTGACTGGGGGGGTGGTTAGAGGGTTTCCATGTACTTTCATCCTTTCCTTTTTGAAGTTCTTGTACCCTGAAATAGGCCGAGGCGATCTTTACTGCTCTTTCTAAAGTCAAGTCAGTGTGCTGCCTGACCCACTATTGACTAGGGGAATGTAAGGAAGAGAGGAATTGTTCCAAATAAATCTTTTCTAGGATAGCCTCTTTTGTAGCGACCAACGGCTTTAACCATCGGTCTGCAGCGTCTTTTATCCGGTAACAGAGGGCTCTAGGATTCTCTTGAGGGCCTTCCTTAATTTGTCTCAGCCGAATTCTATAGGTTTCTTCATCTATGCCCATTCTTTCTAGGACACAGCGTTTAATGTAAGGATAGGCTGTGGTTCCTAAGGGGTTTGCCGCTTGATAAGCCGCCGGAAGATCCCCACTCAGGAGAGGGCCGAGGTATTTGCCCCATCGGTCCTCGGGCCATTGTGCAGCACGGGCCATTCTTTCAAAGTTAGAGAGGAAAAAATCGGGATCTTCACCGGGTACGTATTTTTGTACCACCACTGAAGGAGGGGCGGTATATCCACGTGGCTGACCCAATGTTTCCGCTAACTTTCCTAATGCCGTTTCTTGGGACTGCTGTTGTCCCGTGATGGTTTTGCGTAGTGCTTCCCTATCTGTTTCTGCAGTCTCTAAGAATTGGGCCATGATTTTCTCTAAACGTTCTTGTCCTTCGGTCATTTTCTTAATAACAGCCTCCATGGCTTCCGATCCCACTTCTGACACCAAATGTCGGAGGGATGGTCGGAAGCAGAAGCGGGTAGGCCGAATAGGTTGAATAGTGAGGTTTTATTGGGAAGAAGTGTTTCAGTTCAGGGGGGGGTTTTAGTCAAATTATAACCAAGGTTTCGGAGAATCTGGAGGGCCGAGAACGTTAGGATGTCTTCTATGGCTTCTGGAGTCTTGTCTTTCGTCGGAAACCTATTACAGGTTTCAGGGCGTCACCCGGTTCCGGAGATACCTCAAACAAAAAAGAGAGTGGCTTAAGATACACTGCACTCTTGACTTAGTATTCCCGCCAGCATAACCAGGAAGTGAGGGAGGGTATGGATTATGGACGTTCAAAGTGAGAGAAAAAGGCAAAGGTTTAGGCGTCGGGGTCAGACTCCTAGCACTGCGGTGACTTAAGGACTAGTGTTGCGGGAGCCGAGGTTGCGGAGTGAAGAAGAGGCGCAGTGGGGAACCGAATTCCAACCAATGCCCGCCCTTCCCCTTGCTACACCCCCACCCCTTCCCTAAGCCCTTGTCCCGTCACGTACCGCTAGGAGCCACAACTCTCCTGAGTCGTGGCGGCTCGTACGTCCTCCGGGATCCACCACTCGTCCGTTCAGGTTTCTTCATCTTCACCAGGGTCGGCGTCTTCTCCGATGTCGGCGTTTTCCTTGCACAGCTTCTGCGTCTGGTCGGCGTCTTCTTCCGGGTGCTTTTCCGTCGACGGTCCCAATGAGTTCCCGTCCTGCTTTTATATCAGTGCGGACTGAAGTTTGGAGGCATCCGATTGGTCTATTGGGGCGGTGACTCCGCCTATCCAGGATTGTTGTTCTTCCAGGTCACACTGGGAAGGCTGTGGGAGGAGGGTAGAATGACGGGTTAGTGGAACTGTTCCGGCCTCATATTGGTAAGGTGTCCATGTGGGAGAGTTACCAGGGTTGGTACGATTAAGGGGCGGGTCCTTCTCCGCACATAATATCAGTTGCAAGTTTTGCATTATCTATGGTTGTGGGTATGTCTGGATGGACTTATCTGCAAATGTTGGAAGCCCACAAAACCATAATTTTGTGAGCATCCCCCTACCACTTGCATGTGCTTTTCACCCTGGAAACACCCCCCCCCCCCCCCCATACCCACTAAACAAAAATAAGAGCTTTGCCAGAGTGAACCTATCAAGGAACATCCCCACATACAGTGGAAGTGGAAGAAAGTTAAGAAAAAGTGCAAATGTCCATTTGCATTACATTTACGCATAAAGAATTTTGCATATGGTGAAAATCTAACACCATCAATTTTGCCCAATTCAATATGAGAGAGGAGGGCGTTCTAGCTGCAGACAGGAAGAGTATGTGAACCTGACGAGGGAGTTGCATTGCTAGTCTTAATTGAAGATAAAAGCCTCCTCTATTTAAGCCCCAATTTCAGAAAAAGAAATGTTGCGACTGTTACGGCAAAATATGCCACAAATGCTGAGACCTCTCCCTGAACAGGAGGTGGGCAGTGTCTCTCCTTGACAGCGCTGCAGAGGTCACTAGTGTGCCAGACACTCTAGGAGTTTCAGGCAGCAACTGCTAACTTAGTTACAGTTGAAACCCAGAGAGGCGTGTAGTGCTTCCAGACAGATTGTATAATTTGGGCATACACATTAAGGGTGACATACTGCTCACCATTAGGATAATATTTGAGGAAAATGTAACTTTATCATATGACATTCTTTTAGAGGAGTTCGATTGGCCTCCGCAGCTTGTCCGAACATCCCCACAAGATGTCATACTGCAGCTGGATAGGCTCTTGCACTAGTCCCAGCTTTATATCACAATCATGTCACCTGTGTTAAGGACTCTCCTTATCATGTAATGCCCATAAGGTCCTGCCTACAAGTGCAAACACAGTACCCAATAAAATAGGATGCTAAAGCACCTGTTAGATAAATACTCTCCCAGTTGGAGTACCGTGGAGTAATTGAACCCTGTGTCTCTCAAAATAACAATCATGTTGCATAGTCTTAGACTGCAGACATTTAAAACTGTCACACACACACATTTGCAAAATAAAATACACAAAGTACTGCACTTATAAATAATATAGCCCTGAAATACAAAACCTCTTTGGAGATAGCCAATGTTTTTTATCTGCCAAAATATAGCATCTGAAAGCAGAGATTGGACAGCCTTCTTGCACTCTGCTTTCAGTGTTGCTTTACCTGTCTTGCTCTGGGTTATTACAACAGTCCGGGACTGTTCCCAGCCTGCATAGTGTCAGTTCTACAAGATACTAACCCAGACTCATTCTCCTAGGTAGAGGATATCTGCCTGATGGATGATGAGTTAAACACACATTTGGGCAGGGTGGATCACATAATATCGAGATTCACTTGCTATGGCTATAAGTTCAACTTTAAGATATCTAATACAGCATTTCCTGTTTTCAGAATGAACTTACACATGAAGGCAACATACTTGAACCAAACTTCCTTGAGAAGTGTGCTCTGTTACAGTCTCCTAATACTCGTCTGTAACTGCGACCCTTGTTAGAATTCTTTAATTTTGCAGAACCTACATTCCTAATTGTGTACAACACATCATTATATGAATAATTTTATCCTGCTTTTCTCAGTGGACATCAGAATATACAGACATACTCAGATCATCAACACTACAAGCCTTGTCATCCTTAACCTTGCGTGTGCCATTGTTTTTACCCATGTCACCTTTAACTAAGGTGAAACAGTTGCCGATTGTATATATATCACATTTATATTCCAGGGCAGAAATGCGTTTTGAACCCACTGAAAAAATCCTGACTGCAGAGCAGATGGCTCTTCTTAAAAAGCGGCCACTTGCACAGGGGAAAGGCATTATTGTTTAGGACTGGCAAAATTAAAGACATGAGTTCACCAAACATTCCTTCTATTCCCCGATTTGGTTATTGGCAACATTTTACACATACTCACAACAGCTCAGTAGCACGTACAGAATGGCACATTTAATTCAACATCTTCAGGTCCAAACTGGTGATCATTGTGCCCATTGGACCTAAATGGTGGTTGTTTGTTTTTTATATTCAACACTGGAGTTTAAGGCAATCAGACCTGACCCCCCTTTATTCATATTCTCACCATTTAGGTATTGTCACCACCTACTAAGTGGGGAAAGTGTGCCAACAATGACTAGAACATTCCACACAGTTTGCAGTAAAACATCTTTCGGAAGACATGGACCTATCTGATTTTCTATTGGGTCCCAAGTTTCTGTGTTCAGTAAGATTTATTTATGCCACCAATAATGAAATTATTAGAAATGGAAGCTACTGCGCGTTTATGATGAATTGATCATGATAATTTGGATAAAGTACTTGCTGTTGTTGATAGTATTAATATGTTGTCTTCTCGCATTTAGAACTAGAACAGCATTGTGTTGTCGGCTATTGATAATATGCACTGTGACATGTCTTCTTTCACCAAAGTGGCAGCTTTGCCATGGTGTTAACTAATTCTACACAGCTGTTTCTGCATTTCAATCTGACATGCAAACAATGACTCATGGCCATAAAAGACGCCACTTACACAAGGTTATATCTTGAAGTTAGTACTGCTTCCATTCACAATAGAAACACCCTTTGCAGTCTGGCTTATACATGGTGTAATATCTTTGATAATTTCAACATTCCAGTTCACCGCTTTCCTGGTGGCTAGATATGAAGCCCTAAGGTGTAGCTCTATTCGTGAGCTATGGTCACTCCAATTCTCTTATCGATGTGAGCGGGCTAAGAAAGAGTTATTTCTTAAGTAAAAGAATGTGTCTTTTCTGTTGGTCACTTGTCTGTAAACACGTTACCATTCACAGCGCATGTAATTGGCCAGTTATCTAAAAGGAATACCAGCTCATTCAATTCTCCCCCCTCATTTCTGTCCTTTCCAGTGGAAGCTATTTAACTCCTTAACTGTGACGCAAAGTCTGACACCGTGCTGGAGTTCTATTGAGTGGGCTGGGCCGCGTCGGCCAACGGATGTGCGCAACACTACAGAGGTAGTGCGCGCGACGGCTGTTGGCGGACGCACGCACGCAAGGGGTTAAAGTTAAGCGACCAAGATTGTTGCAACATGAAGGCCAGGATCTCGTATATTTTATCAGTGTCCCAGATAGGGACCTGCTGCAATAGTGTGCTTTTCTCCCCTATGCATACGGTCTTGGATGCTACATTGTGGCTTCTATTCCAACTTGAAGGCAGATGTTAACAAGCTATGCCGACTCAAAACCTTCTAATTTCCAAATGATGTGGCATTAACATCTGCCCAAGTAACTTTTGAACTGCATGTTGCCTTAGTGATGGACAATCATTCACTCCAAAAAAACTTTCCTTCCTTTCTTTTAAACTTTAATTCTCAGTACTTTTTAAGCGAAGCTATCTTCCTTTTATCTGTGTTTTAACCTTTCACAAGAACTAACACTTAGGCTGCCACAGATATCTTCTATTTTTAATTGTTTTCATCGCTGCTGGTTTTTTGTAATGGTTTTTATTAACTGTACAATAAATATTACTTACTTGCATGTTGCAAGGACATCCAGTGAAATACAGTCCTTGCTGAATACCAGTCATCCAGTACACTTCGGCGAGCTAGTTCACCAAATATTTAATTCTTCCAATACTGCTGGAATAGTGAGCTTTTTTAAAAGTAAGTAGAACTGTTGCTTGGTCAGCACCTAGGGTGTTATAGTGAGCATAAAACGATGGATTTAATTCTGATCTGTAATTAGAGGGTCAATGTTGGATAATGTTCAGCATTTCGTCCACCTTTTTGTTTTGGTATAGTTGCCCTAGGTGGCACTGGTGTACCCAGACAATGGTCCAGTGCTCGATATGCCACTGGATTCAGGCTAGCCTGGCTGATGAGGGTTGATACCTTATAACCAGTCCCGGGATGCTTGTTTTCCAGTCCGGGAAGGACCTGCCATGGCATTTGGAAATGCACTGTTTCCATGGGGAGTAGGGTCAAGACTGGTTTGCATATGGCTGGGCCCAAACTGGGTTGGCATGGTAAGCAGAAAAACAATAGATTTAACCCAGATCTGTTACTGGGTGTTGATGTTTAACAATATTCAGCATTCCGTCCATCATCTTTTTGTGTTGTCAGTACCTTACCAAAGAATTTTGGAGTTATACCGGCATTTATAAATGTATTAATATCCAATGTGTTTGAAGGGATACCCTTGGTGTTAGTCGTCACTTGCTGCATTTTTGTTCTATTTTTGCTACTCCGCAATGGCCTTTGTTTTGAAGCCATTGGTACTTGAGCTACCACCGGTCCAGCTGTGCCGTGTGCATATAAAATGACTCTATGGAGACACTTTTCTCCAGGAACTGAATAATACTGACTGGTCTTTGTCATTCTGACCCGCCTGGATTCACCTGCGTACAACGCATTTTCGGTGCTTATGGTGTCCCTTCGAATGGTCACTGGCTGTTTGCTTGGCCATGCAATTGCCTGTTCCTGTGGACATGAACCTTTTGATGCATCTGATAATGACCCATTTTCGGAATTGTGTCATAAACTAATGGCTGCTTCAAGATGCATGGTAGAAGCCTCTCCCACTAGGGAGATGATTGCTTCAGAACATAGAATACCGAACTCTAGCTGTAAAAAACTGATGTAGGTTTCCTGGCTACTTCCTCAGCATCTGCTGATAACAACCGGCCTTGAGGGCAGCGGGTAAGGGGTGACCCCCTTCCCTCTACTGGTAATATTTTTCCTCGACTCTTGTTAAGGATTGCACACCCACCTGCTTGCTGTGGTTTGGTGTGGCAGGCCCCCCGGTATGGGCCTTGGAGCTGCTGATGCGCCAGTGTTTGTTGGTTTTCCACATGACAGCATGGGCCTCATATTAGTGAAACATTGAGGGGTGGGTGTGTCGGACCTCATGTGGGGACTAAGACAGTTGTAAGTGACGGCTTCTGGGCCAGGGAATGCGGATGCCTATGGGAGGCCAGCATTTAACCGCATCGATGCTGCGGCGATTTTTGGCCTGTGCGGCTGTTTTCCCTTTTCCGCGCTACATGGCGAGCTCAGCTCGTCATCAGCACATGCCACCCGTGGGTGATGACGAGCTGAGCTCGTCATCTGCATCGAAAGGGTTAAGAGGCTGCTATCAGTGGAGTACCTACTGGCAGAACTAGTGTTATATGTCAACAGAGTTGTTTCTTACATGTGCACATGAAGGTGGCAATCTTATCATGAAATGTTAAGGGGGATCCAGAACCCAGTTAAGCATGTGAGGATTTTGTCTTATGCCCATAGGCAGTGAGCCTAAATAATCATGTTACAGGTGACACAGGTGGCACAGATGGAGAGGTAGATTGTGGTATGCGAGCTTTACATAGTCAGAGGTGTGCTGTTGTGGGTGGATAATAGTGCCCTGCCGCATGTAGACACGGAACTGAATGTAGTGGATGGTCACTGTGTATGAGTGGCAGGAGAGATTTGAGGTTCCTCCATGGTACTCCTCACATCGTATGCACCCAATATAGATACCTTGAAACCAAGGAGAGGGGCATTTTTAATCCGAAGGGATGGGGCACCCGGTAACAGTTTTAGTGAAAAAAGAATTTACCCTTGGGATTACTAAGATATAGAAACTCAATCGTACCTCACATTCACACGTCAACTTATGGGACAACTTCAAAGGTCAAAATTATAAAAATGTATGAAAATTTATTTTTTAGCACAGCATATATGATTAAAAATGATCAGAGGATCACAGTCAAACAAATTGTGTGCACATTAAAAACTCAATGTTTTGTGTTGAGAACACAAAAATAAAATAATAAAAACCTACATGTAATAGCAGCAAATTCAACAAAGTACTACTATAGACTATCATGGAAGAAACCCACACCAGGCCACAAAAATGCACCCGTATGGCGTTAATCTGTGCATAACTAAAGACATTGCTCAGGATAAAGACTCTGTCCTTTTACCCATTGCCCTGTTTACAGATTTAACTTGTATATCGGCGTCGACGCGTTTCGGTAGAATTAGCAGTTTCTTTCCACCTTCTTCAGGACAATAGAATAATAGTCCTTCCACCATGTATTCCACAATTGTATCCAACAAACACAATATATTACAAATTGTTGTGCTTCTACTACAAAGCAGCTTCCTAACCTGTCCACAATATCACACCCTTCCTCCCGCACTCACAAATTTTCAGTTGCCTCAGAGCTTTTGATCAGTGGATGACATGGAGCCATCTAAAAGTGAATGCTTCTAAAACGGAACTACTCATGTGTTGTGATTGGAAAAATTATGACCCTCTCACTGCCTGACCTGATGATCTGGAAACACAGCCTAAAGTATGTAAGGACGTAGGAAGCCTTGGAATTACCATGGACTCCCTGCTATTAATGAAAGTCCAACTGAACAAACTAGCAAGATCCAGCTTCATTACTATAAAAACTCTGCAATGCTTTCCCCCAAATGGGATTTCCACACAAGCTCCAGGCCACTATCTCACTTGTTCTGTCAATACTCGATTATGCCAATAGCCTCTACCATGATTCTTCTGTAACAATTATGAAAAGCCTACTCTTACATATAAAGCTGGAAGCCCACATTTCCCCTGCCTTGAAGGCCCTAGATTGGTTATCAGTAGCCAGAAGATCCACGTTCAAGCTGCTTTGCATCACCCACAAATTGATACATGGCACAGGGCCGCTCTTCATCAGGAATGAAATCACCAAATACATTCAACAAAGGAACCACAGCTCTCGATTGGCACCTCACCTCAAAATCCCACCATAATAGCAAAAAAAAACATAGGTGACACATCCTTCTCTGTTCAAGGGGCCATACTATGGCACTCGTGCCCCAAAACATAAGATCAATGAATAACTACCTTTTTTTCAACTTCAGAAGACTACTGAACAGTTTGCTCTTCCCCCACATAACCACCATACTCAAACAAAAATATACAGTATATCCCTGTGTAGATATGCAGTTATTTGGATTATATATGTGAACCTATATATGTTTATTCCTTTCTATAATTATATATAATCTTGGTAATGTATAGATTTTCATTAGGTCTGCTTAACAAATGTACATATTACTTAGGTTATATTTTTCTATGTTTAGCATGTATATAGGTCACTGCATAAATACATTGTCAAGATAACTAATCTACAATTGCTTCAATAATACATATATATATATATATATATATATATATTACCTACTGGCAGTCGCCAGTAGGTATATATAGTTAGGATTTTTTCTCTATGGGACTTTGGAAAATTCTATGTCTAATAACGTTTGCGTTTGTGGGCGGAATCGGCTGAAATTTTCAGGAAAATGGCACATTTTGTTTCTGAGCAGCCCCTGAAAATTCGGGGGGTTTCGTCAAGGGGGGGCCGAGAAAAAAGGGGGGTCCCAAAACAAGTTTTTCCCATTCATTTTTCCATAGGGCGTTTGGCCTCACTTTTAGCTCGAACGGCTGAATGGATTTGCACGAAACTTGGCAAAATTGTAGGGACTGTTAGCCCGACGTGCCTTTGCTGGGTCTCAATATATGTGCTCCAGTGGATTTTGAGAAATTAACGTTTAAAAAAACAGATATATCTGTGACAGCGTCCCGGGTAGCGCTTCGGTTCGCGTACTTTTCGCGTTACGGAACTTTGCGAAGCTGATTGGCTCTCCGGTGTCTGTCAACATTCTAAACAGTCCGGAACGGCCGCCATCTTGTCTCTCAGTAGGATCGAGAGACAAGAGGAGGAGAAAAACAAAGGGGGAATTTAATGAAAGGGGGCAAGGTAGATCTCTCTTGACCCCCTAGGAATGATGTTTGAGTTATTAAAGGGTCCCGTGGGGCAAATGAAAAAAATTTGATTTTTCGCGGTAGAAGCGCTTCCCGGTTCGCGAACCGGTAGTGAAACGGGAATTCGCCATTTTGTGTTTCGTTTTAATTAAATTACAAGATGGAGGAAAAACAATGTGGGAAATGGGTATAAGGGGGTACGGGAGACGTATCCTGACCCCCTATGTTTTCTGAGGGTGGCTGAGGATGCTCATATATGTTGATACATGTCTTCCAGCGGCTGCGCGTGAGCGGATTTTTATTTTTTTGCTGCGTGACGTCTGTTAACGTTCGATTCGAAGGAAATCAGGAAGTGTTGACCGCCATTTTGTCACTGCGAGTAAATATATTGTTAAAAATAATTGTTATAAATTAATCCGTATTGATAAACATTGTCTGCGCCATCTTGCCTTTTTTCCAATGCCACACTTTTGTCGTGCACGGCAGCCATTTTAGATGCCTTGACCAGACCCACTCTCTGCACGTCGCCGATCCTCAGCCTGGCTCCCCACCCTCGCATGCATCTCCCCCACACACTGGTCACCCCTGCTCTCTCTCTCATGCATGGGCCATAAACCTCCCCCCATCTGCGCAGCTCTTCCCTGAGAATCACACCCTGTGCCCGCCCAACACCTCCCTTTCACCCTATTCACTACCGCACCCTCTGGGGGTACGGGAGACGTATCCTGACCCCCTATGTTTTCTGAGGGTGGCTGAGGATGCTCATATATGTTGATACATGTCTTCCAGCGGCTGCGTGTGAGCGGATTTTTAATTTTTTGCTGCTTGACGTCTGTTAACGTTCGATTCGGAGGAAATCGGGAAGTGTTGACCGCCATTTTGTCACTGCGAGTAAATATATTGTTAAAAATAATTGTTATAAATTAATCCGTATTGATAAACATTGTCTGCGCCATCTTGCCTTTTTTCCAATGCCACACTTTTGTCGTGCACGGCAGCCATTTTAGATGCCTTGACCAGACCCACTCTGCACGCCGCCGATCCTCAGCCTGGCTCCCCACCCTCGCAAGCATCTCCCCCACGCACTGGTCACCCCCGCTCTCTCTCTCATGCATGGGCCATAAACCTCCCCCCATCTGCGCTGCTATTCCCTGAGAATCACACCCTGTGCCCGCCCGACACCTACCTTTCACCCTATTCACTACCGTACCCTCTGACACTCCTCTTCCTCTGTGTCTGATTGTCCAGGCCGGTCCCAGGCTATCACTTAGCCCTGCGGATGTAGTTTATGGCCCCAACTGTAAAGAATCATCCCTCTTCAAAGGAGTTACAGTAGATCTGTCACACCACACGCGTTCCTACTATCTGATAACGATCCTGTATTGTGATTGGGGAGGGGATTCTCACTGTGAGGGTTTGTGGGATCGAGCCTGAAGCGGAAGATTCCAGGGATGTCTTTTTGTACATTAAAGTCTTCACAATTATGTGTCACATTAAAAATATATAGCACTCCAACAAAGTAGTATGATTATAACACTTTAATAACTTATAAATATATACAACGCTCCAACAAAGTAAACACGTTAAAAAAAAACATTTTAAACAAAGCAACAATGGGCTGCTGTGAGGTGGCGTCAGTATTGGTCCTTTGTGCGAATAGGCCGAAGGCAGCACAACGCGCCGAGATTCGGACGGCACCCAGGTGATGTCCAGTAAGTTGTCGCACTGGTCATGGCATCCTACAATGCTACGCCGAAAAACGGCGTGGGGCGACCCGGGGGGGGGAGGCGGAACGAACGGGCCTCCCCCGCCTCCCCAGCTGGAGGCTCCTCTGCTGCAGTGGGGCGCCCCTTTACCGTTTCAGTCGCCATTCTGCTGTTTACCGCCCGCTTTTGCTGCACTGTGCCTCATCCGCCATTCAGGTGAGTTGCGCCCGCTCTTGCGGCTACAGCGTCTCGCCCACCATCCAGCTGAGTTGTGCCCGCTCTTGCGGCTACAGCGTCTCGCCCACCATCCAGCTGAATTGCGCCCACTCTTGCGGTGCAGCGATAGGCGGCTGCCACAGGACTCTTAAAATGGCGGCCGGCTCTTCGGATTTGGGCCTGGTCCACTAAAATGGCTCTGGGACACATTTGAACTCGGACATTTGCCTGCTAGGGCTTGGGCCCCATTATCGAAAGCGTCCCCTCAGCCTTGAAGATTCTACAAAAGTCATTGGGGCCCCAGACTCCCGCAGGCTTCCGGTGGGGAGTGGCTGCCATGATTGCTCGCGGAATGGCCACTACGGAGCCACGAGATGGTGATGCTCTCATGCTGATGCCAGCTTCAGTCTGAAACATCCAGAAACACTGTAGACTACCAATTCGATCTGTTCCGGTGGAGCCCCAACGTGACCCGGAAGAGAAGAACTTGCCCTCCCCTCTTTGACTGATGGTTCTTATAGCCTGTCCCTTCTGTTGTCATTTAACAGAACTTTTTGGACTGCTGAAAGGGGTTGTGTTCCGACCGCTGGTTGGTGGAGACATTTTGACTATATTCTGGACCTGCGTTGTCGCGTAATGCGTCATATGACGCGCCGCGTTAGCGCACCCGGAAGTGCTCCGGTGCGCGTGGCGCAGCTTCCCGGAAACGATCCAGAGCGCGGCGCGCAGCGGGTAACGTAAGCATAACAGGTCATGTGACTTGTTAATAAAATTTTCATTGGTTCATTTTACTTTTGTTATTCTAATGATGAAAGGCTTGGTCATATGACCTAAAAATAACACTTTTCATTGCTTTCGAACATTTTTTTTTCCCAAATGATGAAAGCCCCACCTTTTTTTTTTCTCACTCTGACTTGTAAAGCAAAGGACCCAGATGCATTTACAGTTTATCACTAACAATGTTCCAGGCTAATGTATTTTCCAGGGAAATTTACAACTGTCCTGCAAGTAAAATATTCCTATTTCGAGAAAAAGGGCGTTTCTTCGTCCCATGAGGGAGCCGTTGAACAAAAGAGGCTCGGCCTGCTGTCTTGGTCGCTGATAGGCATGAATATCGGTTTCTTATCGATCACTTTATGTTGCAGGAGTGGAAAACACAACAGCCATTGACCATTTAGGTTTACTGCGTTCCTGCGTATTATACCTTTTAACCTTCATGTAAACGGGCTGCTTTATTTCACTTGCCTTTTACTGATTCGAAAACAGTGGCTATTATTCAAAACTTTACCAATCTAGGTACTACTACCATGTTTTGTTTTAAAAACCTTTATTGTGAAAATGTCAGTATACAAATACGGGCCTATAACCACGTGGGCCGGCCACGGAGCAAACTGGAATCGTATATGATGAGGGGACATTTACACTGTAGAAGAACGTAACGGGCGACCCATTAGGTTGCAAGAACTAAGGTGTCTAACAGTTGCGGAATCGGTGGACGTACATTTTATAATTAAAGTACGACAGGGCCAGTTACAATAAAATTATATAGATATACATTTGCGGGCAAGTACCATGGGTGACGTTAATTCGAACTTTCAATAGTACAGTAATCAATAACACATCAGAACTTAATATCAATAGGGATGTCCAAATGTTCAATCAGTATTCGTCCCCGCCCGCCATGTGCTTCAAAACTGCATACGTATCTCGTGATATCAAGGTTGGGCAACCAGTACACAACAAGGAGTTTCGAGTCCCATTTATACCGGCGCCATTTTGGGCAAGGCCGGGCAGGTCCAGGATATAGTCAAAATGTCTCCACCAACCGGCGGTCGGACCAGAACCTCTTTCGGCAGTCCAAAAAGGTTCCGTTAAATGACAACAGAAGAGATAGGCAACAAGAACAATCAGTCAAAAGAGGGGACGCTTTCGTGAATGGGGCCCATGCCCTAGCAGGCAAGCGTCCGAGTTCCAAGGTGTCCCAGGGCCATTTTAGTGGACCAGGCCCAAATCCAAAGAGCCGGCCGCCATTTTGAGAGTCTTGTTGCAGCGGCCTTTCGTTGCACCGCAAGAGTAAGCGCAATTCGGCTGGATGGTGGGCGAGACGCTGTAGCCGCAAGAGCGGGCGCAACTCAGCTGAATGGCGGATGAGGCACAGTGCCGCAAGAGCGGGCGCAATTCAGCTGAATGGCGACTGAAACGCTAAGGGGCGCCCCACTGCAGCAGAGGAGCCTCCACCTGGGGAGGAGGGAGAGGCCCGTTTGCGCTGCCTTAGCCCCCCCGGGCACCCCACGCCGTCTTTCGGCGCAGCATTGTAGGATGGCCACACCAGTGAAACTTGCTGGACACCACCTCGGTGCCATCCGGATCTCGGCGCGTTGTGCTGCCTTCGGCGTACTGTAGCAGCAAGAGTGACCGCAACTCAGCTGGACACGCCGTCTTTCGGCGCAGCATTGTAGGATGGCCAGACCAGTGCAGAAACTTGCTGGACACCACCTTGGTGCCATCCGGATCTCGGCGCGTTGTGCTGCCTTCGGCCTTCTGTAGCAGCAAGTGCGGGCGCAACTCAAGTGGACCGCGAGTGAAACGGTAAGAGGCGCCGCACTGCAGATGATGTGCCTCAACCTGGGGAGGCGGGAGAGGCCAGTTTGCACCGCCTCCCCCCTCCCCGGGCACCCCATGCCGACTTTCGGCGCAGCATTGTAGGATGGCCACACCAGTGCAACTTGCTGGACACCACCTCGGTGCCATCCGGATCTCGGCGCGTTGTGCTGCCTTCGGCCTATTCGCACATCGGTCCGCTACTGACGCCGCCTCACAGGCCAACGGATTTTGTAGGCTTTTTATAGCCCAAAGCCGCATAACAGGTCATGTGACTTGTTTATAAAACTTTTCATTGGTTCATTTTACTTTTGGTTTCCTATTGATGGAAGGCTTGATCATATGACCTAAAAATAACACTTTTCATTGGATTGAAACATTTTTTTTCCCAAATGATGAAAGCCCCACCTTTTTTTTCCCACTCGGCAATCCAAAAAGGTTCACAACAGAGGGGACAGGTAACAAGAACCATCAGTCAAAAGAGGGGAGGGCAAGTTTTTCCCTACCGGGTCACGTTGGGGCTCCACCGGAAGTCATCGAATTGGTAGTCTACAGTGTTTCTGGATGTTTCAGACTGAAGCTGGAGTCAGCATGAGAGCATCACCATCACATCCAGGACTTATGCCATTTGTGCAAGGCAGTGACATTGTAGCATCTCAGGGACCAAGTAACATACCATATGCAGAGTCCTTCCCACAACCTCTGCCTTCCTTCTTACCTAGTTATTGTTCTTTCACTCCCACTCCAGGCTTTTAGTCTGTGGATGGAAAACCATGAACCTACACTCACCTATGAAAATCTTACTATTGATGGTTTATTTTGAGCCCAAAATACAAAGGCTTGTTTGGATCGATGTTGCAGCAGGCTGCCATGTAAATAGTTATTTAATAAAACGTTTTACCCTGTTACTTTGCTGGTGTGTTGTATATATTTATAATATTTGCATAGTGTTTGTCGTTATTTTGGGTGGGGTGGGCGGCGGAGCCGAGCTGTCTTGCAGCTATCATGGTGTTGAGCTCAGTTCCTCTCACTAGTTTCGTATTTGTCATGAGGGGTTGTTCATAATGTTTCTATTTTAGCGAGGTCAAAAAGAGATCCCATTAGTGGCCTACTGATTTTGCTTGATTCCTTTTGTTTTTTTAACGATTTTTCACTATCTGCAAAGACTAAACAGAGTATTGCGACTCTGTGCTTGTTTGTAAATAGAGAATGAACCAAAGAGAACCAATTCCAAAACAATAAATGCTAGGATAACAATCAATCAAATGGAGAGGGAAGCAGGCACGACGGATTACAACGGGGGCAAAGGCCTGTGTTGCCTACCCTTCACTATCTGCAAAGAGAGAATACTCCTAAAAGAAAAGAGGAGGGAGGGGGAGGGGGGGCAGCGTTCAAAGCACATCAGCGTGTATAAATACGAAAATGTTTTTACCTACCACGTACTTGACATTTTACAGCTTTTGATATTTGCTATTAAAAAACCATTGAAATTCACTGAAAAAACCATAGGTTATAGACCATATATAGTTAGGAATTAGCATTTACAAAACCTTAAAAATTCACTGAAAAAACCATAGGTTTTAGACCTTGTATAGTTAGGGATTAGCATTTACAAAACCTTAATTTACTCGCACAAAACCATTGAAATTTGCATATATAGTTAGTCGCACTAACTATATATCGCGCACCCGCAATCCACTGCTGATGATGTCACATATTACATCATTCATGACATGGTCAGTGACATTATAAAATTAAAAAAGTCTAACTGGTTCACTTGCATGTGAACAAGGGCTTTTGAAGCCCGAAACGCGTAGTGCCCTCTTGCTACCGACTATAATGCAATAAAAGAACCTGTGTAGCGCATCCGCTGGTCCGTCTCCTCTGTTCCTGCGCCGACTTGACCTCTTGTCTGACTCGAAGTAGTGTGTGGAGTTTTCGTGTATATATATATATATATATATATATATGCAATTCACAGTCCTGTTCCGCTGCCTCAAACCAGGACAAAGATCCAATCTGCCACACCGGATACCACAGGTACAGACCACTCCACAGCGCAAGGGTGAAATATTAACAAGGTTTATTCACACGATTTCGCCAGCATGACGCGTTTCGGTCACTCAACGGTGACCTTGATCACATGACGAACAAAACCAATGAAAATGTATATAAAGGGTTACCAATCAACAAAAGGGGGCGGGAGAAATGATAGAAACTGAAAAATCACTTAATGCACATCATCCTGGAGTAGAAAACAGACCAAAGCATGGACATAAACATGCCTGATTATTTACAATCTATAAACTGATTACAATGTTTATATGTACAATCTATGTACAATGGATCAATTCATAATATCATTTTGTATTAATTACTATACATTATGTACATGTGAATCCATCGAAATTGCTGTTCCTGATATTTACAAACCCTAAACAAGTTCTACATGTCGTTTGTTTGCCAGATCAGATGATGATGCGCAATTGATTCCTTATTAAACATGAATTCTACCCGCTCACAAACCCAAGTTGATTGGCGTGTAAGACCCTTAACGTGACCACCTAGTGTGCAAAGAAGGGGGGAAAAAAACAATAAATCAAGGTGTAATCTGAACCAACCTAAGATTAAGAAAAAAGATCAAAAATTGTGATTATTATGTGACTTGATTACCATAAAATTAACACACTGGTCAAAATTATAAAAATAGGGAGATACTCATGCTTTACCATGTTATACCCTATTAGGAGGTTTACATGTGCAAGAGTTAATACAACTAATCACCCTGATCCACAACACTAAACGTGACTCAAGTACTCTGCAAAATAGATATCCCATACAAATAAATACCGTAGTATATGAACAATCTCAATCATTAGAGAAAACATAAAGACATAGTGCCTTAAGGGTACCACAACATAATAGTCTGGATATTACTTTTCAGCTTGGACACACAAAATTTAAGATGGAATCAATCAAATGTGTCTAAATTATAATCAATGATGCGCTTGATGGAATATATATACACATGAGCGAGGGGAACTGATCAAACATAGGGGATAAGAATCTCAGACAGCGATACAGTGCAAAGATAATAATATTATTATCCTGTGTACAATGAAGATAGTGCACCAAGGACTGAACCCATTTCCTACAAGTACAGTATAACTCAGCTTGCCTTCCCAGAGATAGAGGTAGCTTGTGAATGGACATACGGAGGTACTAAATATTACACCAAATATTATCAGCACAGCTGTTTCTTATACCATGATATTATAAAAAGCAATGAAGGTCCTCCCCCGTATTATGGCCATTTGGGATCCTCGTGTCCAATAGTAAAATGTACTTGCTTTCCAACTGTCTGAGGGATTTCTCCCTGTTACCCCCTCTGATGCTCTTGGGGACTCCATCAATTATGTAATAGCTAAGGTGACTTACATTTTTCTGGTGCACTAGGCCAAAGTGACGAGCCACAGGGTATTTGTCATCTGCATTTACTATGGCCCTGAGATGCTGGAGTATTCTATTGAAGGCCTGTAGTTTAGTGCTCCCAACGTACCTGAGCCCACAAGTACATTGGAGCACATAAACTACAAACTCTGACCGGCATGTAAAATGCCCCTTGATGGAAATAGGGGAAGTATCAAAAGCAGTTTTGTACTCCTTAGTGGAGACTCCAAACTTGCAGGCCCTACAAGATATACACCAATAGAAACCTGACTTATCAAATAGACCCTCCTTTTTGGGGATAACCTCTGGGCTAGATCTTACCAAGGCATCCCGCATCGAGGGTGCCCTCCTGAAAGTTAAAAGTGGCTCTTCCGGTAACAAGGGTGCTATCGTGATGTCAGTTTTCAATAGTGGCCAATGCTTTCTGAGAATGCCTCTCAATTTTTTCTCCTCACTATTGAAAGTGGTGATCAATCCCAATCTATCAGGGACCTCAGATGCTCCTACCTGTCTAGTTCTGACGGCTGTGGTGGTTCTAAGATAGTCTGCTCGGTTGAGCTCATTAGCCTTAGTCATTGCCTCCCTGAGGGCAGTGGAGTCATACCCTCTGGCCAAGAATCTGTGGAATGCTTCTGCCTGGCACTTTTTCAGGTCCTCCTCAGAGCTACAGATCCTGCGAATACGCAGGAATTCCCCATACGGGATGCTTTTTACGAGGTGACCTGGGTGCGCACTGCCAGCGTGCAAAATAGAGTTGCCCGCTGTAGGCTTTCTATAGAGCCTGGTCTGGAGTCCCTCATCTTGGACATAGATTTCAACGTCCAGAAATTGAATTTTTTCTTTACTTATTTGTGATGTAAATTTCAAGTTGAGCTGGTTCTTATTAATCTCTCTAACAAATTCAATAGCCGAATCCACAGACCCCCTCCACACCAGACAAACATCGTCAATAAAGCGCCAAAAATGCGAAATTCTGTCTTGAAATTTGGCCTCCAGAGACCCCCTGAGGACATGTTCCTCCCACCACCCTACATGAAGGCATGCATAAGTGGGGGAAAAACATGCCCCCATGGCCACTCCTCTTAGCTGCTGATATATTCCTTTGTTATACAGAAAGTAATTGTTATTTAAACAAAGTTCTAACATTTTCAGCAGCATGTTACTATGTTGGGTAAAGGCAATGTCAAGTTTACTTAAAAAATATTTTACCGCATTCAGCCCATCCTGGTGTGCTATGCTGGTATAGAGCGAATCTATATCTAGCGCTATTAATACCGATTCATTGTCCCATACCACATCATTGATTTTGGACAAGAAATGTCCCGTGTCCTTGATATAAGAAGGTAATGCTTCCACAAATTCATGGAGAAAATGATCTACATACCGAGATACTGATTCTAACAAGCTGCCTTGGGCCGAGCTAATAGGACGGCCAGGCACTGGAGTTACTTGTTTGTGTATCTTCGGTATCAGATAAAAGAAAGGGGTTATAGGGAATTCGTTTTTCAAAAAGGCAAGCTCCTGTTTGCTCAAAAGACCTTCACGCCTCCATTCATTTAAATCTTTATGAACTTTATCCTTGAGGCGCAAAATGTCTATAAAGTTGCCCTTTCTGTAACATGATGTGTTGCTTAAATGACGTTCTGCTTCCGCCGTATATTGGTCTCGAGGCCAGATGACGGTGTTACCTCCTTTGTCCGCTTTAATAATTATGAGATTGGAGTCACTCCTTAATTTCTTGATGAGTTTACTGTATTCCTTCTCCATAAATCTCATACGCCTATTCTTGCGTGTGGTGTTATTCTGTAGCTTTTTCAATTCTTCTACCACCATGTCCCCAAATGCATCAATGTTGTCCTTTGGCATTATAGGGCAGAATGTTGACGGTGGTTTGAAGTTAGTGGCACATGGGAGGTTAGTCGTTATGCCTGCCCTCCTCAGATTTTGTTGGGTCGCTCCGGATACAAAATCCTCTTCCAGTGCCAGTTCCTGTGCTACCACCAGAGCTTTGGTATCGGAAATAGAAAATACATTGGAGGGTTGATTGCTACTGACGATGTCGGTTGCTTTAGATTGCGCACTGGACAATTTGAAATGCTTTTTAAGCTTGAGTTTCCGTATGAATTTAAATACGTCCACCCTGGTCTGTACATAGTTGAATGAATTTCTGGGGCAATATGACAGACCCAATGACAGAAGTTGCAGTTCAGCTTTGTTTAGGTCGACCTCAGATAAATTGATAACAGTGTTGCTCTCCATGTTCTTCGATATTTGATCTTGCCTGTTACAATTATCTGAGAAACTGGTGGTGGAAGACACAGTGGATAAAAGGGAAGCGGGAGAATCTACCATTTCTTTCCTTTTCCTCTCCCTCGCTTTGGTTTCCCTTTGGCGTTTGCATCGTCTCCTTGCACTGCGCTTTTTGTTTGCTGCTGCTCGTTTATCTTTCGCTGTTGCCGGGTTTGTGGTCGCAAGGTCTTGAATCTGTCCTCGACCATAAAACCCAGTTCCTCAGAGGGCGTGTATTTTGTGGGTACCGGACCCATATTGGACCCCCCAGTGATGTTGTCTTCAGACTCGCTGCCACTGGTGACGGAACTCATCTCAGGTTCAGACAATTCCACCACTTGATTACTGCTTGTGCTTTGGGCTGTGACCTTCTGTGCCATCGCTTGTCTTTTCACATTATCAAATTTTCGAGCAAAAGTGAAGATTCTACCAGTCTCATAGTCTTGTTTGTCGCGTGCAAACTTATATTGTTTACGCGTGCTGATAGTCTCCTGATGCTTGGCGAGTCTGATATCAATTTCCTCTCGTGTTTTCTTGATTAATTCTTGATCTTTTTCAGCCTCCAATTCTTTGTTAAGATTTTCTATTTCCTGCAAGATATCATTGCGGTCAATTTCGGCGTATTTGATCAGTAAACTGACCATATTCATGGAAGCGTCAAGGTTTCCTGTTGCCCATTCCTTTAGCATTAGAGGGTTGGGATTTTCGAATGATGGTGCAATTAGTATCCTCAACCCTCTAGGGACCCTGCCCACTTCTTGATACTTCTGCAAGGATCGTTTTTCCCACCATTTTGTGGTCTCTGTTCTGAGAAGTTTTTCCAGCTTTTTTAATTTGCTTTTCAAATCTATACTTTCATTTTTATGAGTCACAGGTTCATTGCGTTTGTTGGGAGTGGGTAAATTGTCAAACATAGCATCGGCTAGAGCCTCCCGGTTTCGTAAGGCTTCTGCCGGCGTGGCCATGATGCGTGTGAACAACCAATTAACTTGAGATGACCGGCTGCTAAAGATTTGCACGCAACCGGTGATCGATTTTAAAGCGCGTTTCCTTTCACTCGTCAAATGGCACAGTTGCTTCCAATTATACAACAATCCCCATCCGCTGTCTTACCACGGAATTACGCCGGCGGTGTCTCCTCGGTGTCCTCCGACCCACAAGGGACTCACGGACGGCGGCTCCCGGTCTTCCAGCAGTGATAGGATATTTTGCCTGACGAGGGGCTGTCGGCTTCCAATACTCCTTCCGGGTTGATTGCAGAGGTGCTTCCGCTTGATCGCAAAAACCAACACGCCCAGTCGAAAGGAGGGTCCGTAAGGAAGGCAACGATCCAATACCTCACGAATGAAATGCAATTCACAGTCCTGTTCCGCTGCCTCAAACCAGGACAAAGATCCAATCTGCCACACCGGATACCACAGGTACAGACCACTCCACAGCGCAAGGGTGAAATATTAACAAGGTTTATTCACACGATTTCGCCAGCATGACACGTTTCGGTCACTCAACGGTGACCTTGATCACATGACGAACAAAACCAATGAAAATGTATATAAAGGGTTACCAATCAACAAAAGGAGGCGGGAGAAATGATAGAAACTGAAAAATCACTTAATGCACATCATCCTGGAGTAGAAAACAGACCAAAGCATGGACATAAACATGCCTGATTATTTACAATCTATAAACTGATTACAATGTTTATATGTACAATCTATGTACAATGGATCAATTCATAATATCATTTTGTATTAATTACTATACATTATGTACATGTGAATCCATCGAAATTGCTGTTCCTGATATTTACAAACCCTAAACAAGTTCTACATGTCGTTTGTTTGCCAGATCAGATGATGATGCGCAATTGATTCCTTATTAAACATGAATTCTACCCGCTCACAAACCCAAGTTGATTGGCGTGTAAGACCCTTAACGTGACCACCTAGTGTGCAAAGAAGGGGGGAAAAAACAATAAATCAAGGTGTAATCTGAACCAACCTAAGATTCAGAAAAAAGATCAAAAATTGTGATTATTATGTGACTTGATTACCATAAAATTAACACACTGGTCAAAATTATAAAAATAGGGAGATACTCATGCTTTACCATGTTATACCCTATTAGGAGGTTTACATGTGCAAGAGTTAATACAACTAATCACCCTGATCCACAACACTAAACGTGACTCAAGTACTCTGCAAAATAGATACCCCATACAAATAAATACCGTAGTATATGAACAATCTCAATCATTAGAGAAAATATATATATATATATATCACAGCTTAGAGAACAGCAGCCCTTGAAAGTCTGAGTGTATTTAATACAATTCAAACAAGGCGGGTGCTTACCGCCGAAACGCGTCAAGCAGCCTAAATGAGTGAATAAACTTATTTGGAATCATCTATTTCACGGAGTCAGTGCCTTACTTGCATGAGAAAGTTTGGAGTGTTCCAGATATATATATATATATATATATATATATATATATATATCACAGCTTAGAGAACAGCAGCCCTTGAAAGTCTGAGTGTATTTAATACAATTCAATCTTGATATATTACCTTACTTGTACATACATACCTTCAATGTACTTATGTATCTTTATATTTATTACTTTACTCCCATTCACATCTCCAATGCACTACCCTATACCTCTCTCAATATATCCTCTACCTCAAATCTGACTAATCCCAAACCTCAATCTACTACTCTGTCCAATGCACTACCCTATTTCTCATCCTATGCCTCTCTCGGTATATCCTCTACCTCCGCTCTGACTACAATGATCCTCAAAATAACCCTTTCTAGACTCTTCCCTACTCTACCCTTACTATGATCCACAAAATAACCCTTTCTTGACTCTTCCCTCCTCTACCCCTCCTTGCATCATCTCAAACCTATTTTACTATTCAGATCTCCCAAACAAGCCTTCCTAAACCCTTCCTCTGACTCTCCCCCGACTCTTCCCCCACTCCCTCCTTGCATCATCCCAAACCTCCTCCTGCTGCTATGATCTCCAAATAAACACTTTTTAGATCTTCCCCCTTCAATTCACCCACTTTCCTTTTCAATCCAACAAACAAATTTGCATGTCTCCTGCTCAAATTAGTTTCATATTTCCCTATCCTAATTCACCAATAACCCTGTTTTGGTTCTTGATAAGGGTGCTACTCTCTGAAAGCACTTTGACGCCTCATCAGTGGTACCACGCGTTATATAAATGCAAAGCCCTCTGTCTTCTATCCCTCCGCTATCCTTTTCAACCCAAACATCGGACTCCCATGTTCACCAATTTCCCTATACTATTTCATAACTAATCCTTTTGGGTTCCGTAGTAGCGTGCCACTCAATGAAAAGTGTTTTGGTGCCTCATCAGAGGTAGTAAGTGCTATTTAAAAGCTATTGCAATTAAAGATGCACAAAGAGTAACACTCACAACACATGAGGATATCTTACATAGTTTTGCAGAGTTTTACTTTAATTTGTACATGTGCCAGGGTGGGCACGATGAGGCAGGTATGACCGCTACACTAGACAAAGCGCAGCTATCGGTGGCGGATGACACAATAAGAGATACAAAAAGCCTCGATTGACATGTCTGATATAAACTGTGCTAGCAAACCAATGACCGGGAAGATACCAAGCAATGATGTCCTGACATTTGAATTCTATAATAAATATGTAGATTTACTGTGTGCACTATTTTTAGCTATGTCTCCGGATGTATTTCAACTGGGAGTGTTACCTGCTACACTAAGATGTGTGTATAGTGGTTCTGTTGTGTGGTGTTTTAAGCTCCCAGTGAATTTTCCTGATTCATGCCTGTATATGGTTACAATTTGCATTGCCCTTATATAGGTATAGAAATCAAACCCTTATTTAGGCATAGCCCATGCTACCCAAATACAGGCATGGCTACTTCCACCCGTACCAAACATCATAACGACTTTTTAGAAAACCAGCTTAAGCAGTGAGGGACTTCCCCCTTGGTGGAATATTGATTTGTCCAAGAACTCAGTTTCTTTACAAAGAACAACTATTCCCAAGGTGTTCTTTCCTGACGTTCATATGCCCGACTTTACGTCAAACTATGGCATTCCTAAACACCTTCAAGGTATACATATACCTTCACTTGCTCTAGCAAGATACGGTGGTTTGGAGCAGTTCGAAGACCTATTTGCCCGGCGCAGCTTGCTACAGCAAGTGTAGAAGGAAGCCGACTCTCCAGCTGATGCACTGATCAGGAAGCTGCCCTTCTCCTGCCGAGAATCCAGCTCCAGTGTTTCTGGCTCCCCTTGCGGGGTGTTGGGAAATCGAGTCCCGAGGCAGAGACACCAGACCTCTTTCATTCTAACAAGGTATGGAGCTGATTAGAACCTAGAGAAACCTTTGGTAGATTCTTGGCAAAAACGAAACCTATGCTACACAATACTTACTTCTTCCCGCGTACTAGACTTAGGTTAGGTAGATTGGGGTAGGCGTATTTTAGTAGCACCAGTGAGTATTTTAGTCAATGTTATTTATGTATGTATTTTTATATGGCTTAGAAACCATACAATGCTCTTACAGTATTTCATTTTACTGTTTACGTTGTACGCATTACACTTTGCAGTCTGCATAACGATTGTAGCAGTTCACCTCTCTTACATTAGAAAGAAGACTGTTCAATAAACCCTTTTTATTGAAAACGCTCGTCTCACTATTTCTCTGCAACTCTGTAGAAACGAAGCATGCACGATTGACTTAGTGAAATACTTATCTATTATTTCCGTGACTCTGAGAGATGTATTCTTATTCTTGGGATACAAAGTTTTCATGTTTATGCGGTCGTCAGACCCTAATCCCTTCTTGTGTATTTGAGAAAGTTTCTAGTGACCTCTGAGTTAGCTGGCACACACACAATTAAGCTTAGTATATTCGATAGAGACCTAGTTGACATCAGTCTTAAGTCAAATCTATAGGATATATTATTCCAATGCGCAGAGCCTATTGGGAATATAGGAACTACACTACAGTTCTGCCTAAACTGGGAAGGGATGCATGCAAATCATATCATCCATGATTTATGAATTATGTGGATGCAAAGATTTTTGGTAAGAATTTGGCTCATTGTTTGGTTAAGGTGGCAGGGGGAGTAATACACCCAGACCAGGCGGGGTTTGTAAGGGGGGGCACATTACCACCACTAACATAAAAAAGGCATTCATCATTACAGAGCAGATCTTAAGAGTGGAGCAGCCTTGTGCGCATGTCCGTTTGAAATTCCCATAAGGAATTTGTAATTTTGATTGGATATGCATAAATCATGCACTGGGACGCTCTGACCTGGGTGACACCTATTTAAATGGGTATAGTTACTCTACATGGACAGTAAAGCCAGAGTGAGGGTAGGCAATTGGCTATCAGACAGCTGGCCAATGGCAAGAGGGACTAAACAAGGGTGTCCCCTTTCACTGCTTATCTTTGCTCTTGTCATTGAGCCCTTGGTGAGATGGATACGATCAAGACACGCGGTGGAGGGTGTGATGGTTGGGAATAAGCAGGAGATTATCTCCCTCTATGCTGATGATATTTTGTTGACCATGCGAGACCCTGAATGCTCATGGTCTGCGATACATGAGACAATCACAGAGGTGGGGACACATTTGGCATTTACGCTGAATGCAGATACATCCGTCATTTACCTGATACAGGCATCTGAGTTGGATGAGTGAGGTACTTCCCGGGCATACAAGTACAAATTACCCCTATTTGAGTTCTAGCATGGCAGAAACTTATGACTCAAATCTGGGAGCCTTGCTAAATAGTGGGAACGTAGTATCCGTCGGTGGCTGAAGTTCCCGTTGTCACTCATGGGGCAAATTGAGATCAGTATTAGCGTATTAGCTTGAGAGTGCTGTAGTTACCCTGGAATAGTGCAGGGTTACAGGCCCTGCAATTTCATAGCTGTTATCGAGCTTCCCAAATACAGCATGTGGTCACATGGTTCATGGAACAACATACTAATCCGTAGACTGAAATATTAGGAAGATTGGTTAAGCCACAAACTCTTAACCCCACCGCTGGTCCATAGGAAGAAGGGAGGGTTACTCATTTTATGATATTATAGCAATTTATAACACGCACAGCTACTCCAAGAAGTGTCCCGGCACTAGCAGTGACATCAGAATATGAAAAGGCTTAGGTTTGCATAAAAAGCCAGGTTTTAGGTTTCTTCTTTATCAAAGGATTTCAGGCTCACCCAGATATGTCAGCTGATACCATGGTTAACGGGAATTAGCCCTATCTTGCCAATGTTTCTGAGACCAGGGTAGAGGTGTGATTCCGGATGGCCGACTGACGAGCTACTCTACCTTTTGTGACATATGGAGAATGACAGGGGGTGCTTTCTAGCTTATACAGGGTTAGCTGTGCCATCCGCAAGGCCTGGGTGGGATTTCCACAGGAACCAGACAGACATTCTTAATCAAGTACTATTGGATATGGGAGGGTAAGGAAAGCTAATCACTAGATTATATGCGCTGCTCCTACCAAATGATGCACCCTGTTAGACCTGGCACCACTTGCTTGGGTCTCACTTCCATTTTGTTGCTGTTGCCTCATGTGTTTTTGTTGTGTTTGATGCTTCGGGCACTGTGCCACTGCTATTCAGTGCCACAGTGCAAGTGCTCACTATTGTAAATTGATGTATGGATTAGTGATTCCATGTTTGGCTATTTTGGTTACTTGTCAGACCCTAGTCTAGTGCACTGAGTGTGCCCGGGCATGTAATCCAAATACTGCTGGTGGGCCTGCAGCACTGGTTGTGCCAGCCACAGAAGCAGCCTTGTAAAATGTGTCTAAGGTCTGCCTTTGCAGAGCCTGTGTGCAGTTTGGTACTGTCATGTTGACTGGGCAAGTGCACCCACTTCCCAGTCTCTAAACCTTCCCTTTTCTTCATATTAGTTACCCCTATCGTAGACCCAAGGGCAGGGTGCATTGTATGTATAAGGTAGGACAAGCCCTGGTGTGTGTGTTGCATGTCCTAATAGTGAACTACAGCCATTTTCGTTTTTCACTATTGCAAGGCTACCTGTTCTCCATAGCCCTGAATGGGCTGTTAGAATTGTTACACTTTATAATTGTTACACTTTATAATCCTAACAGGCTCAGAGAACATGGTATAAATTCGAATTTAGTATGCCTGAACTCAGAATAATAAAATACATCTTTTAGTAAAGTTTATTTTAATATTCTGTATTTGCTAATACCACTTTTATAAAGTAGGTATTTGCTTGTCTAACCATTCAAACCTGCCTCTGCTAGTTTGCGTATTCCTATGTCTGGTTTCTGTGAGTGACCGGGCTGGGGAATTCCAGGAGACAGGCTGAGTCACCTAGTGGTGAATAGAGAGATCTGCATCTTGATGGGAGGGAGGAGTGCACCTGAACTCTGAATAAGGCTGTGCCCCCCTTCCAAAATGCTTGCTCCACTCCCTGGGGAGCGACTGATGTCTCTGCCCTGTACACTGAAAGAAGAGAAGGAGTCCTATCAACAGAGTGCTCCAGGACTGTACTTGCCTTCCACAATGCTGGCTCCACCTCCTGTGGGGCGTCTGATGCTTCTGCCCTGCACTGTGAAAGGTCTGGTAAACAGAGTGCTTCAGAACTGGTTTGGACTGGGCAAAGCCCCCTCTCCCCTCGAGGAACAAAGAATTTCTGGATATAAATATTGGGACCCTGATCCCATGAAATTAGATCACTTTTGGACTACAAAAAGAAAATTTTACTAAGGAGAGGAACCTGAAGAAACTGAGGAGAGACTATTCCCAAGCTGAAGTGCTGCTTGGAGGATTGGCCTGCAGTGGTTGCTTTACTGCCAAAGGAAGGAGAAAGGAACTTTGTAACTTTGTTTTCAATTTGTGATCTCCAAGGGCTTGGAAAAGAGCTTGCCTCCTGCTGAAGTCTCAGGGACAACAGACTTCACCCCCCAGCTCCCCAGAGTTCTTTTGGAAGTGCCTGCTGCTGTTTTGGGCCTTCTGAGGAACTGCGTGTCGCAAGGAGCTAGAAGTGCGACTCAACGACAAGCGTGTCGCCGTCACTGTGCCTGCTGTCGCAACTCCGGTGAAAGGAGGGTGTTGCCGCTGGAACTGTCGCACTGCACCGCATCGGAGAGAAGCGTGCCGCAACGAAGAGGAAGCTTGTCGCTGCTGCTAACGTGGCAATGGTGTCGCCGCTGGAGCTGTCGCACTGCATCACATCAGGAGTAGAATCTCGCAACGAGGTTGGAGCGTTTCGCCGTCACTGTGCCTGCTGTTGCAACTCCAGGGAAGGAGGGCGTTGCCGCTGGAACTGTCGCATTGCACTACATCAGAGGTCTCCAAACGTTTTTGCTCTGAGCCCCCCCTAAGCAAAATTTTTGAGGTTGGGGCCCCTCTCCAAAACTTTATGGCAAGGCTTGGGGGAGCAGGAGGGAGATGGTTGCATGCAAGTGCCCTGTCTTATGAGTTGATTTCCGGAGTACTTTTCCTATAGTTTATAAACTGCACTAAATATAAGACTTATAAAACAGGAAATGCATCACACAAAAACATGCATTATCCCAAACATACATATGCCCATAATTGGGGTGGTGTGAGCCTCTAACAATCTTGGACCCCAATGCAACCACACCTGTTGCGCTAATGATAACTGTAGTACTGAGTAGCAGGTTGCTCCTCTGCATCTTTTACCTCTTCCCCACCATGACAGACCATCACCTTGGTCCTAATGCTAGAAAGGAAAATAAGCTCTCATGCCCCTTTTTTAAAGGTAGACAGTCATAATTGTGATGCAGAGGGCCCCTCAAACACCTGGGCCCCAGCCCTGCTGCATCTGCTTCCTTAATGATAATCAGCAGTGACCACTTACAATCCTGGCAGCATCGCCAGCTTCACTAATGAATGAACCTTTGAAAAAATGATTAAAAAGCACTTACATTGTCCCCTTCTTTGGGGTATCTCTCAGAAAAGGCTGCATCTGGCCATTTGTAAACATAAAAATGAGTCCCCATACGGTGCTCCCTATTCTGGATCTTCTATTTGACAATATCTATCAATCTCGCTCCTTTCATCTGTCTCTTAAACCATTACTGTGAGGCCCCAGGGATCAAGAGGATTAGGGCTCTGTATTTGAATGTAACCCTGCTGACCTTCTACCTGCCACCTCATGGACTCCGCTTTCACAAAAATCTGCCCCTGAATGGTTAATGCTGACTTTGAGGTGCCTCTGCCAAAAAGCGAAGGGTGTGGAGGTAGTGCAGAAAGTTAAAAAAGAAACCAGCTGTTAATTGATTGAGTTGCTAAAAGCCAGGGCCACTGGAATTACGAGTTTCTGCAGCAGCAGCGTTTACCACATAATTGAGTTTACCACATTTGCTACACAATCCACCATCTGAAGATTCCAACAAAAGAAACTTGATTCTAGCTCACACAGAACACAATTTACTTAAAACGTGGCAGTGTTCTATAGCATTGGAAGGCCCTTTGCAAAGATTGACTGGAAATTATGTAGTTGCTTACTGCTGTATTTAGGTGTTTTATAGATTTGACACATAATCCACCATCTGCCACATCATCTGTGGATATTACCAAAAACAAAAAAATTATTCTAGGTCAAATGGTTCCAAAATGCTATGACACATGGTGCTGGGTGGTGGAAGGCACTTTGCAAAGATGGCCTGGTCTTCTTTCTGTTGCTTATAGTTATATTTCGGTATTAAACTGATCCTAATGAGGTGCAATCAATGCTCAGACAGTGTTACCAAGTTTTTAAAATGAACAAATAATGAAGCAATGGTATTTAAAAAATGTGCTGCATAATTTGCTCAACTCTGTCTCATAATTTGTCCCTCTTCTGCCGCATAATTCCAGTGGCCTTGCTTATACCCTGGACCTAAAGCTAAGCATCCTAGGTTTGTGTGAGGTACAGGCGCTCGTCAAGTTTAGAACTAGGCCCAGTAGCTCTCAGGCACCTATGACATGCCTACCGAATGTTAGAACTACCCACTCTTTGATGTGCGCATTTTAAATGTTAACGTTTTTGAAACAAAAAATTATTAACTCTTCATCCCATAATATAATATGACCACCGTGAATCGAGCAAGTGAAAGCTCAAAACCAAGATACTGACCAGCAAAGCTCGTCCTCGTGAAACACAACCAAAAGCATCAAAAAAATAAACAAGGGAAAACGCAAAGTACAAAAGTTGCATTTAGTACTGCCCAGTTAAAACGCACATTCAAAAAAACTCTCAAACAAATAGTTTTCACTAGGACAAACATACCACAAACTGATTTCACGTTAAGAATTTGTGCAGCCTTTACTTATTGAAACATAGAGAAAATACATGTTTCAGGCAAAATAAGTCTGACCATTCATAATTACACAAATTGCAAACACCGCAAAATTGGTTCCTCTATTTTTGTTGAGGGTCTTTCATTGAACATAGCATTTTTGATATGTCTATAACTCAATATATATCAATATAACTTACTTAAAATTATGTATGGGTCAATAAACAAGCTCATGCAGTTTCAGACCAGTTTCTTCATTTCACTCTCGTGCAAAAACCTTCATGTAACATGGACTTATCAATGCCTCTTCATCTATGCAAATTAACAAAGAGGTGCCAATACTGAGTCTGATTTTCAAAACCAGCCTAATAATATTATTCAAAGCTAATAAACAATCAATTATTAGCCAGAAATTGGAGTTAATCCATCATTATTTATTTCTTTTTACGAGAAAATGTTTGTGAAAAAACAACCACAATGAACCACTATATATATATATATATATATATATATATATATATATATATATATATATATATATATATATCGGACAGTTTAAGGCAGAAAAAGAGTTTTTTGGGGGGGGATAGGACAGATACTCTAAACAATAGACAATGAAGACATACATGCTTTCATCCTCACTCAGACATCATACGTGAACCAAACATTCTTACACTCCTTTCTACTCACAGTATACCAAACATATAGCACAATAGACAACATGAAAAGCAAACATGAAAAGCAAAAAGGTCAATGAGTTAATCCATATACTATTTACAAAAACATAGAAGAAAGATTGTTTCTTAGAATACTTAATATAAACCAGTTAAAAAATTGCGAATATATACAATTTTTGACAACAAGCCAGACAGATAAAGTAGAGGCATTTCGAATCGAACCCTTTGTCCGATTCTCATCAGGACCAGACAGAAGATCTGAAAAATCAAAACAAGTGTCCTTTAGTATTGCTAAAACCAATAAAGCGGTGGAGAGAACAGCGACAAACCCATCCATGCAGCGCTCCCTACCTGAGTGGTGCAAAGCTTGAAGATGTTAAAGAGCAAAACGTATCTGTGGACAAAAGTTGACCCAGGGTTAGTTGACAGGGTTAGCGTTTTTTCATTTAGAGATTGAAAAAAACAACAAGTCAGTGTACCTGTACATGGTCTGTGTGGAAGCGTGACTCCTGGAAAAATAGTTCTGGGGACAGCAAACAACTCGCCGTAATGGTAGAGTAGATGCGGTTGAAATGCAAAGGCGAGCGTACCGCTAATGAAGGACTGTGTAAACAACGGGTTTTGGCATTGCTTTACTTTAGTATCTGTTGCCGTTCTAGCGTTTACCTTTGATTTAGCCAGTTGAGGGTTGTATTCAATCCTTTGTATGTAGACAGTGAATTAGTCGAGTGGGAAGGTACGCTGCAGTCCGTCACAGGCTGTGGAAATGATGAAGAGCCTGGTTAGTTTATAACACGCGGGAAGCGGAATATTGCACGCCGCCGCGGTGAGGAAAAATACCTTACTCGGGACTCTCAGACTGCGGGAAACCGGGACGCCAATCTGTACGCACCAGGGTCCAGGAGTACGGAAGCCATGGAGCATCTGATGGTAATAATAGAGCTAACCATTGGTTGCTCATGGTCATGTGATGGCGCAAAGAATTATGGGAGATGTAGTTTAACATATTCACTGGAGAAAGAGCACGGTTAAACAGAGGCAGACATCATGTTATGAAATTGTCTCAGAAAGCACGGGACACCTCTGAAAGTTCGTTTAATCCATTGATCACTGTGTTAAAACGAAGAATAAGAGTTGCCTCACGTTGACTTAATTCTGACTCTAGACTTGTGTTGGCAAATACGTTGACGGATTTCTTGTGATGTCTTTCCCACTTACAGCTTTTGGCAGGGGCACAAGATCCCATACACCACGTTTTTGGTTTTGCAGTTTGTGAACGCTGAATGTTTCCAGGAAATGTTATTGTAAGAAAAAACATCACCCTCAATTGTTTTGTCGCAACAGGCGCAAGTGCCACACTTGTGATGCCCACGAATGGGCTGTAAGACATCACAAGAAATCCGTCAACTTATTTGCCAACACAAGTCTAGAGTCAGAAGAGCTGTAGCTAACGCACCTCTAGTGAACCACTGGACAGCAGAAGGTCACACTGAGCTTGATATAAAATGGACTGTACTATTCAAATTGGAAATGGACACCAGAGGAGGTGACTTGGAAACCAAATTAAGTCAACGTGAGGCAACTCTTATTCTTTGTTTTAACACAGTGATCAATGGATTAAACGAACTTTCAGAGGTGTCCCGTGCTTTCTGAGACAATTTCATAACATGATGTCTGCCTCTGTTTAACCGTGCTCTTTCTCCAGTGAATATGTTAAACTACATCTCCCATAATTCTTTGCGCCATCACATGACCATGAGCAACCAAGGGTTAGCTCTATTATTACCATCAGATGCTCCATGGCTTCCGTACTCCTGGACCCCGGTGCGTACAGATTGGCTTCCCGGTTTCCAGCAGTCTTAGAGTCCCGACTAAGGTATTTTTCCTCAGCGCGGCGGCGTGCAATATTCTGCTTCCCGCTCCCGCGTGTTATAAACTAACCAGGCTCTTCATCATTTCCACAGCCTGTGACGGACTGCCGCGTACCTTCCCACTTGACTAATTCACTGTCTACATACAAAGGATTGAATACAATCCTCAACTGGCTAAATCAAAGGTAAACGTTAGAACGGCAACAGATACTAAAGTAAAGCAATGCCAAAACCCGTTGTTTACACAGTCCTTCATTAGCGGAACGCTCCCCTTTGCATTTCAGCCGCATCTACTCTACCATTACGGCGAGTTGTTTGCTGTCCCCAGAACTATTTTTCCAGGAGTCACGCTTCCACACAGACCATGTACAGGTACACTGACTTATTGTTTTTTTCAATCTCTAAATGAAAAAACACTAACCCTGTCAACTAACCCTGGGTCAACTTTTGTCCACAGATACTTTTTGCTCTTTAACATCTTCAAGCTTTGCACCACTCAGGTAGGGAGCGCTGCATGGATGGTTTTGTCGCTGTTCTCTCCACCGCTTTTTTAGTTTTAGTAATACTAAAGCACACTTGTTTTGATTTTTCAGATCTTCTGTCTGGTCCTGATGAGAATCAGACAAAGGGTCCGATTCGAAACGCGTCGACCTTATCTGTCTGACGTGTTGTCAAAAATTGTATATATTCGCAATTTTTTAACTGGTTTATATTAAGTATTCTAAGAAACAGTCTTTCTTCTATGTTTTTGTAAATAGTATATGGATTAACTCATTGACCTTTTTGCTTTTCATGTTTGCTTTTCATGTTGTCTATTGTGCTATATGTTTGGTATACTGTGAGTAGAAAGGAGTGTAAGAATGTTTGGTTCACGTATGATGTCTGAGTGAGGATGAAAGCATATATGTCTTCATTGTCTATTGTTTAGAGTATCTGTCCTATCCCCCCCAAAAAACTATTTTTCTCCCTTAAACTGTTCGTTATACACATATATATATATATATATATATATATATATATATATATATATATATATATATATATATATATAGTTGTTCATTGTGGTTGTTGTTTTTTCCAAAAAAAATTCTCGTAAAAAGAAATAAATAATGGATTAACTCCAATTTCTGGCTAATAATTGATTGTTTATTAGCTTTGAATAATATTATTAGGTTGGTTTTGAAAATCAGACTCAGTATTGGCACCTCTTTGTTAATTTGAATATTAGACTCTGCTTTACTGTTGGTGAGTCAAAGCCCTTGTTCGTTGTTTCTTCATATATGCAGCATTAGGTGAGCAGAAAGATGAGCAATGGCGAAGGTAGATTTGACGTGTTTCTGCACCAGTGAAATGTTCTGTGTCCCAGCCCCTGTTGGGTGTCGTTTGTGTTGTGCTTAATACAATGCTATTCCAATTTGGGACATTTATGCATGCCCTAGAGGAGTTCTATTACATCTGTTTAATAAAACATTTGCATTATTTCAAGGGAGTTTCAAAGTCTGTTGAGGAACGGTCTTTAAAGGCTAATTGTGAAAAGTAAGCTCTGAAACGCCCAGGTTTCCTGGTGACACCTTCCTTTGCAGCATAAATCACTGACCCCCCCCCCCCAACCAAGCATCTGTATATTTAAATAAACCTTAATTGAAATTAGTGGCATGAATAATAGATGAAATCTAAACATGAAGAAAGAACGAGCATTTGCAATGAAACAGGTCTCTCATTTATGCGAGTTTGAGCTATTGGTATTGACATAGCTATTTACAATGCCAGTAGCTTAAATTCCGGCAAATGCGAGACCTATTGTTCCAAATGCTTGTCAGTAATCTCTTTAACCTTGCCTGCCACACTCAGTGATCCCTGCCCCAGGGCACTCAAATCACGCTCGGAATAAATGAAGATGGCCTGGAAAAGCAGCAAATAAACAAAGCTCGCACTTCCAGGCCATCTTCATTTACATATACTTGGAGAGGCATCTGCGCCCCTCTGGGAACCCATCCACGCCCCCCCAGGGGGGCGCGCCCCACAGTTTGAAGACCTCTGCACTACATGGACCAAGAGCACCTTGCATCCCCGAGAAGCACGCCACCGTTGGAGATGCTGCCGTCGCATCTTGGATGTTGCCGCTGTAGTTGCTGCATCAAGCGGAAGCTTCACGCATCGTGGAGAAGAGCCTCGCCGCTCGAGCTGTTGCGGTCGCATTGTAAGAGTGTCGCCGCTGCAGTCCACGCATCGAACCGAGAACTTCTTGCATCCCCGAGAAGCGCGCCGCATCTGGAAGATCTTCACGTCTTTATTTCTTTGCACCTGAACTTTGCCGCCTTTTCCATCGCTGCGACATTGCTTGTCGTGAAAGCACAACGCAACTTAAGGTACATTGACGCAGAGTGTCGCATTTAAGAATTGAACTGAACTAAGCTTTAATCTACCATCTTAAAGTAATCATAGTGTGTATTTTTGTCGTTTATGGTCTTGTGGTAACTCTATATAAAGTCTACTTATTTTTTATATAAAACCTGTGAGATGTCCATTTGTAGTGTTGTCACTGGGTTACTGTACGTGGTCACAACTGCTTAACTTACAACGCCTCTGAAATAAGCCTTGACTGCTCAGGCCATGCAACCTAGAGGGTGAGCAGGGGTTATTTTAGGTGTGTAATCCCCTTTCCCTGACAAGAGGAGAGGGTCCCTGTTTTTCACAAGTACCTAGCTGTGCCAACCAGAGACCCCCAAATCTATCTGATGTGCTAGAGGACCAGGACTGGTCCCTCGCCCTCGGAAATTTCACAAGGGTTTCACACAATGCAAGATTTCTAACTGATGCACTATAAATGTATACACCGAGATTGTTACTTTGAGTTGGCTGCATAAGTTAGACCCTTCTACACCAGCAAGCTGCCCCAATTGTAAGCAGGCAGTATGGATATTTATACATATGTGGTGGGAATGTCCAGGAATAGGACTTCTGGGAGGAAGTCCTTAAGGTACTGTGAGATTTGACTGGCCTGCCCTTGCAGCCCTCCACCCAGCTATGTGTTTTGAGCCTGGTGACCCAGGCTAAACACCCCAAACATGTGGAAGAAATTGCTGAACTGGGACTAGTGGTTGCAAAGAAATACTTTGCCAGATGCAGGATCACACTCAGACTGCCAACAATTAAGCAATGGTTGTGGAAATACGTGTAATGGGTATGTGCTGGCTGTAGGGTGAGATGCTAACTAATTCAAGATGGGAGCATGATATGGGAGTTAGCGGGGATACAATTACAACAGGCCAGGGATGGTCCGGTGCTGGAACCGGATGAGAACAAGGTGAAACTTTGTTTGATATCGCTTGTAATGTGACATATGTACATTACGTTATATATGTACTTGATGATTTTCAGAACATATATGTACTGTGTTGCTGCTGGACCTAATTAGACAATTAAAGGCTGACACTGCTGCCTGCTCCTTCATGGGATGAGGGGCAGAGGGGTTGTGGGACAATGGAGACGTTATCTTGTAGCTATTATTTCATACCACAATGAAAATATATTTTAATGAAAAAAAATTGTCGACGCCTTGGAGGTTGAAAGGAGAATTCCAGCAGAGACAAATCTTGGAACAGATGTAGCTGCCTTGCGCAAACTGAGTTTACACCTATGATGCAGAGTCCCTAACTACACATGCCAGTTATGGGGTTTGGTGCTAATCCCTGAGATCACTACTAGCTACCTGTGCTCCGATAGTAAGGGTAGGCTTAAATAGATATATTCGTTACCATGGTCAGGCTGTTCATAATTTACAGTCTGTTAGTAATGGTGATTACTTTCCTTAGTTATAATAATGTATTAACCACAGCATGCTTGCCTCGAAATAGGCTACAATAGTTTCAATAAACTTTGTAAACTTCTTTGTGTCTCTTTTCTTTTGGCTATGGATATGTATGAGTGAGAACGAAATATGATGCTCTATTTCCACTGTTACCTCGAGGAGTAGGTTTGCCTAAATTACCTATTGCTGTATAAGGTTGGGAGTTCAGGTGAGGCTATGTGAGCTAGTATGATTTGGGCCTGCAGGTACTGATGTGCCAGAGTGACTAAGTTTTCTACATTCTGACGTCCTGTTCTCCCAAGACATAGTTCTGTTTCCAAACAGAATCCCTGCAGCAATGCCTGCACATTGAATGAACTGTATTTTATTTCTTCATGGGGCATAATGAGCAGTCTTTCTTCAGACTTCCATTGGAATGTAAAATTGGCACGTTCTTTGCCTTCCGCTCTGTTCTTTCCTGCCAGTAAAGAAATATGGCAGCTAATTATCAGTCTTATCACTGAATGACAGAATATACTTGGAGGCAAAATGCTGCAATTTCCAAACCCTCCCTACTTCCTCGATGATGGAAGTTTGCCCTTTCACTTAGTTGTTCAGTTTTATTTGCCTTATGCATCTCCTACAATGCAGAACACGTTTGCAGCTACTGGTCATCTGATTCTTTTATGGAATAAAATATTTCAGTGAATGGCATAGATTATTGTCAGTCATTAGCTTGCTTGGTTGTCTGTAGCTTGCTTTGCATTTCTCTTCCTGGGCTTGTCCCTATCATGGAGCATGGCCTTTTAATCATTATTTTGGTGGGCTTGTATCTTTATCTTCTTCACTTTAAAGTAAATACTTTGTCATTTTGGCTCAGCACTCCATGAGACTGCATGTGTTTTCTAGCTCTTCCCTTTGTGCTTCTCCCCAGCTCCTTGACGGTCTTTGTTCTCTCCTTTGTGTGCTTTGCCCAATCTTTTGCTTTTGCCCTCCATTTGATTGGGCCCTGTTTTCTGTGATTCTATCTCCCTCATTATCCTGCTTTTTCCCTACTCTTTCACCTGGCCCTTCCACTCCTACATTGCCCCCACCACCAGAGCAGTCTTTTTTAATGAATATTTTTGGGATGGTCAGGCTCACCCGGGTCACTGGGTTTCCTAATTCTCACACGCACTGGGCCCTGGCGTGCATATATAAACCAATGACTCGCGTTTGGCGTGAACCAGGTGAGATTATACACGCTACTATGAGTAATCCGGGGGGTGACGTCTCACCACTGCTGATCATGTACCTGACTTACCACAGGCACATTACTCCAGACGCATCAGGAGCTAGCAGGGAATAGGTGACAGGGGTCCTAGAAGAAAAATACACTTTATAACCCAAAATATACTTGTCCACACTATGTTCCACAAAATGACCACAGACACCTGAAAAGTTTTGAGTGTTTATGTAGGAAATTTCAAAGTGAATATGTCAGTATTAGCAAAATACAAAATAACACATCAAGCATCAAAATCACCACCAAAAGGTAACTGTGAATTAAAGCAAGAACCATTTGAGTACACGTGAACACTAAGGGTAAAAATTAGGAACCAACTAGTCACTGCAAGGTTACGCTAGGACATGGGATATGAACGGGACCTATAACATTTATCTAGGCTATTATGCTATCTTGCTAAGTTCACGGCAATCATACTAAGGGAAAGGGAAAAACGGGAACATACTAAAAATATGACAGTTTGGCAATCTTCTAAAGGTGGGGAGAGAAGTGGAACAATTCTAATAAACAATTGCATATAACTTGCTTTTCAAGGTGATAGAGCAATATCACGGGCACGAGTGCTTTATTAAGAAAATGGAAAGAGAGAGAGAGAGAGAGACGCAAACCCACAGACTAATAATTACCTAATTCAGAATGAAGACCAACCCTGGCCACGGGTCAGTTGGAAGGACGGGGACAAGGACCCTCAGAAAAGGAATGCCAGAAAGCGAGCAGGTACAGCTCACGGACAGTCAGGACAGGATACCCCTCAGGATTTGGGATCAGGACTGGGCTCACCAAGGTACGACCAACACCCACAGCTTCAGAAGCAACGCCTGCGTTACCCCTTTCTGCAAGTAATCCGCCAGTAACCCCGATTGGGTTTTCGAATTTCCCAGCAAAGTGCTTCGCCAGCACTTAAGACTATTTCCACCCCTAGGAGTTTGTGGAAAGTATGGACAGAGTGCTCCGCAGCACTCAAGATTGGATCACCTATAGAGTTCGTAGGGTCAGTGACAGGTCTGCTACTCGGACAAGTCGGACAATTTTCCTAAGCTAAACTAGGGCAGTTATACTGTTTGGGGACCCTTAGACCACCCACCAATGTTGCAAGTGACAGTTTCGCACGTTATGATTGGTCAGAAGAGGTGACTTGGACATGGACACCTCCTAGAATTCAGAGTTCACATCATACATATTTAATTTTTCTTATCCGCCCCTTGGGTTCACGTTCCCATCCATAGAAATACAGTAATACAATGCAGTTCATAGTAGGTAGCAACAGTGTTGCTTCGCTCCAAGGTAAGATCCCTTCTCCTGGAGATGCTTCCCAGGCGCATTGGGCTTCAGGAGCCAGCTGGCTTGTTTCAGCTTCTGCGCAGTAGGGTTTCTCCCTGGTCACATGACGGTGCCCAGCAGAGCCTCAAGTATGGCTCCACTCCCGATTTTCCCAGCCCCAGAGACACGATACATGAAAAGTAAGCGAGAACAAATTAGAATCATGTATAAAACGATCACACTGTATACCGTGATAGATAAAAACACATCCCTTATTTTCTAACATCTATAGTATTACAGTTTAGTGCGAAAAGACAGATAGGCTAAAGCAGCAGTAGCAAGCGTAGAGCGTGGTAAGAGACAAGCGGCCATGTTTGCAACAGTGCGCATGAGCACAGATTCCCTCCAGAATGCGAGTGCGTCACATCACATGGGTATGACCGACGCATGCGCAGACTGAATTTCAGCGAAGCAGCCATTTCTTCTAGTGCAAGCTTTGTTAGTATGAAAAGACACACAGGCAAGCCTCTTGGGGACACCCATGTGTTGGGGAAAATGTAAAAATAAATGACGAACAGTTGGATTAATATGATTATACATTAAACGAGGTTCATGAGTGGGAGCAAGTCGCTTTACGTGCGAATCCTTGCTCCATCAATCCCCTCTTTGATGATATTTACTATCATCACTACAAGGAAACAGATGCCAACTCTCATTCTTCCATATCATTCATTTCAATTTCGATGAACTTATTGTTTATTTTTCTTTCAGCTTCTCTATGAGAGTGGTGATTCTTCACCTTTTTGTAAATTTCATTCTTTAATTCTTCTAGTTCTAATTCATCAATGTTTCTCTTCACTCCTCTCTTATTGGCAGTTTTTCTTTTGCACTTTTGACATTTACAGCAGATGAAAATTATCAACACAATCACACCTATTCCAAATATTGGCATCAATACTTTCCACAGGATATTTTTACCTAGGTTAGAAAACCAACTACCTATAGAGGAGAGACCTCCAGTCAGTCTCGTCAAGGCACTGTCAACCTCTAATTGTTTGAGCTCTTTTTCCAAATTAGTTATGTTCTTCACATATTGCTTTAATTCGATACTTTTGTCAGGAATGTAGGTGCAACAATGTTGCGCCTTCAGCATTCTACAGACTCCGCCCTCTTTCGCCAATAAGGTGTCAAGAGCAAGGCGGTTTTGCAAAACCATTGATCTGATCGCAACCATTTCAGTGTTGACCAGCAGGAATCCAGCAGCAGTGTCAGTAGATAACCGATCCACTACTGTAGACAATTTGCAGATTCTATGAGTGTTCAGAACTACCCCCATTCCAGGTATCAGTGCACTAAAGATATCACCTATAATTTCACCTACACTTTCACGTTTACTACGCACTAAGCCATTAGTTTCTTCATCATTGCTTCCAGCAGCGTTGTTCACATGGTATATTTTTGGGAAAACAATGCCAAAGTAGCAGCTTCCATACCAGTGATCCGGCAATTTGAAATAAGCCTTGTTCCCACATATATAATATATTCCGGGAAACACAGGTTCTGACCCATTTTTGAAACCCCAACCTCCAATTACCTTATAATTATGTTCACACTCGCTGGAACCAATGAATACATTGTTATAGTATTCTGTCCTTTCTCTATGGAGACAAAGTTTTCCTTTTCGTTCAAAATCCAGCAACAAAGCAGGATTAGCTTCGCCTTGTGAGGTGTTATCCATGTGCTCAGCCCACCTAGGGACCCTATTCTTTTCATCATTTGCCTTTTTCTATAACTTTTCCCTCCTTCGGTCTGCCATTTTTATGAACATCTTTTCCTGCTCTTGCAAAGAACAGGTCAGATTTTCCTGTCGTGCCTCATCTAAGTCTATGTCACCTATAGTCAGGAAATATTCTCCCATATAACGAGTTACGTCACTTTTAATATGTATAAGGTTCAGGTGTCCTCTAATAGGAAGCTCAGAAAAGACTACATCAGCATTTGAATAGTAGTACTGTAAAGTGCTCCTATAAAACAAGCTAGCTTATATACTACAGGAAATTCCATAGGTTAGGGGTAAGTGGTGATATGTCACACCTTCAGCTACAGAGGTAGGTAGCTTCATGCAGACATAACAGTCTTCTATTTCCATAGCTTCTACATAATGCACTAACAAGTTAGCAAAAACATTTAAATGCGTCCGGTTTCTCATCTTGTGAAAGTGCAGTTCACCCTCATCTGATGCTTCTAAATTCTGTCGTGCTTGTCTTTGCCTATCTAGAGTGTCATGTCGTCCTAAGCTCCGTGGAGTTTCTGCAGTCCGTGCAACGTCTGTGTCTAGTATTTCAGGTTCAGTAGGGGACAGATTAGGATTTTTACTTATCATAAAAGGTAAAAAGACAGTTAATCCTATCCACATTACTATTAGCATTGCTATACTACACAAGCATATCTTACAGCAAGTTTTAAGACACCCACATCCGGATCTCCCAGCTACGCTTGAATCAGACATTTTAGCTTACAGGTGGCCTTTGCGACCCCTCTTCTTCTCTTTATGCAAGGCTTCGCTCTGTTTTGTCTCAAGGAGGGTCTTCGTCCGAACTCTGATCAGTGACGGACTCCTCGTCACTTTTCCCACTGTGATGGGGCTCATCAATTTCTTCCAGCACCAGGTATGTCCATTCGGGGCTCCGATACAGTTTGTTCTGTTTCTTCAATCTGTCGCTTTTTCTCAGAAACTTGCCTCGGGCTGGTTTTCGTTCACTTTCAGCCCTTTCACGGTCTCTCAGTTTCTCTTCGACTGTTTTTAGTCGGAGTCTTAGCTTTTTGACGTACCTGGGTGTACTTTTGTTTCTGCGACTCTTAGTAGTTGAGGACACTTGACCTTCCTCGTGCACTCTCTTATTTTTCTTCTGGTGCTTGACAGAGTCTATTTCCCTCCCTGTCTGACTAGTTCCAGGTCTTTCATCTATTTCTTCTGCCTGGTCCTCTAGCTGGTCCTGTTCAGGTTCGCTTTGTGGGTTTTCTTTGCTGTTAGGTGAACTGGAGTCTGATTCCTGAACACGTTCATCTATTTCTATCTGCTCTGGTTCATGCACTTCGTTCTCTTCACTGTCTTCCGCATGAACCTCAGCCCTTACCACTATCTGTCCCTTTCCAGGCTCCGGAGTTTCAGGTGGAGCGTCGACGTCTTGATCTGTCCCTACTTGGCCTATTTCCTGATCAGGTGTGATGTGTGTCTGGTTGACCTGACCTTCGTCTTCTAGTTCTGTCTCACCTGGACTATCCCACTCACTGTCTAGGTAGGAATATTTCCGGGTTCGTATTGGATCATGAACCTGGTCGTCGGCGGGGTACCACTCAACGTCTCGACTTGTGCTTGGCAGTTCGATGTCAGCAAGATCCGGACTCTCTTCGGGAGTCTCCTCAGCGGTGCTGCCTTCAGCTTCAGTCGCGTTTTCTCCGGTTACCCGCTTTGTGTGGCTGGCATGGATCCACTTCGGCACACCAGCGCACTTTACAGCAGTAGTGGTGACAAGAATCACTTGTCTCGGCTTTCCCCACTTTGGTCCAAGGCAACTCTTCCGGGTGTGCTTCTTTAACACCACCCAATCGCCTGGTCGCAGCTTATGTGCTGGAGTCTTGGGCCAGTCGTCTTCTGTCTCTCCAATCTGGTGGGAGATAGAACGCACTTGGTCACCCAGCTGCTTGCAGTATTCTAGCACCAAATCATCAGTAATGCTTAGCAGTTTGTGTCCAGGTACCCATGCTTGTCGCATCACTCTCCCCATTAGTACCTCATGGGGGCTCAGGCCTGTTTTTCGATTTGGAATACTTCTCAGACTCATCAGCACAAGGGGCAAAGCATCTGTCCAGTTCATCTTGGTGGAATCACACATCTTCGCCAGCCTGGACTTTAGCGTGCCATTTATCTGTTCAACCACCCCAGATGCCTCGGGATGGTAGGCACAGTGCAGTCTTTGCTTCATTTTAAAAGCCTTACAGAGCTCTTCTAGGACGTCGTTGGCAAAATGCCCACCTTGGTCCGTTTCAATCGTTTCTGGGATCCCAAACCTAGGTATCAACTCCCTGAGCAACAGCTTTGCTGTAGTTAGGGCATCATTTTTCTTCGCTGGGTAAGCCTCCACCCACCGGGAAAACAGACAAACTATGACCAGGATATATCTGTACCCCTTACATTTGGGCATTGTTATGAAGTCTGCCTGCATCCTAACAAAGGGACCTACTGCCTTGCCGATGGTACTCTGCTCTACTACAGTCCTCTTTCCTGCATTGAATTGCTGACACACTAGGCACCTCTGGCAAAGCCTTTCCGCCTGGTTCCTGAACCTTGAATTATAGAACACCTTGTCAAACACACGACACATGGCATCACTTCCCATATGTGTTGGTTCATGTATCATTCGGACCATGGGATCTATCAGACTGTCGGGCAGCACGGGCATTCCACTTTTGTCTACCACCACACCGTCATTCCTCATTCTGCAGTCATTTTCACTCCATCTAGCTTTTTCTTCCCTGCCTGTTGACTGTTGTAAGTCTCTCAATTCATCCCACGTTGGCACAATATCAAACAACATCAGTTGGCAGCTGTGTCCACCCCACAACCCAATTTGGAGGGACATTTTGTGTCGGGCGCAAAATTGGGCAATTTGGTCAGCGTATCTATTTCCGCTGTCACATCATCATTTCCTGATCTGTGAGCCGCACACTTGACCACGGCCAATTCTTTGGGCAATTGAATAGCTTCCAATAATTCTTGTACCACCTTTCCGTTTCTGATAGGGGTACCTGAGGAAGTCATGAATTCTCTTTGTAACCACAGTTGGCCGAAGTCATGAACAACCCCGTAACAGTACTGACTGTCGGTGTAAACAGTTATTCTTTTGTTCTTTCCCCTCTTACAGGCTCTGGTCAGGGCGATGAGCTCAGCTACTTGAGCCGATTTCACTTCGCATAGGTAAGATGCTTCTATGGTGTCTGTCAACGTGACAACAGCATAGGCAGCACACAGACCCCCACTCTCATGTCTCAAACATGAGCCGTCCACGAACATTGTATGATCCCCATCAAGCAATGCTACTTCTTTGATGTCAGGTCGGGGCTTAGTGCTGAATTCTGTTAGATCAATGCAATTATGTTCCATTTCACCTTCGTCGTCTACTTCGAAGGGAACAGGTAACAGTGTGGCTGGGTTTAGGACATTGCACCGGGAAATGGTTACATTCTCAGCACCAATCAAAATTCTCTCATACTTAGTCAGCCGACTAGGTGTGAGATACTGGGTTTTGGTTCTTGTCAGTAGAATCACAACAGAGTGTGGAACATACACAGTGACAGGATGTCCCATTACAATATTTTCACTCTGTTCCAGGCTGACACAAGTAGCAGCTACCGCTTTCAGGCATCCGGGCAGTCCAGCAGCCACCGGATCTAAAGTGGCTGAGAAATACGCTACAGGACGCCTGACCAGCCCATGCTCCTGGGTCAGGACCGAGAGTGCACAATTTTCTCTGGTGTCACAGAATAGTTCGAACCGCTTGGAATAGTCTGGCATACCTAATGCAGGTGCGGTGCATAGACAATTTCGCAATGTTACCCATGCGGACATGCTTTCGCTGTCCCAACCGACTGGGTCTTCCACTCCTTTCTTGGTCATTTTTATCAAAGGTTTGGCTAAATTTGCGAAGCCCACAATCCACTGTCTGCAGTACCCCACAACTCCCAGAAACATCCTCACCTCTTTCTGAGTTCGGGGTAGGTCCATTGCTTTAATTATCTTGATCCTTTCTGTGGTGACCTTTCGGATCCCTTTCTCTATCTGGTGCCCCAGATATTTTACTGAGTTCTTACAGAACTGCAATTTGTCAGGGGATACTTTATGTCCTCCCTTTCCTAGGTGATTCAGCAAGGCGATGGTGTCGGTGACACAGTCATTTTGAGTTTTGGATGCCACTAGAAGGTCATCTATGTACTGCACCAAAACGGACTCTCCGGGCAATATTAGGGTCTCAAGACATTTCTTTAATATCTGGTTGAAAATCGAAGGACTTTCAGTGTACCCCTGGGGGACACGATTCCAGACATAGATATGGCTGTCAAATTCAAAACTGAAAAGGAACTTGCTTTCAGGATGCAATGGGATGGAAAAGAATGCATGGCACAGGTCAATGACAGTGAACCATTCTGCATTCCAAGGGATCTGATACAAGATTACTGCAGGGTTGGGCACAATGGGACAGCAAGGTACAACAATTTGGTTTACCTTGCGCAGGTCCTGCACTACTCGGTATTTCCCACTAGGCTTTTTAATCCCAATGATAGGCGAGTTGCAGGGACTGCTCATTACTTCTTCTATGATTTCTGCTTCGAGCAATCGGGTAATTTCAGTTGCGACTCCTGCCTTTACTTCTGCACTCATTTTGTACTGTCTTGTTTTGGGATATACTGCATTTGTCTTTATGGCTATTTTAACTGGGTCCACATTTGCCATTAAGCCTACATCTTTTCCTGAGAAATCCCACACTTCTGGAACTACTCTTAACTGCAGTTCTTCAGGCAAGTCTTCAATTGACAATGTTTTGATGTCAGCATCGGGTCTTACTAACATTAGTTTGTACAAACCATCTTCATCGGGGGTCTGAACCTTGACGCCCTTTGATGAGCAATAGATGGTACAGTTCATTTTGCACAGCAAATCGCGACCTAACAGGTTCACGGGACTGGAATCACAGACCACAAATCTGTGCATTTCTTTAAAGTTTCCTATGGAGATTTCCATAGGCTCGGTTACTGGAGTACTTATTATCTGATTTGAAACACCCACTACTTGGATAGCTTCTCCCGAGAGGGGTAGGTTAGGAACATCCACTGTTCTCACAGTGGACCGGGTAGCACCAGTGTCCAACAGAAAGGTGATGTCTTTGCCCTCAACCTTCCCTTCAATGTATGGTCCAGTCTGGTCTACCGGTAAGGAGGCGCCAAGCACGCACTCCTTGTCCTCCCCCCTCAGGCCCCGTCAATCTTGTTCATCACAGAGGAAAGAATCACTCAACAGGTACTGTGGAATTGCTGCATTGCTTCCATTCTCTCCCTCCCATATCTCTGCCCTTTCATTCTGCTGGCCCTGGTTCTTATAATTCTGTCTAGGAGCGCGAGGTACTGGGGGTAGCTTTACCTGTTGCTGGTTCTTTTTCGTCCCCTCTTTCTGCACCTGTGGATTTAAACCATTTATAGGGGCGTTACCGGCCTGCAGATGTGGACACTCACCTCTCCAGTGCCCTAACTGGCCACACCCGTGGCAGGGGAACTTTTTCATAGCCTCTTCCCGACTTAATTTGGCCCGGGGCTTCCCTTCTCCCCCAGCAGTGGCATTCTGAGCATTATTACTAGAATTCAATTTACTTAACTGTTTTTCTTGCTGTTCAGCCAACTTCACTTGTGCCCACATCACCTTTTCCTTGAGGGCCTTCTTTTTATTCTCGATTTCATCTTCGCAGTATTTTGCATACTTCAGGACATCATCTATGGGTTTTCCCTGCCAACTTATTTTATTATCTCGAATCCATTGAGATATTTCAGGCCTTAATCCTAGCACAAATCTATAACTGAAATGGGTCATGTCTTTCATGTCCACATTATCGATACCACTGTAAGTTTTGAATACTTGCAGTAACCTTTCATAAAAAGAATGGACAGTTTCATCACGTTCTTGGGTTGTTCTGTCTATTCGGGTCCAATCTGTCTCCTTTGCGGGCACCTTTTTCTTAAGGTACTGTATGACCTGGTCATATTTCCTCATTACTTCGGGTGCGGGAGCTCCGGTTTTCTCATCTCTGGGATATTCATCATTGGGCCAATCAATTTCAATTTTGCAGTCAGTCCACAGATCTACAGGGACCACAATGTCGAAAAACCCATCGAGGTCTTTCAAAAGACATTTCTGAACTTTTATGAAGCGTTCTACCTGCCTGTACCAATCAACAGGCTTTTCCCGTAATTTCGGGAAGTCATTTGTAAATGACACAATATCCTGTCGGGACCAAGGGACATGGACATATTTTCCTCCCGGGACTTCTCTCATAGGACACAATTTTTCTGTTGGAGTTACTTCTTGTAGCACGAATTCTGAAGCCTGAGACTTAGCCCTGCTGTCTTCCTTTTTCTTTGCCCACCGGGTTCTCCATTTTCCCACTTCTCCCCATTTCTGCAATAGTTTCAGTAATTCCTTTATCTGGATCTGTTTCCCTACCACATTCAGGCTCTCTAAGTCTTTATCTGAAAAATCTACTCTGTAGGGTTTCTGAAGGATTTTGGAGCGACTGACATCGATTCCCATTTCTGTGGCTGTGTCCATTATCCTTTCATGGAGCAACCTAGCATTGCGGGTAAGATTTTTGCTGATAAACAGTAACTCTTCTTCACTGTATGAGTTTAGGCGCTCTACTCCTACGTTTCCAGCCATCATTTCCTCTATTTCTATCCTTAGTTTATAAATTTCTAATGGTCTGGACTGGGGAGTGGTCTCTTTCTCCAGCTCTTTGGTCCATCTGTCTAGTTCTTCTGGTGAGACTACTGTGGCACTCCTAACCCCAGATGCACCTTCAATCAGAACCTCTTTTGGCTTATTCTGACTTCTTGCCCCCGACATGCTAGTCCTAGGTTCCCTAATGGGCAAATCCATCAGAACCACTGATTCACATTCACTTTCTTGATCGTCATCTATGAATACTTCCTTTCTCGGGGGTGGAATGCTAGGAGTAGGCATTATTGGGGAGATAACAGGAGGACGAGGACTAGCCAGGGCATCCCTATAAAGAGGAATAGCGGGTCCAATGGTTACTGGGATAGTCAGGGAGTCTGGGTGGGGATGTATCTGTGCTATTGTTCGGACTAAATCCTCTCGCTGCCTGGCCAGGGCTTCCTTTTCTTGTTCTCTCAAACCCTTTCCTGTGGCATTGTCATGCAGTACTTGAGGTACCAAGGGAGGGTAAATACTTGGGGCAGTTGGAGTGACCAATCGTGGCGGTCCTTCTCCAAACGGCTGATAATTCGGGACTGCGGATTTTGGTCTGCAAAACCCATCCCCTTCGCTGGTTTTACTGTCTGTACCTGTTCCATCTGTCTCGCTATCCCTCCGACATCTGGGATATTTGGCAAACGGGTTTGGTGAATTCAAAGGCTCAGACTCGGCTGCATAGGGAGGGGGGTTTTTCATCAATAAATCTTCTAGGTACTCATCTTCTGAGTCCCCTACGGGCATTAAGTGATGGTTTTTTTCTGTGCTTTTTCCTTTTCCTTGTTCTAATACCCCCATCATTGGAAACAATCCCTCTGTCATCATGCTTTGTCTCCACTGTTTCATTTTCTGCTCTTTGGTTTCTCTATGGACCCTCGGATACCATTTACTCACTCCCTTGTCCATCCGGGGTCTATCCCTCTCCAAAGCCTCAATCTCCCACTCCTCTAAGGCTTCGTACTGGGTCAATCTGGGTCTGGGATGCAATTCATTCATGCGGGTCCTTAAGTTAAACAGGATCCTACCATTAAAGGTACCATCAATAGGAAAGGCCAGAACTCCGTCATCTGCAGTATACTTTGCCCAATTTTCTAACCACACACAGGTATGATATCCCTTTTCAAACATCATGAAGGAAGCAGGAGTATTCGGTGGAGGAATGATCACACCCTCTCTTGTTCTTATGGGCTTATCGGTCTTAAAGAAATTCTTTACCTTGTCGGCAAATGACATTTTTCTCTTTATTCCATACATCATGTGCGGTCTACCTCGTATAATCTGTTCCTTATAGAAGCCTAAGTTCTGTGGATTAGGTAAGAACTCAGGATACCACATGTGCCTTTCCAGGCTCGCTTCTAACTCGGCCTGATTAATTTTGTTTACTTTGGTACTTCCAATGCTGCGCGACTCTTATTTTTGTAGCAACCAATCAACACGGAGGGTACAAAAACCCTTATCCAATGGGTGCGCGGCCTTCCGCGAGACCAAGTCCCACACTCCGGCACTCACCCCTCCCTTACAAATTCGGCTTCACTACACACCCGCTGTCCTGACCAATACCAGCGCGGCACGGAGTGACGTCAGAGCAGCCTTCCGCCCAACTCCCTCCTTCACAAGGTAACGGAAACTCTTCCTAAAGTGCGAGCGCAAAACTTAGTAACTAACACACAACGTCTGCCACTATGTTTGAGTGTTCTAAATATGTAGAAAAATGTCCTCTCACTACAAGTAAACCACTTCTGTCTACTTTTCATTCACCCTGGATAGACTTCTTTGCCTGTCCCTTCACACTAGTAACATAGAACCCGTTATTCTTCTGACTCATCCACCTTAGCCGGGGATATGTACTGAGCCAGGATTTCACCAGCGAACTATCTTACTTACCAGACAAGCCTCTGAGACCCTATTACTCCTCCCACATGTGACCCTTTCTAGGTGATATCACAAGGGAAGTTTTATACAAAGGACTCGTGGCTATCAATTATTCAGATATGAAAAGATCCTAATTAGTGTTTCCAGGTATTTCTTCACCCTACACTAATAACTCGAAACCAGTGACTTTTCCAGCTGATCGGATTCTACTCACCGTCAGCTATATACTTCCCCGGGGATTCAGACTACACTGAACGCTTACAAACAGTTCTTGGTTAATACGACATGTAACATTTATAGCAGCAATGCAAAAATCATATACATTTATATATAAATCCTTAAAACATTTCAAAATATTTGACCCAATACAGTAGAAAATCAGCAGCACATTTTATTTTCACGGTTTGTTTATCAACTACCCTGTCTACCCATCTTAACTAGTCCTAACCATAGCTCTGCTACCAGAAAAATTACTGATAGAGCGCGCAGTTCACCCGGGTCACTGGGTTTCCTAATTCTCACACGCACTGGGCCCTGGCGTGCATATATAAACCAATGACTCGCGTTTGGCGTGAACTGGGTGAGATTATACACGCTACTATGAGTAATCCGGGGGGTGACGTCTCACCACTGCTGATCATGTACCTAACTTACCACAGGCACATTACTCCAGACGGATCAGGAGCTAGCAGGGAATAGGTGACAGGGGTCCTAGAAGAAAAATACACTTTATAACCCAAAATATACTTGTCCACACTATGTTCCACAAAATGACCACAGACACCTGAAAAGTTTTGAGTGTTTATGTAGGAAATTTCAAAGTGAATATGTCAGTATTAGCAAAATACAAAATAACACATCAAGCATCAAAATCACCACCAAAAGGTAACTGTGAATTAAAGCAAGAACCATTTGAGTATACGTGAACACTAAGGGTAAAAATTAGGAACCAACTAGTCACTGCAAGGTTACGCTAGGACATGGGATATGAACGGGACCTATAACATTTATCTAGGCTATTATGCTATCTTGCTAAGTTCACGGCAATCATACTAAGGGAAAGGGAAAAACGGGAACATACTAAAAATATGACAGTTTGGCAATCTTCTAAAGGTGGGGAGAGAAGTGGAACAATTCTAATAAACAATTGCATATAACTTGCTTTTCAAGGTGATAGAGCAATATCACGGGCACGAGTGCTTTATTAGGAAAATGGAAAGAGAGAGAGAGAGAGAGAGAGACGCAAACCCACAGACTAATAATTACCTAATTCAGAATGAAGACCAACCCTGGCCACGGGTCAGTTGGAAGGACGGGGACAAGGACCCTCAGAAAAGGAATGCCAGAAACCGAGCAGGTACAGCTCACGGACAGTCAGGACAGGATACCCCTCAGGATTTGGGATCAGGACTGGGCTCACCAAGGTACGACCAACACCCACAGCTTCAGAAGCAACGCCTGCGTTACCCCTTTCTGCAAGTAATCCGCCAGTAACCCCGATTGGGTTTTCGAATTTCCCAGCAAAGTGCTTCGCCAGCACTTAAGACTATTTCCACCCCTAGGAGTTTGTGGAAAGTATGGACAGAGTGCTCCGCAGCACTCAAGATTGGATCACCTATAGAGTTCGTAGGGTCAGTGACAGGTCTGCTACTCGGACAAGTCGGACAATTTTCCTAAGCTAAACTAGGGCAGTTATACTGTTTGGGGACCCTTAGACCACCCACCAATGTTGCAAGTGACAGTTTCGCACGTTATGATTGGTCAGAAGAGGTGACTTGGACATGGACACCTCCTAGAATTCAGAGTTCACATCATACATATTGAATTTTTCTTATCCGCCCCTTGGGTTCACGTTCCCATCCATAGAAATACAGTAATACAATGCAGTTCATAGTGTTGCTTCGCTCCAAGGTAAGATCCCTTCTCCTGGAGATGCTTCCCAGGCGCATTGGGCTTCAGGAGCCAGCTGGCTTGTTTCAGCTTCTGCGCAGTAGGGTTTCTCCCTGGTCACATGACGGTGCCCAGCAGAGCCTCAAGTATGGCTCCACTCCCGATTTTCCCAGCCCCAGAGACACGATACATGAAAAGTAAGCGAGAACAAATTAGAATCATGTATAAAACGATCACACTGTATACCGTGATAGATAAAAACACATCCCTTATTTTCTAACATCTATAGTATTACAGTTTAGTGCGAAAAGACAGATAGGCTAAAGCAGCAGTAGCAAGCGTAGAGCGTGGTAAGAGACAAGCGGCCATGTTTGCAACAGTGCGCATGAGCACAGATTCCCTCCAGAATGCGAGTGCGTCACATCACATGGGTATGACCGACGCATGCGCAGACTGAATTTCAGAGAAGCAGCCATTTCTTCTAGTGCAAGCTTTGTTAGTATGAAAAGACACACAGGCAAGCCTCTTGGGGACACCCACGTGTTGGGGAAAATGTAAAAATAAATGACGAACAGTTGGATTAATATGATTATACATTAAACGAGGTTCATGAGTGGGAGCAAGTCGCTTTACGTGCGAATCCTTGCTCCATCAAGGCCACACATTTATGGCAGCCTCTATAGGAAGCTGCCTCTTTATTAAGCATGGGCGAATTTTGCGGATCTCGCGTTCGCGAATTTTGCGGATTTGCGAACTCGCAATCCGCAAAATCCGCGAATTCCCGCGAATTTGCGGATTTTTTTTTTTTGTGTTCGCCCGTGTTTCTGCCAGTTCGCGAGGGTTTTTACAATTTCGCAATTTGCGAACTTACCTGTCGGGTCGCAAGTTTCGCGAACTTGTTGTTTCTACGTGTCCAGCCTGTTTGGGACACTCTTCTTCATCACTGCCACTCTCTGTCACCACTGCCACTCTCTGACTACTCATGCCACCCTCTGGCCCACCCATGCCACCCTCTGTTTCATCACAGCACCCTCTGGTTGTCCAGTCAGTGTACATTATTGTGGCAACGCAAGCACACCTTCCCTGCCTCAAGTGACCTGAATTAATTTGGGGCTGATTAATGTGTCACAGAATATTTTTTTAGCTGGCACCTGCTTCCTTAGTGCTTCCTGATTAGTGAACTTTTGCACTTGCTAAGTGCTTTCATTGTTGCAAAATTAGTTACAACACCTGCCCTGCCCCAACTGACAATAATGAATTAGGGGCTGATTAATGGATTTGAACTGCCAGCCTGGCTCCTGCTTGTCTCCCTTAGCTGTAATTCAGGACCTTTGTGGCATATGTGTAACTATTCTGAGGTTCAGAGCAGGGTCACATAATAGTTGCAACTGGCAACTGAACTCTGGAGGGGCCCCTCAGCAAGCACTACAGGAAATGGCTACTAATGATGAGCCTGAACTTTTGAACCTGGTAAGTAGTTTCAGTTTTGATTAGATCGTATTTCTGCAATTTGGCACTTATTCGCGGGGCGCGAAGTTGTACTGGGAAGCCGCGAACTCACGCGAACAGTGCGAGCAGTGCGAGCAAAATCCGCTGCTCGCGGATTTGCGGATTTTGCGGGAGATTCGCGAATCTCGCGGATTGCGAATTTACCGAAAATCCGCAAAATCCGCCAGCGAAACGGATTTTCCGCCCATGCCTACTCTTTATATGCTATACCAAAATGAGGTATGTCATGCAAAGAGTCCAGGGATTCCCATATGAGTGACCAGGCACTTATCCCAAGGTGTTTTTCTAGGTGTTGTGTGGTCGAGCAGCCTTTGGCTTATCAGAGAGGAGGGTTGGACATCTGTAAAATACAAGCAATATCCCATAAATGATGGGCACGACTTAATGAGATCCACAGCAATTTATAAAAGTAACATTCTTTTACATATATATTTATATACACCAGAATCAATACGATATGGTAAGTACTTTTTGCAAGAGATTTACTTTGTTTTAAAAAGTCGACAAAGGGTATTTTTCAGAAGCTGCAATGTTATCCTATGGGAGGAAAAACAAGTATTGCATTGAGATTCAGTACAGCGACTTAAAAGACAAATCACCTGGACATAAGATGGAACAGGGTAGCTCCAGCAGGTCACCCCCAGTGGCACTTAGGCATCCAGGTACAGTGGTGCAATTCACTCTTGGATGCACAATGTTAGTCTATATGGATTGGTCTTTGTGAAAGAGGCAGCAGGTTTTGACTTGGTGGCTAGTCTGGCTGAACCAAGCTAAAGGGCTCAAGTCTTGCGATGCTAGGAGATAGGGGATAGGGGACACCGGCGGTCCTCTTCTCTGTGGGCCAGGGCGGCCGGGTGCAGTGGGTCTGCGATGTCTGGTTTCTTTGTCTGATAGCACTCGCTGTTGAGGAGGCCTGCAAACTGAGGCTGCAGGCGACGTCGGGGAGTTCAGGAGGGGTGAACCCAAAGTGGATTCTGTCTCTTTAGGGCTTGGAGACCACGCTGACACAGTTGGCCCACTTTGAATCATGCGGGGGACTCAGACACAGTGGTGCTTGGCTGCATCGGGTAGGCGGTTCCAGAGTCCTGATTGTTGTTTTTGGCGTGCCTGCATGATGCAGGGGAGCAGCTATGCTACTCCCCTCAAGTTCTCGAGCCTTTATTGAAGGCAGGCCTTCCTACCAGCTTTTGAGGCAAGATGAGATTTCTTCACCACAGTTTCAACAAGGGAACAGCAAGCAGGACGGCAGGGCTGGTGCCAAGTCAGTTGCTTTTCTTCAGTCTTCTGCTTTCCCCGCTTTTCAATGTCCTTCTTTGTAGCTCGTCAGGATCTGATCTTCTGGTGCCAGGGTCTCCCCTAGATACTGAATTTAGGTGTGTTCGGGGAGCTTACAGTAGTAGCCAATGGGCTACCAACCCCTGAAGACCCTGTGCTTATTTATGACAACTTCCTGTGGGGAGTGGGCATAAACTTGTCTCGGAGTTCTTAAGTTTGCCATCACCAAAGTGGCTAACTGTGAAATTGTCCTCCACTTCAGGTAAACCACCTTAGGGGTGGTACTGACCTGAGGGTGGGCATGCCTATCTGACTAGCCAAATTTTCCATCTGTCCAGGTGCCAAAGGGCCCTGGACAAAGGGGTTCAGCTTCTTCTCCTGTGAGAGAAGCCTGATATGCATACCAAAGGCGGTGGGCTCTTTTAAGCTCCCCTGCCTTGAAATGCTAATTTGCAGGTCATCCTGTGGGCGGGGGTGTAAGCACCCCCTGGCTGAGCAGGCTTGATTTCTGTCCACCTGAGAGCAAATGCCCTCACCCTTGTTGGTCAGACTCTTGTCTCTAGTGGCAGACTGCCGACAACCAGTCAGCAAGCACACCAGTAGCTGGTAGGTTTTTAAGGGGCACTTCTAAGATGCCCTCTGTGTACATGTATCAATAAATCCAACACTGGCATCAGTGGTGGTTTATTAATATGAGATGTTTGATACCAATCATCCCTGTTTTTAGTGAAGCCATCATGTAGCTTAGGAACTCATTTTCACTGGTGTCCAACACGTACTCAAAAAGACTTCCCTGTGCGCTTGTACTGGCAGCATGCAGATAGGCCCTCATGTATTATAGCGAGCCCTGCCTTAGGGCTTTAAGGCCTGCTGTAGTAGTGACGTACCTATATACTGCATGCAGTGTCTGTTGGCATGGCACGCAGGGATGTGTGCCCTGACATATTTTCACTTTTGTCTGCACCAAGACACGCAGCCTGCAGTGGCAGTCGTTTTGTGTTTGGTGAGGGGCCTTCAGGGTGCCACAATTTGTCCTTCAGCCTATAAAGGTCTCTCCTAGCCCTAGGGGTACCTTTTAATATTGACGTACAAGTATTTCTGAAGGTATTTCCAATTGAGGTACAATTGTACAGTTTGTGGGAAAGAGATCTGGTACTGGGGTCTGGGTTAGCAGGAAACCAGTGCACTTCCAGTCTAAATCACATCAAATACCAGGCAAAAAGAGGGGATGACAATGTCAAAAAGGAACTTTCGTGCTGCTTCATTTTAATTATTTATGTATTTAAAGATGCAGCTCGAATCCGTACATTAAAACAAAATGGTTCCTGCATTATTTAGTAGGCTTGCGCATACGTCATGATGCATACACTTATGTCATTATTTTACCCATTTGGCCATACTGCACAGCATAACCAAAATTATTTTGCAAAGCTAATTGGTTCCTATGGCGAGACCTATTGGCTTTGCAAATACTTGTTTCTTTCTGTAGTTATTTCCCCCTCAACAGGAGATAGGTGAGGCGCTAAGGATGGACCGAGCAAACGTGGTAATATGTCCAACATGAGATGTCACTGTCGGTAAAAAGAGACTTCACCTGCCTTTTAGTGAATCGATGTCAATGATCTGATTAACTGTTAATTGCTGTGGTAAAATAATTTCAGTGCCTTGTCATTCTCTGAAAAGAATAAAAAAAACCTACTCGCTAGGAAGTCTAACTATAACATGCAAAAGTAACGGTAAGTTTTTCTTTTACTTCATTCATTGTTTGTAGAAATACCAACAGCATGGATTTCCAGCAACTGACTTGCACGATTTTCTAAGAGAAAGCGATGGTGTATTTAGTAGAGACAACAACAGAAAAGAAGCTATGTCATCCCTTCCATTTAATTGCTGTTGTAAAAGGTCTGTATGGCTTATGTTCAATATTCTTCAAATACCCTGTGGTGTATAATGTTAATAAAAGCAGGTAGGTTGATGTTTAAATAGGTTGCTTTATAAGCAACTATTACAGGTTACTCCCATTGTGCACCTATAAACTACTGTAGTCAATAACGTAATAGTAACGTTTAACGATTTTATATTGGCCATTTTAAAAACTGTATTAAATTGTCGATTGCATGAGTTTCTGTTTGGAAGCTGTGGTTCATGTTCCGGATATAAAAATAAAATTGTGCAAAATGGCGCTCCAGTTACACACAACATAGCACTTTTCTCTCACAGTGTCCTGGTCTGTGATAACTCCAGGTTTGTAAGGAAGTGACGAGCTCCCATCTGGTCTCCTTATCCGAGGGTGAATCATTGCTTTATGACCTGCTACAAGGCGTGATGTCTATAAGCAATGGCTTTGATTGCAGAGTTACTTTCATGGGTACGTAGTTCGGGTGAGCTGATAGAAACAGAGGCAATATCACAATAGGAAGATATTTGAAGTGTGTTCCTACTAGAGCAGGAGGTGGAAGCCTTGGAAAGCAAAATGTCTCTCTTATCTGCCCAACAGTTCTCTTAAATTAACTCAAACGATGATGAAAATCATTCAGACTTTTCTTACTGCTAAATATGATCAAGTGGTGATTGTCCAAACACAGAAGCTGTTCAGTAGCACTGGTGTTTTATTGTGTAAGAAGGACGCAGTATTGATTATCAATATATGGTGTAAATATTATTGAATACTGGTGGCTTCCAAAATGTTCTAAATGCTGAATTATATGACTGCCCTGGAGGCAACATTCAATTTGATTTCTGTAAGTACATCCAAAGTCATCTGTTTGGGTGCCAATGGCCCACGCAATTACCAATTCCTTCTAAAGTGGTTGGGGGTTCTATTTCAGGCTTGCCTGTTTAGAACGACAGTATTTTGAATGTGATTGTGACCTGGTCAGTGACCACAAAAGGCTTTGCAGATATAAATTCTATGCCACTTTTAAAGAATAATCATTGTCCCTTAGTTACTGTGTCTACTTTAAATTTGGACTTGCACTGCACTTTTAGCAGTCTGGTATGACATTTGGGGTCTTCATTAATGTTATTTTTTTGTGCTTATCCTCTCTGATATGAAGGTTGCCTTCAACCATGCTGTTTTTCATCTGTCCTGCTGGTCTTAGATCTTGGCCATCTTCCTTAATTGTTTTAAGTACTTTCTATTGAAGTGCAATTCGTGACTGTGGCAGATGGGGATGCGCTGTATAATTTTAGTGTCACTGGCTGCGGGGTCAGGCTGCATTTTCCCCTCCATGGTCAGTATCTGTGGCTACCAGGAGGCAGTTCAGGGATGGGACATCCAGGGAGTTCCTTATTAGGAATACAGCACCATTGGGAATGGCGAAGATAAAAACATTACAGAGCATGCAATGCACCATTCTCATTACTGGATTCCCTGTCCCTGGATTGAGTTTGTCTGTTTTCAAGAATCTAGTAGTGGCATCCTCTAAAGTTGCTGGAATTCACCTTTTTAAGGAAGATGCTCTTGGAATTTTTGACTGTTCACCACATTGACTCCAGGGCCTTTTGAGACTCTGACAGTGAGAGACTGCTAAATAGCTTGATGCACGTTCTTTTTCCCCTGAACATGGTAAATGTTTCCAACAAGCTAAATGGCATCTTTGCCTTTTGTGTAATCCCACTGCAAAGTGTGCAAAATGAAAAATAGATATTCAAAGAAAATACCCCACTGTTGGCCAAACGTTTGCCCAGCTAATTAAGGCTCTAAACCCTGGTAAATGGGCTGGTAGCAGCCATTTCACAATGGGTTCCATGCCTCAGTGGTGGAATGTTAAAGGGATAACTTTTTCACATTTGCATAATCAAACTAACATCACGTATGCGAGCTACATGTGTGCCTTGATGCATCTGGGTCCACCCGCATAGTGGTCAGAATTAAATGTGCAATAGTAAAAGATGAACTGAAATGCCAGGTTGTCATTCATTCATATTATGAGTTTGGTTTGGAAGCATATGTAGCCTAATTTCACATTACTAATTTTTAGACACAATAAAAATCATTGGTGAACATGTCTGTGAGAATTTGGGTTGTTAGTTGACTGGGGTGTGAGCTCTAGTTAGCCATCAACCTCAATCCCTTGCAGGGTGAATCACAAAATTTCACCAAATTAAGCTCTGCTTGACCCTTGGTAGCTTGACACAAAAAGAGGTCCGGCTTAACTTGGAGGCAATGTGTGAAGTATTCATGCGGCAAACAAACAGTAATAAAGTGAGAACACAACATAAGAAAAATCTTACACCTCTTTAGAAACATAGAGTAAAGGTTATTAAATTATTTGACACCAAAACAACAAAAATCTAATTGGAACTGGAGTTATGAATTTTTAAACTTTTTTGTAAAAACAAGCCTCTAAAAAACCAAAGCACCAACCGAGGACATATTGTCGCGTGAGACCGGGTCAAAGTTGAAAAATATGGGTCCCGCGATGGAGCGTGGTTCAGATACAAGAAGTGGATTGGGCGCTGTCAGCACTTACCTTCATACTTGGAAATCATTTTGAGAAAAATGCTCTGAGAAGGTAAAGTTCAGCAGGGCAAAGCTGTGTCCGAGGCACGATCGTTGTCGTTGTGGAGTCATTAGTCAAAGCCATGGTGACGATTTCTATGTTCAGACTTAGTCTCTATTTGTTGGAAGTCAAACATCTCTAGCAGAAAAAGGCAGAGGGCTTTAGCCACAGAAGTTCCAAGAGGCCCGATACCCCGTTTGGCCAAGGACTGCTGAAAAGGATTTGCTGCTGTGGAGATGAACGTTGTGGCAAAGACCGAGAAGTCAATAGGACTGGTGATGCGACTCACACGGATAAGCGAGCAGGATGTTCCTGGCCTCCTGATTCTCAGCAGTTTATGGCCAAAATATTTTTATGGCCTCAGTTTTGGGATTTTGCCATGTGAGCACCCTTTAGCACAACTACCAAGGGTCCAGCACTGGTGGCACCACTTGTGGGTTCAGGACTCATTCTGACTGGGTCCAGGTTCAAGATGGTGGGAGACTTTAATGTACATGTGGCTTTAAACAGGAGGCCAGCAAACTAACCCTTGGAGTCACTCTAGTAGTTCAGGGTTCAAGTGAATATGCAGGGCTGGCCTCTGAAAGTTCAAGGCAGCAAAGCAGTCTTTTCAGGTAGAGCAAAGCAGTCTTGCAGAATGCACAGCAGGCCACAGCAACAGGCAGACGTTTGAGTGTCCTTCCACAGGTCCAGGAGTGAACTCAAGAGTGGGTATAAAGATCCTGTTTTTTATCCTGTTGCCCTTCTTCTGAAAGGTGGGAGAAGCTTCTAGAAAAGTTAGTTGCAGTGCATAGAATTTCCTGCCTCCCTGCAAGTTGGTTACAGTGACAATGTGGAGATATTAACAGCTAGATTCATGATGCATTTTTGCGGGCACAAACGGTGCGAATCGCAGAATTCGGACGTTTGCACCCGCAAAAATGGCATTTGAAATTCATCATTGGGTCATGTACTCGCAATTAGAGAAATCGCAAAAAATTGCGATTTCTCAAATTGCGATCGCATTTAAGGAATCTCAATTTGAGATTCCTTAAATGCTATTCATGACCCAATAAAAAATTGCGAATTCGCTATTTATTCCCGCTATTTACCGCGAAGTCAAACTTCGTGGTAAATAGCGAAAACTGAGAATAATGCACTTTTGTGCATTTTTCTCAGTTGTATGTTACACACACACATGTCCTTTGGACATGTGTGTGCGCAACATGAGTCTAATTTACATTTCAGGGGTGCTACAGGTTGTCCTGTGGACACCCCTAGCACCCTTGAAATCGCATCCTTATTTGCGATTAGCAAATTGCTAATCGCAAATAAGGAATAACTCGCCATTCAATCCTATGGGCTTTAGGCCCATAGGATTGAATGGGGAGTTATTCCTTATTTGCGATTAGCAATTTGCTAATCGCAAATAAGGAATGTGTAGGAATCAATTTATTTTGCGATTCCTACATGAATCCCGTTTTGCGAGTCTGTAATAGCGATTCCTTATTATTCGCTATTACAGACTCGCAAAACATGCCGATGATGAATCGGGCTGTAAGTCTTTGTGTGTGACCCTTTTCGGGTTCCAAAAGTCTGTTATACCCAGTCATGTGATCTAAGACAGGCTACAGGCATGAAGTGCTAAGGGCAGCACAACGCAGCTTTCTAAAAGTTGCATTTTCATAATTGTAATTAAAAATCCGACTTTGCCCTTAATGGGGATTTGTCATTACAATTTCATAGATACCTAAAATGAACTGCATACCTGGTCCCAATCAAACGTTAGCACTTACTAAATGTAATGATGCAACTAAGAGTTATCCTAAGGGACAGGTAGGCCTCATAGTAGTGAAAAAAGATGGTTAGGATTTTTCACTACCAGGACATATCTAGCATAAAAGTATATATCCAACCTTTTAATTACAATGCACCCTGTTCTATGGGCTATCTAGGCCTGTATTAAGGATGACTTGGCAAATGGGTTAAATTTCCAAGTCAAATTAGCCGTTTAAAACTGCATTCAGGCTGCAATGGCAGTACTGAACAGGTTTTAAAGTGCAACTTAACTGGGTGGCACAGTAAGTGCTGTAGACCCTCTAGTAGCATACATTTACAGGCCTGATGTATATGGTATATCACTCTACAAGGGACTTATAAGTAAACTGAATATGCCAATCCGGCATAAGACAATTAAACCATGTTTAGGGAAGTGAGCAGAAGCACTTCAGCACTGCTTCACAGTAGTAAAGTGCACAAAGACCTATGGCAAGAAAAAACTAATTTTAGCCTAAACATGGAGGTAAGTAGGCAAACCGTTTGGAGGAAGACCATCCTAAGGCTGACACATCTAACAAATGCACTTGTGTGCTGCACAACTGCACTGCAGATGGGAAACAAAGATCGCCAGGAGCATTTACAAACCTATAGGTCATGGTTGAGGGACCAGGACCCTGAAAGCTGTCCCAGAATACGTTTTCTTCTATCACGACAAATTTTGAGGTCTGATAAATATTTGGGCAAAATAATGGAAGACAATTTGTATGAGACAGACTGTCTTAAAATGAATTAGTAGCTTGACCAAAAGCCAATCCATGAGTGGCATGCTTCTTCCACCATTGGCTGTATGTGGGTTATAATATGCAGGCCGGGTGTGAGCAAGTAATAGACTCATAGACTACACTGGAACATTAGGGTTAAGATTTTGCCCAGTTTTGTCACATTGAATCTGGAATCGTGGAATTTCAAATAGCCTGGAGACATAAAGGTGTGTACCACCAATACAAGTTATTATGACACCGGTCCTTCAGTAGATGAACCGCTCTAAAACTGAGGCGGCCTTTACAACATGCATGCACACTTTACATATTCTTCCTTGGATTCTGATGGTACACTGCATCTCCTCAGTGCACCAATATCTTAATTCTTGCTCTGTTCACTCGCTCCACAGGAGCCGCTGAGACACAGTTCAGGGGTCTTTTCTTTTGTGTCAGTCCAGCAAGGAGCAAGACATTGCACAATAATCCTGACCATACACAGGACTTTCTATCCATGGTAGCTAAGAAGGAGGTGCCAATCACAGACCACAGTGGAGAAAAAAAAGACAATAACGAAGCAAGAGACCCAGTCTCCTGATTGGCCAGGACAGGCCACACCCTTGCTGCTGGAAGTTGTGGCCGGTACCCAGTGGTACCTGCAGCTCTTTTTGCTCTCTAACGCAGCCAGCTGAGAGAGTGGTAGCGAGCATGGCTGCCAACAGTCAGCGGCCGCAAAGGGTGTGCCTCTGGCGTTCTGCAGAGGCAGCCCGGTTAGCACCAGGTGCAGCCTGCGGAAGCGCCCAGTGGCCCCACTCACTGGGAGAACTGCTCGCAACTACAGCGCCAAGACGCTACCCGCATTAAAACAGGATAAGGACAATACTAGGACAGGACCAGGTCCCTGCATCCTGCCATACCCGCCACACAGCTAACTGCACAGAAGGGGCAATACGGACATGGAAGCCTGGAGGTAGGGGAAGGGCCTGTGTAGTAAGTGGGGCTGAGGCCAGAGGCAGACGAGGTCGCAGAGTTCCAACAGCAGTGAGCGTGTAGTCTGCTGGATTTTGGCTGCATTGGAATAGCAGTGTTGCCCTTTCAGTCTCTCCAGTGCCTCGCTGTACTATAACTATCCCCCCAGTTGGTTCAGGGGGTCCCCTCCATGCACCACTTTCCCCCATTACAATGACCACAATCCCACTGTTAATTGAAGTGGGAGACACAGGAGCCCAGAATCCTCAAGCCCCATATTTTACGAGTACTTCACATACCCCTGCTAGTACAGCTGCGAAACTTCAGTGGTCCTCCGGTCAAGCAAGCAGTCACCCAGTGAACCAGTGTTCAGTGCGCTTGTTTTCAAGAACCTTATCACCAGGTAGGAGTAGAGCCAATCAAAGTGTGGACGCAGCAGGAAGGATCATGACAACCCGGAATCACTATGCAGGCCATGATACGACTCTAAAAGAGACCTCACAAGTCTTTGAACTTCCTCAGGCTGCTGGAAGTTGCAAGGGCACCCATCCCGCCCGATGGACCTTGGAGGACCAATCCTCTCTAGCAGTACACAAAGTCCTGCAGATTACCTGCTCAGAGCGCTCGTCCACCATTGCATGGTCTCAAAGAAATGGTGCCCCAAAAAAAGACACTGGCTGTCCAACAACGACGCCTGATGAAAGGGTTAGCCCGCAGACATCTATGAAGAGGGCCGCAAGGAGCACAACTTAGCCACAGAGCTCCAACAAGAACCCACAGGAAGCCCCGCAAAGGGGATCAGTTATGCAGTTTTTCCAAACAAATGGGAAACCAAGTATTATTTTGGGCTGTCCAAAATCACTGCCTTCAGTATGCAGCAAATGCCGGCAATTAATCTTGTCAGGCAAAAAGCATCTCAAGCACGATCAATGAAGACTCTCAGTGCTCCCATATACCCATAAGGAGAACGCCTTCAAGTCCAGTGAGCTGGAGAGAGCTGGAAGTCAATACCCCCTATCATCCTAGGGAAAGGATAGGCACCTGATACTCCAACCGACAGATACAATAAAGCAGTGCAGCCCATCGCGGAGCAAACCCTAGAGACTGTGGCTCAAATTCATAAGAGGGAAGGCCTTGTCCCAGAAGATCAGAAATTTTAGACTCCATCACCAGTCTTAAGCCCTTTTTTTCCCCAGCGGTGATCTAACGGCAGATTCCCCAGTGGGAGATGACCACAACGCCTCCTTTTTCCCAAAATTTGGGCAAAAGATTGAAAGAACTTTTTAGTTCACCCAAAAGTTTCTGGGGCTTTTAGATGTAGCACAAAGCACACAACAAGAAGGCAAAACCTCAAACAATAACGCTAAAGACGCCTCACAACCAAGACATACAAATTGTATTGACAGGAATTCAGTAACTAACCCTTGCTCTTGCTCCTCTGCAACCATCATTGATAAGTGGGCTACTCTCCCGACTGTCATAGGGGGTATAGTAGAGATAGCCAGAGGGACAAGGGTTATGTAGGCATCCTACTCAAATGTATCCTGATTCTCGAAGACCTGTGGCCTATTTTTCTGCTGTACTTAAAGCAGTTGCATAGGTTGGTGTCCGCATTGAGCAAAGTGAGAATATAATTATGGGCTATCCTCGTACAGCAATGGTCCTTCACTCTGTAGAAATGCTGCCTACCTGTACTACGACACATCTGATTAACAGGATATTCACCTGTTACAAACTGATTATATTTGCTGCTGAAAATGTTAAATTGAGGAGGTATTGTAGCTTAAAATCCTGCTACTCTGTTACCCCAGCATGAATTTGAAGCTGAGGGGAGGGAGATTGAACAAGGCTGTCTCAAGATCAAAGGAATTGTGCACCTAGCCAAAACCTGATATTAAAGATGAACCTCTTGCTGAGCCCGATTATGTATGGTTTGAGAACAGCTCCGGCTTCAGAGATGATGAGGTAAACCTGAAAGCTACCTATGCTGCCTGCACGGTTCAAGGTGTAGTGGAAGCCTCCTGTCTTGTCTTTGTGGCGGAACTGCTGCCCAAGTGACTGAATTGGTTGCTCTTTCAAGAGCTTGCTGTGATTCAGACCGATTGAAAGTTAGCCTTTTCACTGACCGTCTATATGGATTTGATTTAGTCCATAACTTTGAACAGTTTTAGTCACAAATGAAATTCATGATGTTATCAGAATCCCCTGTAAGAAATGAAGAATGTTAGGAGACCTTGCGATTCCCTTGTGAGATTACTGTAGTTAAATGTGCAACACACAGGAGCTGAAATGATTGTGAAAGCTGGTAACTGGTATGCCAATGAAGTTGCCCGGTACTGCGCTCATGGGTCATGGAGTTATTTAATGTGGAATATTCCAATTATTCTGAAAAAGAGACTAATTTCACTTTTCTATTCTCTGTTGCTGATACTTGGGAGGAAGTTAAGAGTTTGCAGAAAGAATTGCCAGAGGTCAAACAGCAGATGAAGACCTGTGTTGCCAGACAGTTGGTTGTTTTGGAAGGCTAGACATTTTCATGGTCCCGCACACATAGTGATAGTACAGTGGACGGCCGCGAGGCCACATAGTAATCCGCTCCAATGACAACAAGCATTGGAAATGCAATAGGGCTCGCATTAGAAAAGTTTGAGCTATTGGTCTTATAAATGAATTTTTTTTATTTATGTGTTATTTTTTAAAATAGCTAAATTAATAACTTTGTCAATTACAATGCCAATAGTTATAACTTTCGCAAATGTGACACCTATAGCATTTGCAATGCAACATGTTTTGTATTTACGTGACGTAGAAGTATTGATATTACAAATAACAATGGCTTTTAATTTTTTTAAATAATTAATACTTAAATAATTTATTTAATTTGTAATGGCAATAGCTTAAACTTTTGTAAATAACTTTTGTGAAGATTATGTTCAGTGTTTTTTATTGTGACGAAAATCCAAGAACAGAAGTGAATTATTAACAACTTTTTGTGATTTGTAATCAGGCGTGAAAGCTTGAAAACAGCTTGAAACATTGAAAGAACATATTTGAACCATCGATGCTGTGGTTGCGCTGAGTGATGCTGTGGTTGCGCTGAGTGATGCTGTGGTTGCGCTGAGTGATGCTGTGGTTGCGCTGAGTGATGCTGTGGTGGCGCTGAGTGGTGTGTGCATCGGTGGAGCTTAGTGGGTGCATTGGTGGAGCTGTGTGGTGGGTGCATTGGTGGAGCTTAGTTGGAGCATCAGTGGAGCTGTGTGGTGGGTGCATTGGTGGAGCTGTGTGGTGGGTGCATCGGCGGAGCTGTGTGGTGGGTGCATCGGCGGAGCTGTGTGGTGGGTGCATCGGCGGAGCTGTGTGGTGGGTGCATCGGCGGAGCTGTGTGGTGGGTGCATCGGCGGAGCTGTGTGGTGGGTGCATCGGCGGAGCTGTGTGGTGGGTGCATCGGCGGAGCTGTGTGGTGGGTGCATCGGCGGAGCTGTGTGGTGGGTGCATCGGCGGAGCTGTGTGGTGGGTGCATCGGCGGAGCTGTGTGGTGGGTGCATCGGCGGAGCTGTGTGGTGGGTGCATCGGCGGAGCTGTGTGGTGGGTGCATCGGCGGAGCTGTGTGGTGGGTGCATCGGCGGAGCTGTGTGGTGGGTGCATCTGTGGAGCTGTGTGGTGGGTGCATCTGTGGAGCTGTGTGGTGGGTGCATCTGTGGAGCTGTGTGGTGGGTGCATCTGTGGAGCTGTGTGGTGGGTGCATCTGTGGAGCTGTGTGGTGGGTGCCTCTGTGGAGCTGTGTGGTGGGTGCCTCTGTGGAGCTGTGTGGTGGGTGCATCTGTGGAGCTGTGTGGCGGGTGCATCTGTGGAGCTGTGTGGTGGGTGCATCTGTGGAGCTGTGTGATGGGTGCATCTGTGGAGCTGTGTGATGGGTGCATCTGTGGAGCTGTGTGATGGGTGCATCTGTGGAGCTGTGTGATGGGTGCATCTGTGGAGCTGTGTGGTGGGTGCATCGGTGGAGCTGTGTGGTGGGTGCATCGGTGGAGCTGTGTGGTGGGTGCATCGGTGGAGCTGTGTGGTAGGTGGCTCGGTGGAACTTCAAATCAGACACCACTTAAGTTGCAAATACAAGGTCCAGAGCACACGTAATGATAGTAATTGTAGCACATATACTGTGTGAGTAACAAAGTCCCTTCAATTGCAAGAACACGAGTAAGAAAACAAGAACGACAAGCAATGTTTCAAGCCTAAGGTTTTATAAGTGGCTGTGGTCCTCCTTCAATAGGAGATACAAAGACTTGCCTTTCCCTTGACTCTTCAGGGTTGGGGGTGAAACAAAAGGAAAAGGTACAAAATATGGTAAAGAAGAAAAGGGAAATGGTAACTCCAAACGTGTTGAAAATGTGGTAGGAAAAAAACGTGGTAGGAAAAAAACACCTCCATGTGAGTGGAAACCATAAAAAAGGTAAGTGCAAGGAGCAACAAAAGTGACGCAAAATTATTAGCTAGATAGAAACCACAGTGTGTGTATACATCATCAATGGCCAGCTGTCTGGCAGAACATTAATTTACAACATTTTTGGTAAAACCAAGGCAAAGATAATAGGGGAGGAAAGAAAAAAGGAGGAAGAAACTGTCATTTAGAACAAATGAGAAAGTATATACAACATGTCCTGCCATTCCTAAGGGAAAATTCCTGGACATTAATTCCTAAAATCGGCAGATCAAAGTGATTGACGTGAAGGTGGGTGATGCTAACCAGGAAAGGAACAAGGGAAAATAAAACATTGAAGTGTTTAGTGAAGAACATGCTAATAATAACAATTTTGTCACGAAAAAGATAAGCAATAATACCTCATTGTATGTAAACAATAATAACTCATTTTATGTCCAAGTTTCAGACCTGAAAAAATAAAGTGGGAGACAAAACTGAGAGACACAGAGAGTACGCTTCCACTTTCAGCTAAAATAAAACGTCTTAACTTCCATAGCTAATTAAATGCGACATCGGTATGTTATTCAGTTGATTTGAGAAAAAGTATAATATGGAATTCGAGTTGTTGCGCCCAAAATAACTTGTTATTGCTCACGTTGTAGCTAGTAGCAAACTCGAGAGACATTCGAAGAAAATAAGTAGTAAAGCTGAAAAAAAGGGAAAGATAAGAGCACAGCGAGGGTAGGTGAAACGTGTATCAATGAGAGAAATACCTGAAAAAAGTCTCTATGGAGCGGTTTCTGTGAAAGGAGGTAAAACGAAATACTAATAAACGTCAGAGGGAAAAACCTTATAGGCACTACAGCAAGTCTGCTAACAATCAGGGAAAACTAACACAAGGTCAAAACCACATACCGGGGGACCGGTGATATTTCCAACCCGGTCCTAATTGGGGTGTAAAGTTGCGCAATGGCAGGATCAGCCGAGAGTATTTTGTGCAATCCCATGAGATAATGAAATCTAGAAATGACAAGCAGGTAATGCCGTCATGGTGATAATGGTCAAAAGCTGTGGGCAAAAACAAAGCGGGATGCGTTAACCAGTAAGTAACACAAACCCTATAGCTATTGCCAGTTTCTGCAAAGTAAAAAATATAATAGAAAGAGCGGGCGCCTACCTGAAATGCAGCATGGAGTGGTTCGTGTTTTGCTGTAACCGGATACGGAAAGAGCAAAATCCCCAGGGGCCTCCTTATAGGTGACGTGGGGAAAGAGAAAAGAGAGTAGACCGCTAAAGTCCCAGTTTTGGAACGGCGAATAAAATGGAAACTGAGGAGGGGAAGCGAAACGTCCTGAAAGCGAAAAGCCTTTCCCGAACCAAAATGTGTAAATGAAAGGAAAGAATAATACAAGAACTGTAAAACTTTCCCAGACACGCACGCGCTTAATTATTCTGTCCGAAGTTAAAAGGCAAGTGTGTGGCCCATATCATGGAAAGGATGACAAAGAGAGAGGCCATAGAAACTAGCTGTACAGATTGGCAAATGCAGTACTTTTAGCGGCAAGCGTAGATGATGCGAGGAGAGCTCACGGCGCGAGCTGGAGTGAAGAAAGGGAGCGAAACCAGGAAGTCAGGCATCCTTGCCCGTGACATGGGCGGGGCCTGTGACGTGCCGGAAGAGGCTGGTGTTGCTCGTTGCGCCGGAGAAAAGGAGCTCAGCGAGGGGACGGGACAAAAGAGCACGGTGAGTGGAGGGGGGGATTTGTGTGTCTGTGCGCGTGAGCCCCGTGAGTGGTGGGGGAGGGGGGTGCGTGTGTGTGCGGGGGGGGGGGAGAATGTGTGTGCGCAAGCTGACTTTGCCTGTATGTGTACGCGCGCGATGGCCAGAAGCTGACTTGCGGTGAATGTTGAGAACAGGGGATGTGCACTGCGCCGGCTGGGCGTGCGCGCCCACGAGTTGAAATCGCCGAACGGACACTCGTGCACATCCCCTGTCTCACATTCATCGGAACACGCCAGCAACAGTTGTCTTCGCAGACAAAGCAGGCTCCGCCTGCTTTTTAGGTCTGCTCGCCCTAAAAAGGCATAGAACCATGCTTCAAATAAACAGCTGCGATATATGGCATTAGGGAGGAAGGAGAGCAATGTCCAATTCTTCCATGCGCAGTTCAACTGATGGAGAGACACATATTTCACCACGTGATACATTCCATTTAGACCATTTGTGATCCCACTTTGAGGAACAGCCCCTGTGTTTAAATACATCCTTCTCGGCTATCATCGCATTGTCCATATCGTTAGCCCATTTTTGGTATTCAGGCCGGTCCCCCACACTCGAGCAATATTTCTCTTAGCTAAAACAAATCCCAATGAAGCCCATGTGTGCTCAGTGTGTGTCAAGTCAGTAGGCTCCCACATATTCAATAAACAAAGTGATGCAATATCCTGCCCGCTTACCCTTGGAAGTGTGGGGACGATTTTCACCCAGTATGGTTGAAGCAGTGGACACTCCCAAACCATGTGGAAAATCGTACCCTCAATTGTATCCCCTCTAAGGCACCCAGTATCCGGCTGATGTCCCATCTTGACCAGTGTGTGTGCTGCTAAATAGACTCTGTTTAGACTCTTGAGTTTAATCACCCGTAGTCTCATTGGAATTGCAACGTCTTTGGGGGAGGAGAAGGGTTCCTGCCAATCGTTGTCTTCGAGATACCCAAGGTCTGATTCCCACAGCTGTTGGAGGCGCACCAATGGGTCAGGCTTGTTATTTATTTATTTGTGATATGTAAGTTATATCCCCTTGCGTGTCAGGTGTCTGTTAATAGTCGTCCTCTAGCGGGGATGCTTCGGGCAGAACCTCGCCTCTAACCACAACAGAGGTCAGTGCATGACGGATTTGTAAGTAACGGAACATCTCTAACCCTGCAGTTGGAATTCTGCTTGTTGCTCACAGAATGGGACCATACCGTTAAGCTTCCATAGGTCATCAACAGAAGAGGCCGATTAAGTCCCATTTATCAAAACCCTGACACCTATTCAAAATGCCAAGTTGTTCAGATTCCCACAAGGGAGTAAGTAGTGTCAGTTTCTTGATTCGCCCCAGCGTTTTTGTCGCTCGATGCCAGAATGGCACTGTGTGGGCCGTGGGACCATGGAGATTTTGGTGTTTTGGACTTGGTACACGGCACGTCCAACCCCCCCCCCCCCCTTCCCCCCCCCCCCCCATTATTATGCACTTGTCTGTGCGCTCGTGAGGGGTGACAGGGGGCAACCCGGTCTGGTCCCCAACTCTAGACGGAATTGTCGGGAGGTATGTTGGTTAACGACCACTTGAGCCGTGGTGCCTGTGTAGAATAGTTTGATCCATTTTATAAAGTGCGAGCCTAACCAAGGTGTTTTCGTGGGGAGCAAATAGGTTAGGCCACTCAATTGTGTCGAACGCCATTTTTGTGTCTAGGGACAGCAGAGCTGCATCTTCTTGGATAGTATGAATTTTCCCCATCACCCCGTGTAGCCGTATGAGATTGAGGGCCGTGTTATGGCCTGGCATAAAGCCCGAGTCATCTGGGTGCACGAGTTTACATATAACCAGAATCAAACGATTTGCCAAAACCTTTGCGAGGATCTTTACTTGGGCGGTTAAGAGATTAATTGGACGATAAGAGCCACAACTTGTCGCTGGTTTCCCATGTTTATGAATGACGGCCACTAAGGCCAGCATCAAATTTTGGGTTAGGGCTCCGGTTTTGTAGCTCTCTATATATAGGGCACAAAGAGTGGGTGTTATCTTAGAGGTCACTAATTTAAACCGTTTAATCGGGAGTCGGTTTGGGCCCATGTTTTTACCTGACTTAATACCATATATGGCAGTCGCTATTTCCTCCTCGGTTAGGTCGCCCTCTAGGGCTTCTCAGTCTTCCGGAGCAAGAGTGATGACCGGAAAAGTGGCCAGAAGGTCTCTGGAGTCCTGTAGGTTAGTACGGGTAGTGGAGTAGTGAATGGAAGTGAAATGGGAGGCTAAGCATTCTGCAATTTGATGAGGATCATTCACTAATGTTCCCGTATCCATCTCAAGAAGGGGCACCCATTACTGTGCCGTTTCTCGCCTCTCCAACCGTTGCAGGTAATTTCCCGGTATTGTCCCCCAACTCATAAATTAGATCTGCTAGCTTTCTGTTTTGACTTGTCTGTCTACATCGCTAACCATCGGTAGTCTTGACGTTTGATACTTAAAGTGTGGGTAAGCTGTTCGTCATCACTGGTCGCTACCTCGTCCTCCAGATCATGAATCTCACGTTCCAGGGACTCCAGAGATGCTCTCAACTCCTTCTTATGCCCTACCATCAATGACAGTGCCTGACCTTTGATAACTGCCCCAAAGGCCCCCCAGAAAACCCGATTGGACTGAACTGTGTGTGTTTTCAGTGAAGTAGTGATCCACTTCTTTTAGGAGGGCCTTTCAGACATGTAGATTTTTCAGACTTTATGGAGTTATGGACAGGGTGAGACGGCCATAATCCTGGGTAGAGTTGACTGAGTTAGGACAGGAGAGTGATCAGAAATACTGCTTGCTAGGGATGTAGTGTCAGCAAAATTTGAGAGACCATCGATGTGTGTGAACAAGTAATCGATCCGGGACTTGCTACCATGGGCGCCAGATTGGAAGGTAAAATTCTGCTCCCGGGGATGAAAATGGCGCCAAAGGTCAACTAGGCCAAAGGCCAGAAGAAAGTCCATCAGGGGGGAGGTGTCACGTGGATCCTGTCGAGGATGATGCCGGTCGACCCGGCCATCTAGAGTCAGGCAAGTCGCCCCCAAACACCAGGATAACATCTGGAAGGTCAAGGGAAAGTTTACCCAGGTCCGCCAGCGTGGTGCTTTTCAGCGCCGGGGGTACATAAATCGAGAGCATGTTAAGGGGTTTCCCCTCCCATGTCCATGCAATCGTAGTGAATTTGCCCAGGCTGTCAATCTATGTTTTGTGTATTATGAATGGGCATTGTTTGCGGATAAGGATGCTGGTACCTCTGGAACTGGATGTAAAGCCCACGTGTACCACCAGTTTGTAGCCTCACCGAACGAGTGCCTTGCAGGTATTGCCAATTAGATGTGTCTCCTGCAACAGAGCAATGTCAGGGACTTGCCTCTTGAGATATTGGAGTACTACCCCTCGCTTTAATTTGTCCCCTAGCCTGTGGATGTTCCATGTGATAATGCTGAGTAATCTCTTCACGACACAGCCGTACATGGTGTATCTATGTAAAATGGGGTGTTATGCGCCCATGTCCCATGTGTATAGAGCAAATACTGGCACAGGAACTCCTCCAACCCTGAGTAGAAGTGCATGGTTAACGTTTGTCTCACTGCTATCACAATTAAACAACAATAAAAACAAAATAAACAGGTCCCCCACCCCCTAAACGCCCCCCACCCTCCTTGCCTCCCTGCATAATGGGCACTGAACCTCCCGCCACCCCAAACTTGCAGGGTGCCTATCGCCCACCATTAAAATAGTTGGATACGTGATCCAACCCCACTTCCTGGGCCATCGATTCGTACTAAAGCATTTACACCGAACATATTACCTCTTGCGTTAAACTGGGCCAGGACAAAGTACATTTACAAAAGAGCAACGATACCCCACAACAGGTGGCAGTTACATCCTTTGATCCAGCAACCATGATGACAGGTAGCCACAGAGTTCCGCTAAGGAGCAGTTTCATGGTAAGCTGATCTGTGTCTGCGGAGACCCCATAGTGTTGATCATGTTGACTGGACACCGCTGGTTCACTACTTTAGTCAGCCTGTTGCTGCTCCACAGCACTATTTGTCGCAGCATCACCATCCGGTGGGGACCCATGACAGCGGTCCAGCCGAGCTTTGTTCCCAGTCCCATGATTTGCTCTGTTAAGTTTACCAACCATGCACCAGTCATCCAGCCAGCCCCAAGCATCTAAGGGACTGGAGAAAAAACAAGTTTTTGGATTCAACGCGCAATTTTACCAGCAATAGCATGGCATTTTTGATTTCTCAGTCCCGAAGGGCGCATTTCACCTCAAGGAAGCTGCAGATTTTACTGTTATCAATGGTGACTGGTGGGGCTGCTCTTGCTGTGTGAAGTATTATGCCTCTGTCACGAAAATTGAACACCCTTGCCAGGATAGGCCGAGGTGGTGCTCCAGGTTTGGATCTTCCGCCCTGCACCCTGTGCACCCTTTTAATGGAGAAGTACTGGGACAGACCTTTAGGGTGGAAATGCTCCAACACCAAGTCTTCCAAGGACACGTCCATCGCCTGCCCTTCCGCGCGTTCCGGCACTCCTATAATAAGGACATTATTGCGGTGGATTCAGCCTTTATCGTCATCGAATTGACGTTCTAACATTTCCTGGTTCACTTGTAGATCTGCAACTTTGCACTTAAGGACATTAGTATCCCTTGTCAAACCCTTAGTTGTGGATTCCACCTCAGTGATGCGCTTGGCCATTTTCCGCATATCCGCCCTAATCAGGGAGCCCTCGGAGGAGACGTTGTCAATCTAGCCCTCCAGGGAAGTGCCTACCGTGGTTATGGTCGCTAAACTGTCCTGTAGTGTGGGGTCTGGCTGGTCCCCCGTCGATTTTGGGTTGGCCGGTTGCACCTCCTGCCCTTTTTGATAGGCATATTTATCCAGCTTCACCTGGAGCTCGTTTCGGCCGCTCGCCATGACGTTGTCAGAACGCTAGATGCGGCAAAAGAGTGGTTCGGCCCTGCTGGCTCCTTTCGGCCGCCTGCCCGAGTGACAGAGCCCAATCCAGCCTGTCGGGTTTCACCAGCCGAGCCTGTATCAAGGAAGACACACACCAGGCCTCATCTGACCTGTAAGATAAGGGGGGTGGGGGGCAGGCATAGTGCAACTTTCTTTAGCGACCACTGTGGATGGCCCTTATCAACGAGGCGCGACCACTGTAATGGTGATGGTAATGTTCAAGGACTCTGAAACTGTGCCGCCCTCTCCAACAGCAAGCAGTCAGTGTTTCTTTTGCCCAGTACAGGTGCCCCTCAGTGCACCATCAGGACTAATCTCCAGCGTTCTTCTACTTGCCAGCTGCAACAAGATCTGATCCACAGGTAGATACTCAGTCGGCGCTCACCAAAAAAGACTATTGGCACACTAGGTGCTGCTGCCGCTCCGCAGCGCGTGTTGGCCCCCTGTGGCACTCTGCAAGAGAACCTGGAGCAGGGAAAAGATGCCGGCTGCATCAAATGGTGTCAGGGAGGCCAAGTGGGTTATTCCGTAGCTAGACTGCCGTTGGAGTCACGAACTCTCAGGGGCAATCGGGACTCACTGTCTTCCAGGTGCGGCTGTTTCAGAAAGTACAGGCCCGCCCAATGTACTGCAGCCGCGGTGACGTCGTTGTAAGTGGCCGACCTCCAGCCGGACGCGCGGAATCAGTGGCCGGCAAATTTCCGGCATCATGGAGTCTAGGTCCCACTGGGACAGGTGAGGGCAACTCTGGGTACAGTGCAGCCTCCTTGGTTGGCGCTCGTGGGTCCGTCTGTCAGCTCTGCCGTTATACTCAGGCAAGCAAACAAAGGCCTGTGGGGCGTGTTCCCCACCTGATCGTCACACTTCAGGGAACGCAAGGGTTGAAGACCCACTGGGGTGATGCAGATTGGCAGCCAGTGGTGTATAGCCCTTCAGAGAGATGGTAATCAGGGGTTTGTGCTGTGGCACAGCGTATCCAGGCAGTAGATGGCCCGCAGGGCAGGCCTCACATCTTCGGTGACTGCGGCCCGGGTCTGGATGAATATTACCGCCGGCACTGGTCGAAGCGGGACCTCGATCAGTTCAGCGGCAGACCCCCTCCCGAGGATCGACTGGCCCCCTAGGCAGCGCTTTTCACTCTGGCCAAATCGTCAAATTACGGATATCTTACATGAGTGGTGCAATGGAGATGCGCTACTGTGCGGCCATTTCCCTCAGCAGTTTACCACGCCCCCCAATTTGTCAATTCTTGTTTTATGGTCAAGCAGAAGTGTAAGAGTTCTGGGGTGAAGTGGAATAGCAGGATGGGCAAAATGAGCTGGCAAAGAGAGGATAGTTCCTCAGGCACAACAGTGGACTCACTCCATGTGAGGCATAGGAGCATAGCCAAGAGCCAATAGCAAGAAAGAAATACTCCTATGGGCTGAGCTAAGGTGTGATGAAGAAAGTCTCAAGCTGCTGGCGGAAAGAAACTGGTCAAAAAAGCAAGTGGCTGAAAGGTCTGGACAAAGGTTCCACTTTAATTCTACTGGCTACATTAAGTATGTTTGCACTTTTAAAAGCTAGATTTTAAAACCCTAATGGGAATTGCTCAACAAGAGCTTGCAGTTGGTTGGGGGTTGGCTTTTCCCACATTAAGGTATTGTTCACAGCCTTCAGTCTTTGTCAGTTTTGAACAATCTGCATGACTTTTTGTATTAACTACTGCTTCCAGTTTTTAGTTCTGACAGCACAGCTCTCACCAGAACTTATGTGCTCAACAGAAATAGAGATTTCAGAAGCATTACTGAGACAGCAGCTTTTTCTCTGGACTCAAGCTAACTTCTTTTTACCTCAACATTTTGAGCAGTTTGTGTGCATCCACTGAAAGAGGATTTTACTGTACTTTATGTGCAGCTATAAGGCTTTTGCCCAGTATAGTAGACGGGGACTGATTATGGTAACAAGCCGAAGATACTAGATTTCAGATACCCTAGGTCTGATCTGCTTACTAAGAACATTTACGACAAAGCCATCCACATTCACATAGCGCAATTTTATTTTTTTCGACTTGTGTTCTTTTAATTTATCTTGCATATATTTGCTGAGCTTATCAGTGGGTTGATGAATGTATGCGTAAGTTCAAGGATGAGTGACCGTGTTGTTTGTATTTTGAGTGATTGTGTGCCTAAACTCATGAGTGATGGAAGAGGCACTTTCAATTATAAGCCAGGCCATTGGTTATAAACATGCTTGTTTTTATTGTAAACATGTTGAAATGTATTTTAGAATACACACAATGTTTCCTCTATGCTTTAGCCACTATACCAGTGCGACCAGGCTTTGCTAGTACATCCCTGAGAAAATTCTATATACTGGGCCACAACATTTTTGGTCATAGCCTAGCCCGTTACCATCCATGCTTCATTTGAATCTGATCTGTGATGGTATTTATGTTAACTTTAAACTCATTGGGTCAAGACCGATTCCAGTGTCTAATTTTAATCTTCTAAGAAATGCCTTCTCACTAGTTTGGATTGGCATTGTTTCTTGAAATCCCAAATGTTCTCACCATAGACAGCAGATGCAATTGCTTTTGCATCATATGCTTGAATGTAAGATTAGTCGATTAGACCTGAAACGTCAGTTTATATATATCCAGGACATTTACATGTTGCCTCTAAAAAGAGAAAGCCTTGGCAGTCTGATCATACCAGCGAAGGCTCTCCTAGTAGCTCAGAAGTAATACTCCACAACTCTCTTTACTTTGATTTACAGAAAAATAGATCTTCAAAGTGTAAAGAAAATGTATTGCTACTGTTTTACTTTTATGCATTTATTAAGCTCTAGTTCTGGCAAAGAGTGTAGCTATTTAATGATGCAGTCATTGATACCTCTGTAAAAGAGAGCAGTGCTTCATAATCTGTAAATATCTAGAAAAATATTATTTTATTTTACTGCACATTATTGGAACATCCAACTTCCGGTACTTTAGAAAACATTGCAGATCATTCAGAGAAAGACTAAAAAGAATGGGAGCTGGTACACAACATTGTCTAACACAGACCGGCATACCAAAGGGAGCTGGGACACAGCATATCTTTGGAGAATTGTTGCAGTGCAATTCCTGTAGGAGCTCACTTTTGTTATACCAAGTGGCAATCAAATGATGATAAAAACATATTTGTTGAAACTGAATCCATCCATTCCATACATCTATATGGCTCCCAAGATTTATAACCATGCCACTAAACCTCCGTTTTGACCAATAGTCTCTACCATCAACAGTGTACATGAACCAGTGGGAAAATACCTAGACAAACATTTGCAACCATTAGTCTAAACCATGAGTATGTACATCAGACACTACGGAATTTCTACACATCTTACAATCAGTGAAAAATTCCACCTTCACCACCATCATGTGTACCATAGATGTGAAGGCATTATATACCTCTATTCCACATGACTTGGGTATAACCGCAGTTGAATCTTTTCTAGTAAATCTTGAAAAAGAAGATGGATTGAAAGTATTGATCATGGAGCTTCTACACTTCACGCTGTTTCACAGTTATTTCAAATCGCAGGACCACTATTATGTACAGTCTGGAATATCGATTGCGCCGCACCGGCGTATGCAGATCTCTTTATATACTGATTCGAACTGGACCACATATTAAACTAAGAGTCATGGACAGAAAATCTCATTCTATACACACAATACATTGACAACATTTTCATTTTATGGCAAGGGACAGAGGTTGACCTTTTACAGTTGATTAAGAATCTTAACAAAGTAAATGAAAGGATTGAGTTTACCTCGTCTATAAGTACCAAGCAAATCACGTTTCTGGATAGCTGTGTGACCCTAGTGAATGGCGAGCTCATAAATTGTGTATTCACCAAAATCACAGATCACAATAACCTTCTCCACTACCACAGTTTTCATCAACCAGCTTTAAAAGAACACCTTCCATATTCCCAATTACTCCGGTTAAAACTCATCTCTTCCACTGAAGAACTATACCAAGATAGTTTGAAAACCAGCATCAATAAATTTAGAGAAGGAGGATATCCGGAAGACATTATATAGACTGCTATTGCTAAAGTCAACACCAGAACCCGGGAAAGTGTATGACATAGCCACAGACAACAAAAGAGAGAAAATAAAATTGTATTTGTATCCATTTCCAAATACAGCACAAAAAGTTTTCAATTCAAAAAAACTCTACAAAAATATTGGTCAATGCTTAGAACTGAACCTGTCTTTAAAGGAATTTTTGACACACAACCCAGGAAGGGTTATCTTATCTTAGGACTGCGAATCTAAAACAGAGTCTAAAAAAACCTAAGCAGGAGACTGATACGAAATCATGCCATGGCACCATACCTTGCATGACCTGTGGCAATTGCAATTCCATTATTAAAAGGAATACCATACAACATCGCAGAAGAGCAACCTCCTTAAAACTTAGGGTGACAGCTACATGTAATAGCCAAAATGTGGTGTACTTATTTAAAATGTCTATGCGGTTTAGCCTACATTGGCAAAACAGAAAGAAAGATTCGTATTAGTCTTAAAGAAGAAAAAAAAAACACATACGAACATAAAAGCGACATCTGAACTAAAAATTTCAAGTCGACAGTAGCCGCACATTTCAATGATATGCAACATGAAATCAGTCATCAGTTCCTAGTTTTGGAACAAGTACTCATATTACCAGGGCGTGATAACACACAATTTCTTTTACAGAGAGAGATATTTTGTATTAATTTTATGGACACTGTTAATCCCAGGGGATTAAATGAATCAATGCACCTTAGTAGTTTTCTATGACAATTCCTCAATTTTATAGGACCTGAACACTAAGATTGTTCATCTATTGAGACGCAATAATTTTTTGCTATATTTGTTTTTAAATCAAATTTCAGTAAAGTGTTCATGTAAAGTGCATACCTTTATTTTACAGAGAAATGTAACACGTGTTACTTAGGTAATTTGCTTGTCACATCATATTTCAACACTCTTTTGGGTTTCCATTTATCTTAATTATTATTTTAATTAATCTTTGAGTTCACATGCTCACTTGAAAGTTTATTTTTTCCTCTAGGTTTGCGCACATTGGGTACTCATGAAATCTTGTGTAGTTGACTTGTGAAATATGAAATCTAGACTGTTTTCAGCCTTTCTTGTACGAGTCACTGTAAGGACATACGCTGTATCATCATGTATACTTTTGTAAAAAGATACATTTGTTGTCCGCTATGCAGATTCATTCAGAATGTTAGACTGTCTAATTTATTCAGTGTATCACTTTTTCAATCTTGGACACCCATACATAAATAGAAGATTCAATATAGTATTGTTTCTAGGCACGCGTGTTTAACATGTTGGTGTAGTCTTTTATTACTATGTACGCTGGGTGATGTTTTTTCACTTCCGGGTTATTCATACGCTTTTAACAATGCACGCGCGTCTCTTCCACTTTCTTTCAACCTAAGCCGCACATTGGCTTTTCGTACATGAGAAACAGGGGTGAGTGCTACACACTTCTTTTATTTCATACGGAAGAATGCACTAATGAGACACGCTTCGTATTCACTATTGCCATGGTCTTTATATTTTCGCAGAGACATGCTCCAAATTGTTCTAAGCGCTGTGTTTCACTGAATATGGTTCATTATGTGAGTGTGTAGCATTGACATCGATTTCACATCCCTACGCTATTTGCCACAACTTGAGATTGCTTTACTAATAAACACCGGTCTTGGTTTCTTTTCTTTTAACGTCCGCTTTTAAACATAACACGTTAAATAATCTGGCCCAAAAGTCGTATTCATGACTCCACGTCGTTTAGCCACTTGGGGAATTTATTGCATGAAAACGCCATTTTTGGTTATTACTCATGTTGTTCCAGTTTCCAGCACTTTTCACGTTTTCAACTTCGTTTCGGTCACCATCAACTCTATGAAAGTACTGACACTATAAACTAGTTAAACGACGCTTTCACCTTTCTGCATGAATGTCACCACCAAGGTCGTTCTTTTCATCACAAATCCGTTTCATCACAGATTAATGCTTTCCGGACCATATCTATGGTTGTACTGATACTCAGTTTCTTTCTTTGATCTTTATAGATAGAAATCCCCTGATAAAGGGCTATTGCCTGAAATGCATTGGGCATATTGATACACTATGTAAATGTTGAAGTGAAGTTATGTTATGTTATGTTATGTGTTGTTGAGCGCGACAGCTGCCCCAGCGACGGGGCGTCCCGGCGCTAAGAACCATATCATAACCTACTGAGGCAAAGGGAGAGAAGGGGACTACAGGGGAGGGAAGAGGTGAGTTTTAATAGCTTTACGGAAAGCGGACAGGTTGTCAAGGCAGCGGATGTGGAGGGGGAGGGAATTCCAGAGCTTTGCTCCCAGCAGTCTGAAGGAGCGTCCTCCGATGTGGCAGAACTTCGTGTGGGGAACCAAAACTAGGTGTTGCCCCATAGAACAAAGGTTGCGTTGGGGGATGTAGGGTATTATCAGCGAGCGTAGGAGTTCGGGGCCTTCAGTTTTAAGAATTTTGAAGGCAATGGTGAGGGCTTTAAATTGGAAGCGGGCTTCCACGGGCAGCCAGTGAAGTCTGTGAATGGTAGCTCTCGCGGAGCACCTTCTAGGAAGGCCTACTATTGCCCTGGCCGCAGAGTTCTGTATTCACTGAAATCTCGTGGTCTCAGCCTTGTTCGCGCCTAGTAACAGGACACTCGCGTAGTCCAACCGGGCAAGGATGGTGGATTGGACGATGAGCTGCCGCGTTTTAGGGTCGAAGAAGCCTAGAAAGGGATTAAGGCTTCTCAGCAGCCCAATACAAGTCGCGGCTACTTTTTTGGTGTGGGTCTGGTAGTTGAGCGCTGAGTCTAACCATACTCCTAGGTTTTTTGCCAGAGATTTTGGGGGGGGGGGGCTGGGCCCAATAAGGGGGGCCACCAGAGGTCACTCCAGCAACTGGGGTTCTTGCCCAGGAGCAGCACCTCGGTTCTTCCTGCATTAAGTTGAAGACAGTTTGCAGTCATCCAGTTGGCGACGGCGGCCAATCCATCCCTAAATCTTGTGGCGTCGGGGGAGGGCGCCTCATTGAGGGTGATTACCAACTGTGTCGTCGGCGTACGACACCAGTGTGAGATCCCATTTTTTGGCCACTTCCGCAAGAGGCTGCATGTACAAGTTAAAAAGGGATGGACTGAGGGCAGAGCCCTGCGGGACTCCTTGGCCTATAGCTTGTGGTTGGGAGATAAATGGGGGAGCTGACACCCGGAAGGACCTGCTCGTAAGTAACGATCGGAACCATTCCAGTGCCAGGTCCTGGATCCCAATGCTTTCCAGGCGTCTTAGAAGGATATCATGGGAGACCGTATCAAAAGCTGCGCTGAGATCGAGCAGTATCAGCTCAGCACTCTGACCGGTGTCCATGATCCTCCGCAGGTGTTCAGTGGTGGAAAGGAGTGCGGACTCCGTACTATGCCCCGGCCTAAACCCGTGTTGGGAGGGGTCCAAGATGTTATTTCCCGCCATATGGTCATTTAGTACGGTGTTCGCATGAGCCTCTGCTAGTTTGGACACCCAGGGGAACTGTGAGACGGGCCTGTAGTTCTCCGGTTTTGTGGGGTCTAGGGTGGGTTTTTTAATAATGGGAGTGACCCAGGCCTGTTTCCAGCAAATGGGTACTGTGGCCGAAGAGAAGGAGAGATTGAGGGGCGAGGTCAGAGATGGGAGGAAGAAGTCCAAAGCTCCCAGAAAATGGACTGGTCTCATAGGATCTGAAGGGGCACCGGATTTCACCTTCCTGCAGAATTTAGCTAGATCCTCATGCGAGATAGCTGGCAGGCAGGGGCGTTGGGAGAGCTGGTGCGATCTGAGGGGTTGTGTGTGAAGGAGTTGTAAATCTTCCTCACCTTTTCAGTAAAGAAAGTGGCGAGGTCTTCACACTGCTGAGTTGAGGAGATATATGAGGCAGGGTTGCCACCGTTTTGTAGTTTTTGGACTATTTTAAAAATAGTTTTCGTGGGGTTGGGGCTGGAACTGATCTCCTTAGCATAGAAGGCTGCACGAGCAGCGCGTATAGCTTTGTGGTATGCTTTGAGAACGGCCAGGTATGAGTTTTTGTCCTCGTGGTTGTAGTCTTTCCTCCAGTGTCGTTCTGCTCTCTTGCATTCTTTCCTAAGTAATTTCAATTTCTCGTCGTACCAAGGGTTGGAGGGGGTGTTACGTCCTTTAGTCCATTTGGCCGGTATAATAGAGTCCAGTCCCTTGGTGATCCAATCTAGGAAGGCAGCATACGACGTGTCAATGTAGTTTGTACACTCAAAGTTTGGTTCGCCTAAGCTGGCAGAGAGGTCCATATTATGGAGTTTGTGCCAGGGCCGTTTCAGACCGGAGGCGGGTGCCGTTCTGTTGGGTGGGATGGCGACCGGAATTGCAAATGTGACAAGGGAGTGATCAGTCGAGGCCATGGGCTTAGGAGGATCAGCTCTGGCTTCTGGAATGTTGGTGAAGACCGGGTCAAGTATGTGACCAGCGACATGCGTGGAGGATTGTATGAGAGGGGTCAGCTGCAGGGCTGTTAGGTCCGCTAGAAGATTACTGATATTAGTGTCCGAGATGTCATCTAGGTGGAGGTTAAGGTCCCCTAGGATCGTGAAATTAGCGGAGCTAGTGATCAGTGCATGGGCTGTCTCTAGGAACTCCTCTATGAATTTCGAGGAAGGCCCCGGGGTCTATAGATAAAAAGGCCAGAAAGGGAGAAGTGAGGGCTAGTGGAGATTTTAAAGCGCGCGCATTCACAGCCAGTAATGTTTTCCTTTAAAAATGAGCAGGTGAAGGAAGTTCTATAGATGGCGGCAATGCCGCCTCCCCTAGAGGCTCTATTGATATAGGTCATAGAGAACCCATCCGGTAACGTTAGATTGGGGATGCTGGTTAGTTCATCCCTAAGCCAGGTTTCATACAAGAACATAATGTCTGGGTTCTCGTCTATCAGAAGCGTTTTTACCTCCGCATGGTGTTTTACCAAGGACCTGACATTGAGCTGGGAGATAGTGAGCGAGGCCTGGTTACTTCTGGTAGCTTTGTGTCTAAGTAGACGTGGCTCAGATATAGCTAATTTACAGGCCTTACATTGAAGAGCAGTTTGTCCAATGCAGCCCTCTAACTTGTCACAGCGTGGGCCCGGGTTGAGTGCCCAGAGGAGGTCTTTTTCGTAGAAGTGAATTTTAAAACTGTTGTTATGATGGAATAACACAGGAATTTGTCAAGAAAAATGCAAAATGAAAAATAAATGATGATAAATGAAGACCAGAAGGAACTTTAGATTAAAAAGTATTACGCTTTTGATTTTTATTTGAGTGCTGGTGGGGACGCCCTTCTCTACGTGAGCTCAGCGCAATGTTTTATTAACCAAAGATTTTGATGATTGATTAGATCAAATGCACTTATAGGATTTATACAATAGTTAGTAAAAATAATGTACACTGTTTGATGTGCATTATTTGAAATGCTGTCTTTGTCCTTCCAGTTATGAACCTGGTTCTGAATATTTTACTTGTGACTTTAGGAAAGGATAGAACTATTAATTCAGCTGGGTTGATTCTTGCCCCTTTGTGGATTTTAGAATTATGATTGCATTTTGTGAGAGTAGTAATGATACTATTCTTGTTAGGTCCAGTAAAAGTTTCAGTAATTTAAACCTGAACTCAGCCCCTGGTAGCTATAGCACAGAGCAGACAAGCATAACATAAAATGTGTGCAGCATTTAGAAGTGTCAAAACATTTAAAAAGTCAAAAAACATAACACACTAAAAATTCTACTCCAATTTATGACAATAGAGAATACCTTAATCAACAAAATGATACCAAAACAATAAAAACTTAAATAAGTGGAACCAGAGAGGAACGTTTTTAAAGCACAAAGCCCCAACCACAAGCAACTGATTACACTAGACCAGAACAAAGGTAAGATTTAAAGTTGACCGTGATAAAGTGCGTTTCAGATATGAGGACGGGGCTAGAGCAAGTCAAAGAGTTAACTTCAGACTTGGAACTTTTCTGAGAAGGTAGAGTCCTCAGATTGGCATGGCTGCGGGCTGTACCTGAAGATGGGCTTGTCAACAGATGGTTGTTGAAGGACAAAGTCTCAGTGAAGAAGTTGATGAAGGAACAGCTCCCAGATGTTTTAGTCTGAAGTTGTGTCCAGGAAGACCCCGATTAACAGCTGCGCGAAGGTGGGCCTGATGAAGATTACTGCTTTTAGACTTGGACTCCTTTCTGGAAGTCAGATTAGCTCAACAGGGCAAAGTTGCAGGCTGTACCCAAAGAGGGTTGAGCCGTGTCTGCCGGTCAGCATTGGGCCCTCTGAGTCCAATTTGCAGCTGCGGAGAGCAATATGCCGGGACCCACGCCAAAGTCAGGCCTACTGGCAATGCACCTTCAGTGGATTGGCTGGCAGGTTGATCTCAGTCCCACAACTGTTCTCCAGGCATAAGGTCTTGAAAAGGTTTCTAGGTTTGGGCAGGAGAAGTACACTCTGACGCCAGCCTATGTTTCCAGGACCCCAGGAAAAGCACTTGGGAGGGGGAGGTCAGGACTCTCGACCAGAAGGGTCCAGGGCAGGTCCAGTTGAATCAGGTCAGCTAGGCTCTTTCAGGAAACTAGGCTTCTTGCAGCTATTGCGCCAATGTAGCTTAACAGGAGGTCGGCCAGCTGACCCTTGGAGTCCACTTCTTTGACCTGGATACAAGTAGTAGAAGGTCCATCCCTTGGGACTGGTCTTCAACAGCAGGTGCAGTCTTTGTCTTCCACAGGTCCAGTAGAGTTGTGGAAAGGGTGCCCAGCGGTGCCACATTTATGCCTTGCACTAGACTCTGGGTTGGGGTGACTCCCTGCCGTTCCCTAACCAATGGGGAAAAAGTTTCTAGGGTAACCCTACCCCTATAGGTATGTTAAATATGCCAAATAGTGTCGCCAATTTCGGCGTCTTTACGGGGTCGGAGCCCATGCATTGGGGCCTGGGTAGCAGAGCCCCAATGCACAGTCAAACAAATCGTCATCAGTCCAAAAATTGGGGGTGATGATGTGAAGCAAAGCATTTTCCTACACATTTTTGTTTAAAAAGATGAATAATAGAGGTTTTCAAAAGTACTCTTATAATCTGGACTACAAATGAGGTTCAAACTTCAGAGTATACGATCATTATTGGTAGGAGTCAGATTAGGACCAAGTTCTTTATCTGCTTTTAATTCACACACAACAGTTTTAAGCTCCTCAAAACTGATCCTCAGAATATTATTTTCCACACTACAGATGTTAAATCACCGTGGATATTTGTCTTTGTTGCTGTCATCTCATTTTGAATATCAGTGTGTCACAAACCATCACAGGGTACAGGGTCAGGATTGTCTGCAAACACCAGGTTTGAACAACACACATGAGAAAATTCAATGGAACTTGCAACGTTGCCAGATAGTTATTCTCAAGGCAAGAGTCTAATTATCCTCAACTTGGAGTTGATGTTCTTTGCATGTTTTGTATCTTTTTGGCAGCACTTTCTAGGTGAGGCTATGCCAGTTACAAATTAATGTATCCATGACTGTCAGATCACTGACACCACAGTAGCTGCTACAACTTCCAGCCATCAAATTTACTCCCCGATGGAGTGAAGAGGTAAATCTGAAGCACACAAAGTCAGGATGCCCTCCATCAATATTTCAACACACGTTTTGATGTTGAAACAAATACTTCAAGTAGCTAAATGGCTTGGTGCGTGGCCAAGACTTCCATTATGGATAACCTGTGAGATCTGGGCTTGGTACCGGCCTAGCAGAAATCCTGTTCTAGCAAGTAACGAGACCGTAATTGGTGGCTCTCTCAAAGCAGACTATTTCTGGTACTGCCTTGCAGTCACCAAGGAGACGGCTATGCTAGTCTAGCCGAGGCATTGGAATGAGCTCCCGGAGCTGTGTTAGAGTGGCCTAGCCAGACATATGAGAGTCGGGGGCCAATGCACAGAAAACGATAACTGAACTGAGAGGATGGCATCCAGGAATATTCCTCCGGCCTTGGCCTTTACACCTCGCAGGTACTGCCGGCATTAACCAGTGTCCCGGTGCAAGAGAAGCAATATGCCCCAAAACGGGGTGAAGAAGCAGTGCGTGTGCGTGGTCTCTGCCCAGACTGCCTGAAATGCATGGTGAGGGAGTTTGGGGGCAAGACCGAGGCCCGGCGAGACAGTGGTCCGGTGAGAGTCAGCGGCATACCAGAGAATTGGATTAAACCCCGGTGCCCGGAGTGCATCATTCTCAGGCACCGCCCTGCCCAGAGCGTCTCAACACCCCTCGAAGAGCCAAGGACCAAGACCCTTGATCCTCCAGCCAACATATTTTTCTCCACTGCTGTAAGAAGGGGACTCAGAAAAAGATGGCAGTGAGGTTGGGCCCTCTACGGGGGCCCAGTGAGTGTCGCAGGATGACTGGCAGACCTGGAGACCCATTAAAGAGGTCTCTGAACATTCGATATTCAGACTCCCCCCCCTTTTAACAGGCCAGATTAGCACAGGAGGGGTGATGGGAGCATAGTAAAGGAAGCAAATTTGATCAGCAGATGCAAGAGGGAACCTGCTCGGCACCCCCATGCCCCCGAATCGATTAATTCTCCCACCCAGTCTCCATCCTGGGTGGAATACATGGTCTGCAGCATAGAGTAAAGAGTTCCCTACTAACTGGAGAATGGGGTAAGTGCCGGCTTATCGGAGCAGCAGGCGCCTGTGTATATAGAGAAGACTAGGGCCCCTTCTTAGGAGACCCCCACAATTTGAAAACCCTGATCTAGAACAAAAGTACAGCTCTTTAATACAAGTGGAGAATTGTATTAAATTGGTGTGTAGCCATTCATGGAGTAATGGAATTTGCGATGACTAACTAGATACCTGACCTCTGAATGCTTCATTGTTTGATTGATTAATGTTAGATCTGGGGGTCTCTAGTTGGCAGAGGTAAGTACCTTAGACCAAGTAGGGACCCTTGCTTCTAGTCAGGGTGAAGGAAATACACACAGTAGATAACCCCTGCTCACCCTCTAGGTAGCTTGGCTCGAGCAGACAGGCTTATCCCCAAGGCAATGTGTATAGTAAATGCACTTAACACACACAATGATCCCCAATCCACCACAAACTGAGACCACACAGGTAAGTATATTTATAAAAATATAACTTTATCTAATTGCAGCAGTAAAAAAAATCAACAGTACACTATAGTTGCTTCTTTAGTGAAAGGTTGCACTTAATCTTGATGGTTGCACTTGTCTTTAGGAAGTTCTTATTATACAAAAATAGTCTCAAGTCTCTTAAATCAGTATTAAAAATAATGCTACTGACTTATTTCAAATTAGCTCTTAAAACGAGTGGTGAAATAAATGCCAGCGTGTAATTCACTTCACTGATGAGCCCTTCGATTCACTGGGCCAGAGCAAGGCGAACGCGCCTCACCGTGGGCTATTCAGGCACCTCCTTGCCGAGCAGGACAGACTTTCTCCCAGCCCGGGCTGGTCCCAGCAGCCCTCCGCCCGCTCTCAAATCCTCTGGGAGCGGCGGGGAGCTAGCTCGGCGCTCCTGCGCAGGGACAACAGGCCAGGGGCAGAAAGTACTCACGTTGCTCCCTTGGCGAGGTCAGGTCAGTCTCCCCTGGCTTCGGCAATCTGCACACAGCTCCCGACGGCTTCAGGCGTCCATTCCACGCAGCGGCCTAACCACGTTGCGGCTTGGCAGACGAGCCCCCTTCGTGACGTCACAGCTTTCCTCAACTGGCCCAATCACGTCGTGGCTTTGTCAGACAAGCCTCCCACAGCCCGCCAATGGCAGTGCGGCGCTTCGGGAGAGCCTCTCGCTGACAACCAAGCGGCCCCTTCGATTTCTCGGCCGCGGCTTCGTGTAGCTAGAGATGTTGATTGTGGAGATTCCAAGCCCGGGCAGTGGCGGTGAACAGGCGGCAAGGGCTTTTCACGTAGCCAGAGGCGAGCAGAGTGCTTGTGGAGCCACCCCTCCTGCTGAGGAGTAGTTCACGGAGGAAAGCACAATCAACCTCCTATCCTCTGCTAAAACGTGCCGATGAGCACGACTATCTTCCTCCACGGCCACCGTTGCAAGCCCCTCTCTCAGAAGAAGTTAAAGCACGATTTCTGGCATAGTTCAGTTACAGTGGAACCTTTTGACCCTGGGTTCCCAGACAGGAGGCCAGCTCTTCTCAGGCCCTTGGAGATTCAGTTAGAAGACACAGCACACAGCAAAGTCTATTTAGGTCTGCAGGCAGGTTCACAGCACACAGCAAAGTCCCTCCTCTCCTCAGCTTCAGTTGGTCAGCAGAACAGGTCAGCCCTTAGAGCACACAGCAAGGCAATTTTCCTTCAGTTCTCCAGCAGTCCTTCTTCCAGCAGAGGTTCCTCTTGATTGTAGAATCTAATTTTCTGTTGTCAGGGGTCCTTATCTTGTACCCCAAAAAGTCTTTGAAGTCTTTGTACAAGTGGGCCCTGAGCCCGGTCTAAACCAGTTCTGGGTGTTGCTGAAGCCCTTGGGCTTCCTGGCTTCCTTCTTTCTTTCAGTATCAGAGACAGAGGTGACAGTCGCCCAGCGGGAGGTGGAGCCAGCATTGTGGTCAGGCAGGCACAGCCCTAGTCACTCCCAGGTGCTATCTCCTCCCACTTCTCTGGCAGCAGATGCAGCCTTTCATCCACGGGCTGACTCAGACATCCTCCTGGGGGCTCTGCAGCCCCTGTCACCCTCAAACCAGACAGTTAATCCACAAGCAGTCCCAGGCACACAGAAAGGTTTGACAAGAGAACAGCCACTTTCTAGAAGTACTATTTTCAAACACAGAATTTAAAAACAACCTTTCCTAAAAGATGCGTTATTAAATTCTGAGTTCAGGGATGTCAATCACTTATGTCCAATCTTGTTCCTATGGGAAGATAGGCTGGTATCCATTGCGACCAGCCTCCCCCATGTTAATCTATGGAGCAAGATAACCTTGCAGCAGTGAGCACACAAAATGGCTGCTGCTCACTACCAGAGCATGTTACCTGCACTAGTACAAGCTCTACCTTACCCATACACTGCACCCTGCCCAGGGGGGTACCTTGAGCCTTCCATAGGGGTGACTGATGTGCACAGACAGGGAAGGGTTAGGCCCAGCCAGGGGGACACTGGCCAGGCGGACACTGACTGCACACAGGCGCTGCGCCGGCAGGCCTGAGACACCATTTTAGGGCTACTTATGTGGGTGGCGTAATCTGCGCTGCAGACCCACTAGTAGCATCTGTCATCACCACCCCTGGTACACACAGTGCACTTTACTAGGGACTTCATGGTGATACAAATATGCCAATCAGGTATACCCAATCAATATGACAATTTACATAGGTAGCACTTACACTCTGAAACTGATCAGCAGTGGCAGAGTGTCCAAAGCATCTAAACCAGCAAAAAACGAAATCCAGCACAGCATAAAAATACAGGAGGCAGAGGCAAAAAGATGGGGCAAAACCACGCCAAGGGTGTCGGGTCTAACAATTAATATGTTTTACGTTTTACTATGTTTTACCATAAAGCAATGAGATGTCTACTAGATGACAATAATCAAGACTCCCCTACGGCATAACACGAGAATTAGGCACTGAATGTACCTTTGTATCGCTATATCCGGCGAATACAATGTAATTTTGTTGGACACTAACCCAGAGATGTATACCTCCCTCTGAACTATATACCCAACTGCATTGTATTTCCTTAACGTAATGCCTAATTATATATGCAAAGTTTATATTATCTTTTTTTCTTCCTGAAAGAAAATGCCAATAAAAATGTTTTCTTTAAATAACCGAGTCCATTGTGGTGAGAAATGCAGGAAGCATGAAAACAGGGACCTATAGATGGTGGTAATGGCTGTTGCCTAATTTAGTGAAGACATTTCTAGTTGCATCTCACAGCACAAGGAGATGTTTAGAGTAGGCTGTGTGTAGCAGCATTGGTACCCTGGAAACTAGTAATTTTCCCGCCACTAACAATATTGTGGGAATTTCTGTTGCCTGCATTTAAGGTGCTAATACCAAATGAGCAAATAGTGTGCTCCTATCAGATCACTAAGCTTACATCACTTTGAGTAATTCACAACAATGGCAAAACTGAGACATTGGCTGGTATAGTGCACCCTTGTAGAGACCATTCTGTTCACATGGTCATTTCTGAAGTGATTTATTGGCCAGAGACTGTTGATTTAGATATATCAGGGCATTTCAGTGTATTTTGTAAAGTTATAAGCTAAAAATAAATTGTAGACATCCCAAAAAGTGCTCTTGTCTCTGTGTAAAGAAGCATTGGCAATCCAATTCGTCTCAGCCATGAAACCTCTGGCGTTGTCAATGTTTCTTCTGTTAGATACCAACCACAACAACCCTTTGTCTCGCCTGAGGGACATTATAAGTGTTTAGTTATCCAGCACAATATCCTTGGTGCAACAACATCAACTGTTGCATGGCTAAACATTTATAAGGTCCAAAAGGCCAGACCTATTGGCTATGCCTATGCTTCTTCTGTTATAGTTGTGGGTAAGAGCAATGTGAAAGATAACGACATCTGCTGTCCTAACGGGAATATGGTTATGCAGTGGATAGGCACTACTTCCTAAAATTCACCGTACTCAACTGAGCAAGCACAAACGTGCATCTGAAACCACCAAGCATTCACCAGGATGATCCTCAAAATAAGATAAACCCAAGTTCATGAGCTGTTGTGTGGAAATAGAACCAAAATACAGCTGGCAAGATCTATGCAAAGATGTCACCATCACTAAAAAGTCTAGCGAATTACAGATCAATGGCATACCAGAAACTCTACACAGAATTCATTAGTTCACAGCCTGCCCATCCATACAGCATATTTTATGTCTAATTACTCACATCTGGTCAGAAACGAACTGATGCATTAGACTACAAAGGGAAACCTCAAAATGCAAGCAATGATTATATAAACTACGTTCACACAAGTGCTGTTCAACAAAATAATAAGGAACATACTGTAAAGGAAACACCAGGAATCTACACCAGGGAAGTCCAGAAAAAAAGTAAGATACTACATAGAAGGAAACAGAAACAATGAGGAGGAAGACAATAAAGAAAAAGGGCAGGTGGACAGGTAAACATATTTCTTCTGTAGCAAGGAAATGGAATGGAAGCAAGATTGACAACAAGGAGAGTCGGACTGAGTATCCGAAGAGTGATGAAGGCAAGGAGCATTGACTGACATGAGTAAAGGCAAGGAAGATGGAGCAACACACGGGTACCTGCAAATGTAATACAAACACACTGAGGGAGAAGCCAGGAGTGAAAGGAAGACAATGTAGAGTGGGCAGTGAAGAAGTAGGAGAACTAAAAATAGTTTGCAGATGGCACTGCATATTACTAACTGTTGCATAATACATTTTAGGTCAAATTGTAAGCCTTGCAACTGCCTACATAGTGTTTGCTTTTCTGAGAACCTGGCCACAGCACCTCAATCTGTTCGCTGTTCGGTTAGATATCCTGTACATTTCAAAAATATAATGAACAAGCCCTCCCTCCCTTCAGTAATATCATGGTAAATTCTAAATTAATGGTATTACCATGCCTCTTTGAACATACTTGCAACACAAAATGCTCGAAGCACGTGGGTGGTCAGGCTTATTGTGTTAACACCGAGGGCGGAGGAATACACGAGGGGGGAAGCTGAAAAGCACGCACTTTGGTAGGGTGCTTAAAATATTAACAAAAAAGTAGCACCTAAAAAATGAGAAGTGGAAGGACCCAAAAATGCACTCATGCTCCAGTAGAGAGACAAACACACACAGAGGATGTAAACCTACGCCAGCTGACTTAAAAGAAGCAAGCAAATGAGTGTCTATGACGCCATGTAATGGTAATGGCGCCCACTATGGGGGAAAATAAACATGTCTTGTAAAAGATGGTGCATGTACTTTTTCAGCTGAGACCTACAAATCTTTTTTTTTTTGTACCATACGCCATCACAATGTAGATCGTCTACTCACCTTGAAAGAAAACAAGTGGATCTGGAGGTGCAAATCAGTGGAACAGGGATTGAATTCTGTAATTTGAATGGCATACTTTGGCCACGCTATAATTAGGACATCAGTTTTTAGTGTGTACATTGGTCTTTTGGTACAGGAGATGAATTGGTACCTATGGGCTGTTACTTCATCAAGATACAGCAAGAGTTATTGCCTGTTTAAATTACTGCCTGTCTAACTAGTGAGAAGTCATTTTTTTTAAAAACAGAAGCCTTTTTGCTAGGGATACTTTATGGTATGCATTGATATAGGAATAATCCGTGTTAAATACGGACCTATATACCGTTCCAAAATGGCGCCGTTCTTTACGACGTTCGAATTTGGTCGCATTTAATGTACAAATAGGATGAGTTGATTGGAATTGGCGCAGCATAGAAATAGCTATCTTGAATACAGACTTTACCAGCAGTTGAAAGGCATTGATGTGGTGATTGAGTATTACCCACAGAGCACGATTAACATTCAAAGATGGCTGTGATGTTTAGAGTAGATCCCACGTGATCTTCCTCGAGTGAGGTTAAGGGTCACGGTAAGCCGGTTTGGCGTATTTGCCTGATTGTAACTGGCAGTACACGGATATAGAACGTGGAGAACCCCAACTGTTAAAGTAAGTCGATTTATACGTAAGGCTCCCGCTGAATTTATTTGTTCATATGATTTGAATGCCTGTCGGGCCACAAAGAGTTATTACTTCGGTACATTTTTGATTTTCAGGCGATTGACACGCTAATGTGGAGCCTCGGTGTAAGTATGGTTACTAGACCTTTCACATGCACTTTTTTGGGGTGTTTGCACTTTAGATGAGTAAGGACAGTCAGAGAGGGGTATATAATTATGATTCTGTTGACTTTTACAGATCATATTAAAGACATTGGCAATTTTTGTAAGTATTTAGAGGCTACTTTCCTATGGCTGTGTTATTGTTGTACCATTACTGAGGATACTGATATTAGCTTTGCGCTATATTGTATTCCCTATGTCCAGTAGATGAGAGGACAATAAAGTTACGTGGAGAAGTGATTGGTAAAGTTACTGTATAATTTAAGTTTGGGTATTAAAAGGTTATTATAACTGATTGGTTTCTAGCACACTCCCCACATGTATTATTATGGGCTATTTTCTGGGAAACACTTTGGGTGCTGATCACTTGGTTGGTTTTAAAGTGAGTAGACGATACCTCATATGCAGGGAATTTAAGGTTTTTCCTTCTTTTTGATTGTATTTATTTGTAGATATTGATGTGCAACTTGTCCATCCTGATGATGGTCCCAAGGATTGTACAGACCAGCGGGGGACCGAAACGTCGACAGTTAAACACTGTTTTGCAAATATAAAGATCATTGTTATGACCTCAAATGGGTTCACTGATATTCAAAATAGAATGTGATATATGGTCTTTACACTGCTCCATATGAAGGAGCGAAAAGTGTTTTTGTACTACTGATAATTTAGTGCAAATATTGGAGTAGTATGTACGTTGCCATATTTCAGCTTTTTAAAATTGTGAATAAATAACATGACAAATTGTATTTCCTGCATTTTGTTTATTGAAGATCACTGTTTGGTGACTGAATTGTATTAACCGAAGTATTATTAAACAAATCCTGTGAATGCAAATTTTGTTTTTGTAACTTTTGAGACCTACAAATCAGCAAGGTTGGCCTTATTACGAGAATAGAACGATGTTTAGTTGGGAAATGTGAGGCATTTAAACTTTATTTCTAATAAACACCATGTTTAATATTTTCAGAAATGCACAAGGGTGTAGTGTAAACGTTACCAGCGCCTGATTTATTTTACTCGCCTATTCTGGTATCAGAAGTGAACGTGCCCAAAGATTTCACAGTGTGGATGAAGTCTGCTGTTAATTGTATTATCTGCTTGCTGCCTCCAGAGGGGCTCAGTGGTGGGGTAGGGGCGAAATGAGACGCTTGGGAGAGCAAGCGTGAGAAAAGCCAGAAGGCGGTTGTGCGCGTGCTGGCGTGCCTAACCGCAAGCTTTAGGCCACAAGCAAAAGCTTGTGGTCTGATTTCTAAAGCCCACTCACTAAATGTCTCGCCAGGCCAGCGAATGCGCTGTGTCAGTCGAGACCTAAAAACGCATGTATTCGAGGCGCCTATCTTTCAATGGCATTGTAAAACAATTAAATGCTGCCTGAGTTGGCCCCGCAGGTGCACTTGCATCCACAGCAGCCATCTTCAAATTCATGTTATCTTTTAACATATTCTGTTCAAAGATGGCTACTGTTGATGCATGTGCATTCCTGGTGTCTCTCTTACACAAAACAAAAGCATTATATGCTCATCTGCATTGGCCATCTTTTAATACTTGTTTTTCTATTTTAACATATCCAATTCATAGAATGCCACTGTGGATGCATATGAATCTGCAGTGGCCATCTTTGAATGGGATTTTTTTTAAAGAAACAAAACCCATTCCTAAATGCCCACCATGCATGCGTGTACATGTCATCTTGGAGATTTAAAAAAATAATTTTCAGATAGTGGATCGTCAATAGTATGGCAGCTGTAAAAAGGTCAATTAAAAGGAATATGTTGAAGGCAAGAGGACATCGATTGAGGGATGTAAAGGGGGATGGAGGAGGGAAAGAGTGAGCGAAAATACCCCCATACCCACACCCCCACACCCATGCACTGCAAGCACGGTCTGATGCCAGTAGAGGAATCAAAACACTGAGAATGAAATGCTCCTGAACAGGTCAAACCCAAGAATGGGAGGCTGGCAATCGAATCAATCACATCGAAGTGAGACAGTCAATAAAGCTATTCAGTCGGAAGAAATTACACTTTAAGTATATGTTATTTATTGGAAGCCATAGGCCTGAATACAGACAACTAACGCGGTCTGTAGCTTAGAGCACAAAACAAGGAAAACCTTGGCTTCCCTCAAACAGTGCACAAAGAAAATGACTTCACATCTAAATTTGGTCATGTAAACAATGTTCATCTGCATCTTCTAAATACACGGCACTAATGGCTTTCTAAAATTAATGAAACCAAATGTGCTATTTTACAAGTTGGTACTTTTTTTGCTACATGTTTGCAGCTTTCAATGTTAATGAGGTAGGGGTTTCTGTTGATATTTTATGAACTGAATTACTGCAAAGAGGGATGTAGGTAACCTTTAATATAAATAAGGCAAAAATTACAATTGTATGAAAATGATTCTAATTTGTAAATGTCTTCTTTGCAGACGAGGATTCGATGATGATTCGATACTGATTAATTGACAACTTGCTGCAGGAAGACATTCCTGCTTTCTAGAAACAAACACTGGCACTTTAAGAAGTCAATATTCAACGTTAACCAGCAAGCAAGGATTTACAATGGATATGTTTTCTGAAATGCTCTTTTTTTCTTCTGATTGTTGAACATGGGCTAACTGTAACGGGGTAGAGTCAGCTGGCTGACTGCATGAGGACTTGAAATTAACAATATATTTTTATATTGGTTTATGAATATGAACTATAACGGTCATCCTTGTACAAATTGCTGGTAAGATGTTGTGTATTGTTTCACTTTATTTACATTGAAAAATATAATTTATGCCTTTAAATAGCACTTTCATTAATAGTGATAATATCACTGGGTAAGATTTGATTTGTTTTGCTGTTAAAGTGTATTTTGAAATGGATTAATCATTTACAGTTTCACATGAATATTATATATAATATATTTTCTGATTCTGCTTTGCTCCATTGTTTATTATATTTCGGGAATTTTTTTGGGCTAGAACATTGACTGAACTCCTCTGTGACAATGTATGGTGGCCAGGGCACAAGTTGGGGTTAGACTCCAACCACTTTTTTCACAGGGTGGACGCTGTACACACTTCCAAGATGCTGTACCCTACAGAAATATGCTGAACTCGTCTTTGTGTAATTTTTAGACCACTGGCCACATTCAGCAGCGCCTGCTCATTGCCTGCTTTTGTCCTGAGGAACAGTGTGCAGGCTGTTTTATTTTACATTCCAGCTGGCCCAAAAAAGCAAAGGCCTAAGTTAAAGGACCTTCATGCCACCATTACTTCAAATATCCTGGCTAGGATCCATCAGGAACCTCACACCTAGATGTAATTGCAAATGAAGGGAAACAAAGGACCAAAGCTTGGTATAACTATAAGTAATTGAGTGGCATGGTTTTGACTTATTTAAGTCCCTGTATGTAAGAGATATGCATGCACTGTAAGAATGTCAGACGTCTTGGTCTGTCCCCCAGTGGCGGCTCCTCCGCTAAGGCAGAGGAGCGTCGCCTCACTACTGTGAAGTCAATCAATCAATCAATCAATGCATTTGTATAGCGCAATACTCACCCGGAGGTTCTCAAAGCGCTAGGGGAGGGGGGGTCCGCTACTGCTCGAACAGCCAGGTCTTGAGCTGCTTCCTGAAGGCGAGGTGGTCCTGGGTCAGGCGGAGGTGGGTCAGGAGGGAGTTCCAGGTCTTGGCAGCGAGGTAGGAGAAGGACCTTCCCCCTGTGGTGGCTCTTCGGATGCGGGGAACGGCGGCGAGGGCGTGGCCGGTTGATCGAAGCTGGCGTTTGGGAGCGTAGAAGTTGAGGCGGCTGTTGAGGTATCCTGGGCCTTGGTTGTGCAGGGCTTTGTGTGCGTGGGTGAGGAGACGGAAGGTGATTCTCTTGTTGACCGGGAGCCTGTGCAGGTCTCTCAGGTGTCCGGAGATGTGGTTGCGACGGGGGATGTCCAGGATGAGTCGTGCTGAGGCGTTCTGGATCTGCTGGAGTCTCTTCTGGAGTTTGGCGGTGGTTCCGGCGTAGAGGGAGTTGCCGTAGTCCAGTCGGCTGGTGACGAGGGCCTGGGTGACCGTCTTCCTGGACTCGGTGGGGATCCACCGGAAGATCTTACGTAGCATGCGTAGGATGTTGAAGCACGACGAGGAGACGGCGTTGACTTGTCTGGTCATGGAGAGGGAGGAGTCCAGGATGAATCCCAGGTTGCGTGCGTGGTCTGTTGGTTTGGGTGCGTTGCCTAGGGCCACCAGGAGTCGTCCCAGGCGGAGGGTGAGGATCCCAGGATGAGGACTTCTGTCTTGTCCGAGTTCAGTTTCAGGCGGCTGTTCTTCATCCATTCGGCTACCTCTTTCATCCCTTCGTGCAGGTTGGCTCTGGCGGTGGCGGGGTCGTTGGTGAGGGAGAGGATCAGCTGGGTGTCGTCGGCGTAGGAGATGATGTTGAGGTTGTGCTGGCGTGCGATGGCTGCGAGGGGACTCATGTAGATGTTGAAGAGGGTTGGGCTGAGCGAGGAGCCTTGAGGAACGCCGCAGATGACTTCGGTGGCTTCTGATCTGAACGGGGGGAGGCGGACTCTCTGTGACCTTCCGGCGAGGAAGGAGATGAGCCACTCCAGTGCCTTCTCCTGGATTCCGACGCTGCTGAGGCGCTGTACTAGGGTACGGTGGCAGACAGTGTCGAAGGCCACGGAGAGGTCTAGGAGGATAAGGGCCGCTGTTTCTCCGTTGTCGAGCAGGGCTCGGATGTCATCGGTTGCTGCGATCAGGGCGGTCTCGGTGCTGTGGTTGGCCCGGAAGCCAGACTGCGAGAGGTCAAGGGATCCGTTTGTCTCGAGGAAGGCGGCCAGCTGCTTGTTGACTGTCTTCTCGATGACTTTTGCAGGAAACTGGAGCAGCGAGATGGGCCGGTAGTTCTTGAGGTCGGTGGGGTCGGCTGATGGCTTCTTTAGTAGAGCGCTGAGTAAGTAAATGAAACATAAAATTATAATAACTTGCTTTAACATTTTTTTATATTTCCGTCTACTGCTGCAGCTTTCGGGGCGGGGGCTGGTCCAACTGCAGAGGAGCGGGGGGGTAGTGGTTTGCGCACTCCTAAGTGCACATGGCTGTTTGGCAGTGGGGGCGTGGCTATTAGATTTGGGGATTTTTTTTTTTTTTTTTAATGTATTTTTTGAACAAGGGTTCCCCATAAAGCGAACCTGGGGTGAGTATATATTTATCAAAGGAACAGTGGTTCAAAAGTGGCCTAATTAGGTCCTGAAAGAAGTGAAGCGAGATACTTAATTAACGCTAGGGAGCTAGAGAGGTAGGTTCTTATAAAATCTTTTATTTACTTTCTTTTTTCTTTACAGTTATTATAGTACTTTTCAGGTGCTCAGGTGAGTGACAAGGTGCAGAACGTGACATAAGTGAACAAAGTGAAAAACGAAAATGTCACACAACAACAAGGCTTAAAACCACAGAAATATATACAATGAAGTGGGTAGATTTCCTTGAGTAGGTCGACGACGTTTTGATCTATGTTAGTTCAGATCATCATCAGGACTGATGAGCCTCCTGAAACTAAGAACCTACCTCTCTAGCGTTAATTAAGTATCTCGCTTCACTTCTTTCAGGACCTAATTAGGCCACTTTTGAACCACTGTTCCTTTGATAAATATTAGATTTGGGGGTCACTAGTTGGGAGAGTTTGGTACTTTTAACCAAATAAGGACCCTTGCGTCTAGTTGGGGTAAGGGGTTACACTCCTAAAATAACTCCTGCTCACCCCCTTGGTAGCTTGGCATGAGGAGACGCTTATCTCAGAGGCAGTATGTAAAGCATTTGTGAACACATACAGTAACCCAGTGACAACACTACAGATGGACACCACACAAGTTGTAGTATAAAAATAAGTATTTTTATATAGACTTAACACAAGACCACAAATGACAAAAATACACAATACTATACTTTAAAAATGGTAGAAATAGCTTAGTTCTCTTAAGATGCAAAATGCAACTGTCAATGTACCTTTAGGGTGAGTAACGCTATACAACAAAAGTGTTGCAGGGAAGGTGATGTGTTGGTTCCTTACACGCAAGAACGGTGATGCGTTGGGTCCCTCCTCATGCATAGGGGATGCGTCTGTTCTTCTCTACGGAGGGAGGTGATGCATTTGTTTCTTACTAGGCTTCTGTGGCGATGCGGCCAGCAACGCCGTGATGCTATGAAGATCCGGTGTAATGAAACGAAGATGGTGTCTTCTCTTGGATACGACACAATGCGTGCACTCCCGATGGCCATGCGGCGACTCAACGATTCTTCTGAGCTGCGACAGGCCCTGCGACACGCTTCCCGGTGATGCGGCGGCATCTGATGCAACGTCGATCCTCTTCTCCGGCGATGCGAGGCGCTTTGGCAATGATGCGACTGCTTGCAGCAGTGACGCGCTTTCCCAGCAATGCGGCTGCAACACGCTTCTCCGATGATGTGGCAGCGTCTGCGACGACCTCAATCCTCTTCTCCGGCGATGTGAGGCGCTTACGCGTTGTGAAGCGACTGAGTCAGTTCGGCGAAACGCTTCTCCTCTTGATTTGCTCTTCTAGCTCCTTGCACCACACAGTCCCTCAGAAAGCCCAACACAACTGCAGGCACGTCCAAACAACTCTTGGGGAGCTGGTGGGTGAAGTCTGTTGTCCCTGAGACTTCAGCAGGAGGCAAGCTCTTTCTCAAGCCCTTGGAGATCCTTCACAAGTTGATGAAAGTACACACAAAGTTCCTCTCTCCTTTCTTTGGCAGTCAGGCAACCACTGCAGCCCAATTTCCCAAGCAGCCCTTCAGCATAGGGATAGTCTCTTCTCAGTTTCTCTGGTTCCTCTCCTCAGCAAAGGTTTCCTATTGTTTCCCAAAAGTGATCTAAAGTTCTGGGGTCTGGGTCCCCTATTTTATACACCGATTCTCTTTGTTCTCTGAAGGCAGAGAGGCCTTTGCCTAGTCCAAACCAGTTCTGGTCAGTCCTAGAGCACTCTGTTTACATGACTCCTTCTTTCCTTTCACAGTGCAGGGCAGGGACATCAGATGCACCACAAGAGGTGGAGCCAGCATTGTGGAGGGAAGGCACAGCCCTCTTCAGGTCCCAGGTGCAACTCCTCCCTCCCATCTGCATGCAGATCTCTCTATTCAGCCATATGCAGACTCGCCCTATCTCCTGGAACCCTCCAGCCCCTGTCACTCTAACTCCAGACAAGGAATACACAACCTAGCAGAGGCAGGCTTGGATGGTTAGACAAGAAAATACCTACTTTATAAATGGGGTATTTTCAAAAACAGAATGTTAAAACCAACTTCACTAAATTATGTATTTTATCATTCTGAGTTCAGGCATGCGAAACTCAAATTTCTACCTAGTTCCCTGAGTGAGTTAGGATTATAAGATGTAATAATCAAACTGCCCATTCTGGCCCATGGGGAACAGGTAGACTTGCAATAGTGAAAAACGAAAATGGCTGTAATTCACTATTAGGACATGCCAGACTGGGCTTCTTCTATCTTTTACCTACAATGCACCCTGCCCTTGGGCCTACCATAGGGGTCTAATATGCGGGAAAGGGATGATTTAGGGACTGGCAAGTGGGTACACTTGCCCAGTCAACATGGCAGTCCCAGATTTCATACAGGCTCTGCAATGGCAGACTTGAGACACCCTTTTACAGGCTGCTTCTGTGGGTGGCACAACCAGTGCTGCAAGCCCAACCGGCAGCATTTGGTTTACAAGCCCTGGGCACACTTCGTGCACTGTACTAGGGTCTGACAAGTACACCAAACCAACCAATCATGGACTCACTAATCCATACATCAATTTACCATAGGGAGCACTTGCACTGTGGCACTGGACAGCAGTGGCACAGTGCCCAAAGCATCTATAACAATCAAAACAAATGAGGCAACAGCAAAAAATGGAAGGGAGACCCACGCCAAGGTGCCAGGTTTAACACTAACACACCCACGATGGTGGACGCGTTTCCCTGAGGCTCCGCACACAGGCCCAACAAGCGCCATCCATCCGCCACGTAGTGGCTTTGAAATCAACCGGGGAGCTCATACTAATCCTACAGATCGAGCCAGCACCAAATGGCACCATAGCAGTGCAGTAAAAAGTACGAGCGACCGCATCCAGGCGGCTGGAGTGCCTAGCCTGAAGATGGCAACTGCTAGTCACCCACCAAGAACGGCCTGATGGCGCTGTCAATCTCCAGCAGTATAGAACCACAACTGGAGAGGTCCACCTGTGACAGCGGAAAGGAGGCAAACGTCCACCCCCGGGAAAGGTGAAGAGACCAAATGCGAACTCGGGCCCGACCCCCCTGCTGCAGCCGGAGCAGACCATGCCCGTTGACAAGTGAACCCCATGGAGCGGACAACAAGGAACGAATGAAGGGAGCAGTCCAAACAATACCGAGCGGCCCAGGGGCCCCTAGCTGCAACTGACCCATGGAGAATATATCTGCGGCAGAGTACGCAGTGGGGTCACAGCCGGGTAATGAGGAGCAGCATGGCCAGCAACTAACTGGTGAGTCCCAGCCTTTTCCCCTTCCTCTCCCCCCAACCTCGACCAACTGAGGCACCCGAAGCCCAACGCAAGGATGACACCGAGGGACCCCCTGGGAGGGTCCATAGGAACTCCAGCACTGCAGATGGAAGGGGGAAGACTTGATCCTTGGCTCCCAACATCCACTCATAGAGACAATGCCACAGATTCCGTCTAAGCCGTGACGACCCTAAGACTGGGTGCCAGGAGGACCCACAGGGAAAAGAAAACGGGCCCAGAGAAGTCTAGCCACAGCCTCAACACCCAGCCATAGGACTGAGCCAAACCAGAGGCACTAGGCCCAGACAGGGGGAACATAGCAACCAGAAGCCAACACTAAGGCAGAGCCGGGTACAGGTGTCAAGTTTCCCCCCCACCATGGTGCCCACACAGGTTGGGAGACACTACACACACGTGCCAGACAGAGAGGGAAGTAGAGCCAGGGCTGGCGAAACAGAGGTGGCCCAGTTATGATACCACAAAACAGTGGGGGAGGGCCCCCACAAACTAACCGCCACTGGGGTGAACGATCCGCCAGGCCCAAACCATCCAAAGAGACCGACTCACACCCACCGGTGGCCAGTCATCGCCTAAACCAGGCTGCAATTGAGATACAATAGAAGCTTTGGCAGAGGAGAAGAACAGCAACTGCGCCACCCATGCGCTGCCATGGGATGCCCCAAGGTGACAGGGGGAACCCAGGCTCCCGACTCGACACAAACTAAGTCCCCCAACCCCAGAAACCCAGGCTGTGGATCTGGACCCCAACTCTGCCATGTCCGACAAACTAGACAGGGTCATGGCGGCCTTAGAACACTCATGTAAGATGTGCAGATGAATTCCACAGGAAACTTGAAGAGTTGAAGTAGCTTCTTTATTAAGTTAGAAGTAATAGAGACCCCATCCAAAGCCTTGAACTGACAACTGCCACTGAGACTCCGCATAGCACAGCACAGTGTCACCAGGTTCCAGATTCCATGCAGGCTTAAAGGGCAACAATACATTACAGTAAATATGAAGACATTACAACTCACGAGTCACCATGGAGAGGCGATTTGGCACTCTAGGCATTGACCTAAATTTGCTGCATGACAACCACCAGAGATTGGCGGACAAAGTGGCGGAGGGCGAAAAAGCCATATCCAGTCTACAAAGCACAACAGGACTCCATGAAAGACCTGCAAGCCAGGGTAGGGGTACTCGAAGAGAGAACAGATTACTTGGAAGGGCACTCCAGGCGCGGCAATCTTCGTATACTGAATCTACCCAAGTGGATGGAAGGGAAAGACCCTGTCCGATACACGGAAACATTGCGCTAAAAGAGGAGCTGACTGCCATCTCGGTAGAGAAAACGCTCCTTGTGCCAGCCAGACGCCCACCCCCAGGCTCCCTCCATGGCCTATGCTAGTCAACGGCCTCAATTTTCGCTACAGACACACCATACTCTGAGCTGCCAGGCAGAGAAACCCCATCAAGGTGGAAGACAAACAGGTCATGCTCTGCCCAGACTACTCCAGATCAGTACAACAACAAAGATCATCATTCCTGGAAGTAAAAAGGCTACTGTGAGACAAAAACATTCAGTGCTCTTTGCTCTTCCCGGCACGGCTCAAGGTAATACATAATGAGGCCACAGTCTTCTTCACAGACCTGATGGAAGCCTTGGACTGGCTAGAACTGAACCTACAAATCAGCCTAAACCTGAGGAATACCCAAAAACATCAACCAAACGCATCCAGACCCCTACAAAGGGGGGTAAAGGGTACCCAACGTTGATCAGGACTACAACCGCAAAATAAGACCCTGTAATCTCCGAACTTAAAACAAATACCAGTGGAAGAACCTTCAAGCAGCAGCGGAGCTGAGAGCGAACCTGTCCGCTTCGGACAATGAGGATAGTCCCCACATCTTCACACTGGAACAAGAACCCAACGACTCGAGCAGCTTTGATGGGAACTCAAAGACTTCGCCAACAGTCACCCCGCAAACAATGGACACACTCATATAGCTACCTTAAGCAGAAACTCACATATTGAGCTCCCACACTAGCAGTTCTTCAACAGTCATCGCTGCCACCCTCCACATGTCAAAGATAGCAGCAACACAAGATCACTTGCCCCAAGGTCTCTACAGGCAATACTCGCAGACCCATAGGGCCCATCATTCCCCCAAACAGGAGCCTCGGAGCCACACACGGACTGAAAACACACCCTCATGAAACACTAGAGGGCGCGTGTTAGTACCAGTTTGGATGTGCTGTCGGTTGCAACAGATCCCAAGCAATGGGTCTTCAGCCCGTTACAGTTACGGTTAAATCCTGTGTTGCACCCCAACCCCACAACCACCCTCAAATGTAGGGCTACTACACTCAGCGACACACTCAGGCCATGCACAGGGCGCATTTGCTTCCAACCAGAGGACCCCAACCAGGACCTCCTATTTCCCCTCCCCCCTTCTGCAAAGCCTACAAACCTCCATGACGTCCACAACAGATATTACATTTCTCACTCTAAACGCCCGCTGCATACACACCACCAGGAAGCGTTGTACTATTCACGCATACATTGCGCGTCAACAAGCCGAGATCATACTATTATCGGAAACTCCCCTCTCTAAGGGGGGTCTCTAGAAACTTCAGAAGTGATGGCGGGGCACTTTCTGCGCTACCACATACTCTGCGTAAGCAGGGGTGCAGCTACATTGGCTGTCCCGCTGGACGACATCTAGAGGAAACGGATGCAAAATTGGGGCCCCTGACAATCCCGGCGATACCCCGTATTCTTCTCCCAGTTACCAGACCCAACCCACCCCATTCAGGTGACAGTAGCCAGGTCCTGCATGCTGAGACTCTACCGCCTATCCTGCAATACACCACTCTACTCCCTGCTACTACCACTAGTGGACCTCCCCGGGGACGAGGCCATTACACATCCAGGGACATGCATGTTGACATAAAACTCATGGAAGTGGGGGTCCTTGTTCACAGACTGACAACTCCCCTCCTGTGCGAGTCTTCTGGAGGGGAGCTGGCTCCCCGCCGGTCAGTTTCTCCTACATAGGCAAATCGTCTCCAACTGTAAAAAGACATGGAACCTAATAGAAGGAGAACCTAAGACACACATCACACTGCAAGCGATACTGAACATGTGCACAGGCCGCCATCTCATCACATGGATCTACAGAGCCATCATAGAGCTCACGGCCACACCGGTCACTAGGCTCCGTCATAAATGGGAAGAGGAGTTTGGCTGCGCACTACATGATAAAGAATGGCTGACAGCCCTACAGCACCACAAGAAAGTAATGCGGAATCAACAGTTAAAAAATCTCCAGTTTAACATAATACACTGGGCGTATCTGACACCAGCAAGGCTCAAGTGATTCTACCTTAAGCCACAGTTTGAATGTCCACTGCTGAGCGCCACATTCGTGCACATGCTCTGAACACGTCCCGAGCTGCAGCCATACTGGTGAAAAATACACACTACACTACAAGAAACCACAGGCCTAGCAGGCGTCAACACATGGGAGGCATGCGCCCTGGGTATATTCAAGAGCTAGAAGGGATGAAAATAGAAAAACGATTTGCATTGTTAAGCTTGCTCCTAGCATAACGAAGCATCACATTACATTGGCGCTCACCCGCCGGTCCTCTGATAGAGGCATGGGTGGGGGATGTCCTAAAATGGGACGCGGCAGAGGAAGACGCTATCAGACTTGAAGAAGCACGAGGGATATGTTGCTGCCATGTATCCATGGAATGGGCAGCTCTCCTAAAAAACTTTAAACAAACAAGACACCCACTGAATCCCCGATGGCCACCAAACCCCACAACTTCTAGCCTCCCGTATACAAAGGCATGCAAAAAAATCCCCGCCCAGCCCCCCCCCCCCCCAAAGCCACCACAGAGCCAAAACACCTCCGAAAATCGCGTGCTTTAAATATTTCCTAACATAACACACATAGAGATTACACAATCATATTCTATCATCCCAGGACATCATATACATCTACAAGCGCCATGTAGTGTAGTTCCTAGTTTCCCACTAGGCCCTGCGCATTGGAATAACATAAACAGTAGTATCGACGTGGAACTGGCTATATTCCAGGCCTCTACTGACTATGCTAAACTTAATTGGGTTGTGTTACCAACTAGCTCAGAGGTCACTGGAAACTTTCTTCTCTGCATAGGAAGTGATCAGCTTCCTTGGCACAGACAAGAAGGGATTCAGCTTTCCAACAACCGTGCAACATGACAACTTTGCTCCTCAGATCAAGAGTCGATCTCTAGGGTCGTGTGAAACAATAGACATAGATTTCACTCAGTCAGTCTAGTGCAGTTTACTTTCACAGTATGTAGAGAATAGAGAGACGGGCGTGTATCAATAAAGGTTAACATTTATTGAACAGTCTTTCTTCTCATACAAGAGAAATGTATTGCCACAATTGCAATAACTGTTATTATGAAAAGTACGTACAGTAAGATAAGAATAGCGAAATAGAACTGTAAAAGCATTGATATGGTTTCTTAGCCATACAATGGTTTAAAAGTAATAAAACATTTATACAGTCATATATACATTAGGCTAACATACTCAACTGGTGCTTCTAACTAAGCCTACCCCAGTGTGCCTGACCTAGGCCTAACACGTGAGAAGGGGGAGTAAGTAAGTAGCTTAAGTTAAGTTGGTTTTGCCAAGGTTTGTTTCAAGAATTCTCTTCTAAGGGTTTAGTCAACACCATACCTCTGAATAGAATGATGGAGGATTGGTATCTCCTTCAGGGGTCTCTCTCGATATCCCAGTCACCTGCGAGGGTAAACTGGAAGCGCCGGGACTGGATTTCTCTGCACGAGAAAGGCAGCGGCTTCTCTCAGCGCGTCTGGAGGAAGGAGGGGTGACAGCGTCCGCGGGCAGCTGGGCTGGATGTCTTCGCAGAGGACGGCTGCACGGCTCCTCAAGCGTACTGCACCATAGGTCGCGCTGTAGCGGCGATAATGGTAATCAGTAGCTTCACCACCACAGGATAGCAGGCTGCAGCGACAGAGTGCTAGTTGTTACCAACACGGGGTCATGCAGGCAGCTGGCATCAGCAACATGTTCGCTCATTGCTTAAGGCAACGTTGGTAATATTTATACCTGACAGGTGCCGGGTTTGACGCAAGTTTGCTGGACATAAGACGTCAATTAAAGATGTCACTAGGAAGTGGCAGCTATCAGTTGCTCATTAGAGTTCTATTACTAATCAAAACATAGCAAGCGGGGATTTCCAGGTTTGCTAAGTTTTTATCTTGTTGAAGAACTCGGAGTGTTATCTAGGAATATCAGATAGTGACTGCTGCTCTGTCATTGCACTAATTGGTCGCAAAGGAAGTAGCAGAGAGTCATGCTGGAATGTGGCTCTGTGGCTCTGCTCGTGTGAGGCCAGAGATGACTTTACAGAAAATCGTACTTGAACGGTTATGCCAATATAGGGAACAAAGGGCTTTATAGCCGAATAGGGGCATAAGGTCACAGTATCGATCAGGAACCTAGATAAGCACATGACACCCACTCCACGAATTCATGTCCATCAAAATTACTAAAACTAAGCAATTAGATGCATGTGTAACATTGTGTAACATAGCCCACCCCAAAATACATAAATGCATTCGAACTAGGCGTACTTGTAATACATGGAATTTAGGTACTGTACGTTTTTTAAAAGCATAGTAATCATTCAAAAATTATTGCATATGAAGTCAATGAACGATTATGCAAAAGAATTACACATGAAGTATCTCTGACAGAAGAAAGGCGAGATAAATCATCACATAAAAATGCATTGTAATAATATGTGTGCTAGAGGCTGGTGTTATGTTGTTATGTCTCTAGAAGTGTTTAGAAATAGAAGTGTGAAGCTTCTGTTCTCTAAGAATAGTTTTTACGTTAAGCAAAGAATTGCTCGTGCCAAAAAAGGAAGGGTCAATATTTTTTAAAAAATTGTCCAATTCAAAGAAAAATCAGTTTACCAAAGCTCCTGGCAGTTTTATGTTGATCAAAACTGAAGGCCGAATTCAGAGTTCATGGGAACGCCGTGTGTCGGAAAGCTTCTCAAAAGTTATTGTTTCTCTGTGGGTGAGAACATCGTATCAGACAGGCTCGCAAAGAATTGGTCTACAAAATCAGGTGATAGTTCAACCAAATTAGATAGCGCTGAAACTTGGCAGGTGTGAGAATGATTGCTGTCATCGAAGGCAGGATCAGCAATGCTCACAGAACGTTGTACCTGGATGATGTTGCTTTTGTCACTCGCTCCACTGTTACCACTTGGCTGTAGTACAGGAGTCTCCACGAATGCCGTCATCAGGATTGGTAGCCGCTGGGGACAACACAATGCGTGAGCCGTTATTGGACTTAGCAAAGTATCGACGTCCATTGGTACTGCTGATGGAAGTGAAAGACAGATGTCCAACACGCATTCCTCGCCGCAAAGCATACACCGTAGCACAGGTAAAATGCAATTTTGCCATATCGGTCTGAATGAAAGGAACCAGGTCATGTTTAGATCTCTCAGCCTGGCCAATCCGAGGACGTTAGTTATCCTGTCCCTGTAGCGCATTGCTAGGATTGTTTCTTCCATTCCCATGGGAGCTATGTCTGAGCCGAGGTTTGCCATAGGCACATAGCCTGAACGAAGATTTTGCAGCGTCCAGCCTAGTTCTATAATAGAGCGTAATTGAGACTGGCCATGTTGTAACATTAGCAAATCTCTGTCTATCACATCAAAGGCAGAGGATACAATATTGTCCAAAGAATATATTCTGGAAGACAGAGTCATTAACCCATTGTCTACTACAGAAAGTGATTTTTCCAAATTAATACGATCAATTTCTCGTATCTTTTCAGCAGTTTCAATTTGCTTTACTTTCCAAGCCTCGTTGTAAGCAGCATAGATGCTGGTCGCTATGAAACGCTTTTGACGCTGTTTGCGTGGTCCAAGAATGAAATCGCGCAAATCAGCACCATCTTTTAACAAAGACAAGTGTTGCTTAATTTCAGCCAGTGTGGATGTAGTTAGCCATTCTAGGCAGAGTTTGCCTACACTGTATGTAGTTATAATTCCTGGATGTTGTCTCTGGGAATATCTTGAGTCTAATCTGGTCATTTTTAAACCCTGTGTTTTGTTCAGGAACCTATCTTGACAGCTATTTGTGTCTGTAGGCCAGATTAACCACTTTTTCCAATCAGGATGTGTTCTGTTGAAATGTAAAATGTGTGACACGTCTAATTCATTATCTGCAGTTGTATTCTCAGCTATTGGCTTTGGTATAGACGGTGTTTTCATTTCTTTGTTTTTGGCTAGGCCAAGACAAGATGTTTGGTGTACAGTGTCATTTAAAAATAACATTTGTTCTGGTATCATGCAGGTTCTAAATAGTGCTTCAATGCCTTGCACCTGCCAATCTTTTGTACCCCAAATTGATTTCGTTTCAATATTAGTTTTCCAATAATCAAAACCAAATGTCATCATTTTGTCATAAAACATAAAACATAAAACGCTTCTGAATATATCAATTTAGAATTTGTCAGCATTGTTTTCATTCCTGTTTTATCTAACAGTTTATAATAAAACGTTTCTGCATCACTGGTGTTAAACCCTGAAAATTATTTGAATTTCTCAAAAAATGCTTTAGAACTGCTTTTAGGTGGTGTAGAACAATGTTCCCATTGATTATACATAAAAACATTTCTAGGCTGTGCAGATTTATGCAAGTAATGATCCCCATAGTGGGTGTAACAGAATAACTGCTCATAACTAGATGAACCTTGTAAATAATCATGATCTGTGAATCTAGCTGACATAACTAAATCAGACATCATGTCATTAATACTGTTAAAGTCCCAATCATCAGAGAATGTACTTGGTGTAACAAAGTCACTTAAGGAAACCTTTAGTTGATGAGGATACTTCAGGATTTCGACCGGACCATAGATCTCATAGTCTGTTTTCTCCCATACTACCCCACCAGGTATTGGAATTGCTGTGACATTTACTGTTGACAGTTCTCTTTTCTTCACGTGGGATGATCTGTGTGGTTTCAGGACTAGGTTGATGTTCTGACTTGCTGTGTCCATTCAATTGTAATGAACTTCCCTAAAATTAAAACTAAAATTAGGCATAGTAGGAGTATGAATACCCCTGAGATAATCCAATGCTCAATCAACGGTGAATCCAGATATAGTTCTTTGATTTGTTGAAGGAGTCCTGTTGTATTTTCTTTAAAAGACTTTTTTGTTTCTGGCATCACTTCGGGGTCGTTTAAATCTTCAGAGAAGTTGTCGAAGTTGATGAAATAACCAGAGGCAGTTCTGTCAATTGATGGGATTGTTCTTTCAATCTGTCTCTCGGTAGCACTTTCTGATGCCACATCATTGTAGACTGGTGTTGTTTCTTGACGAACTGTTTCAATCTGTGTTTCAAGAGGCACGAGTTCCATGGCATTATTGCATAGTCCTTCATTGTGCACTGCAGGCTGATCGAATGTGATGAGTCTTTCAGTTTGAACCTCTTGGATTGTTGCAAGTTTGGGTATTCTGTTGTTTCTTGGGAGTCCACTGGGCCTACTGTTGATTATAGGCCACATGCTTGTGGTTTTACCAGATCGATGGACACGACTCTGTTCTCCTTTTTACCAGCAAGGGGCGGTAGCACAACTGATCTTGTTCCGGTGACTGCTAAGACAGGTACTGCTTTTCTGTAAGAAGGCCCAAATTCCTTCTTAACCGCGATCTTTTCTCTGACTAGATCCCCAATCTTTGGAATCCAGACAGGCCTTGCTGGGGCTGTTGCGGGTGGTGCCTCGTCAGTGGTATTTGGCTGTTGCTTTAACTTTATGTTGCTTAATGATTTTCTTGTTTCATTCAGTTCCTGTAAAACAGCCAAACGGTCTTTTACTTCAAACTGCTTTGTTTCTTCTTGTACCACTGACATCTGACTATCGAGGTCCTGAACGCGCATTCTTATTCCGAACAATAGTTCGTATGGGCTGAAACCTTTTAGAGAATTTCTTGGCATGTTGTTAAGACTAGTCTGGACACTTATTAAATGTTTGACCCACCCAGCGCCTGAACCTAATACCTTCGCTGTTATAGATTGCTTTATATCCCGGCTTTTTCTTTCTACCACACTTGTGCGACGGACAAGAATACCGCAACCCAATTCCCATGCTAGCCATGGCCCTCCCATAAGCTCGAGAGCTGAAAGCAGGACCCTGGTCAGAATGGAACGTGGTAATTGCGTATGTGCCGATATGGACTCGCTAATCTTTTATAACCGTTCTAGGCGTCAGCCGAGTGCTGGTGGCCTCATTTTTTAAGTGCATTTCGTCTTGAACGTTAATAGGACGCAGGATGGGGTGTAGGCAGCGTTACGCTCTTTCTGATTGGTAGCCGGTAGCAAGGTTCGCTACTGCGATCCCTATTGCAGTTTTCACAGTTGTTTGCATATATTTGGTGTTCTACACTCATTCCCGGCCACCAGAATACTGATTGTAATTCAGTCAGTGATTCCTTGATCTTTCTGTGCCTAAGACCCAAACCCATGTGTGCGTCTGCTATTAAAAATATTCTCCTGTTCATGTTTGGAATTACTCTATCCCCCACTCCAGGGATTCGAGCAAAAGGAACGGAGTTTGCATCGATTATGTATGCATAATTGAGTGGATAGTTTACGGGTAGTGCTGCACAGTCGCCTTTTACGGTCGTTTTTACTGCTAGCATGGTTTCCCCGTCTATATACTTATCTGTACGCTTTTCTGTGGCTACGGAAGCCGGGTTAGTTGCTTCCGCGGTGGCTGTATTAGCCAATGAATTCCCTGCAACGTGAACGCCATCACGTTGAAGACTCTGTGCGTGAATCACGTGAGTCTTTTGTAGTTCTTTGTGTAAAAGAGCTACTTGTTCCCAAAGCAATTTATGCTTTATTGTGGCACCTGTGTCATCTTTGTAGTCGTTTTCGATCCAACTCTGCAGTTTGTTGTTGTAAGAATTGACGCAAAAATGAGAATCGCACACGATAAGTGTGGGGAATTCGCGTTCTGCATTTTCGAGCGCCATCTTTAAAGATCTGATTTCAGTTCTTTGAACCGAACAGTTTCTTACAGATTCAGTTTTTGTTACTTTCGGTCTGAATTTACCGCACAGCCAACGACCTTTAATGATCGCACATGCTGCATCGTAGGATTTTCTCTCTACGTTGAAATGCTGTACAAAGCTATCTGTATAGATTATACATGCGTATTGTGGGAGAGGCAGGATTTCGATTGGCAGAGGATATTCTTCTTCATATTCTAAATCATTCAGTTCTTTGTATTGCGGGGCGAAATAGTATTTCACGTCTTCCGCTGCTAGAGAATCTATGTACTGTATCCATTTTGGATCCAGTGACACTGTAGGCAGGTTTACTGGGCTGAATAGCGCTTCGAAGGCGGATTCCGCTGTAAGGATATTAATCCGTTTGCCGTGTGCTAGTTCTCTTTCATTTGCTAATGCGATTTGCACTGCGTTCACAGTTTTTTCTGTGCGACTGAATGTTCTTTCTGCTTGTGTGTACAAGTGAGATTTAATTGAAATTGGTACCTTTTCTCCCTCATTAGAGGTCAGGTATGTGAATCCGCATCTTCCTGGGATGACTCGGATTACAAGATCGATCGTGTTGTCACGTGTATCTAACTTTGTTTTTGCTAACATGTCTGTTTGCAGTGATCTCAAAATTTCTGTGTGTTTTTGAGTCCAATTGATTTGTTTTAAATCAGGTTTTATTAGTTCGTAGAGAGGTTTCACCCTCTCTGCGTAATTTAGAATGTAAGTTCTTCCGAAATTCAGAAAACCTAGTATTGATTGTAAATTCTTCAGCGTTTTTGGAGCTTGGAGTACAGCGCACTTCTCTAAGAAGTTGTCCGCTAGGCTTTTCCCTTCACTTGATAATTCGTACCCTAAAAATAGTACTGTCAGATGGGCAATTCGGGACTTTTTAAAGTTGAATTTGTAACCCTCTGCTGCGAACCCAAGTATAATGGTGTTCACTCTTTTCAAGTGAGTATCCAAGTCGTCGTCTGTGAGATAAATATCATCTACGTAAGATAATGCTTCATCATCATAGATTTGTAGTAACTCTGTTACCCTAGCTGAGAATAGTCCTGGGCTGTTCTTGAACCCCTGTGGGAGTCGACAGAATTTTTTCTGCGACCCAAATGCGGAGAAAGCGGTCAAGTATCTGCTTTCTGGTGCAATGTTTTGACAAAAGAAATCATTAGAAATGTCTAATGTCGTTTTGTATTTTTTCCTAACTATGTTATTCATTAGGGCTGCACTATGCGAGTTTTGTACTGCAAAAGTTTTGCAACATGTATTAAGGTGTCTGTAGTCCAAAACTAGACGATATGAATTGTCTGGCTTGGAGACAGGAAACAAAGGATTGTTCATTTGAGAGGTGCATGTTTCAATCACCCCCTGGTACTCAAGTTGATCTAAGATCTCCCTGACCTGTTTTTTAGCTTCTTGCTTTATGGGATACTGCCGTTGGGCAGTTGGTTCACTTTTTAATTGGATTTTGTGAGGCGGTGAATCCTCATCCCATCCTACATGATTTTTATACAATGCAGGTGCCTGGGCTACTGCCCATTTCCTTGCATATGTGTATTTTTTGTGAATCGGTATGTGATTCGAGAAGGCAGGCATAATTACCTCTTCGCCACGAGGGCACTCCCTGACAAACTCTGGGGGCCAATCTTTTTCAGCTAACAGAATATCATAGCCTTTCGAGAGCTTATCCCAAAACAGACCCTTAATTTTCCTAGTCTTATCACCCTCCATACGCAATGTTATTTCGTATATTTTATGGGGCTCGCTAAGTCTGGTGTCGGCAGTTTCAACCTGAATGTATTCATTCGTGTCCACTGTCTCCAGATGACTCATCAAGGTCTTGCGCGCTATACTGATTTCTGCTGCACTGTCCAACATTGTCAATGCCCACTCCCCGTTTTTCAACTGTGTCCTCAGTATTCTCGGCATGGTTGATTACTCTAATACTGGCTACCTTCTTTTTAGGAAATTGAGATTTCTTATTTTGAGCAGGTTCCTTGTCTTTGGACTTGGTGTGCTCTCCTGGGTCTGACCGTCCTCTTCTTTCCGAATTCTGTGGAAGAGATCGAGAGGGACGTGTATCAATACTTTGATATCTATCAGGTCTTTTTATATTATCCCTATTTCTAAGGTTATATCTTTTCTCAGAGGGCTCCCGTTGGGGAGACTGGCGTTCTCGAGTCGGAGTTCTCTCCCTCCGTCGAGGAGACCTTCCTCTGGACTGGAAAACTTTTTCCTTGGGAGTGGATTGTTTATTTCCATCCCAGCTCTTTTTAGGAGTATTTGAATTATTTTTAATAAATAATTTTTCAGGATTTTCGAGCAGTTGGGGCTTAACTGGTTTTCCACCCAAGCTGTCTCTACCTAATTCTTCATAGCATTTTTCTATGATTTTTGCAAGCTCAACAGGATCTTTTATATCTGTTTCCCTCAACTTCTGGCGAATCGCCACAGATGCTGCTTCTCCCTTTACATTGGCTAATAATATAGCCGTGACCTGCTTGAAATCTTTCAGTAATTTCATACCTAGATTTAAAGCTGGTTCTGGACCGAATTCATTTTGAATCTGTTTTAGCACGTCTGGTATTACCGCCATAGACGGAACACCGTGTGTTTTTGTGTAAATGGAAGCAAAGACTGTACCCCAAGTGTCGCAGTCCTCCACGTGTGGTGCGATTCCCATAGGAAGGCAGATGGTCAAGATTCTGTGTTTCTCAATAGGGGTAGTATCAGGAAATACTGCCTCTATTTGAGTGATTTTCTGGGCTAACCAGAAAGGAATTTGTTCCCGTTTTACGGGTGTTTTACCAAGACATGACTGTATGTTCTGTGGTGTAATTTTATTTGTGTTCCCCTGATGAGGGGTCAGCTGGTGTGAATTAACAGCTGGCTGGACTGTTGCAGTCCGTATTACATATTGGACTAATTGCCTATGTATTTTTATTAATGTGTTTAGCTGTACTAACAGCTCTTCTCTAGACATTTTTATAATGTCAGGATGTGGTGTGTAGCTGGCTAGAACCGGCCACGTGGCTCCTGGTCTACCTAGTGGACCGAGCCTGGTAATGTGATCATTGTGTTTTAGGGCGCCATTAAACCAGAGCAGGTGCTCTTGAAATTTAAGTGGAATTTCAACCTCCTCGAAAGGGGCGTACTCATCCGGAGGTTCCTCTATTTTGTAATAGTGAAACTCTTGTGTTATAGCGTTTACCGCTGGAAAGTTTATCCATGAATAGAATACCTCTGTCTGCCGATACTCGTGAGCCTCTATCACGAAAATTACTGTACCACCTTGAGGTGGCAGTCCGTTTTCTATAAGTTTTAAAGTTATAGATCTTCTTAAGTGGACCGGGATGATAATAGCATCCGGGTCTGTGTGTTCGGGACCTTGCTGAGTCGCATCTGCTGCGGCCCCAGAGGTTCCGTTTTCTACTGACATTGTATAAATGCAGTCTTTGCAGAGTAGGTCTCCAAGGAGACAAAGATTAGATGCACAATATTTTGGAACACTGTATCCTTCAACGTTGAATAAACCAGAGCTTTACATAGGAATCTCTTCCTACTAAGGTCGGGCGGATTTTAACCTTTCACCCACTCCAGACGTCTATTGGAGTATTTACGGGAGAAAGGGGTGTGAAATATGCACGACTGAGTTACTCTACAAGTCTTACGTTAGTTTATCGCCTTACCAAACGTTAGGGCGCCATGTAGTGTAGTTCCTAGTTTCCCACTAGGCCCTGCGCATTGGAATAACATAAACAGTAGTATCGACGTGGAACTGGCTATATTCCAGGCCTCTACTGACTATGCTAAACTTAATTGGGTTGTGTTACCAACTAGCTCAGAGGTCACTGGAAACTTTCTTCTCTGCATAGGAAGTGATCAGCTTCCTTGGCACAGACAAGAAGGGATTCAGCTTTCCAACAACCGTGCAACATGACAACTTTGCTCCTCAGATCAAGAGTCGATCTCTAGGGTCGTGTGAAACAATAGACATAGATTTCACTCAGTCAGTCTAGTGCAGTTTACTTTCACAGTATGTAGAGAATAGAGAGACGGGCGTGTATCAATAAAGGTTAACATTTATTGAACAGTCTTTCTTCTCATACAAGAGAAATGTATTGCCACAATTGCAATAACTGTTATTATGAAAAGTACGTACAGTAAGATAAGAATAGCGAAATAGAACTGTAAAAGCATTGATATGGTTTCTTAGCCATACAATGGTTTAAAAGTAATAAAACATTTATACAGTCATATATACATTAGGCTAACATACTCAACTGGTGCTTCTAACTAAGCCTACCCCAGTGTGCCTGACCTAGGCCTAACACGTGAGAAGGGGGAGTAAGTAAGTAGCTTAAGTTAAGTTGGTTTTGCCAAGGTTTGTTTCAAGAATTCTCTTCTAAGGGTTTAGTCAACACCATACCTCTGAATAGAATGATGGAGGATTGGTATCTCCTTCAGGGGTCTCTCTCGATATCCCAGTCACCTGCGAGGGTAAACTGGAAGCGCCGGGACTGGATTTCTCTGCACGAGAAAGGCAGCGGCTTCTCTCAGCGCGTCTGGAGGAAGGAGGGGTGACAGCGTCCGCGGGCAGCTGGGCTGGATGTCTTCGCAGAGGACGGCTGCACGGCTCCTCAAGCGTACTGCACCATAGGTCGCGCTGTAGCGGCGATAATGGTAATCAGTAGCTTCACCACCACAGGATAGCAGGCTGCAGCGACAGAGTGCTAGTTGTTACCAACACGGGGTCATGCAGGCAGCTGGCATCAGCAACATGTTCGCTCATTGCTTAAGGCAACGTTGGTAATATTTATACCTGACAGGTGCCGGGTTTGACGCAAGTTTGCTGGACATAAGACGTCAATTAAAGATGTCACTAGGAAGTGGCAGCTATCAGTTGCTCATTAGAGTTCTATTACTAATCAAAACATAGCAAGCGGGGATTTCCAGGTTTGCTAAGTTTTTATCTTGTTGAAGAACTCGGAGTGTTATCTAGGAATATCAGATAGTGACTGCTGCTCTGTCATTGCACTAATTGGTCGCAAAGGAAGTAGCAGAGAGTCATGCTGGAATGTGGCTCTGTGGCTCTGCTCGTGTGAGGCCAGAGATGACTTTACAGAAAATCGTACTTGAACGGTTATGCCAATATAGGGAACAAAGGGCTTTATAGCCGAATAGGGGCATAAGGTCACAGTATCGATCAGGAACCTAGATAAGCACATGACAGCCACAGTAAGAAAGCAAATTCCACGTGCAACCAGGCCACCAGAAAATAACACGCCATCACAAGCCCTGAAACCTACCCCCAGCTGTCTCCCAATTTACACCCCCTGTTGGTTTATTGAAAACAACACGTATACCATCCATATCAACAGCAGAGATACACTAACACAGACCAAGAACTAGAAACTGTAATGATGGACCCCGGTTAACCCCACACCTACATCCTGCTTACATCAGACATAACAAACCCAAGCACTTCACCGCATTATGCTCCAGCAACATAATGTAACCAAAAGTTGATTAATCTCAAATTATCATCTTATACTCTGCTTGAACCTGAAAAAACTCAATAAAAAGGTTTTCCAAAAAAATGAATGTTTGGCAAGCCCTCTCGGGCCAGCCAAACATTCAAACGCACTTTGCATCTTCTCCATGCAGGCTGCATTACAGCCTGCATGGAGAACATGGCTGAGTGCCGATCCACAGTGCTCAGAAAATGTGATTGGCTATTGGGAGACTGAGAGGGTGACTCCTGCTGCATTCTGCATCTTGATACAGACCGGAGACAAGAAGAAGAGGACGGAGGAGTGGCGGTGGCCGGCCTTCACAGGTAAGTTTTTTTTTAAAACACGTTTTTTGTCCCCCCCAGCTCCATGCCCTACCACCCGGGTAAGGTAGCAGCCACTACTGCTGTCCCAGTGTTTACACAAACAAAAAATTAAATACCACTATTTTGTTTTATTAATTTATACAATTACTCATCTGAATGCAGGGTGTCGGAGCACTTTACATCATATGTACACATTATAAACTAACAAAAAATCACATATGTAAATCAATGTACAGGATGTGTTACATAAGACAGTGAGGGTTATAAGGTGTATAAATCACATGTTCATAGCTGACTGACCTATATTAGAAGGATTACAATTTATGAACTTCAAGTAACAAAAGAATCTCTGTGTTGAAAGCAGTATCCAACTTACCTAGCTACATAAAATAAAAATCCGTCAAATGGATGTTACATGATGTGCTTTCAGGAGACCCATTGGGCCACATATATCAACATTTGTAATAACGATTACCTAATAGCAACTAGGTCATCACTATTACATATGTATGAAACTCATAGTTTCATTTAGCGATTCCTAGGGGTTCGCAAATTGACCTACCTCAATAATATTAATGAGGTACAGCACAATTTGCCACCATGTCTGTGATTTCTTTTAAATAAAGCAATCTTTTTTTAAATGCAGCCTGTTTTCCTTAAAGAAAAACGGGTTGCGTTAAATAAAAAAAAAAGGAAAGTGATCTTTTAATTTTTTTAACAGCAGGCAGTGGGACCACTGCCTGATCTTAAAAATGCTTTTACAAACATTCACAAAGGGGAAGGTTTCGCTTGGGTGCCACTTCCCATTTACAAATGGGTTACAACCTACTTGAAGTAGGTGTTAAAATGCAAATGTTTTGCGATCCCCATTTCGATCACAAAAACTTCCTACATACCGATGCGATTCTTTATTAGGAAGGTAAGCTCTAAACACGCCCCTTCCTAATAGCGAATCGCTAACCCATTTTGTGATTTTGTAATTTGTTACCGAATCGCAAAATCAGGTTTGGGGCATTGGAGAAAGCCTTTTTTCCGGTTGCAAACAGTCCAATTATGTGAATCTGTCCGTTTGCGACCCTAAAATGGGTACGTACATTTGGTGCATAATCCCTCTATGCTACTTTGATTCAAAACTGGAACTCTACAAAACACATACTCCTCCAGAAAATGTGTTAACCTCCACAATCTTACATCTTACAATTATTCTATAGGATTTACTGGGCACATGTCAGTCTCTGCAGTAGGTGCTTTCACTCCATCAGATATTTTAAAATGAAGACTTTGCAACCAAATAAGCAGAAAATATTTACTGCCAGGATCCTCCTTGCTGCCAATGTCTTTGTGGCAGAGTTAAAACAAATGTAAATGTTAAGGCCCTTAAACTATTTGCAGCAGGAGCAGTGATGTCATCCGTTATGTCATTTAACATATCATGGGTTCGTAAGTAGTGCTTAGTAATGGGTAAGACCTAGCTAGCTCAGTAAAGTATTGCTTGTGAAACGTGTTTTTCTCATTTCAACACGATCTATAACTTACTTCAACCTTTGTTTTTTCAGTTCAGATTTTTTCTTTAAATAAGCTAATATCCTATTGCCATCCTTAGCTATAAAGTTTATTTAACCTTTATTTTTTTTACTATATATATATATATATATATATATATATATATATATATATATATATATATATATATTCACTGAAAAAACCATAGGTTTCACACCAGTTATAGTTACCTGGAAATTTTACTGACATAAAACCATTGAAATTCCCACGTTATAGTTAGTTGGACTTACTATAACTTGCGCGTGTAATGCACTGCTGATGACATCACATATTACATCACTCATGACCTGGTCAGTGACATCACTCATGACATCACTCATGACACCATCCAGTGAATGTGTGTCTTTCTGAAAAATAAACATGTTTTATATATGTATATGTAAAGGTCGCTGGAAGAATAAATGTTTCAATAAGTGTCTTAATGGATGTTTTTTTTTTTTATAAATGATTGGTTAACTGGCTTATTAAGTGTATCATAGTGAATACATATATTAGCGAGTATTGCTAAATATTTAAATGTTTGTATCAGTGTTTCACTTTGTGTATAAGTGGCTGCATGGGTTGGTGAGTAGCTACATGTGTGTGTATATGGGTTATTAGATGTATCTTTATAATTGTCTGTTTGATTTGGTGGGGGTGTTACTTAGCACATAGATGCATCAATGACTGACTCACTGTTTGTATGTGTTTTGAAGACAACATATGTGTCGGACTGTATGGGTGAATGAGTGTGTATATGTATGTGTTAGTAAGTGAATGACTGTCTCACTAGTGTCTTTATCAGTAACTACATATGTTTTAATTTAGTATATGTGAGTATTGATGTATATAAGTGAGTATATGTGAGAGTGAGAGATTGAAAGAGTTCTTGTTTTAATAAGTATGTGTTTAACTGATTGTTTAAGAGAGTAAGTATGTGTAAGTTTCCTTAGAAGTAAGGTGGTAGTGTGTGTATAGCTGTATATGCAAAAAAATGGATGTTCAATACTTTATTTGCATGTATGAGTATGTGTATGAGCAACTTTTGGAATACTGTCAGTGTGTTAACGGATGTAAAGGTGTCTCACTACATATAATAAGTGAGTATATGTATGAATGACTATATAGAACTGTTGGTGAATGAGTGGATGTGTATATAAATGGTGGAATTACTGAATTGGTTGTTGTAACTGGTATTGGTATCTCCACTTTTTTGTAAATGTTAGTTTCTATTTTTGAATATGTGTTTCAAGGGTAACTTTACAGTAAAAGGAGGTCTGTCACTCTGTCACAAGGATGGTGTCATCAGTGATGTCATGAGTGATGTCACTGACCATGTCATGAGTGATGTAATATGTGATGTCATCAGCAGTGCATTATACGCTCAAGTTATAGTGAGTACAACTAACTATAACGTGGGAATTTCAATGGTTTTATGTCAGTAAAATTTCCAGGTAACTATAACTGGTGTGAAACCTATGGTTTTTTCAGTGAATTTAATAGGTTTTTTTAAATGCTAATTCCTAACTATAACTGGTGTGAAACCTATGGTTTTTCAGTGAATTTCATAGGTTTTTTAAATGCTAATTCCTAACTATAACTGGTGTGAAACCTATGGTTTTTTCTGTGAATTTCATAGGTTTCTTAACTGCTAATTCCTAACTTTTTATAGGGCCTCATACCTATGTGTTTTCTAGTGAATTTCTAAAGTTATTTTTCGCAAATATCTATAGCTTAGAAAGGTATGTTTTTCTAAAAATGAATCCTATATTGTATATTAATATAATATATTTTTTTAAAAAGTATATTCTTTTTTTTTTTTAATATTTCACTCTGGAGCGCTCCCGGTACGCGTACCGGTGAGCGCCCCCGTGCGCCTACCGGAGCGCGTCCAGTCAGCGCACCAACAAAAAAAATTAAAAAAAATAATGAAGGAGCATGAGGAATGTGGACAAAGAGAGTGGTGTAAAGAGAAAGAGAGCTAGAGGGAGAAACACAGAGGGACTGTGTAATAGATAGTAAAACAGAGAAAAGGTATAGGAGGAAGTAACTGAGAAAAGGAAAATGAATAAGGGAGCAAAAGAAGAGAAGAAAGAGGAAGAAAACTAAAGCTGTTGTTCTGGGAGAATGTGAATGGGTGATGAGAGTAAAAGGAAGGAGAGTAAAGGATGAGGAATGAAAGGTAGTGACGGAACCAGAGAAAAGGAACAGTGGTGACGGAGGGAAAGAAAATAGCATTGAGTGTAAGTAAGGAGGAGTGAAAGAGGGTGGATAAAAGTGAATAAGGGTAAGACATGGGGAGTGACAGAAAGAAAGAACAGAGAGAGTAAAGGAAGGAGTGTCAGAAAGGGACTAAGTGAAGCAGAAAAAAAAGGAAAGAGAGGGAGTGTGGGTGAGCAGGGGCACTGAAAGCAGTTGAATGTGGTAGGAAAGTAAGGAAAAAAGTAAATATGGAGGATAAGAATAAGTGAGGGAAGCAGAGTAAGAAAACAGGGGTGAGGTAGGGTGAGAGAAAAGTAGTGAGGTTAAAGCAAAGGGTGATGACAAACTACATTTTGTAGTCACACTTACCATATAATTAATGAAAACTTACTTGCATCTTTAAACTACACTTTGTATCTTTGAAAGACAAAAGAAAAAACAAGTTATAATTAGTTAAATATATATTTTAAAATAGAAGAAACAGTTCAAGAGGTAAAAAATAAAAAAAGTGTACTAAGAAATAAAGCAATAGTGAAGGATACAAAAACAGAAATAAAGTAATGTAGAAAGACAAAAAAGAGGGAAAAAGAAATAGAAAAAGAACAAATTACTGAAGATAAGTAAGATACTAAAAGAATGTGAGATACCAAAACGAAATCAGGAAAGAGAAGAAAGTAAAAGGAAAATGAGTGAAAAGGAGAGGAGTCAAAATGAGGAACTATTAATAAGAAAGAGGAATGGAAGATGACTGAGTGAGTGAAGGGGAGTCACAGAGTGAAGGGATGAAAGGAATGAGGTTAATATAGAACGATAGAGGAAAAAGGAGTGAGAAAGTAAGTACACAGAAAGACAAAGGGAAGGACTGAGTGAACTGCAGTACAATGAGTGAGAAAGGAAAAAGAGTAAAGGAGCAAAAGAAGGAAAGAGAGGGGAAGAGAACTAAAGCAGTGGTACTGAGAGAATGTGAGAAAGATGAAGTGGTGGAAGGGAGAGAGGAAATGCAGACAGTTGAAATTGGATTGAGGAGTTGTGAATGAAGTGGAGTAAAGGAACAGCGATGAAACAAAGTGAAAAAAAGGCAGTGTAAGTGAGTAAAGAGAGCTAAATAAGGGTGGAAAAAGGAAAATGAGTGTGAGACAATGTGAATACAATATAAATTACATAATGCAAACTAAAATGACTTATATAATATGTTACATTCTTTATTTTTGCTGTTCTCAGAATATTTTGAATTTCACTTAAATTAGTGAATTCAAACTCTTCATCATATAACAGCGGGAAAAAAAAACACAATCTAAAAGATTGTGTTTAAAAAAAAACATAAAAACTTACAAATCATATATGTACACTAATCTTTGATTCACTTACTTTTCCTTGAGGCCAAATAGAAGATAGTGAAGGTCCTTTTGGTGGAAAAAAAGTCTGCTGTTCTCTATAACTGCCATTTCATCGACTTCCTATAAAAAAAGATCTAAGAACATCATAACTTACACTTTCCTTACGGCCAAATCGTGTCAGATATAGGAGTATTTTTTACTATGAGATCCACTTACAGTACCTATATGAGATAAATAATTTTAAACATTAGACTAACTAACTTTTATTAACTACTCCCGTCTTCAAAGGCCAATTACATTTACTAAAACTTTGGTTTTAAAAACACTAGGTAAGAATTTTTAAAGTCATAAGGCAAACGTTAAGTCAAATGAGAATCATTGCAGTAACTCCAACCTTTTTGACATTTTAATTAGCATGTATAATGTCCTGATGTTGTCGAAGAACCGTCATGATAAATAATAGCTACAGTTGTTAAGGTTCTTCCTGAAATTGATAACTGAGAAGCCACAAAATGTTTGATAGTTGTCAATTTAGTTCCATCAGGTCTACATCGTTGGAAAACTAAAATGATATACTGACCATAACTTTGTATAAATAATGTGGATAGCATTGGACACTTACATTGGGTACACACCATATTATGATCTGCTGCTTTAATTAGATTTTTAAATGACACTGATTTACAGTCTGGTAAAGTCAAATATATAAATCTTTCAGTGTCTATTCTAGTAGTACTTGATGAACTACAGCTGTGGCAGTCATGCTGCCATTGATCAGAAAGGCTAAAAAGATTATCTACATCTACACCTTCCAAAACACCAAACATATACATTAAAAATTCCTGACAATCCTGCTGAATGTTCTGTGAAAATGTATCTTGACCAGAACACACATCTAAAATATTTCGAATTTCTGTTACCTTTCTATTTTTGCTCTATCCCTGCTACATTTCTCAAACACAGAATTCAATAAACCGCACAATCTTTGATCCCGATTTTCAACAATCTGTTCTTGTAAAGTTTGAAGAAAAAAAACAACATTAACCACTACATTAGCATAGCAGTTGACACCAGAACTGTTTTCAAACTGAAATCCAACAACATTTTCATCAGAATCCTTTTTCTTTCTGCTTACAATTATTGTTTCATCTACTTTTTGTCTTTTTGCTACTACCTCACTGCAATTATTCTCATTTTTTCTTTTTCGGCCTACCACACGTTTTTCAAACAGAGGATATTGAGGCAAATGTGAAGCATACTCTCTTCTTAACCTATTGTATTCTTTAACACAATCTAGATCTGCACAAATCTTTGTCTCATCACACTCAATCAAGTACAATCCTTATTAAGTTCTGACTCGTAATAATGTCACATATGCCATACCCTCTTTAAACACAGATCTTACAATGTTCACCAAAGCACTATCTACACTTAAACCTTGAGATTTGTGAATTGTCACCGCATATGCCAAACAAACAGGAAACTGTTTTCGGCGAACATATAAGTCTTTTACAAGCAAAAATCTAGCAGAACAACGACTGATTTGTTGTACTTGCTCAATACCAACAAATTTTATTTTTAAAAATTCAATTCCATCTCTATTTCTATAATTCACAAAATCAACAACCTAACCCATTGCTCCATTTACCAGACCTCTTTCAACATTTAAATTCCTTCTCAAAATGATACGACAATTAAAACACACATTCAGAGTCTTTTCAAAACCAGCTGTTTTAGAAATACTTTTCTCTAATGAATCCAATTTTGTTTTAAAATTTTCTGACAAAACAATTGTTGCACCCATATGCTCTATTTTATCTATTGCTTCCAATTTCACAATCTCTTCATTTTCTAACTTTAACATTTTGTTGTTGAAGATGGAACATTCTTGCAGAGTTGGCATCAAACATATCCCAGATTTCTTCTCAGTCATTTTTAAAAAAATATTCCCTGGAAGAATGTTTTCATTTGGATACAAATTTGAAATTAATCGAGCATGTAAAGCTTCTTTCCCAAGCTCACTTACTTTTCCGATTCTTACATCTTGTAGAATATGTCGCATATTTTGAAGCAGTGCAGCATATTTAAAATGTAACCATGTATTAACGTTTCCAATGCTTCCAAGGGACTTCCTGGTATCTTCATGCGTAAGCATTTTAAACACTGGTTGTCCTTTTACTGGAGTCAACTGCAGTAGATCTCCAAAAACAATAATGTGTTTTCCTCCAAATAACACATCATACTCTGTTCTAAGAATTTCTTGCATTCTCAAATGCACAAAAGCAAGCATTAGATTTGAGATCATGCTTACTTCATCAATGATAAGAAGTTTAATTTTCTTCAAGACTCTGGAAACTTCAGAACCCGCATCTCCAGATAACTTGTTGTAATGCAATTTATTATCATGCTCAACTGGCAGCATCAGTAAACAATGTAGAGTAATCCCTTTAATGTTATATGCTGCCAGTCCAGTTGGAGCAGTTACAACACAAGACAGCGGTGATTCAGTCCTTTTCTGCAAATAAGTTGCAATGGATTTAATCAGAAAACTTTTTCCTGTTCCCGCTTCTCCACTTACGTACAGTCGAACAGGCTTAAATGATGTACATGAGCACACTTTTTTCTCATGTTTGAATCCATGTTCAATCTGTTCTGTAACTTCGTCATATATCTTTTTCTGCTCAACGTTTAGTTGCTTTACCAAATCTTCTAAGTTAACTCCATCCTCTTGAGCTTGTTCCATAGCTCTTTCCACCTCATCCATGGCAGTTGCAGCTTCATTTTGGATAATTGGTCCTCCTAGTGGATCCTGACTCAATGAAGTAGAACTCTGACTGTCTTGAGAACTGTCTCTAGCAATCTCTTCAGCAACTGTGGTTTCTTGCTCTATTTCTTCGTTCAACATTTGCAGATAATTTGGAAAAACAGGACATTCTATGGTATCCTTAGTTGCATTAGAAGAGTCTTCATAACAGAGAAAATCTCCAAGTAGTTCCTCTTCTGTACGCCATGGCTTAAAGAGTTGCAAAAGAGCTAAATAGTAAAATTCTCTTTTGTCTGGAGCTTCGCAACTCAATTTTTGATGATTATTCAAATGGCCTTTTCTCTGCTTCACTAGACATCCTTCATACCCAATGACAGCATATTTTCCATTATTGAGATCTTCTGTGATGTTCCTCTTATAACTGTAGTTTTGCAGAACTTCATACAAACAAGTGTTCTCAAGGTGAGTACTTCTATTTGGATAGTATGTATCCAACATATTTGTCTTCAAAATATCTGTACTGTTTTGTTCTTTCTCCGCCAAATATTCAATTTCTTGTACAGATTTCAAAACTCGGTTTCGTGTGCAGCAAGACCTAGACTCACCCAAATGATTGTTCTTGATTTGGCATAGAGACTTGCTGATGATAACCGATCAGAACATTCATATGCTCCAATTTCTCGATGCGACAACATCTTCAGACTGAAACTGTATAATTTCTTGCTTAGACTCTTTTCATGTGAAATGTCCTCCCACATTTCCTTCAGTTCTGTCTTTTCTTTTTTTGTGATGTAAGATGTCACATATCGAGCCACAGCAATAGAGTTGTCAGCAACGAACTGGATATCCATGTTAGCATTCCACATGGCCAAAATCACTGGGTTGTAGTCGTTGATGTACTTGGACTCTTCGTTTCTTTTTAAATTATATGTAAAAAACAAACCAACAGCAAACAAACTCAGGGCCTTATTTATGAAGCCCTTGCGCCACCAGTGCGTCCCATGTTAAAAGAGACGTACCGGTGCCACAAAGCAATCATAAATAAGGACCAAATGTAAATACCATTGATTTGCCCCCAAAATCGTTTTTTGAATAACATTTAAGAAACACTGCGCAGAACCTATGTACAACCACTCAATATCACTTTTGAAACCTCACTGTTTCCCAAAACACAAATCCTCTATCTTGTAAATGTTCATAGCAAGCATCATCAAAAAGCAAAAAACAAACCAACAGCAAACAAACTCAGGGCCTTATTTATGAAAGCCTTGCGCCACCAGAGCGTCACTTTTTTCCCATGTTTAAAGTGATGCACCAGCAGCACAAGGCAATCATAAATAAGGGCCAAATGAAAATACCATTGATTTGCCCCCAAAATCGTTTTTTGAATAACATTTTAGAAACACAGCAAAGATCCTATGTACAAGCAGTCAATTTCACTACTGAACCCTCACTATTTCAGAAAATACAAATCCTCCATCTTGCAAATGTTCATAGCAAGCATTATCAAAAAGCAAGACACAGACCAACAGCAAAGAAAATCAAGGCCTTATTTATGAAGGCCTTGCGCCACCAGTGCGTCACTTTCTTCCCATGTTAAAAGTGACATACCGGCGCCACAAGACAATCATAAATAGGAGCCAAATGTAAATACCATTGATTTGCCACCAAAAATAGTTTTTGGAATAACATTTAAGAAACACAGCGCAGGACCTATGTACAAGCATTCAATTTCACTATGGAAACCCCACTGTTTCACAAAATACAAAGCCCCTATCTTGCAAATGTTCATAGCAAGCATTATCCAAAAACATGACACAAACCAACCAGAAAGAATCTCAATCTGTTTCCAAATCTGAGGTAATGCAGGTGACATCATTCTAAAAGGTTCAAATATATTTATTTAATGAGGCAAACACTATTAATTACTTCTAAAAAAAAATAAAAGCCATTCTTTTACCCCAAAATCGTTTTTAAAATAACTTTTTACAAACACAGCACAAGCCTTATGTACAAGCAATCAATTTCACTTCTGAAACTTCACTATCTGCTTCCAAATATTCTCCATAGAGCAAACAAGTCTCTATCTAAATTAAATGAATCATTACTTACCTTTACAAATGCTTTGGGAGATTGAGAACGGTGTCAGACACACACACCAATTTTTCTTTAGCAGAGCAAAAGATGTGCACTCAATACACTGAAACCAAGACTGCCATAGAAAATCTCTAATTCTACACACATATGCCTTATTTCAACCAATCAAAAGTCTTCCCTCACTATTTTCAAACCAACACCCTTCCCCCTCTCAGACTTGTCTATCTGTTACCATAGCAACTCCCTCCTAACTGAACTCTCAGGTTCAAAAGTTTATTCTACAATGTTGCAAATTAAGTCAGCAAGGATGTTTGACCTCTCAATACACCAGCTTATCCAGGGCATTATTGCTTTTAGTGACTTTTTCTTAACCATTCAAATTGCTTCTTACACACAACACAACCATGCACCCTAACTTTCAGTTTTCAACTATCTGAATCCACCAATCATTGCTTGTGATTCAACAGCAGGAAAACTCCACAATTATTTTTTTGTAAACTCCTACTGTTCCAACTGCCATTTCATTCCCACACTTCATCTGACTGCACCAGAACCTTCTCTCATCATGTATTCTGTATGGATTATTGGACATAGCTACATCCACTGGGCTCAAAGGTATGCAGCAAGCAGAAATTATCACAACCTTGATTTATCAAATGTGGAAATCAAGTGGATTGGCCAGAGAGGATTGCGATGTCACCAATTGATACCATTGGTGAAAACCTTTTTGCATCTGCCAAACCCTGACCTCTTAATAGTGCACTGTGGTGGAAATGATTTGGGCACTATGACTGGGGTTGGTCTGGAAATGCTTTTAAAGGATACCTTTAATCAATTGATGACACTTTTTCCACAAACTGCCTTGGTATATTCCAATATATGCCAAAGACAGACATGGAACTGGTCCAACCAATTTTGTCCACAATTTGAGAAAGCACGGAAACATGTGAATAAATCTGTTTCTGCTTACATGAGACTATGGAATGGGTTCAATATACAACAACAACTTGCGTTACAACATGCAAGACATCTACAGAGGAGATTGTGTGCACTACTCAGATGAGGGGAATAGAATTTAAGACTGTGCATTGGAACCTACTTGTAGGTACTTAAATCAGCTACAGAACCCAAAAGCTCTTTTCAGAGCTACCCTGCCTCTGATCACTCATAATGATTTTCTTTTTTAAACTTTTTTCACTATTTTCACCAAAGTACGCTCCCCGGTACGCTCCCGGGAACGCTTCCCGGTGCGCGTACCGAGCGCTCCCCCCGCGAAAAATGTAAAATTGTTTTTTTTTAGGAAGACATAAATGGGCCTCCTAAACCCCCCTCAGAAAACCTAGAGGGTCAGGAAGTGTCTACCGTGCCCCCTTCTACCCATTCCCAACATTGTTTGTTTGTCCTCCATCTTGTGTCTCAATTCTACAGAAACACAAAATGGCGGACTTCCGTAGCGCTCCCGGTGTGCGTACCGGGGCGCGCACCGGTAAGCGCTCCCAAAAAAAGGTGGGAAAGTAATTTACAGAAAAACCACTGGAGACACAGCAAATATAGAATACGCCCTACTACATAGCAGTCCCTACCATTTACCCAAATTTGGTGGTATTCCATTGAGCCATTTGGGCTGTAGCCCTGTCTAAATATCCTGAGGTAAATTACATGACAAAAACACATATGAAACTGTTTGAATTTTCAACCAATTAAAATGTTACTTACATTTTGTACTTTTATGTGCTGACATTTGATTGGTTAAGTACATGAATATATTTGAAAAATGAGAGGGAAACACAGCCATTTTGACTAACACTACCTAAGGTACATTTGGAAAAAAAATTGACAGAAAACTTCAACTAATTTGAAAAAGGTAAGTTGTTAATTTGAAAGGAGAACTATGTTATGCACTTTAAGTTAATTTGGGAAAACGTTTTCAGATAGTTATATACTGTCCCTCTGTAAGAGTTAGACATTGAGATAGACTTGTCTATTATAATTATGGATTGAGTTAGGCTTCTCTGGTATAATTATGAATTTACTTAGGCTTCATCACAGGCCCTTTTAAATAGTTCTACTTCCTGCCTGAAACCATACACTGCCCAAAGATAACTTCACTGTTAAAAACTCACAAGTACCTGTCTGAACTTAAACCCAGCAGTGCCCTATCTCTACTGATATATTTATTTTTTATACAATTTACAGCAAGAAAATGGAAGGACAACAAAATGAAATTAATATTTCATTTGAAATTCATATGGAAAACAATCCTAAAGAAGACATGAATGAATTAGACTTTTTGGATCACTCTATGGACCAAGACTTAGTTAATTGTGTAGAATAAATTGAATCATGGAATCCAAATGAAGACATACCAGATGAATTAATGTTGGAAATTCTTTTAGATTTTGAAAAAACACAGCAATACATTTTTATTTCAAAAGTAAAAATTGTTTGAGACATTATTCTTTTTTTATATGCAAATTATGAAATAGTACCAAAATAGATAGAATATAAAGTGAGACTTAAAATATACTGTGCAACTTTTTTGTGTTACATAGTAAGTTTCCTCATAGTTACTTCCTTTTTCCCACTATATTATCTCCAATGTGTAATTAACATCTCTTTATCATCTCCTGCCTCCATATTGTTTCTGCTTTCCTGACAGACTATGGTATAAATTCCATATACCACAATAACTTCTGTAACAACATGCAAGATATCTACAAAGGAGACGGTGTATATTAAATTTTAGACTCTGCATTGGTACCTACATGTTTTTACTTAAATAAAAAAAAACAACAAAAAGAACAATTAATAAACATACAATTTTTGAAAAGTCTGTTATTCTTTTTTCCCCATAGTACGCTTCCTGGTCCGCTCCCCGGTGCGCGTACCAGACGCTCCCCCCACAAAAATCAGAAAACCAAAACATTTTTTTTGCCCCGCGGGGCCCTTTTAAAGCCCCCAGATCAAACCTAGGGGGTCAGAGAGGGTCTACTCTGCCCCCTTTTGGTCATTTCCCCCTTTGTTTTTGCCACCTCTTGTCTCGATTTTACCGAGACACAAGATGGTGGCCGCTCCGGACTGTTTCGAATGTTTACAGACACCCGAGAGCCAATCAGCCTTCCGTGTGCACCTCGCGTGGCGCGCCCGGTACGCGCCCCGGTGCGCGTACCGGGGCGCGCTTATAGATATATATATCTTTTTGAACCTAAATTACTCAAAAACCACTGGAGCACATATCTTAAGATATAGCAAAGGCACATCGGGCTACCAGTCCCTACAATTTTGCCAAGTTTGGTGTAAATCCATTCACCCGTTCGGGCTAAAAGTGAGGTCGACCGCCCTATGGAAATTAACATGGGGAAAACACGTTTTGGGACCCCCCTTTTATCTCGGCCCCCGCTTGACAAATCACCCCCAAACTTTCAGGGAAGGACCGGGGCGCCGCAAGGCCATTTTGAGGATATTTTCAGGCCGATTCGTCAACCGGCACTAAAGTTATTCCAAATAGAATTTTGAGATTTAACATTGAAAAAAAATCCTAACTATAACTACCTACTAGCGACCGCCAGTAGGTAAAATATATATATATATATACATATATATATATATATCCAATGAAAATCCCCAAACCTCCACACCGACGGCGTGGCGAAAGAAGGAAACAGACCCCACAGCTTCAGGCAAGATGTTGCTTTTATTGATAACCTTTCTGGCGACGCGTTTCGAGTAGCTTGTACTCTTGATATATATATATATAGTAATTATTCATAAAAGAGCCATGTAATGTGTTACAATATTGTTATCACAAGGTACTGATGACATCCTAAACCGCATGGCTGAAGTCAGAGTGGTTTGTAAATGTCACCTCTAGAAGGCAATATTGGCCATAGTACACCTTGCCCCTTAAGTGTTTATTATATTGCGTCTTTATTTTGGGGTAGCTAGCTTGGAAAAAAAGCTGTTTCATCTAAAAACTGCTAACAGTGGGTGCTGACTAGAATTAAAATATTTAGGTTTGTTTCAGATTAAATTCTTGATAAAACCTTGAACAATGGTAAGAGCCATTGCATGTATGTAATTTTGTGACTGCAGCATGTGCTGCTGAATTAAGGATTTACAACATAATTTACAGATTTCGCAATATTATTCTAGCTAAAATGGATAAAAATAATACTGTCAGAGCTTGTGCCAAATAAGTTTCATTTTTTGCCACCTAATTTAGATAAAATTGCTGCATAATTTAGTCCTCCATGCCACGTATCCTAGTAGCCCCAACAATGAAAATGGTCTGCAGAGTTGTTAGGAGATTGTCATTATGATGTTATAAAAATTGGCTTTTATACCACTGCATTTGATGTAGGCATGAAAGCAATATATAACAATTGATTTTAGGTAAAGAAAAGTTATTTTGTAGGAGTCAGTGTCTAATACACAAGGTGAGCAAGGGTGGCCCTTCTGGTCAGGTAACAAGAAGTTATCTGTTTTGCATAGTTGGTGCACAGTGCAATTAGATGTTACAAGTTTTTTCAGAGACATTATGATCAACAATGGTGTGTATTTCGATTAACTGACAATGAGGGAGGAAATCTTTGAAAGGGAGGTATATTAACTGCAAGTGTACTGGTTTAATTGGTAAAAGAAAATGGTGAATTTGTGGCATTTTAGAGTTGGCCAATGCCAGTAGTTTGCTTTAATATTTAATTGAAACAATGAAGCACCGAGGACCACTCCTTCACTAGGGTGTTTCACTTCTTGCTGATGAAAGGTAGCAAACTTAAGATAAGTTGGAAAGCGTATTACAAAATGACAATAAGCCTTAAATCCTGTCCGCAAAAGTACAGAGGGAAAGTGCTGAAGTGCAAACAGTATTAGTATAAGTGCATAGTAAGAAAGAAACTGGAATTGTAGGGCCCAAAAATGAAAGCTTGTCTCCATTGCTCTGGGTTGTGCAGACAAAATTGTTGGATCATGTTACCGTAGATAATGAAACAAGGGAATTAAAGTGAAATGGCAGTTATTCTGAAATGTTGTTGTCCCTGCAAAACCTGTTCTAAGAAGACTGAAAAGCTGACCGACCGGAAAAGTGACTTAAAAGAAATCCATGTGCATTTCTGCCAAGGACACCAATTCTGTACTGTGGTAACTTTAAGGGTTGTACACCACATTTTTCTTATGTAGACCTAATGTAGTTATTTTCTTGTTTCATTGTTAAATTGAAAGGGATGTGTTGTAATTGGCCCTGTGTGTTTTTGGTGATTGGTTGGGAACATGGACTGGGTAGATGTACTTGATGGAGAATAATATATAATGATTTATATATAATACACACACACACACACATTAACTGGGGAAAAATGTTACAAGGGTGTTTTAGTTAGGCTCAGAATTCACTCATACAAAACAATAAAATGTTCACAGTTATAGTTACCTGAGCTAACTATTACTTGCGCCCTGGCAATTCACTGCTTAACCCATATTGCATCACTCGGGACATGGTCAGTGACATCACTCGTGACATCTTAACTGACATCATCCAGTGATTGTGAGTGTTTTCTAAAGGTGTGAGTGTTAAGCATATATACTAAGGTACTACAGAAGTTGCATTACTATAATGTGTATACTATTGAGTGATACCTTTTCTAACATATATTTTTGTTGCTGTGTGACTGTGTGTGTGTGTGTCCATGTGTGAGTGGATGTCTGAGAGACTGTATTGGTCTCTGAGTGACTGTATGGGTGAATAAGTAGCTGTCAGTGCCTGTAGTGGTGCGTGATCGGCTGTATGGATGAGTGGGTATGTAAGTGGCTCTATGGATCAGTGTGTGTGTGTTTAAGTGTCTGTATTGGTAAGTGAGTTGGGTGTATGGGTAACCTCATAGTTGAGTGAGTGGCTGTATGGGTTTGTGATTAGTCGCAGTCCGTGCAGGTAAGAGCGGTGTGGCCATGTTGAGAGGGATTTGCCAGACTACCACGAGGGAAAATTAATTTTGCCTCTTATCTGTCGAAATCCCCACCCAGCCCACTGCTCTTACCTGCATGGGCTGCGGCTGGTTGTCAGTGGATATGCGAGTGGCTGTATCGGTGACTGTGGTTGTGTGAGTGGGTGAGTGTCCAAGTGAGTGACTGGTTGAGTGAGTACATGTGTGCATGCATGTATGGATGAGTGAGTGGCTGCTCTTAGAGGCTGTATGGGTGAGTCACTGGGTGTGTGAGTATTTGTATCGGTGAAAATGTGGGTGTGTGAGTAGCTGAATGTGAGTGAGTGGCTGTGATGATGTGTGACTGTGGGTGAGTGGCTGGCTGTGTGAGTGACTGGCTGTGTGAGTAGGTGCATGGGAAGTGAGTGGCTGTATGGGTAAGTGGGTATACCAGTGGCTCTATGGGTTGGTGAGTGGGTATGCGAGTGGTTCTGTTGGTGTGTGAGTGGTTCTGTGGCTGATGATGTCAGTGATGTCACTGACCATGTCGTGAGCAATGCAATATGTGAGGTCATAAGCAGGGCATTGTGCGAGCATAAGTTATAGTTAGCTCAGTTAACTATAACTGCTGAATATCTATGGTTTTGTATGAGTGAAATTTGAGCCTCACTAGAACGTCCTTGTAACCTTTGTTTTTTTTCCAGTGAATTTCTAAGTTTTTTTTAATTCTAATTCTGAACTTTGATGTACATGTAACCTTTGGTTTTGTCAGTGAATTTCTGTTTTTTAAAATGTTACTTCCTAACTATCACGACCCTGTAACCTTTCTTTTTTTCAGTGAATTTGTATGTTTTTGTACATTTTATTTCATAACTATAATGCCTGCGTAACCTTTGATTTTTCTGTGAATTTCTAAGATTTTGTACATTTTATTTCCTAACTGTAAAATGTAGCCTTTCAGAGTAGGTTTTTGACTGCTCTTCTATGTTGGGGAGTGGGTGCTTGAGTGAGTGTGTGAATGCATCAGTATCTGAGTAGGTCTGTTAGTGGGTGTGTTAGTCTGAGTGGGTCTCTGATTGTCTAAGTGGATCTATGAGTGACTGAGTGGATCTGCAAGTGGATGCACCGATGTCTGAGTGGGTCTGTTAGTCTTACAACAGTGTCTGATTTGGTCTGGCACTAGGTATGAAAGTGTCTGTCTTGGTTTCTCAGTAGCTGCATGAGTGTCTCTGGGAGTATATATATTTATTACATTTTTCACCAGATACCCGGGGGGCCGTGCTGAGCATTGTGACGGATTGGAAAGTTCTCGCATGTGGGGAAAAAGTTTCTGGGCATTTTCTTTGTCCATAAGGGGTCCCACTGAAACACCTATATTGCCCCCATGGGGTCTGGGTACCTCTACCCTGACCCCTTCTAATACTTTGTAGTTTTTCTTTCAGCGACCCTGTACCTAGTCCTGTTATATAAAATGACAGCGGCAACCTGCGTATTTGCGAATCCACTTTGATGGTACATGGAAAGACTGCAAAAATATTTTGTTTTTTTTTCTTGCCCATAAGGTGTACTTCAGAGACCCCTATATTGTACCCATGAGGTTAGGATAGCTCTACCCTGATCCCTTCTGGTCTTGTTGGAGAATGGTGGCCCAAAAATTCTGAACAGAATGCGGCCACCCAATCACCACAGTGCTTTTGGCAAATAGATTTGAGATGGATTTGCGAAGGATTGGCGTCTCTAGAAATATACATTTATTTTCCCATAAATATCTCGAAACAAATGCACCCATTTACACCAAGTAACAAAAAAAGGTTGCTTTCTGAACCAAGACCTACCATTCTGCAAAACATGGTGAAATTCTGTTCAGCGGTTCGGACTGTAGTTGTGTTCAAAAACCATATGGGAAATTGCATGGATAAAAAGTGTAATGGGACCCCCCTTGCTTACCAAATCATCCCAAAACTTTCAACACAGCAGCTGAACTGAGCATCGTACTAATTTTGAAAATTTTGTGAAGTTCGATAACCGTGAAAAACTTAGTGGCAAAACAAAAATGCCTTTCCTATGGAAAGTAGGTCCTCAGTATAACTACCTCTAGCGGACGCCAGTAAGAGTTATATATTTATATATATATATATATATATAATATATCCAACCTACTGGCGGTCGCCAGTAGGTAGTTATAGTTAGGTTTTTTTTCAATGTTAAATCTCAAAATTCTATTTGGAATAACTTTGGTGCCGGTTGACAAATCTGCCTCAAAATTTCCTCAAAATGGCCTCGCGGCGTTCCGGTCCATCCCTGAAAGTTTGGGGGGGATTCGTCAAGCGAGGGCCGAGATAAAAGGGGGGTCCCAAAACGCGTTTTCCCCATGTTAATTTCTATAGGGCGGTCGATTTCACTTTTAGCCCGAACGGCTGAATGGATTTCCACCAAACTTGGCAAAATTGTAGGGACTGGTAGCCCGATGTGCCTTTGCTATGTCTCAAGATATGTGCTCCAGTGGATTTTGAGTAATTAAGGTTCTAAAAAATATATATATCTATAGCCGCGCTCCGGTACGCGCACCGGTACGCGCACCGGGCGCGCCACGCGACTTGCGCGCAGAAAGCTGATTGGCTCTGGGGTGTCTGTAAACATTCTAAACAGTCCGGAGCGGCCGCCATCTTGTGTCTCGGTAGGATCGAGACACGAGAGGTGGCCAAAACAAAGAGGGAAATGACCATAAGGGGGCAGAGTAGACCCCCCTTTTTTTGATTTTCGCGGGGGGAGCGCCCGGTACGCGCACCGGGGAGCGTACCGGGGAGCGTACCATGGGGAAAAAGAATGACAGTTTTAAAAGTAGCTGTTTAAAAAAAAAATGGTAGTGTGTGTATAAATGTATATGCAAATAAATGGATGTTCAATAGTTTATTTGCATGTGTGAGTATGTGTGTGAGTAACTTTTGGATGACTGCTGATGTGTAACAGGATGTATAGGTGTATCACTACATATGATGAGTGAGTATATATATGAGTGACTATATAGAACTGTTGGTGAATGAGTGGATGTGTATATAGATGGTGGAATTACTGAATTGGTTGTTGTTACTGGTTTGGGTATCTCCATTTTTTTGAAAATGTTTGTTCCTATTTTTGAATGTGTGTTTCAAGCGTTACATTACACTGAATTTTTTTTTTTTTTTAAAACATCCACTTACACACTTAAACATTTATTCTTCCATCGACCTTTACAAATACATATATAAAACAAATTTATTTTTCAGAAAGACACACATTCACTGGATGGTGTCATCAGTGATGTCATGAGTGATGTCACTGACCATGTCATGAGTGATGTAATATGTGATGTCATCAGCAGTGCATTGCAGGCGCGCAAGTTATAGTGAGTCCAACTAACTATAACGTGGGAATTTCAATGGTTTTATGTCAGTAAAATTTCCAGATAACTATAACTGGTGTGAAACCTATGGTTTTGTCAGTGAATTTATTAGGTTTTTTAAATGCTAATTCCTAACTATAGCTGGTGTGAAACCTATGGTTTTTTCAGTGAATTTCAAAGGTTTTTTAAATGCTAATTCCTAACTATAACTGGTGTGAAACCTATGTTTTTTTCAGTGAATATATATATATATATATATATACTACCTCTAGCGGACGCCAGTAAGAGTTATATATTTATTTATATATATATATATATATATATATATCGATTCCGTCTGGCCCAGATGCGGAGGCTCTCGGGCGGTGCACGCGAGGCGCAGCAGGACCCGCTGCGATCAAATCATTCAGTTATTCCACAAAGGAAGGTTTTGCCTCATGCACTCCCGTGTGTTGAAATCAGGAAACCACACCGGGTTTAGAGTAAATTCGCAATTTTCTTTCTTTATTAGTACAGCATCCAGCAAAACCTAACGCGTTTCGGTCTCTACGGAGACCTTGCTCACAGGTTAGTATGTTTTGGGAACAGTTTGTATTAAATAAACAAAAGTGAAAAGGGGTAAACACTATGAAGTTACATCACTTCCTGTTTGTACCATGGTGTTTCTGGGACATGTAGTTTTTATAAATTAACAAAAAACGTTATTATGGATTTTATCTGTTTGAACACAAAATAACACAGACAATTAACAACCCTGTCAGTATTAATCATGAATACGTTTTAGGCATGTTGATTCATAACCTTGAATAAACCACAAACATATTAAGACCCTCTAGTGGGTAAATTCTGTGTGCATTCATTTCATTTGGCATATATAAAACCGAGGGACGATTTATATGAATAAGAATATTAGTCATGCGTGTTCAGGCATCATTGAGCCCTCCAGTGGGCAAAAAGCTATTATGTATTTTGGTTCATACATTAGCGCTTAATTGAGCATTTTAAACTACACATTTTCATATGTCCAAGATAAAAAACAAATTAAATGTGAATTCAGTAAGTTAAAAATAGAGCTAGCATCACTTCCTGTCTGATAGATGTATCAAAACTGCTTTACAGGTGGCAATGCAGTTCTTCATCCTGATTATGCCCAAACGGGCTCAGGGTCCGAAAGTTCATGATATGTTTGGACTCCTTTTGCCTCAACACCAGTTCACGATCTCCACCTCTTCGATTAGGTCCAACGCTTTCGATTCCATAGAAAGATAGGGATTTCCAATCACCCTTATGTTCTTTTTCCATGTGTCTGGCCATGGCATTGCTGCGATCACAATTGATGGTTGCACGGACATGCTCCAAAATTCGGAGTTTCAGTTCTTTTTTGGTGCTACCAATATATATCGTCCCTCGGTTGTACATATGCCAAATGAAATGAATGCACACAGAATTTACCCACTAGAGGGTCTTAATATGTTTGTGGTGACAGGGTTGTTAATTGTCTGTGTTATTTTGTGTTCAAACAGATAAAATCCATAATAACGTTGTTTTTTGTTAATTTATAAAAACTACATGTCCCAGAAACACCATGGTACAAACAGGAAGTGATGTAACTTCATAGTGTTTACCCCTTTTCACTTTTGTTTATTTAATACAAACTGTTCCCAAAACATACTAACCTGTGAGCAAGGTCTCCGTAGAGACCGAAACGCGTTAGGTTTTGATGGATGCTGTACTAATAAAGAAAGAAAATTGCGAATTTACTCTAAACCCGGTGTGGTTTCCTGATTTCAACACACGGGAGTGCATGAGGAAAAACCTTCCTTTGTGGAATAACTGAATGATATATATATATATATATACGTATTTGCACACATCATAACTCATAGCATCGATGTTTTTAAAAGTTGTTTCTTCCCTTGATTAATTGTAATGCCATAGACAGTTGGGTGACATAGGATTATGTTCCCGTGGTATTCCATCATGATGAAATATTAATATTACATGGTATTATATGCTGACATGCTTTCTGTAGGGTTATTTGCGGGCATAGTATTTTAATAACATTCGTTAAATCACTGTATTTCATTTAATATATGCAGTCACGCATTTGTGCAGAAAAATTAATGGACTATGACGTTGTTTTATAATATCACACAATGTGCATAATTTAAACATGTGTACAGAAAAGAAAGACGATACGAGGTGTTTTGTGTATATTCCATGCTATGGTTTCACACAGTGTGCAATGTTATAAAATGGAGCCCGTATATCCAGCCTGAATACAGTGCATGCAGATTGTTAGTCCCTCTATTATGTCTAGCATTTCTGAGCCTTGGCGCGAAAAACGCGCAGCTGTGGTGATTTTAAAAGTGTGCTAACGCCGACTGTCGTTTGTCAGTGAGCAAGGGCACGGACGTGTCCGAAACGCGTCTGATGGCAGCTTTTTACCCACATGTTGCAAAATAAAATTTAGCAGTTGGATAATATACCTCGCCTTGGAGTGCTAATTGAGTTGTCTGCGTGCCTTTCTGTGCGGGAAGCACTTTGAAGACGGGCTGGATTCGCATATATATATATATATATATAGTTTCCAATCCTGGATTCGTTTTTATACAAACCGGCGCTGACACTGTGGGATCGTGTTTCAAGGAAAAGAATGCTTTATTCCGTACGGATGGTTTGACGCGTTTCGGGGGCAAAACCGCCTTGCTCACAACAATACAAACACAGTGACTAAGATATAGATATATATATATATTTATTTATTTATATGGTTAGAAATTGGGTTTCTGGTTGGCTAGGGTAGAATCCACCGCTCTACTCAGGATAAGGGAATTACACACCCAAGATAACCCCTGCTCAACCCCTTGGTTGCTTGGCAGAGCTGTCGAGTGTATCCCAGAGGCAATGTGTAAAGTATTTGTACTCAAAACACACAGTAATACAGAGAACACCACAAATGGACAACACACCAGTTTAGAAAAATAAAGTATCTTTATCTAAACTGAACAAGACCAAACCAACAAAAAACCAACATACATGTAGTAAAATAGCCCTTCAGTATAGTTATTTCAAGAATAAAGCTTGTAGAAAAGAAATAGCTCCACCTGGGGTATTACGATGTTGTGACAGCAATAAATCCAAAGTACAGCACTGGCGGGGCGCTCGGTGTTAGCCACGTGGTCACGTGGACCCCCAAACAGTTAGGGATAGGATGTAAGGGGTGCTACCAGGGTTCATGCACAACTGCTCAGGACCCAGTTGTGGCTATGACACATCCCTAAGCTGTGGTTTCACTCAGGAACCACCTAATAAGAAGCTAATGTTCACATATTCGATAGGTATGTGCCTACAGAAATTATTTTGAGTCTCAGGGCTGATGTTATCCCCAAAATACAAATAGCGTGCAGGAGACATGAAATGGCACGGTCTGTTGTTGTAATATTATTCAGTATGCAAAATGTACTCAAAATGATCGTTGTAATCTGGTCCTATATCTTTTTTTTTTATGCAGGTGAGAGCAACAAACAGCCCACACGTGTTTCGCCCAGTGGCGGGCAGGCCAGGGCTTCTTCAAGGCAAAAAGTGGTTGTTTGAATCTGTCTAGTTGTCTCAGAGGTACAGTAGTACGGCATCCCCAGGCGGGATGCATCGTGAAATAACCTGGGGTCTGGAGCATGTCGGCCACTGGGCGAAACACGTGTCGGCTGTTTTTTGCTGTCACTTTAGTGTCATCATGGATGGCATGCTCACTATGAAAAACCAGATGAAATCCATCTCCTCTGCCTGCTTCCTCACTGTTTGCATGCCCTGCAAGATCTTCAAATGGCTCCTAGTCAACACCAGATGAACCATCAGCAGCCAGCTGGAATATGGCAATGCACGCTACGCAGGAATCGCTTTGCACCTCCTGAATAGACTACAGATAATAAGAATTCTGCAGCCAGAGTCCTCCTTGACCTTCCCAAGTGGACCTACATACCCCCACCTCAGGAAACTCCACTGACTCCCCATTCAGAAGAGATAACACTTAAAGATGCTAATCCACACATAAAAGGCCCTGCACAACCAAGGACTAGCATACATCAACCACTGCCTTAACTTCAACCAACCCTCCAGATATCTGCGCTCCACCTCCATTCACCTCGCTCATACCCCTCGCAAATGTCAAAGCTACAGCTGAGGTTGTTCCTTCAACCTTGCGGCTAGGTCCTGGTGCGACCTCCCTCTCCACCTTTAGACATCACCATCTTTGCTGGACTTCAGGAGATGACTCAAAACCTGGATGTTTGACTGAGCCTCTGCAGCAAGATCCTCAGTGCCTGCATACTGTAGTGAGTGTCTGCTACACTATACGAGTCTAGTTTTATTGATTGATGATTTATTTTTCCAATGTCTCTAGGGGTTAAAGATTACTTATGCAGAAACCTCTAAACCGAGAAAATTCTCATTAAAACCTAAAAAGAATTTGACTTTTATAGGAACTCATGGACATGCCCTGCTCACAACGATATGCTGCACATGGCCAAATTGTGTGTGTGGTGGGGGAGGGGCGCACACAGGATGTTGGACTCAGGCCAGGTTCTGCGGGCAACCTCATTAAGTGCACGGTGATGGACATCACACTTTGTGTTTAAAAAATCATAGAAATTCACACAAACACACAAAGGTTAAAGATACGTAATAGTTGGGTAAAATTGTCAGATGAAACATACTATTTAAAGTGAGGAAAAACACTGAAATATACTATTTATCAGACCCCCCAGGATATAGCGGCATGGATTAGCAAATTTAGCGGCACAAAAATTGAAATTTAGCGGCACAAATATGGAAATTTAGCGGCAATTTAGCGGCATTTTATGTGGCCATTTTTCCTACAACAAACACAGATATCTTATTTTTTTTAGTTATTTAACAACATTAAGCTATGTATATTTGGTTTACTTACAATGTAGACACTTTGTCTCCCTCGAGCGTGTGCTTCACAATTATGGGCTGCTGCAGTTTCACAGCAAATCTACAACTAGGAAGGAATATTTCTTTCCTGTCCATATTTTATTGTATCTTGCTCCCTGTCCCATCCTTCCCCTGTTGTTGCAACAACACCTCCTCACTGTACAGGAGTTTTTCCAGCTAGTACTGCAGCCACTACGTCTGGTGCACTACGTGATTTTAACATGGCAGCTCTCAGTCTACCAACAGATGAGTTGGTGAGCGCCCAATTGTCTATACCATACCTAGGCATCCTACTGGCCCCCACACCGGTGAAGACACTTGCAGCCAACTAAGGCCCCTTCTCGCCCAGACCAACACAACGCTCTCTGCATGGAACCGCTCAGGGCTGTCATGGTCCGGCCGTATTGCGGCTGTCTAAATGACAATACTCCTGCGCATTCTTTTTATATTTCAGACCCTACCATTAACCCCATTGCCAGTGATCCTCTGTAACCTACAACTCGTCATTAAATGGTTCATCTGGAAAGGCAAGAATCTGCGTCTTCACCAACAACAACTTATCCGACCTAAATCGGAGGGAGGCAGGGGGCTTCCCCTGATCCCATGGTATTTCCAGGCTAAACATCTCAGATAATACGGGATGACCTCACTGAGATCACATATGAAATCACGAATGGCATCATTGCTGACGTCATTGTATGAACCAGTGTCATATGGGATACAGAGTATGTGCACATCAAGCAATAACTATGCATACTCCTTTTGGCCTTTGGCAGCGTGCACCACGCATTGGCCACAGTACCTGTTCTGTGTCCAGACCCTGCACCCAAACCATGAGCCCAAACCATTAGGAGGCTAGCCAAACTGCACATAAACTTACGCGGTATGTCCAGACTGCGCTTTCTACTAAAATGGCTTTGCCAATGTTTAAGTCAAATTGACCTTTAGAGAAATATATAGATTTTCAGAAAGGCGAGTACATATAAAAAACCACTATGGCTTGGTGCGAGTAGTTCATGTAATATGGAGAACAAGGCTAGGGTTCTGTCCGACTAATGAGGCGATTGTTGCAGTTCAGCATTTGTGCCGTGGCCAGTGCCTTCTCAGACAGCAGGTGAGTGACAGATTCAAGTAATTAGTAGTAAGGAGAAAGTAGTAACATACATCTGCCCATAGCTGAGGGAGAAGAGATGATATTTAAATTGAGCAGCATTGACATTTACAGTATAACATGCATGCCACTATTTGGAAGCAGGAAAGAGGGAGATTTTGAAAAAGAAATGGGGAGAAGTATCTTACCCATTGACCTACATTGAAGTGAGGGCAATGTTAGGCAGGGTACAACTGAAATAAAGTCACATTTGGCTTTAACGGTCGTGAGACTCCTTCCTGAATAATGTGTGTTTGCATCTATTCAGCACGGACAATTTTCATTCTCCCGATTTTTTATTTTAAACTTCGCACGTCCCTGTCCTAAAATGTTGGCATGTATGATAAAAGGCAAAGTATGGGAAGGAAAGAGAGAGCAGGAGAAATTGGACTGGACACAGACGCTGTCAGTAAGTGGTAGAGTGAGAGAGCATAGAGCCAACAGAGGATGGGTGCCCACACAGAGAGGAGTGCCTATCTATAGACTCCAGAACCACAGCAAAGAGGAACAGTCATGTACTGTGCTTCTCAGATGGGAAGGATGCCAGAGACACCACAGGCATTACATGATGGTCATTCAGTAGGTGTAGGGAGCGGTTTAAACGTTGTAGAGTATCACGTGGCATCTGGAAGGGGGGGGAGGGGGGGGAGGGGGAGAGATCGAGATCGATCCTGACTGCCTGCCACTACCGTCAGCCGCCATCCGATGCATGCCAGAGCTCATGTAGCCAGGGAACTTCTATAAGCCCTGGCGCTTTGCTGATGCACGCACATGCGTTTCTCTTTCAGTAATTTATTGTTTCAGGGTCAGCCCTAACGACTTCACTTACAGCGATCACATCTCCCTCTGTCAGTCAAAGGTGACTCTTTGTTTCTAGCGAGCACTGTCTAATCGCCCCCGTCCCGTAGAGCGGGTAAGTGCATTCTAGTGGACAATGCATAGGTATTTACTGCTTTTAACCTCCCATATTACATCACTCTTGACAAGTCAATGGCGGCGTTGATAACATCCCTAATCTGAAATTAAATAATTAATAACATTTCATGGTGACTGGTATGTGGTGTTTTTCATCTAGAGGTCGGTTCTTTCCTATTGAAAATGGTAAATACTTCAATACCAATTACCAGTAACATTCATATCATCGAATCTTGATTTCCTCGCCCCAGTGTGTCCACACTTGGAGACTTTCAACAAGTTGCTGCCGCAAAGGCTTTTTACACTTAAAAAACAATCATTATTAACAAATCCCAATATGACTTTAATGTCCTATCGTCCTTTTAGCGCATCCTGTCCTAATTAGTCTGAGATGCCCAACTCGAGGTAGGGTGGAATCTGACCACTGGGATGAGGAAGTCAAGATGCGAAGCAATGAAGGTTACCAGTAAGTGATTAGAATAATACCATGTGTTTTGTCTTTCTCGTCTCCGAGTCGAACAACATGATTTACCAAGCAAAAAAGTATTGGGTAAATCGCACTAGGACGCTAGTCATATCTGCTACACTAGAAAATGTTATTTATAAGAATTGACTTTAAACTGCTTTAAGTACTCCAAATGTAAATTGAGCCAAACAAAAGACACCAGCTGTTAACATTCAATGGTTTACAAATGTATTTGGTAGAGCCCAAGCACCCAGTAAAAAAACCTTGCAGTTAACAAATTCAAAAGAATTGAAGAAAAGTTCTCACAAAAATCAACCTGTAAAATATTTAAAAATAAAGGAATATCCTAGGGTGTAACTAAATAATAATTGCTGATTTGCAGTTGGAAAACCACTTATCAACAGTGTAAATGCCAGAGTAATAACAGAAGATAAATCCGGTACTGGCATTCTGGAGGCACAAATGGAGGTTCACTGCATTTGTAAAGTAGAAACTGGTAAAAAAAATAAAAATCCGGTATGTAGGGGCATGGCCAAGCTCATTGAGCAGTGAATAGCACTCCGCCATCCCTCCTGTAGACCTGACTGATAACTCACTCTTTCATCCACTAGCCAATGGCAACACATGAGGACCGGGAGTGCCTTCCAACTCGTTAAACCAAGGGTAAACTGTAAAGAGCCTGCAAGAGAGCTGAGGAGAACCCGAGAGCATGAGGCTTGTTTATCAAGGAGGTGGCTACCCCACAAGAACCTGCTGAGGTGGTGGTGGTGGCAGGATGCTTCTTGGAGCATTTGGTCCAGTCCTGGCCCCATGATAACTCCCTGGGCCGTGGTCTGAGGCAGAGCGGACATAGTGACTAGTGCTCTGGAGATCCCCGACACCTGGGAGGCCACCTCCTGTGTCTGATGCAAGCGTACCTGTTGCGGAGACAGCCTGATCAGCCCTGTGGGAAGTAGGCGAGCAATTTAACAGGATTGTCCGATTGAAGCATTGCTTCTGACCTAGGCGTGGACTAGAGAAATGGCCCAACTGGGGCCCTGACACCATGAGCGCCAGGTGGCCTGGCCGACTGCATGACTTAAACTCAGGCTCAGATAGCACTGCAGCCTGCTGGGTGTGGAGGTGGGGCAAAAAAGGGAGAGCAGCTATCAAAACACTCCGCCCAATGTGGGCTACTTAACAGGTTGTCGGTGCAGGGTACTAGAGGGTACAAGTAGGCTACCAATGGCCATGAGAGACCCAATAGGCCACTTAGGAGCTAACTTGAATGCATCAGGCTTGGGAGCATGACATTACCCCAAGGGGTAAGGTAAAGCCGGGGGGGGGGGCGGAGAAGCGAGAAGCGGGCATGCTCTGATATTGACATGGTGGACCAATGTATCCATGATGCAGAGGGACAATTGGAGGTCATAGTGATCACCCAGATAGACACGACGGTCAGTTGCCACATGCTGAAGGACAACCTTCTATATACAGTTGATAAACTGGATGACCTCAAAAACTGCTCAAGAAAAGAGAACCTACTGCTCAAGGGAATCAGTAAGGAGGTCCCGGAAGCCCATCATGCGTGTTTTTGGCTCGCACGCTGCGATTCATGCTATGTGACAACCCTCCTGCAGTCTGCAAAGACAGAATCCACTGTGTGAATGGTACTCAAGCAGCATTCCAAGCAACCAAGACCCAGAGACTTGTTGGTCACATTTCATTACTTCACAGAAAAAGAAATCCTACATCATGCCAAGAAAGTTGGAGTGGTCAACTTTCGAAATCACTTGTTTGTAATTTAATAAGATGTCTCCTAACTTGCACTATAACGAAGAATCAAGTTCCACCCTATCACTAGTAAGCTACGGGAAGATACCATTCGCTATAGGGACATATCGGTATGGTTTATCATTTGAAATTGGTGACCAGAGACACAACATTACTTATATGCGGAAGGCCACATCCTGGGTGGGACTCACTTTAGACTGCCTCCCAGAGACCTCCCATCCAGAGAACCCAGCACTGAGTACCTCCTGCTATGTGGAAAATGTTGGGTAGCGTCCCCGCAGCTAGGTTTGAGACTCATCTGGCAAATGGCCACCCATTCACATAATTGATTAAGAGGGGGTCCCTGCAGTTAAAGGAGCCCAAGAGGTACATCAGTGGAGTGATGATACTAATCCAGGGGTGTTCAAGAACAGCTCCTACTCCATCATCACCAAATATCTATTTCCCCAAGGCCCAGATATGCTGAGAACTATTCAACTGCAAGATGCCATGCCTACAAATAAGGAAATAGTACCATCCAAATGGCCACTTTATGGATTTGGACATTACATCAGGGGATCAAGAAATGCTCTGAAGTGGACTGAGCGAGGAAGCTGAGGGGAGACGACTAGCAGGATTTGCTCACTTGAAACTGGTGAAGTTGATCAATTTTTAATAGAGAAATCTAAGGTGGAAATACAGAAACTCTTTGACTGCCTTATTGACAGGGTTTAGCGGGGGTGCAAAATCTGGAATTCCTCTTTGGTGGGCAGACTATGCCGGGGTGGCTTTGGCCAGATCCGATAGTAGTGACCCTTTCTGGGGAGTTTGGCCTCTCTGACCCTGATCAAAGACCACTGGTTGGCCCTACCCCTTCGAATTCTGGGGGAAATCCTTTCTTTCTATATTGTTTCAATTATGTTTTGGTTTACTGTTTTCCTTAATCTAAGTTTTATGTTTAGTTATGGGGATATAGGGTGAGTGGGGAAAGGCAGTGTTCTCCAGCTATGGTACACACATTACAACTGCACCTTTCGGAGCATTCTGGGCCTTCTCCTCGACAACATAATGGTCCAAATAATTTTGTTGAATGCACGGAGGCTTAACTTTCCTAACCAGCAGGGAGCTATTTGACATACACTTTGTAACTCCAACCCTGACATAATTTCCATTCAATAGACTCCTCTCCTTTGAGACACAACTAACTGCCTACTACTCATCTGTCTCAACCAAGCCAAGGGGAGTAGCAAACCTGGTGCAGCGTGGGATGTCTCTGTAGTGCCTCACACTTCAAAACTGACGAATGGTAGATATCAAGTGCTTGTGGGGATGCTGGAGGAGAAACCTAACACACTTACAACTGTATATGCCCTCAGTACGGCATTCTACTTTAAATTTTTGGAGGATCTGGTGGAAATAGCTGGGGGGGAGATTTTTCTTACTGGGGACTTTGATCTAGTTTAGGAACCAAGCGGGGACAGTGAGGGGGGAGACAGGACACATTCATAAGCTCTCTTGAAGCAATTTAATTCTATAGGAGACCTCAGTCGCCTGGCGAGAATACACAAGATAACATCCAAGTTGAACTTTTACTCCCATATCCATGCTACCCATTACCATATGGATTACATACTATTGAGTACATCTCTTTTGGGCCTGCTATATTGAGATAGGACCCATTTTGGTACTGTCATGGCATACATAGTTGTAGAAGAGCAGAGGAATCCTTGAACCTGGCAGCTCCATCCAACATTATTGTGGAGCCTGATAACCCAGCAGAAAATGAGTACTTCACCCTCAATAAGGAAGTTGAGCCCCCCCCCCCCCCCCACCTCCCTGAAGCTTGGGATGCTTTCAAAGTAGTTATTAGGGCCACTTCATAGCAGCATCTGCTGAGCATGCTACACTGCAAATTGGATGTTCAGAACTGAAGACTGAGATTCAGAAACTAAATACAGAACCATGCCAACACCACTGCTGATGCACCACCCTCCCCCTTATCTTAGCTAGGGACCAATTACGCAAGCATTTTATGAACAAGGCAGAGCTCTCACTTCTCCTAAATAAAAGTTTATATGTTTGCGGGGACAAAGTAGGGACTCTAGTAAAACGACAGACTCAGATGGCTTTGCAACCCTATTTTAAACTATATACCAGACAAAGCTAATTGTGAAACTCCTAAAATTGTGTAATCGCTGCATGGAGTCTGTAGGTGCTACGTAGACTATGGGAGAGGCGGTGGGAATGGTCATCCCAAAACCCAGTAAAAACACAGCCAGGTGTGTAGCCTACCGCCACACCCCTTAATGATGTCTTAGCCACTCTGATACACCATGATCAGAGTGGATTTATTAGAGGGCGGCAAACATACAACATTAGAGCAGCTATCAATTTGATAGAGAAGGCCACACTCAAAGACATCCCTGTAGTCCTCCTTCAGTCATTGGATGCTGAATAGGCCTTTGATATAGTAGAATGGGTTTACTTTCACATACCCTTCCAAAAGAGGGGCTTTAGCCTCAAGTTCATGAGGATAATCTTTTCCAGCTACGTGCATCCGAGGGCCAGGGCCCTCTGAACATACGTTGCTCACCTTTCTTCCCATTCACCAGGGGCACATGGCAAGGCTCCCTTATCTCACCCCTACTATTTGCCCTATTTATTGAGCCCCTGACTTGCCTGATTCAACAGTTCCAAGTGGTGATGGGACTTAAGTTTGGACCAAGGGAATTTAAAATACCACTGTACACCGACTACGCCTTTATCACACGGGACTCCCAGGGCACCTTACCACCAGCAGTGGTGCCTGTACTGGAGGCCTACAAGAAGGCCTCCAGCTAGAATCCCAACCTCGACAAGTCAGGAATACTTAACCTGACATTAGAAAAGAAGGAACAGGCAGACACGGGGATGTGACTCCCCTTCTGATGGACTAAATCCTCACTGGAATACCTAGGGAATCAGTTAGCATGAAGCAACGGAGACTTATTCAAGGCGAATTACCCCTCTCTGAAAGCAGCCATCTGAAAGGAATTACACTCTTGGAGGAAGCTTTCCTGGTTGTTTACGATTTAATGTGGTTAAAATGAATATCGTTCCTTATATCCGTTTCAGGCACTTCTGAAATGGCTCAATTCTCCTTATCAGAAGAGCAACCAGAGCAGACTCCTTGCATTTATCTGGAAGGACAACGCTGCCAGATCTCAGAGACAGATGATATCACACCGAGAATCTGGTGGACCTCAGAGTATACCCCCTATTACACTGCAGCTCAACTGTGTATAGTTTCAGACATGCTGCTCCACACCTATAGAGTCTGAGCTGTCAGGGGCAGAGCCTTCTCACTATATCTACTGACTGACAGGCAAGAGACTGTTTAGCTTTCTAGATCTTGTGAGCTCCAGCCTCTTGCTGTTGCATCACTTACATGTTGGACTTCTGGTTTCTTCCGAGTTGGCAACTGTATTCCTCATGGTCCGGCTCCCTGTTTTTAGGCGTTGGGTGATTCCTCGCGTCCTCCTTAGTGGTGGTGTTGGCCTCCAGTGCATTCTTCTAGTTCTTAAGACTCCCTCGCTCCTGCAAATTTAAAAGAAGAAAGAATTTGCAAAGTATCAAGGACTGATCCGACTGGTAACCCGCTTGTGCACTGCAATGCATGATTCCCTGATTTAATAAACATACTTATCTGATTTTGAAACCTGTTTTGACCTTGCCTGGAGTCTTCTGGCCTTGTTTGCACAGAACCAAAAAGGAAAAACGCAAACACTTGTTATTGCTTAACATATACCACAGTGACTATATTCAAGTGGTGTGGTAAATATTTGATTTACCGTCCTAATTTCTATGCAGGTAAGTACTTAAAAAAAATAACTCAATCGGAAAGAAAGAGGCAGAGTCCGTGGTGTTAGAGTTCTTAGGGGTTTTATTCCTTAAAAAGGAATGGCCATGGTACCAGATCGGATATCGGGTTCCTGCCACCACTGGGGTGCAGGAAGGGATAGAGCAATATTTTATTGACAATACATAGCTTATATACTTAAATCATATAATGAATACCAATACAGTAGGCGTAACAGCTGAGAGTAACAAGATAAGAGCACACACGTGGTAGTGATACGTAATTAGAAGGCGTGAACTAGGCGTGAACATAGAGGCGTGTGCTAGAAACATCATATGTAAGTGTCACGAGTAGGTGGGTACAAAGCAGAATTTGGCAATGTCAGCAGAAATCTGAGGCCTGGATGCGCGCGCAGCTGCGTGACGTGTGATTGACGTGAAACTGGAGGGTGCAGGGGACTTGACATTTACACTGGCGAAAAGAGACAGAAGTCTGGCATGTCAGATCAACTCGTACCTCTATCATATCTGATATCTGATGTTTAGGAACCATATTATCTAGAAGGAAAAGGTCTCTGGGGCAGAAGCTATTCTATACTGACTGTGAGTGCGTGTATAAGCGTCTAAGTGTCTGCATGAGATGCGAGGGGGCATGGGCCTACCATGGTAACAGAGGCTATGAATTACTTGCACGGAGACAGTGAGGCCGGGCCCTTTGCTCTGCAGCTGGGGGGATGTTTACTTAAACTAGTAGGTGGGAATGCATTTTCGAGGAGCGGAACAGATAATTCGAAGGTTGAATTCAGTCTTGGCAGGCAGCAGGCTGAGCTAAGCGCCGTTAGCCGCACAGGGAGTAAGGCAGAGGTCACGGGTACAGAAACAGCCCAGGCTGAGGCGTTCAGAGTTAGAAGGCAGGAAAAGGCTCGATGGCAGAATTCAGGGCCTACTTCGCCAGAGCTGAAAAACGTGTAAAGTACACCACAAAAAGACGTTGGCATAGCATACTTAGGAACGGAATATTCAACCCATTCAGGGTGGGTCTGAAAGAGGACATGTTAACGTTGGACGCAAATGTATTTGCGTCTTCATAGCTGGCACAGGAGGGAAGTTACATGCACTTTAAGCTGGTACATGGAGACAGTGCGGTACACGTTAGGGAACATTACTTGACCATAAAATTTATATTTCCTCATTCCCTCCTTGTTCCCTACGGACCCTTCATGATATATCGATCCTCATGAATCGATCAGTCTGTTCTTGTAACATCATTTGTTCTTCTTTCTTCTTTTCGCGTTTTGAGTGAAAACTGGAATGTGCAATGCACGATGTGGCGCACAGACCACAAATCGCTGGTCCACACTGTAGGCACAGGCAGCAACTGAATACTATGACAAGGGCAATGCCTAGGAAGGATAGGATCTTCCATCCCCAAGCGGTCAACGTTGTCCAGAACCAACCGGACCAAGTCCAGGTGCCTGGATTCTGATGTATCAAACTTGCAATTTTATGAAGACGTGTAATAGCTTGGTATACCGTTGGCGCGTTTTCTGGAATGAAAACACAGCAACTTGACCCGATGACCTTACAAGCTCCGCCTCTATCTGCCAAGATGACGTCAATAACAAGACGATTCTGAAGAACAACAACCCGCATGGCGGACTGCTCCTCTGTTAAGTTGCCTAGAGCGGAGGTAGTTTCATTCACTACTGCTTCAAGTGTTCTAGTTAATCTGCGTATTAGTTTACTATTTTGGACGGGGCCTGTGAAGAAAAAGAATCCTTTATTGAAATCTGTGTATTGCTCCCATGCCGTTTCAGTATAGTCGACAATCGGGAGATCTCTTCGGAGTCTATTCTTTACTAGATTTGTATTTCTGTGATAATCAGGAGGGGCTAGAAAAACAAGTGGCAGAAGGAATGCAATGTAACAGGTACCATCCCAATCTGGAGGTAAGCGTATGTATGCGGTATGGCCACAAACAAAGTAGGAATGTCGAGTAGCTCTAAAGGAAGACTTGCCTTGATCACTGAATTCGACCACAGTTGTACATTTACTATGACCTAAGTGTACTGAACCCTTCTTTCTGACACATAAATCACCAGTGACTGGTAATACTGACATAGCAGGGAGAACTGGTGCAGCTTCGGATTCAACAGTAAGAATCATGAGGTTAATTGTATAATTACCTAATCCATATACTTCATTTTCTAGATCAGTTCCTATTCTAATGGGAAGTCCCTTCTTATCAGGGTAACAGGCATTGAGCAGAACTAGGTTCAGGTTTCCCCAAATCCAATTCCCCTCGAAAACAGCAATATCAGGATCTAAAGAATTAATTAATCTAAACCATGCACCACAGGAGCCATTGTGAGTGAACGGGTACGGAAAGAGAGGCAGAACTCCCTTGTATTTCTGATAGGGAGGGAGTCGGCCACATATCCAACAGTTTGTAGCATTGTTAGTCTGATGGGAGTGATGTAACATACTAATGAATGTGTTGTTGCGCAGCGCAAGTCTGTAAGATAGTTCATGAGGAGGTAATTCACTAAAAGAATGTTCGGCAGTGACATTGTAAGCAGATTGTTCACGCTTGAAGATAGGGTAGTATATGGGAAGCAATATACTGGCAACAATAATCAGAAGACTTAGAAAAAACATAATCAATAATGTCACTATACAGTGACTGCGGAGTGATTTACAATATGTACGTTTCTTGAGTTGTCTCTCTCTCTCTCTATCTCGATCTAGGGGATACATGTCGGAAACTATTTAACCGATTCACCTAGGGGAGGACTTAAACAATTAAACTGTCTGACTTGCTAGATCGAAGTTTTGTTCGATACTCCTCTTGGGGAGTTTTCTCTCTTTTTGGAACTTTGAAGTCTTTAGTATCGAGGCAGTCCTTTGAGGGGGTGGACGAGTCAGTTTCTGGCAACAGTTCATTACATTTTTTGATATGACTCGTGTGGATCCACCCCTTTCGGCCTTCCACTTTGATTGCGGTCCTCGTGGTAAGAAGGACGATCTTCGGCTCCTTCCAGCGGGGCTCCAGCGGGCTTTTCCTGTCGAAGTTGCGAATTAACACCGTATCTCCGGGACGGACATCCTGTGGCTTTACATCAGTGTTGTCAGGAAAGGCTGCAGCAACCTGTGAACGACATGATTGGAGTGCAGACATCAAGGAGGCAAGGTAATCTGTCAGCATGTTACAATCAACATCGGTTATTTTCTTAGGCATGGGCGTCCCCCACATATTCGGTGGTCGGCCAAAGACCACTTCATACGGGGATAGTCCTGATCTCGAATGGGGGACCATTCTCATATAGAACAGTGCAACGGGCAGGGCGACTATCCAGTCGACCCCTTTCTCTTTACAGATTTTAGCAAGGCGTGTTTTCAGTGTCTGGTTATGCCTTTCTACAAGGCCAGCGGCCTCGGGATGTCGGACACAATGGAATCTCCACTGATATCCTAACAGGAGGGAAACCTGTTTCATGAGCTCGGATGAGAATGGCTGTCCGTTATCTGAGTACACGATACGAGGCAAGCCGTACCGTGGGAAGAATTCTCGAACCAGCTGCCTGGCAGTGGTCGGAGCAGTGTAATCTGGGACTGGATATGCTTCGGTCCAACGGGAAAGTGCACAAACAACTACGAGGACGTACTTGAATCCTCGACAACGGTCCATCTGGATATAATCCATCTGGAGGACTTCAAAAGGGTGATCGGGAGGATGGAATCCACCTTGCTCTACAGGGACGCTTTTACCTGGATTGAACTGACAACAGATCATGCAAGTACGCACTTTCTGTTTTGCTGCTGCTCGTAAGTGTTTGTTGTACCAGAGATTCTGTAAACTGTCTAACATAGCTTTTTCTCCTAGATGTGCTGGACTATGTGCTGTATTTATTATGACTTGAACCATAGAGTCGGGGAGAAACCATGTAGATTTTCCCTTCGTCGTCCAACCTTGATCTGTCTGAATCCCTCCTAGTCCAGTCCATTTCTTTATTTCATCTGGAGTAGCATGTGTCTGAATATCGATTACATCTAGTGTGGGATCCCTAACTGCCATACAATGTGTCGGTACTATGATCTTTGTCACGTCAGTTGTCTGGGTGTGAGTCAATGCTGTATGTTTTGCTGTTTGGTCTGCCAGGTCGTTACCCTGGGAAACAGAATCTGTAACTTTAGTATGTGCTTTACACTTCATGATGGATATGCCTGAAGGCAGATGTATTGCTTCTAACAGTGCTTGAATGAGGGGGCCGTGTTGGATCTTGGCACCGTGAGAGGTCAAAAAACCTCGTTCTTGCCATAACACTCCGAAGTCGTGTACGACTCCGAAAGCATACCGGAAATCGGTGTATATGTTAACATTTCGGTTCTTGGCTAGTATACAGGCTCGGGTCAGAGCGATGAGCTCTGCTGCTTGAGCGGACAGTGTATCAATACGATATGTTTCTTTTACTTCAGTTTCAGTGGTCACTGCATACGCGGCCACTAATTCTCCTGTACTTGTTCTCATACATGAACCATCCACGTAAAGTGTCAGGTCTGGATTTGTCAATGGAACATCTGTTAAGTCTCGTCGGGGCTTTGTTACTGCATTAATGATCTCTATACAATCATGCGGGGCTGAATTAGTCATACTCGAAGGTAACAATGTTGCGGGATTCAGAATGCTGCAGCGTCTGATTTCTATGTGTGGCTGGAATAGCGTCAATTCATAGCCTGTCAGTCGTGCTATAGTCAAGTGTTGAGTCTGAGTTCTGTTTAAAAGAACCTCTACAGAATGTGGAACTTGTACTGTTAATGAATGTCCTAACACAATTGAGTCGCTCTGTCTGATTGCTAGGGCTGTTGCTGCTACTGACTTTAAGCACGCAGGGAGTGCCTGGGCTACTGAATCCAATGTACTTGAAAAATAAGCGCAAGGCTTATGTGATCCTGCTTGATCTTGAGTGAGGACAGACAACGCTGTACCCTCACGTTCTGTAACAAAAAGTGTAAAAGGTTTGCTGTAACACGGTGTCGCTAAAACTGGTGCTTGACATAAAGCTTTCTTTAATTCCTCAAAGGCCTGTGTATGTTCCTGAGTCCAAGGAAGGACAGTCGAAGTCGCTGCCTCCTGTGTTGTCAACTGAATGAGTGGTTTAGCTAGAAATGCATACTGAGGAATCCATTGTCTGCAGTACGAGGTGAGGCCTATAAAGGCCCGCACTTCCTTTTGTGTCTGGGGTTGTGGCATATTTACAATTAACTGGATACGGTCAGGAGTGAGCTGTCTCCCCACTTTGGACAGCAAGTGACCCAAGTACACAACTTGCTGAACACAGAATTGTAGCTTCGAAGGAGACACCTTGTGTCCCTTTCAGCCAGAAAATGTAAAACTGTCAGTGATGCTTGTTCACATTCGGGCTCACTTCGTGCGGTGATCAGCAGATCATCGACGTATTACAGTAAGGCGGTGTTAACTGGCATTTGAATACAATCGAGTTGTCTTTTCAGTGCTTGACTATAGATGCTGGGGCTTTCTGTGAATCCTTGAGGTGCGCGTGAAAATTTGAAACTTCGTCCATTTAAACTGAATCCGAAGAGATATTGGCTCTCTGGATCAATGGGCACACTGAAGAAGGCGTTCTTGAGGTCAATTACAGTAAAGAACGTTGCTTCTGAATCAATAGCCGTCAATAGGGAAGAGATGTCGGGAACCACAGGGTACTGTGGAACGATGCATTTATTCAGTTCTCGTAAATCAATCACCAGCCTATATACTGGCGGTGCATTGGGATCAGTACGTTTAAGAATCGGAATGATAGGGGAATTACAGATATTGGAGTCGGTCTCTACGACCACTCCTTGGGCAATGAGCTCTTCAATGATTTCCAGTAAAGCCACTACAGCATCGGGTGGTAACTTGTATTGTCTGATTCGCGGTAAAACAACACCTGGCTTGAGTGTAACACGGTATGGTGTAATGTGCATGCAGCCTACATCGGTTGGGCCTTGTGCCCACAGGTGTTCTGGTACATTTTTCAATCTGACATCAAACTCTCGTATTACATAGTGACCCTTAAAGTCACGCAGGAAAAGTCTAACTCCTTCCGGAGAACAACATATCACAGCTCCTAGAGCCTTCAATGTTTTGATACCTAACAGATTTTCTGGACATGATTTCGTAAGTAACAAGTCTGTAACACGTGATAATGGACCCACAGCCAGAGGGACGGGTTTCGATACCTCATTTACAATAGGCTGTCCTGAAAAACCAAGGGAAACATTCTGTAAGCCTGAGAGGGGTGCCCCTGGGACTTCATTATGGCTGATTGTTGTGCGGCTTGCCCCTGTATCAATTAAAAACTTTCTGTCTTTTCCCAATACTTGACTATGTACATAAGGACCCTCTTGATCTACAGGAACCTCAATAAGAGGCAAGCCAACCTCCCTCTCTAGGCTGTTTCATGTGTATCGTTGATAATCGGGATAATCAGATTGGGCATACTGGCACATCTGCCGTGAAACTTGCTGCGTCGCGGCAATGGGCTGTGGCTGTGGCTGTGATACCGCTGCTGTTTGTCCTGTATGTGGTGGAGCATGCATAGGTTGTGCATTCTGTGAAGTCTGTTGCTGGACCTGGTCTTGTCTAGGCGGATGCGGTCTTTCTTTAGTTTTACCTGTTGCTATATTGTGTTTCAGGACTGGGCATTCATGTACGTAGTGACCTGGCTGCTTGCAATAGTTGCATGTCCCTTTAACGGGAGCTGCTGCATTTCCTGTCTGGGCCGTACCCTTTCTCTGGCCGTCGGCTGGAACCGACTGGGCCACTAACATTTTCATTTTCGTGTCTTTCATGCGTCTCTGTTCATGATCCTGTTCTTCTCTGATTCTGTTCTGGTGGTATTGTAACATCTGTAACATCTGGGATGGCGTATTTGCTTGCCATGTACTTTCAACCTTATATACACGGTTCTTAACTGATGTCAAGGAATTCTCAACTAATTTCGTCACAAAAAGATGCGGGTACGACTTGCTACCTGGTTTTAGGCCACTATTAATAATGAAACATTTCTCGAATCTTGAATAGAAGTCACTAGTATCTTCATCGTGTTTCTGTTTACAGGCTGAGATTGCGTCCCAGTCTTCCTTTTTAGTGGTCAGTAATCTTGGCAGAACCTGTACTATCAAACCTGGTAATGCTTTAGCTTTCTCCCCAAGGCCTAGCCCTGGAGTACGCAGTTTTTCCTCGTCTTCTATTTCTGTCCATATAATCTTTTTGTCTCCCACCTCCCATTCTCTTTCCTTTAGTTTCTCGTAGATGCCTGTGGGCAACAATACCTTTAACAATTTCATAACATCAGTATATGTGTAATCTCCCATCAGTAACATGTCTTTAAGTTCTCTATGAAAACCTGCAGGGTCTTTATCGTGACAGGGTACTAGTTTCTTCATCTCCAATAGTTCTAACTTGGTCAGAGGTGTGTATACATACACACGTTTCAAGGTATTATCGGTACCCATAACTGGATGTACGTCTCGTAATGGGTTCTGCCTTTCAAAACGCTCCATACGATACATTTTTCTTTCTGGGGGCGGAGCGGAAACATATTGTGGGCCTAAGAAAGTGTTATATCTATGCCATTGTTCTAGAATTATTTGTATTAACTTGGTACTTAGGCCTCTCCATCTATCCATGAGTAGTGCTTCTAATGTATCGTGTAAGGGACCTGGATCAGAATTTTTATTTCTGTATAACGTGAGGAGGTGCTGAATCATATATATACCTGCTAATTTCTGCTCGTCTGGGGATAGGTTCAGAAATGTCTGCGCTACTGTGTCATCATCGTATATATTAGGATTGTCAGCCCATAGTACTGCTGACCGGGCTAGTTCTTGTTCATCCATAGAATTGAGTACATGGTACCCCATTCGTTCTCGCAGCATTTTATCAGTGTCTTGAAACAGATATTCAGGAGAATTCGGTTTTGATATGCCAGAGAGAAAAACTCTCTTGCTTTCTGGACGAATGCCTTTCCTAAGGTAAGTTCCCTTACCTACATACGCTATCGTATCTGTAGTCGTTTCTGGTTCTTCAGGTCCTTCCTCCTCCTCGGAGGAGGCATTTTCTTTTTCTTTTTCGTGCATTTCTATTACTGTTTTTCTTATTTTCTTGTACATACTAGCTATACAATTCACTTTATCATGTTTTCCTTCGGCTATATTTTGACCCCACTTGTTTAGTGCTTCCATTTCATCCTGGTCTGTCTCAGGCCTGTCTCGGTCTCTTATTAAGCAATTTATGAAAAACCTAATATATATGCTTGAGTGTCAACTTTCTGATGTGCCAGGGCCTCCTTAATACTTTCAGGATTTCGGCCCATAAATCTAGATACAATATGGCGTCTATGCCATGCTTATGGTACATGAAATTTCCAGGCGTGTCCCTAGGGGGGATAGGAATTTCTTCCTCTAGTATCCCTTTCCTAGTTCCTATCTGCTTTAACTTATTGAAAAACGGCATCTTGTTTACTTCGTACTGTATACTCAATCCTTGCTACTTAACTCTGAACACAACTAATTACACAAAAACACAATAATGCACATTAAACAATCACTCATACCACGACATTAATCACATGAAAAACATTTTGAACATATATCTCTACCCTAGATACTGGATGTACTGCTAAACAGCACAGATACACTGTCGAAGACAGTGCAAGAACTTGAATAACTGATATACTGCTAAACAGTACAGATACACTGTCTAAAACAGTGCAGACCGTGTTTGTGTACCCAAACCCGTCTTTACCGGATACATAATAATGCACCCGTCTAGATACGTCCCAGCAATGGTACTCACCGGGAAGCACGGAATCGGAAGGCCTCGGAAAACTCGACTGTACTGGACCGGACTCGACTCTACTCGACACGTGGATACTTCAGAAACTGGTGGGCCTCTTGACACCTCGGACCTTGCTTCTTTCGGCTAGGCTCTGGTCGGGATCCTCCGCACTCCTCACCGCCTCGTCTGGGTGCTGATCGCAGTCTCCGTCACCTCCGTGGGCCAGAGGGAGATACAGGAAATCCTGCGGGTACGCGTAGTTCCGTCTTGACTGATGGCAGGGGGCAAAGCTTGCAACGCACCAACCGGCGCGTGGGGTGGGGGAGGGGTCCCTATTTGGGCGCCAAAATAATGTGGTAAATATTTGATTTACCGTCCTAATTTCTATGCAGGTAAGTACTTAACAAAAATAACTCAATCGGAAAGAAAGAGGCAGAGTCCGTGGTGTTAGAGTTCTTAGGGGTTTTATTCCTTAAAAAGGAATGGCCATGGTACCAGATCGGATATCGGGTTCCTGCCACCACTGGGGTGCAGGAAGGGATAGAGCAATATTTTATTGACAATACATAGCTTATATACTTAAATCATATAATGAATACCAATACAGTAGGCGTAACAGCTGAGAGAAACAAGATAAGACCACACACGTGGTAGTGATATGTAATTAGAAGGCGTGAACTAGGCGTGAACATAGAGGCGTGTGCTAGAAATGTCATATGTAAGTGTCACGAGTAGGTGGGTACAAAGCAGAATTTGGCAATGTCAGCAGAAATCTGAGGCCTGGATGCGCGCGCAGCTGCGTGACGTGCGATTGACGTGAAACTGGAGGGTGCAGGGGACTTGACATTTACACTGGCGAAAAGAGACAGAAGTCTGGCATGTCAGATCAACTCGTACCTCTATCATATCTGATATCTGATGTTTAGGAACCATATTATCTAGAAGGAAAAGGTCTCTGGGGCAGAAGCTATTCTATACTGACTGTGAGTGCGTGTATAAGCGTCTAAGTGTCTGCATGAGATGCGAGGGGGCATGGGCCTACCATGGTAACAGAGGCTATGAATTACTTGCACGGAGACAGTGAGGCCGGGCCCTTTGCTCTGCAGCTGGGGGGATGTTTACTTAAACTAGTAGGTGGGAATGCATTTTCGAGGAGCGGAACAGATAATTCGAAGGTTGAATTCAGTCTTGGCAGGCAGCAGGCTGAGCTAAGCGCCGTTAGCCGCACAGGGAGTAAGGCAGAGGTCACGGGTACAGAAACAGCCCAGGCTGAGGCGTTCAGAGTTAGAAGGCAGGAAAAGGCTCGATGGCAGAATTCAGGGCCTACTTCGCCAGAGCTGAAAAACGTGTAAAGTACACCACAAAAAGACGTTGGCATAGCATACTTAGGAACGGAATATTCAACCCATTCAGGGTGGGTCTGAAAGAGGACATGTTAACGTTGGACGCAAATGTATTTGCGTCTTCATAGCTGGCACAGGAGGGAAGTTACATGCACTTTAAGCTGGTACATGGAGACGGTGGGGTACACGTTAGGGAACATTACTTGACCATACAATTTATATTTCCTCAGTGGATTAGGAATATTTTGCAAGGTTTATATGTCGCTTTTGTTATATGATGTCCATCGTTAGATATACTACATGAAGTAATGATTGTTTGCATATGATGAAATATGTTCCTTTTTCATGTTTTTTAGTTACACCGTAAAAACCTCCTAGTGAAGATTTACTAATGCTAGAGGTAGGAAAAATATTTGCACCAAATACAGATGTAGCTATGAATCTTACAGTAAGTGTATATTTATGTGCATGATCTATTTTCTTTCCCTGGTTATTTAGATGTATGCCTTTCCCGTGGCTTCAATACTACCCATTTAGTGGAAGAGGGGCACACACAGGTACAATATAGTAGGAATAGAGACATTTGGTAGGTGTTTTTTATATAAGACAATTACTGACACATTTTTGTTATCTCTCGCTCTCTCTCTCTTCCTTGTGGGGACTAACCTTTCCCAATCTTTTTAAAATATACTAATAACAGAAAAATGTTAAGAAAAAATTCATTATGCAGGATCCTGCTTTAAATCTGCAAATATATTGTTTTTTAATCACGTGCACAGAATCATCCTTCTGGGGACTTGAACACGTGCTACCATCCTTGTGAGGACCTACTCCATAATTGCCATATGTGATTGAATACAGTCAACGGCACATGGCTAAATATTTATTTTCTTTACAACAATGGGTGGTGAGGGACAGAGTCTCTGAATTAAGCAGAAAGCTCTCACCCAGTCAAGAGATCAGGGCTAGATCCAACACCGTTTTTTAGCTCACTGCACCATCCCAGTTTCAGAACCTGGCTGTATGCAAATTAGTCTGTTCCTGTCCCAGTGCATGATGGGAACAGGGCAAACCAAACTACAAAAGCCAATTCTTACACTGGGAAGGAAACAAGCTCCCGGGGACCGGTTTCTGGCATTACAGCCGTCTTCGGCCCGGTTTGCTTGAATCCTGATGGTGCAATGAGCAAGGGTCTGTTCCCATGATGCACTGGGCCAGGGACAGACTGATTTGCATATAGCCATGTTCTGAGCTGGGATGGGGCAGTGAGATAAATAACGGTGATGGATCAACCCCTGATCTTTGTACTGGGTAAGAGTGGTCTGCTTAATTCAGACACTCTGTTCATCACCACCCGCTTTTCTGAATCGATTTTGGCCACTATAGGTGTGGCAGGGTATACTCAGACATGAGTCCTTTTCTCACTGCTCCATCAGGATTCAAGCAAGCCGGGCCGAAGACGGCTGAAATGCCAGAAACCGGTCCCCGGTAGCTTGTCTCCTTTCTGGTGAAGAATTGGCTTGGTAGTTTAGTCTGCCCTGTTCCCATGATGCACTGGGCCAGGGACAGACTGATTTGCATATAGCCATGTTCTGAGCTGGGATGGGGCAGTGAGATAAATAACGGTGATGGATCAAGCCCTGATCTTTGGACTGGGTAAGAGTGGTCTGCTTAATTCAGACACTCTGTTCATCACCACCCGCTTTTCTGAATCGATTTTGGCCACTATAGGTGTGGCAGGGTATACTCCGACATGAGTCCCTTTCTCACTGCTCCATCAGGATTCAAGAAAGCCGGGCCGAAGACGGCTGAAATGCCAGAAACCGGTCCCCGGTAGCTTGTCTCCTTTCTGGTGAAGAATTGGCTTGGTAGTTTAGTCTACCCTGTTCCCATGATGCACTGGGCCAGGGACAGACTGATTTGCATATAGCCATGTTCTGAGCTGGGATGGGGCAGTGAGATAAATAACGGTGATGGATCAAGCCCTGATCTTTGGACTGGGTAAGAGTGGTCTGCTTAATTCAGACACTCTGTTAATCACCACCCGCTTTTCTGAATAAATATTTATTTTATCAGCAATGTACACAAATAGCATCATAATTTATTCATTATGAATTCATGCACATATTATAGATTTACACAAAAGATGGGTTATGCTAATAATTTATCATAAAATATATATCATGATGCAGAAAGGCACTTATAACTGTAATTAACCAATTGCTTAGTGCTCAAAATCGAAGGAGATAAGGGATTTAACACATTGAAAAAATAACAGATAGAATCAACCACTGTGGTCAAGTGGAACCCAGCGTTTGATTAGTTACTTACATTTTTCTCAACATAGCTATTATATCTCATCTCCATAGGCATGGCATATAATGTTAATGTCTACATTTATATGATGTCAGATGTTGCTCACAGATGTGGTATGTGATCACTGCATAGGGAAGGTGAGTGATGATGCACATTGTGATAGTGCATGATCACAGTGGCACCGTTCTCTACAGGGATGATGTCTGCAGTTGCCGTGAAAGTACCTACAGAAGTAGAGTGTGAAGATAATTATATTAAAGTCCCCACAGAGCTGCTGTATTCCTATAGGAATATTCAAGTCCTTGCAGAAACTATGTGTGATGGCAATCATGTCCACGTCCTCACAAAGACATTGTGTGTTTATAGCAAAGTCCATGTCCCCACAGAGATAAGGTGTGCTTTTTGAGATGTTCAAGTCCTCGCAGAGAAAGTGTAAGAAGATAATCTGGTTCAAGTTCTACTGCAATTGTGTGTAATGACAATGTTCAAATCTCTACACAAGCAGAGATTGTTTATGATAATAGGAATTTTATAGTACCCACATCTATATTTTGTGAATTTAGTGGTCCAGTCCCCACAGAGATAATGTGTGATTATAGGAAAGATAACGTCTTCACAGGGATAGTATACAAAGTTAATCTTGTAGAAGTCCCCACAGTGATAGTGTTTATGGTATTCGTGTTTAAGCATCCTCTGAAAAAGTGTGTACACACAATGTTTATTTATTTAGTTTTATTTATTTAAAAGGTTTTATATAGCGCTGGCTTGACTCAGAGGTTCATAGTCTCCACACAGATAGAGTGTGAACATAAGGATGTTCAGCCCAAACAGATTGTGTGGAAGGCAATCATGATCAAGGCCCCACGAGGATAGAGAATTGTTATAATAATGTTCAATTCTCCCCAGATAGTATAGCAAAATAATTGTGTTCAAGAGCACTGAGTTACTATGGGAAGACAATAGTTTCCACAGGACAGAGTATGAAGATGGTGTTCCAGTCCAAACAGATATAATATGAGATTATAGACATGTTCAAACTACCACAAAGACAGTGTAAGATTATAGAAAGTGTATAGCCCTCACAGAGATGGTGTGTGAAGTTAATCCTGTTCAAGTCCCCACAGAGATAGTGTGTGATTATAATGATGTTCAAGTCCCCACAAAAATAGTGTCTGATTATAGTGATGTTTAAGTCCCCACAAAGATAATGTGTGACTATTGTGATATTCAAGTCCCCACAGATAATGTGGGTTTATAGTGATGTTAACTTCCCCATAGAGATAGTGTGTGAATATAGTGTTGTTCAAGTCCCCACAGAGGTAGTGTGTGAATATAGTCATGCTCACATCTTTGTAGAGCACATGTGCAATGTCAGTCATGTCCATGCCCCACAGAGATAGTGTGTGATGACAGTGATGCCCTGATCCTCAAAGATAGTGTGTGATGATAGAAATACCGAGAGATAGTGTGTAATGAAAATTATGTTGAAGTCACTAGAGATCATATGTGATGACAGTGATGCCCTGATCCCCACAGATATGATGTGTGATAATAATTCTGTTCAAGTCCCCCCAGAGATAATGTGTGATTATAGTCATTTACAAATCTCTGTAGAGATCGTGTGGGATGTCAGTCATGTCCATATCCCACTTTGATAGTGTTTGATGATAATGATGCTGAGGTCCCCAAAGAGATCGTGTGTAATGATAGCGATACCCAAGACACCACAGAAATAGGGTTTGAGAATAATCATGTTCAAGTACCCACAGAGATAGGGTGTGTTGATAATCATGTTGAAGTCACTATAGTGTGTGAGAATCCAGGCATCACTGTTTTCAACCACTGAGACAGTGTGTGAATATAGACGTGTTCAATTCTCTGTAGAGATTATGTGTTATATCAGACATGTTCATGTCCCGCAGAGATAGTGTGTGATGGTAGGATAGCAATAGCCAAGTCCCCACAGAGATAGTGTATAATTATAATCATGTTCAAGTTCCCATTGAGATAGTTTGTGATGATAATCATGTTAAAATCACTAGATAGTTTTTGATGATAGTGATGCATAGGTTCCCCCAGAGATACTGTGTGATTATAGTCATGATCACATCTCTATAGAGATCATGTATGATGTCAGTCATGTCCATGTCCGACAGAGATAGTTCGTGATGATAGCAATGCCAAGGCAACCCAAAGATAGTGTGTGATTATATCAATATCCAAGTCCCCACAGAGATACTGTGTGATTATAATCACATTCAAGTAACCACAGAGATAGTGTGATGATAAACAAGTTGAAGTCAATAGAGATTGTGTGTTATGATAGTGATGCCTAAGTCCCCACAGAGACAGTGTGTGAATATAATCATAATCTGAAAGAGACACGTTAGTGATAGATTCCTTACCTTAGAATATCCCCAAGCGTAAGACTGGATCCGGCAAATTTTGCGTAGCAATACCCCTGCGCGTCGGTAGGCATCATCTGCGGCTCTGCGTCCGTCGTCTGAGTCGTTAGCGCCGGAATGACGTCGCCGGAGTACTTGGACGCCGCCCTCGCGCGCTGACGTCAGTTCTTCTTTTTTCCGCGCCAGCTAGCGCAGATCCGGAGAAGCTCTACCCCTTAGTCACTTTTTGATTAAACTTTTTGATCTTTTGATCTGGTTTTTCTTGAGTCGTTCAACTCCTACGGTGCCCGTAGGGATGCCCGGGTTCAAACCCTGCTCCAAGTGTAACCGAATGATGTCGGTTACTGACCCCCATCGTCGGTGCCTTCAGTGTCTAGGCCTCGATCACGACGACCGAACCTGCTCCGACTGCCGGCCCTGACGTCTAAGGGTAGGTGGGAGCGGTCCCGCAAGGGACTTGAGATCCGGCAGTCGCCCCGCGCCGTTTGAGGTCCCGGTCCCACAGGAGGTCGAGGGACCGGTCGCGGGGTCGGAACCCTCGTAGCCTCGAGAGTCGGCATCGGTCTTCGGGATCAAGATCCTCAGGTAAGAGGCATGAGAGGTCTCAAGGCGTCATCGCTCTTCCGACCCACCCCAACGCTCGCGCGACGTGGCCGGGTGTTCGGGTGACACCACCCATGTGTCTCCGACGGAGTCGCGGGCACCACAGCCTGCCCCACACCTTCATGTCCCTGGGCATGATGCGACGCCTGAGGAGGTCGAGCGGTACCTCATGGCCATGAGGTCCCTCCCTCCTCCGCCAGGCTCCGTGGTGCCTTCGGGCCCAGCGTTCCCGGCTGGGGCACCTGCGGGTCGGGTGCTTCGGCTCCGATGCCGCCGGGTGCTTCGGCCCCGAAGCCGCAGGCGAGTTAGGTCCCGGCGCCGTAGGCCCCCACTGGATCCGCTTCCGGATCCGGGTCATCGCCGGTTGACCTCACAACCTCACCGACGCCAGCCCCTAGAGTGTCACCCCCGGCGACGCCGTCCCTGATCCTGCCCATGATTCGGTTCCGGCGCAGGAGCGGTGCCATTGGGTTCTGCTCTCGACGTCGTATGGACATTTTTATTTTCACAAACCGGCCCCATCCTTCGAACCTGAATTTCAACTGATGGGTGACGAGGGAGATTGGGAGGGGTCTGTGGACCCTCTGGCACAGGAGTACCAGTCTCAGCAGGACATTTGAGCTTGGGGATGCCAGTGGACTGTACACTGACACTGGTTTTGTCTCCCCTCCAACCGTGGCTACGGAGGAGGGGGCTGCCAACAGTATAGTGTTGACACGGGCGGCCAAGGCATTGGGCCTGGAGTTCCCCGTCGCGGCCATGAGGACTAACCTCCTCACTGAGGTCCTTAAACCACAGGCAAGCTCGGCTGAGCCTCTGCTGCTGTTTAATAAGGCCTTGTGTGAAGTTCTTTTGGCACTTGGTCCAAGTCCGCTACAGGTCCGCCTGTAGATAGGAACGTGGCTAGACGCTACCGCCCGGCTCCGGGAGACCCTTGCTTCTTGTCCACCCACCCCACCCTCGAGAGCCTGGTTATTCAGGCTTCTACTTCCCAGACCGCATTCCCGACGGCTCCGCCCGATCGGGAATCCAAGATGTACGAACAATTTGGTAAGAAAGTGTTCCCGTCCCTGAGTTTGGGACTGCGATCAGTCCATACCGCATGCCTCTTGGGCCGCTACACCCACACTCTGTGGGACACGGTCGCGGACGTGCTGCCACAATGTCCGGAGGAGGCCCGTACTAAACTTGCCCAAGCCATTGCGGTGGGTCGAGATGCGGCACGCTATTCCATCCGGTGTGGGCTGGATACCACGGACTCACTGGGCAGAGCGATGGCAATGAGGGTGGCAGTTTGACGCCACGCCTGGTTGAGGACCACCAACTTTTCGGCTGATGTCCACGCCACCCTTCTGGACATGCCGTTTGATGGCCGTCGCCTCTTTCGCGACAAGGCAGACCATGCGCTTGAGCGTTTTAAGGACTCCAGGGCTACGGCCAAGTCCTTGGGCCTCTTGACCGCACGCCAGCAAACGGGTGCCTTTCGCTCCTTTTGTGGCCAAGGAAGGGGCACTCCCACACGTGCTGCCAGCCACACGCCGCAGACTAATACACAGCGTGGTGGCGGCCGTGGAAACCGCTGTGGTGGCAGTCGGGGACAACGGCGAGGCCAGTCCACATCTTCCCCTGTAGCATCCGCCTCAAAACCCTCCTAGTCCATGCTTTCAGGCCCATGTGACGCCAGTGGGGGGCAGGGTTCACCATCACCACTTCCACTGGCGCACAGTCACGTCGGACATGTGGGTGCTGCAAATCGTCCGAAGGGGCTACTCCCTCCCCTTCGAGACGACCCTCCAGCCATGCCACCGCAATACTACCGCATGTCGGGGGATCATTTGCAACTTCTGCAAGAGGAAGTTACGGCCTTCTTGGCCAAGGGGGCCGCCGAGCGCATTCCTGGGCCAGAAGTAGGGTGTGGTTGTTACTCCCACTACTTTCTGGTACCCAAGAAGGGCAAAGGGGGCCTGCGCCCTATCTTGGACCTACGGAACATCAATGGCTTCTTCCGGAAGAAGTTCAAAATGCTGACACTGGCTCAGGTCTTAGCTGCCCTGGACCCAGGAGACTGTATGGTAGCGGTGGACTTGCAGGACGCGTATTTCCACATCCCGTCTTGCCGACCCACCGGCGCTACCTTCGATTCACAGTAAGCCGAGAGCACTTTCAGTTTACCGTGCTCCCCTTCGGCCTTCCCAGCGCCCCACGGGTGTTCACGAAAGTGATGGCAGTGGTCGCAGCTCATCTGCGCAGGTTAGGGGTTTCAGTCTTCCCCTACCTCGATGACTGGTTGTTGAAGGTGGGCTCGCCCCAGACAGTCGTCAGCCACCTCCAGACAATGGCGGACCTCCTGCACCAGCTGGGGTTTTCCATCAACTTGCCGAAGTCACACCTGTGCCCCTCTCAGAAGCTCCTCTTCATCGGAGCGGTCCTCGACTCGGCGCAGTTTCTGGTATATCCTCCCGAACAGCGGGTCCGGGATATTCAGGCTCTGACTCCAATCTTTCAGCCTTTATCCCTGGTCTCGGTGACTTTGACGCTGCGGCTTCTGGGGCTGATGGCCTCCTGCATCCTTCTGGTGCATCAGGCCAGGTGGCGGATGCGGGCTCTGCAGAGGGACCTGAAGTTTCAGTGGGCCCAGCATCAGGGCAACCTGTCCGACCATGTCATGATCTTGAAGGGCACTGCAAGACAGCTGCAGTGGTGGCTCACGGACCGCGATTGGGTCAGCGGCAGATCCCTCTCCCTTCCCCAACCGGAGCACGTAGTTGTGACGGACGCGTCCCTCCAGGGCTGGGGAGGCCACATGGGAAAGGCGGAGATCAGAGGCCACTGGTGTCCGGCGGAGTCCCGGCTCCATATCAACCTTCTGGAGCTGCGGGCGATTCGTCTAGCACTGAAGGCATTCCTCCCCTCTGTCCGGGGGAGTGTAGTGCAGGTGTTCACAGACAACACCACCACCATGTGGTACTGCAACAAACAGGGCAGGGTGGGGTCGTGGACCCTCTGCCAGAAGGCTCTGTGCCTCTGGCAGTGGCTGGAACATCACGGCGTGACACCTGGCAGGTTCTCTGAACGCCAGGGCGGACAAGCTCAGCCGAAGGTGCATGAGGGATCACGAATGGCGTCTGAACTCTGACATGGCGCGAGGCCTCTTTCTGCAGTAGGGAGAGCCTTGGTTAGATCTGTTCGCCACCGAAGAGAACGCGCAATGTCATCAGTTCTGCGTGTTGGAATTTCCAAGGCGGCACTCGCTCGGGGACGCTTTTCGTCGCTAGTGGAGTTGCGGTCGATACCACTTCTGCTCAGAGTGATGAAGAAAATCAAGCGCAACCGGGCCCAAGTCATCCTGGTGGCTCTGGACTGGGCGCGAAGGTACTGGTATCCCGACCACTCAGTATGTCAGTCGATCCCCCGATTTGTCTGCCTCTTCAGGAGGACCTTCTGTCGCAGCAGCAGGGGACGGTCCTCCACCCGAACCTTCCAGTCTCCACCTCCATGCTTGGAGATTGAGCGGCGACAGTTGAGGCCATTTGACTTCTCCTGAAGTCTGTAATGTCATTCTGGCAGCCAGGCGTCCCTCCACAAAGTCGGTATACGCCTGCAGGTGGAACAGATTTGTGGCATGGTGCACAGCAAATGCTGTGGATCCTCTCAATGCCCCTCTTTCTGAGGTTCTCCTCTTCCTTTTTTCTCTTGCCTAGCAGGGCAATGCTCTGGGCACTATCAAGCGCTACCTTTCTGCCCTTTCAGCCTTTCTAAGGCTACCTGATCAGCTTTCTTTGTTAAAGTCCCCCAGTGTAAACATATCTTAAAGGGCATCACTCATATGTTCCCTCCTGTTCCTTTCGTGATGCCCAGTGGGACTTGAACCTGGTTCTAACTTACTTGATGTGCGCTCCCTTTTGAGCCGCTTCATAACTGTCCACTCCGTCTTCTTACACTTAAAACTAGTTTCCTGGTTGCCATCACCTCTGCCAGGAGAGTGAGTGAGCTCCAGGCTTTTTCCTCTAAACCTCCTTTCCTTTCTGTCCATCTGGACAAGGTTGTGTTGCGGACAAAACCCTCTTTCCTGCCCAAGGTAGTCACAGCCTTCCACATCGGGTAGTCAATCACCTTGCCCACCTTCTTTCGGCCTCCTCATCCCTCGAAAGAGGAGGAGAGGCTCCATCGTCTGGACCCAAAACGTGTGCTCTCTTACTATCTGGATCGCACACGCCAGTTCCGGGTAGATGACCAACTCTATGTTGGTTACGTGGGCGCTAAGAAAGGACGGGCGGTGCACAAGCAGACCATCTCTCGGTGGATCGTGTTGTGCATCCAAGCGTGTTACTCTTTGGCTAAGAAGGAACCTCCTGTTGGGCTGAGGGCCCACTCCACTCGGGCCACGGTGACTACTACTGCCCTGGGCCGAGGAGACCCCTTGCAGGACATTTGTCAGGCAGCTACGTGGGCCTCGCTGCACACGTTCGCAAGACACTACTGCTTGGACAGCCAAGTCCGGAGGGATGGCTTCTTTGGCCGCTCCGTCCTCCAGGACTTTCTGGTATGATTATCGGTTCGCAGACCCACCACCGGGGTTGGTATTGCTGGGGTATCTATTCTAAGGTAAGGAATCTATCACTAACGTGTCTCTTTCAGATGCACAAGTTACTACTTGTGTAACAATATATCTGTAAGAGACATTAGTTAGTGATAGATTCCTTACCGACCCACCCATCCTCCCCGTTCTGCGAACCGATATCTAGGGTTAAGGTCATCCCCTTACAGGGTCCTAGTTTCATGGCACCAGTGTTGGTTCTATCATGGCTCTGCGTATCTGGCGCGGAAAAGCTGTGTATAAGAACTGATGTCAGCGCGCGAGGGTGGCGTCTAAGTACTCCAGCGACATCATTACGGCTCTGACGACGGACGCGGAGCCGCGGACGACGCCTACCGACGCGCTGGGGTATTGCTACGCAAAAGTTTACGGATCCAGTCTGACGCCTGGGGATATTTTAAGGTAAGGAATCTATCACTAACTAATGTCTCTCACAGATATATCGTTACACATTTTAGTAACTTGTGCTTCAAGTCCTCACAAAGATAGTGTGTGACTATAGTCATGATTAAGTCTCCTTAGAGATCGTGTGCGATGTGTCATGGGCATGTCCCGCAGAGATAGTGACTGATGATAGTGATGCAGGGTCCCCACAGAGAAAGTGTGTGATGGTAGTGATGCCCAAGTCCCCACTGGGATATTGTGTGATTATAGATATATCCATGTGCCAAAGCGATAGAGTATGATGATAATCATGTTGAACCCACTACAGATAGCGTGTGATTAGAGAGATTAGAGTGATGCACTAGTCCCCTCAGAGATACTGTGTAATGGTAGGCATCCTCAAGTCCCCCATCAGTGATCATGTAGGATTACAATTGTGGGAAATGCATTATTATTTTGGGTGGATGTTAGTCCACCACAAGTGATAATGTCACTAATCTTGTTGGATCCAGTAAAAGTTTCAGTATTTTCAACCTGAGCTCAACCCCTGGAAGCTATGGCACATAGCAGCTAAGCTTAAGGTAAAAAAGTCTCTGTGTCCTACAGAGATAATGTGAGATTAAATGACCTGGTCCCCCAGAGACAGTGTATGATTAGAGTTCTCCTCAGGTTCTCACAGAAATAGAATGTGATGATAGTGATGCCCAGGGTCCCAGTGAGATAGTGTGCGATAATAGTCATGTTCAAGGCCCCAGAGAGTGTGATGATAATCATGTTGAAGTCACTGTAGTTAGTGTGTGATGATAGTGATGCCCAGCTCCCCATAGAGATGGTGTGTGATAATATCATGTTCAAGTCCTCATAGACATAGTCTGAGAATATACTCCTGTTCAAGTCTCTGTAGAGATCGTGTGCAATGTAAGTCATGTCCATGCCCCACTGAGATAGTGTGCGATTATAGTGATTCCCAGTTATCCATGGAGATAGTGTGTGATGCCCAAGTCCCCACAGAGATAGTGTGTGATTATAATAGTGTTCAAGTCACTAGAGGTAGTCTGAGATGGTAATAATGCCTATGTCCCCACAAAGATATTGTGTGATTAAAGTCATTTTTAAAGCCCTCTGATTGTGTGTAATGTGAGTCATGTCCATGTCTCACAGAGATAGTGTCTGATGTCAGTGATGCCCACTTACCCACAGAGGCAGTGAGTGATAATAATGATACCCACAGAGATAGTTTGCAATTATAGTCATATACATATCCCACAAAGAAAGTGTGTGATGAAAATCCTGTTGAATTCACTCTTGATTGTGTGTGTTCAGAGTGATGCTCTGTTCCCCACAGAGATAGTGTGTGAATATGATGATTGTGAGAAGAACCAGTACCTTACCTTTGGTAATACCTTATCTGGTAGAGGCTCTATATAGTTGCAGATTCCTTACCTTAGAATATTCCCCCTGATAAGGATAACACCTTATGTGGTTGAGAATCTATTTAGCTGCAGATTCCTTACCTTAGAATATTTGAACAATCACCTTGCATGCTGGTAGGTGGCACTGTTTGGCTCCACATGGCATCGTCTATGACATCTGCGCCAGAATTGACAAGCATGGTGCCTATATAGGTGCCACCCCAATGCGCTGACCTAGGTTCTTGACTGTTTTACCATCCCTGCATCATTGAGTCAAACTGTGGTGGGATGACCAGTGTGCTAGGGCGAGGTCATGAAGGATCGCTTCAATGCGAGATATACAGTTTGCAGAACTGGGAGAATGGGAGAGTCCGTAAGGAATCTGTGGCTAGATAGTCTCTACCAGATAAGCATTAACAAAGGTAACTTGCTCAGCTGATAGAGACTTCTACGTGCAGATTCCGTACCTTAGAATTGATACCAAACCAATCTCTCCCCAAAGGTGGGCCTGCGAACTGTGTTACACTAAGAAGTCCTGGAGAACCGAATGGGCGAAATGCCCATCACGCCGGACCAGACTGCCTAAGCAGTAGTGTTTGACAGCGTTTGCCCACATAGTGGCCTGATAGAGGTCCAGATCTGCAACTCCTCTAGCCAGTTCAACAGTCGCAGCTTTATCTCTGGTGAAAGGCACTCTTAAACCCTCAGGGGGGTGCATCTTAGGGATGTATGATGTTACCACGCGATCAAAATGATCGCGGTACATCACAATGCAGATTTTACAACGCAAGTCGTTACCACGACTTGCGCTGTAAGGTGCTGGACTTAGGAATAGTATAATTTACTATTCCAACTCCAGCCTATGTACAGTAGGGAAGGTGTTGGAATAGTAAATCTACTATTACTTAGTCTAGAGCGCCCTCCAGTGCAAGTCGTGGTAACGACTTGTGTTTTAAAAGCTGCGTTGTAATGGTACTGCAGTGTTTTGACTGCGTCGTCAAGGTTGTTGACCCTTCTTAGACATTGCGTATCAGATTTGAATACAGTGAAATTCGTGAGGAACGTCAAATCACCTCAACTGTTACCGCTTAATCTCCATGCATTTAGATGAAGAGTTTGCATGTTTGGGTGCAGACTCTGCCCTGTTGCTGTGACAAGAGATCTTCCTTCTGAAGGGGCAGCCTGATTAGAGGACATATACTTATGCTTAGGACCTCTGTGATACCATACTCTCCTCATCCAATCTGGGGCCACTAAGATAACTTGGGCCCGGTCATTCTTGATCTTCTTGAGAATTTGGACAGCCATGGTATTAGCGGAAAAGCATCTCCGAGTGAGAGCTGCTTTAGAAACTAGAGCGTACAGAAGCACTGACGTTGCTCGTTCTTGACAGTAGCAAATAGATCTAACCCAAGTTTTCCCCAGTTTCTGAAGAGACTTTACACCACCTATGGATGAAGATGCCATTTATGATCTGTGAGGCATCGATGGCTGAGTTAATCTGCTCTGGCGTTTAGAGAGCCTGCCATATGTTGAACGACCAGAAAAATGTCCTGATTTTCCAGCCATGTCCAGAGGTGCAGAGCCTCTTGACGCAGAGTCCACAACCTATCCCCACCCTGCTTATTGAACTGCCACATTGTGGTGGTGTTGTCCATGAACATCTGAAGTAGCCTTCCCTTGATGGAAGGGAGAAAGGCCTTCAATGACAGGTGAATCTCTATCAGTTTCAACATGCTGAGCTGAGACTCCACCGAAGACCAGAGACCTCAGATCTCCACCTCTCCTAGATGGCCGCCCAAATCCAGAAATGATGCATCTGTCACTACTATGAATTCTGGATGAGGAAGAGAGAGGGGTTGACCGTTGACACATTTGCTGTACGTGAGACACCACTGCAGATTTTTGCAGTTCCCTCCGATATCTGGACCAGGTCGGAGAGATTCTCCTGATGCTGTGCCACTAGGACTTCAGATCCCACTGCAGAGCCTGCATACGCCAACGGGCAAGTTTTACCAGCAGGATGACTGAGGCTTTGAAAACCAGCAGGAAACAAAGGGGAGCATCTGAATGGGAGTCAGGTGTGACTTTGGCAAATTGATAATGAACCCTAATGAATGCATAAGGTCCGTCATAGTCTGAAGGTGGAAAACCACTATCTGGGTAGAATCCGGCTTCAACAGTCATTAGTCTAGGTAGAGGTGGGGGTGGACTGGACCGCCTGACCTCTGAATATATGCGACAACCATCTCCATCACTTTTGTGAACACCCGAGGGGCGCTGGCAAGGCCAAAGGGGAGCACAGTGAACACAAAATGCTCTTGCCCTACCATGAACTGGAGGTAATGCCTTTGGGCAGGCAGGCTGGGGATATTGCATTAGGAGTCCTGCACGTCCAGGGCTACCATCCAGTCTCCAGGATTGAGGGGAGACGTTACCTGAGCGAAAGGGAGCATTTTGAATTTTTCCTTTTTCAAGAAATAGTTGATGGTGTAAGGCTAGGATAAGATGGAGGACTCCATTCTTTTTCAGCACCAAAACGTATTAGGATAACATGACCTACTTTTGATGCTGGTATCCTCTCAATAACTTTTTTGGCCAGAAGAGCTAGTACAACCTGTCGCAAGAGGAGCTGCTTTGTCAGCTAAGCGTTTTGCAGTGGCAGAGGTGGCAGGGTCAGTTGGAAAGGTAGGGCATAAGCCCACTGGACAATATGAAGCACCCATTTGTCCAAAGTGACATCCTGCCATTGGAGCAGGGGGTGCCAAATCCTGCTACCAACCAGGTGTCCATGATGGTAAGAGAGTAAACTAAATAGGCTTTGATGTTGCAGCTGCCGGGGGAGGGGGGACGAAGGCTTGAAATAGCTGCATCCATGTGCACAAAAGGACTGTAATGCCTGCTGGCTATGGTGGCTAAAGGGAAAAGGACACAGCTGATAGACCCTACTGTAAGCACAGAAAGGGCGGAAGGCACAATGTGCCTGACGCAGGACCATGGTGGGTTATGGTGAGCCCTAACGACCTAGCTGCGGTTATGCTGTGTTTGAAGCGCTGAACGCCAAATCTGCCCTGCCTCCAAAAATGCCTGAACATCGCCAGAGATGCCAGTTGTCCTCAGCCAGGTGTGACATCAGAGTGCCGCTGTCGAAGCAATGGCTCTGCCCGGGGGTGGGAGAGTGCGGAGTCTTGTGCGAGTCGTGTCCGCAGCCATGAAAGGACTGTGATGCCTGCTGATCTTAATGTGTACCATCACTACGGGTATTACAGAATGGGCCGCACTAGTGTCTGCAGCCCCTTCTGTAAAACCAAATTGCCCCAGGGGCACGCAAAGCGTGCACAAATGTAATACAGCTCTTGGTGAATTTTTCTCTCTTCCTGTCATGCAACGTAGTGTAGCAACTTTGAAGGCTGCTCCGCATTGTGTCAAATAATAGTAAATCTGGGCATAAATCTGCACAGTAGTGCATTGTATTGTATTACAATATTTATATAGCGCTTACTACCCTACCCCTAAGAAGGTGCTGAAGCGCTTTCTTACATGGGCAGCATTGTACACCATGTGTAATGTGTCGCTGGAAGGGTGTTGTCCTTGTATGGATACTTAATGCAATGGAAACAGGTGGGGTATACCTATGACCACGGAAGCAGAAATGCTTCTAGAAACTGGCCAAGGCAATACTGGCAAGATAGACCCTACCAATCATACGAAGGCAGGCAGGGCTTCCCAACACAAAATCGCTTCGACTGCCTTGAGATGGTCGATTGACCATTCAGGGTTGAACCTAAGAGTAAAAACCCCAACACCACATACCAACTAGTAAATCAAAGCCAGCAGCGAGTGTTACTGAAGCCCACTCCTTATATCCATACAAACCTAAACTCGGAGACCATTACTGTTTTCTCTTGCAATTCCACCAATGTTATCCAAACCATATCCACCGACTCCCTTGGAACTGTCCCTGATTCATACTTTCATCAAACCAAAATTTCTAAAGATCCTATTAACCTCGTACCGGCCCAGACAAAGTACCTGATAGACACTCTGGCCGCGAGCACCCCGCGAACACCTCTTCTTCACGCCTCCCCTGAACCCACAAACCAGAGTCTTTCCATTGCATATTGGAACGTCGCAGGTCTGTCCTCAAAAATAACACTGGAGCTATGGCTTGACACAGCCAGGGAACATCATATACTCTGCCTTCAAGAAACATGGTGTACAACCCCGTTACATCTTGCGGGATATAAAACTCTTTTCACCCCAGCAGTGCAGGGTAACATGGGCAGACCAAAGGGGGGGCTCACGATCTATGTTGCCAACACTCTCCCCTTCAGATTGAAATTATTAAAGGAGTCTCCAACGTTCCAAACTATGCAGATAACAACTACTAAAGATAATAACTATGTCTTTATTAATTACTACAACAACTCTGGTACCTCGGACTGTTGAACAAACTTAGAAGAGATTGCTACATTCCTATCCTCACTGCAAAATGATAATAATAAAACCACAACTCACTTAATCTGGGGAGGCGACTTCAATTTCCCTTTGTGCCCAAACCACAAAAAAGGAACCTGTGGATTGCAAAACGAACTCGGCAACCCCTTACCCCACTTTGTGCACTCGACATGCGGAAACAAATTGAATGACATCATATTCTCCTTAGACCTGGATTATGTTAACGAATTGGTAGACCCGCAGCAGGATTTCCTACCAACTTTCCATGGAAGAGGCTACTCAACAACCATAGACTACATAATAGCCTCCCACTCACTTAAAGGGCAACTAGCAAATTTTGAAACTGGGTCTAACCCAATAAGCGACCACTACCCACTTAGTATAAGAATCACCACTAAACTGATAAACGGACACCCTGTAAAGCCGAGCTCTCTTAACCAGCAAACACTCTCCATGAATAAACTGAATGGTTACACAGTTAAATGGGCTAAGATCGACCCAGAAGAGACGACGCAGAGGGTCCTTGAAAAAACCAAACACTGGCTATCTGAATGCATGTCCTTGGAGACACCACCTCAAAAAATCGTTAGCAGTTTCCAAAGCATTCAGGAAACAATAAGGGACGAACTATTTGTTATCCTAAAAAAGAACAACATGTCCCCTACCACGAGATGGTTCGACACCGCTTGTCGTAAGGGACTTTCATCTCTTAAAGAAGCCCTACATAGACCCACGAGAGACCCCCAGGAAATTTCCAATTTAAGAAAAGCATATAACTCCGCTAGGCGAGACCGTAAAAAACAAATCAAACAGGACCTTTGGTCACAATTACACGACAGTGCCCGAAGAAAGGACAGCACCTCATTTTGGCAAGTCATAAGATCTCCTTTCTTGGCCAATAATACAGAAATCCAACATCTCGACGTGGCAGTAACCAAAGAAGACTGGGTCTCCCATTTTTCAAAAATCTTTGGATCATCTCCGGATTCCGTAGTAGACAATGGCTCAGTAACAAATGAGGACCATTCAGTGGGAAACAGCACCTACCCGATAAAGATACTTTTCCACCTCCGCGAAGTCATAAAAGCAATCAGGGCATCCAAATCTGGCAAGGCTCCTGGCCCTGATGGCGTTCCAATGGACTTGTTTCTCCATAATGTAGACTTTTGGTCGCAGATAATTACCCGGGTCATGCTAGCCGTAACTTCGGTCGGCCTTTTTCAGTCATGGTCAACATCAATCCTTTTACCAATCTTTAAAAAAGGCGACCGCAACGATCCCGCATGCTACAGACCAATCTCCCTTCTGGACTCCATGGGTAAGATCGCGGGTCGAGTACTCCTGGACCGTTTACAATCCTGGGCCCGGGAGAACAACATCATAACCGACCTGCAATATGGTTTCCAGAAGGGGCTCGGGACCGTGGAACAGGCCCTCAATCTCGCCCAAATTTTAACAGGAGGGGGGAGAGAGAGAGAGTCAGTGGATTCAGTCTCCCAAGTTATGTAAATAAACAAAGTGGAATCCACTCAAGTGATAGTGATCCCTAGAGTGATGGGGAACACACAGTGTTGTTAAAATGCCCCTCACACACCAACAGGCCCCTTGGTGTCATGCTTCATCATCGGGGCCTTCGCACCCCTCTACGGGATGCGGCGTGCTACGACTCGCGAATACGCAGGAGCACTTGAAGTGAACTATGTGTGGGGGTGTGTGTTATATACCAAGATGTGAGTGAGGTGAGGTGAAAAAAAGTGAATTAAAAAATACCTGGCACGTGGGAAGAAAAAAACTTTATTAAATCCCCGGCTGGTATTATTAAAATTAAAGTGCAGGGCGTGGTTTCAAAAGATACGTGTTAGGGTATCAAACCACTGTGTTAAAAGTCAACATGTTTCGGAGGTCAAAGCCCCCTTCTTCAGGACAAGGGTGAAAAGCACTTATCCTCGCCTTACTCACATGTAAGATGTAAAAGTGAAAAATAAAAATTACCACAATGTGTAATGTTCCTTACAATGTTTTATATGTAAGTGAGTGTAGTTGCGCCCAGTTGGCGTAAGAACCTGTGAAAACAAAATCATAGATAAACACACAGGTCTCAAAATTACAGTTTTTAAAGGAGAAGTGTAGTGCTTCTCACAAGAAAAAATCAGGTAGCTCCCAAACAAATTAGTTGGAACCTGAAACAAAAATGAGGAAAAATGGACACTACACACATACACACACGCAAACCAACACAGCTCTCTGCTCAGATGAAATGAGAGCAGAGCAAATGAGGACATGAAGATCTTACTTTAAGTTCCCAAATACAGGACTTCATGAGCCTTTTAACGTATATTGGGGAATCCTTCCTTTCTAATCAGAAACCTAAGAGATCAATATCAGGGTTTTAGTAGAGGAATATAATCAGCAGAGAGCAAAAAACTATAATGTAGAACTACTTCCCAGGGTGATCTCATAACTCACGGTTACAGCAACAGCTAATCGCCTGCCTTCCCTCAACGCGGCTCCGATGAAGTGAGCTGCTGAAGGGCTAGGGCCTTTATATATGCTTGCCTGTAGCCGATTAGTAAGAATTGATTGAATAATGCAAGCCGGTATATGCCCAAATACGGAGGGAAACTCCCCTCGCGTCCGGTAAGATGTTAGCGCAATACGCTGATCCTTCGCGCATGCGCACAGCTATCCCCGATGGGCGCATGCGCGGCTAATCACGCAAACGCGCATGCGCGGACGGAAACGCTTCGTGAACCACACGAAGCTGACGTAGATGTTTACAAACGTCTAAAAGAGGAGTGGCGATAGGGATGTCCCGGGAAAATACAACCACCAGCCCTGAATACATTTAAAGGCGCACAAGTGATATTGGGCTAAGCTCCAGAGAAAATAAACAGGGGCGCCCTAATTAATTACGGAGGTGTACCTATAAATGGGCAAACTACTCTCTCAGATGTGTGGAATATACAAACAATCAGAGGGAGCACTAGATCAACTCAAAACAGGGTACAACATATGCCACATTCTGCTGATAAATAGAACCCTACAAATCCAGTAACAAGCATGAGACCATGCGTATACTGCAGACAAAAACGTTTTCACCTGAGAAGGTTCCATGGAATGGAATCATTCAGTCCGGTGGTGTCTGTGCCCAGCCGAAACACCCACCGTTGTTCTTTTTCAAGGAGACCAATCTCAGAGGGTAATTGTTCAATTATTGTCCACTGTAGCTCATTCACACAGTGTTGGCTCTCGATGTAATGGGTTGACATTTTTGTAGTTTGTTTTCTGCACCTGATGTTGCTCTTGTGTTCATTCAGCCTGACCCTGACGGGTCTGGTGGTCATGCCCACATATTCCTTTCCACATGGGCAGGTGATTAAATAGACCACATTTTTGCTATTACAGTTAGTAAAAGCACGTTGTTCCCATGTGGTCCCATTCGAAAAAGTGAGCGTCTGTGTCTTTTTGGTGAGGTGGCAATTATTGCAGTTACCACATGGGTAATGCCCATGTATGCCTTGTAACCTCGTCTGATCTTTTACAGGAGGAGGTGGTCGAGTATGAACGAGCATATCTCTCAAATTTCTACCCCTTCTGTGAGCAAAGAGAGGTTTCTCCAAAGTTAAGCCACTACTTGTTAAAGTGCGCCAATGTTTGTGGACCAATTTTGTCACTTGGTTGCTGACCGGACTGTATGTGGTGACCCTCCTGGCTGGGAAATATGTTGGCGCCAAAGGAGGTAACATCTTCCTTGTCTATGTCGACCTAAGCGCGGCATTTGACTGCGTCCAACATGTAAAACTCTGGCATATTCTTAGCGACCTTGGAGTGGACCCCCCAATAATAGCCTTCCTACGAGAACTCTATTCAAACACTGTAGGGCGAGTAAGATTTGGTACCAGTGGTGAGCTGTCCCGCCCATTTCAAATAACGAAGGGAGTAAGACAGGGGTGTGTACTGGCTCCCTTCCTGTTCAACCTTTATACAAATGGGCTTGAACAGGCTATGTTGGAAGGGAGCCAGGACCTACCCCAGATAAACCACCGTCCGATACCCACATTGTTGTATGCTGATGATTCAGTCATTTTAGCACGGACCCTGAACCAACTTCAGATACAAATCAATAAATACGCAACATTCATGGACACACTTGGCCTCAAAATAAACATAAAGAAAACTTTCACAATGCATATCGGTCCCAAGGTCAAAAACCCCAAAGCGATAATGGTTGACAAAACGAAACTGGAAAAAACCTCAGTCTACCCATACCTGGGAATCTTAGTGGACGAAGCAATGAACTGGCGTAAGGCAATTGACGCCAGAAATCTTCACTTCCAACGGGCAACATCGGCATTGATTTCTTTCTCGAGGAAATTGGGGAAACCAGCGCCACCCGAACTCCTCACTATATATTATGCAAAATGCCATAGCGTGGCTACCTATGGAGCTGGAGTCTGGGGTCATGGACGCATAGATCAGCTACAGGTAACCGAAAATGGCTTTATAAAATACATTTTAGCTCTCCCTCAAAGTTCCCCGATACTAGCTTCGCACCGCGAGCTTGGCATGGAATATATTATTGACACTATCCGCTGCCAGCCAATTTTACTGTGGCATCGAATATGGACCAACCCTGAATGTCACTTAACTCGCTCCCTCATCACAGACTGTTTAGCCCTGACAAACTGGCGAAAAATTCCTTGGTTAACCTACATATGGAACTTCTTTAAAGACCTGGACCGCGAGTCCTACTTCGAAGATCCTGCTTCAGTAGAAGACATTTCCAGGAAACAGTTAAAATCAATGTGTCTGGGTCACCTGAGGGACTTACGAAACCAGGCAGAGATCTCAAAACCATCAAACGAAAAAATCTGTGCTCAACAATCTGGCAAAGGCATACAAGCCTATCTGACGTATTTCTTATCAAACCACGAAAAGTTTTTATTAACAAGACTTCGCTTTAACATCTTTTTCCGTTTAGTCTCATTTCCTGAAACTCACAATTGGTCCCGCAACCTGATGAATTGTCCCTGCGATGGAATTTCCCAACAGTCAACGATCCATGTTGTTTTATTTTGCAAATACTATAAACTTCCACGGAAAACGTGGATTATTCCACTTCTTCGATCCAGTGGCCATAGACAATGCTATTCCACGTTTCTCTATTTGCAATCTCTGAACACACCACATGAAGCTAAACTTATAGTGACTTTTCTTAAAGCAGTCTTAACAATACGTCGTAATGTTCCAAGCTAACTAGAACCATTCGGAACTGCAAACTTTATCTTTTACTAAAACTCTTTTATATCCTGACTTATTTTTAAACCTATTCGTGTATTGATAACTTTTTTTTTTGTATGTACTTTTTATGATTATACAAACTGATAATCGAATAAAAGTTGATGAAACTGAAACTGAAACTGTATGGATACTTAGTGGGAAGTGTTTCCATGTTGTGTGCGATGACCACCGATGTGCTGTCATCATGGAATGGAAAAGGGCGGTAAATGAAGAGGGGTGAGAGACAGATACGGGTTTTATTGTTTTCAGTAAACTGGGAGCTTTGAGCAGCTCGGTAGGTCCCGTTTATGGTATATCTCATAGTCTAGAGTGAAGAAAGGAATATCAGTAGGAATCCAATACATGTCTTATAAGACAGAGCAAGAATTTGAAGTAAAAACATTACTCTGGAAATGAAAGAAAACAAGAAATTAGTATTTATGTATGTATCAATCCTTGAACACAAACCCCTTGAAAAACCTCTTCGCAAGAATCCATTTTCTTTGCACTGTAGAAGGTTTCACAAGCCAAGTGGGAGAAGATTCTCAAAAGTCTGTTTTTACTACAGTGCACTGCTAAAAAGAGGGCAAAAGGCACATCTTGTGGATGCGCAAATTTACAAAACAGAATTGGTCCTGCAGAAAAAGTGTGTATTTGCAGTTTGAGTCGTGGATACACAACTGACAAAACTTGCACTTGAGGCTTGCCCAGGGTGTGGCAGGTGTAAATTGAAACCCATTTCATTTATGGGGAAATGGACTGTTATCTATGACTAGTGCGCACCACTCCTGACACAGGGCTGCCTCAGTGTCAGACACAATGTAGGCAAGGGATAGAAAAGTCCTCTATCTGGGAATGAAATGCAGATCCCGTACAACACCAAACAAAAAAAAAACATGCATAGAGAAAGTCACATTTATTTCGCCACCTATTACTTACCGTTGGAAAATATAAATATAGGCCATGAGACGTATGCGCCCTTTCGATATAAACACAACAATGTGCTCCCACGTGTGATGTGGTCCACGGACCAGTGCATGCAGCCTCAGCTGATTCCCCTCAACATCTCTATGTCCCTTGTGAGCTAATGCAAAGCGCAAGAAGGTGGTGCAATGCTTTATCTTCAGCCCGGCCGTCTTCCTTACAGGGCATCATTATCACAGTAAAAAGTTAGAGATGCGTGCTTCATGCAATGCGGTTTTTAGAAATGTAAACTTAAGAGCATGTTTTTAAAAGAGCGGGATGTAGTTATTTCAGGGCAGCACTTTATCTGCTGACATCGTCTGCAGACGATGCTTCATTTGAGGGAGAGACATCAGACATCAGCATAACATTGGAGCACAAAGTGCTGCTAGCTTGACACCTCTGCAATCAGTCCTAGCAATCCGCCTCTTGCTTTATTCAACATAAACAGTACGCTAACCCCTCAGTAGCCTGCCAAATTATGGTTTTATTCTTTGTATTCTGCAAACGGTAGTTGTGATTTTTCTGTTACAAATACAGGACTAATAACATTAGAATGCAAAATAAACCAGATGTGTTGAGGTACGATTCTTTATTTCTTCAGAACTGTATATGTATGTGTGTATTTATATAGCACACAGCTAGCCAGTGGCAACGCAGAATAGTACAAGGCAAAACAAAAGGAAGATAATCAGAGGTTATAGAGTGAACATCTGGGTTCAGAAAGAGGGAAGGGGACTACCTAACGGTACAGTGAGATGTAGTGCTGTCTATGTGCTGTCAGATCGTTTGTAGTTTTACAGTAAAGAATAGGTTATGGTGTTGCACTTGCAGCCTGAGTTTGAGGTTGGTAGATTTTGATTTTTTTTAATAGCATTCTACTTTAGTTGGGTTCGCTCATTGGTGGTGTTGGTGTTGCATGCATGCCTTTTAGAAGTGTGGAGCCATCAGTGGATTTCCTTTTCTTCCTTATTGATAAAGGGAACACTTGTTGTCATTGAGGTCTCCATCAAACAAGGGTTCCAGTGGTTTGGTAAAACATTACAAATGGAATTTAGTGAGGTAGGTTCTACCAAGTCTCACATCCAGAAATAATTAATAACAGACTTTGAAATGGGTGCCTACCAGGCCCTATATCCATGTCCTTTACTTTGCAGGAAAAAGCACTGATTGTTTTTTAAGTAATAACAATAAAAACCCGAAAGGTAATCAATGTCATTAATACAGTCCCTGTTTACAATTCACATTTTACTTTATCTCACATTCCCTAAAAGTTTTTTTTCTTCCTAGATATTGGTTTTTTATAGATTGTTTTCTTACAATGTAGAACTCTAGCCTAGTGCAAACTGTGAACATAGTTGCCTTATGGAGTCTGGGTAAATTCAGGGTGAGGGTGGATATTCATCACAGGTTATGATTGAGAGCTGTGGAGTTGAGTATGAAATGCAGTGAGACTTTCTCACACTGCTTATCACCCAGTCATGAATTGTTCAGACTACATGCTCATCCAATCCTTGGCCTCTCTGCATAACTCACACATTGATGGTCTCTTATGTGACAAGTGTAATTACCAGTTTGTATGAAAATATGTAAATGAGGTACACTGCTGTTGAAATATTGACAGTAACAAAGGAAAATAAAATGCTATTTTTATAGGCAAGAAGAAAGAGAGGGAGTTTGTGTGTGTGAGAGAGAGAAGGTATAGTGAAGGGGAGGTGACACAAGAAAATATAAGAGGAAGGAGAGAATTAAGAGTAAAAACAGAGGAAGGGCATTACATATAATATATGCAGATTGCCTAATCAAGTGAGAAACTATAGAGGAAAGTGGTGTGCAGGGGAAACAGGAGTGGATGAGACACTCTGAAGACCACTACTTTTTCCACCACTTTCATTAATATTCAGTTTAATTTACCTTCTCAAATTTACAGAATTGAAACATTTTCAATTGTAATATTTAACCCCAAAATCATTGATGTCACTCATATTTTTGATACTGTTAATATGCCTTGGAAAAGCTAATAGGTCTGACTCGTGTTAGGCGTGTGTTTGCTGTTGTGTGAAATGTCCGGATGCAATAACCGAAAATTAACAAAGAGGCACTAAAATCAACATGAGGTTGAATGGGATTTGAAGGACAAGATTATAGTTAACATGTTTTACACCACATTGTTGATTACATAAGCTACACCTCTTGGAAAGGATTGCTAGTTAACTTTTTTTTTAGCCAGGCTCCTTCTACGCACCCTCCATCGATTTACATGTTTTCATTGGAGTATGGATGTTTGCATGATTTATCAGGAATGCATTTATGTAGTCAAGAATAATACCAACTTCAGAGAGCTGGGGGGATACGTTGGGTTTAATGGAGCAGGAGCAATGCTCAAGTAGTAGATTGTCAATGGAAGTGTCCTGGAAGGATCTGAAGATTTGCTGTTCACTTTTGGGCGGAAGTCGATGTGTCCGTTGACTGTGAAGCAAGCTGATTAAGATGGGGAACGTGTTGTCCCCGTTGAGTGGTATCCGTTGACGTGTATTGAATGGTCGGTGATGTTGAGGGATAGTGAGGATGTGGTCTTTGGAATGACTATATTCAATGAAAAACTGAAAAACTTTGATTTTCCTAAAGGGGTTCAAGAGGGTGTCAAATGCTTTCTATGTGCTTGAGTTATCAGGGAGTTTGAAGTTACTGACGAGAAAGGTGTGGTGTGTTGATTGGATGAGGTAGTGAGAAGGTCAGGTTCATTGCTCTATCTGGGAGATCTGTAGCTGAAATACAAGGTGCTTGATTGTGTAGTGTAAAGTGGGAAGTGGTGTGTTAAGAGCATTAAGTATTTCATTTTAGTTTTTTTGCAAATGATACAAGGCCAGGCAGGATTTGTTGATGCCCACAAGCTCTTCTCCTTTGTAGTTGCATGATCGGTATGTTGAATATTTGTGCCTCTGAGTAAGAGGATGCCTAGGAATTGTGAGAATGGGGCCAGGTTCTATGATGAAGAATGCTCTGAAATTGTGGCCTGTCATAAGGTCTGCATTAGCTGGAGCTTGGTTGGCAGCACAGTGTGCTCTAATGAGCATGAGTTGAGATGTGTGTTTGGTAGTTTGTGGATTTGTGATGTTTAGTAAGTTGTAAATGTGGTTTGAATTTTGTGTTGTGTGGGTATGGTATGTCTATGATGTCTTGATCTGGATGTGATATAGGAAATAAGTAGTGTTAGTGCTGGGCGAGGCACATCATATAGGTGCTTGGCACTGTTGAGGTTGGGGCAGTGGCTCTGGCCCTAGGGCATACCAGCTGAAGGCAGACTGGGAAGTGTTAATGGTTTCAGTATACCTATGAGTGACATACTAATGCCAAACATGTGACACATTAAATCATGACACTTTATAGTGCGTAAAACCAAGCAGTGAGGTCCATGTAAAGAGATGCATATCAGAAATGACCCACTTTTGAGCTTTGAAAAGCTCTAAAAGGATATTGAAATTACTACAACCTCCCCCCTCAAAACAAAAGGTCAATAACCCAGTTCCCCTTTCTAAGATGATCATACTGAAAACAATTTTCCATGTTGTCAACGAATACTGAGAATTGTACTAAAAATTCTTTCTCACCTTCAGCTTTTGACCTTGCAGAATGTCAAAACTTAAAATAAATGACTACTATTTTTTTCTGCTAAACTTGGGTGTCAATTAACCCAATTTCTGACCACTATGGTGTATTTCAACATTTCACCAGTCCGTGACAGAGCCCCAGCTGGGTGCACTAAAACAACTCTTACTTCTTGTCTTTTCCTGTAAAGTCTGTGCATGATTCAGTTAGATATAAGTCTGAAACCACATAGGCACTTAGCCTACTGGGGCATAGCTGGATGGCAGTGTCCTTGCTGCAGCAGTTAGTAGTCACTGGTGACCGCCTATGCCTTCTCTAGCGATGATGTGTTTACTTGTCAGTGTTTACACCACAAATGCCTTTGTGATTGGCTGCTATTACTGCTTATTATGGGTAATTTTTAATTGTGTGCACTGTTTAGGAATTGGATGTGATGCAATAGTTGTTGTTGTTAATGTTCCATTATGAAGTGCAACATAGATTGGTTCCAATGACTTAATAAATCCCAAAGGTTTTTAAGATAGCATTCACGCACCCCACCTGTTGACTTTTGAAGTTTTATCAAAAATCGCATTTTGTGCAGAGATTTGTGACACCACAGTGCTGGGGTTTAGTTGCCACTACTCATTTGCCCAGGTCCCACCAAAAAGTGATGTATTCCTCAAACAAGATGGAAGCTGGACTGACTTAACTGACAGTCATACCGTATGCATACTGATCCTCCCCCTTGACTCCATGTATGGTCAAAAGAGGTAGCTACACCAATATGCATTCTTTCCAGTAAAATGTGTAGAAGTGGCCGTAAGGTGACTGTTAACTATAGAACAGACCTCTAATAAGAAAACCTCCTTTCTATGTAATCTCTATTAACAGTGCACAACACTGACCGCACAACATTCTAGGCAGCTTTATTTAATAAAAGACAGATTGGTGTTAATTGTTCCCTTTGTTCCTAGCATCTAGCATTCAGTATACACACATTCTTGTTGTACATAGCCTCCCTACATCGTCATTGGCACATGAAATCACAGTAGATGTTGGAACACCCAGGATAGCATGCTGCATCACTACCCCTTGGCGTGCTGCTGTTGGCCGTCGTGAAAACTACCCTCCCCAGTGCTGCGCACGATCAACGGCCGACGCAGCCCCGCCCACCCTTTTGAACGCCGCACCGCGGTGGAAAAACCGCCGCTGTTAAGGCATTAAACACGTATAAGGTAACAAAGGCAAGATCTATTGGCTATGACAATGCTTGTTTTGTAGGAACCGGGAGAGTATGTGAATTGCCCAGAATCACAGAATGTTGAGCTGACATGCCACATACTCTCCCAATTAATTTTAATGACAAATAAACCTCAGTATGACTTTGCCTGCATTTCTAAATTACACAAATTGCTTTTATTAATGTTTACAAACTCGCTAAAAGAGTTAGACTGGGTTCAGGCTCTGGGTGCTTAAACCTCGTTCTGCTCTGTGTCCCAGTCAGTCGCATCTCATGTTGCCTTTCCCTGCAAAGGTGTCGTCTTTTCAGCAGGGCCCATCCACCAGTCTGGGAGAGTTTCCTGTTTAGGTGATTCCAGCACACTGGCCTCTTGACGGGCTAATGTCCCTTTTGTTATGCGCGAAGGTGAATCTGCATATCTAAGCCCGGCCATCCTAAAACCATACAGGTTTTTTTTTCTTCAAGGCCACCAGAATAATCATTCCGAGGGGCAGAGGAAATGCTATTCAAACTGGGGAAAGTGCGGCTCTAGTGCTAGTAGGAACAAGGCTGGGGAGAGTGGGCAATCCTGTCTCGTACCTCTCTCTAGTGTTAGTTGTTCCGATGTGCCACCTTCAACACGACCCGTGCTTTGGGCTCTTTGTACAGGGCCATCACCATACTTCTGTATTTCTCCCCCAGCCCAAACTTCTGCATACATAGGTCTAAGTATGGCCAGGAAACCCTGTCGAAGGCTTTTTCTGCGTCAAGTGCGATGATGACCGCGGGGTCAGTACTGTTGGGCTTGTGGTTGATAAGGTGGCAAAGAAGCCTAGTGTTGTCTTGGGCCAGCCTGTTCTTAATGTAGCCTACCAGCGAGTTGTGAATTAGGAATTGAGTCTGCTTGCCAGTATTTTGGCGTAAATTTTGCAGTCCACGTTGATTAGTGAGATTGGCCTGTAGTTTTGGGGGTACTGTGGATCTTTCCCTTTTTTGGGTATTACTAAGATGTTGGCCTCTGCCATTGTGTCTGTCATGCGGCCTTTGTGTACACAGTGTGTGAACACTTCTACCATAGTAGGTTTTAATTGCTGTAGGAAGAGCTTGTAGAAGGCTGCCGTATATCCGTCAGGCCCCGGCCTCTTGTTCACTTTGAGTGTCTCTACCGCCTTCTCTACTTCCGCCCCCGTTATGGCTTGTTCTAGGGATGATCTCTGGTTCTCTGTTGGCGTGGGTAGGCTCAGTTTGCTCAGTAGGCTCGCCCCCCCATCTAACGCTAGATCTTTGTCTGCCTTGTATAGGTTACCATAGAAGTCTTTGAATACTTCCAGTATCTCCTTGTTTGCTGTGTGAGTCTTTTTGGTTGTGTCTGTTATTGTTGCAATAGAGTGCTGCCTCTTCTTTGCCTTTAGATATGATGCTAGGGCCCGCCCGCTTTGTTGGCTGTGCATAGGTTGATGGCTTTATATTTATTTATCCATGTGCCAGCTCTTTCGCTCAGAATCTTGTTGAGTTTGTATTTCCTCTTTGTGAGGTCAGTCAGCGTGTTGCCGTCCGCAAGGTTTGCACAGTGTCCTTTTTCTAGGTCCCTGATCTCATTCTCTACTTCTGTTACCTGCCTATTCCTTTCTCTGTTCATCCTGGCCTTGATGTTTAGGAGTTTGCCTCTTATCGTAGCTTTGAGTGCGTCCCACAGAATGGCCGTGTCTGTATCTGCGTTGTCATTGAAGGAGAGATACTCCTTGATAGCCTCCTCAATCTCATCCCTGTTCGTGGGGTGTTTGAGGATGTCATCATTTAGCCTCCATCCACGGCTTGGTTGCTCATTGTGTCGACCACTAAGGGAGAGGCTGATGTGTGCGTGGTCTGATATTGTTATTGCTTCTATCTCTGTCTGGTCTATGACTTGTGTGGGATGCTGACATAAATATGTAATCTATTCTGCTGTATGCATTGTGTGGATGTGAGTAGAACGTGTGTTCTTGCGCGTCTGGGTGTTGTAGTCTCCAGGGGTCCCTAAGGTGGAGTTTGGAGCATAGGTTCTCTGGTGTCTTCTGCTCCTGGGGTCTGTGACTCTGCCTGACGTGGTGTCTGCCTATGGCCTGGTCCAGCACTTGGTTCATATCTCTGGCCAGCATTAGTAGGTCGTCCTGGGGGAGGTTCCCTAGTTTGCCTTCCACCCCTTCCCAAACGTCTTTGTTCTCTGATTTTTGCCCGTATATGTTGGCTATGTGTATGATTTCATCCTCTCTCTTGAGACTAGTTATCAGTACTCTCCAATCCTCATCAGTGTATTTCTCGTGTAGGGTGAGGTTGCTTTTCTTGTGTATTAGTGTGATGACCCCTCTTTTTTTATGTATGGCTGGTGAGCAGAAGGAGTCGCTAATCCAGCTAGCTCTGAGTCGCTGTGCGTCCTCCTCCGAGTGCTTCGTCTCCTGGAGAATGTACATGTCGCCCTTGAGCTTCACTAAGTAGTCAAGTGTCTTTTTCCGTTTTACCGGATGGTTGAGACCTTTGACATTCAGGGACACCACCGTTGTCTGATTTCAGCTGGCTATATGATTGGGCAGGCATTGCTTGTGTGTTTGTCGTGTGTCAGTGTGGTGTTCTCCCTCAAAAACGTCCGTCTTTGGTTATTCGGCATTGTTGCCATTGGTCCCTGAGCTTTGATAGTCAGCCCTGGAGGCTCTAAACCGTTTGCGGCTAGGGTAGCTCTGTCTTTAGATCTACAGGGAGTGAGGAAAGGGAAAAGTAAAGTAGGAAAACAGAGAGCAAGAATCACATACCACTGTACTTGATGGCCCCCCTTCCCCCGTCCCCCCTCCTCCCTCCCCCCCTCCTCCCCTGTGCTTTGTGCAGTAGGCGTGCGACAGCAAGGACCCCCCTCCCTCCCCCCCCCGAGTCTAGTCCTGGGCTTAGTCCCCACTGTTTCGTCTGCACGCGGTGCACTTGAGATAAAAGGATATGAGTTCCGCTTCATTCAGTTCCTCGTCCTGGCCTTGGTTGCGCGTTCTAGATGTTTGCCTCTTATTGTTATTTTAGGTCAGGGTTCCAGTCAATGGCCTCTGCCGGGCATTCATGAAGCTCTGCAAGGTGATGAGGTAGTTCGGCGCGAGGAGGTAGGATCATAGATAGCGATGAGGTAGTTTGGTTCAGTGAGGTAGATGTGCAAAAGCGATGAGGTAGTTCGGTTCAAAGAGGTAGATTCTTAACTAATGTAGAAAGGTAAACTGTAAGAAGGCCAGGTCGGATCTTCTGGGATTGTTCCACAAATAGGTGTGGTGTTATGGTCATTGAGGACTACATGGTCGTGTTCACGTACCGGTTCCGCCCTCCGCATTTTCTGCCGGGGCTCTTCTCTTTCCTGTGACTGGGTTTTGGGCCTCCATATCCTCTGGCACTGAACCCTGTAGGTAACGTCTAAGCTCGCTGGGGTCCTCTAAGACAAGTGTTCCTTTTCTGTCTGTAATCCTCATCCTGGCCGGACCGGCTAAGCTGAAGGTGATGATGTCGCTTCTGAGCTTGTCTCTTAGGGCTAGGAAGCCTTTCCTGACTTCCACTGTTTGTCTTGAGAAGTCCTGTGTGATGACTATTTTGTTTCGTTCCACTTCATGTTCTGGCTTTTCCTTGCGACCGCAAATGTTGCTTCTGTGTGGTTCGCTCGCAATGGTTTGCAGATGATGGGGTGCGGACCGCGTCCTTGCTGAGGTTTGGTTGCTGGCACTCTGTAGGCCTTGTCTATCTCGAATTGCTTGTCAAATTTTAGGCCCGTCAGCTGCGGCAGTAGGGCCTCAGTAGGGCAGCGCAAGACCCCGGAGCATCTTCCTCTCCTTCAGTCACTCCTAGGATTCTTATGTTCCCCCTTCTGCTTCTATCGTCCTGCTCAGCCAACAGCTTCTGGATGTGGTTGGAGGTCTTCATCACAAACCCTAGTTCCTTGTGCATGAGCCCACTGGTATCTTCAAGGTCTCCGATCCTCTTCTCAGCTGCTTCCAGTCTGCAGTTCGTTTTACTCTGGTCCGCTCTTATGCCTGCCAGCTCCAGTTGCATGTTATCTATCATTTTTTTCATTGCTTTAGCCAGTTCGTTCCCCTCCTTTATTTTCTTTAGGATCGTTTCTAGCGTGGTTTTGTTCCTGAGGTCGTTTTTGAGCTTCGATGGGGAATCCGGCTGATCCTTCCTTACTTTTTTGATGTCATTGTTGGTTTTGCCGTCATGTCCTGCCATTTCGCCAAATCCACGTCTGGCCAGGTAGGTGTGGAGTCTGTCTCCTCTTTGTTGTTCAGTTGTACTCCCTTTATTGGCGTTTGGCCTGTCTAGCCAGAATCTGCACGGCTCTCTGATTGTCCTCGTTCTTGTCTTAGCCCCCACCAGCTCCGGTGCCACCGTTTGGCAATACGACCTCCTTGTCAGTCGTGTGTGTTTTTATTTGGTGATCGCAGCCGTAGGGGCATCGCTGGCTGGTCCTCTTGTCGGCTGCTGGCTTAGAGAGTGGCCTATGTCTGCGATTGTTGTGGTTTCCAAGGGCTCCCTCCCCGCTGCAGCCGAGCTACCAACTGTTTGCGTGGGTTGTGTAGTCCTCAGCAGGCAGCCTCCGTTTCTGTTAGTTCCTTCTAGGCCTCGCTTCCGCCCTGCTCCCCTGAGTCTCTATTAGGTACAACACCGAGATTGCTGGCATCCGCTTAGGTGGGAACACAGTGAAGCTGGCAGCATATGCTGATGATATTCTGATCATAACCAAGAACCCTACAGAATCAATAGCAGCACTAATGAACACCATTGAGAGGTATGCGGGAGTCTCGGGATATAAACTGAATAAGGACAAATCTGAGTGCAAACCCAATGAACTTCCACACTACAAGTGCAGTCCTAGGTGAATCAGGCCTAGCATGGCAAAAAAAGCACCTGAAATACCTTGGCCTCCACTTCGGCAGAGACCTCAGGGCGTCGCTTGACCATAATGAGGAAGCCACCCTAAAAAAGGTAAAAGAGAAATTGAACTCTTGGTCACCCAAACACATCAGCTGGTGGGGCAGGGTAGAGACAATCAAGATGATGGTCACACCCTTGATTAACTACATGATAGGTATGCTACCACTAACACTGACGGACGACTTCCACAAACAGCTAGGCAATATGATCAACACATTTTTATGGAAAGAAAAGAGACCCAGGATAAGCCTGCAGAAGCGAAGGCTGAACAAAAGCTTGGGAGGGCTAAACATTATAAGTTTCAAACTATTCCAAACAGCGTGCTTAGACAAACAGGGTGCCCACTGGCTCACCCCCAACCAGGAGTACACACCAGTGTGGCTAGCACTGAAGAGGGCGACCCTGGGAGGACTAGACCCCATAGCCATGCTCACAGCAAGCAAACACCCAGAGACCAGGAACACAGTCCTCAGAAACACAAAGGCCGCCCTCCTAAAAGTATACAAAGATGGAACAGACAATCAGGAATACTCGGTGGGAATCCATCTGGTTTAACTCTAAGGTCCAATACAAAGGGAAGATTCTAGACAACAACACCTGGTATGGGAATGGAATCTCTACCCCCACACAACTTGAAAAGAACACGACAGAACTAACTTTCGAGGCCCTAAAACAGGCCCATAATCTACCAACAGTAGAGTTCTATGAATTCCTCAAAATTAGAGCGGCCATCACAAAAGCAAACTTAGACAAAAAGGTGCCCTCCATCATACAATATATGCACAACTTGAACAAGATAGGTCACCAGACTTCCCACATGTACAAACTTCTAAGCCCCACGACATCGAACCTCAACACTAAGGCGGTAGGGTTCTGGGAAACGCTGCTAGAGAGACAACTGAGCGAGAGGGAAAAGAGCTGCTTGTGGATCTCGGCCTCCCAAAAGAAAGTCTCCCCCCAGGTGGCACTAACCAAATACTGGCTGCTACACAGGGCCTACTGGACACCGGCCTGCCTAGCGGAGGTCGGAATAAGAGAAAAGGACACCTGCTGGAACTGCCAAAGAGAGAGAGGCGACCCCGCTCACCTGATTTTTTTACTGCACCAAAGTTACGAATTTCTGAAAGAAGGTTAGGGACTTCATCACTAAGCTAGCAGGACGGGAAATACAACCAGGCTTTGTGGGGCTAGTCATGGACCCAGATTTAGACTCCAGGGGGGACAGAGACCTGATAGACCTTCTCCTCACTACAGCAGTCAAAACAATACTAGCGAACTGGAAAGACACGGGGAAGGCGACCTTCAAAGGCTGGGTGGGTCAACTAGATCACCTTCCACACAGCAAGGGACGGAATGTGGGCCTCGCTAGACAGACACTTGGGTCCAAATAAACCCCCATAGAAGCCGTTGCCCTCTGCCCTCCAAAGCCAATAATGGGCACTGGATGCTCACCGCGGAGAAATATCATACATCATAATGCTCTGTCTCCCCTCCCCCCACATCTACCTTCCTCTACTCCTCCTTTCCTCACTCCTCTCTTTCTTCTCAGTGAGGGTACAACAGTGTTACCTGGAACAAGCTACGCCAACCAGCTATTCGTGCGTTTTTTTTTCTTTTTCTCTTTTCGACTTACTTCAATCCATACGTGTCACTATGCCTTATGTAACCCCAAAGGCGTCTGTACTCACCCTCACGCACTGCTACGGCACTACTTCTGTACTTTATATATATATTATATATATATATTATATATATATATCATTTTTCTCGTACAGAAGTACAACGCACTCCACACAGATAAATTCGGACACGATGCCGTCTGCTAGTCAAATCCTGGGTTTATTTCATAACCACAAGCCAAAAACAAACCCTACGCGTTTCGGCGGACAGCCGCCTTGCTCACGTGAGCAAGGCGGCTGTCCGCCGAAACGCGTAGGGTTTGTTTTTGGCTTGTGGTTATGAAATAAACCCAGGATTTGACTAGCAGACGGCATCGTGTCCGAATTTATCTGTGTGGAGTGCGTTGTACTTCTGTACGAGAAAAATGGCATAATTTCGGGATCCTCCAAACCCGACCGCACCGCCAGTGAAGAGTCCCGGTTTTCATGGAGGAAGTGAAATATATATATATATATATATATATATATATATATATATATATATATATATATATATATATATATATATAATATCCTTCAATAAAATACTTTGAAATCAAACTGGGTAAAGTGATTCTTCAGTGAGCAGACTTGCAAAAGTGTTTTGCTTACATCCTTGTGCACAAACTTAACAGGTATTTTTTCCCAAACCATTTATGTCACGGACTCTGCTTTCATAAAGTACACATTTCAGGTAAGCGCTGAAGGTTCAGAAAAGTCCAGAACATTATGCAAGCAAATATCAAATAACTTGTATATTACTGTTCCTGAATTCTCGCTCGTAAGGATTGAGAAAGCTTTAAAACAGGCAATAATACCACTGCAATTTAAACTCAGTGCCAGTGCAAGTTTTGAAGAGTACCTGATATGCGCTTAGTAAAAAAGAAACACCTTTTATCACAGGTTTGTACATGTGCAAATGTTTTAGGACAGTATTACTCCATTCAAAATAAAAATGTAATCTAAAATCATTAATTAATTGTAAATTCAAAAACTTTATAAATAAATAAATTATATTACTTTTTTATAAACCATGTCTCCTATCGAAGTGGCATGTTAGGGCACTGTGCAAACGAAACAAAGCAAAAGTATTTTCTTTCAGATTAGCACTCACATTAAAATAAGAGCAATATGCATGCCCTTAAGTGGACCTGGTCTCACCGGTGCTCAGTTTTTTAAAGGAGGCCTCGAAATGGGTCTCTCTCTGGCTCTGTTTTGTGCCCTGGCACAGGCGGTTCATTTTTTTCCAACCACAGTGCAGCAGGCACATCGATGTGCGTGTGCTCACACTGCTCACTTCTCACTACTAGATAAGTTACGGCATAACGTCATGCCAGGTGAGCGTTGTAGGGGAAGGGAGATCCTTTAAAGGGTCATATTCTCTCTGCATTTCTCTTCTCTTTTTGAAACTCAGGAGCAGCAGCATTGTCGTGGTGTCACCAGGGCTTTTATTGGGAACTTTTTAATATTATATACAAGCTATGGTTGCTGCTTATTTATCTTATGCAACTAACAACCACTGACAAAACCAATAGTCCTGACTTGTTGTAGGTATGATATTACTTGTTGTATCATATATCTGGATGCAATGACAGAAATGGCAAAATACAAGTCGGACGGCACACACAGATTTTTAGTTTACGTTTTTAAGCCACGCCCTTAATTACGTTGACCACGCCCCTTTGAGAGAACCCCCAGTTTTTTCATCTCACTTAAAGCCCTGACAATAGGTTAAACCATGGGTTAGCTTGATATGATTTTAAAATGAGTGTGTTTATGGTTGTCCAAATGGTGAAGGGTGTATGTAAGTAATATGCATGGTTGAGGGGACAAGGGGCCACAAAGTATGCAATAGCTTTCCAGCCTGATATCCAGCACCGCAGCTCCATGGTGTCTGCTATGTCTTACCATGCACCACTAAGTATCCATGTGGCAATGTAGAGTGCAACCCTGGAGCAATTGAGCTTTCAGCAAGGGTGGGGGCACTACCTAATGATCCTGGATCAGTTACACTGAATCAGGAGGTTTGTAGATGGTGAATCCCATCATGTGTAGAAGTAGTGTTCTCCGAAGAGATGTCAGGGGTGTGTGCTCCATAGAAGGCCACCAGTAACACCCTTAAATACTCAGTGATTACTGTGTTTTTTCGGTCAAAGCAGGGATGAGGAACAGTACTCTTAGGTGGTTTTCCATTGTTAATGCCTTCAACACTAATGAATGCAGTGAGACACCTGGCTAGAAAATGCAGAGCGGTGTGCCTTGAGCACTCCTGAAATTTCAAGAGTGGCTTGAAATGCAGAAAAAAGAATGGTCTGAAATGATGCAAGTCAAAGGATGTGATAGAGACACAGCACTGTTGGCCATGTACATACAGTCTAGTGAAACCTAGGCTATTACGGAGACTGGATAATACCCCTTGAACATGATAGAAGCCCCACGCTGGGATGAAAAGCCTGAGGGTGGGATGCTATCTACAGGCCGGCTTTAGAGTGGTGCAGCTGGTGAAGCCGCACCTGGTGCTGAGCTCAAGGGTGGGCTGTGTTTAGAAGTAACGTATGAGCTTAAAAGCACCTGCTGCAAAGTTCTTTGTGTGTACATCAGTTTTCAGACAACAATAAAAATGTCAAGATAACTCTGGTGATTAATCTTCCTGCTGGAGAGAGTTCAGAGTTTTTGCTAGTGGCAGTTTTGATTCAACTGAAAGTAGGGCAGAGGGTTAATATTGGGGGTGGGCATGACTCGCGTAATTAGTGTAGCGTAATCAAGTGGAATTCTGTGAGATTATGCATAATTATGCAAAAAGAGTAATTCCAGGTTTAGTGCTATTTCATAATGCAAAATACACCCTTGCGTCCAAAAATGAGCATAAGAAATCTTTTTGTGTTAAGAAATAGTGCTAAATGCAACAGAACACGAATAGCAAGGGAAAAGAGCCGATCATGCTTGCGAAATGTGCTCCTGGGGTAGGTTTTTCAAAAAATGTACGTCCCCGTATTTAGCACTATTGTCTTATTGCCAAATGCCCCCCAAACAGCCATAATGGGCGTGAGAAGGCATTTTGTGCTAAGCAGTAGCAATGAATGTGCTGTTGCAGTTGAATTTTCCCTCCAACTTACTCCCAGGTTTTAGCGCTAAATTCCATTTTAGATGCAAGGATGCATTTTACATTGAGAAATAACAGTAAATGCAGCAGAACACAAATAGCAAGCTCAACCAGCCACTTTCACTCACTAAGTGTGTTCTCCTGGTAGGATTGTTTTTCTCTAAATTACTCTTAGTTACGCGAACAAAAGGATTGTATTTTATGGGAGTTGCTCTTGTTGCAGAGATCTTTTTCTTACTTGCAGTTCATAAATTACAAAATTAAATAGCACAGTGACCAAAGAACTTTCATCAAAGGGCTGCGTGTAAACTGTATGGTATAGGTTAGAGTGTTATGTTTTCCCCCTGGACTTTCATTATCCTATTATTGCTAAAAACTGTTTGTTTGGATAGTAGTAGATTTGGATTAGAAAATTGTACCCAACCACTTTGGTATGTTTTAAATCCTGAGTTTGTGTGTCTCCAGAAAAAACACTCAATGGATGACCTGCGATTCCTACACCTCGTAATCCTTAGTGTCTTTTGTAGCATTACCTACAGACTAATTTAGAATTGTATGATTCATTGTCTCTGTATAATGTGTGTGATGTATAATGCTCTGACAACCTACACTAGTATGAGTGGTGCAATAAAAACAAATGCATGTGAAAGAGGGGCTATGAAGAGATGAGGGGCACATTTGAAGGGTTGTAGTTAGGTCATCCATGCAGAAGGAGGTCATGGGGGGGCACCAAAAAAGACTGTTGCACCAGGCACCACCAGCACTGAAGTCGACTCTGGCTAGCCAGTCCACCAAAGGATGGTCAGAGTCTTGGAGTGAATTGACTTTATCATAGCGAAAAAAGACAAGGGCTCTAAGCACTGGGCCTGAATAGTCCTCTAAGTTATTTGCAAAACATGATCAGAATCATTTACTTTATATCACAGTGCAGTGCACCATCATTCTTTAGTTGAAGATAAAGATCACATAGCAATAGGGAAGTGTTCCAACTCAAATAGATTTTAAAAATGCTCATAAAACCACAATTTCCAGACACAACAGACTAAATTCAATAGCAGCATGATGTAAATAAGTTTTTATGTAGAGAAAAGGTTAATTTACATTTAAAATATTTGGATAAATAAAGGATTATGGAGCTTTCCCTTTGAAATGTGCATCCTTTCTGCTGCTAGTATTTGTTTCTGGTGAGCAATGTGTGTTTAAATGCAAAGTGTGTTTAGGATTGCAGTTCCACCTCCTGCCTACAGGGACAGAGTGAGCAAAAATATAAACACACTTTATGAAACAGGTCCCCACAAGGCAATTTTTTCAAAAGTTGTAGAAATTGACACAGATGTTCCTGAAGTCATTTTTAGGTCTCGTCCTATTAATCGTGCAAGCGAAAATAGGATGAGAGTATTGAGGGCAAAACAAGCTCTGAAACTACCAGGCGGATTACATCGAGTGCATGTGCTCGTGAACGCGCTTACCATTTGCTCCCCGAGCCGCCTCACAGCAATGCCAAGCCATCAGCCTTCCTCCCACAGGCATCTGTTGCATCCCCAGCGTGCGCAGTGCGCATTCGGCCTCACTTCTCCTCCCCCCTAATTACATCCTTGCTGTTTCACACTTCTTTCACGGCCGCAAGGCCGTGCTTCAAAGGGATCCGCTCCCCCGCCCCTAAAAGCTTCTTTTGGCAATGTTTTTGTTTGCACATCCGATTTATGCACGCTTTACTGGTATTGGCATTTCCCTTCTAGTGAGCCACTGGTTTGCATTTTCACCCACTTACGAGATTCCCTCCGCGGAATTCTACTGATTCTACTCTGCACAGGACAACTTCCCGACAGGGAGTCAGTGGGTTTATCAACTGACGTGATGCTCATATGCACCTACTGGCATCACTTGAATCCAGCACGTTTTTTCATCATCTTGGTTTCACTGTTTTACCCCACATATCCACATATAACCAAAGGAGTGTTGTGTATAGTACATGCGTAGTGGTGCGCCACAAGCACGATTGTGGGCTTTATAAAAGAGCAAACAGTTGCTGCTTAGCATGCGCGCACTCCCCTCCCCACCCCTCCCATTTGTTTACTTCTTCAAGGCTCAAGCCCGCCCAGCTGCAAGAGTTGCCTTCTGTGTGTGCGTGCATGTTATGCCCCATTTGGCTTGCCCGGTCGCCCCGCTCTTGCTCTAACACAAGCTATCCCACTCTTTCTTCTGCTTCTACAAACTTCTCTCGTGCTAGGCTGCCCCCTAACATCCCTATGCTTCTCTGCTCTCCCTCCTCCGTCAGGTCATGCCCTTTGCCCCCTCCAGGCTCCACTTTTCCGCTCCCGTTATTGCCCTGAAGTCTTCCTGACCCTTTCCCCACTCTGTCTCCGTTCTGCGCCTTTCATCTTCCCCCGATGTCTCCTGTGTTCTCCGGTATCCTTTCCGTTCTTTCTTCCTTGTTTTCTTGTTTCTTCACCTACTATTCGAGTTCCCATCTCACACCTCACCACCTATTGTTTTCTCTTCTCTTGCCCCTCTCCCATTTCTCAAACTCCCTAGTTCACTTAGCCCCGTATAGGTGTTGTCTCAGTATGCTGACTGGCTCAGCAGATCAGTTCTCCCTGCTGGGTCCGGCCCCCTGGCACCAGGCCACATTCAGCTCGGGTTCTTTTGTCTTTCCGGTTCTCCCTCGGACCCCCCACACACCACTTCCTGGGTTTCAACCCTCGGATCTGACAGCCATCCCTCCATCCCGTCCCGATACGCAAACAGTCAAGAACTGACTTGTAAAGGACATGTGCGTGCCCAAAATCACTACGTTTATTTCAATTCTGCATCCCTGGGTAAACAAGAACTCATTATTCACACATCCAGCCTTTACACAGCATATATGTAAAAACAGCTTGTGTACTTTTACACAATGTCGCACAGATTTCCTTCGCGGAAATGTGCCTTGACTTGTGGTACTACCAACAGAGGAGTAACCAGGGTACCAGGGGCCCGAATGCAAGAACGGAGAATGCACCACAACATCTCTCCATCTCCTGGTTTGGTAACAAAAATCCGAAATAAGTAGGGGGCAACGGGCCCTTTATACTGCTGAGCCCCGGTGTCACTGCACCTGCTTCACTCCTGGTAGATATGCCTCTGGGTAATGCGCACAGTGCATTTTGCGATCCCACGTGAAATAGATTGGGGAACAAATTGCTAATTCCGTAAACATATACAGTGAAAGGGAATTATTTACAAAAGGTTTGCGCAGGGGCTCAGCCTCATCATTGGCTCTCTTCTACTACCAACCGTGTCCCTTTTCCTTGTTGGCATTGGGCCCAGTGGCAACCTTGCTACAACATTGCTAACAAGCATTTGCAATTCAATAGGTATTTACGCGAGTTTAAGCTATTGCCATTGTAAATGACAATGTCTTTTATTTATGTTTTAAAAACCAATACCAAAATAAAAGGCGTAGCCATTTACAATGCCAATAGCTCAAACTTGCGTTACTGCGACACCTATTGCATTGCAAATGCTTGTTTAATCATTTAGAAGACATTACCTTGTGGGGACATGGGTCAGGTCCCCACAGTGCAATCAAGTCCCCACAGTGTGAGTGTGTTATCATGCCCAAGTCCCCACAAAGGGAGGGGGGGAGGAAAGAACGAAAAACACACACACACACACACACCCACACCCACACTCACACTCTCTCTCACACTCTCTTTCGCACTCTCTCTCTCACACACTCTCACTCTCCCTCACACACTCTCTCTCACTCTCTCACACACTCTCTCTCACACACACACTCTCTCTCACACACACACTCTCTCTCTCACACACTCTTTCTCTCACACACTCTTTCTCTCACACACTCTTTCTCTCACACACTCTCTCTCTCGCCCACACACACACACACACTCTCTCTCTCTCACACACACACACTCACTCTCTCTCTCTCACACACACACACACTCACTCTCTCTCGCACACTCTCTCACACTCTATACACTCCATCCCCAAGGCCTGCTTGACATCTAGAGTACTGGCACCTGAAGAAGTTTTCTATTTACTTTCTTTCTTGTCTCAAACCCTTTGTTTGGGTCTGACTTGGACCATCTGTGGAACAGCTCAGCTGCTAGGGAGGTTGTGACTCAGCATCACGGTCTACTTCCTTTCCTGTGGAAAGGCCACGGTGAGACTTTCACAATAGTAGAGGAGTGGTCCATGCAGGAATCGAAGAAGAATTGGTGTTTGAATGGCTCAAGTGATAGTACAGAGACCTCTATGACACTTAGTATGATTGAATATACGTAGCAGACTGCACAATACGTACATCAGCACCTCCGTGTCCGCAACCCTTAAGACATGGGATCTCTATGTTTTATTGCTTGGACATGTCTCGTATCTATTTCCTTACATGTCTATCCATACCAAACCTGACTCCTCCTCCGTCCTTGAAGGAAAGGCTTTCCATAATTGATGGGGGCTGTACAATGATCTCAGACATGTATGAAAACAGTGCCCCTAAGTCCTCTCTGCAATGCAAAGACTCTTTCCTGCTCATGTAGTTTGAGAAGCTCCACTATGCCCAGCTTTGACACTGGGTGACACCCTTCCCTCCGTGCTGGTGACTCTCCCCTCTGTAAATTGTCCTTGTTCAACTACTAAGCTAGAGATTGACAGAACAAAAATCATTGGCTTTAGTTGAATATTGGGACCAAAATATATACTGAGCCCCAAGGTACCAGCATAATAGTGGATGCTAATAACTCCTGAAGTCTCATCATATTTCGAACTAGCACCTTTTTCTTGTTTTACAGTATCAGTAGATATTTGGCAAATTCTTTTCTAACTAATAGATCCTTATGTTGGTCTGTAAACTAATTCCGATAAAAGTCAAATCCTTTGTAAATTGTAGATGAGATTTGCCTTTGTTTGGAGGGTTCTGCATAACGAGTAGCAATCATCTAAGCATCTGAACGGTTATGGTTTCAGAGAGTGGCGCCGGGACACTCTTTGTGAGTATCCGCGAGCTGTATAAATACCTAATTTCATTTCATTTCATAAATTTGAATATACTCTCACTCCTTTAGCATGCAAAAAAGCAACCACAGGAGCCAAACGTTGTTTTAAAAACTCAAGGACCTGATAACTCAAACAGAAGTACCGGAAATTGGTAATGGTGATTCTCTACCACAAATCCGAGAGATCTGATGCTCGTTCCATATCCGTATATATGGAAATACACATCATTTGGAAACAAATAGTCTCCCAGACAAGTTAGAGACAAAATAAACTGCAGTGTTTTCACTTTGAAATGACAATGCGTCAAGTAATTGATTAAAGTTATTAGAGAATCCGAACTGGTCAGGAGTTTACATTTGATTTTCCCACCAAAGAGTGTTGAATATAAACCTTAAGCTGCCCCCCTCAGGGAATCTGTCCTTTCCTTTGTTCACTACTAGAGACTACATTACTCTCTTTTTTTATTTAGGCGCTAAGCAAAGGAGTATTTCAACATATCTAATCCAGAGGTTCACCTTTCAATTATATGAAAAAAACTGATTCCAATATATGAAGAATATATTTGTCCACACGGTCTGTTTCCAAAAAGGCAAGAAAGAAATCCTCAGTCCTATTGGCATACCTCAATCTGCCTTCATAAAGTAATGCCTTTTGAGGTGCATCTTTGATTGTTCAATACAGCAGCTGCTGAAGACTGGTACTTGTCCTGGGCCCTTCCTTCAAAGGGCCTCCTTGACTGCTGAAATAGCTGTTGGCTCCTACCAAAATATTGTGGATTAAACAAGAGTGTGACCTTTATTTGCTACTTGGCAGGATGGTAACAAATAATCTCTATTCTTTACTGATTCAAACTGTGGCTCAAATAGCATAGAACCCATCGAACATGAAAAAGAGACACACATTGAGCTGCCTCCAACTTCCAAGAATGCAACTATATATGATGTCTTCGTGAGATGGCTGTTCTTGATGGTTTACTAAAGGTTACCTCAAACACAAGCCACACTTGTTCTTCCATCTCTGCCAGTATTGGAATCTGGTTTCTCTCCTTTGCATAACTTTGGAAAGATTTAAAGACTGATTATATCTTTATATCTACCATATGCATCTGCCCTTAGTACAAAATTGGTAGCTGCATAAGCACTCTCTAATGTCAAGTGAAGTGCCAGTGCAGACTGAGAACTACTAGGTAACAAAACTTCTACTTTAGTAATTGCAGGAAATTGCTACCTGAATCTGGGAAAGGCTAGTCTCCTACTCTTTTTCTAAAACATTCTACACTGCTACAAGAACCAGCATGGAATCAAACTCTTGAGAATGAAATCTGGCCATCTTCGTGAGCATCCTCAGTCTCTAGAGGAGGAAAGCCCAGATTCTCTATCATATGCTCTATCATATGCTCAAGAATCGTTCTCAATTCTGTACCTGTCACACATCTACCTTATGGTCCCCTTATCCCTTTCTGAAACATTCTGACTAGCATTCTTTCAGAATTCAACTTTCACTGCCTCATCAATCAAATCAAAGCCCCCTTGTCTTCATGAGTCTCTTTAGCCTATTTGTGTTTGGTCGCATGCTTCCCTAAAACGTTAATGCCCAGAAAAAAAAAGAATGCCACAAAATGTAGCGTCCTCCCTAGTCTGGTTCATGTAAATGAATCATGCCATACACAGAGCTCGGTATCACACGTCTTTATGCTCTAGAGTGTAAGCGTTAACTAATGCATATTGTGTCATGAATTTTATTAACCACACCCAATCACTTATGTCACTATACTACAGAGTCTCTTAGGGAACATAAGGATACCGCTCTCTATAATTTAGAAGACACTGCATCTCCCCCTTTGTTAAATAAAAAGATACAAACACAACATATATATAAAAATATCTATGCAAGTCTTTGAGGCACTTGAACCACTCTTCCAGATCTCATGGTGTGAGGCTGATAGGGAAGTAGGTCTGTAGGCACAGAAGTAGAAAAGAACGAACTTGTGCTCAAGTACCGCTAGCGCAATGCACTGAACAGCCTTCTTAAGAGTGCTCATAAAACGTTCAACAAAGCCATTAGCCTGTGTCCATAAAGGTGTGCTTTTCTGATGCTTGGTATTCAAATGAGCAAGAAAGTGTTTGAAATCCCGACCATTGAATGATTAGCTATTGTCAGATTTTAGAATGACCGAAACACCCCAGGTTTCAAATATGCCTTCTAGTCTTTCAATTAGTCTATCAGGAGTGATTAATGAAAGGTATTCCACCAGAGGAAACCTTGAGTACTCCTCTATAATTGCCATGAGCTAATGGCCATTTTCAAGTGTTCCAAAGAACTCAACTGTAATTTTCTTCCAGACGTGTCATGGAAGATCTGATATATTCAAAGGATGCTGTGTTGTTTTGGGAGATAAACCATTACACAAATGATAAGCCTGGGGCGTTTTCTTAACTTGCTTATCAAGATAAGGAAACCAAACATGGTCTCGGAGGGCTTGCGTTGTGGTGACAATTCCACGATGTCCCCCATGTACCTATTCAATGACTTGCTGTTGTAGACATTCATGAGCGATAATTCTTGACTCTCCCAAGATAATCCCTTCTTGTGTATTCTTGTCTCAGCTGCAGGACTGCTAGATATCACTGATGTTAACATACGCCTCTGCCATTTTGGAAGGGGTACCCTGGTACCACATGGGCGCTCGTGAAAAGCACCTGGCAGGGTTTTGATCTTTTCCTGGCCAACGCAGCATGGTGTAGTCAAACCTTTGAGGTTTCAACCTCCATTTCTCAATTCGAGGGTGCTTCTTGACCTATGGTTTGCCAAAGCTAGTTAGCAATGCTTGGTGTTCAGAAACCAATGTAAAATTATTTCCATACAGAAACACATGAAAGTGTTTTCAAGCCCACAGAACAGTTAGGCTACCTTTCTCAGGTTGCGCGTAAGCTCATTCAGTCTGTGACAAGCTTCGACTAGCATTAGCTACAATAATCATTTGTGAATTTACATTTACACTATGTTGGGCAAGAATTGCACCCAATCCCACTGGGCTGGCATCCACAACAATCTCTGTATGCAATTTCGGATCAAAGTAAGCCTTTTCAGTAGCCTTTTCAACTGCGTTATTTAATCATCTTGAAACTTTGAACAAACTCCCGTGACCACTTAAATGGAACACTCCATTTCATCAACTCTCTCAATGAGGCACTCACAGTGGTGAAATCACAGATGTACCTGGAACAGTAGCTGGCCGTACCAAGAAAAGAAAACAGCATGGTTACTTCTTGTGGAGGAGAGGTAGATAAAGCAGGAATCTTGGCTGGATCTGGAGTTATTCCCATTTCTTAGAAAATGTGCCCAAAGAATGTTAGTATTGTTTTGTGAAATTCTCCCTGTTCAACTTTCAATCTTTGAAGATCTGTGGAGTTGGACAGAGCCCCACTTGGCTGCTCCAGTGGGGCACCTCTTCAGGTATCAACAGATCCAGAAGCACAACCCTGAAGTGTTCACTTGGGCTGCTTCCCCTGCAGCTAAAAGCAGATGACTCACTTCTACATCAGTTCTAGTGAATGAAATTAATTTTTTTGTGCATTTAATGCTTTGCTTTCTAACACCTGGTTGGCCTCTGCCTTTTATCGCTTCTTTGCCTTTATCGACGTCTGATGGCAGCACCTAGGTAAAACTCTCCACTTTTTTCTCATTACTATTCGCGATTTCGGAGTGGAGATTTATACCTAGGTGTAGACTTGCATGTCTCCATCTTCTCCAATTAGGGAATGAAGCCGCCTACAATCGTATTTACAACTGCAAAGTTAATACCAATAACTTTACAACTGTATTTTACATTCTGCCTTAATGACGAACATGCCCACTAATGGGGGGAGGTGAGGGGGGAGACCTCCACCACAGAGATTGAGATCTCCCTTTGGAAAGTAAAGGAACATTTAATACAATTCATATATATTTTAAAAACAAAATTAACGTGTAATATAACTGTAAAGTAAACAATGTAATATTCTCCTGAAAAGAATAAAAAACCCTCAAATTAAATGATGTGGGTTATATAATTCTATATGATGCTTTCATTTATAAATATTAATATTTAAAAAAAAAAATTATAATACACACCCTACAACTTTTTTTTAATGTAGTAAACCTGGTTAAAAGTTAAAAACAAATGTAATGCAATATTCTTAAATCAAGTCTATTTGATTAAACAATAATTATTATAAATTATATATCATTTTCAATCACTTAAAATATATACTTTTTTTTAAACGTTGAACTAATGTAATTTAACATCAATTTCGATGAGGTATTAATTCCTTGCATCGAATGATTTCTATGGGAGTGTGTTTCTGTACTAGTGGTTGCCCTTGTGTGCTGTTTAACTTACTCCTAACTATGAGCTGAGCTGGAGTACATTTAGACCTGTTTTGACACCTTAGGGCTGTAGTAACTTTAGAAGTCTAATTTGTGAATTGCAATTGTTTTTTACTTTTTGTGGGTGTGTGCTTTGTATTAGCATGTCCCTCCCAAACCTTTCTTTAAATTTCCGTAACCCCCTCCACTTTATTAGAAAGTATTCTCCATTTTCCAGCCACTCCCCATTGTCTCTCCCACATTTAAAAAGTCTACCTATATGTGCAGAGATCTCCACACTGTGGCGGAGATCTCTGCACAGAAAAGATAGCGGGCCCAGGCCATAGGTTTGTTAGCTGCTCAAATCCTACTTTAAATACAACAAAATGCAGTGTATGAATTGGGCTCACTGTCTAAGGGCCTGATTACAACTTTGGTGGTCTGTGAGCTGGCCGCTACCCCAGTGGTCTGGGAGCTGGCCGCCACCCCAGCAGCCTGCTCCCAGACCGCCAAAGTTGACTGCCATCCACCTGCCAGATTACAAGTTTCCTTGTTGTCTGGCGCAGCAGTTGCATCGCGATACCTATTGAGAAGGCACCGCAACCAGAGCACACAAGGCTGTTCCTGCACGGCATGGACTGTGCAGTTCATGCCATGCAGGAAAGAGGGTGAGGCAAACAGGGGGCACAACATGTGCCCCCCTGCATGCATCCCTGTCCACGGGGCAACATGGGGCCCTGTAGTGGCCCCTTTGTAGTGGCCCCATTGTTTCCCCGCTTCCAGCCTTTTCATGGCTGGCTCACCACTGTGAAAAGGCTGGGGGTGGGGAAACTTGCTTCAGCAGCATCGCCAAGCATATTGCTTCCTCAGCCTGCCACAAGACCGCCAGGGATCATGGACCCCCGGCGGGTGAGACGGTCCCCTGGTGGTCTGTACTTGCAATAGAACGGTCAAACCACTTTTGCATCGGTCCCTGGCCGCCACCGCACCTCCACCGCTACACTCTTAATCAGGTTATTTCAATGGGAAATATTTTACCTTCACATGTTTATTCAAACCCAAAAAAGAAAATACTGCTTTTTTTCGGCAAGAAAGAGAAACCTGCATTAAAATTAAAAGAACTATAAAATTGGTTTTGAAAATGGTTGACCTACACCTTATTCAATACCACTGCGTGTTAATTTTACTAAAGCATGCCTTACTGGTAATTGAGGTTGTTATTTTCCCTGTGAACCGAGGGCATGTCTTCTTATAGCAGAAGATCTAGTGGGACTTTCTTGGGATACACATGTTTAATATTTAACATTTTCATTAAACTAGGTCTTTGGCTAAATATAATGGTTTTATTTGGTCATTTACGGACAATGGCAGTTTAATAAATTGTGCTGTGAAAAAATGTGATTTAGTGCTCTGCAAATGATTGCAAAATACACTCCAATGAATGTTGTAATCCCAATCTTCATAGCTGGCAGTGGCGGAAAGTCATAATATTGAAAGTCATGACAGTATTAAGACAGTACGGTGTATCTATAGCAAAATGCTCTTTACTTTGCTCAGTTAGAAGAAACTTTTTTTTATTCTACATTATAGTGAGCAGGCTGCAAACCTTCTCAGGTGCTCTCACAACCACCCTAGTTCTTACTCTCCATTAGAGCAAAAGGATACAAGTCTTGAATGATAACTTGCATGAAACTAACACTCAATTTTGTACCTTAAAAAATAAAAACTGTAGAAAATTGTTTTATAACTCTTATGACAGTTTGTAGGTTGTAACTACAACATTAGCAAGAGGACTACCAAGCAATCACACTGATAAAGAGAAGCGATCTTGATTGATTGACTTTCTAAGTGGATGAACAAGGCAACCAAACTCTCTTAAAAAAATCAGACCATAAGATTATAGTTGGAGAAAACAGTTTGGAAAATGTGTATTTTTAGCATGACACAAATAGTGCAGTTTTCTATTTTCAAAGCATGAGATTGAGAAGCACAAGCAGTGGGTTGGCGATAAAGCACCTTCAAGGAGGTTAATTGATCCACCCAGTTGGCCTATGATTATCTTGTATGTTTCTCCCCCCCTCCCCAAGAAAGACTGCTAAGAATTGGTTCCCCAAAAAGTAGAGTCCCCAAATTTGGAGGTTTCAACTCATAAAGATTACATTATGCACCTGTCCCTTGTGACAGAAGACCTTTGAAGATGAGTTGTTTCTCAAAGAAAGGTAAATGATGTAAAAAATATGAAGACTGTAATTGTATGATCTTATCTTTACAAACTGTACAACATACATTTTCATTGCTTTCAAATTCATAATTATATTAAAAGCACATTGAACACGCCTAGTAATATTTAAAAAAAACTCCATACCATATTTTTTACATCACATAATCATATGAAATAAATAAGATGTGAAGTAGCAAATGTTATTTTAAAGATAAACTATTGTTCTCTAGTGATGTGTCAGACCTAAAACTAGTTTTGTGCAACGATCAGATTCTGATAAGATCCGGGACACAGTATCACCTACCTGGGGACCAGGATCTAGCTGCATTGGATAGGCAAAACAGTAATGCAGCACCTACAGCAGGGCTTAGTTCTAATGCAAACCAAGGAATTAACAAATCCCAGGCTGGAGGGGGTCATTATTTCAGAGAGTAGTGTCTCTAAAACAAATGCAGTCAAAATTTTGTCCTGGAATATAGCTGGACTCACAAAAAAAAACCTCCAGGAACCTGACTGGCAGGATTATATAGACAACTATGATCTCTGTCTTTTTCAAGAGACCTAGGAGTTGGAAGCACTATATAAGGTGGGTTACAGAACATTTAGCATAGAGGCCAAACAATCGAAGAGAGGTAGACCCTCAGGTGGACTACTAATATGGGTTAAAAATCACGTAAATGCTGTGATTAAAATTTTACCTACAGTTTCAGATGACATCCATGGATTAAGCTTAAATCTCCCCAATAAAATTAGGATTTCTTTATTCAACATATATATAAGACAAAGAGATCGCTCTAAAGAATTACCACTAATTAAACAGCTGGAAGGAATTATTGATTCAACTGCACCCAATGGCCTCATAATAATTGGTGGTGATTTTAACTTTTGCTATGAACCACTAAGGGGCATGGACACTATATTTGATGAGGAAGATTTGGCATTGGGCATCCCACTACTCAGAACAGAAATATCTATGGAGTGCACTGTTTCTGCACTACAGATCCTTGATTTTACGATAGAAAAAGGATTACGGTCCTGCAACGGAAGATGCCCTTCTGACTTTGCAAGTGCAAATACATTCTCAAGGGGCCAATCGTCCTCTTGTATAGATTATATTATGATAAGTGCCTCACACTGGGCCTACGTGACTGATTTTAGAGTAGAGACCAGGAGGGAAAGTGATCACTTCCTTCTGTGTTTAGTTCTTGAAGGGAAATATTTCCAGAACCCACCTAGACTAGATATGGAGGAAACACAGCCCAGAATGTGTAATAAAAGGGCAGTTAAATGGCCATCCATACTAGGAAAACATAAAATCCTTACTTCTATCTATAATACTTTTAGTGATCTTTTATCTTTCTTCTTTTTAAATGAGAATTTGAATCCCATACCAATTACTCAAATCCATTAAATATAAAATATAAAACCTCACCTCAATAAAGCAGGGAGAGTGAAAGGTTCCAACAGAAACAATATGTCATTGTCTAATCCCTGGTTTAATGAAGATTGTAGAGAAGCAAAAAAGAGTTTAACTAAGGCCATAAGGCTGAAAGAAAAAAAAAAAATCAATTTTGGAAAAAGGTGATGGACAGAGTTTCTAAATGATGCAGAATACTCCTACCCAGTCAAGAGATCAGGGCTTGATCCATCACCGTTTTTTAGCTCACTGCACCATCCCAGCTCAGAACCTGGCTACATGCAAATTAGTCTGTTCTTGTCCCAGTGCATGATGGGAACAGGGCAGACCAAACTACCAAGCCAATTCTTCACCAGAAAGGATACAAGCTACCGGGGACCGGTTTCTGGCATTTCAGCCGTCATCGGCCCGGCTTGCTTGAATCCTGATGGTGCAATGAGCTAGGGACTCACGTCTGAGTATACCCTCCCACACTTAGTGTGGATAAAATCAATTTTGGAAAAAGGTGATGGACAGAGTTTCTAAATGATGCAGAATACTCCTACCCAGTCAAGAGATCAGGGCTTGATCCATCACCGTTTTTTAGCTCACTGCACCATCCCAGCTCAGAACCTGGCTACATGCAAATTAGTCTGTTCTTGTCCCAGTGCATGATGGGAACAGGGCAGACCAAACTACCAAGCCAATTCTTCACCAGAAAGGATACAAGCTACCGGGGACCGGTTTCTGGCATTTCAGCCGTCATCGGCCCGGCTTGCTTGAATCCTGATGGTGCAATGAGCTAGGGACTCACGTCTGAGTATACCCTCCCACACTTAGTGTGGATAAAATCAATTTTGGAAAAACGGTGATGGATCAAGCCCTGATCTCTTGACTGGGTAGGAGTATTCTGCATCATTCAGAAACTCTGTCCATCACCTTTTCCAAAATTGATTTTATCCACACTATGTGTGGGAGGGTATACTCAGACGTGAGTCCCTAGCTCATTGCACCATTAGGATTCAAGCAAGCCGGGCCGACGAGGCTGAAATGCCAGAAACCGGTCCCCGGTAGCTTGTCTCCTTCCCAGTATAAGAATTGGCTTGGTAGTTTGGTTTGCCCTGTTCCCATCATGCACTGGGACAGGAACAGACTAATTTGCATATAGCCAGGTTCTGAAGCTGGGATGGTGCAGTGAGCTAAAAAACGGTGATGGATCAAGCCCTGATCTCTTGACTGGGTAGGAGTATTCTGCATCATTCAGAAACTCTGTCCATCACCTTTTCCAAAATTGATTTTATCCACACTATGTGTGGGAGGGTATACTCAGACGTGAGTCCCTAGCTCATTGCACCATCAGAATTCAAGCAAGCCGGGCCGACGAGGCTGAAATGCCAGAAACCGGTCCCCGGTAGCTTGTCTCCTTCCCAGTATAAGAATTGGCTTGGTAGTTTGGTTTGCCCTGTTCCCATCATGCACTGGGACAGGAACAGACTAATTTGCATATAGCCAGGTTCTGAAGCTGGGATGGTGCAGTGAGCTAAAAAACGGTGATGGATCAAGCCCTGATCTCTTGACTGGGTAGGAGTATTCTGCATCATTCAGAAACTCTGTCCATCACCTTTTCCAAAATTGATTTTATCCACACTATGTGTGGGAGGGTATACTCAGACGTGAGTCCCTAGCTCATTGCACCATCAGGATTCAAGCAAGCCGGGCCGACGAGGCTGAAATGCCAGAAACCGGTCCCCGGTAGCTTGTCTCCTTCCCAGTATAAGAATTGGCTTGGTAGTTTGGTTTGCCCTGTTCCCATCATGCACTGGGACAGGAACAGACTAATTTGCATATAGCCAGGTTCTGAAGCTGGGATGGTGCAGTGAGCTAAAAAACGGCGATGGATCAAGCCCTGATCTCTTGACTGGGTAGGAGTATTCTGCATCATTCAGAAACTCTGTCCATCACCTTTTCCAAAATTGATTTTATCCACACTATGTGTGGGAGGGTATACTCAGACGTGAGTCCCTAGCTCATTGCACCATCAGGATTCAAGCAAGCTGGGCCGACAAGGCTGAAATGCCAGAAACCGGTCCCCGGTAGCTTGTCTCCTTCCCAGTATAAGAATTGGCTTGGTAGTTTGGTTTGCCCTGTTCCCATCATGCACTGGGACAGGAACAGACTAATTTGCATATAGCCAGGTTCTGAAGCTGGGAGGGTGCAGTGAGCTAAAAAACGGTGATGGATCAAGCCCTGATCTCTTGACTGGGTAGGAGTATTCTGCATCATTCAGAAACTCTGTCCATCACCTTTTCCAAAATTGATTTTATCCACACTATGTGTGGGAGGGTATACTCAGACGTGAGTCCCTAGCTCATTGCACCATCAGGATTCAAGCAAGCCGGGCCGACGAGGCTGAAATGCCAGAAACCGGTCCCCGGTAGCTTGTCTCCTTCCCAGTATAAGAATTGGCTTGGTAGTTTGGTTTGCCCTGTTCCCATCATGCACTGGGACAGGAACAGACTAATTTGCATATAGCCAGGTTCTGAAGCTGGGATGGTGCAGTGAGCTAAAAAAACGATGATGGATCAAGCCCTGATCTCTTGACTGGGTAGGAGTATTCTGCATCATTCAGAAACTCTGTCCATCACCTTTTCCAAAGTTGATTTTATCCACACTATGTGTGGGAGGGTATACTCAGACGTGAGTCCCTAGCTCATTGCACCATCAGGATTCAAGCAAGCCGGGCCGACGAGGCTGAAATGCCAGAAACCGGTCCCCGGTAGCTTGTCTCCTTCCCAGTATAAGAATTGGCTTGGTAGTTTGGTTTACCCTGTTCCCATCATGCACTGGGACAGGAACAGACTAATTTGCATATAGCCAGGTTCTGAAGCTGGGATGGTGCAGTGAGCTAAAAAACGGTGATGGATCAAGCCCTGATCTTTTGACTGGGTAGGAGTATTCTGCATCATTCAGAAACTCTGTCCATCACCTTTTCCAAAATTGATTTTATCCACACTATGTGTGGGAGGGTATACTCAGACGTGAGTCCCTAGCTCATTGCACCATCAGGATTCAAGCAAGCCGGGCCGACGAGGCTGAAATGCCAGAAACCGGTCCCCGGTAGCTTGTCTCCTTCCCAGTATAAGAATTGGCTTGGTAGTTTGGTTTGCCCTGTTCCCATCATGCACTGGAACAGGAACAGACTAATTTGCATATAGCCAGGTTCTGAAGCTTGGATGGTGCAGTGAGCTAAAAAACGGTGATGGATCAAGCCCTGATCTCTTGACTGGGTAGGAGTATTCTGCATCATTCAGAAACTCTGTCCATCACCTTTTCCAAAATTGATTTTATCCACACTATGTGTGGGAGGGTATACTCAGACGTGAGTCCCTAGCTCATTGCACCATCAGGATTCAAGCAAGCCGGGCCGACGAGGCTGAAATGCCAGAAACCGGTCCCCGGTAGCTTGTCTCCTTCCCAGTATAAGAATTGGCTTGGTAGTTTGGTTTGCCCTGTTCCCATCATGCACTGGGACAGGAACAGACTCATTTGCATATAGCCAGGTTCTGAAGCTGGGATGGTGCAGTGAGCTAAAAAAACGGTGATGGATCAAGCCCTGATCTCTTGACTGGGTAGGAGTATTCTGCATCATTCAGAAACTCTGTCCATCACCTTTTCCAAAATTCATAAGGCTGAAAGAGCCTGAAATAATCAGGCAAGAAAGGAAACTTTATAACCAGGTATTAAAAGTAGCATGCAGAAACTGGGAGGATTCCAGCTGGGAAGATCTGCTAGCTGCTGCAAAGACAGGAGACCAATCCTTATTTTGGCGGATCATTGCAAGTGGCAATAAGATCAGCATACCGGCTCAGGATTACAACCTAGATCCTAACACATGGTTTAGACACTTTGCACATTTATATGCATGTCCAGGAGTACCACCAAGTGACCACTTATGCACCATGAAAGAGCTGATAACGTTGAGTGAGATCGAACCACTACATTTTAGTATTGCAGACACTAAGCAGGCTATAGCTGCTACTAAGTCTTTTGACTGAGTGTGAGTGTTTGATTGATTCAGATGCTTCGCCCATCACCACCCCCTTTTGTACCACTTTTGGCGGCCATAAGTGTGGCAGGGTATGCTCAGACGTGAGTCCCTTGCTCACTTTGCCACTGGACTCAAGCAAGCCGGGCTGAAGACGGCTGGAATGCCGAAACCGGTCCTCGGAAGCTTGTTTCCGGTCCAGGGAAGACATGGCTTGGCAGTTCGGGCTGGACTGTTCCCATGAGGCACAGGGTCAGACTGATTTGCATATAGCCATGTCTGAACTGGGGTGGCAGAGTGGGCTAAAGAACGGTGATGGATTAAACCCAGATCTTTTGACTGGGTGTGAGTGTTTGATTGATTCAGATGCTCCGTCCATCACCACCCCCTTTTGTACCGCTTTTGGCCGCCATAAGTGTGGCAGGGTATGCTCAGACGTGAGTCCCTTGCTCACTTTGCCACTTGATTCAAGCAAGCCGGGCTGAAGACGGCTGGAATGCCAGAAACCGGTCCTCGGAAGTTTGTTTCCGGTCCAGGGAAGACATGGCTTGGCAGTTCGGGCTGGGCTGTTCCCATGAGGCACAGGGTCAGACTGATTTGCATATAGCCATGTCTGAACTGGGGTGGCAGAGTGGGCTAAAGAACGGTGATGGATTAAACCCAGATCTTTTGACTGGGTGTGAGTGTTTGATTGATTCAGATGCTCCGTCCATCACCACCCCCTTTTGTACAACTAAGTTGTCTAAAGCACCTGGCCCTGATAAAATTCCTGCTGACCTCTTTAGACATGCCCCCGAGGTATGGGCACCATATCTCAACTTATTATGTTATGCAATAAGCAGAGGACAGCTTATCCCCTCGTCATGGAAGGGCGCGGAGATCGTCCCGATATATAAAAAGAGCAGCAGGGACGATCCCGCGAATTATAGACCTATCAGTTTGATAGATATTACCCAAAAGGTCTATTCCAAACAGATATTGGACAAGTTAAATGAATGGTTAGTCAAAAATAAAATACTATCTCCGTGCCAGGCAGGGTTCAGAAAAAGAACCCGTACTATAGACCAGGTATTTAGGTTACAAACCATTGCCTGGAAATACACCAAACTAAGATCAGGGAATCTGTATGTGGCCTTTATTGATTTAAAGGCCGCATTCGGCTCACTTCCAAGAGATCTTTTGTGGGTAAATCTGTTGAAACAACCGGTTCCAAAAAATATATTGGTCCAGCTCATTAGACTTCACGATGATAACTTCACAAAGGTGCGCTGGGGGAAAGGTGGGGAGCTCACAGAAGAAATACCAGTCAAGAGAGGGGTACACCAGGGGTGTGTCCTAGCGCCCACCTTGTTCCTACTCTATGTCAACAACAGGGTTGAGTTCCTACAAAAGGCAAATCACGATTCCTCAAAGTTGGGAGGTACCCACATATGCACCCTGACATTTGCAGATGACCCTATTTTGCTCTCACAGACACCCAGGAGATTGCAAAACCTATTGAATAAACTTGATGTGTACTGCAAATTAAACGGTTTGGAAATAAACCCTGTGAAAATAAAATATATGTCTATTAGGCCCCACAAAAGCTTTAAGAATAATATAATGTTGAATGGTGCAATTTTAGAGAGAATCCATAATTTTATATTTTGGGGGGTTACTATAGATTCTAAACTTTTATGGCACCCACATATAAAAAAAATCCAGAACCATTTTATTGCAAAATACAGTACCCATCTTGAAAAAAACTCAATGTTACTGGAACAGAGGCTATTACACCTGCACTGGAGGTGAACAAATCCAGGGCCCAAACCGCCGCTCTGTGTGGCTTTGAGTTGTGGGGAGGGGAACAACATTCTGCCCTAATTGTGGGAGAAAACAGTGTTTTAAGCGTGATGGTCCCCCTCCCCCAAAATACACCGTTGATTCCTTGCATGTATGATCTGGGGTTAAAACGCATCGAGCATAGGGCAGTTTGGATGACATTGTCATATTGGATAAGGATATGGGTTACTGATGAACTTCCCACCTATAGGCAGGCATTGGGTGAATTACTTGCACTAGACACTCGTGCCACATTCCCCTGGTTGGCTAATGTTCGTAAATGACTTTTAGACCTGGGCCTAAGCACATTTTGGAATCACCCTAACATGCTGACTGCTGAATCAAAAAGAGAAATTAAAAATGTCTATTGGAATTTTATTATGCACAAAGTCACCTTACATTGTGGATCTGGTTCACTTACAACAACATTTTTAATGTTTAAGCCAACTCCCCGTTTTGAATTATTCCTGGATGAAATAGAACCCCAACTCTTGAAGATACTCTACCTGAAATTCAGGTACGGTATTCTCCGAGTTAAAACATTTACATCTAAATGGGAAAATTTACGGAACGGGGGGGAAGACAGCATGTGTAAAATGTGTCACATGGGTAAACAGGAGGATGTAGCACAAATAATTTTTTTCTGCCCTAGTTACTTTAATGCCAGAAGAAAGTGGATAAAACCGCTGGGCAGGAAATTGGGTGTAAGGAAGTACAATGATATGCTACGTATCCTAAAAACCGATAATACACAGCTTATTGTATTTGGCATTAGTAGATTTTTACTGGCCACTAATTTTATGAGAATGAAGAAAGGATTAAAAATCATTTACTTGCACCAGAGCACCTTAGCATATTAGTTGTGTACTGTAGGAATAATTTGTTGAACATTTTATTGTATTTTGCACTTTGTACTTCATACTGAAGTACTCGATGAAAGTAGATTTTTATTTATTCAATTGATTTTATGATTAGTGATCAAGGGGATCAAGTACCATCTGTGAAATTGTAACAAGGCACCTGAGCAGTTTATCATATTAATTGTGTACTGTATGCTGACTTTGAATAATGTCTCTTGCGCTCTCCACTTTAGTAAAGAACTACATACTTGAGTAACTGTAACGATCCACAAATCCATTCAGGGTTTTAAGATTTTTAGAGGATCGGTGTATTAGTTTGATATGATGCAACTAAAGTATTGTTTGTTCTTTTATGATTCTATGAATCGAATAAAGAGCATTTTTTGATTGATAAAAAAAATTTTAAAAATAGTTTTACATCTCAAAACTCATCATTTATTTTATTATCTGTTTTGTAGCATTGACCTAGCAACGTGGGTAGTAGAGTGCTTCTGAAGTAATCTGAAAATGCAACAACTGTAAGTTCAGAGCCGTGGACTGAGAAATAACGAAAGCTGCATTGGAAGGGTACTGTTTTAAATGTAGCTTCTCAATAGTCAGGTCTTCTGAATTCTCCTGAGAAATGTACATTTTTTAGGTGTGTTGTCCTCAGGGTGGTTATTCAGAGGCGTGTAACCAGATTTGAGATGGGTTGGTTCAGGTCTTTGTTTCTTAAATGTATTATACCTAGAGTGATAAAACTTACGACCCAAAAAAACAAAAACAAATGCAGGACAAAACATTACTATATTTCTGAGAAATGTATTGCTTTCAGCCACTGTTCCAACTACCAAAGTATGTTCAACGGAAATTGCCAACCTGAAACCATTCATTGTATGGAAAGCCTTTTTTCTTCAATAAAAATGGAAGCTAACCAACCACTATTACAGAGATCATAGTGGGACTGAAACATATTTCAACTCTCGTGTATACCTAGAAACACAAGACTGATTTACACTCTTGTAACCCTTCACTCTCCAGGAGCCCAGAATCCCTTGAAACATGTAAGGCCATTGTCAACCAAAGGTGCCCCTGAAACTTTCAAACCAGTAGCACTGCAATAGGAACTGGTGTGGATTGTGGCCAGGGGATACAAGCTAGCATTCATGGTCATTTTTAGCAGTGTTTAATATCACAATTGTGATAGCCACATAGCACTCAGTACTAAAGAACTGGACTGCAATTTACTTCCCATATCTGACAGTAATCATCGCAGACAGCATGAAAATATACACTTTTAAACTGTTCTATTCCTGTAGGAATGCATCAAGAGCTATGAGTTCTGGATCCAGACTTCAACAAAAAGGTTGTGGTACTTTTGTTTAATGATGTTGTCAAAAAGGTCTCCTTTTAAAGTTTCACAGATCTGTAGAATTATGTGAAGAATTTCCTTAGCTATCACCATTACTGGAATTCCTTAGATGTATGTGGCTCCAGTGTGCTACTATATTGTTCAAGCCTGGAATATGCTTGGTTGATTGTAGTCTGTAATATTGAGTAAGGAATATTGTGATATCTTAACATCGTAGTTAAAATATAGAGGACCAAAATATTGAAAGGTATGTGTACATAGAGAGGCATAGATTTACTATTTTAACTCAACATTTATGTAACCTAAAGATACTGATATTGTTAAAGTATGTATATGTGGAGACTAGTATAGAACAACTATCTATGCTTACCTGTCTATATTTGTGATAGTGTGGTTAGGATATTAAGGTATAACTATATTCCCTACTGAATATTCTAGACACACACCAGATATTCTACCTACAACCTATTGCTTTTGTTGAGGCAAAAAGGCAAGAAAACCCTTGCTTATTTTGCCACATTTGTGGACCATTCTCCCTGGTCCTTACCAAAACTCTTTGGAGTAACAGCCAGTAAGAAATTGTATTATTAGCTGTGCAAGGGTTGAGACCTGCACAAGTAATGGGCTCACAATTCCCCCTTACTGGGAACCAAGCACCCCTTGCAGCACTTGACTCAGGGCAGTGAATCAGAGCAGCCCAATGCATATTCAGGGTAGTTGGTGTGGACGGGTAATCACCATTCGCTGGCATGCAGTAAAAATTCTCAATAAATGATTATCAAATCAATGCTTTATTCTTGAAAAACGAAAAGTTCATTTATTTTACAACCCCCCACCCGAATCCCCAACCACACGTTGAAATCTGCCATTATCAATAATCATGTTTAAATGCAGTCAACATTAGCAATAAAGTATTTAAATTTGTAACAAAACTTATTATGGAAAACAAAGCATTTAAAATTGTGTTGGAGTCTTTTTTTATACACTTAAGGCCACATAAGCTACAGCCATAGAACCAAGCCATAGAGGGCACTGCACTCCCAGTCTGAAAAACAAGTTTTCCACTGATAGGACTGCTTTATAAATGATGCTTAAAATCCTGGAAGGTCCTTCTTTTCATTACCCTGCTAACTTAGGGTCACTCTGTGATTCACTGGTGGGTGGCTGCTGTCCCTCCTTTCAACCCCCACGACATTGTTGGGGGTGCCCCTGCTAATTTTAGCAACACCACAAAGCCCCATTCTTGAATCCAAACAAGTCCCACCTGGACAACCATGCCCTCCAATTTGATGGCACCGTGCTGAAAGCCCTGAGCCCTCCAGGAGCAAGCAGTTTTCTCCATGGAGTCAGGATGCTGCATCGCGTGGTTGCTGCCCCGCTCACCCAGACCCAGCAATGGTGCACTCCTTTCTGCTTTTGTTGGGGGCCCGGGAATGGAGTCTCAAGGTCATTTCCTTTGTTGTGTGGGGAGGGAACCATGACAGTGCTCCCCCTCCATGCTTTGTTGGGTGCCAAGAGATGGTGTCCAGGGCCCCTTTACACATAAACCGGTTCAGGGGATGGGGGTCTCCAGTCTCTCATAGCTCTGGAGGGGTCCCCACATACACCCCCTCCCATCGCCATTAATAATTACAGAGGCAGGGCTCATTTTACTACTGGTAGTGAGCTCTAGCCACAAGGAGCAGTTACCGAAGGCCGCCTGGCCTCAAAGATGGCACAATTTGCAGGGAGCTGGCTATCTACACCAGGATTCCTCCTTCTCTTGGACTCTTGGACACTGGTACTCCACTCCTCCAGGTCTTTCCTCAGCTGGTCCTTATGGGGTGTAAGGGAACCAGCCTTGCTGCCCCTTAAGAGACCCACCATTTTGGGGTCAGCTGTGGGCAGAGTCCTTAGTCCATTAGGGCATCACGGGGCTTGTTTTTCCAGCTTTCCGTGGTGTTGCCACTGTTGCAGTCTAGCTCTAGAGTCCAACTCTTTCTCTCCCTTTTGCAAAAGTTTTTAAATGGGGTGGAAAGATCTAGAAGTCAGGCAGTCCTGGCCAATCCTAGGATGCCACATCAATTCTCCACCCCCTGCTTCGACCCTCCTGCACAGCATGTTGAGGCAATTCAAGAATGTGTCAAGTGTTCCTTGTTTACATCACGTCTGGGGGGCCTCAGGTCTGGCCTTAGCTGGCATCACTGCCAGAGTCTTCCCCACCAAAATTTTAAAGAAGAACTCCCTCCTAGGTTGGCTCCAGAGGACTGGGATTCCTCCTTTTTTCAGTGGGCCCATTCTGTCCCAACCCTGGTAATTTGTGACAGCCAATTAACAGATGCAGATTTTCTTCCCCAACCCTTCCTCCTCAGGACTCAAGCAAAGCAATGCTAATTATTCCGTTTGTGTGGTCGGAGGGGAGCTTTGTTCCCTCTGCTGGAGAGAAGTGTAATTAACTTGGCCCAGCAGGGTGACAAAAGGCCTTGACTCTGATCCTGAGTGGAGCCAGAGAAACTTTATATTTCTGGACCCATAGGGTGTACATGCAGACTCTTGGAAATTGCTAATTCAAACTGGATGAATGTTTCACCCCAGTTTCAAAACTTACAGGGGACACTGGAGGTAAATACATGCAGTCTATTTAACATGTGATTTCCGTGAAGGAGATACAAGTAGTGAGCTTGTATTATGAGTAGGTTGCAGTGTTCAATTGAACTGGTGGAAAGCGGTCAATTTCAAGCTCAGTGTGATATGGGCGGCACATGGGCATGTCGATTGATGATGTGGGGGCTTTAATACGATTGGATCTGTGTTTAATACAAAGAGTGGCAGACCCCAAATCTATCATTGAACTTCAAAGGGTGTGTGGCCCCCTGGTGTGTTGTTCCCCTGCTCGGCATTGCTTTCCAATACCCAATTAGGAATTGCTCCCCATCAGGTATGAGGTTGTGAGCCATGAGCAGTGTTAAAGTGCATTTCAGGGTGAGTGCGTCTTTTTTTCACTTCTACATTAGTGTAGGCAAGTAGGATCTGCTTTCATGGTTATCCCCACTTTTTGCTGGTGACAGATTGTTTTTCTGACTAGTCTGACAGGGATCCTGCTAATCAGGAACCCAGTCACTGTGCTTCCTCCCTAAATTGGCCATAGTGAGTACATTGGTAAATTCCTGTTTGGCTGCTGTTGTATCCTAATAAGTCCCTAGTATATGGTACTAAGGTGCCTAGGGCCTAGGTACACCACGGTGGCCCCCAAGGGCTGTAGCATGTGTTATGAATAGGCCTGGACGGAATTTACAAAGTTCTGAAGTGCAAAAAAAAGCTCTGCATGACACCGCATTAGATAAATTCCGTTCACAGTGATTTTCAGTGGCAGGTGCTTGTCCGCACTGTGCAATCATCGAGAATGGCACCATGCACAGCGCAAGCAGGCGCTGCTTCCTTTCTGCTGCTCGAGTCAATTTTTACTCGCGCTGCAGCTTTCTCAACGCAAACGGATGGTTTCTCAATGCGAGCGGTCGCTAGCATACACGACCACTTGCAATGAGAAATCTGACCCCGCGTTGAAAAATCTCATCGGGAGGTTGATTTTCCACGTTCACGCTGATCGTGAACGAGGTAAAATCTCGCCAGGAGGTGGATTTTCCTTGCTCACGCTTGCCAACTTGATGTTGATGAATGCATAGAGGGGAAAAACTATGCAAGCTCCGTGTAATGCAGAAGATGGAAAACTCTGCAAAAACAAATGAGCGGAGTGGAGTTCGCCACCCAGACTTGGTTATGACACCCATAAGGGACCATCCAAACTCTGACTACAGGCCTGCCATTGCAACCTGTGTGAGTTGGTGCATGCCAAAAGTTGCCTTATATCTTACATCACTGCACTTGAAATCTATAAGTCACCCCTCTAGCAGGCCTTTCAGTCCCAAAGGCAGGGTGCTCAGTTTTGAGTGCGAAGGTGGCCCTGCATAAACAGACCACCCCATACAAATCCCAGAGTCCATTCCCCAGGCTTTGTAAGTGAATCAGGCATTACGATATAGAGAGGCTATGCGTCATTATGCGATGACCATCTCTAAACTGGGTGGAATGAACCTCGACATGCTTGGTATCAAACAAGTTTGAATCATACCCTAACACTGGATCCAGTGTTGGAGGTATGATTCATCTACAGTATGACCCCTCTGAGGAGCCCTCCATGCTCCCTGGACCAATCTTATAGAACCTGACAGCAACCTAGAGTTGCTGCTGACCACAGACACGATGCTGCCCTCCTACAGCTCGGCCAAGCCTGAGCAGGGGAAGGTAGGACAATAAGTTTCCTGTCACAGGGAGGTTGACTACCTCCCAGACAGGATTTAATGTATTTGTCCGGGGTTGGGGAGCTTGCCAGCACCTCATAGTCTGCTGGAAGGGCAAATTCGGTGCCCTACTTGCATACTCCAGTTCAAACCAGCTCAGGGAGCCGTTGGCTCCCCTCTCTGGCATAAAACTGGATGACGGACATGGGAGTATCCTCCCCACTGTCCAGCCCCTCCTGTGGGATGGAGCCCTGAATCATCCCAACCCTCACCGTAGGGTACTTAAGAGCTTACCTGTGGGTGGGTCCCTAGATTAGTAGTGGTATTCAATTCAGATTCATCTCCACTTCTTTCTTGACCATCTGGACATACTGGCCGAGTCGTGCTGACCGAGTTTGACGGATCGCATCAATCTTGCTTGAGGACCGAGATGGCAACCGGGAACACTCTATTCCTTACCTCGTCGTCCTGTGAGCCTGCTGCACTATATTGTGTCCGTGTTCCATCCTGGGCCTGCAGGCATCTAAAGACATCCAAAGGATTCTCCCTTGGAGTGAACTAGTCCATCCCCTGCATCTGCAGGCACCACAACTCAATACACTGTCCTGGCAAACCGGGGCTCCAAAAGGCTCATCAACACAGGTGGTGGTTCAGAATTTCCGCGAGGCCTGAGTGGTCCTCTCGTTGAGTTGAGAACAGCATCCCAACCCCTGTGCACCGCGTTGCTGTATTGCTTCATCTCACAGTAGCCGCATTGGTTACTTTGACGAACTTGTGTCAACATAGACAGACACATCGAAAGGTTCTGCCAACGAGTGTGTCCCTGCTTTAACAGACCTGTGCCGATGCAGTAGGTTGAAACGGATGGATTTTGTTGTCTTCAGCATCACAGTGGCTCGGGCAGAGCTACTGATTCGGTGTATCAGTACTTCAGTACTTGAAGCTCTACATCAACTAATCTGTTTCCTTGAAATTAAGTGGCCATCGACTTCCGTGCCTCTTGGTCACCCCGGAGCTGCATAGACTCTGTTCCCTCTGCTTTCAGGTACTTTTCAACACAAACCCACCTTTGTGTTCCAACAGACTCTTTCATCCTTCTGCAACAGCGGCCTCGTCCTTAAGTCCTCGATTGTGCTCGACAGTGTTTGTAGGCATCCTGATTCTGAGGGCATCCATGAGTGAGGTGGCTCCTCACCTTCTGTCCTCCATGGGGTGTCTTCAGGGTCCTCTGGGAAGGGCCCTCTCTCTCTCCAAGACTACAACCATTATGTACCCATTGAATTGTACTGAGTACCCAGTCGTGTATCCTCTTTGCATACAACTGTCTTGGGGTGCCTAGATTCTGACCCTGGATGGTACTGTGGTTCCCCTACACTGCTCCATCTCCTGGGTCCTGTCTCTACTACTGCTGTGGTTAGCATCCCACTATATTGGTATATGGTTTGAGTCCCCTTGGGGACCCCTAAGTATTGGTGGTGCTTACTGTCCTATTTAGAGGTATTTTGTGCCTTTTTATTATATCTCTGGTTAGGAGATATTGTAGAGTTTTTTTCAGCCACTGTAATAAATATCTATTTTATAAGTACACTGTGTGGTTCTTTTTCACTTAGCCTATACTAAATACTGGTGAACTGAGCTGTTGTACACTCCTCCTGTATTAAGCCTGAAGGCTGCTCTCCACAGCTACCATTTAGAGAGCGTTTCTAAGGTTGTCTAAACCACTAAAATCACCATAAGCGTCACCTGGATTAGTGCAGGGTTCTATACTTACATAAGTGAGCATCCTATACTAAGCCGAAAGTTATGTTGATGAACCTATGGAGGTGTTTAATGCCTTTTTCTTTCATTCTATGTCTCAACAGACATGATTCAGCTCTGGGAGTAAAGGTATGTGCCGCAAATTTGGCAACCATGGTAATAACTGCCTGCCACATCGGATGCAGCTTCAGGCATTCCCATACAAGCCAGCATTCACCAATTTGCCCCGGGGGTCACTCATTGGTCAGGAACATATACTTAATTGTTAAGAGATGATGTACGCATGATGCACATTATTAAACTGTTGATCAGAATATTGGGTTGTGGGATAACTCTTTCACATTTTGGAGCACCCTGGACCATGCCTTAGCTGATAGTGGTTGCAGTGAAATGCTGTCCCACCTAGCGCACGTCCCCACTACATAATCGTATGGTATGGATTTGATGGCTGTGTATAGGGTGGTGATGGTGTGATGTGCTATCATGAGTCAAAAGTATATGTAATGTGGAAGACATAGGAGGTTTTGGTCCCCCTGTGTTCCATGTGGTGCGCATTGCATGTTGTGTAGTGTGAAATGTTTGTTTCAAAACAACAAGGGGCCCCAAGTCAATCAGCAAAGGACCTCAGGGAGCAGTCCTATGAAAACAACAGTGGTCCCATGCAACACAACATAAACCATTTAAATAAATACAGACACAATGGATTCTGTATTAAAGTGACTTGTCCAGCCGGACAGTGGTCAACATATTGTTATGAAAAATACATGTTGACCACTGTCCGGCTGGACAAGTCACTTTAATACGGAATCCATTGTGTCTGTATTTATTTAATTGGTTTATGTTGTGTTGCATGGGACCACTGTTGTTTTCATATGTGTAGTGTGAAATGTCATGCTGTGACCAGCCCGTATGCCATTGGTACACATAAAGTCTTGGAAAGACATAAGAGTGCTGTTATGGTAGAGATCCACCAATTGGTTGACTCCCTCCATGGGCCTGTGTCATGTTGTTCTGCTGTGCCAGGGAGTCGCAGCAGGTCCCATATCTCTATAGATGGGGAATACAGGATGTGAGGATGTCCCATGTACAAATGTGCACCAGCATGTGCAGGTCACAGTCATCTGGCGAGTCTCAGACCGGGTGCACATGGTTGGATCTGACTTCCACGTATAGCTAGGATCTCACATAGGAGTACTTTTCCGGGGCATGTAGCTGGCCATAGCCAGGACAGTGCCACTGCAGTTGCGCTGCTGCTTAGTTCAGCTCAAAATTGGTCACACCAAGTCCACCACTGGTTGAAGGTCGTTGTAGGGTGGCGAGTGCACCAGTCTACGACCCTAGCTCTATATTAATTTGAGCAGAAGGCCCTGCAGTTCGAAGCACTATCAGAATTGCCATAAATGTATTAAGCAAGCTGGGTAGCACCAAAATCTTGAAGATTGTCACCCAACCCAGGGATAAGGATAACGAATGCCAGAAGGGTAGAGACTGATGGATGGAACCCAGCACTTTGTCCACGTTGTCTTTCTTGAGGTCCCTTTCCAAGTGGCATACCTGAACACCCAGATATTTAAAATTGTCAGAAGACCACTGAAGACTAGGACCCCATGGCACAGCCCTGTGCAATTCAGGACGTGGTGCCAGGGGGAACAGGCATGGTTTAGGCCAATTCACCTTAAGCCCTGAAATTTCTCCAAATTCATCCAATAAGAGCATTAGGCTTGGTAGGGAGGCCTCCACGTCCCAAAGAAAGACTAGGGTATCATCTGCATACAGCAAGCATGTGCACTCAGCTCTCAAATCCTCCACTCATGTTCCCATTGTCGGAGTTGACAAGCCAACTGCTCCATGGCAAAAGCAACAAGCCTTTGCAATGCAATAAGTCTCACATTTGTGGGAGTTTAAGTTATTGGCATTGTAAATGACAATGCCTTTTATTTATCTGTTTTGTTAATTAACACATAAATAAAAGGTGTTCTAGTTTACAATTCTAATAGCTCAAACTCTTGTGAATGCAAGAGCTATTTCACTTCAAAGAAGCTGCCACCATAGCCCCTGGCTGCTTGGAAAGTGAAAGCATGCATGGCGTGCTGAATGTTGTAGAAAAGCATGTAATACCTACAGTGGGAGAAACTTGTGAAAGAAAATAATGCTTACAGACTAAATAAGACACAGCGTGTAACAGAAGTAAAAAGGCCAGTCCTCATGGGAGGTTACAAATGAAGACAAGGCGGTACTAAGAAGGGACTAACAATCCTATTAACGAATCAGAAGCCAGCATTTACAAAGGACTGACACAAGCCAATAAAAATATTGATGGCGAGTGGGCGGGCTTCAAGACCATACTCGATTACACCATACCTCGAAGAGCAGCGCATGCACTGCGCAGGCTCAACCTAAAACTTAGTGGGGAGAATGACTACACAGACACAGTTGGGCACTATCTAGAACTGGCCCAGGTCATGGACGCCCAGCCCCCTTTTTTTTGCAGGGTCACATGACTTGTGACACATGTGATGGATGGATGGGGGGGTGGGATGAGTGTGGAAGCCAGCCCTCTAGGTGTGGCTTGTGGAAACACATTCCTTAGGAACACTAGAACCTGACCAGCTGGTCATTACAGTGTTTTCGTGGGTCCACTTCACCTAGGGGCCTATGCCGGACAGTTGCTCAACCCTAGGCTCCCCGGGGGCCACATGCACCGGTGTGCGCTCAGGGGGGAGGCATTCTCCTTCAGCTGCCCTCCCTCCACACGTACCTGAATGCTTGTTGGCAGCCGCTGGTCACAGGAGGCAGTATGTCCGCAGCCGGTCTGGCCCCTGGTTGTAGTGCACCAGCCAATGACCCGCTTCAGCCGCACGGCCCTCTCATTGCTGTGATCCCCTGGGCGCCCTCCAGACGCAGCAGCAATGCCGCCTTGGAGCTCACATGCCAAGGTTCCGCCTCAGGCCTCTAATAAAGCCACTCTCCTGAATGCTCAAAGGGGGTACCTGGCTTCTTTTTCATTCTTAACTACCTGCACCCACCTCCTGAGAAGGCAGCACGGGTGGAATGGTGCACCAGCAGGACATACACCGCAGGTTTAGGAGGATGCAGTGCAGGCCCAACACACAGCTCACTTAAAGAGTGTCAGACGCGGCTGCCATCTTGGCACCACCCTGTGCCATCCACTTACTTAGATGTCTCAGGTCTGGCAATGCAGCCTGCATGTTAGACCTGGTATTTCTTGGTGTGGTTACCCCTGACGTTTTCCCTCTAGCTCTTCAATTTTTGATGCTGTGATGGATTCCATTTGGTGGCTTAGATGCTTTAGGCACTTTGCCACTGCTGATCAGTGTAAAAGTGCAAGTGCTCCCTGTATAAAGTGTTATGGTAATTGGTTGTCCATAATTGGTATGTTTGTCTTACTAGTAAAGTCCCTGGTAATGTGCACCAAGTGCCACGGCTGGTAATGCAACTGCTACTAGTGGGCCTGCAGCACTAGTTGTGCCACCCACACAAGAAGCCCTAAAAAGAGATCTCAGGCCTGCCACTGCAGTGCCTGTGTGCAGTTTGTTAACTGCCTTGTTGCCCTGACAAGTGCACCCACTTGCCAGGCCTTCCCCTTCCCTTTTTATGCACATCAGACACCCCTATAGTAGACAACAAGGGGTGGTGATGGACAGAGTTTCTGAATTAAGCAGAATACTCTCACCCAGTCAAGAGATCAGGGCTAGATCCAACACCGTTTTTTAGCTCACTGCACCATCCCAGCTCGGAACCTGGCTATATGCAAATTAGTCTGTTCCTGTCCCAGTGCATGATGGGAACAGGGCAAACCAAACTACCAAGCCAATTCTTACACTGGGAAGGAAACAAGCTTCTGGGGACCGGTTTCTGGCATTTCAGCCGTCGTCGGCCCGGCTTGCTTGAATTCTGATGGTGCAATGAGCAAGGGACTCACATCTGAGTATACCCTTCCACGTTTAGGGTGGACAACATATATAACAACAAGGGGTGGTGATGGACAGAGTTTCTGAATTAAGCAGAATACTCTCACCCAGTCAAGAGATCAGGGCTAGATCCAACACCGTTTTTTAGCTCACTGCACCATCCCAGCTCAGAACCTGGCTATATGCAAATTAGTCTGTTCCTGTCCCAGTGCATGATGGGTACAGGGCAAACCAAACTACCAAGCCAATTCTTACACTGGGAAGGAAACAAGCTTCCGGGGACCGGTTTCTGGCATTTCAGCCGTCGTCTGCCCGGCTTGCTTGAATTCTGATGGTGCAATGAGCAAGGGACTCACATCTGAGTATACCCTTCCACGCTTAGGGTGGACAAAATATTTAACAACAAGGGGTGGTGATGGACAGAGTTTCTGAATTAAGCAGAATACTCTCACCCCGTCAAGAGATCAGGGCTAGATCCAACACCGTTTTTTAGCTCACTGCACCATCCCAGCTCAGAACCTGGCTATATGCAAATTAGTCTGTTCCTGTCCCAGTGCATGATGGGAACAGGGCAAACCAAACTACCAAGCCAATTCTTACACTCTGTTCATCACCACCCCCTTTTCTGAACCCCTATAGTAGACCCAAGGTACCCCCCTGGGCATGGTGCAGGGTATGTGAAAGGTAGGACATGTACTGAGGTGTATACCATGTCCTGACTGAAATACTGCCAAAATCGTTTTTCACTGTTGCAAGGCCATCTTGCCCATATGACAGAATGGGGAATGCTGTGTCACATGTTTCCAGCATATCTTCCCATCGGCGTAAGATGGAGAGATGAAGTTTAGCGTGCCTGAACTCAGAATTTAATAACACATCTTTTTGTGAAGATGGTTTTTAAATTGTGTGTTTAGAAACCACGCTTTTAGAAGTCGCTGGTTTCTTGTCTTAAACCATCCTGTGTGCCTCCGCCTGGTTGTGTATTGACTGTCTGGGTTTGGATGTTATAGGGTCTAGGAAGTGTCCTGACCCCAGGGAGGAGTAGGTGAGACAGCAACAGGCTGGCCTACATTTGATGTGGGGGGAGGAGTAGCCCCCTGGATGTGAAGAGGGCTGTGTTGCTGCCACAAAAAGATGGCTCCACCTCCTGCGGAGCATCTGGGGCCCAGACCCTCACTATCAAAGGAAGAGGGTGTGCACTGGCAGGAAGAAACTCTGGTCCGGTTTAGACCGGGCTCAGAGCCCCCTGAACACAAAGACTTCAAAAGCATTTAGGGGTATAAATGTGAGAGCTGAAACCCCTGAACTCAGGACTGAACTCAAGCTTGAAAAAGGATTGAAACTACTTTGTGATCAAGAGGAACCTCTGCCAAAGAAGAACAGCTGAAGAGACTGAAGAGAAGGACTGCCCTTGCTGTATGTTCTGTGGCTGGCCTGCAGATTGCTGATTTGACTAAGGAGAGGACAAGGAACTTTTCTATGTGCTGTATCCCCCTGCTTGAAAGGACTTTGCTGTGTCCTGAAGTAACTTGTCTCCAAGGGCCCGAGGAGAGCTGGTCCCCTGTTGTGGAAACTCAGGAACATCAAAGTTTCCGACCGTGTCTCAGGGACACTTGGTGCTTTTGTATGCCTGAGACTGCCGTGTGGTCTGTGGTACTGTATACGAGGTCCCCGTGACCGCATTGCCCCTGCAGAGTGAAACATCATCCATGCTTCTTCATTGCTGTTTGTGGCCTGAGCCCTCATCGTAACTGGCGCTATGAGTAAGGATCACCCCCGGCCCGAGCCACAACATTCTAAATGATTTCTGGAAGCTAAAGAAGTTGCAAGGTGAAAGGGACCGTGATTGTGGTTGGCCAAGAGGAATCTGCCTAAGATTGTCAACGAAGGAGAAGGCAGTGCCGTAACCCGTCCGGCTACAGCGTCGGCAAGCCCCGAAGCTGCAGCATCATTGGGACCACCCATCAGGACGTCCGATGAGCAAGGAGGGCGAGAGTGCGAGGCAGCGCACCATCCCAGGTAATGCTTGGACTCCGGCCGGGAGCTGCAAGCTTGAGTGGCCTGGGGAGGCATGCAGGAGGAGTATGCAGGAGGAGTACAGGAGTGCTCAGATCTCTCTCCCGCTGCACCGCGTTAGACGCGCTGAGTCCCCGAGCATCCCGTACCTGTCTCTCACTAGGAACTGCATCATTCTTGCATTAAGAACTGCATCATTCTTGCATTAAGAACCGCATTATTCTTGCATTACGAACCGCATTATTCCTGCATTACGAACTGCCTTATTCTTGCATTACAAACTGCTTTATTCCTGCGTTAGAAACTACATTAGTCCTTGTGTTCAGGACTGTCTTATTTCTGCATTACGAACTGCATAGCATTGCATTAGGACTGCATTACATCATCGTAAACTGCTCATTAATACCTCACGAACCTACAAGTGATTGTTGGCCTAATAACCGGCCCATTGAAATATTCTGAATACGCATATGATGGATATTTTTATTGTTTGGTCTCATCGTATTTCTTCTTTATTAAGATACCGCTATTTCCCTAAATCAGTGTGGTGTCCATTTGTGGTATTATCACTGTTACTGGGAGTGTGGTTGCAAATACTTTACACATTTCTTTGGAGATAAGCCTGGCTGCTCGTGCCAAGCTACCAGGGGGTGAGCAGGGGTTAGAGTGTGTCCCTCCTTTCCCTGACTAGAAGCAAAGGTCCCTAATTGGACTAATATACCTACCTCGGCCAACTAGAGACCCCCGATCTAACACTGCGTGTGCAGTTTCAAAATGCCATTTGGACCTGGCAAAGTTAACCTTTTGCCAGGCTCGAACCTTCCTTTTGAACCTGGCTTGTCTGACTTTTGATTGAAAGATGCTAATGGACAGGCTGAAAATACCTGCCTGGCTGCAACATTTGGGGAGGTAGCAGGGACTCCAAATTAGCTGCCCTGCAACCGAAAGGAATAACCTGTTGGCAGAATGATGTGACTTTGCAGAATGGTAACCAGTCCAAATGACGATGGAGGCAGACAGGAAGAGGGAGCCGAGGATGACATGGTTAGGTAACAAGCGGGAAAGAATGGGTGAACAGTGATAACGTGGGAAGGAGACCCAGGGTGTGGGAAGAAGCATGATGGGGAGTAATGGTGGAGCGCCAAGTAATTATAGAGATCGAGTGGCGTGGGAGAAGCCAGAAGCGGGGTTTACTTCAGTCCCTCTATTCGGCAAAAAACATAATTGAAACCATAATAGAAAAGCACAACCTGCCACGAATGCCATGGCCTTGAAGGACAGCTCCTCGAACCAATGAAATTTCTTAAAATGACCTGCCAACCGTTGGCTACGGGAGTTGTACACAACACTCTCTCTGTACTTTTTAATTGTAGTCTAATATGAGGTAAAGCTGTCTAATTGTAAAACCAAAAAAATGGCTAACTGGTGATTGATCGTTCCTCCAGCCAATCACATGTCGAGTTTCCTTTCTCAAAGAGCTCCGTTCATTCATGTGACCCACACACACTTTAGTCGAGGCAGAAGATTACATAATTTATGCTGACTCATTTTTTTTTCCATGAACCAAGCAGTCTCCTCATGCATGCTGGCACCTTTGGGGGATCATCGTGACCCGTTAAGAGATTATTACCAAAAGAGGATAATGTAAAATGACCTTGTTGAACTGGTGCGTTTCCTTGAAAGACAGTAACAGAATGAACATGCATTCTAGCATTCAGATGGCCTAGATATATACGGTACAGCAAGAGACCTTGAAGATCATGACTTTAAAAAAGAACACGCTATGATTAATGGGAACAACTTCCAAACAAGCTGCCCTGTACCATGACTTATTTTTGTGTCTTTGCAGTAGGAAAAAAGCACTGCTTGTGCTTCAGTCTGACGCCGAAAGGCTACAGAAGAAATAGCAAACTTTAAGAAAGCCAGCTCCCTTTTAGTCTCCTAGAAAAACCTTTTAAGATACGTGTAATTGTCACTCCGAGAAAGGCAGCAATATTGCTACACTTTTGGGGATATAAAAATGTGTAGGGCAGTGATCTTTACATTAAAACCTGTGACTTAATATGCACCTTAGATATAATCTCTTCTGTGTCTTGTTTCAGGGAAAGTGAGGAGGGGCAAACAAGTACGATACTCGGTTAAGGCATATGACAATTTCCTTTCCCTCTTTCTGAAGCTGTTCAATCTATTGATCCTCAAAGAAGCAAAATGTGTCCCCTGTATGATTGTGGTCTTCTGTTCTCTCATCAGTTAGGTGTTCCATCGTCACCAATTGCTACACCTCTACTTTCACTTCCTGGATGCAGGTTTAAAACATTTTTTATTTTGATTGACACAACACCGGACCCCAATACCTCAACAAGAGAATCTCCATCAACATACCCAAGAGAAACTCCGATCCACCAACCCCGCCGAAACCCCGCGAACCTGCAAAGCCAGAACAGATGGAAGAGCCTTCTCCTACATCGTGGCCAAGACCTGGAATGAGCTACCGATGAGCAACAGATGAGCCCCCTCCCTGAAGATCTTCAGGAGGATACTCAAGACCTGGCTCTTTGACTGAACGGAGCTGCTAAACCCTCCCATTTCCCAGTGCCTTAAGACCATCAGGGGTGAGTAGCGTGCTTATAATTCCCCTGATTGATTGTTTGATTGATTGAGCCTCTCTCTAAGTGGGTTTCAGAGCGGAAGTGCTGAATATTCCTATGTTATTTGGGGTAGGGCTGTGGGGGGATGGGGGGTGTGGCCAACCACCGAAGATGTTGGTTGCATAAAAGGGGAGCTCCCGAGCTGGTGCCTGCTGATCCCGCCGCATCTCTGCCTATTCCGAACAATCTGCTCACACACTACACCATAGACAAATCCCGACACCTTGGGCATCAAGAACTCTCACCTGCAAGTTGTGTCCCTCCTGTGGAATCGTAATATCCCCTGCGCGGCTGACCCTACCAAAGGCATGACAGGGCATTCAGCACCCAACACTTGTTTGCAGACAGGAATGATTAGAAGGGATTAGAAGGGGTTGCAACTGCATGAACGGGCAGGGTCACAGAATCGACCACGGGACCAGGGACGATCTGGGGCCCAGCACTGGACACAAGGAAAGACCAGACACCCTCACAGGGGAAGGCTCGGTATCTGGATCCGCACGGTAGGACTGCGCTGCCCAGGAACATGCAGGCCACTCACCTGAATCTGAGCATACTCACAACTCTGAAGAGGTAAAGAACGGAGTGAGGAGCTGTCGATGAAAACTGTTGCTGCACACCCACCAACCGAGAGACATGAACAATGAGAGTATAACCCTGGGGGAGGTGCGCTATCTTAAGGGTCTCCAGCCGGCTACAACAGAGGAGCGTCGGGTTGGACCTGCAAGTGCTCATCCCGAAGAGTTGCCTCACGACGTTCCTGTGCTGTGGACTGGATGTGAGATTGGCACAGGAGCACCCAGACCGAGATTGAGCCAAAAAGTAACAAACGGCAGGGTGCATGCTTCTATCAGCCTGCTGCGTCGGATTGGCTGCAGGCCTTGGTCATGCTGGAGATTTCAAGACTCAGAGGTACTGGGAGCGGCAGGCACAGATTCGGAGAGACCTGAGCAAGTTAGTGCACAGCTCATAGTGGGAGTTATTCCACTTAGAAGCATAGTGAGTTGAGCGGACCAACCACCGCGCAGGCTCGAGTCATGCCCTGAGCAGACAGAACAGGGCAAGCGATATAACACTGCACACAAACTACCATGTATTGCTCTGCTCGATACAGTGGGTCTGGGCAGGAAAATCTGATCTCCCCAGAGTTGCGGACCTGGAACGGCCTGTTTGTGCATTACCAACATTATATTAACAGGCCCTTACTGAGGCAGGTGGGGTGCCCGGACAGGAGGCGCCCTCCGACCACAGTCAGACCCAGGCACACCGCTTGGTCCGGCAGGGCACAGGTTGTCCGACGATCGATGACAGAGGGTGCGGATCTGGGCCCTGGGGAGGGGAAAAGCTATATGTTCACTGGGCCATCTACATCCCTTATATATCAGGCCTGAGTCCTGGATGAAGTGACCTGATGTGTCCTGCTAGGCCCGATTGCAGTAAAATGGAGCAGGCGAGAACCAGTGTTGTATAATGAATGCCACACTCTTCATTGCACTTCATCCCGTCACAGGACACCCGGTGGGGGCGCATGGGCCTCACCAAGGAGGCAATTTGATACCGGGGACTCCAGACGTGCACTGGAGGACCAACACCTCCCCTGCAGGGACTGCAGAAGACTGTCTCCTACCTCAGTGGACCCCACACAGGATAATTGTAGTACATAAGTCTAGTCTAGTTCTAGTCTTTATGGAATGTCATTACATTATCTGTATTACAACAGAATGCTATCATGTTTCTGTTCTATGTTTGCTCTCAAGTAAGGGTTCTATTCCCCGGCAGTTGCTTGTCACCTCCGTGGTGAAAAGTCCGCTCTTGTCTCTTCCTATGTACTTTAATAAAGGACTTCTCAACGCACCTGCTGTATCCTGCAACCTATTTACTACATCTTGGCTACAATATTTAGAACCCAGTTTGCAGCCCAGCAGTGTTTTTCTGTCTTCAAAGGAAGTGTCTCTTTGCTGAGACTTGGAGGTACAATCCTGTCAGATTCCCTCGACAACAAGAGCGGACAGAAGGTGGCATTCACTCAATGTAATGTGTGTCTCAAATATCATCTTTAGATTATTGGTATGCTCAGCCTAGTCGAGCTATGACGAGTGTCGCTATCAGAGTGTGTACAGTGTGGCGAAGAACTTACGAAGTAGCCGACTGTGAGATGATTTGGCATCGGCGAGTGTAGTGAGGACAGAGGTTGGCGTGCTCAAGGTGACTGACAGTGAACAAACTTAGCTTTAGTGCGACTGGTGAGCAAAGAAGCTTGGCGTGTTTGACTCACCGTTGTTGAACGGAGGGATCCTTCTCATGGAGCTGCCGTCCTCACTCTGATGATGCTGTGGAATCCCTGTCGGTACCAGAGGAGGGGCTGGGCGTCGGAAGGTGATGTATACTGGGTGTTCAAGCTAGTTGCCTAGTGATCGTTAGTCATTGCTGCTCTGATGCACTTCACCTCCCAGTGAAACGTCAGTATGTCTTCCAGCCTCTCACAGCACCACGTCGTTCTGACATTATCATGCTTTAAAATAGCGTACTCACGCCGACGGCCATTTTCTTTGAGTCTCTTCGTCACCTTGGTAACTCTACCTACGAAGTCCCGTCTTGGCTTATGAAGTTTCTTACAGCCTGACGCTCAATTCATTTCTTCGGCAATACACACGCCCACTGTGTTTTCCTTCTCGCGCTAGTCAGGTAATTATTTGTTGTTCTTTTTGCAGCGATATACATGCCTGTATATCGGTTTGCTCAACACACCTGTTGAACTATATTTTTTGCCTCACCGTGGACAACCAAGCATATCTTGGGAGGATTGGTTTCCTATGTTTGATAATTATCTTGACGTTCTTGACGGTCAAGATTTTTCTGCTAATACAGAAAGGCTCTACTCTTAAGTACTCTGGGTAAAGAAGGTCAACGAGTTTTTCACGATCTCCCTCAAGCCCTCCAGGCCAATGGGCAAGCTCTTCCAGACAAATATAAAGAAGCAATCTGTCGTTTAGAGGTTAGTTACTCAAAACAAGAAAATCTAGTCATGAATAGATATAAGTTTTACACCCATAGTCAAAAAGCGGGTGCGTGAATCGATGATTTATCTCTAGACTAAGAGAAATGTCTAATGAGTGCAAATTTTGGAAAATGACAGATGAAGTAATCAGAGATCAGCTGATAGGCCTGTGCAACAACAAGAAGATTCAAGAACACCTCTGGGCAGCAAAGAACCCCAATCTCCAAACAGCAATAGATTTAGCCAAAGTGGTAGAACAGTCTGAAGGATGTATGAAAGAATTAGAAAAAAGGTCAACAACAAATTATGTAAATGAGGTGGCAACTCAAGAGTTACCAGACTCTGCTCAGAATGAAGATGATCATAGTGAAGTCGCTGCGGTAAAACATAAGAAGTTTTCTAAGAAACATCTCCTCCAAGACCTACAAGCAAACCGAAGTCTGCTAATGTTAGAATGTGTAATAGGTGTGAAAGTACAGTACACACCTCAGATTTTAAATTCTGCTTCGCATCTAAACAAAAGTGTTTAAAATGTGGTCTTATGGGTCATTATGCAAGAGTAAGAAAAGGCAAATCTCGTTCTAGTGTAGCCAGTGTACAGTGTTCCACTCATGAAATTGATGAGAATGACAAAATTTGGGTTGTTGACTCGGATCTTGCGACTGAAGAAGAATAAAACAAGCGTAGAAATAGACCCAAAGCCATGTTCACAATTGATAGTCAAGATGTATGTCTCATGGTTGATACCGGCTCAAAGTACACTATAATTCCCAATGATCTCTTTGAAGAAAAGTGGGGTCATAGACCACTCCTTCCCAAGGACATTTCCCCAGGGGGATACCAAGGGGAGACTATTGATATTCTTGGCTACTTTGATGCACACATCACATGTTCTCATAGGCATATACAGGGTAAAGTATATGTGTCTAAATGCGGGCCAGCCATTCTTGGGTGGGTTCATCAATATGACCTTAGGATTATTGTCAACCCTCGAGCTACCACACAAGTCATGGTCATTGAAGATGAGGGTTTAGGTAAAATCGTTGCTGAAGCCTGCAGTGTTTTTAGAGAAGGTTTGAGTCAACTCAAAGGTTATTCCCATTGCATATTGATAAAAAAAGGTTCCATTCTGGTTCAGCACAAAGTCAGGCATGTCCCTGTAGTTGTTAAAGAAGATGTAAAAGGACTTATTCAAGACATGCTCACAACAGGAGTCATTGAACCTGTAGAGGCTTCTCCATGGATTTCGCCCATTGTCGTCACCAAGAAGGCTGATGGCAAGCTCCGTTTCTGTGTGGACTTGAGGTCTTTAAATCAATGTGTAGTTGCGGACACCTTTCCTCTACTGAATATCACAGAATTGCTCACTACTTCAAAGGGTGCTAAGGTGTTCTCAAAATTAGAACTTAAAAGTGCATACCACCAGATCAATTTGCATAAAGATTCTAAACATTTGACTGCTTTTATTACACCTCATGGTACTTACCAGTTTACACGTCTTTCCTTTGGTCTCAATTCTGCAGCCAGTGTTTTCAAACAATGGTATCCAACATCTTTGAGGGAGTAGGTAATATTATTTATTTCCAAGATGATATTTTAGTATATGCCCAGTCTGTCAAACAACACAATGTTACTCTCAAGGTTGGTCTAGACAAGTTGTCTGCAGCAGGTCTCACACTCTGAAAGGAGAAATGCAAGTTCTTAGTCTATCAAATTGACTATTTAGGTTATGCCATCAGTGCTTCTAGCGTCAGACCCAAGAGAGACTTGTGCAATGCCATTCAATCAGCGCCTCACCCCAAGAATAAAGACCAGTTACGTTAATTTATGGGCCTCATTGAGTATTACTCAAAGTTTGTTAAAAAATTTCTCAGACAAAACATCCTGTATGCGCTCTTTACTCAAGCGGGGGGTGAGCTTTTCATGGGGTGTTCAACAACAAGAATGTTTTGATTTTTGCATAAAAAAAGAAATTTGTAATGCTAATGTACTAGCTCCTTTTGATGTAAACAACAAGTCTATTTTAACTGTGGCGCAAGTGCTACAGGCTTGGGAGCCCAAAGGTGGGACTGAACGCACTGTTGCCTTTGATTCTAGAGCAGTAACTGATGCTGAGAAAAATTATTCAGTCATCAAGAGAGAAGCATTGGCTGCATCTTGGGCTGTGGAATATTTTAGAAAATATTTATGGGGCATGAAATTCTCTTAACCGGTTCCATGCTCATGACGGAGGCGCTCCGTCATGAGCCGCGGTTGCGCTGTGCTCATGACGGAGCGGTTCCGTCATGGGCCTGCCGCCGCGCCTGCGCGGCGCATTCTATTGAGCGGGCGGGGCCATGACAGAACCGCTCCGTCATGAGCACAGCGCAACCGCGGCTCGTGACGGAGCGGCTCCATCACGAGCATGCGAGCGCCGCTCGGCCCACCCCCCCCAGCGCTGCGGCGGAATTGCCGCCACAGCGAAGGGGTTAAGAACTGATCATAAGCCGCTAGTCAAAGTTCTTTTCCCTGGTGGCACTGGGAAAGGGTCAGCAAGACTTGCCAAACTTGCTTCAAAACTTAAAGAATGTCAATACTCAATTGAATATATTCAGGGGCGGAAGAATGTTCAGGCTGACTGTCTTTCTAGAATGTCTCTGGACTGGCGAACTGTTCTTGATCCATGTGTTGGTGGATGTGCTGATGACAGTGATGAGACTTCTATTGAGGATGCTGTATTTGTAGGGGAGGGTGATTTTGAGCCTGTGATTGGGAACATGAAATGAGTATTGATCACACTCTGCAAGAAGTCATCAAACTTTTAAAATTAGGTTCCAGGGGAGAAAGTTGTCTACTGGTTGCTGTCTGACCTTATTTCAAAGTTCTTGATGATCTTTCTCCTATTAATAACAGTGTTTTAGTCAAAGAGGAAAAATGTATTCCTTCTTTTGGAATTAGAAACAAACTTCTTGCATTAGCCCATTAAGGCCATCATGGTCAGACTTTCACACCACCGTCTCAAGAATCACTTCCGATGGCCAGGCATATTCTCAAGTGGTTGAGTGGGTGGAAAATTGTTCAATTTGTAAAGAAGGTGAAAAAAGACTTAAGGTTGGTCCTAAATCCAATGATGCTCAAATACAGAACCCAGGTTTACCCTGGCACAGCATCTGTCTTGTTTTTATTGGTCCTATGAGTGAGCTACATCAAAAATACAGATTTTCCATGGTTGTAGTTGATGTTTTTTCTAAATGATTAGAAGTTGAATTCATCAATAACGTCACCACTGACAGTACCATTAAGTTCTTGGGAAATGTATTCAAGGATGAGGTCATTCCCTCTGTTTTCATCACTGACAATAGCACTCAACTTGTTTCCAAAAAGATGCAAACTTTTCTCAAGAGCTGTGGTGTCTCTCATCATCGCACTTCACTATATAATCCCCAAGGCAACGGAATGTGTGAGATGGCTAACAAAGTAGTCAAAGGGATCATTCAGATGGCCTCCGCCAATGGGTCTGTGATACGGAAAATGGTCAGAGAAATGTTGTGGGCCTATTGGACCACTCCCCTTGTTGATGGTCAAGCTTCCCCTTTCCAACTTATGAGAGGGTGGTCCCCTGGCTTGAAACTTGTTCCTTCTTGGATTACAAACGTTGTCACCTTGCAAGGAAGATGTCCTGACCTGCCGTTTTCCTCAAATGTTTCTCGTCCTTTCAAGGTAGGTGATCTTGTCAAGATCAAAAGCGTTAGAGTGGGAAGAGGGTTGTCAAAGTTCAAGGGGCCCTTCACTGTTAAAAAAGTACTTGATCATTGTGTTATTCTTAAAAACAGCGAGTGTTGGGACTTTAGACAAGTTGCTTTATATCAAAGAGGGGTTGCAACTTCACCACAGGAAAAGTCCACCTCCTGCTTGAGCAGTAGTGGTTATTATCTAGCTCAAATCCCTGAGGAAGCCACTTCCTTAGTCCCGTTGGGTGAACATTATGGTGGTGGGTGTGGTGACTCTCTCACATCTGGGAATCTCTCAGTGCAGGTGTCGGACCTTGTTTCTGACGGGGTTGCTCTTGCTCGTGCTCTGAGTTACCTCAGACCTCCAGCATACCTGCAAGACTTTATTTGCTAAATTATTTTAACTTGTTGTAGCTTCTTTGGTTCTCATTTTTTTCTGAAGAAGATGTGTACTGCATAAGTCTCTTAGGTTTTAGTGCTAGTCTTTATGGAATGTCATTACAGTATCTGTATTACAACAGAATGCTCTCATGTTTCTGTTGTATGTTTGCTCTCAAGTAAGGGTTCTATTCTACGGCAGTTGCTTGTAGCCTCCATGGTGAAGAGTCTGCTCTTGTATCTTCCTATGTACTTTAATAAAGGACTTCTCAACGTACCTGCTGTATCCTGCAACATATTTACTACAATAATCTAAAGGTTATACTGAAAGAGACTAGGGAGTCTCAAGCAGTGTTCGAAAAACAATTGGGAACCCTTAAAACGGATGTTAGCCTTCTTAGGGTGGACCATAAGAAACTCACTGACAAGTTGAAAGTCAACAGAGCAACGCTAGCCAAAATGGCCTCCTGGTGGAAAGAGCATACAGAAATGGTCGCACTGCTCCAGCACCAAGTTTCCATGTTGCAAGGCTAAGCTGAGTCTGATGAAGGGTGTTTGCGCTGGAATAATTTGTGAATAATTCGCCTGCGGGAAATTGTGAGGGCTCCAATGCCACCCAATTTATAGAGACCTGGCTGTGTGAAGTGGTAGCTCCTGAGGGTCTCTCTGAGATGTTCTGTGTGGAGAGAACACATGGAGTACCCACCAGAAGAAGGATATAGAGTGCGCCGCCTGTAGGAAGGTGGATATCTGACTATATGGTTACCCCCACTTTTTGCCTAGTGTGTTGCTGGTTTTCGACTTAGTTGGCCTGGGATCCTGCTATTCAGGGCCCCAGGCTAACAGCTTTCCCTATAAAATGGACACCATGTACTTTAGGTACACACCTGATTGGGTATTGGGTCACCTTTGTGAGCCCCTGTATAGTGTACCTTAAGTACCCAGGGCATAGGTGCATCCAAGGCCCACCAGTGGCTGCAGCATGTATTATGCCACCCCTGGTTGGCCATCCAAACTGACACCACAGGCTGATTACACCACCTTACTTAGATATAGTATATCTATATCTACCTTATATATAGACACATAAACACCTATAAGTCACTCCTATGGTAGGCCTCGACAATCCTGGAGGCAGAGTGCTTGGTTTTATGTGAGAGGGTGCCCTAGCAGGAGCTGAGCCCCTCTGCAGCTTTCAGAACCATCTCCCTATAGCTGTTCTATGATATAGCCATACCATATTCTCTTAAGTGCATTATAATCCTCGCAGTTAATGCTAACTTTGGTTTGGCTTTATCAAAACATGTCGTGTAAGGTGTCAAACACTTTGGAATACTACCCCCGCCAATTCGGGTGTTGGGGGTAGCATTCCACCCTCTAGACGGAAAAGACATGTGTTTTACTGCTTTACCCTGTTAAAGTTAAACAGAGCCCCAGCATCACAAAATGGATGCTGCTGCCACAGACACAAGTCTGACCTCCTCAGTTCAGTTCATAAGCTTTATTCGATTATTCATAAACAATCATAAAAGCATACAGTATTAAAATATCACTTAAAAATTGTTACAAAGCAAAAAAAAAAAATACATATGTTATAATAATTGGAACAATTCAATAGAGGGAAAGTATTCGACCGGGCTACTGAATTATACAAAAGGTAGTAAAACAGTGTTAAAATTCCAGACTTTTTCTATGGGACACAGCTTTTAGAATAAAGGTAGCGGTAAAAAAACAAATATCCAGGGTATCGAGTGCAAATAGTAATTTCATGGCATGAGCAGTTGTAGACACAGAGTATTTCCGAAAAACAGTTTTAAGATAACACAAACGAAGGTGCAAATACAGTGGGACTGACCTCCTGCTGCTGGACGAAACTCCAGCAGGGGAGTCCTGGACAATAGGTTTCCTGTCCAGGGAGGTGCCAGCACGTCCCCAGACAGGCTGATGTCTATTGGGACAGGGAGGGCTACATCAGCAGATGCTTTTTGAGACACTGCCTGGGGGCACACAAGGTGCTCCATGCATAGCCCGGTTCAAACCAGTTGCTGGGGCACTCCAGCCCTGCTCTGGCGCAAAACTGGACAAAGGGAAAGTGGTGTAACCACCCCCTTCCCAGGTCCACCCATAGGAGGAACCTAGCAGGTAATCCAGCCCATTTTCTTAGTATAAAGATAGGTGCTGTGTCCCCAGGACTTTAGATTATCCTGGAACAAAACTCTGATATGAAACTCTTGGACCTTTGATGTTCTATTATGACTAGAAGACTGAAGACATCTCCCTTGTGGTCGAGGAGTGACCACCCTGTGCAAACAGGCACCACCAGTAACTTGCCGGTCTGCTTTGTCGAAGCTCCTGCCGGAACCCGAAGTATCAGTGAAACAGGAACTGGACTCTCAGACTTCTCTGACTCTGACCCACACCCACAGCAAAGTTGAGACCCATGGCAGACACGATAAACGTGGGACCAGACACCCTGGACATCCTGCATTTGTGCAATGAGGTACGAGAAGCCCCATACCCAAGCGCCATTTGTAGCAAAGCTCAGCCCTCCACACTCCACGAGTGCTGCATGGGGCCCGCTCTTGCATTTCAGCTCAACACATCTTCTTGGTTGCTAGCCCGCTGGCTAGTGAGGCCCCTGAAGACAAACCTTTGAAACCAAACTACTTTCCTGGTTGCTCAAAGTTTGCTCCAACTTCCCTGCAAAGGAGAAGCTCCTAAGACCTTGCTGGTCTGACCCGAAGTGAATCTTCACTTCCTGCGTGGATTGCGTTTGCCAAGGCTTGTTGGGTCCAATCCGGATTCTGACACCGCAGTCAACTAGATTATTTGTAGGACAGCTCGAATAAAGCTCCTGGTTGTTGTCAACACCTCCTGGTCCTCGTGTCTGCACAGACATGCTTCACCTCTTTGCCTGAGATCATCGCGACATCGCCTGGTTCCTTCCTGGTCACTGGCTAGTGACCCAGACTCTGTCCCCTCTGGTTTCAGGTTCTTCACTTAACTGATGCACCCTTGGATCCACCCGGACACTTTTCCTCTGGTCGCCTGCAGCACTTCTTTGCAGATCTCCATAGAAAACGACGACGAAACCCGACACGAAAAGACACCTATGCACCCGGCTTCCCTGGGTGAGGTAACTCAAATACTCTGGTGCTCCCGTGTTTCTTGACTCTCGAAGTGTCCTAGTTTAAAGGGGTTTTACCGTAGTCCATCCGGAAGTGTCCTTAAACAGTGACTTTGTAACTTCTTTGTTCTCTATTATAAGTCAATGGTAACTCGTGACTGTGTTTTGACACTGCACACGTCTCCCGTGGGTCTCCTACTTCCTAACCTTTGGTTGTTTAGTGTAGCCCCAGTGATTCCTTAGGCCCAAGGCCTATTCACTATTTCTGAAGTGGTTCTTATACCACTTACTTAGTATATGGTTTGTGAGGCCCCTAGGGCATAACTGTATTTGTGCAACTTATCGTATGCTAATTGAGGAACTTGTGATGTACTTTGATCTCTGACCTCATAAAGAGGGGTTGTGTTAGAAATAAAAATACATATATATTTGATATATACCTTGTGTGGTGTCCTTTCATTTGTTACTCAAGGGATTATAATTGGTAAAACAGCTTGCTTCACATGCTCTCTGAAGTCTTAGCCTATGACTGCTGGTCCATGCTACCACTAGGATAGCTTGTCTATAAGGTTGACTTTACAACCACCATCAATAAGGGTCATTTAGACTGGTGCAAGGTGCCCACTAGAATAGTGGACATCATATGCCAGGCTAACTTCTCACACCGCCCAGACCAATATTGGCTCGAATAATCAATTATAAAGCCAGGGTCTTCACAGGGCTCGGAAAATGTAGCGATTAAACATTAAAACACTTGAATTTCCCTGTTCCCGGACTACACCATCAATGTCCAGTGACAGGGAGCCTGCTACCAGGGGGGTTAAAAGGCACCGCAAATCTCTAATCCTTAAATATGCCTTGCTTTATCCTGCTTGACTCAAAATTCTTCAAGAGCAAAAAAGATACTTTTCGACAAACCAGATGTTGCATGGTAGTCGGTCGAAACATGTTGACAAAGGCGGTATTAGGAGGGTTGTTTTGAGAATCATGAGTTTCTCTTGGAAACATTACCCATCCTCTTATTTCTTTTAATCCTGGTTGTGGAAACTGTTAATAAAGTTTTCATTTGGTATCCACAAACTAGTTTTAAACACTTTCCCTTTAACTGCACATGTTGTGGACCTTTTCCATTCACAGGGTGATATCCACTGATCACTATTTGATTCATATGTTTATATGTTGTTTGGTCTTGTACATCTGTCTTATGGTCTTTTTATGTTAAAACCCCCCTCCCTATGCTCCGTCCAGAGTGTGGCTACAATTGGGCGTATTGTAAGCAGACCCGATGTTTAAGCATGTCACACCAAAGTTTGAAAAAGTAAGTCATAAACTAAAAAGTTTGCACTGGCTCCCAATTGAAAGCAGGATAACATTTAAGTCACTATGCTTGGCTTACAAAGCAATAAATGGAACTGGATCAAAATTTCTAAAAACACACCTGCAACTGTATGAGCCAAATAGACTTCTGAGATCCGGCCAAATGAAACTCATAAAGGTACCCAGATTCAGAAAAACAAATTGGGGAGGCAGAAGCTTCCTGGTACAGACGGCAAAAACATGGAACCAACTACCGCTGGACCTAAAAACTAGTCCATCCCTGAAATCCTTCAGAAAAGGAGTCAAAACATGGCTCTTCGCTAAACAGCTCTAATTATACACCTTATGAGTCAGTGGGAATCTCAGCTCCAAGACGCCTTCGGGCATTCGCACGCTATACAAATTGAAAAATCAAATCAAATCAAATCAAACACACTTCGGTGTGTGAGTGAGGGCAGTATTCTCAAAACAAAGGACTTTTTGGTTTGTGGAGTGTTTAGGGGTTTTCCTTCTTCTTTTTCTTGTTTTTCCTCTCCACCCCTCTACGTGTGTACAATTGGATAAAGCACACGTTCCCAGATCTCTCCCTTGCTGAACAGCATAGAAACCACTCCTCAGACACTGCGTGGCGGAAACAGGCCAAAAAGACATACAATGCAGCAACACTGAGAGGACGATCTGATCCCCAAGCAAGAACAGATGCTGGAGGGCCGACGATTTTGCGATCTTGTCTGCTGCCACACTTCAAGAGACAGGACCACTCATAGAGGATGGATCCTCATTGGGCTACACACCGTACTCAGACTCCGAAAACAGTCTGCCACTCTTCCCCCTCCATAATGCCATACACGGCAAATGACTTACTGGGCTGAAGACACACTGACCAACTACTTCAAGTGAATGCTAAGTGATGTCAGACTCCTCTTTCCTCCTGTCTTACTATTGGTAATGTATCTGTGGCCTATGATAACTCACTCTCCTGTGTGGGGTCTCAGTCGCTGAGATGTCGCACCACATTACTGTACCTGGTTGTAAGGTAACTTACTGGGGGTGAAAGGGGGGAAAGAAGAGTCACACGTGGAAGGGGAGAAGAGTCGCATGGGGAAGGGGAGAAGAGACGTGCGTAGAAGGGGGGGCAGAGAAGAGTCGCGCATGGAATGGGGAAGAGAAGAGTTGCGCATGGAATAGGGAGAGAAGAGTCACGTGGAAGGGGGGGAGAGAAGAGTCACGTGGAAAGGGGAGAGAAGAGTTGTGCGCAAAAGGGTGGAGAGAAGAGTACCCGTGAGGAAGGGGAGTGAAGTCACGTGTGGAAGGGGGAAGAGAAGAGCCGCGCGGGAAAGGGGGAAGAGAAGAGTCGTGCGGGAAAGGGGGAGAGAAGAGTCGTGCGGGGAAGGGTTAGAGAAGAGTCACACAGTAAAGGAGGGAGAGAAGATTCGCACGGGGAAGGGGGAGATAAGAGTCGCGCAGGGAAAGGGGGGAGATAATTGAGTCGCACAGGGAAGGGGAGAAGAGTGTCGTAGGGAAGGGGAGAAGAGTGTCGATGGGAAGGGGAGAAGAGTGTCGATGGGAAGGGGAGAAGAGTGTCGATTGGAAGGGGAGAAGAGTGTCGCGGGGAAGGGGAGAAGAGTGTCGCGGGGAAGGGGAGAGGAGTGTCGCGGGGAAGTGGAGAAGAGTGTCGCGGGAAAGGGGAGAAGAGTGTCGCGGGGAAGGGGAGAAGAGTATCGAGGGGAAGGGGAGAAGAGTGTCGAGGGGACGGGGAGAAGAGTCGTGCGGGGAAGGGGAGAAGAGTTGCGTGGGGAAGGGGAGAAGAGTCGCGTGGGGAAGGGGAGAAGAGTCGCGCGGGGAAGGGGAGAAGAGTCGCGCGGGGAAGGGGAGAAGAGTCGCGCGGGGAAGGGGAGAAGAGTCGCGCGGGGAAGGGGAGAAGAGTCGCGCGGGGAAGGGGAGAAGAGTCGCGCGGTGAAGGGGAGAAGAGTCGCGCGGTGAAGGGGAGAAGAGTCGCGCGGTGAAGGGGAGAAGAGTCGCGCGTGGAAGGGAGAGAGAAGAGTCGCGCGTGGAAGGGAGAGAGAAGAGTCGCACGTGGAAGGAAGAGAGAAGAGTCGCACGTGGAAGGGAGAGAGAAGAGCCACGCCTGGAAGGGAGAGAGAAGAGTCGCGCGTGGAGGAGGGAGAGAAGAGTAGCGCATGGATGGGAGAGAAGAGTAGCACATGGAAGGGGGTAAAGAAGCATCACGCGTGAAAGGGGAGAGAGAAGAGTCACGTGTGGAAGGGGGAGAGAAGAGTCACGTGTGGAAGGGGGAGAGAAGAGTCACGTGTGGAAGGGGGAGAGAAGAGTCACATGTGGAAGGGGGAGAGGAGTCGCGTGTGGAGGGGAGAGGAATCACGTGGAAGGGGGAGAGAAGAGTGGCGCATGGAAGGGGGGAGAGAAGAGTCACTTGTGGAAGGGGGAGAGAAGAGTCACGTGGGTAAAGGGGGGAGAGAAGAGTCACACAGGGAAAGGGGGAGAAAAGAGTCGCGCGTGGAAGGGGAGAGAAGAGTAGCGCGTGGAAGGGGAGAGAAGAGTCACATGTGGAAGGGGAGAGAAGAGTCACACGTGGAAGGGGAGAGAAGAGTCACGCATGGAAGGGGAGAGAAGAGTCACGCATTGAAGAGGAAGAGAAGAGTCGCGCGGGGCAAGGGGGGGAGAGAAGAGTCTCGCGTGGAAGGGGGGGAGAGAAGAGTCTCGCGTGGAAGGGGGGAGAGAAGAGTCTCGCGTGGAAGGGGGGGAGAGAAGAGTCTCGAGTGGATGGGGGGGAGAGAAGAGTCTCGCGTGGAAGGGGGGAGATAAGAGTCTCGCGTGGAAGGGGGGAGAGAAGAGACACGTGGAAGGGGGGAGAGAAGAGTCGCGCGTGGAAGGGGGGGAAAAGAGTCGCGCGTGGAAGGGGGGGAAAAGGGTCGCGTGTGGAAGGGGGGAGAAGAGTCGCGCGTGGAAGGGGGGGTGAAGAGTCGCGCGTGGAAGGGGGGGGAGAGAAGAGTCGCGCGTGGAAGGGGGGGAGAGAGAAGAGTCGCGCGTGGAAGGGGGGGAGAGAAGAGTCGCGCGTGGAAGGGGGGGGAGAGAAGAGTCGCGCGTGGAAGGGGGGGAGAAGAGTCGCGGGTGGAAGGGGGAAGAAAAGAGTCTCGCGTGGAAGGGGGGAGATAAGAGTCTCGCGTGGAAGGGGGGAGAGAAGAGACACGTGGAAGGGGGGGAGAGAAGAGTCGCGCGTGGAAGGGGGGGAAAAGAGTCGCGCGTGGAAGGGGGGAGAAGAGTCGCGCGTGGAAGGGAGGGGTGAAGAGTCGCGCGTGGAAGGGGGGGAGAGAAGAGTCGCGCGTGAAAGGGGGGGAGACAGAAGAGTCACGCGTGGAAGGGGGGGAGAAGAGTAGCGCGTGGAAGGGGGGGGAGAAGAGTCGCGCGTGGAAGGGGGGGGGAGAAGAGTCGCGCGTGGAAGGGGGGGGGGAGAAGAGTCGCGCGTGGAAGTGGGGGGAGAAGAGTCGCGCGTGGAAGGGGGGGGAAGAGTCGCGCGTGGAAGTGGGGGGAGAAGAGTCGCGCGTGGAAGTGGGGGGAGAAGAGTCGCGCGTGGAAGGGGGGGAGAAGAGTCGCGCGTGGAAGGGGGGGAGAAGAGTCGCGCGTGGAAGTGGGGGGAGAAGAGTCACGCGTGGAAGGGGGGGAGAAGAGTCGCGGGTGGAAGGGGGAAGAAAAGAGTCGCGCGTGGAAGGGGGGAGAAGAGTCGCGCATGGAAGGGGGGGAGAGAAGAGTCGCGCGTGGAAGGGGGGGAGAGAAGAGTCGCGCGTGGAAGGGGGGGAGAGAAGATTCACGCGTGGAAGGGGGGGAGAGAAGATTCACGCGTGGAAGGGGGGGAGAGAAGAGTCTCACGTGGAAGGGGGGAGAGAAGAGTCACGCGTGGAAGGGGGGGGAGAGAAGAGTCGCACCTGAAAGGGGGAGAGAAGAGTCGCGCGTGGTAGGGGGAGAGAAGAGTCGCGCGTGGAAGGGGGAGAGAAGAGTCGCGCGTGGAAGGGGGGGAGAAGAGTCGCGCGTGGAAGGGGGGGAGAAGAGTCGCGGGTGGAAGGGGGAAGAAAAGAGTCGCGCGTGGAAGGGGGGAGAAGAGTCGCGCGTGGAAGGGGGGGAGAGAAGAGTCGCGCGTGGAAGGGGGGAGAGAAGATTCACGCGTGGAAGGGGGGGAGAGAAGATTCACGCGTGGAAGGGGGGGAGAGAAGAGTCTCACGTGGAAGGGGGGGAGAGAAGAGTCACGCGTGGAAGGGGGGAGAGAAGAGTCACGCGTGGAAGGGGGGGGAGAGAGAAGAGTCGCGCGTGGAAGGGGGAGAGAAGAGTCGCGCGTGGAAGGGGGAGAGAAGAGTCGCGCGTGGAAGGGGGGGGAGAGAAGAGTCGCGTGTGGAAGGGGGAGAGAGAAGAGTCGCGTGTGGAAGGGGGAGAGAGAAGAGTCGCGCGTGGAAGGGGGAGAGAAGAGTCGCGCATGGAAGGGGGGGAGAAGAGTCGCGCGTGGAAGGGGGGAGAGAAGAGTCACGCGTGGAAGGGGGGAGAGAAGAGTCACGTGTGGAAGGGGGGGGAGAGAAGAGTCGCGCGTGGAAGGGGGAGAGAAGAGTCGCGCGTGGAAGGGGGAGAGAAGAGTCGCGCGTGGAAGGGGGAGAGAAGAGTCGCGCGTGGAAGGGGGGGAGAAGAGTCGCGCGTGGAAGGGGGGGAGAAGAGTCGCGCGTGGAAGGGGGGGAGAAGAGTCGCACGTGGAAGGGGGGGAGAAGAGTCGCGCGTGGAAGGGGGGGAGAGAAGAGTCGCGCGTGGAAGGGGGGGGAGAGAAGAGTCGCGCGTGGAAGGGGGGGGAGAGAAGAGTTGCGCGTGGAAGGGGGGGAGAAGAGTCGCGCGTGGAAGGGGGGAAGAGAAGAGTCTCGCGTGGAAGGGGGGGAGAGAAGAGTCTCGCGTGGATTGGGGGAGAGAAGAGTCTCGCGTGGAAGGGGGGAGGAGAAGAGTCTCGCGTGGAAGGGGGGGGAGATAAGAGTCTCGCGTGGAAGGGGGGGAGAAGAGTTGCGCGTGGAAAGGGGGAGAAGAGTCGCGCGTGGAAGGGGGGGGAGAAGAGTCGCGCGTGGAAGGGGGGGGAGAAGAGTCGCGCGTGGAAGGGGGGGAGAAGAGTCGCACGTGGAAGGGGGGGAGAAGAGTCGCGCGTGGAAGGGGGGGAGAAGAGTCGCGCGTGGAAGGGGGGGGAGAAGAGTCGCGCGTGGAAGGGGGGGGAGAAGAGTCGCGCGTGGAAGGGGGGAGAAGAGTCGCGCGTGGAAGGGGGGAGAGAAGAGTCGCGCGTGGAAGGGGGGAGAGAAGAGTCGCGCGTGGAAGGGGGGAGAGAAGAGTCGCGCGTGGAAGGGGGGAGAGAAGAGTCGCGCGTGGAAGGGGGGAGAGAAGAGTCGCGCGTGGAAGGGGGGAGAGAAGAGTCGCGCGTGGAAGGGGGGAGAGAAGAGTCGCGCGTGGAAGGGGGGAGAGAAGAGTCGCGCGTGAAAGGGGGAAGAAAAGAGTCGCGCGTGGAAGGGGGAAGAAAAGAGTGGCGCGTGGAAGGGGGAAGAAAAGAGTCACACGTGGAAGGGGGGGAGATAAGACTCACGCGGGAAAGGGGAGAAGAGTCGCACGGGAAAGGGGGAGAAGAGTCCCGCGGGAAAGATGGGAGAAGAGTTGCGCGGGAAAGATGGGAGAAGAGTCGCGCGGGAAAGATGGGAGAAGAGTCGCGCGGGAAAGATGGGAGAAGAGTCGCGCGGGAAAGATGGGAGAAGAGTCGCGCGGGAAAGATGGGAGAAGAGTCGCGCGGGGAAGGGGAGAAGAGTCGCTCGGGGAAGGGGAGAAGAGTCGCTCGGGGAAGGGGAGAAGAGTCGCGCGGGGAAGGGGAGAAAAGTCGCGCGGGCAAGGGGAGAAGAGTCGCGCGGGGAAGGGGAGAAGAGTCGCTCGGGGAAGGGGAGAAGAGTCGCTCGGGGAAGGGGAGAAGAGTCGCTCGGGGAAGGGGAGAAGAGTCGCGCGGGGAAGGGGAGAAGAGTCGCGCGGGGAAGGGGAGAAGAGTCGCGCGGGGAAGGGGAGAAGAGTCGCGCGGGGAAGGGGAGAAGAGTCGCGAGGGGAAGGGGAGAAGATTCGCGAGGGGAAGGGGAGAAGAGTCGCGAGGGGAAGGGGAGAAGAGTCGCGAGGGGAAGGGGAGAAGAGTCGCGCGGGGAAGGGGAGAAGAGTCGGGAGGGCGAGGGGAGAAGAGTCGGGAGGGCGAGGGGAGAAGAGTCGGGAGGGCGAGGGGAGAAGAGTCGGGAGGGCAAGGGGAGAAGAGTCGGGAGGGGAAGGGGAGAAGAGTCGCGAGGGGAAGAGGAGAAGAGTCACGCGGGGAAGGGGAGAAGAGTCGCGCGGGGAAGGGGAGAAGAGTCGCGCGGGGAAGGGGAGAAGAGTCGCGCGGGGAAGGGGAGAAGAGTCGCGCGGGGAAGGGGAGAAGAGTCGCAAGGGGAAGGGGAGAAGAGTCGCAAGGGGAAGGGGAGAAGAGTCGCGAGGGGAAGGGGAGAAGAGTCGCGAGGGGAAGGGGAGAAGAGTCGCGTGGGGAAGGGGAGAAGAGTCGCGTGGGGAAGGGGAGAAAAGTAGTGCGGGGAAGAGGTTAAGAGTCCGCGGGGAAGTGTTGTTCTGGGAAGAGTCGCGCGGGGAAGGGGAGATGAGTCGTACGTAGAAAGGGTGGAGAAAAGTCACGCATGGAAAGGGTGAGAGAAGAGTCACGCATGGAAGGGGGAGAGAAGAGTCGTGCATGGAAGGGGGAGAGAAGAGTCACGCGGGAAAGGGGGAGAGAAGAGTCACCGGGAAAGGGGGAGAAGAGAGTTACGCGGGGTGAGAAGAGTCGCGCGGGGCAAGGGGGGAGAGAAGAGTCGCGCGGGGCAAGTGGGCAGAGAAGAGTCACGCGGGGCAAGGGGGGAGAGAAGAGTCACGCGGGGCAAGGGGGAAGAGAAGAGTCGCGTGGGGCAAGCTAGAGAAGAGTCAGGCCGGGCAAGGGGGGAGAGAAGAGTCACGTGAAGCAAGGGGGGAGAGAAGAGTCACGCCGGGCAAGGGGGAGAGAAGAGTCACGCGGGCAAGGAGGAGAGAAGAGTCGCGTGGGGAAAGGGGGGAGAGAAGAATCACGTGTGGAAAGGAGGGATATGAAGAGTCGCGCTGGGAGAGAAGAGTCACACGGGAAAAGGGGGAGAGAAGAGTCGTGCGTGGAAGGGGGAGAGAAGAGTCGTGCGTGGTTTGGGGGAGAGAAGAGTCATGCGTGGTAGGGGGAGAGAAGAGTCGTGCGTGGAAGGTGGGGACAGAAGAGTCACGCGTGGAAGGGGGAGAGAAGGGTAGCGCATGGAAGGGGGAGAGAAGGGTAGCGCATGGAAGGGGGAGAGAAGCATCATGCGTTGAAAGGGGGAAAAGAGTCGCGCGAGGAAGGGGGAGAGAAGAGTCGCGCGAGGAAGGGGGAGAGAAGAGTCGCGCGAGGAAGGGGGAGAGAAGAGTCGCGCGAGGAAGGGGGAGAGAAGAGTCGCGCGAGGAAGGGGGAGAGAAGAGTCGCGCGAGGAAGGGGGAGAGAAGAGTCGCGCGAGGAAGGGGGAGAGAAGAGTCGCGCGAGGAAGGGGGAGAGAAGAGTCGCGCGAGGAAGGGGGAGAGAAGAGTCGCCCGAGGAATGGGGAGAGAAGAGTCGCGCGAGGAAGGGGGAGAGAAGAGTCGCGCGAGGAATGGGGAGAGAAGAGTTGCGCAAAGAAGGGGGAGAGAAGAGTCGCGCGAGGAAGGGGGAGAGAAGAGTCGCGCGAGGAAGGGGGAGAGAAGAGTCGCGCGTGCAGAGAAGAGTCGCGCGTGAAAGGGGGGAGAGAAGAGTCGCGCGTGGAAGGGGGGAGAGAAGAGTCGCGCGTGGAAGGGGGGAGAAGAGTCGCGCGTGGAAGGGGGGAGAAGAGTCGCGCGTGGAAGGGGGGAGAAGAGTCGCGCGAGGAAGGGGGAGAGAAGAGTCGCGCGAGGAAGGGGGAGAGAAGAGTCGCGCGAGGAAGGGGGAGAGAAGAGTCGCGCGAGGAAGGGGGAGAGAAGAGTCGCGCGAGGAAGGGGGAGAGAAGAGTCGCGCGAGGAAGGGGGAGAGAAGAGTCGCGCGAGGAAGGGGGAGAGAAGAGTCGCGCATGGACGAAGAGTCGCGCGAGGAAGGGGGAGAGAAGAGCTGCGCGTGGAAGGGGTAGAGAAGAGTCACGCGTGGCAGGGGCAGAGAAGAGTCGCGCTTGGCAGGGGCAGAGAAGAGTCGCGCTTGGCAGGGGCAGAGAAGAGTCGCGCTTGGCAGGGGCAGAGAAGAGCCGCGCGAGGAAGGGGGAGAGAAGAGCCGCGCGAGGAAGGGGGAGAGAAGAGCCGCGCGAGGAAGGGGGAGAGAAGAGCCGCGCGAGGAAGGGGGAGAGAAGAGCCGCGCGAGGAAGGGGGAGAGAAGAGCCGCGCGAGGAAGGGGGAGAGAAGAGCCGCGCGAGGAAGGGGGAGAGAAGAGCCGCGCGAGGAAGGGGGAGAGAAGAGCCGCGCGAGGAAGGGGGAGAGAAGAGCCGCGCGTGGAAGGGGGAGAGAAGAGCCGCGCGTGGAAGGGGGAGAGAAGAGCCGCGCGTGGAAGGGGGAGAGAAGAGTCACGCGTGGAAGGGGGAGAGAAGAGTCACGCGTGGAAGGGGGAGAGAAGAGTCGCGCGTGGATGGGGGAGAGAAGATTTGCGCGAGGAAGGGGGAGAGAAGATTTGCGCGAGGAAGGGGAAGAGAAGAGTCGCGCGTGGAAGGGGAAGAGAAGAGTCGCGCGTGGAGAGAAGAGTCGCGCGTGGAGAGAAGAGTCACGCGTGGAAGGGGGGGGAGAGAAGAGTCGCGCGAGGAAGGAGGAGAGAAGAGTCGCGCGTGGACGAAGAGTTGCGCGTGGACGAAGAGTCGCGCGTGGAAGGGGGAGAGAAGAGTCGCGCGTGCAAGGGGGAGAGAAGAGTCGCGCGAGGAAGGGGGAGAGAAGATTCGCGCGAAGAAGGGGAGAGAAGATTCGCGCGAGGAAGGAGGAGAGAAGATTCGTGCGAGGAAGACGGGAGAGAAGAGTCGCGCGAGGAAGGCGGGAGAGAAGAGTCGCGCGAGAAGGGGGGAAGAGAAGAGTCGCGCGAGAAGGGGGGAAGAGAAGAGTCGCGCGAGAAGGGGGGAAGAGAAGAGTCGCGCGAGGAAGGGGGGAAGAGAAGAGTCACGCAAGGAAGGGGGAAGAGAAGAGTCGCGCGAGGAAGGGGGGGAAGAGAAGAGGCGCGCGAGGAAGGGGGGGGAAGAGAAGAGGCGGGAGATTAGAGTCGCGCGAGAAGGGGGGAAGAGAAGAGTCGCGCGAGAAGGGGGGAAGAGAAGAGTCGCGCGAGAAGGGGGGAAGAGAAGAGTCGCGCGAGAAGAGGGAAGAGAAGAGTCGCGCGAGGAAGGGGGGAAGAGAAGAGTCGCGCGAGGAAGGGGGGAGAGAAGAGTCGCGCGAGGAAGGGGGTAGAGAAGAGTCGCGCGAGGAAGGGGGGAGAGAAGAGTCACGCGAGGAAGGGGGAGAGAAGAGTCGCGCGAGGAAGGGGGGAGAGAAGAGTCGCGCGAGGAAGGGGGGAGAGAAGAGTCGCGCGAGGAAGGGGGGGAGAAGAGTCGCGCGAGGAAGGGAGAGAGAAGAGTCGCGCGAGGAAGGGAGAGAGAAGAGTCGCGCGAGGAAGGGGGGAGAGAAGAGTCGCGCGAGGAAGGGGGGGAGAAGAGTCGCGCGAGGAAGGGAGAGAGAAGAGTCGCGCGAGGAAGGGAGAGAGAAGAGTCGCGCGAGGAAGGGAGAGAGAAGAGTCGCGCGAGGAAGGGAGAGAGAAGAGTCGCGCGAGGAAGGGAGAGAGAAGAGTCCCGCGAGGAAGGGAGAGAGAAGAGTCGCGCGAGGAAGGCGGGAAGAGAAGAGTCGCGCGAGGAAGGCGGGAAGAGAAGAGTCGCGCGAGGAAGGGGGAGAGAAGAGTCGCGCGTGGAAGGGGGGGAGAGAAGAGTCACGCGTGGAAGGGGGGGAGAAAAGAGTCGCGCGAGGAAGGGGGGGAGAGAAGAGTCGCGCGAGGAAGGGGGGGGGAGAAGAGTCGCGCGAGGAAGGGGGGGGAGAGAAAAGTCGCGCGAGAAAGGGGGGGGAGAGAAGAGTCGCGCGAGGAAGGGGGGGGGAGAGAAGAGTCGCGCGAGGAAGGGGAAGAGAAGAGTCGCGCGTGGCAGGGGCAGAGAAGAGCCGCGCGAGGAAGGGGGAGAGAAGAGCCGCGCGAGGAAGGGGGAGAGAAGAGCCGCGCGAGGAAGGGGGAGAGATGAGCCGCGCGAGGAAGGGGGAGAGAAGAGCCGCGCGAGGAAGGGGGAGAGAAGAGCCGCGCGTGGAAGGGGGAGAGAAGAGCCACGCGTGGAAGGGGGAGAGAAGAGTCGCGCGTGGAAGGGGGAGAGAAGAGTCGGGGGAGAGAAGAGTCGCGCGTGGAAGGGGGAGAGAAGAGTCGCGCGTGGAAGGGGGAGAGAAGATTTGCGCGAGGAAGGGGGAGAGAAGATTTGCGCGAGGAAGGGGAAGAGAAGAGTCGCGCGTGGAAGGGGAAGAGAAGAGTCGCGCGTGGAAGGGGAAGAGAAGAGTCGCGCGTGGAGAGAAGAGTCGCGCGTGGAGAGAAGAGTCGCGCGTGGAAGGGGGGGGAGAGAAGAGTCACGCGAGGAAGGAGGAGAGAAGAGTCGCGCGTGGACGAAGAGTCGCGCGTGGACGAAGAGTCGCGCGTGGAAGGGGGAGAGAAGAGTCGCGCGAGGAAGGGGGAGAGAAGATTCGCGCAAGGAAGGGGGAGAGAAGATTCGCGCGAGGAAGGGGGAGAGAAGATTCGTGCGAGGAAGGGGGAGAGAAGATTCGTGCGAGGAAGACGGGAGAGAAGAGTCGCGCGAGGAAGGCGGGAGAGAAGAGTCGCGCGAGAAGGGGGGAAGAGAAGAGTCGCGCGAGAAGGGGGGAAGAGAAGAGTCGCGCGAGAAGGGGGGAAGAGAAGAGAAGAGTCGCGCGAGGAAGGGGGGAAGAGAAGAGTCACGCAAGGAAGGGGGAAGAGAAGAGTCGCGCGAGGAAGGGGGGGAAGAGAAGAGGCGCGCGAGGAAGGGGGGGGAAGAGAAGAGGCGGGAGATTAGAGTCGCGCGAGAAGGGGGGAAGAGAAGAGTCGCGCGAGAAGGGGGGAAGAGAAGAGTCGCGCGAGAAGGGGGAAGAGAAGAGTCGCGCGAGGAAGGGGGGAAGAGAAGAGTCGCGCGAGGAAGGGGGAGAGAAGAGTCGCGCGAGGAAGGGGGTAGAGAAGAGTCGCGCGAGGAAGGGGGTAGAGAAGAGTCGCGCGAGGAAGGGGGGAGAGAAGAGTCACGCGAGGAAGGGGGGAGAGAAGAGTCGCGCGAGGAAGGGTGGAGAGAAGAGTCGCGCGAGGAAGCGGGGGAGAAGAGTCGCGCGAGGAAGGGGGGGAGAAGAGTCGCGCGAGGAAGGGGGGGAGAAGAGTCGCGCGAGGAAGGGAGAGAGAAGAGTCGCGCGAGGAAGGGAGAGAGAAGAGTCGCGCGAGGAAGGGAGAGAGAAGAGTCGCGCGAGGAAGGGAGAGAGAAGAGTCCCGCGAGGAAGGGAGAGAGAAGAGTCGCGCGAGGAAGGCGGGAAGAGAAGAGTCGCGCGAGGAAGGCGGGAAGAGAAGAGTCGCGCGAGGAAGGGGGAGAGAAGAGTCGCGCGTGGAAGGGGGGGAGAGAAGAGTCACGCGTGGAAGGGGGGGAGAAAAGAGTCGCGCGAGGAAGGGGGGGAGAGAAGAGTCGCGCGAGGAAGGGGGGGAGAGAAGAGTCGCGCGAGGAAGGGGGGGAGAGAAGAGTCGCGCGAGGAAGGGGGGGGAGAGAAGAGTCGCGCGAGAAAGGGGGGGGAGAGAAGAGTCGCACGAGGAAGGGGAAGAGAAGAGTCGCGCGAGGAAGGGGAAGAGAAGAGTCGCGCGAGGAAGGGGAAGAGAAGAGTCGCGCGAGGAAGGGGAAGAGAAGAGAAGAGTCGCGCGAGGAAGGGGGAGAGAAGAGTCGCGCGAGGAAGGGGGAGAGAAGAGTCGCGCGTGGAAGGGGGGGAGAGAAGAGTCGCGCGTGGAAGGGGGAGAGAAGAGTCGCGCGTGGAAGGGGGAGAGAAGAGTCGCGCGTGGAAGGGGGAGAGAAGAGTCGCGCGTGGAAGGGGGAGAGAAGAGTCGCGCGTGGAAGGGGGAGAGAAGAGTCGCGCGTGGAAGGGGGAGAGAAGAGTCGCGCGTGGAAGGGGGGAGAGAAGAGTCGCGCGTGGAAGGGGGAGAGAAGAGTCGCGCGTGGAAGGGGGGGGAGAAGAGTCGCGCGTGGAAGGGGGAGAGAAGAGTCGCGCGTGGAAGGGGGGAGAGAAGAGTCGCGCGTGGAAGGGGGGAGAGAAGAGTCGCGCGTGGATGGGGGGGAGAGAAGAGTCATGCGTGGAAGGGGGGAGAGAAGAGACGCGCGTGGAAGGGGGGAGAGAAGAGTCGCGCGAAGAAGGGGGAGAGAAGAGTCGCGCGAGGAAGGGGGAGAGAAGAGTCGCGCGAGGAAGGGGGAGAGAAGAGTCGCGCGTGGAAGGGGGGGAGAGAAGAGTCGCGCGTGGAAGGGGGAGAGAAGAGTCGCGCGTGGAAGGGGGAGAGAAGAGTCGCGCGTGGAAGGGGGGAGAGAAGAGTCGCGCGTGGAAGGGGGGAGAGAAGAGTCGCGCGTGGAAGGGGGGAGAGAAGAGTCGCGCGTGGAAGGGGGAGAGAAGAGTCGCGCGTGGAAGGGGGGAGAGAAGAGTCGCGCGTGGATGGGGGGGAGAGAAGAGTCGCGCGTGGATGGGGGGAGAGAAGAGTCGCGCGTGGAAGGGGGGAGAGAAGAGACGCGCGTGGAAGGGGGGAGAGAAGAGACGCGCGTGGAAGGGGGGAGAGAAGAGTCGCGCGAGGAAGTGGGAGAGAAGAGTCGCGCGAGGGAGGGGAAGAGAAGAGTCGCGCGAGGGAGGGGGAAGAGAAGAGTCGCGCGAGGGAGGGGGAAGAGAAGAGTCGCGCGAGGGAGGGGAAGAGAAGAGTCGCGCGAGGGAGGGGAAGAGAAGAGTCGCGCGAGGGAGGGGAAGAGAAGAGTTGCGCGAGGAAGGGGGGGAGAGAAGAGTCACGCGTGGAAGGGGGGGAGAAAAGAGTCGCGCGAGGAAGGGGGGGAGAGAAGAGTCGCGCGAGGAAGGGGGGGAGAGAAGAGTCGCGCGAGGAAGGGGGGGAGAGAAGAGTCGCGCGAGGAAGGGGGGGAGAGAAGAGTCGCGCGAGGAAGGGGGGGGGGAGAGAAGAGTCGCGCGAGAAAGGGGGGGGAGAGAAGAGTCGCACGAGGAAGGGGAAGAGAAGAGTCGCGCGAGGAAGGGGAAGAGAAGAGTCGCGCGAGGAAGGGGAAGAGAAGAGTCGCGCGAGGAAGGGGAAGAGAAGAGAAGAGTCGCGCGAGGAAGGGGGAGAGAAGAGTCGCGCGAGGAAGGGGGAGAGAAGAGTCGCGCGTGGAAGGGGGGGAGAGAAGAGTCGCGCGTGGAAGGGGGAGAGAAGAGTCGCGCGTGGAAGGGGGAGAGAAGAGTCGCGCGTGGAAGGGGGAGAGAAGAGTCGCGCGTGGAAGGGGGAGAGAAGAGTCGCGCGTGGAAGGGGGAGAGAAGAGTCGCGCGTGGAAGGGGGAGAGAAGAGTCGCGCGTGGAAGGGGGGAGAGAAGAGTCGCGCGTGGAAGGGGGAGAGAAGAGTCGCGCGTGGAAGGGGGGGGAGAAGAGTCGCGCGTGGAAGGGGGAGAGAAGAGTCGCGCGTGGAAGGGGGGAGAGAAGAGTCGCGCGTGGAAGGGGGGAGAGAAGAGTCGCGCGTGGAAGGGGGGAGAGAAGAGTCGCGCGTGGATGGGGGGAGAGAAGAGTCATGCGTGGAAGGGGGGAGAGAAGAGATGCGCGTGGAAGGGGGGAGAGAAGAGTCGCGCGAAGAAGGGGGAGAGAAGAGTCGCGCGAGGAAGGGGGAGAGAAGAGTCGCGCGAGGAAGGGGGAGAGAAGAGTCGCGCGTGGAAGGGGGGGAGAGAAGAGTCGCGCGTGGAAGGGGGAGAGAAGAGTCGCGCGTGGAAGGGGGAGAGAAGAGTCGCGCGTGGAAGGGGGGAGAGAAGAGTCGCGCGTGGAAGGGGGGAGGAAGAGTCGCGCGTGGAAGGGGGGAGAGAAGAGTCGCGCGTGGAAGGGGGAGAGAAGAGTCGCGCGTGGAAGGGGGGAGAGAAGAGTCGCGCGTGGATGGGGGGGAGAGAAGAGTCGCGCGTGGATGGGGGGGAGAGAAGAGTCGCGCGTGGAAGGGGGGAGAGAAGAGACGCGCGTGGAAGGGGGGAGAGAAGAGACGCGCGTGGAAGGGGGGAGAGAAGAGTCGCGCGAGGAAGTGGGAGAGAAGAGTCGCGCGAGGGAGGGGAAGAGAAGAGTCGCGCGAGGGAGGGGGAAGAGAAGAGTCGCGCGAGGGAGGGGAAGAGAAGAGTCGCGCGAGGGAGGGGAAGAGAAGAGTCGCGCGAGGGAGGGGAAGAGAAGAGTTGCGCGAGGAATGGGGGGAGAAGAGTCGCGCGAGGAATGGGGGAGAAGAGTCGCGCGTGGAAGGGGGGGAGAGAAGAGTCGCGCGTGGAAGGGGGGGAGAGAAGAGTCGCACGAGGAAGGGGAAGAGAAGAGTCGCACGAGGAAGGGGGAGAGAAGAGTCGCGCGTGGACGGGGGAGAGAAGAGTCGCGCGTGGAAGGGGGAGAGAAGATTCGCGCGAGGAAGGGGGGAGAGAAGATTCGCGCGAGGAAGGGGAAGAGAAGAGTCGCGCGAGGAAGGGGAAGAGAAGAGTCGCGCATGGAAGGGGAAGAGAAGAGTCGCGCGTGGAGAGAAGAGTCGCGCATGGAAGGGGGGGAGAGAAGAGTCACGCGTGGAAGGGGGGAGAGAAGAGTCGCGCATGGAAGGGGGGGAGAGAAGAGTCGCGCGTGGAAGGGGGGGAGAGAAGAGTCGCGCGTGGAAGGGGGGGAGAGAAGAGTCGCGCGAGGAAGGGGGAGAGAAGAGTCGCGCGTGGAAGAAGAGTCACGCGTGGAAGAAGAGTCACGCGTGGAAGGGGGAGAGAAGATTCGCGCGAGGAAGCGGTAGAGAAGAGTCGCGCGAGGAAGGCGGGAGAGAAGAGTCGCGCGAGAAGGGGGGGAAGAGAAGAGTCGCGCGAGAAGGGGGGAAGAGAAGAGTCGCGCGAGAAGGGGGGAAGAGAAGAGTCGCGCGAGAAGGGGGGATGAGAAGAGTCGCGCGAGAAGGGGGGAAGAGAAGAGTCGCGCGAGAAGGCGGGAAGAGAAGAGTCGCGCGAGAAGGGGGGAAGAGAAGAGTCGCGCGAGAAGGCGGGAGAGAAGAGTCGCGCGAGAAGGGGGGAAGAGAAGAGTCGCGCGAGAAGGGGGGAAGAGAAGAGTCGCGCGAGAAGGGGGGAAGAGAAGAGTCGCGAGAGGAAGGGGGGAAGAGAAGAGTCGCGCGAGGAAGGGGGGAGAGAAGAGTCACGCGTGGAAGGGGGGAGAGAAGAGTCACGCGTGGAAGGGGGGAGAGAAGAGTCACGCGTGGAAGGGGGAGAGAAGAGTCTCGCGAGGAAGGGGGAAAGTAGAGTCGCGCGAGGAAGGGGGGAGAGAAGAGTCGCGCGAGGAAGGGGGGGAGAGAAGAGTCGCGCGAGGAAGGGGGGAGAGAAGAGTCGCGCGAGGAAGGGGGGAGAGAAGAGTCGCGCGAGGCAGGGGGGAGAGAAGAGTCGCGCGAGGCAGGGGGGAGAGAAGAGTCGCGCGAGGCAGGGGGAGAGAAGAGTCGCGCGAGGCAGGGGGAGAGAAGAGTCGCGCGAGGCAGGGGGGAGAGAAGAGTCGCACGAGGCAGGGGGGAGAGAAGAGTCGCGCGAGGCAGGGGGGAGAGAAGAGTCGCGCGAGGCAGGGGGGAGAGAAGAGTCGCGCGAGGCAGGGGGGAGAGAAGAGTCGCGCGAGGCAGGGGGGAGAGAAGAGTCGCGCGAGGCAGGGGGGAGAGAAGAGTCGCGCGAGGCAGGGGGGAGAGAAGAGTCGCGCGAGGAAGGGGGGAGAGAAGAGTCGCGCGAGGAAGGTGGAGAGAAGAGTCGCGCGAGGAAGGGGGAGAGAAGAGTCGCGCAAGGAAGGGGGAGAGAAGAGTCGCGCGAGGAAGGGGGAGAGAAGAGTCACGCGAGGAAGAGAAAGGGGAAGAGAAGAGAAGAGAAGAGAAGAGTCGCGCGAGGAAGGGGGGGAGAGAAGAGTCGCGCGAGGAAGGGGGGAGAAAAGAGTCGCGCGAGGAAGGGGGGAGAAAAGAGTCGCGCGAGGAAGGGGGGAGAAAAGAGTCGCGCGAGGAAGGGGGGAGAAAAGAGTCACGCGAGGAAGGGGGGAGAAAAGAGTCACGCGAGGAAGGGGGAGAGAAGAGTCGCGCGAGGAAGGGGGAGAGAAGAGTCGCGCGAGGAAGGGGGAGAGAAGAGTCGCGCGAGGAAGGGGGAGAGAAGAGTCGCGCGAGGATGGGGGAGAGAAGAGTCGCGCGAGGATGGGGGAGAGAAGAGTCGCGCGAGGATGGGGGAGAGAAGAGTCGCGCGAGGATGGGGGAGAGAAGAGTCGCGCGAGGATGGGGGAGAGAAGAGTCGCGCGAGGATGGGGGAGAGAAGAGTCGCGCGAGGATGGGGGAGAGAAGAGTCGCGCGAGGATGGGGGAGAGAAGAGTCGCGCGAGGAAGGGGGAGAGAAGAGTCGCGCGAGGCAGGGGGAGAGAAGAGTCGCGCGTGGCAAGGGGGGAGAAGAGGCGCGCGTGGCAGGGGGAGAGAAGAGGCGCGCGTGGCAGGGGGAGAGAAGAGTCGCGCGTGGCAGGGGAGAGAAGAGTCGCGCGTGGCAGGGGGAGAGAAGAGTCGCACGTGGAAGGGGGAGAGAAGTCTCGCACGTGAAAGGGGGAGAGAAGAATCATGCAGGAAAGGGGGGAGAGAAGAGTCACACGGGAAAGGAGTGAGAGAAGAGTCGTTAGGGTAAGGGGGGAGTGAATGTGAGAAGTTAGCCTGGCATATGATGTCCACTATTCTAGTGGGCAACTTGCACCAGTCTAAATGACCCTCATTGATGGTGGTTGTAAAGTCAACCTTATAGACAAGCTATCCTAGTGGTAGCATGGACCAGCAGTCATAGGCTAAGACATCATGTGAAGTAAGTTGTTTTACCAATTATAATCCTTTGAATAACAAATGAAAGGACATTACACCAGGTATACATCAAATATATGTATTTATTTCTAACACAACCCCTCTGCACTCTTTATGAGGTCAGAGATTGAAGTACATCACAAGTTACTCAATTAGCATACGATACTTTGCATAAATACAGTTATGCCCTAGGGGCCTCACAAACCATACACCAAGTAAGTGGTATAAGAACCACTTCAGAAATAGTGAATAGGACTAGGGAATCACTGGGGCTACACTAAACAACCAAAGGTTAGGAAGTAGAAGACCACGGGAGACATGTGCAGTGTCTAAACACAGTCGCAAGTTACCATTGACTTATAATGGAGAACGAAGAAGTTACAAAGTTACTGTTTATGGACACTTCCAGATGGACTGCGGTAAAACCCCTTTAAACTAGGACACTTCGAGAGTCAAGATCCATGGGAGCACCGGAGTACTTGAGTTACCTCACCCATGGAAGCAGGTTGCATAGGTGTCTTTTCGTGTCGGGTTTCGTTGTCGTTTTCTATGGAGATCTGCAAAAGAAGTGCTGCAGGCGACCAGAGGAAGAGTGTCTGGGTGGATCCAAGGGTGGATCAAAGAAGTGAAGAACCTGAAAGCAGAGGGGACAGAGTCTGGGTCACTAGCCAGTTACCAGGAAGGAACCAGGAAGGAACCAGGCGATGTTGCGATGATCTCAGGTGAAGAGGTGATGCTTGTCTCTGCAGCCACGAGGACCAGGAGGCATCGACGACGACCAGGAGCTGGATTCGAGCTGTCCCACAAAGGATCTAGTTGACTGCGGTGTCTGTGAGAAGTTAGCCTGGCATATGATGTCCACTATTCCAGTGGGCACCTTGCACCACTCTAAACAACCCTTATTGATGGTGGTTGTAAAGTCAACCTTAAAGACAATCTATCCTAGTGGTAGCATGGGCCAACAGTCTTAGGCTAAAACTTCAGAGAGCATGTGAAGCAAGCTGTTTTACCAATTATAATCCCTTGAATACAACATGAAAGGACACCACACAAGGAATATATCAAACATATATGTATTTATTTCTAACACAACCCCTCTGAACTCTGTATGAGGTCAGAGATCGAAGTACATCACAAGTTACTCAATTAGCATACGATAAGTTGCACAAATACAGTTTTGCCCTAGAGGCCTCACAACCCATATACTAAGTAAGTGGTATAAGAACCAATTCAGGAATAGAGAATAGGCCTAGGGCCTAAGGAATCGCTGGGGCTAGACTAGGCATCCAAAGGTTAGGAAGTAGGAGACCCACGGGAGACGTGTGCAGTGTCTAAACACAGTTGCGAGTTACCATTTACTTATAATGGAGAACAAAGAAGTTACAAAGTTACTGATTAAAGGCACTTCTGATGGACTACGACAAAACCCCTTTAAACTAGGACACTTGGAGAGTCAATACCCATGGGAGCACCGGAGTACTTGAGTTACCTCACCCAGGGAAGCCGGGTGCACAGGTGTTTTTTCTTTTCGGTTTTCGTCGATGCTTTCAATGGAGATCTGCAAAAGAAGTGCTGCAGGCGACCATAGGAAGAGTGTCCGGGTGGATCCAATGGTGGATCAAAGAAGTGAAGAACCTGAAAGCAGAGGGGACAGAGTTTGGGTCACTAGCCAGTTACCAGGAAGGAACCAGGAAGGAACCAGGCGATGTCGCGATGATCTCAGGTGAAGAGGTGAAGCTTGTCTTTGCAGCCACGAGGACCAGGTGTCGACGATGTCCAGGAGCTGGATTCGAGCTGTCCCACAAAGGATCTAGTTGACTGCGGTGTTTGTGAGAAGTTAGCCTGGCATATGATGTCCACTTTGCTAGTGGGCACCTTTGCATGAAAGCTCGAGCAATCCTGGAGCAACCAGGAAAGCAGTTTAGTTTCAAAGGTTCATCTTCGGAGGACTTACAATCCAACGGGCTAGCAACCGGAAAGACGCGTTGAGCTGAAATGCAAGACTGGGCCCCACGCGGTACTCATGGAGTGTGGAGGGTTGAGCTTTAGTGCAAATGCTGCTCGGGTCTGGGGCTTCTCGTACATCAATGTACAACTGCGAGGGTTCCTCGGTAGTTGAGCTGTTAGCAAAATGCAGGATGTCCAGGGTGTCCGGTCCCACATCTCTTATGTCCGCCACTGGTCTCAGCTTTGCTGTGGATGTGGGTCGGAGTCAGAGAAGTCTGAGAGTCCAGTTCCTATGTCGCTGAGTCTCCGGGTTTTGGCGGGAGCGTCGACAAAGCATACCAGCAAGTTACTGGTGGTTATTGTTTGCACAGGGTGGTCACTCCTTGACCACAAGGGAGATGTCTTCAGTCTTCTAGTCAGGGTAGAACGTCGAAGGTCCAAGAATTTCATATCAGAATTTCGTTCCAGGATAATCTAAAGTCTGTAGACACAGCTCCTATCTTTATACAAAAAAATGGGCTGGATTACCTGATAGGTCCCTCCTATGGGTAGACCTGGGAAGGGGGTGGTTAAACCCCTTTCCCTTTGTCCAGTTTGGTGCCAGAGCGGGGCTGGAGTGCCCCAGCAACTGGTTTGATCTGGGCTATGCATTTCAGCTCAATGCGTCTTCCCGGTTGCTAACCCGCTGGCTAGTGAGCCCTCTGAAGACAAACCTTTGAAACCAAACTGCTTTCCTGGTTGCTCCATGCTTGCTACAGCTTCCCAGCAAAGGAGAAGCTCCTCAGACCTTGCTGGTCTGACCCGAAGCCAATCTTCACTTCCTGTGTGGATTGCATTTGCCAAAGCTTGTTGGGTCCAATCCAGATACCGACACCGCAGTCAACTAGAACCTTTATGGGACAGCTCAAATCCAGCTCCTGGTTGTTGTTGACACCTCCTGGTCCTCATGGCTGCAGAGACAAGCTTCACCTCTTCACCTGATATCATCACGACATCGCCTGTTGCCTTCCTGGTTCCTTCCTTGTCACTGGCTAGTGACCCAGACTCTGTCCCCTCTGCTTTCAGGTTCTTCACTTCACTGATCCACTCTTGGATCCACCCAGACACTTTTCCTCTGGTCGCCTGCAGCACTTCTTTGCAGATCTCCATAGAAAACGACAACGAACCCCGACACGAAAAGACACCTATGCACCCGGTTTCCCTGGGTGAGGTAACACGAGTACTCCGGTGCTCCCGTAGGTCTTGACTCTCGAAGTGTCCTAGTTTAAAGGAGTTTTACCATAGTCCATCCGGTAGTGTCCTTAAACAGTAACTTTGTAACTTCTTCGTTCTCCATTATAAGTCAATGGTAACTCGCGACTGTGTTTAGACACTGCACACGTCTCCCATGGGTCTCCTACTTTGGTATGCAGACAAAATATTGATGTTTTAATATCGATATACCATAATATCAATTTTTTAATATCGAAGGGACATAATATAGAAGGTAAGTAATTTCAATTTTTTTAATATCGAAGGGACAGAATTTCGGAGGTAAGGAATATCGATTTTGTTAATATCAATGTAAGTAATATCGATGTTACTAATATCAATATTAGTAATTTCGATGCTACTAATATTGATTTTTATATGATTTTTATGTATATTATTATGTATTTGTTATGTATTATTTTTTTTAACTTAATTTAAGTAAATTTTGTATTTTAGTACCGTAGCGGGTTGTGGGTTTACAGGGGAATAGGGTGGGAAGTAATTGAATTATATTAAATTAATTATTAATTTTTTAGGAATTATAAAATCTTTTAAATTGGTAATTCATTTTTATTAATTGGTAATTTATTTTAATTAATTGATTAATTGATCATTATGTTTGTAGTGGTTTATGGGTTTATAGGGAAATAGGGTGGGAAGTAATTTAATTAAACTAAATAATTATACATTTTTTAGGAATTATAAATTAATTTTTATTAATTGGTAATTAATTTTTATTAATTGGTAATTTATTTTAATTAATTGATTCATTGATAATTATGCTTGTAGCAGGTTATGGGTTTATAGGGAATAGGGTGTGAAGTAATTTAATTATGCTACATTAATTATACATTTTTTAGGAATTATAAATTAATTTTTATTAATTGGTAATTAATTTTTATTAATTGGTCATTTATTTTAATTAATTGATTAATTGATAATTATGTTTGTAGCGGGTTATGGGTTTATAGGGGAATAGGTTGGGAAGTAATTTAAATGTAATTAATTAATAATGTATTTTCAATTAATAATTGGGAATTAATTTTTAATATTTGGTAAATAATTTTAGTTAAATGATTAATTGATACTTATGTTAGATGTATTATTTTATTATTGGCATTTTTTGTGCGTTCATAGGGGAATAGTGTGTAAAGTATTTGATATGTAATTAAGTAGTTATTAAATCTATATTTGGCTATTGATAATTAATTTATTGGATATTAATTATTAATTGGTAATTATTTTTTAAATAATTATTTATTGGTTTTTGTAAATAGTTTAGATTAATTAAATACATAATTTTTAAAAATAATTTAAAATATAAATTCTTTTTTATAAGTATGTTATTTTTTTTCACTTCTACGCTATCCAACACTTTCCCTACTGTTGCACTCTTTGGAGTCGGAATAGTAATTTTTACCCCTACGCTATCCAACACTTTTCCTACTGTTGCACTCTCTGGAGTGGGAATAGTCATGTTTATCCCTACGCTATCCAACACTTTCCCTACTGTTGCACTCTCTGGAGTGGGAATAGTAATTTTTACCCCTACGCTATCCAAGACTTTCCCTACTGTAGCACTCTCTTGAGTGGGAATAGTAATGTTTACCCCTACGCTATCCAACACTTTCCCTACTGTTGCACTCTCTGGAGTGGGAACAGTAATTTTCACCCCTACGCTATCCAACACTTCCCCTACTGTTGCACTCTCTGCAGTTGGAATAGTCATTTTCACCCCTACGCTATCCAACACTTTCCCTACTGTTGCACTCTTTGGAGTGGGAATAGTAATTTTTACCCCTTCCTATCCAACATTTTCCTTACTGTTTTTTTTTGGGAGTTAGAATAGTATTTTATTCCCTCTGTTATTTAATATTTTTCTATTGTTTTAGTTAATGCATTATTTAATTAATGTAAAAAATATTTAAAATATATTATTTTTTTTAATTTGTTTTGTATAATTATTTTAATTTTAATAATGTTATTATTTTATGTGTGTAGATACATTTAGAATGTATAATATTTGTTATTATTTTTAAGTTATTACAATAATTATTAAAACTAATTAGCAAGTAATTATATATACATATGTATATCTTTCATTATTTTTTTATTAAATTATGTATATTACTTATTATTTTAAATAATATAAAATAATTTTAACTGTTTATTATACTTTTAAGTATTTTGTAATTAATTTTACTTTTTTTTAATTAAAAAAATCATATTTTTTTTAAATTATATTTTTGACATCAATATTTTGTTTCCGATATTTTAGTACTTACCTTGTTGTAGATAGGATACCTATATTGTTTACATCGATATTATTGCTCCGATATTTTTGTATTTCGATATTTTGTGTTTCTAGATTTTGTCATAGATCCTCCTACTTCCTAACCTTTGGTTGTTTAGTGTAGCTCCAGCAATTCCCTAGGCCCTAGGCCTATTCACTATTTCTGAAGTGGTTTTTATACCACTTACTTAGTATATTGTTTGTGAGGCCCCTAGGGCATAACTATATTTGAGCAACTTATCGTATCCTAATTGAGTAACTTGTGATGTACTTCGATCTCTGACCTCATAAAGAGTGCAGAGGGGTTGTGTTAGAAATAAATATGTATATATTGGATATATACCTGGTGTGGTGTCCTTTCATTTGGTATTCAAGGGATTATAATTGGTAAAACAGCTTGCTTCACATGCTCTCTGAAGTCTTAGCCTATGACTGCTGGTCCATGCTACCACTAGGATAGCTTGTCTTTAAGGTTGACTTTACAACCACCATCAATAAGGGTCGTTTAGACTGTTGCAAGGTGCCCACTAGAATAGTGGACATCATATGCCAGGCTAACTTCTCACATTGGTGTGCAGCGAATGGGATAAGAGCTTGCTGTTGTTTTACCATATAATCTTAAGATATCATTTGAAAGATTACATTAAGGTACCTGTAGGTATATATAAATCAAGTTCTTATAATACTTTAAGTTCTACTGAACTTAGCAGTTGTAGAGAGAAGGGCTTAGCACACCCTGACTGCAACTTCTAGAGAGGTTCTAGTAGGAAACCATTTAGTGTAGGTAGGTGCACACATCACACCTCACTAGAAAATGTCTTTGGAAGCAGGCCCTAGTGGACCTCTTGAAGAAGACACCCAGAGGGTGCCCTCTAAGTATGACTCATTCACTTTTAATGAACTTAGAAGATTGTGTGTAGTCAGAAAATTAAAACAAGGACAGAGTCCAAGCTTTAAACACCTGATAGATCTCTTAGTGGCTCATGATGTAGAGAATGCATCAGACCCAGGGAACCAAGGTAGTGGGGAGGGGGGCCATCCATCAACAGAGTACATTCCAACTGGAGAAGACCAGTGGTCTCTGATGAGGATGATGACCAGGATGCAGTAGATGAACCTTTCCTGGGCAACACAGAAATATCTGGGGGTGGAGAGGGCCATGGTAGGCCCCCCTCTAACCTTCCAAGTAGGCCTAACCGTGGAAACAGAAGGAACAGATCACTGTCCAGTTTTTCTGGTCATTCTGATTCCTCAGTAGGGTCCAGTGCTTCTGCTAGGAGGAGGATGACTTCCCCTCAGAGGAGAGAGCACAAAGCTAGGATGAAGGAAGTAAATCTTAGGATCAAGAGGCAAGATGTTGCCCTTGCAAAAGAGACCCTGGCTCTTGAAAGAGAGAAAAAGTTGAGTGGGTTAGAACCGACTGGTGGCAGCAATATTCCTAAAGATAGGGAAAGGTTTTATGACCATAAAAACCCAAATAAGAGTATCCCTCCCTACAAGACTGGGGATGACATCCACAAGTGGATAACTGCTTTGGAGAGGGCCTGCAAAGTACAGCAGGTACCCCAGAGTCAGTGGGCAGTAATCTTATGGCTCTCCGTTTCAGATAAAAGAAGAGACACAGTTAGAGATGAGGATGCTAACAACTACACTGTCCTGAAGAGTTCTCTGATAGATGGGTTTGGCTTAACCACTGAACAGTTTAGGTTGCTGTTCAGAGACACCCAGAAGACACAGACTCAGGACTGGAATGACTTTGTAGATTGTGCTACTAAGGCTCTGGAAGGCTGGTTACTGGGCAGTAAGGTCAATGACTATACAGGATTGCATAATTTGATTATGAGAGAACAGATTCTTAATAATTGTCAGAACCAGTTACTGCATCAACACCTGATTGACTCTGATCTGACCTCTCCCCAAAAATTGGGTAAGAAGGCAGACAAATGGGTCCGAACCAGGGTGAAGCAGAAGGTACATAACCAAGGTGGTGATCAGAAGAAGCAAGACCAAAAGGGTGGGAAAAAATCAAAAGACCAGATGTCTTTGCCAGGTCCCCAAAAAGCTTCTAATGAGGGGGGTTCTAAGAAATCCAAAAAGAAAGAAGGTCCAAAGAAACCATGGTGCAACTTTTGTAAGGTTAATACTCACTGGACCAGTGATTGCACCAAAAAGGAGACAGCTCCAGCCACCATTGCCCCTAAGACAACTGTTGCCCTTAGTACAGCTAATAGTGGTGGTTCTCAATAGAATGGTGTAGTAGGGTTGACCCTGGGAACTGAGGTGTATTCTGGCCTAGTCAGAATACCAACTCAAGCTGTTCTTGTCTGTGATGTGGACATGGCTATGTTCTCTACTGTGAGCCCCAGTAACTTGGGCAAGTACAGACAGACTCCTTTAATTAATAACAAAGTGGCTCAGGCCTCAGGGACACATGTGCCGTGCCAGTGTCACAATGGTGACACCCAACTTTGTGGACCCTGAACAGATCATACTAGGTGACGATTACCTAGTGACCAATGCAAGCAATGTCACTACCACCCATAGTATGGCAATTGGTAATTTCTCCTGGGGAGGGGTAGCTGGTCTCAAAAGAGTTGTTGTTAGTTCAGACCTCCCTGTAGAATTTTTGCTTGGCAATGACCTAGAATCTTCAGTCTGGTCTGAAGTGGAGTCTAGGACTCATGCAGAGATGTTAGGTATATTAGCACAAGTCCTTGCTGTGACCAGGTCACAGGCCAAAAAGTGCAACACTGAACAGGCCCTGGATCCTGAAATAATGGACCAGTTGCCTACCAGGAGGAGAAGCAATAGGATTAAGGCAGTGCCTTCCCCCTTGCCTCAGAATGAGGATCAGCCTTCCAAGGAAGGTGATTGTGAGACCCAAGAAGGAACTACCCCAGAAGAGATTGAGCCTGATCAGGTTGAGTTTCTTGGGACAGGGGGACCTTCAAGGGTAGATCTGAGGCAGGCGCAGTTGGACTGCTCTTCTCTTGAACCCCTCAGACAGCAAGTGGCTGCTGAGGCTGCGGGAAATGCTAATGGTACCCATAGAGTGAGAGTGTATTGGGATGAAGAGCTCCTGTATTCAGAGGCTAGAGACCCCAAGCCTGGTGCTTCGAGTTGGTTGGTCATACCTTTGGCATTCAGGGGCTTCCTTCTTACCTTAGCCCATGATATTCCCCTAGCAGGACATCTTGGCCAGAACAAGACTTGGGACATCCGCCTGGAAAAAAAAGCTTATCTAGCCAGGAGAATTGATGCTGCTTCCAACTCCTGCAAGGAGATTTTCTCCATTGTGAGAGAATTCACCTCACCTTGGTCTAACACCTCGGACCAAAAACCATCTGGTACCTGGGCCACGGACCTTGCTGACTTCTTCACGAGCAAGATCCAACGCATTCAGGAGTCATTCCTAGTACCAGTGTCTGCGGGCCAGACTGAACCTGACATCACCACACTGCCACAGGCCGGGCCAGGGGCGACGTTGAGTGTGTTTCCTTCAATCTCTGCTCCGGACTCCCTGGCTCTTATGGGCAATTTAAAATCGGGTTCTCCCCTTGACCCATGCCCTGCTAAATTTCTGGCGAAAGTCGCGGAGGTGATCAACCCGTTGGCTAATCCGCTCTTAAATCTTTCGCTGAGGCTCGGTGTGGTCCCGCAGACCTGGAAGCAGGCGATGGTGATTCCCTTGCTCAAAAAACCTGGTCTAGATCCGAAGGCCCCGGTTAATTATAGGCCCATCTCTCTGCTGCCGGCCCTCACGAAGATTCTGGAAAAGCACGTCCAAGGCGTGCTCTCCAACTTTCTTGAATCTAATGAGATCCTGCACGCCACCCAATCGGGCTTTCGTCCCCATCTCAGTACTGAGACAGCGCTCCTGGAGGTCTCGGAAACCATTAAAGGGGTTCTGGACTCTGGGGGCAAAGTCATGCTGGTGATGTTAGATCTGTCGGCGGCGTTCGACACCGTTCCCCATGATGGTCTTCTCGCTAGACTTTTCGAGATAGGCCTACGGGGGACGGTGTTCGACTGGTTTTCCTCTTTCCTAGCCGGCCGCCGGCAGTCGATCTGGGCCCCGCCTGATTCCGCCGTGATGCCGCCTCTGGGAGTCGGGGTCCCTCAGGGCTCTATTTTGAGCCCGACCCTCTTTAACATCATTATGACCCCATTGGCGGCGTTGGTGGAGTCGCATGGTGCCCAGATCGTATCCTATGCGGACGACACCCAGCTCCTCTTCTCTTGTAAGAGAGGAGGCGACTTTGATGGGGAGAGTATTCGGGATTGCCTTGGGGCTGTTTTTCACTGGTTCCATCTAAACAGCCTTAAGTGCAATTCCGACAAGTCCGAAGTACTCTTCTTTGGGTGCGACACAGAGCCAGATTGGCAGACCTGGTGGCCACGGGATATGTTCCCTCCGTCCTGCTCCTCTCAGGTTGCTAAGAATCTGGGGGTGAAGATGGATAACAGGCTTACCTTGAAATCCCAGATCCTGGGGGTGTCGGGCATTTGCTTTGGCATCCTCAGGATGCTGCGGAGGTTCCTTCCTCTGTTATCCGTGGAACATAGGACGCTGACAGTCCAGGCTCTGATTGGGTCCAGGTTGGATTATTCCAACGTTCTTTACCTGGGCCTTCCTGAGTACTTGCTGCAGCGGCTTCAAGTGGTACAGAACGCCGCTGCCAGGGCAATCTTTGGCCTTAGCAGGCGCTCCAGGGCATCGGGCTTGCTGGCAACTTTACACTGGCTTCCTATCCGCAAAAGGATCGCCTTTAAGGCGCTGACCCTGGCCTACAAAGCTCTTCACAAGGAGGGAGCCAAGTACCTCCAAAAGAGACTGGTCTTTTATCATCCGACCAGGTCTCTGAGGTCGGAAGCCCTGCACCTTGCTGTTGTCCCCCGGGTAAAGAAAGCGCGCCTCGGAGGCCGCTCCTTTGGACTGCTGGCATCTCAGCTGTGGAACTCTTTACCACTGGCCCTGCGGGGAGCCACCAGCCTACTGGCTTTTAGGAAAGGCCTTAAAACTTGGCTGTTCACTCAGTAGCCGGTCTTCCGTGAATCTCTGGCCCACTCTTCTGTTAGTTTTTTTATCTGGTGTTATGTTTGTATGTTGCAGTTTTGTCTCTTTCTCCAATAAAGCGCCGGGACACTCTTTTTGAGTAGCCGTGCGGTATAGAAATAAATAAATAACATAACATAACATAACATAACATAACATAACAGGCTTGTCCCTCACTTTCACTGGCCTCACATGTCAGAAGATACCAAGGAGTTTTGTCGCTCCTGTGTCACCTGCCAAGCCAGTGGCAAATCAGGTGGCACCACAAAGGCCTCCCTAATACCACACTACCTGTGGTGGGGGTTCCCTTTGAAAGAGTTGGGATAGACATTGTTGGATCAATGGATCCCCAAACAGCATCTGGGCACAGGTTTATTCTGGTGGTAGTGGATCTTGCCACCAGATACCCAGAAGCTATTCCCCTAAGGACCACAACAGCACCTGTTGTGGCAAGAGCCCTCCTGGGAGTTTTCTCAAGAGTGGGTTTTCCGAAGGAGGTTGTCTCAGACAGAGGTGCAAACTTTATGTCTGGATATTTGACTGCTGTTGGACCTGGCCTCGTGGCGTGGTCCCACTCCTCCCGCATGGCAGGTCCCAGACTACCTCGACCCCTGTTCCCCGGCCAAGAGCAGTACCTTCCACCTTCCTCGAGTGCCGCCCCTCCGGGCCGCGCCAGCTCTTCCCCGACGGAACTCAACCTCATCTCCTCAACCCTCTCGGCTGGCCCGGACCCCTTTCCCGGACCACCCTCTCCGGCCCAGCCGCCATCTTGGACCCTCCACGACTAGGCCTCGTGGCCTCAGCCCGACCCCAGCCTCAGGCCCAGCAAAGCCTCGACATCGAGGCACCACAAACCAACCAGGGGGTAAAGAGACCACTTGACGAGTCAATGGGGGAAGGAGTTTTGATGGTCCCCCATCAGCCTGGTTTCGATCGCCCCCAGCCTCCCTGGGCGCTGCCTCCACCCCCCTGCTGGGTGTCTGGACCCGCACATCCCGGACCCCCCGACCTCCAAGTGCGAGGGTCCGGACTTCAAAGGGCACCAGACCTATAACTGGGGCAGCTCCAGAGCAGGTCGGGAGTTGTATCCTGGAGTCGAGAGACACAGAGACAAACTCATCTTCCTGCGACCTTCCTTGGAGTCCTGCTGGCGCTGCCACGGCTCATCTTCGTGAACCATCCTTGGAGTCCTGCTGGCGCTGCCGCGGCTCATCTTCGTGAACCATCCTTGGAGTCCTGCTGGTGCTGCTGCAGCTCATCTTCATGAACCATCCTTGGAGACCTGCTGGCGCTGCCGCGGCTCATCTTCGTGAACCATCCTTGGAGTCATGCTGGCGCTGCCGCTGCTCATCTTCGTGAACCATCTTGGAGTCCTGCTGGCGCTGCCGCGGCCCATACCAAAGAACCCTCCAGCTCAAGGATTGAGAGCTGTGCGCCAGATATACCTGTACCGGACCGGTACCAAGACTGTCCCGCTACCCCCTTCCCACAGAGACTAAGTTTAGGTTTAAAGCATTTTTATTAAACAAAAGAAACATGGGGAAGGGAAGTAGGAGGTCAAGGTTACATACAATACAGTGAAAAGAAAAAAAAAGACGTGTTGCAGCAGTTCTGGTCAAAAGGGGGAGGTCGGTGGTCTAGGAGGGGAAGGGAAGACATCAGTTGTAAGGCAATAAGGCAGTGCGCACAACCCTCCCCTATTCCCCAACCTCCCAACCAAAGCTAAGCGCGAGTAGCTTCCTGCAATACAGCAAAACACAACACAGTCCCTCCGAGCCCCCCGTCCCCAGAAGAAAGGAAAAAGAAGGAAACAATACCCCAACATCCCCGTCCAATAGCCCGTAATAGAAAAATCCGCCCCAAACAGCCTACCCCCATCCCCTAATCCCCCCAGCCCCATTCATCCTAATCCGCCGGGGCCGCCGGTGGTGTCAGCCTAAGAAGGGGCAGGTACCTCGGGCATGTGAGCTCCCGGAATTCTGTGGACAGTAGTGCCAGGAAGGGGTGCCATAGCTCCTCGAACTGATCTACATTTCCAGCCACTGTAAGCGACATCTTCTCCATACCCAGCACCTGCCAGAGTCTATGTAGCCAACCAGTGATGGAGGGGGCAGTAGAAGTGCGCCAGTGGACAAGGATATTTTGGACCGCTGAGCCTAGCGCAATAGCAATCTGTCTACCCCTGCGGGACTTCAGCGGGTACATTAGGTCGTTGGGAAGGCCTAGCAAAACATACGCCGGGAAGCGCGGCAGTTCAATCTCAAAATGTCTATCCACCTCATCCAAAACCTCTTTCCAGTAAGCAGTCAGTACCGGGCAATCCCAAAGAATGTGCGATAGAGTACCCTCCTGTCCGCAGCCCCGCCAACATCCCTTGTCGGTGAGTTTGTGCATTTCATAGAGCCTCTCCGGGGTGTAATACCAGTAGGTGGACACCTTAGTAAAGGTCTCCGTCAGCCCAGTGTGGTACGCAGAGTGCCTCGCCCGATATGCGATCTTGTCCCACTCCTTGTGACTCAGTGTCCTGCCCAACTCTCTGTGCCAGCGCTCCCTCCCTGGATTATGATAATGAAACGTTGGGGGTTGGAGAAATTTATACAGATCGGTAATGAGCTTGGTGTCCGAGGTCCGGGTCACTAGCCACCGCTCGTAAGATGTGATTTGACGGGCTGCGACGTCGCGCACTTGGGGTTGGAGAGCCCAGTGGCGGACCTGCATGTAGCGCAATCTGTCTACCTCCATCAGACCAAATTCCTGCCGGAGTTGCTGGAAAGGAAGCACGCCATCCGGCCCGTAAATCTGAAAAAGTGCTCTGCAACCTGCGCTCACCCAGTGGGAAAAAGCTCCCGGCTCTAAGCCCGGAGTAAAGTCCGGGTTACCAACTATGGGCGTAAACGGTGATGGGAAGGTAGTTAGTTCGCGGGGCTCGCAAACCGCATCCCACACCCGCAGGGGGACCCGGGTGACAAAGGAGGCGTAAAGATTAGCCGGGCGATGCGCGCGCCGCAGGAATGGAACCTCCTGAAGGGTACGGCCCGCCACCGCCTGATCCTGAAAGAGCCAGTGTTTATCAGATTCCCACCTGCTCCATTCCACCAAATATCGGAGTTGCGCCGCCTGAAAATACTTCCGGAGATCCGGGATACCAAGACCCCCCGCCTCCGGAGCAAGCGTGGAGTGAACCCTCTTCATCCGAGGCCTGCGGCCTTGCCAGACGAAACGGGAGATGTCAGCCTGCGCTTGCTGTATCCAACCCACAGGGGGCTGGAGAGGTAGAGCGCGAAAAAGGTACAGGATCTGAGGCAGCACCGTCATCTTCACCGCTGCGATACGGCCCAGCCACGAAAGCAGGCCCTTGCTCCATCGGCCGAGTTCCTCATTAATCTTCTTGCTAAGGGAAGAGTAGTTAGCCTTAACCATTTCAGGCAGCGAAGGTGCTAGCAGGATCCCCAGGTATGGCACCGTGGACGAGGACCACTGCATGGGGAAGAGACGCTGGAGGTCTCTCCTGGTGTCCGCGGCAAGCGACACGTCCAGGGCAGCCGATTTGGCCATATTCATTTTAAAGCCAGCCACGCATGCAAAGGCGTTCAGTTCCTGGACGCAAGCGGGGAGTGACCTCCTGGGGTCATCCAGGGTCAGCAGGACATCGTCCGCATAAAGGCTAACAGTATGGGTATACTGACCCATCTTAACCCCAATAGCGTCCGGATTATCGCGAATCCTCTGGGCAAACGGCTCCATGTAGAGGGCGAACAAAAGCGGCGAGAGGGGGCAGCCCTGTCTCGTACCGCGCTCGATGACAAAACTACCAGAGCTGTGCCCATTGACCCGTACCGATGCTGATGGTCTTTTATAACAATTGAAGACCATGGTGCGGAACTTCTCGCCGATTCCCAGTTTCCTGAGAACCAGCTCAAGGTACGGCCAATGAACTCTATCAAAGGCCTTCTCCGCATCGACCGACAGCAACATCCGCTCCCCCGGGACGTGCGAGGCCTTTTCCAATATGTGCGTCACTCTCTTGGTGTTGTCCACTGTCTGTCTACCGGGTACAAAGCCAGCTTGGTCCGCCTCCACCAGGCCCGGTAGGTGCAGTCCAAGCCTGGACGCTAGGATCCCCGTATAGAGCTTAAGATCAACATTCAGAAGCGAAATAGGCCTATACGAACCACACAAGGTCCGGTCCTTCCCGGGTTTCGGAATAACCGACACAGTCGCGGAAAGAAGGTCCGGCGGGATAGCGCCCGGTTCGGAGAAGGAGTTGAACAGGCGAGTCAGGATTGGTGCCACAGCGGAGCAGAAGGTCTTGTAGAACAAGGCCGTGTAACCATCCGGGCCCGGGGCTTTACCATGTTTCAATCGTGCTATAGCGGAGATGACTTCCTCCACATGGATGTCCCTCTCCAGGTGGTCCGCCTGGGCGGGCTCTAGCACCGGGAGGATCACAGACTCCAGATAGTCCTCAGCGTCCCTCGGTGAGGAGGGCTCCGCGGCATATAACGCTTCGTAGAAGCTACGAAAGGAGTCCGCCACCTCTGCGTCACCGGAAACAGAAACCCCGTCTGCACCCACCAGCTCCTTCACCACATTGCGTTGCTGTGCAGCCCTGAGCCGATGGGCCAGGAGCTTACCACATCTGTCCCCGCCCGTGTAAAAGGCATGCTTCAGACGCAACGCAGCATATTCCGCCCGATCTAGGTCCAGCGCAGAAAGGAGTTTCCTCGCCGCTTTCAGCTGCCTCCAAACACGAGGAGCCCCTGTACGGCGGTGAACCTGCTCAAGTTCCCTGACCTGCGCAGTCAGTTCGTCCCTCTTACATTGCCGCTCCCTGTTCTCGGCCGAGGAGATGGAGATAAATTCCCCCCTGAGGACCGCCTTCAAGGCTGCCCACTGCGTCGCTTGAGACGTGTCGGAGTTGCCATTGTGGACCATATAATCCTGAATGACCTCCTCCACTCGCTTCACAACCGACTTCTTATGTAGCAGAGTATCCCGAAGCCGCCACATCCCTCTGGAGGGGGAGGCCGCCGGCCATGCAAAGACGCCGGAAACCGGCGCATGATCGGACAGGGACAGGACCCCGATGTCCGCCGCCGTGGCGGCTGTGCGTAGCGGACCACTCACCAGGAGGTAGTCCAACCGCGAATAAGTGCGGTGCGCATGGGAGAAATAGGAATAGTCCCTATCGGTGGGGTGCATAGCGCGCCAGAGGTCGTGCAGATCCATCTCTGCAATCCGGTCTTGTACCGCGCGGGAAAGCTCCCCCGTCTGTGGGGAGCGCTGTGCAGACCTATCCATAGCCGAGTCGAAGACAATGTTCAGGTCCCCCCCCCAAGACAATATGGCGATCGGGCGAGGCAGTGACGTCCACCAACACTGATTCCAGGAAGCGATCCTGGTGATCATTCGGGCTATAAACAGAGCCAACCGTGAAGGCAATACCTCCAAGCCGCATGCGATATGCTAGGAGCCTCCCCTTTTGTTCAGCATATTTGTACAACACCTCGCCCCTGAAAGAGCTAGCTAAAAGAATGGCTACGCCTGCAGTCTTGGTCGCTGCCGAAGAGAAGAATTGGGTGGGGAACTTGGCAGAGCGCAGCCTATGACAATCTTTGGGTAGCAGATGACTTTCCTGCAAAAGGCATATGTCCGCTTGCGTCCCTTCTAGCAGGGATAGGATCGCTCTGCGCTTCACAGGGTTGTTTAGACCCTTAACGTTAAGGGTCACTACTTTTAAGAATGGCATCTCCCCCGGGGAACCGAAGCGCTGTGTAGCAAGCGAGGGATCAGCGGAGGGGGCACGTGGGGCAGGCGCGTGGGGAGGGCCAAAACAGGCCACGCGTGTGCTTGGGCAGTATCGGACGGGACCCCACCAACAACAAAACAACTCTTAAACCCTCCCAAAACCAACCCATGGCAACTAGCCAAAACCACAAACAAATAAAAACACCCCATTGTCTCAGTCCAGCCCGAACGGGCAAGTCCGTAGAAACCAATCAAGTGGACGTTCAGCCACTCACCTCCAACCGCTCCCTCCCAACCCCCAGCCCCAACCCAGCATCGTAGAGGCTAAGAATCTCTCCCCCCGGAGTGAAGTTAGGCCGTCAAGGCCACGCCATTGGAGTCAGGCAAGGTCCTGGCCGCCGTTCTCAGAGCTTCCGCCATATCCGCCCTGACGGTAGGGGAGTCAGGGCGACTCGCAGTCGCCGGTGATTGTCTCCTCGTCGATCTCCGCCGGCTCCGTCTCTCTGAGCGCCTCCATGTGGGCGTCGCTCCTTCTTCTTCCGTGGCCGTGAGTCCCAACACTCCGCAGATGTCTTGGAGGGAGCGCAGCTGGTGTAGCACTCCGTTCCATCTAAAGATCAGACGGAAGGGGTGTCCCCAGGAGTAGGGTGTCTCGTGTTCCCGCAGAAAGTCCGTAGCAATCCGAAAGGACCTGCGCTTCTGCAGTGTGATGGCGGACAGGTCCTGGTAGAGCGCCACAGGCCGCTCTCTGAAAGTTAAAGGCTGCTTCCTGCGGGCCTCTGCCATGATGCGCTCCTTCAAGGGAAAGTCGGGCAAGAACGCCAGAATGTCCGGGGGGGGGGGTACTGATGACTGGCGCTGTCGGCCCACTCTATGCGCTCTGTCTATGCGGATCGGGAAATCTGCATCTTCTCCCAAAATCTCCCGGAACAGATCCTGTAGATAGGCTACCAAATCTGTCCCCTCGTCTGCGGACGGGACACCCCGCACCCGGATGTTGTTCCGTCTGGACCTGTTCTCGAGGTCCTCAGAGTGGGCCTGGAGCTCGACACACTGCTCCCGGAGGCGGAGAACGTCCTGTTGGAGATGGACTATCTCCTCATCTCGACGCTGGGCCGCCGTCTCCACCGTGTCAACACGCTCGCCGAGGCCCTCTACCTCCCTGCGCACTTCTCGGACCTCGCTGGCCACTTCCTTCTTTAGTGTCTGGAAGTCTTCCTTGAGGGAGCTGAATAAGTCCTCCATAAAGGACCTCGTGACCGGCGGTTCGCCTCCAGTTGCGTCCGCCGAGGCCCGGGAGGATCCCGGCGACGGTTGTGTTCTGTCCCGCAGCTGCTGGGCCCTGCTGAGCATGTCCGGCAGGGTGCGGTCTCCCCTTTTCGAGCCTCCTCTCCGAGTCATCGTGGCCCCTGCAGTGGGCAGGGCTCAGGGCCGGCCGCCGCAAATGCGCCCAGTCGTCCGTGGGCACCAGATGTGGAAACCCTGCCGAAGACAAGGGTGCTGCGTCACAAGCGACAAAATGGCGGCCCAGGCCGGGGCGAGACAGTCGTGGTGCCGACCAAGGTGGCGGTCGGGAGCCAAAGTCAGGGTCTCTCAGCAGTGCACCCCTCAGGAAATTAGTTCAGGAGCCAAGGCGAAAGTAGGCACCCGCCCGCCAGAGGCACGGGTGGAGGTCGCCAACTCCAGCTCTTCAGGGATAAGATGGCGGCAGGGCGGGGCCAGGGAGAGCGGCCCGGGCTGGCGAGGCCACCGGCGACCCCCGGGGCACAATAATCAAGGAAAGTCCGCAGCCAGTGTCCCACAGTTGCACCGGCGGGCCCACCCAGGCCGGCTGCCGTGTAGATGCCTCCGGTCTCCGCCACCAGATCCGGGGTCCGCGCCGCACCATGCACCGTCGTCGGTAGTGAAGGGCCAAAGCGCCAACTAAGGGCCAGAGTCCGCCGTGTATCGGCGACACTGGTCGCGTAGGCTTCGGCCGAAGGGCTCTGTTATTCTTCGGAGCGCGGCGGGTCCGATCCCTCGGGATCGCCAGCTTTCAGCACCAGGCCCAGCCGAGGCGCCTGGACAGCACTGCAATTCGCTCCGCCTCCTAGGCTCTCCTCCGTGCTCCGATCTTGAGCAAACTTTCGGGGTACTTCCTCCGGGGCGATAGGAGTCAAAGTAGTATCAATATGTGCACCAGGAACTCCGGCACAGTCCTCTCACCCGCAAAGCAGCTGCGGGGGGAGAGAAGCGCAGAAAACGGGGCTCGAGCTGAGCCGGGCCGGGGGAGCTACGGGAGGAAGCGTCCGCTCACCCCGCCATCTTGGCCACGCCCCCCAGAGACTAAGTTTAAAGGGATCCCAGCATCCCATTCCTTCTGTATCGTTAAGAATAACCTGCCTAAGAATACCGATAAAAGTGTTAAGAACCTATCTTTGTGTGGCGTCCATCTGTAGGGATGTGGTTGCTCGTCCGTACGATCGTAGGAGAGGGCCCTCGCCAGGAGGCCTCTCCCCCTTGCTGGGCCGACCCTCAGGTTTCCCGTCTAACATTGGTGGCCAGCGGCGCGATTCGAGCCGACGCAAATCGTACGGAGAGTAACTTGCCCCACTACAAACGAAAAACACACAGCGACCATGTCGACGAAAGAAACCGGAACAACCGCGAAATTCCAGATGGAACGACTGGAAGATTACAGTCACAAGGAATTGAAGCAATTCTGCATAGACTTGGGTATCGCTACCACCGGACTAAGCACCAAAGACGATCTCAAGCAGGCCCTGCAGACTTGGGTGGAGACGGGAGCGTCGCCTCCCCAAAACGAAACCATTACAATCACTGAGAACCTTGCAACCCCCGAGGAAGAGAGGAACACGGGCCTCTCTCACGAGGATGCCCGAGAACGAGAGAGGAGCCGGCTCCACGAGTTGGAGCTGGCTAGATTCTGCTTAGATGGGGAACTGAAACTAGCAGAAAAGAAGATAGCCCTTGAACACCTACGATTACAGGGAGAACGGGAAGAGAAGAAAAGCCAGAGGGAGCTGGAGGAGAAGAAGCTCGCGTACGAACACGAGTGCGGTTTGAAGGAACTAGAGATTAAGAAACAAAACAAGGACACCGGCGTCTCCGAGAACCAGAGCTCCGCTCCCTCTATGGACACCAAGGTCCGCATCCCCAAGGATGTCGTCCGTGAGTACTATAAGAACGACAACATCCAGCAATGGTTTAAGGCCTACGAGGTAGCCATGACCTCCCACCGTGTTCCGCAAAAAAAGACTGGGGGGCCGGGTTGTGGGGGAGATTCATCAACGAAGGGAGAGACGCCCTGCTACAGCTCCCCGACGCTGAGATGACCTCCTACGAGCATATGAAAGCCGCCCTCCTCACTCGCTATTGGGTCACCCCCGAGATGTACCGGCAGCGATTCCGAGGCTGTAAAAGAATCCCCGGTACCACCTGGGTAGAATATGTGAACTTTTTTAGCAGAGCCTTAGAGGGGTGGATCAAGGGCAGCCAGGTCACCACCAACGAACAATTGTTCGATCTCATCGTATGGGAACACCTCTCCAATAACTGTTTCATCGAACTAAGGCAGCATCTCCTCGACAGTAAACTGACCGAGCCCCGGAAACTCGCCATTGAAGCGGATCGATGGGAGAGCACCCGGGTCCCCCAGAACTGGGCGGGAGACCAAGGCCGAGCCTCCCAGGGATCCTACCGTCCGGGAGGAGGAGGAGGAGGCCAGGGCCGGGGCCGGGACACCGCCACGGTGCCCCCCACCAGCACTCCCCCGTCCCTGGCCGGGAGAGGAAGCCCTCCGGGCCAGCCGGGATACCGCTCCAACGTTATCTGCCACAAATGCCAGCGACCCGGTCATTACGCCAATAACCCCAACTGTCCGAGAAACCAACCACCCAATGCCACGGGTCCGCTAAACCGCCAGATCACCGCCGTCGCCCTCGGGGAGGAACAAATGTAAATGTAAATGTAAATGTAAATGTACATGTAGAAGAAGAAGAAGAAGAAGAAGGAGAAGAAGAAGCCGAAGACTGTGAACCATACCAGACAGAGTGGGAACCCGCAGCCATGTCCCTGGTATGTCTAGGCGAAAGAGACATGGTCCCACGGCCCCCCATCCCGGCCAACACGCAGAAGTACAGCCAGTGGGTCACCATTAATGGACACCGGGCCGAAGCCCTCCGCGACACGGGAGCCAGCGTGACGGCCGTCCGTTGCCATCTGGTGACCCCAGATCAAATCTTGCCCAATGTGCTATGCCCAGTACGGTCTGCGGACAACTCTGAAAGCCTGTGCCAGATGGCCCGCGTCCCCTTTGAATGGGGGGGGGGTGTTGGGCATGCTGAAAGTGACCGTCCGAGACGATGCCCCTGTAGACTGCCTCCTGGGGAACGACCTCGAGAGCTCCCCCTGGACTGCCGTTGAACGAAGGGAGCACCTGGGGATGCTTGGCCTCCCTGAATGGGTCTGTGTGACGACCCGATCCATGGCCGCCCGCGCCATCCCCTCCACTGAAGAACCCGAGTGGCCCGAACCTCCACCGCCCGTCGTCACTGAAGACACCAACCCCGAACCCGGTCCACCGGGGCCCAACGACAAAGAATCTGACCCACTCCGCGACCTCCCGGAGCTGGCCCAGTGGTGCCAGGAAGGTGGCCCCACTCAAGAACAGTTCCGCCAAGAACAAAAACGTGTCCCTCCCTCGAGGGGATCCGACAGCAAGCCGCAGCCCAGAGCGCAGGGGATGCCTCGGGGGCTCACTGGGTCTATTGGGACAATGAGCTTCTCTACAGCTAACAGAAGATTGCCGAGCTAGGGGCCAGCCGGGTGCTGGTAGTCCCCCTCCGGTTCAGAGACTTCCTCCTGAACCTGTCTCATGATGTACCTCTCGCCGGGCACCTGGGGCAGGACAAAACTTACAGCCGCCTGGTGACCCATTTCTACTGGCCCAAGATGAGGAACGATGTGATCAACCACTGCCGAGCCTGCCCCACCTGCCCGGCCAGCGGGAAGAGCGGCAGAAAACTAAAAGTCCCCCTGCAACCCTTTCCAGTAGTCAACACTCCCTTTGAGCGGGTAGGGATTGACATTGTGGGGCCCCTGGTGTCCCGGACATCGCAAGGTCACCAGTTCATACTCATCCTGGTGGACCATGCCACCCGCTATCCCGAAGCCATACCTCTCCGGACCGTGACAGCGCCCGTGGTGGGCCGAGCCCTGATGGGAATCTTCTCACGGGTGGGCTTCCCCCGAGAAGTCGTCAGTGATCGGGGCACGAACTTCATCTCCCGATACATGAAGTCCCTATGGCAACAGTGCGGGGTCACCTACAAATTTACGACCCCCTACCACCCGCAAGGGAACGGACTGGTGGAACGCTTCAATCGCACCCTCAAGGGTATGATCATGGGCCTGGCGGAGCCCTTACGACGCCAATAGGACGTGTTGCTGCCCTGCCTCCTATTTGCCTACCGGGAGGTCCCACAGAAGTCCCTGGGATTCAGCCCCTTCGAACTGTTGTATGTGCACCCCGTCCGGGGTCCCCTAAGTCTGGTCAAAGAAGGATGGGAGGTGTCCACCCAGAATGCTCCTCCTGATGTGTACTGGTACCTCCTGACCCTCCGGAGCCAGACTCGGCGGTTCAGGGAACTTGCCAAGGCCAACCTCGAAGCCAGCCAAGAAGACATGAAACGCTGGTATGATCAAAACGCCTCGTCCATTGAGTTCGAGCCGCGACAACAGGTCTGGGTCATGTCCCCGGTCGAACCATACACCCTCCAGGACAAATGGGCGGGCCCTTAAAAGTGGTGGAGCGCAAGGGCCCTGTCACATACCTGGTAGACATGGAGTCCCCCAGGAACCCCCTCCGGGTCCTCCATGCCAACCGACTTAAGCCTCACTTTGTTCGCTCAGCGCTTAGTCTCCTGATGGCTACCGATAGTGGGGCTGAAGAGTACTCTGAGCCCCTACCCGACCTCCTGAAGACCCTCGAAAAAGACGGCTCCGTGGAAGGAGTCAACCTCTCTTCCACCCTGACCCCAGCACAACGCCAAAGCTGCCAAGACTTATTATGACAATTTGCCGATCTATTCTCTCTCACCCCCGGGGTCACCCCATGGTGCCTCCACGATGTCGACACCGGGGATAGCCCACCTGTCCGGCACCGGGCCTACCGAGTTCCCGATCGGGTGCGCGCCTGCATCCAGTCGGAGTTGTCCAAGATGCTGGCTCTGGGAGTGATCGAGCCCTCCGACAGCCCATGGGCCAGCCCGGTCGTGCTGGTCCCCAAGGCCGCCGCCCCTGGCGTCGCCCCCGAACTCAGGTTTTGTGTGGACTACCGGGGCCTGAACGCAGTCATCCGAACAGACGCTCACCCCATCCCTCGGGCTGATGAAGTGATCGACCGCCTGGGGGCCGCCCGCTACCTGAGCACCTTCGACCTAACTGCGGGCTACTGGCAGATCGGCCTCACCCCGGACGCCCAGGAGCGATCCGCCTTCTCCACCCCTGATGGCCACTACCACTTCCGGGTGATTCCCTTCGGGATGAAAAACACCCCCGCCACGTTCCAGAGACTAGTGAATAAGGTGCTGGCGGGGCTCGAGGAGTTCAGCGCTGCCTACCTAGACGATATTGCGGTGTACAGTCTCCACTGGACCGAACACCTCCAACACCTCCAGGAGGTCTTGGCCGCCCTCCAACGGGCAGGACTAACAATAAAAGCCAGCAAGTGCCAAATCGGCCAAGGGTCCGTGACCTACCTGGGGCACCAGGTGGGAAGTGGCCAGGTGGCCCCCCTCCAACCCAAGATCGCCGCCATCCGGGCCTGGGAACCCCCGGTCACCCAAACAGAGGTCCGAGCATTCCTGGGGCTCACAGGATACTACCGGCGCTTCGTGAAAGACTATGGCAGCATTGTGGGCCCCCTCACAGAACTCACGTCCAAGAAACACCCACCGAAGGTACACTGGACCCCAGAGTGTCAGGCCGCCTTTGAGACCCTCAAGACAGCAATGTGCACCGCACCCGTGCTCCAAGCCCCCGGCTACAGCCGGGAATTCATAGTACAGACCGATGCCTCCGATCACGGCGTCGGAGCAGTTCTCTCCCAAATCAATGCAGAGGGAATTGACCAGCCAGTAGGCTTCATTAGCCGACGCCTGCTGGCCCGAGAACAACGCTGGAGCACCATCGAGCGGGAGGCCTTTGCCGTGGTGTGGGCCCTCAAGAAGCTCCGACCCTATCTCTTCGGCACCCACTTCCGGGTACAAACGGACCACCGACCTCTGCAATGGCTGATGCAGATGCGAGGAGAGAATCCGAAGCTGTTGCGTTGGTCCATCTCCCTGCAAGGGATGGACTTCACTGTGGAGGACCGCCGAGGCCACGACCACGCCAACGCAGACGGCCTGTCCCGCTTCTTCCGCCTCGGCGAGGAGAATACCCAAGAAGATGGGTGACTCTCCCTGCCTTCAGCTGGGGGGGACACGTGTTGGACCCGGGCTCGTGGCGTGGTCCCACTCCTCCCGCATGGCGGGTCCCGGACTACCTCGACCCCTGTTCCCCGGCCAAGAGCAGCACCTTCCACCTTCCTCGAGTGCCGCCCCTCCGGGCCGCGCCAGCTCTTCCCCGATGGAACTCAACCTCATCTCCTCAACCCTCTCGGCTGGCCCGGACCCCTTTCCCGGACCACCGTCTCCAGCCCAGCCTCCATCTTGGACCCTCCACGACTAGGCCTCGTGGCCTCGGCCTGACCCCAGCCTCAGGCCCAGCAAAGCCCCGACATCGAGGCACCACAAACCAACCAGGGGGTAAAGAGACCACTTGACGAGTCAATGGGGGAAGGAGTTTCGATGGTCCCCCATCCGCCTGGTTTCGATCGCCCCCAGCCTCCCTGGGCGCTGGCTCCACCCCCCTGCTGGGAGTCTGGACCCGCAAATCCCGGACCCCCCGACCTCCAAGTGCGAGGGTCCGGACATCAAAGGGCACCAGACCTATAACTGGGGCAGCTCCGGAGCAGGTCGGGAGTTGTATCCTGGAGTCGAGAGACACCGAGACAAACTCATCTTCCTGCGACCTTCCTTGGAGTCCTGCTGGCGCTGCCACGGCTCATCTTCGTGAACCATCCTTGGAGTCCTGCTGGCGCTGCCGCGGCTCATCTTCGTGAACCATCCTTGGAGTCCTGCTGGCGCTGCCGCGGCTCATCTTCGTGAACCATCCTTGGAGAACTGCTGGCGCTGCTGCGGCTCATCTTCGTGAACCATCCTTGGAGACCTGCTGGTGCTGCCGCGGCTCATCTTCGTGAACCATCTTGGAGTCCTGCTGGCGCTGCCGCGGCCCATACCAAAGAACCCTCCAGCTCGAGGATTGAGAGCTGTGCGCCAGATATCCCTGTACCGGACCGGTACCAAGACTGTCCCGCTACCCCCTTCCCACAGAGACTAAGTTTAAAGGGATCCCAGCATCCCATTCCTTCTGTATCGTTAAGAATAACCTGCCTAAGAATACCGATAAAAGTGTTAAGAACCTATCTTTGTGTGGCGTCCATCTGTAGGGGGGTGGTTGCTCGTCCGTACGATCGTAGGAGAGGGCCCTCGCCAGGAGGCCTCTCCCCCTTGCTCGGCCGACCCTCAGGTTTCCCGTCTAACAACTGCTATGTGGAAAGAGTGTGGAGTGAACTACAAGTTCACCACACCCTATCATCCACAGTGCAATGGTATGGTGGAGAGATTCAACAAGACCTTAAAGGGCATTATTAAGGGTTTACCTGAAAAGCTTAGGCGAAGATGGGACATCCTACTGCCCTGCCTTTTGTTTGCTTACAGAGAGGTCCCACAGAAGGGGGTTGGCGACAGCCCTTTTGAACTTCTGTTTGGGCACCCTGTAAGAGGACCCCTTTGTCTGGTGAAGGAAGGATGGGAGTTACCTCTTAAAGTTCCAAAACAAGACATTGTGGATTATGTACTTGGTCTCCGCTCCAGGATGGCTGAGTATATGAAAAAGGCATCCAAAAATCTTGAGGCTAGCCAGGAACTCCAAAAAGCCTGGCATGACCAAAAGGCGGTGCTGACTGTTTACCAGCCAGGGCAGAAAGTGTGGGTGTTGGAGCCAGTGGCCCCAGCAGCACTCCAAGACAAATGGTCTGGACCCCACACTATTGTTGAACAGAAGGGAGAAGTAACCTTTCTGGTTGATCTTGGAACTCCCAGGAGTCCCCACAGGGTGCTTCATGTCAACAGATTGAAACCATATGTTGACGGGGCAGACATGGGCTTGCTCATGGCTACAGATAAGGGACAGGAGGAGGAGAGTGACCCTCTCCCAGACCTGCTTTCTCAGAACCCTGATGATGGTTCAGTTGATGGTGTAGCCTTGGCAGGCAGCCTCACTGATCAGAAGCAGAAGGGCTGCAGACAAGTTCTACAGTCCTACAGACATATGTTTTCTCTGACTCCAAGTCAGACTACCTGGTGCACCCATGAAGTGGACACTGGGGACAGTCTGCCTGTCAAGAGTAAAATCTACAGGCAACCTTATCATGTCAGGGACTGTATCAGGACAGAGGTCCAAAAGATGTTGGAGTTGGGAGTCATTGAGCCCTCAGAGAGCCCTTGGGCCCGTCCTATAGTCCTAGTGCCTAAACCTCACACCCAAGATGGTAAGAGAGGGATGAGGTTTTGCATGGATTACAGAGGCCTCAATGCTGTCACTAAGACAGATGCCCACCCAATACCAAGAGCAGATGAGCTTATTGACAGATTGCCTTCTGCCAAGTTTTTGAGTACATTTGACTTGACAGCTGGCTACTGGCAGATCAGACTAGCTAAGGATGCAAAAGCCAAAACAGCATTTTCAACCCCAGGAGGTCATTATCAAATTGTGGTAATGCCCTTTGGTTTGAAGAATGCACCTGCCACATTCCAAAGGTTGGTGAACCAAGTCCTCTCAGGTCTGGATGACTACTGTGCAGCTTATCTAGATGATATTGCTGTCTTTAGCTCCACTTGGGAAGATCACCTGATCCACCTGAAGAATGTTTTGGAGGCCCTGCAAAAGGCAGACTTAACTATCAAGGCTACCAAGTGCCAGATAGGGCAGAGCAAGTTTGTATACCTGGGCCACCTGGTAGGTGGAGGTCAGGTTCAACCATTGGAGAACAAGATCCAGACTATAAAGGACTGGACTGCTTCCACCACCCAGACACAGGTCAGAGCTTTCTTGGGCCTGACTGGGTCCTACAGGAAGTTTGTCAAAAGTTATGGGTCCATAGTGAAACCTCTCAATGACTTCACTTCAAAGAAAATGCCAAAGAAAGTTCAGTGGACAGTAAGCTGTCAAAAGGCATTTGATGACCTAAAGCAGGCCAGGTGCACTGCACCTATCTGCAAAGTACAGACTACTCCAAAAAATTAATTGTTCAAACAGATGCTTCTGAATTGGTTGTGGATGCTGTTCTTTCACAACTGAATAAAGATGGTCAAGACCAGCCAATAGCTTTTAGTAGCAGAAGGCTGACCCCTAGAGAGAAACGTTGGTCAGCTATTGAGAGGGAGGCCTTTGCTGAGGTTTGGGCCCTGAGGAAGCTGAGGCCATACTTCTTTGGTACTCACTTCAAGATTCAGACAGACCATAGGCCCCTCTTATGGCTAAACCAGATGAAGGGTGAACATCCCAAACTGCTTAGGCGGTCCCTTTCCCTACAGGGGAGGGACTTTACATTGGAACATAGACCTGGGACTGACCATGCCAATGCAGATGGACTCTCCAGATATTTCCACTTAGAACATGAAGACTCAACTGATCAAGGTTAGTTTAATGTCCCTGCGTTTGAGGGGGAGGGGGGTGTAGGAGAGTAGGGTCTGCTTCCTATGGTCACCCCCACTTTTTGCTGTCATTTTCTTTTTTTTTTACTTTAGTGTGGCTGTGGGCTGTGGGCCTGCTAATTAGACCCACAACCCAGCTGTCTCTCTAAATTGATACCATGTACTTTAGGTACATACCTGATTGGTTATTGGGTCACCTTTGTGAGCCCCTGTATAGTGTACCATAGGTACCCAGGGCATAGGTGCATCCAAGGTCTATCAGGGGCTTCAGCATGTATTATGTCACCCCTGGCTGGCCATCCAAACTGACACCACATGCTGATCACTCAGCTTGGGTAAGGTGGTGTAATCACCCTTTACTTAGTTATAGTATATCTATATCTACTATATATATAGACACATATGCACCTATAAGTCACTCCTAGGGTAGGCCTCGACAATCCTGGAGGCAGACTGCTTGGTTTTATGTGAGAGGGTGCACTAGCATGAGCTGAACCCCTCTGCAGCTTTCGGAACCAACTCCTTATAGCTGTTCTATGATATAGCCATACCATATACTCTTAAGTGCATTATGATCCTTGTGGTTAATGCTAACTTTGGTTTGGCTTTATCAAAACATGTTGGGTAAGGTGTCAAACACTTTGAAATACTACCCCCCCCCCCACAGTTCTGGTAGTGGGGGTAGCATTCCACCTTTCTAGAGGGAAAAGACATGTATGTCCTGCTTTACCCGGTTAAAGTTAAACAGAGCCTCAGCATAGCAGTATTCCAAAGTGGTTGACACCTTACACGAATATGATTTTGTAATTACGTACAGACCAGGAGGCTGATGCTTTATCTAGGATTGATACCAATGAAAAGAAACCGTTTGAACAGAGTCAAGCGATTATACCAGATTCAAAAATAATTTGTGTTATTACGCCTGTTACTTTTGGAGAACATGATCATTCAGGCTATGAGTCCCGAAGAAATGCAAGTATGGGTCACTAACGAAGAAGGAAGAGAAATCCGATACCAACTGCCTTACCACATGGGAGCTTTATACATACCCACCAAGGATCTGCAAAATCAAGTGTTGCATGAATGCCACGATAATCTTTTTGCCGGTCATAAAGGAGAAGAAAAAACTAAAGAATGAGTGAAAAGACACTATTGGTGGCCACATATGAATTCCGAAATAGAAAAATATGTAAAGACTTGCGAAACCTGTGCTCAGGGAAAATCAGAACGGCTGGCCCCAAAAGGTTTCTTGCAGCCATTGCCCACTCCCCCTGGTCCTTGGCATACAATCACCATGGATCTAATTGTAGACATTTACTAAAATGGCCCATTTCCTAGCCTTAAAAGAGGTACCCACCTCAAAACAATTAGCAAACCATTTCAGCACCCACATAGTCAGGATTCATTGAATTCCAAAAGTGATCATTTCAGATCGGGGTTCAAAATATCTATCCCATTTCTGGAAGGCCTTTTTAAAAGGGTTGGAAATAGAGGCTAGATACTCCACCAGTTTCGATCCGTAAATGGACGGACAAACCGAGAGGGTAAACCAAGAAGTAGAGCAGTATTTGAGGTTATTCTTACTAGAGAAAGGAGGAGATTGGTCAGATTATCTTTGGGCAGCTAAATTCGCATACAATAATGCAAAAAATGTTTCGACTCGGTATTCTCCATTCTATTTAAATTATGGCCAACATCCAAATTCCACAGTGAAAAGCACTGAACTCTCAGTTCCAGCAGTTAAAGACTTAGTTACTCATTTAAGCGAGATTCAGCAAGAAGCCTCCCAAAATCTAGTGCAGGCTAAAATGAAATATAAACTTCCTGCAGATAAGAAGAGAAGAGAAGGTCCCAGGTTACAAAAAGGAGATGAGGTTTGGCTAAGCACTAAGAATCTGAGGTTAAAAGGAAATAGGAAGTTCCTCCCCAGGTTTATAGGGCCCTATCCTATAGAGAAACAAGTGAATCCAGTTACCTATCGTCTAAAATTGCCTGACAAAATGAAGATCCATCCAGTGTTTCACGTCTCCTTATTAAAAAAGACATCACAGGAATTACGTAAGAATTCACCACACAAACCCATCCAGTTAGAGTCAGGAGTGGAGTTCGAAGTAAAAGAAATTCTGGACTCTAACATTGTAAACGAAGAACTGTACTATTTGGTGGATTGGAAAGGCTATGGTCCAGAGGAACAATCTCGATTGGTGACAATTTTCCCACAAAACCAAGGGAGAAAGAATCTCCTTTGTTGGGGGGATACTGTCAGACCTGCTAGAACCCGAACCAGACTAAAGCATGTTATTTGTGCTGTGAAGAACACGAATGGTTGTCCGACCAAGAAAAAGACAATTCAGAACTGCAATTGGAATTCAGCGGTTCCCGAGCGGAATTCCAAGATGGCCACCAACTCAGAAAACGAGTTGGCGGTCTAATGGTTGTTTTAGGACGCAAGTGAGGAAATCTAGGTGAGGCGCGCGAGCCAATTCCGCTGCGCACTTCACCAAAGTATTCTGGAGGACAAGGTTGCTCGAGAGAGAGTTTCCTGTCGCCGAAGTAGTTAGAAAAGCGTTGCGTTTATTATTTTAATATAGTTAGTTCCTTTTCGACCCCAATTCATTCCTGAAGTACCGGAGAAGCCAGAACGTCGAGTGGTGCGTGCTGAGGTACAACCAAGTTCAGTAGTGACTTTAGAGGTTGGAGGTTCATCGTAGGAGGTTCGAGGAGAATTCCACCACAGTGAATAACCTATGAAGAGAAAAGAAGATACAGATAAGTCAACACTGTAGAGTGTAATTTAAGCTTGAGGCAGTAAATGTGTACAGCAGATGTTGGAGAGAAAATTAAGTAATAAAAGACAGTTCAGTGATAAATACTTACCCAGAAGACAGGATAAAAGATATCAGAATACCTGGGAAGACAAGAGAACAATAGTTAAGATACAGAATAAACTTATCAAGGAAAGACACTAAGGAGGTAAGGATAGATACAACACTACAGAGCTCAAGATAGGAGGCAAGAGTAGAGTAATAGAGGAGAAATGCATTGTTTAGAGACACCAAAGTAGAGAACTAAGCACAACTATATTAACTGTTAGAATTGGGGGTCTCTGGTTGGCGCAGGTATGTACTTGCGACAAGCAGGGACCCTCTCCTCTACGTCAGGGCAAAGGATTACTCCCAGAAATAACCCCTGCTCACCCACTAGGTAGTGTGGCGCAAGCAGTCTAGGCTAAACTCTGGAGTACATAGGGTTAAACATTTGCAACATCACACACAATGACCTCTAACCCACCACACAATGACACCAGACTGTATTTAGGAAAAATATATCTTTATATATATATATGTCAAGCAGGTTTCAAATATAGTCTTTACTTCTTTGCAGGATTACAGTTATTCTTTAAATATGCCCCAGATCTTATTAGCAATAAGCAATCTTTAGTGTCCCTGGGTCTCAAAATGACCCTTCAATGCTTAATCTTGTCCCCACAATGGTTCAAGTACCGTGTGCTGCGTGCTGGTACAGTTCGTGGGTGCTAGTACGCTTCGGGAGGCCTAAGTACGTCGATCGGTCACGGCCCTACCATCTCCCACGCATCTCGCGTGAGACGTGTACTCTCCGTCAATGCTTAACAGTGGTACGAGCCGTACCAGGCTTGTGCGGCTCGTACTGCAGGGGTGATTTAGACGTACCGGGCCAAGTGTACAGTTCTCAGTGCACAGTTCTTTGAGCAAGGTCAAACAGTGGTACGCGGTGTGAGGGGCAGGCACATCAGACGCTCCACAGGAGGTGGAGCCAGCATTGTGTGGCCAGGGGCAGCCAGGAGTACCTTGTTGATGGTGCTTCGCCCTTCCAGGGCCAGGTGCCGGCTGAGTCATCAGTCGCTCCCCAGGGGGGCGGAGCCAGCATTGTGGTGGCAGAGCACAGCCTGATTAGAAGTCCAGGGCCACTCCTACCTCCCACTAAGGTGTAATCCTTGCATTCACCACCTGTCATCCCCCAGCCCTGTCCCTCACACATCCCAGACAGTCAGATACACATACTAGCAGAGGCGGGCTGAAATGGTTAGGCAAGCAAATGCTAACTTTCTAAAAGTAGCATTTGCAAACACAGGATATTAAAATAAACTTTACTGAAAGATGTATTTTATTATCCTGAGTTCAGGCATACTAAACATTATTTTCTACCATGTTCCCTGAGCCTGCTGGGATTATAGAGTGTAATAATTCCAGCAGCCCATTCTGGCCTATGAAAACAGGTAGCCTTACAATAGTGAAAAACGAATTTGGCAGTAATTCACTATTAGGACATGCCACACACATCAGAGCATGTCCTACCTTACACTTACAAGGCACCCCGCCCTAGGGCCTACCATAGGGGTGACTAATATGAAGTTAAGGGAAGGTTGAGGGGCTGGCAAGTGGGTGCACTTGCCCAGCCAGCATGACAGTACCAGACTGCACGCCGGTTCTGCAGTGGCAGACCCTAGACACATTTTAAGGCTGCTTCTGTGGGTGGCACAACCAGCGCTGCAGGCCCACTAGCAGTATTGGTATTCACAAGCCCTGGCACTTCTGGTGCGCTTTACTGGGGACTGACAGTGAATCCAATAAACCAATCATGGACATCAATTACAGGTACACTTTGTACAGGGAGAGCATATGCACTTTAGCACTGGTCAGCAGTGGTAAAGTGCCCAGAGTCCTAAACCAACAAAAACAGGTCAGAGGAAATATAGGAGGAAAAAGGCAAAAAGTTTAGGGATGACCCAGCAGGAAGGGCCAAGTCCAACATTAACTATTACAGATTAATCCTGGAGCTCAGAGCAGAAAAGATGTTATAATAATAATAATAAGAGTAGCTCAACCATAGATCGATAGGTGAGGAAACAGATAATAAATAATAAAGAATAGAAGAGTTAGGGAGGTTGTTTAACCATTCTTATATCTATATATCTATATATTTGCATCAGGACTTCTACGGTTCGTCAGAATACAGACGGATTTGGAGACTCAAGGCAGAATCAGATCGAAGACAGCCTCTTCTTGTTGTTTATTATTTTATCCAATTCCCCCTTCCCCCTTTGGGCTCCTAGAGAGTCAAGTTTTCAGATAACTGACTCTGAGTACTCTGAAGGTGGAGTTGGGACAAAGACATCAGCCTGTTCCTGTGCGAGTCGTGGCAAGAACATCATATCCTTTGACAAGGGGAGAAGAGTTGCGCTTGGAAGGGGAGAAGAGGCGCACGTGGAAGGGGGGAGAGAAGAGTCGCACGTGGAAGGGGGAGGGAAGAGTCGCACGTGGAAGGAGGAGAAAAGAGTCGCACGTGGAAGGGGGAGGGAAGAGTCGCACGTGGAAGGAGGAGAAAAGAGTCGCGCGTGGAAGGAGGAGAAAAGAGTCGCGCGTGGAAGGAGGAGAAAAAAGTCGCGCGTGGAAGGAGGAGAAAAGAGTCGCGCGTGGAAGGAGGAGAAAAGAGTCGCGCGTGGAAGGAGGAGAAAAGAGTCGCGCGTGGAAGGAGGAGAAAAGAGTCGCGCGTGGAAGGGGGAGAGAAGAGTCATGCGTGGAAGGGAGAGAGTAGAATCGGGCGTGAAAGGGGGAGAGAAGAGTCGTCAGTGGAAGGGGGACAGAAGAGTCGCTGATGGAAGGAGGGACAAGAGTTGTGACTGGAAGGGGGAGAGAAGAGTCACGTGGTGAAGGGAAGAGAGAAGAGTCGCTAGGGAAGGGGAGAGTAGAGTCACGCGGAAAAGGGGGGAGAGAAGAGTCGTGCGGGAAAGGGGGGAGAGAAGAGTCATGCGGGAAAGGGGGAGAGAAGAGTTACGCGGGCAAAGGGGGAGAGAAGAGTCGCGCGTGGAAGGGGGAGAGAAGAGTCGCACGTGGAAGGGGGAGAGAAGAGTCGCACGTGGAAGGGGGAGAGAAGAGTCGCGCGTGGAAGGGGGAGAGAAGAGTCGCGCGTGGAAGGGGGAGAGAAGAGTCGCGCATGGAAGGGGGAGAGAAGAGTCGCGCATGGAAGGGGGAGAGAAGAGTTGCGCATGGAAAAGGGAGAGAAGAGTCGCGCGTGGAAAAGTGAGAGAAGAGTCGCGCGTGGAAGGGGGGAGGGAAGAGTCGCGCGTGGAAGGGGGGAGGGAAGAGTCGCGAGTGGAAGGGGAGAGAAGAGTTGTACGTGGAAGGGGGAGAGAAGAGTCACGCGTGGAAGGGGGAGAGATGAGTCGCACATGGAAGGGAGAGAGCAGAGTTGCGCGTGGAAGGGGGAGAGAAGAGTCGTGCATGGAAGGGGGAGAGCAGAGTCACGTGTGGAAGGGGGGAGAGAAGAGTCACGCTTGGAAGGGGGGAGAGAAGCGTCACACGTGTAAGGGGGGCGAGAAGAGTAGCATAAGGAAGGGGGGAGAGAAGTGTCACAATAAGAAGGGGGGAGAAGAGTTGCAAGTGGAGGGGACAGAACAGTCTTGCGTGGAAGGGGGGACAGAAGAGTCACGCGTGGAAGGGGGGAGAGAAGAATAGCACATGGAAGGGGGAGAGAAGTGTCACGCGTGGAAGGGTGGAGAAGAGTTGCACGTGGAGGGCGGAGAGAAGAGTCGTGCATGGAAGGTGGGAGAGAAGAGTCGCACATGGAAAGGGGGAGAGAATAGTCGCACGTGGAAGGGGGAGAGAAGAGTCGCACATGGAAGGGGGAGACAAGAGTCACGCTTGGAAGGGGGCGAGAAGAGTTGTGCATGGAAGTGGGAGAGAAGATTCACACATGGAAGGGGGAGAGAAGAGTCACGCGTGGAAGGGGGAGAGAAGAGTTGTGCGTAGAAGGGGGAGAGAAGAGTTGCGCGTGGAGGGGGGAGAGAAGAGTCACGCGTGGAGGGGGGAGAGAAGAGTCACGCGTGGAGGGGGGAGAGAAGAGTCGCGCGTGGAGGGGGGGAGAGAAGAGTCGCGCGTGGAAGGGGGAGGGAAGAGTCGCGCGTGGAAGGGGGAGGGAAGAGTCGCGCGTGGAAGGGGGAGTGAAGAGTCACGCGTGGAAGGGGGAGGGAAGAGTCGCGCGTGGAAGGGGGAGGGAAGAGTCGCGCGTGGAAGGGGGAGGGAAGAGTCGCGCGTGGAAGGGGGAGGGAAGAGTCGCGCGTGGAAGAGGGAGGGAAGAGTCGCGCGTGGAAGGGGGAGGGAAGAGTCGCGCGTGGAAGGGGGAGGGAAGAGTCGCGCGTGGAAGGGGGAGGGAAGAGTCGCGCGTGGAAGGGGGAGAGAAGAGTCGCGCGTGGAAGGGGGAGAGAAGATTCGCGCATGGAGGGGGAGAGAAGAGTCGTGCATGGAAGGTGGGAGAGAAGATTCGCACGTGGAAGGGGTAGAGAAGCGTCACGCATGGAAGGGGGCAAGAAGAGTAGCACATGGAAGGGGGAGAGAAGTGTCACGCGTGGGAGTGGGGAGAAGAGTTGCGCGTGGAGGTGGACAGAAGAGTCACGCGTGGAAAGGGGGAGAGAAGAGTAGCACATGGAAGAGGAGAGAGAAGTGTCACGCATGGAAGGGCGGATAAGAGTTGCGCGTGGAGGGGGAGAGAAGAGTCGTGCATGGAAGGTGGGAGAGAAGAGTCGCATGTGGAAGGGGGAGAGAAGAGTCGCACGTGGAAGGGGGAGAGAAGAGTCACACGTGGAAGGGGGGGAAAAGAGTCACACGCGTAAGGGGGAGAGAAGAGTCACGCGTGGGAGAAGGGAGTAGAGTTGAGCTTGGAAGGGGGGAGAGAAGAGTCATGCATGGAAGGGTGAGAAAAGAGTTGCACGTGGAAGGGGGAGAAAAGAGTTGCGCATGGAAGGGGGAGAGAAGAGTCACGCATGGAAGGGGGGAGAGAAGAGTCACATGTAGAAGGGGGAGAGAAGAATCGGGCTTGGAAGGGGGAGAGAAGAGTCGCTCGTGGAAGGGGGGACAAGAGTTCCATGGATGGGGGAGAGAAGAGTCATGTGTGGAAGGGGGAGAGAAGAGTTGTGCGTGTAAGGGGGAGAGAAGAGTCGCGTGGGGAAGGGGAGAGAGAAGAGTCACATGGGAAGGGGGAGAGTAGAGTCCTGCGGGAAAAGGGGCGAGAAGAGTCGTGCGTGGAGGGGGAGAGAAGAGTTATGCATGGAAGGTGGGAGAGAAGAGTCGCACGTGGAAGGGGGAGAGAAGAGTCACGCGTTGAAGGGGGAGGGAAGCGTCACACTTGTAAGGGGGTTTTGGACTTGGCCCTTCCTGCTGAGTCATCCCTAAAGTTTTTGACTTTTTCCTCCTATATTTCCTCTGAACTGTTTTTGTTGGTTTAGGACTCTGGGCACTTTACCACTGCTGACCCGTGCTAAAGTGCATATGCTCTCCCTGTTGTAAATTGTTACATTGATTGGTGTCCATGTTTGGCTTATTTGGTTTACTGTCAGTCCCTAATCGAGTGCACCAGGGGTGCCAGGGCTTGTAAATACAAATGCCGGTAGTGGGCTTGCAGCACTGGTTGTGCCACCCACAGAAGCGGCCTAGCAAAATGTGTCTAGGGTCTGCCGTTGCAGAACCAGCGTGCAGTCTGGTATTGTCATGCTGGCTGCGCAAGTGCACACACTTGCCAGCCCCTAAACCTTCCCTTAACTTCATATTAGTCACCCCTATGGTAGGCCCAAGGGCAGGGTGCATTGTAAGTGTAAGGTAGGACATGCTCTGATGTGTGTGGCATGTCCTAATAGTGAATTACAACCAAATTCGTTTTTCACTATTGTAAGGCTACCTGTTCTCTTTAGGCCAGATGGGCTGCTGGAATTATTACACTCTATAATCCCAGCAGGCTCAGGGAACATGGTAGAAAGTCAAGTTTAGTATGCCTGAACTCAGAATAATAAAATACTTCTTTTAGTAAAGTTTATTTTAATATCCTGTGTTTGCAAATGCTACTTTTAGAAAGTTAGCATTTGCTTGCCTAACCATTTCAGCCCGCCTCTGCTTGGATGTGTATCTGACTGTCTGGGATGTGTGAGTGACAGGGCTGGGGGATGGCAGGTGGTGAATGCAAGGATTACACCTTAGTGGGAGGTAGGAGTGCCCCTGGACTCTTAATAGGGCAGTGCTCTGCCACCACAATGCTGGCTCTGCCCCCTGGGGAGCGACGGATGACTCAGCTGGCACCTGGCCCAGGAAGGGCGAAGCACTGTCATCAAGGTACTCCTGGCTGCCCCTGTCCACACAATGCTGGCTCCACCTCCTGCGGAGCGTCTGATGTACCTGCCCCTCACATTGAAAGAAGAGACCAGAGTACACCCAACAAGTGCTCAGAGACTGAATGAAGTTATGCAAAGGCCCCCCTGGCCTGGGGGAATAAAGAAAACTCTGTATAAAAGTAGGAGCCCTGCTCCTTGTAAATTAGATCCTGTTTGCGCTAAGAAGAAGCTCTACCTGAAGAGAAGGACCCTGGAAGCTGCATGGAGAAGCACTGACTCTGACCCCAAGAGACTGGCCTGTGGTAGGTGCCTTGCTGCTGAAGGAGAGCAGGAGAAGAAAGACTGAAAGACTTTGCTTTATTTCAACTTGTGCCAAACCTTTACCAAGATCTCCAAGGGCTTGCTGTGGAACTTGCCCCCTGAACTGCGCCCCAGGAACAGTGGGCGGTACCCCCCCCTGGAAAGAGAAGCTGCAGTGAGATCTGCATCTGCCTGGTAAACCCTCCTGAGGAAAAGCGGAGTGCGCTGTGAAGGAATCACTGCGCCCCCTGAGTGGCCCTTGGCACCCCGTCCCACCAAGCAACGCATCTGCTTCCTGGCAGGCCCCAGATAACATAGCCAGGACCAGCCTCGCTGGCCCCAGCACCGTGCCTGTCGCCTGCCTAACTGCGGACTGCACCGCAAGACCGGACTCTGCCTCTTGCCCGCATGTTCCTGAAGGAGAGAGTGCCTTAAAGCCCCAGCCGCCGCCGTTCGTGTGCAGCAGCGGCGTGGGGAGAGAAGGAGCACTCCCTGTGCTTTATGTTTATTTGTTTATTAAAACTTTTATAGCGCGCTCTATTACCACGGGGTATCTTGGCGCGGTGAGTGATTTGACAACAGGAGTGATGGATCAAAACCAGAACGATCTGTTAAAGAGGGGCATTGAACAGATGAGTCTTAAGTTCCTTCGTAAAAACAGTAATGGTCGGCGAGGCTCTAAGGAACAGGGGGAGGGCATTCCAAGCAGAAGCTGCCTTAACTGAAATTGATTGGCCTCCCAGATGGGCGTATTTGTATTTGAGAATGGCCAATAAGCATTGATTGGCCGATCGTAGGGCACGGTTAGGAGTATAGAATGAAAACCGTTTCTGCAAATACGTTGGTCCCTGGCCATGAGCTGCTCTGAATGCCAACACAAGACTTTTAAACAAGATTCGGTGTGGTACTGGTAGCCAATGCAAACTTCGTAGGTGGCTCGGCACGCTCGACCTCCTGGGGAGAGAGAAAAGCAGACGTACTGCAGCGTTTTGTATCACCTGATGGCGATGAACCATGTACGCAGGTAGGCCACTAAATAAGGCATTAGTGTAGTCGAGCCGAGATAAAATCAGGGCTCGAAGAACAGTCTCCTTGGCTGCCCTGGGCAGAAGGGGGAAAAATCTTCTCAAGGCTCGCAAGGTACCAAAGCAGATGCCGGTCAATTTTTTTATGTGATCCGAGAACTTCAGATCCTGACCGAACCAGACCCCCAAGTTCTTAGCTGGGCCTCCCGTCGCACTGGGGCAGGGCAGGTCCGGGGGCCAAATCTGATCCTTGAAGTTGTCAGGAAAAGAGCCGAAGAATAGGACCTCGGACTTATCTTCGTTGCACTTAAGTTGGACTTGTGCAAGCCACCGAAATACTTCCGACAAACAATGCTGGACTGCTGATGGATCAGACACACCCTTAGGCCAGGTGAATAACAGCTGTGTGTCATCTGCGTAAGCTATTATCTTGGCTCCCAGCTGTTCCGCCAGATATAGTAAAGGGGTCATATAGACGTTAAACAGTAAAGGGCTTAACGTAGAACCTTGCGGAACTCCAGTTGTCAGTCTCTTCGGGGCCGAAGAGTGGGGGGCATCCAGACCTGCTGAGTTCTATCGCTCAAAAACGATGACAACCAGTAAAGGGCCAACCCTGAAATGCCGACGGCTCGCAGTCTAGCAATAAGCAAGGCATGGGGCACCGTATCGAAGGCGGCAGAGAGGTCCAATAGAATCAGGACCGCTCTGCCACCCCCGTCCAAGCACTCTCGAACTGCCTCCGAGACCTCGACTAGTGCTGTCTCGGTACTGTAAGCCGCTCTGAACCCTGACTGGGCAGGGTGTAGGGCGAGGGAGGACTCAATGAAGCTATCCAGCTGTTTGAAAGCCACCTTCTCGCACACCTTCGCCAGAGCTGGCAACAGTGAGATGGGCCGATAGCTCAATGGCATTGCTGGGTCTAGACCAGCCTTTTTTAACAGAGGGAGCAGCTTTGCCTCCTTCCAACTTCTCGGAATCAAGGCCATGGATAGGGAGAGGTTAATGATATGCGTCACCTCTTGATTAATAATATCCGCTATCCCTCCCAAAACCCTGGCTGGGCAGGGGTCTGAAGGAGATCCGGACTTTAACGCTGCCAGGATTTGCCGTATGTCCGATTCCGAGGCCGGGAGGAAAGCAACAAACTGATCCTCTAAACATCGTCTATCCGATACTAAAAGGGCAGGTGGGATCATAGAGTACTTTTGAGCCACTTCTAAGTCCAATTGAATTTTTGCAATTTTGTCCGTAAAGTAACAAGACAATTCTTCACACCATTGAGCGGAAGAAGGGAGCCGGGGTTGGGCAGCACATGGAGATAGAAAATTTTGGACAATTGAGAAGATCTCTTTACTGTTGTTATCCGCCTTCTCGATTCTGTCCGAATAGTACCTGCTTTTAGCTGTCTTAATCGCAGCGTAATAGTCCTTTTGGGCTGCACGTAAGGACTTCTTTTCGGCTGGCAGGTAAGATTGTCTCCAGACTCGCTCTAATTTCTTACAGACCAACTTCTGTTCGCGCAGAGCATGCGTGAACCATGGCTGTGAGGGTCTCGATCGCATCCGACGGACACCCCCCACATTAGTGGAGGCAGCGACACCATTCGCTATCCAAAGATTGAATGCGTCAACAGTCGCTTCCAGCTCCACCGTTAGAACCGGACGGGTGTCGGAAAGGGACTCAGATAGGGACATCAAATTAATCCGTGGGCGATGTACCAAAGAAGGAATTTTCCTCAGATCCTCATCTAACTGCCAAGCAAACTTAATCAGGCAGTGGTCGGACCACAACATAGGCATCGGGGGGGACAGACTGATGTCAAAGTTGGTACATACCAAGTCAAGAACATGACCTGCCGCATGAGTGGGGGCATCAACCCATTGAGAGAGGTGAGCCATGCTAAAAGTCTCACTGAGACGAGTAGCTTCAGTGGTATTCTCAGAATCCACATGAATGTTAAAATCGCCCAGCAGTAGATAACGGGAGAACCGTAAAGCTCGTGGCACGATAACCTCCTCCAGAGATCCAATAAAGTTTCCAACATAGCCTGGGGGACGGTACACTAGCGTGCCGCCTAAGGTAAAATGCGGACTAAGCTCCAAACAAAAATGGAGAAGTTCTGCCTCTTTCATTTCATCCAGATGTTCGCAGGTGAGAGTCCAGTGATCCCGATAGATCACGGCAACCCCTCCACCTCTTCCCACATCTGCTCTGCGATCTACTCTGCAGATCCTGAAACCACGGGAGATAGCTAACTCGACTACCGGTGAACAGGAGTCGGTCATTCAGGTCTCGGTGACAAAGAGTAGATCAAAGTCATTTTCTGCTAATAGGTCAAAGACCTCAGCCGTGTGGCACACCAGAGATCTGGCGTTGATCAGGCCCGCCTGAATGATCTTAATTTCATTACAGGGTTGGGTAGGCGGGGGAACAGGACTATTAAGTTGATAATTACAGAAGGGGCAAGATCTAAACCGACTGTCAGTGACCACCCAGGAATGCGCAGCCTCACAAGAGGGGACATTTAGAGTCCTAAGATCTGCCGATGTATACCGAAGTGCTACAGAAGGGACAGAAGTGGAAGAGAAACGGCCAGGAGTCGTGGCCCTGTGCCCGGCCAGAGCACGGACGGGCACAGACGGGCCCTCCTTTGGCGCTCCTTCGGCGCGCAGACGGCGTGCCCGCTGCGCGCGTCCGCTGCGCGCACGTCTCATTACGGCGTTTAATACGGGCGGGCGAGCAAAAGGCTAGAGCGTCAACCCCGGTGCAATGCGGCCCCGCCTCACATCCGGTGACCGCTGGGGCCGAACGCTAAGGGCACATCCCTGAAATCCTAACAATGTAAGTAAAGAAAATGCTCACACAATGTCAGCGCTATGATTTTAAAAATATTACACTAACGGATTTAATAAAAGCGGCAAGTTACATTTAAAAGAGCTAAATCAGAACGATAAGCCAGCGCAATTTCGAAAAGGACTAGGAGCAAGATCATGCACTCGTAGGTCAGATACTCACATACCAGCTTTGCCAAGGCTTGTTTGTGCCTCACTTTGCTGCCCGGGGCGCCGCCCCCTCTTCCTGGGATCCGAGGCGCTGTGCCCTGCTGACCCGACCCGACCCGCAACGTCGACCTCCCGAGCCGAGCCGAGCTGTCGCTCTTACCAGCCCAGCAGAGGAAGACACCGCGACGCGGGATTGCCAGCCGACCCCTGCATGGTGACCTCGACCCCCGTCAAGGATCTCCAAGGTACTGTTATTGCCCCCGCAGTGCGAGCGTCCTGCCCTTTGCAGCTCGCATCGCCCTGTGTGACTTTCTGTGCCCCGGGAGCCCCGCAGCTGCAGTCTGCACCGCGGTACGAGCCGTCCCTCTCCAGTGAGGCTCGCACTGCTCCTGGCCCCCGAGGCCCCCTCTGACACTCCCCGTGGCCGGCGCCCCCTCCGCATCGAGTGCCACACAGCTGTGTGACTCGCGCTGAGAGCCAGACCCGGTCGTGCCTTTCGCCGCTCACAGAGAAGCGTGAGCTTTGGCAGGCCGGGCCCGATTTTCTCGCAGGAGTTGCACAGAGGCGCTTGGAAGCACACAAAAGCGCTAAGGAGCCCTGTACTTGGTGGAAATTGGGCAGAAGGCCCCTAAGAACACATTTTAAAGACTATTTTGAAATGCTGAACAAAGAACTGTGGCAACCTAATTACAAGTAACTGGAACCATTTTTTTTGTACAAAGACCGTATTTACAAGCCTGCTTTAAATATATATAAAGAAGATATTTTTGCAAGAATACAGTCTAGTGTCATTGTGTGGTGGGTTGATGATTATTGTGTGTGATGCTGCAAATGTTTAACCCTATGTACTCCAGAGTTTAGCCTAGACTGCTTGAGCGACACTACCTAGAGGGTGAGCAGGGGTTATTTCTGGGAGTAATCCTTTGCCCTGACTTAGAGGAGAGGGTCTCTCCTTGTCACAAGTACATACCTGCGCCAACCAGAGACCCCCAATTCTAACATTGGTGGCAGCGGTGGGATCACAAATTTACATTTGCAGTGTCCATACAGTGATTATTGACCATTGCATAGTGATGACAGTCCAGTAACTTAAGCCACATACTCTTTTTGGATTTATGTTTTACTGAGAGAATCCCCATTTGTTGTGAAGTCATGCCTGGATCAGTCAGAATGGAAATTGAACCAGCAAGAAGCATCATGGATTTTGGTAGAGGCCTGTCGCCAGAGGAGTTGACGGACAGGAAGGAGGCCAGAATACATGAAATGAAGTTGGCGGAGCTGAAATTGAATTGCCAACTGGAGCTAGAATCTAGGAAGTTAGCCCTGGAAGAAATGAAAATGGAGCTTGCGCATGACTTAAGAATGAGGAAACTTGACTTGGAGCTCGATGGGCGTGAGGCCAGGAGGGCTTCAGCCCAGCAACAAGAAATATGTGTAGCTCAGAGATTGAGCTTTGCTGAGTTGGAGGTGGAGTCCAGCTCAGATGGTGGCAGCAACATTAAGGTAACCAGTGCTGAGAGCATTGTGCACACACCTAGAGCTGTGGCACCTGACTTGGAGGGGGTTAACACACACCAGGAGGTTAAAGGGCATGAGGTAGCTCCAGTAGTGCGCAGCGTCCCTGAAGGGAATAGGGTAGCTGGCGTAGGAGTTCATGGTCCTAGTGGTGGGAGGGATTCCCCCCTGGTTGAGGTCCTGGTGGGTGAGTGTAAAGACCGCCCAGAAGAGTGTGGGTTGTGTGACCGAGACAGTCCGCTACTGTCTGGCCAGTCCCAGAAGGATGGTGTGGAGTATGTGTGTGAGGCGCTGGATGGAGAGGAGGGGGATAGTTTGGTTAACCCTGCTAGGGGGCCGTGTAATCCAATTGTGGGAGAGCATACTTTAAGTCCCTGTTTTCCAGACCTAAGCCAACACCTGTTTGAGAGTGAGTTCTCTGACCCCAGGGAGCTCACAATGGCGGCAGACCTTGTGGTGGATTCCAGAGGGTCTGGAGAGGCATTGGGGTGTGATCCTGTGGGGAGTGGCTCGGGTATCTTCCAGCCCAGAGTGGTGGAAGTGGCGCAGAGTAGCCCAGCTAGGTCCTGTAGTAGTGAGAGGGGTGTAGGGCCTCACGTCCTGTCCTTAAGGGGAAGGAGTGAGAATGGGTTTTGTCCCGGTAGTGCCCAACCTCAGTCTCAGAGCCTGGATGGTTCTTTAAGGGAACACCAGGTGGGGAGCCTAGGCTGTCTGGATGAGTCACAGGCTGAGGGGGTTTCCCCAGTGGCTAGAGAACGTGGAGGCTCTGTAAACAGACCTCCAGTAGTTCTGGTGTCTGGCAGTACCACTCCAGTTGGGAGGGTGCAGAAGTCCAGAAGGAGGGGCGAGAGGGGGAAAGAGTCCCCAGTGGAAGAACCAGTGGGTCAGGGGCCAGCCAGCAGTGCTGCATCCCCAGTGAATGACCATGGGGACACCACTTCTGTCCTGGGGGATCTTCCCGCACTGTCAGATGGACAGGGGTTAGGAGATCTGCGCCAGGCAGACTGTCGCACGGCACATGAGCTATGTGCTACCCTCAGGGGGGGCATGCGTGCTCCCCGGGAAGTCCTGGTGCACCAGGCAAGTGTTCAACTGCAGGGTTGGGTCCCTGAGTTGGAGAGCCAGGTACAGGTGTTGTCTGACCTGGAGGGCAGGACCACTGTAATCAGTGTCCTGGCCCATGTCGCTTCTAGGGGTACCACTCCAGTTGGGAGTGGGCAGTACTCTGGAAGGGGGTGCAGAGGGAGGAAGTCCTCGCCTCTGAGCCCGGTTCAACTAGAGGGTCTAGACCCTAGGTTTAAGGGCCAGGTGAAGGGTGTCCCCCCTGACCTGGTGCCCCAGTTGCAGGATAGCACCCCTGAACTGGTGGGCGAATTGTGAAGATCACCTGCCACAGATGCCCTGACAATTCTGGAAGGGGGTACCACTCCAGGTGGGAGGGTACAGAGCCCCAAGGAGGAGGACCGGGTGTGGGAGAGGCCACCCCAGTCTTTGGTCCAGCCGCCAGGTACAGGCCTGGGGCTCGTGGGTCAGTGCCAGGATGTCATACCTGACCTGACAGGAGGGAGAGTGGACAAAGGGTGCCAAGCACCTGGGGCTACTGCCCCCCGCTCTTTAAGGCCACAGAGGTTTGAGAGCCCTGAGAGGCATGAGGCCTGGGTCTCATTCCTGACTACTGTCAGTGGCCACTGTGACATTTTTCTGTCTGCCTGTTGAGACACACCTATGAGCGAATTAAGGCTAGGTGCTGCCCAGGTGGTGTCCACGGGTGAAGAAAAGGGTTCCACATGGGTTGGCTGTGTGGACCCTGAGAGCATACCCAGAGGAATTGAAAAAGGTTCAGTTTGGCGTAGAACTGGAGTCTGCCCCTGCAGTTGCGAGCCAGGTCCTTGTTCTATCGCCCAAAGCAGTGAAGACCATCAAGGTAGTGATTGGTCTACCCTGCGTTTTGGCTGGAAGGGGGTTGTGTTGGACTTGGCCCTCCCTGCTGAGTCATCCCTAAACTTTTTGCCTTTTTCCTCCTATATTTCCTCTGAACTGTTTTTGTTGGTTTAGGACTCTGGGCACTTTACCACTGCTGACCCATGCTAAAGTGCATATGATCTCCCTGTTGTAAATTGTTACATTGATTGGTGTCCATGTTTGGCTTATTTGGTTTACTGTCAGTCCCTAGTCGAGTGCACCAGGGGTGCCAGGGCTTGTAAATACAAATGTCGCTAGTGGGCTTGCAGCACTGGTTCTGCCACCCACAGAAGCGGCATAGCAAAATGTGTCTAGGGTCTGCCATTGCAGAACCTGCGTGCAGTCTGGTACTGTCATGCTGGCTGGGCAAGTGCACACACTTGCCAGCCCCTAAACCTTCCCTTAACTTCATATTAGTCACCCCTATGGTAGGCCCAAGGGCAGGGTGCATTGTAAGTGTAAGGTAGGACATGCTCTGATGTGTGTGGCATGTCCTAATAGTGAATTACAGCCAAATTCGTTTTTCACTATTGTAAGGCTACCTGTTCTCTTTAGGCCAGATAGGCTGCTGGAATTATTACACTCTATAATCCCAGCAGGCTCAGGGAACATGGTAGAAAGTCAAGTTTAGTATGCCTGAACTCAGAATAATAAAATGCTTATTTTAGTAAAGTTTATTTTAATATCCTGTGTTTGCAAATGCTACTTTTAGAAAGTTAGCATTTGCTTGCCTAACCATTTCAGCCCGCCTCTGCTTGGATGTGTATCTGACTGTCTGGGATGTGTGAGTGACAGGGCTGGGGGATGACAGGTGGTGAATGCAAGGATTACACCTTAGTGGGAGGTAGGAGTGCCCCTGGACTCTTAATAGGGCAGTGCTCTGCCACCACAATGCTGGCTCTGCCCCCTGGGGAGCGACTGATGACTCAGCCAACACCTGGCCCAGGAAGGGCGAAGCACTGTCATCAAGGTACTCCTGGCTGCCCCTATCCCCACAATGCTGGTTCCACCTCCTGCGGAGCGTCTGATGTACCTGCCCCTCACACTGAAAGAAGACACCAGAGTACACCCAACAAGTGCTCAGAGACTGCATGAAGTTATGCAAAGCCCCCCCTGGCCTGGGACAACAAAGAAAACTCTGTATAAAAGTAGGAGCCCTGCTCCTTGTAAATTAGATCCTGTTTGCGCTAAGAAGAAGCTCTACCTGAAGAGAAGGACCCTGGAAGCTGCATGGAGAAGCACTGACTCTGACCCCAAGAGACTGGCCTGTGGTGGGTGCCTTGCTGCTGAAGGAGAGCAGGAGAAAAAAGACTGAAAGACTTTGCTTTATTTCAACTCGTGCCAAACTTTTACCAAGATCTCCAAGGGCTTGCTGTGGAACTTGCCCCCAGAATTGCGCCCCAGGAACAGTGGGCGCTATCCCCCCCTGGAAAGAGAAGCTGCCGTGAGATCTGCATCTGTCTGGTAAACCCTCCTGAGGAAAAGCGGAGTGCGCTGTGAAGGAATCACTGCGCCCCGTGAGAGGCCCTTGGCACCCCTGTCCCACCAAGCAACGCATCTGCTTCCTGGCAGGCCCCAGATAACATCGCCAGGACCAGCCTCGCTGGCCCCAGCACCGTGCCTATCGCCTGCCTAACTGTGGACTACACCGCAACACCAGACTCTGCCTCTTGCCCGCCTGTTCCTGAAGGAGAGAGTGCCTTGAAGCCCCAGCCGCCGCCGTTCGTGTGCAGCAGCGGCGCGGGGAGAGAAGGAGCACTCCCTGTGCTTTGCCATGGCTTGTTTGTGCCTCACTTTGCTGCCCGGGGCGTCGCCCCCTCTTTCTGGGATCCGAGGCGCTGTGCCCTGCTGACCCGACCCGACCCACAACGTCGACCTCCCGAGCCGAGCTGTCGCTCTCACCAGCCCAGCAGAGGAAGACACCGCGACGCGGGATTGCCAGCCGACCCCTGCATGGTGACCTCGACCCCCTTCAAGGATCTCCAACGTACTGTTATTGCCCCCGCGGTGCGAGCATCCTGCCCTTTGCAGCTCGCACCGCCCTGTGTGACCTTCTGTGCCCCGGGAGCCCCGCAGCTGCAGTCTGCACCGCGGTACGAGCCGTCCCTCTCCAGTGAGGCTCGCACCGCTCCTGGCCCCCGAGGCCCCCTCTGACACTCCCCGTGGCCGGCGCCCCCTCCGCATTGAGTACCACACAGCCGTGTGACTCGCGCTGAGAGCCAGACCCGGTCGTGCCTTTCGTGGAAATGGGAGAGAAGGAGGACAGAGGAGTCGGGTGTGGAAGGGGGAGAGAAGAGTCGGGCGTGGAAGGGGGAGAGAAGAGTCTGCCATGGAAGGGGGAGAGAAGAGTCTGCCATGGAAGGGGGAGAGAAGAGTCTGACATGGAAGGGGAAGAGAAGAGTCGCGCGTGGATGGGGAAGAGAAGAGTTGTGCATGAAAGGGGGACAGGAGAGTCGCACGTGGAAGGGGGAGAGAAGAGTCGCGTGTGGAAGGGGGGAGAGAAGAGTCACGTGTGGAAGGGGGAGAGAAGAATCAGGCTTGGAAGGGGGAGAGAAGAGTTGTGCATGAAAGGGGGACAGAAGAGTCGCTCGTGGAAGGGGGGACAAGAGTTCCGTGGAAGGGGGAGAGAAGAGTCACATTTGGAAGGGGGAGAGAAGAGTTGTGCGTGTAAGGGGGAGAGAAGAGTCGCATGGGGAAGGGGAGAGAGAAGAGTCACATGGAAAGGGGGAGAGTAGAGTCCTGCAGGAAAGGGGGCGAGAAGAGTCACATGGGAAGGGGGAGAGTAGAGTCCTGCAGGAAAGGGGGCGAGAAGAGTCGTGCGTGGAGGAGGAGAGAAGAGTCATGCATGGAAGGTGGGAGAGAAGAGTCACGCGTTGAAGGGGGAGAGAAGTGTCACGTGTGTAAGGGGGCGAGAAGAGTAGCATATGGAAGGGGGAGACAAGTGTCACGCGTGGAAGGGGGGAGAAGAGTTGCACGTGGAGGGGGACAGAAGAGTCATGCATTTAAGGGGGGACAGAAGAGTCACGCATTAGAAGGGGGGAGAGAAGAGTAGCACTTGGAAGGGTGAGAGAAGTGTCACGCATGGAAGGGTGAAGAAGAGTTGCGCGCAGAGGGGGAGAGAAGAGTCGTGCATGGAAGGTGGGAGAGAAGAGTCACGCGTGAAGGGGGCGAGAAGAGACGCACGTGGAAGTGGGAGAGAAGAGTCACACGTGGAAGGGGGAGAGAAGAGTCACGCGTGGATAGGGGAGAGAAGAGTCGCGCGTGGAAGGGGAGAGAAGAGTCGCGCGTGGAACGGGGAGAGAAGAGTCGCGCGTGGAAGGGGGAGAGAAGAGTCGCGCGTGGAAGGGGGAGAGACGAGTCGCGCGTGGAGGGGGAGAGAAGAGTTGCGCGTGGAGGGGGAAGAGAAGAGTCGCGCGTGGAGAGAGAGAAGAGTCGTGCATGGAAGGTGGGAGAGAAGAGTCACACGTGGAAGGAGGAGAGAAGCGTCACGCATGTAAGGGGGAGAAGAGTTGCGCGTGGAGGGGGACAGAAGAGTCACGCGTGGAAGGGGGGACAGAAGAGTCAACCGTGGAAGGGGGAGAATAGAGTAGCACATGGAAGGGGGAGAGAAGTGTCAGGCGTGGAAGGGTGGATAAGAATTGCTCATGGAAGGGGGAGAGAAGAGTCGTGCATGGAAGGTGGGAGGGAAGAGTCGCACGTGGAAGGGGGAGAGAAGAGTCGCACGTGGAAGGGGGAGAGAAGAGTCACGTGTGGATGGGGGAGAGAAGAGTCACGCGTGTAAGGGTGAGAGAAGAGTCGCGCGTGGAAGGGTGAGAGAAGAGTCGCGCGTGGAAGGGTGAGAAAAGAGTCGCGCGTGGAAGGGGGGATAGAAGTGTCGCTCGTGGAAGGGGGGATAGAAGTGTCGCTCGTGGAAGGGGGAGAGTAGTTGAGCTTGGAAGGGGGACAGAAGAGTCGTGCATGGAAGGGTGAGAGAAGAGTTGCGCGTGGAAGGGGGAGAGAAGATTTGCGCGTGGAAGGGGTAGAGAAGAGTAGCGCGTGGAAGGGGTAGAGAAGAGTAGCATATGGAAGGGTGAGAGAAGAGTCACGCGTGGAAGGGGGATAGAAGTGTCGCTCGTGGAAGGGGGGATAGAAGTGTCGTTCGTGGAAGGGGGAGAGTAGAGTCGAGCTTGGAAGGGGGACAGAAGAGTCGTGCGTGGAAGGGTGAGAGAAGAGTTGCGCGTGGAAGGGGGAGAGAAGAGTTGCGCGTGGAAGGGACGAGAGAAGAGTTGCGCGTGTAAGGGGGACAGAAGAGTCATACAGGGAAGGGGGAGAGAAGAGCCATACGGGGAAGGGGGGGAGAAGAGTCGTACGGGAGAAGGGGGAGAGAAGAGTCAGGTGGGGAAGGGGGTGTGAAGAGTCACACGGGGAAAGGGGGAGAGAAGAGTCGGTGGGGAAGGGGGGAAGCAAGGGAAAGAAGAGTCACGCGGGTAAGGGCCAAAGAAGAGTCCCGCGGGGAAGGGGGGAAAGAAGAGTCACGCGGGGAAGGGGGAGAATAGAGTAGCACATGGAAGGGGGAGAGAAGTGTCAGGCGTGGAAGGGTGGATAAGAATTGCTCGTGGAAGGGGGAGAGAAGAGTCGTGCATGGAAGGTGGGAGGGAAGAGTCGCACGTGGAAGGGGGAGAGAAGAGTCGCACGTGGAAGGGGGAGAGAAGAGTCACATGTGGATGGGGGAGAGAAGAGTCACGCGTGTAAGGGTGAGAGAAGAGTCGCGCGTGGAAGGGTGAGAGAAGAGGCGCGCGTGGAAGGGTGAGAAAAGAGTCGCGCGTGGAAGGGGGGATAGAAGTGTCGCTCGTGGAAGGGGGGATAGAAGTGTCGCTCGTGGAAGGGGGAGAGTAGTTGAGCTTGGAAGGGGGACAGAAGAGTCGTGCATGGAAGGGTGAGAGAAGAGTTGCGCGTGGAAGGGGGAGAGAAGATTTGCGCGTGGAAGGGGTAGAGAAGAGTAGCGCGTGGAAGGGGTAGAGAAGAGTAGCATATGGAAGGGTGAGAGAAGAGTCACGCGTGGAAGGGGGATAGAAGTGTCGCTCGTGGAAGGGGGGATAGAAGTGTCGTTCGTGGAAGGGGGAGAGTAGAGTCGAGCTTGGAAGGGGGACAGAAGAGTCGTGCGTGGAAGGGTGAGAGAAGAGTTGCGCGTGGAAGGGGGAGAGAAGAGTTGCGCGTGGAAGGGACGAGAGAAGAGTTGCAGGTGTAAGGGGGACAGAAGAGTCATACAGGGAAGGGGGAGAGAAGAGCCATACGGGGAAGGGGGGGAGAAGAGTCGTACGGGAGAAGGGGGAGAGAAGAGTCAGGTGGGGAAGGGGGTGTGAAGAGTCACACGGGGAAAGGGGGAGAGAAGAGTCGGTGGGGAAGGGGGGAAGCGAGGGAAAGAAGAGTCACGCGGGTAAGGGCCAAAGAAGAGTCACGCGGGGAAGGGGGGAAAGAAGAGTCACGCAGGGAAAGGGGGAAAGAAGAGTCACGCGGGGAAGGGGAGAAGAGTCGCGCAGGGAAGGGGAGAAGACTCGCACATAGAAGGGGGAGAGAAGAGTCAGACAGGGAAGGGGGAGAGAAGCGTCGCACGGGGAAAGGGGGAGAGAAGAGTTGCGTGGGGAAGGGAAGAAGAGTCGCGTGGGGAAGGGAAGAAGAGTTGCGTGGGGAAAGGGAGAAGAGTTGTGCGGGGAAGGGGAGAAGAGTCGCTCAGGGAAGGGGAGGAGAAGAGTCAAGCGTAGAAGGGGCAGAGAAGAGTTGCACGTGGAAGGGGGAGAGAAGAGTCACACATGGAATGGGGAGAGAAGAGTCACACATGGAAGGGGGAGAGAAGAGTCGCGCGTGGAAGGGGGAGAGAAGAGTCGCACGTGGAAGGGGGACAGAAGAGTCACGCGTGGAAGGGGGAAAGAAGAGTCGCGCGTGGAAGGGGGGACAGAAGAGTCATGTGTGGAAGGGGGGACAGAAGAGTCGCGCGTGGAAGGGGGACAGAAGAGTCGCGCGTGGAAGGGGGACAGAAGAGTCGCGCGTGGAAGGGGGACAGAAGAGTCACGCGTGGAAGGGGGAGAGAAGAATAGCACATGGAAGGTGGGAGAGAAGTGTCACTTGTGGAAGGGGGGAGAAGAGTTGCACATGGAGAGGAGAGAAGAGTCATGCATGGAAGGGGGAGAGAAGAGTCATGCATGGAAGGGGAGAGAGAAGAGTTGTGCGTGGAAGTGGGGAGAGAAGAGTCACACATGGAAGGGGGAGAGAAGAATCACGCGTGGAGGGGGAGAGAAAGTTATGCGTGGAAGGAGAGAGAGAAGAGTTGTGTGTGGAAGGGGGGGAGAGGAGTCGCACGTGGAAGGGGAGAAAAGAGTCACGTGTGGGAGGGGGAGAAAAGAGTCGCGTGTGGAAGGGGGAGAAAAGAGTCGCGTGTTGAAGGGGGAGAAAAGAGTCGCACAAGGAAGGGGGTAAGAGAAGAGTCACATGTTGAAGGGAGTAGAGAAGAGTCATACGTGGAAGGGGGGAGAGAAGACTCACGTGTGGAAGGGGAAGAGAAGAGTCGAGCAGGGATGGGGAGAGAAGAGTCGCACCGGGATGGGGGAGAAAAGTGTCAAACGGGGAATGGGGGAGTGTTGCGTGGGGAAGGGGGAGAGAGTCGCATGGGGAAGGGGGAGAGTGTTGTGTGGGGAAGGGGGAGAGTGTTGCGTGGGGAAGGGGGAGAGTGTTGCGTGGGGAAGGGGGAGAAGAGTCGCGGGAAGGGGAGAAGAGTCGCGCGCAGAATGGGGAGAGAAGAGTCATGCGTGGAAGGGGGGAGAGAAGAGTCACGTATGGAAGGGGGGAGAGAAGAGTCTCTCGGGGAAGGGGGAGAGAAGAGTCACACATGGAAGGGGGAGAGAAGAGTCGCGCGTGGAAGGGGGAGAGAAGAGTCGCACGTGGAAGGGGGACAGAAGAGTCACGCGTGGAAGGGGGGACAGAAGAGTCGCGTGTGGAAGGGGGGACAGAAGAGTCGCGCGTGGAAGAGGGGACAGAAGAGTCATGTGTGGAAGGGGGGACAGAAGAGTCGCGCGTGGAAGGGGGACAGAAGAGTCACGCGTGGAAGGGGGGAGAGAAGAATAGCACATGGAAGGTGGGAGAGAAGTGTCACTTGTGGAAGGGGGAGAAGAGTTGCACATGGAGGGGAGAGAAGAGTCATGCATGGAAGGGGGAGAGAAGAGTCATGCATGGAAGGGGAGAGAGAAGAGTTGTGCGTGGAAGTGGGGAGAGAAGAGTCACACATGGAAGGGGGAGAGAAGAATCACGCGTGGAGGGGGAGAGAAAGTTATGCGTGGAAGGAGAGAGAGAAGAGTTGTGTGTGGAAGGGGGGGAGAGGAGTTGCACGTGGAAGGGGAGAGAAGAGTCACGTGTGGGAGGGGGAGAAAAGAGTCGCGTGTGGAAGGGGGAGAAAAGAGTCGCGTGTTGAAGGGGGAGAAAAGAGTCGCACAAGGAAGGGGGTAAGAGAAGAGTCACATGTTGAAGGGAGTAGAGAAGAGTCATACGTGGAAGGGGGAGAGAAGACTCACGTGTGGAAGGGGGAGAGAAGAGTCGAGCAGGGATGGGGAGAGAAGAGTCGCACCGGGATGGGGGAGAAAAGTGTCAAACGGGGAATGGGGGAGTGTTGCGTGGGGAAGGGGGAGAGAGTCGCATGGGGAAGGGGGAGAGTGTTGTGTGGGGAAGGGGGAGAGTGTTGCGTGGGGAAGGGGGAGAGTGTTGCGTGGGGAAGGGGGAGAAGAGTCGCGGGAAGGGGAGAAGAGTCGCGCGCAGAATGGGGAGAGAAGAGTCATGCGTGGAAGGGGGGAGAGAAGAGTCACGTATGGAAGGGGGGAGAGAAGAGTCTCTCGGGGAAGGGGGAGAGAAGAGTCCCACGGGGAAGGGGGGAGTGTCACATGGGGAAAAGGGGGATGTCAAGTGGGGAAGTGGGAAGTGTCACGGGAAGGAGGGAGGGAGAGAAGAGTCGCACCAGGATGGGGGAGAACAGTGTCAAACGGGGTAGGGGGAGTGTCGCGTGGGGAAGGGGGAGAATGTGGCATGTGGGGAAGGGGGACAGTGTCACGTGGGGAAGGGAGAGAGAGAGAGAGAGAGAGAGAGAGAAAGAGAGAGAGAGTGTCGCGCGGGGAAGGGGGAGAGAGTGTCGCGTGTGGAAGGGGAGACAGTATCTCGTGGGGAAGGGGGAAAGAGTGTCATGCAGGGAATGGGGAGAGAGTGTCGTGAGGGGAAGAGGGAGAGAGAGTCATGCGGGGAAGAGGGAAAGAGAGTCGTGCGGGGAAGAGGGAGAGAGAGTTGTGCGGGGAGGAGGGAGAGAGTCGCGCGAGGAGGAGGGAGAGAGTCGTGCGGGGAGGAGGGAGAAAGTCACGCAGGGAGGGGGGAGAGAGAGTCGCACTGGGAGGGGGGAGAGAGAGTCGCGCGGGGAGGGGGGGAGAGAGTCGCGCGGGGAGGGGGGGAGAGAGTCACGTGGGGAGGGGGGAGAGAGTCATGCGGGGAGGGGGAGAGAGTCGCGCGGGGAGGGGGAGAGAGTCGCGCGGGGAGGGGGAGAGAGTCGCGCGGGGAGGGGGAGAGAGTCGCGCGGGGAGGGGGAGAGAGTCGCGCGGGGAGGGGGAGAGAGTCGCGCGGGGAGGGGGAGAGAGTCTCGCGGGGAGGGATAGAGAGTCGCACGGGGAGGGGGAGAGAGTCACACGAGGAGGGGGAGAGTCATGCAGGAGGGGATGTTGGGGGAGAGTCGCGCAGGGGAGTTAATTTAATTAATAATAAAAAATACACATTTAATCCTACCTTTTCGCTGGCCGGGTCCCATGTCTTCAGGAAGCAGACAGCCTTCCTCCCCTCCCCTAAGCCAATCACAATGCTCCAGTGGAGCGTTGTGATTGGTTGGGCCGCTGCCGAGTAAGGGGCATTTAGGGAGGCCATGTTCTCCATGTAGGTTGCATTGCAGCCTACATGGAGAACTATGTGAGTGTGCAAGACTGGTTTGGGCGGCACTGGAGGGCCGATCAACCAGTCAGCACTCTCAGCAGTGGGCAGCCCACTCCTCCCCTGCCCTAGAGCAGACCCGCCCACCCACCCACCCCCAACCAAACACTCTGCATTCTCGCAGTGCGAAAAGCAGAAACATAAAATTATAGTTATTATCATCTTATGTTTCTGCTTCTCACACTGCGAGAAAGCAGTGGGGAGACGCTGCTCCGCCCTGATGGTGGAACCACCCCTGCTTGGTAGCCTCTATGTTCCAAACACTGAGCAAGACGCTTTTGTGGCCAATGTTGGTATGGTTCTAGAGGATTGGTCCATAAACTCCTAGATTCTGGGATGAGAATTTAATGCAGTGTTAGCCATTGACCTGGAACACTCACACCCACCTCTACCAGGTACCGCAACAATACAACAGGCCAAAGCCCTGCAATCTTGGTCCCAGGGATGGTCACTAACTGATGCATGACACAGTCAGAACAAGGGAATGCTGGAATATTCTTTTTATTCCTCAAAACATGCATTGCATACAGGGATTGATCGTACCCTCTATAGCCCGGCACTTTTAACCCAAATTACATACAATACATATCTCAGAAAAATTACCTGCTGAATCACAAAATGGGTTTAGTAAATACTAAAAAGCCATTTAGGGGTTACAAACTCTGAATGGCTTCATACATGTGGCCCATAGAGAACTGTAGATTTCTTTTGCAACATCATCTGTAAGACACTATTGCAGACCAATGGCATTCTATTGCAGACCAGTGATCAGCTAGCATAGCTTGCCATTGGTGGATTATGGATGTATTTTATCTAATTGTTTTCTCCCAGTGATTCGTGGGAGTAGGATTTTTGCTTTGAAAGATACAATTAATGTTAATGTGAGAAAAAAGATGCTTAAAAGTTACCTCTGTGGACACTCTGAGAGAAAAGGCAGACAGGGGTCTCCCTCAAGCCTTGGTGCTTCCGGGTCTCTCTGCTGCCTTTGACACGATCGATCATAACATCCTGATCGACCGTGTCAGATGCGGGTGTTGAAGGCTCTGCCCTTAAGTGGCTCACATCATTCCTCACAAACCGATCCCAGTCAGTCCAGCTTGGTGGCTTTAAGACCCCCTTGATCAAGACTACTTGTGGAGTCCCCCAGGACTCCTCACTTATACCTCACGCATTTAATCTTTATCTTCTCCCCTTGGTCTACGCATTAAAAGAAAGGAACATTCAAACCTTCAATTATGCAGACGACTTCCAGTTAGTATTCCGGATTAGTAACGCCTCGACCTCCACTCAGGAAGTTCAATCGACTATGCTATAATCAATTGAAGCTGAACCCAGATAAAACGTAACTAATCCTCACGGGAGGCATACTCAATCTCTGGAGTTCCCTTTTCTGACCCAAATGTCGTAATTGGCCCGTTCGGATTAGCGATTAGCCGAATCTACACGTTGTTCTCTTTAACTTGGCTATATACGATAAACGCCATTTTGAATGTTGCAGCGGCCATCTTAGACCATGAGCGGCCTCGTGGCCGACGTGCCCTTTAGTCCGTTGTCCGTTCCACTGACCACTCTCATCTGCCCAGCAACAGGCTATTTTTAGTACTGGTCAAGCCACACATGCGCAGTTCTCACTGACCCGTAAACCTTCAGGAATGTGCCGCTAACTGACCAGCGGGTTTGAAACTCTCCAATGAGCTGGCAGTATTCCGAAACATGACCATATATGTCTCTAAAACAGTGTCTTAACTTGTGCCGCCTAAACTTTTATTGCCCCAAAATTGTATATAAACGGGGTCACACCGGTGTTCGGTGTGATACCTCTAGCATTACCGAAGGGTGCTGTTTGAGTGTACCACCACCCCATGGGGTCTTAATAAACTTGTTCTTTGCATTTTACAGTTTCCGTGCCAATAGTTCTTGTGTGTAAGTGGGTAATCTCTGGAGCGTGTAGGCCTTGGGAACCCCGAAATACTTCAATTGGCGACCACGAAGGGACTCATCGGCGACTCGGATGCCCGAAGGAGAGGTCGTGACGAAGGCTTGGAAATCCGCCATGGGCGCGCGCTGCCACGAGTGACCCGAGTCTTGGCTGCCACGGTGTTTTTTCCTTTCCTTCCGATCTGACCTTCCAGGTGGCGCCGGTCTCCGACTGAGTTTTCGAAGTGTCCGCATCGCTGAGAAAGTGCCGTTTGGCTGATTTGGCTTACAAGACCTTGGCAGTTGGAACCTGGACATTTGAGTATTTGGTAAGCTTTGTGTTCGGTAAGGTAGTCTTCGGACGCTTACTGAAGTTCTACGAATTGTGTTCGGTAAGGTAGTCTTCGGACGCTTACTGAAAATCTGTGCTTTGTGATCGGTGAGGTAGTCTTCGGACACTTGCCGAGTTCTAGGAACTTTGATTTGAGTTAGCTAACATTGTGAATTTGTGATCTTTGAACTTATATGTGTAGTGCACTTCACATAGGCAGGCATGTAGAGATGTTTCTCTAACTTTGTTTTTTTTCCCTTTGAGCGGCACAATCGTGGGAAGAACTGTAAGTGCCATTTTGTTCGGTGTCACGCTTTCGTGATACTTTTTGAACATGCCTGTTTTTAGCACGCTCCGGGGAATGTGTTGTTTTGGAGAAGGTGCCTCAATTAGGTTAGCAGAATCACAGCCGGCTCCCCCAGAGGGAACACCAAATAGGGACATGTATATCAAATTCGGCCTCCCACCTATTATGTACAGTAAATTATGGCATAAGTACACTAAGGCCGATCCCGAATTGCAATGGCCCCTACACGGGTCGTACGATTTGAGTAAAATCCAATTTGTAGAGCAATGTATGTTTCAACGCAGGTCTAGACAAAACATGTTTGATTGTGTGCGAATGTGGGAGAAAGCGGCGCGTGAGCGAATGAAGCGTGAGGTTGCCTTGGCGGACAAAGAGCAGCGCAAGGCTGCTCGGGATAAGGCTTTACAGCTTGAGGAAAAGGAGGCTCAGGAGAAGAAAGAAAGGGAGGAACGGGAACGTAATTTGCAAACGACTGGTCAGTTTCCTATTCGCCGACCGCTTTATCCTGTCCTTAATAATGAAATTGATGATTTTTCTTTGTTAGATCGGTCACCGCCTCCGTACGTTTCGCCGACGGCTCCGGCTGCGGACCTCGAGGATGATGGACAGGATCAGTCGGGTCAGAAGGGGGTATCGGCTCTCAGGTTTACTGCGGATAGGTCTGCTCATTTACGCAGTTGGGCTCGTAAAGTGAATAAGCATTGTGTTACGCAGGAGCAGTTGTTAACAGAGAAGAAAGGGTGGTCGGATCTTGAGTTAATGTATTTTCTGTCCAGCCTGGCGGATGAAGTTGTAAGCGCATATCGTGAACTTTCTGATACGCTTGAGCCTAAAGTTTTGTCAGTGTATCGTGAGAATTTGGCTAAAGGTGATTTTGATCTTACAGATGTTGACGACCTGTTCAAGCAATTGATCAAGCTGCGGGATGAGACAACCCAATTGCGACAGGAACGAAAACGAAGGCAAAAGGAATCCGAGCCGGGAAATAACGGGGAGGCTAAGGAGTGTTCTCTTCGTGGTTCAGATAAGAGTTCTGCGTTGCATGTTATGCCTATGCGTGAAGCCGCGCCTTTGTATGTTCCACCAAAAGGGGAAGGTACGGATGATGATAAGTTGTCGAAGGATGCGAAAGGGTATTTTGTGTATAATTGGGTGTATACGCCATGGAATAGAGCAGATGTCATGGCATTGAAAAATTCTTTACCTGATCTCCGAAAAAATCCAGCGGCATTTTATGAGGGGGTGGAGGGGGCTATATCGTCTTGTGTGATGACTCTTGTAGATATAGATTTGTTCTTTGGGTTGATATTACCCCCTGATATGTGGCGGCAGATTCGTAAAAATAATGATGAGACAATATTGGGAGGGACATGGAAAGAAATAAATGCTGCAGATTTAGACAGGGCACCAGCATGCAAGCCTTGCCAGTTAATCCTAGAACTCCCGGCAGCTATTTTGCGTAAATTAAAAACGCTTGTTCCCGCCAAAAAGATTGATTGGACTATGTTAACGTCGTGCAAGCAGAAACCCGACGAAACGGTTTCCGATTTCTTTACGCGCTTCGAGGAGGCCTTTCATGATTACAGTGGTCAATCTTTAACAGATGATACGGGTCGGCATTTGTTTGTAGATAAGTATGTGGCTAATCTCCTACCAGAGATTGCAAAGCGATTGAAGTCGAGTGAAAGTTCCTGGGCCACGGCTACCCCTGCGTCCTTGTTAACTATGGCTCAATATTATGAGCGGCAGGAAGTGGAGGCTAAAGAAAGTGTAGAGAAAAAGACGAAAGAATTGAAAACGAAGGTGATGTTGGCGCAGGTCCGGGGAACACAGAGTAGAGGGAATGATAGAGGTAGACGAGGTGGAGGAAACGCATCGTATGGTCGTACGGACATTGCGGAGGATCAGTGTGCTTATTGTAAGGAGTTTGGGCATTGGGCCGACGATTGTCCGGTACTTCGTGAACAGCGTAGTCAGCGTGGTCGAGGTAGTGGAAGGTCAAGAGGAGGTTATACTGGAACGAGAGGTGGCGGAGGTGATCGTAGACAGGTTGAGGAGAGGGGCCGTGGCCAGGACGAACGAAATACGTTTGATAGACGGAATCAATATCAGATTTCGGAAGGAGAGAATGTGGAACATCAGGATTATGTGCATGCATGGGATTGCGTAGGATGGGGTAAGGAATCAGTCGAAGTGCCAGTAGATCAGCAAGGTCCATATGTAACAGCGGGTATTTTAGGTTCTACTGATCAATTTCTAGTCGACACAGGAGCTACTCGTAGCGCTCTGTCGAAAAACTTGGTTCCGAGGGCTCCCCTGTCTGGCGAAATGATTACGTGTGTAGGGTTTGATGGCACACCCTCCCCCAGCCCATTGTCCAAGCCCCTTGCACTATGCATTGACAAATACTTTAGTTTTGGCCAATTTTTGTTATCACCCCATACCCCAGATAATATCCTGGGCATTGACTTGCTTAAATATTTTCGAGCAACAATACGCTGCGCTCCAGAGGGAGTGCGGGTTATTCTGAATGACAACTACCCTGACCCTGAAGATTGCCCTGACCCTGACAGATTTTATGCCATTTTAGATATCCCTGCTTTGGCCTCTCTGCCGCACTCGTTGTGGGCGACATCAGATACGGATGTGGGAGAGATGCGCATTCCACCAATACACATTACTGTTAAGGAGGGGGCCCCTCTACCACGAGTGCCACAGTATAAGATTTCGAAGGAAGGTGAAATTGCACTGACACATATTGTTCAGGATTTGATTTCTGCAGGGGTGGTGGAGGAGGTCCCTTATAATGTCTGTAACACCCTATTCTACCGATTCTTAAGAAAGACTCAGATGGCAAGATCTATCGATTTATTATTGATTTGCGTGAAATAAATAAAATTGTCATTCCCCAATACCCAGTGGTGTCTGATATCACGACTTTGCTTACCCTGGTTCCACCGACAGCCACCACTTTTAGCGTTATTGACTTAAAGAATGCGTTCTTTTCTATCCCTGTTCACCCAGATAGCAGATACCTGTTTGGTTTTACGCTCAATAATAAATCGTATAGATTTTGTCGTGTTCCCCAAGGATATACTGAAAGCCCTAGCATCTACAGCCAGGCTTTGAAACGTCAACTAGATTCCTTTAAATTGCAGTCTGGCGTGGCGCTCATCCAGTACGTGGATGACCTTCTGCTTGCCGCCGACTCTTATGCACAATGTGAACAGAGTACGCTTGCGTTGCTTTCCTTTTTGGCACAAAACAATCACAAGGTTTCCAAGAAAAAGCTTCAATACTGTAGACCCCAGGTGACCTACCTCGGTCATCTGTTGTCTAAGGAGAGGCGGGCATTAACATCTGATCGAATTCAAGCAATTTTAGACACACCAGTCCCCCGCACGCAGAGAGATGTGCGTGCCTTCATAGGGTTGACGTCTTTTTGTAGGCAATGGATCATGGGTTTTTCGCATATTATAAAACCTTTGCTAGCATTACTGTCCAAAGCCACACCGATGCCCCTTGAGTGGACAGATGAATGTCAGAGAGCTTTTGAACAGTTGAGGCAGGCTCTTTGTTCCGCACCCGTGTTAGGAACACCAGACTACACGAAACTTTTCACATTGTACGTGCACGAGAATGATGGGTGTGCGTTGTCAGTGTTAGTGCAGTTACACGGGGATAAGCAGAGGCCATGTGCATACTTCTCTGCCATTTTGGATCCTGTAGCACGAGGGCTGCCTGGGTGTTTTCGAGCGGTAGCGGCAACAGCAGTAGCCATACGACAGAGTGAGGGCATAGTGTTATCACATAAATTGTTGGTGTTAGTTCCCCATGCGGTAGATGCCCTGTTAAACCAAACAAAGACCCAGTACCTCACGAGTGCACGACTTACAGGATACGAGCTGACACTCTTAGCGCCACACATAACATTGAAAAGATGCGCTACTTTGAACCCTGCCACCTTATTGCCCTATCCGGCCGAGGAGGGTCAGGAAGAAAAACATCACGACTGTGTTTTCCTGACTGAGGAACAGACAAAGGGTCGTGTTGACTTACAGGATGTGCCACTTCCTGATGTGGACGGGGAACTGTGGGTTGATGGATCGTGTTTAAGGCTGCCAGATGGTACGACCTCCGCAGCATATGCGATCACGACTCTTAAAACGGTGGTAGAAACAGCTAGAATACCACAAAAATCGGCTCAGGCAGCAGAGCTGATAGCTTTAACAAGAGCCTGCGAATTGAGTGCCGGATTATGTGTGAACATATACACGGACAGCCGGTACGCCTTTGGAGTGGCCCATGACTTCGGGCTTCTTTGGAGGGAACGTGGGTTCCTGACATCACACGGGGAGCATATTATGCACGGAGAGCTAGTGCGTGATCTCCTAAATGCGTTGCTTAGTCCTAAAAAAGTAGCAATAGTGAAGTGCAGTGCCCATAAGAAGATTACGGATAAAGTGGGTCAAGGAAATGCCTTTGCAGACAGCATAGCAAGGCAAACGGCTATGTCCCGAACTAGCTCCCCTATGTACGTGGTACAATCACAGGCCGAGCGATGGAGTGATGCTAGAGCAGAGATACGGGATATTCAAAAATCAGCCACTGAATCTGAGCTCGCGGCTTGGGCAGCAGATGGGGTACTAAATGACGAGGGTTGTTGGAGAAGCAAAGACATGGAGAAGTGGAAATTGCCTGCGGCTTACTAACAGGCGATGGTCCAGATGACACATGGACTGGCCCATGTCGGGGCTCTTGCAATCACTCGGCTTTTAACACGAGTTTGGGAACATCCTGAGATTGCGAATACTGCAAAGAGAATAGTGCAGACCTGCCTGGTATGCTTGCAACACAATCCTGGGAAGGGGACCTATACTCCGAAAGGAGGGTTCGTTCCACCTTCTGCACCGTTTGAAGTGCTTCAAATGGATTATATCCAACTCGAGCGATGCAATAACCTGAAGTACGTCCTAGTGGTGGTGTGTGCTTTTAGCAAATGGGTTGAGGCCTACCCCACGAAAGACAATACGGCTTTGACAACAGCTAAGGTATTGCTTAAGGAATTCTTTCCTCGCTTTGGAGTATGCAGATTTTTGTGGAGCGATAATGGGCCCCATTTTGTTGGAAAGATTGTGGAATATGTACTGAAGGGGTTAGGGATTCAGCAAAAGTTCCACGCTGTATTCCACCCTCAGTCAGCAGGTTTGGTCGAGCGGTACAATGCCACCTTGAAGCTTAAGCTGGCCAAAATTGTGGCGTCTACATCATTGAAGTGGCCAGACGCATTGCCGCTAGCACTACTATCTCTCAGATCAGTGCCCCACTCACGAACTGGCCTTACGCCCTATGAGGTGGTGTTTGGCCGCCCTATGAATATCTGGGGGGTGCCCAAGCCGCGATTAATACATGATGTGCCTTGTGTTAAGATGAATGATTATTTGGCACGATTAACAAATGATTTGCTCTCTATTCATCAACAGGTTCGAGAAGCGCTCCCTGATAACTCCACTGGAGAAGGCCACGATCTTCGCCCTGGGGACCATGTAATGGTCCGTTCGTTTGAAAGAGCAAGCAGTTTGGAGCCCAGGTGGAAGGGCCCCGAGCAGGTCCTCCTGGCAACCCGCACCGCAGTACGAGTGACCAACAGGAAGCGGTGGGTGCATTCGACACATTGTCGCCGAGTCTCTCCGGATCTGGTGACTCCTGCTGTGTTGACTGATTATAAGGAGATCTTGGAGAAAGAAAAGAGCCCAGCCGTGACGTCGGACGAAGTGGAGGGAGCCTTCCCGGACCAATCTGCTACTGGAAGAGAGCGCTACAATCTACGACCGCGATAAGAAGATTTTTGTTCCTTTTTAAGACTGGTTGGTTACCGCTCCAGGTTTGTGAAACGGAAACCGGGAATTCCAAGGGGGGGGGATCAGTTCTGCCAGAGTAGAGACACCCGTCTTGGCCCGGAGAAGAAAACAACGGCTACCTCGGAGTTTAGCACCGCATTTTTCTTTTTTTAGGTATACACTCACGTGTATCTGAGACAATTTGTGAAAAACATTGTGAACAATTTGTGCCACTTGAGACTTTGCACAACTATCTTGAACTATGGCACCAACGGCATCTCGTGATAAGAAAATATTAGGTGCCTTTCTCTTTGTCTTGACCATTGTGGTGATTGCTGTTATAGCCTGGGTAGTCGAACTTGTGGTGCCTGTACGTGAACATTTGCTGCCGACTACCCCGGCACCGTCTGAACATTTCCATTTTACATTGCCATTCCATGAAGAGCGCCATCGCCAAACGTATTTAAATAACAGCTTTATTCAGATTCTTCACCACACGCATAATATGACCAATACTTCCAATTGCTGGGTGTGTGGAATGTTGCCTGGGCACCAGAAGAGAGGGGGCACCCCACTTATTCCACTCCCGTTTTCGCACAATGGGTCATGCAATGCTTGGTACACCCTCCTCTTTACGCTGAGATGGCCAACAAAAGGGGGGGTGCTTTTCCGTTTGAATAAAGTATGTTCCCATGACAAGGATGGGTTTCCCCGGGCTGAGGGTACACGTTTCGAATGGGAAGAATACAGGCCTGATAATGTATCTGCCCCACGTATATATAGCAATCAGCGAAATGTGAATGTATCCAGTGCTCATGTCATAAATGTCATTGCCACAAAAGCCGATTTATGCATTAGAAACAAGGGCACGATTGCAGTGGGGAAAAGCGAATGTAATATTACTCTCACGTTTGATAGCCCGAATGGCATTTCATTTGTTGCATCTCGAAACACCTACTTCATCTGTGGAACGAAGGGGTACCATCAGCTTCCAGTGGGGTGGTTGGGCACGTGCTATGTATCGTTTGTGCTACCTCCCGTATTCATTGCCCCTCCAATGTACCACAATGATTATACTCTGTACCACGATTTCGTTTTGAACAGAGTTAAACGAACTGTTGCCCTGGAGGACATTGATCAAACGGACACTGCATTACAACAGTATGTGGATTTTAATCTGGGACTATTCTCCTTTGTGGGGGCTGCACTGAACAGCCGGAAAATAAGACGACTGACACGCGTTGTCGAGGCTGTTGCGAATGACACTGCCATTGCCCTGGGGAATATTACCGAGGAACTACAGATTTCCAGAATTGTCACCCTCCAAAACAGGATGGTGCTAGACGTTGTTTTGGCTGATCGTGGGGGGGCATGCAGAATTATCGGAAGTAGCTGCTGTGTATACGTCCCGGACAATTCCCCATCTGTGTATGATGCAATTTCCAAACTGCATAAGATAGCGGCTGAGATACACCCAGACAATGGGACTTGGACACTTTCAGGATGGTTTTGGTCTATGATTGCGACGTGGGGTTGGAAACTGTTGACAATTCTCTGTATACTTGTGGGAGCACTGTTTTTTATCTGCTTGTGTATCCAATGTGGCCCTGCCTTATGTTCAATGTGTTTATCAGCTTGCTTACCATCGAGGTGAGCTCTTGCCCATGACAAAATAATGCTACACAAAGAGGTGACTCAAATTATGTTAATAGACATCGAGGACGAACATCCAGACTATGTTCATTATGAGGTAGATTCAGCTAAACGCTAAAAGGGTTGTCTGTCGTAATTGGCCCGTTCGGATTAGCGATTAGCCGAATCTACATGTTGTTCTCTTTAACTTGGCTATATACGATAAACGCCATTTTGAATGTTGCAGCGGCCATCTTAGACCATGAGCGGCCTCGTGGCCGACGTGCCCTTTAGTCCGTTGTCCGTTCCACTGACCACTCTCATCTGCCCAGCAACAGGCTATTTTTAGTACTGGTCAAGCCACACATGCGCAGTTCTCACTGACCCGTAAACCTTCAGGAATGTGCCGCTAACTGACCAGCGGGTTTGAAACTCTCCAATGAGCTGGCAGTATTCCGAAACATGACCATATATGTCTCTAAAACTGTGTCTTAACTTGTGCCGCCTAAACTTTTATTGCCCCAAAATTGTATATAAACGGGGTCACACCAGTGTTCGGTGTGATACCTCTAGCATTACCGAAGGGTGCTGTTTGAGTGTACCACCACCCCATGGGGTCTTAATAAACTTGTTCTTTGCATTTTACAGTTTCCGTGCCAATAGTTCTTGTGTGTAAGTGGGTAATCTCTGGAGCGTGTAGGCCTTGGGAACCCCGAAATACTTCACAAATAACTAGGACAACCCCGTCCCCATCCAAACACGCCAAAACCCTGGGAGTGGTGGTCAACTGTGACCTCACCATGAGATCTCAAATTGAATCTGTCATTTCCACCTGCTTCTTTCACTTAAGGAAAATAAAGAAAATCAGCAGATACCGTACTCAAGAAGCTAAAATTCAGGCAGTCCTTGCCATGGTGATATCACACATTGAGTACACCAACTCCCTATACTATGGCATCCGGGCATATCTCACTCATCGCTTCCAACTGGTGCAGAACCAGGCGGCCAGACTGATCTTACAGGAAAACAAACGCCAACACGTCACCCCCTTCTGAAAAAAGTTCACTGGCTTCCTATAGCACAAAGATGCGCCTTCAAACTGGGCTGCGTCCTTTTCAAATCCTTGAACGGCCGAGATCCTAAATTATAGACAGCATGATTACAAAATACAACCCAACCTGTAACCTGAGATCCGCCCTCTTGCATCTTCTGACAGTACCTTCCTTTAAACAGAAACGTTTTGGAGGATCCAGATTCTCCACACTGGCCCCAAGATACTGGAATTCCATGCCATTAGAGATTAGATACTGCACTGACCTCATGACATTCCGCAAACTTCAAAAACATGGCTTTTCAAACAGGCATACAAGTAATCCTAGAATAAATTGCTCCACCTTCACCTTTCCCAGTAGCGCCAAGAAACCAATCTGGTGTACGAGCGCTTTACAAATCAACTATAACATAACATAACAGATATTTTTTCCATTAAACACCTTAAAATCTGATTTAGCAGGTCAGTTGTTGGTCAATTAGATCCTGATACAAGCTACATATAGTTGAACAGCCTTTCCTGACAGTAGAAACAATCGCAATGAACCGCACACCGCTAGCCCCTCCTCCGGATCACCCCTAGGGACTCTGGTACATGGAGTTCTTGAGTGGTTCACCCCAGTGGGTGCAAGTAGGTACTTGTTGAACTGATGATCTCTAGACCCGATACATGTCCCGGGTTTTTGGATATCGCCCGAGACAGGGCTCGGGTTTCGGGATAACTTCTCTCATCAGTAGAGAAAATAATTAGGGGTGGAAGAGAAGGCCGCCAAGCAACCGTCAAAGGCCTCGATGCCCGAACCGGCATGCAGGTGCGTCGTCGAGGAGCTCGTCAGCTCAAAGCTCAAGGGAGCCAATTTGTAGAAACAATCGCAATGGACCGCACACCGCTAGCCCCTCCTCCGGATCCCCCCTAGGGACTCTGGTACATGGAGTTCTTGAGTGGTTCACCCCAGTGGGTGCAAGTAGGTACTTCTTGAACTGATGATCTCTAGACCCGATGCATGTCCTGGGTTTTTGGATATCGTCCGAGACATGGCTCGGGTTTCGGGATGACTTCCCTCATCAGTAGAGAAAATAATTAGGGGTGGAAGAGAAGGCCGCCAAGCAACCGCCAAAGGCCTCGATGCCCGAACCGGCATGCAGGTGCGTCGTCTAGGAGCTCGTCAGCTCAAAGCTCAAGGGAGCCAATTTGTAGAAACAATCGCAATGGACCGCACACCGCTAGCCCCTCCTCCGGATCCCCCCTAGGGACTCTGGTACATGGAGTTCTTGAGTGGTTCACCCCAGTGGGTGCAAGTAGGTACTTCTTGAACTGATGATCTCTAGACCCGATGCATGTCCCGGGTTTTTGGATATCGTCCGAGACATGGCTCGGGTTTCGGGATGACTTCCCTCATCAGTAGAGAAAATAGTTAGGGGTGGAAGAGAAGACCGCCAAGCAACCATCAAAGGCCTCGATGCCCAAACCGGCACGCAGGTGCGTCGTCCAGGAGCTCATCAGCTCAAAGCTCAAGGGAGCCAATTTGTAGAAACAATCGCAATTGACGCACACCGCTAGCCCCTCCTCCGGATCGCCCCTAGGGACTCTGGTACATGGAGTTCTTGAGTGGTTCACCCCAGTGGGTGCAAGTAGGTACTTGTTGAACTGATGATCTCTAGACCCGATATATGACCCGGGTTTTTGGATATCGCCCGAGACATGGCTCGAGTTTCGGGATGACTTTCCTCATCAGTAGAGAAAATAGTTAGGGGTGGAAGAGAACGCCGCCAAGCAACCGTCAAAGGCCTCGATGCCCGAACCGGCATACAAACAAAAAACCATGACCACACGCTGACAAACTGGGAGACGAGCCACGTGGCGACCTTTCTTAGGCGTTTCACAATGAGTTGTCCCACCATCTAGCAATAGCACACATGAACCATCAGAATCTTCCTCTGTCCGCACATGTAGCCTGGAACTGGAGGCAGACTCCAGAGGGGCACCAGCGTATCATTTTCCCCATTTCTATGTTGACAAGAGCCACAGAGTATGAAGAGTGTGGGCAAAAAGATCCATGCTGAACAATCGCAGGTTGGAACCCATGCTACCCAAAAGTAATACCACCATTTGCACACACAGGAAGAAAACAAACAACAGAAATTGTGACTAAGGGACAAATAATGGGGCCAGCCAGTGGTACAACTGGGTGGTGGGAGAGCAACAAAAAAAATCTAAAGGAGTGCATTTCAGTGAGGAAGGGGTGATGTTCATAAGTGAGGATTGGAATGTAGAAGAAATATGAGGGAGTAATGGGCATTTAGAGTAAAACACGTAAACTGAGTGAAATCAGTGCACTGTAATATTGTCGGGGCTCATCGAGCAGGATTGCACTATACAGTGGCCATGGAGCAAAAGACAGACATAGAACTACATTTCCCGTCACTCCGTCCGCACTGACAGTGCACGCGCTGATGAAGCACGCTCTCTGACATGCCGTCAGCGGATCAGTATATCCCACGATGGCGCCTGGACGAGGACGTCAATTATTCCTGACTTTCCCTTAGTACTTGGTTGTACGGATGGTAAGGGTGTGGATTCGCACCAACTTACTTCATTATTTGGTTTTTCTTGCATCATTTGAATTCCGGAGCTTCTAGGACTTGTATCTTGATTCCTCTTGACTCGCACTCTTCTTGGTGGTTTCATGCGGGAGGAAAGACTTTCCCTAAACACATATTCTGGGGCAGAAGTACTCTCTCTATGAGGAAATATCGAGAGTGATCTCCGCCTGGCTAACAGACATTACCGCATTTTAAGGCATATTGACTCTCGTTATGAGGCAATAGCGAGAGAATTACCCCGAGTGTTTACTGGCATCCTCAGTACTGGCAAAGTTTGCTATATGTAGCTACTAAAATTCTGTTGAAAGCAAAAAGGAGGTTACTTGGGAGAGTGTGTTTCCCATTCTTGTGCATTATGAAAGAGAACTTTCTTAAGATCTTCTGGATGTACAGTTAATCTTGGACACTGTGTTATCTTTTGTGTACAGGGGAAATCAGTTGGGGGTATCCAGGGTTGAACTGTCAGAGTTTGGTATGGGACAAGCACGATCCTTTTGAAGGTATGCGCATAGTTATCATACATTCTAAAGTGAGAGTAGCTGTTGATCCATTGTATTATCTTTGGAGACTAACTATATTTCTTCACTCATGCCGGTACCTTGTGATTACCCTCATATCTCACCCCATTTAAGGCCATCATTATTTTATTTACAGTTATATATTTTTATATATGTATAGTGAATATCCTTCTCGATTGAAGTTAAGTAATAGAAGGAAATAGGTAGGAGTTGAACCTCACAATAAAAGTGTTTTCTCTCTCTTGTTTACTCTTAGGTCTCCCTCCTGCTGTCCTTTCCTTCCCTTGCTTGACCATCCCACTAGTCCGAGAGGATTTCTTCCATCCGGACTTGGGGCTGTCGAGAGGTGGACCCCTTAGAGCTTCCACCTGATCCTGAGGATAGCCTGGTGACTGGGACAAATATCCCTCATACAAAACTTCCAGTGTATACATTCAAATAGTCCGCTTACTTCAATGCTACTGGTACAGTAATTTTTGAGTAAATACAGTGCTGTTTGTTGTATTCTGATACACAAGTGTAGTTGGGGGATTGCATTATTATAGAAAGTTCTGGAGTATTAAACAGGCTCCAGTTACAGTGTAAACAATACGCTGGCAGATGGATAAGTAAAAGGTAAGACATTTCACATATTGTCCACTGTTTTCTGACCTGGAGACCGCAAATAAAATAGAACTGAAAAATAATAGTGGTTGGTGTTGAAAAGACATTAAACCGGTCCAATTGTCCTCAGAGGTAAGATCTCCATACTATCTCCAGAAACTATATTCAAAACCACCTGCGAGCAGAATCAGTCGTTTTAAGGAAAAAGAACAATTGATGGACAGAGTGCAGAACAATGTCATACATTCACCCCAGTACAGAGATCTTGGCCTAAATACATATTTTTTTTGCTCATCATGCCTTTCTAGTTTGGACCCAGCCATATGCAAATCAGTCTTGACCCTGCACCCAATGGGAACAGTCCAGCCAAAACTGCCAGGCCAGGTTCTCCCTGGACTGGAAACAAGCATCCTAGGACCGGTTTTGGGCTTTCAGCCCTCATCAGCCTGGATAGCTTGAGTGGCATGGTGAGCAAAAGAATGATGGATTTACCCCAGATGTCTTGACTGGGGGTGAATATTTTGATTTGTTCAGCAATCCGTCCATCAATTGTGTGTTTTTTGCTTTCTCACCCTAAGTGTGCCGGGTATGCTCAGACGTGGGTCCCTGGCTCACTGTGCCACTGGAATCAAGCTATCCTGGCTGATGAGGGCTGAAAGACCGAAACCGGTCCTAGGATGCTTGTTTCCCGTCCAGGGAGGACCTTGCTTGGCAGTTTGGGCTGGACTGTTCCCATGAGGCACAGGGTCAAGGCTGGTTTGCATATGGCCAGTTCTATACTGGGGTGGCATGGTGAGCAAAAGAATGATGGATTTAACCCAGATCTCTTGCCTAGGGTTGAATGTTTTGATTTGTTCAGCATTCAGTCCGTCAATTGTGTGTGTTTTGCTTTCTCGCCCTAAGTGCGCCGGGTATGCCCAGATGTGGGCCCCAGGCTCACTGTGCCACTAGAATCAAGCTATTCTGGCTGATGAGGGATGAAAGCCCAAAACCAGTCCTAGGAGGCTTATTTCCGGTCCAGGGAGGGACCTGGCTTGGCAGTTCGAGCTGGACTGTTCCCATGAGGCACAGGGTCAAGCCTGATTTGCATATGGCTGGTTCTAAACTGGGGTGGCATGGTGGGCAAAAGAATGATGGATTTAACCCAGATCTCTTGACTGGGGTGAATGTTTTGATTTTTTCAGCAATCCGTCCATCAATTGTATGTCTTTTGCTTTCTCGCCCTGTATGTGCCGGGTATGCCCAGACGTGGGTTCTGGGCTCACTGTGCCACTGGAATCAAGCTATCCTGGCTGATGAGGGCTGAAAGCCCGAAACCGGTCCTAGGATGCTTGTTTCCGGTCCAGGGAGGACCTGGCTTGGCAGTTCAGGCTGGGCTGTTACCATGATGCACAAGGTCAGAGCTGATTTGCACATGGCCAGTTCTAAACTGTGGCGGCATGGTGAGCAAAAGAATGATGGATTTAACCCAGATCTCCTGATTGGGGTGAATGTTTTGATTTGTTCAGCATTCCGTCCATCAATTGTGTGTATTTTGCAGTCTTTTTTTGGAGCAGAAACTAACTTATGGAACTGTCACCAGGCCAACATTCAAGTTTTAGTAGGCTTCTTTCCTTCAGGAAGACCTTGAAAAATCATTGATTCCGGACCTTCCTGGAATCTATTTAATGTCATGTTACTCTTCCATATTCTGTTGCTACACTTGTTTGTCTATTACTTTACCTTGACATGTTTGCTTTCTATGTAAGTTAAACTCTGCCGATGTTTTGCATGGACTCTCATGAGTTACTCAATGTCTAAAAATGGCAAAAGCAGAGGTCTTCAGTTGTTATACAACATCTCCATAAATGGCGTGCGCATGAGACACTCCCGGATAATGCCTCACATGTAAGCATCTCTGCGACTTTGCTTTTCTCACACAAGACATATGTTGATTATAAGGCACACCCACGTCAAACGAGGGCATGTGAGGGAAAATCTGCATCAACAAAGCGATTCCTTTGGACTTATCCTATAAGAAAAATACTGGTTGCTAGTCACATCCACTAATGATGATTTAGACCACCTAGTCTGTAAACCACTCCACATACACCATGCACTCAAGGGAAATATAATAGTAAGCCTAAGGTCACAAACAAGAAATTAATAAAAATAGATCTATTTATTGATAATTATGTAGAAAGAAAAATGCAAAGTTTCTAAAGTTAAAAACAGTATAAAACAATATTCGAAAAACTTTGTTTGTTGTCGTACTAAATTAAAAACAAGACAACATATAAGATATAACACACATGTAGTTGGTAATGTTCATGTCATATATGTTATGACCCAACTGATCGATATCTAACATAAAGACACAATGGAGAACCTATACATACTGGCATAGAGAGTACACCTAAAAGACAATACACTTTGTCATTGAAAAAATGACACATCCATAGTAAAATAATGTGAGGCACTAGAACCCGATACCACAAAAACAGGAAAATCTGTACAAAATTTGAAAACTGTCCAAGCAAGTGAAGGAAGTGTAATAAAGGGCATTCCAAAGACCCAGCCACAAACTAAGCACATAATGAACCTGAAGCAGGACCATGCCAATAAGAGAACATTGCATGGAACAATCAAGGTACAACTAACATAACTGTTCTACAGGAGCGTCTGCTCCGTGAGAGCAGTGGAGCATCGCCCCCCCCCTTAAAAATGGTGCACAGACAGATTATTGAGTTTTAAATATCGACATACACAAATATCGAGTTGGAAATATTGTGATATAAGAATATCGACAGCAAGAATATCGTGGTCAAGAATATCGACTTTAAGGTAAGAAATATTGTGTTTGAAAATATCAAAGTTAGTAATATCGTTTGCAAAAATATCGATGTTTAAAATATAGATGTTTAAATTAGTGTTATGTATTTTAGTATGTATTTTTAAAGTATTTGATCCATTTTTTGTACACGTATTACTCTTGTTTTTTAATATATGTGTAACATTTTTAGTAGTGATTAATTTTATGTTAATTAACATTTTTGTTTAGTTTTGTAGCAGGTTGTGGGTTTATAGGAGAATAGGGTGGGAAGTAATTTAATTATAATAAATTGATTTGATTGTATTACTTATTAGTATTTATTTAATTTAGATTTTATAATGTCGATTGTGGGGATTAATTTAATATTAATTCATTATTAATTGGTTGTTAATTATTAAATAATTGATAAATATGCTAAGTGTATCATTTTTGTAGGAGTGGGTTGTTGGTTTATAGGGGAATAGGATGGGAAGTAATTTAATTATAATATTTTTTTATATATTCGTATTTATTTAATTTATTATTTATAGTGTTAATTGAGGGAATTCATTCATTATTAATTATTTATCAATTGTTTGGTAATTAATAGTAATTAATTATTTGGTAATTAATTATGTTAATTGTGTCATTTTTAGGAATGGGTGGTGGGGTTTATATGGGAATAGGGTGGGAAGTAATTGATTTAAAATGTATTATTAATTGTTAAATAATGGTAATTAATTCATTAGCAATTAAATATGGCAATTGGGTAATGAATTTGAGATGTGAGTTGTGGGGTTTATAGTAGTATAGTTTATAGTAGTGAAGGGTGGGAAGTAAAATATTTTGAATTACTTATTAAGTTGTTGTTAATTGATAATAATTTAATAAGGTAAAATTAGTTATGAAAATTGTGTAGTGATTTTTAGGTGTGTGTTGTGGTATTTATTGGGGTATTGGTTGGAAAGTATTTTAGGTTTTATTAATTAATAATTAGTTGCTCAATATTACTCATTCATTAATTGGTCGATAATTATGGTAATTGTTTACTTTTATTTTGTTTGTGGATTTTGGTTTTATAGGGGTAATATTTGGTGAGTAAATTCATTTTTAACTGTTTTAATTAGTTTTTTAATTAATAATAACTGGGTGGATGAAAAACAGATAGTGCCGCCAGAACATGGAGGGTTTAAAGAGGGGCACTCAATGATTGATCACTGCTTTGCTCTCTGGTTCATTGCGCGGAAGTCGATCGAGCAAAGGGGAAGTTTGTTCAGCTGCTTCGTGGACTTCCACGCAGCATTCGATCTTGTGAACAGGAAGCAGCTGTGGTTGACCTTGTTAGGGTATAACATCACATGCGACTTATTGGCCCTGCATACAGAAAACTGGGCCCAGATAATCTTGGATGAAGAGGGAAGTTTATCTCGTAAAATCCAGATTGGTAATGGGCTGAGGCAGGGGTGCGTACTTGCCCCCCTGCTTTTTTCCCTGTTTATAGCAAGTTTAGTAACATAAGTAACATAAGAGAGGCAATCCCGAAACTAGGTGGAAAACAGATCTCATGCTTACTTTACGTGGATGATAATTATATGGACCAGACGGAGATTGGTCTTCAAAGGAAATTAAACATGTTTAAAGAATACTGCCAAGTCAAAAAAACTTGTGGTTATTTGAGATTATTTCTACAGTAATTAAATCTAATTCAATCATAAGAAAGATTTCCTTCCCTAAAGCAGTTGTTACCCTTAACAAGGAAATAAATAAGTTGGTGAGGGAGCAATATGTCTGTAGATCAGCAGAGAGGCTTCAGAAAATATCTCTCCTCAAAAGAAGGAGAATCAGGGTAAAGAAAAAAATTAAAAAAGAAAAGGAGGACTCCTTATGGATTGGCTTGCGGGAGGCTGCTGTCCAAGGAAAATCTAGACAGTTTTGGACTCTCATTGGGGAGGGTTGCGGTACAAGAGTGCGTCCCCTCCCAATTCCTATCTCGGAACAATGCTGGGTAGATTACATTTCAAATTTATATGCCAGAAATGACCGGCGAGTGGAACTTAGGAGAATTGGTGAAGACATCATTTCCACAATTGAGTCCCCTTCTGAACTATCCATAGAATTGGCCATTAAGGATATGCGACCATCAGGAGCTATGGGACCGGACGAACTCCTGATATCTGTTCTAAAACAAGATCCAGTATCTTGGAGCAAAATTTTATTCCCTTTATTCAGGATCTGCTTCATTAAAAAAATTATACCTTCCTCTTGGAAGGGGAGCATCTTGGTGCCCATGTTTAAAAAGGGCGATAGAAATCTTCCCAATAATTATCGACAAATAGCCCTTCTAGATGCTATCGGGAAGGTTTTTTCTAAATGCTTATTGTCCTTAATTAATGAGTGGGTGACTCTAAATCAAATTTTGCCACTAGAACAAACAGGTTTTCGCAAGGGGCATGGAACCCTGGATAATCTCTCCGCCCTTCAGATTATTACTGACAAATACATAAGGGTACGCGGCGGAAGAGTGTATGTGGCTTTCATAGACTTCTCCACAGCATTTGATAAGGTTGATCGCCCTCTGCTGTGGAGAAAGCTATTTGTTCTGGGTATGCCCCCTCAATTGTTAGATATGATCCAAGCGCTGCATACAGACACATGGTGTCAAGTTCTCCAAGGAGGAGATAGAGGATTGTCTAAGATTATTCCCTCAATTAATGGCCTTAAGCAGGGTTGCCTCCTTGCTCCACTGCTCTTCTCTCTGTATATTGCAGACCTACCTGCCTCACTCTCCTCTTGCGACGGCATAGCTCCAGTCTTGGGTGGAAAACACATCTCATGTCTGCTATATGCGGATGATATTTTAATAATGGATCTCATGCCTAAAGGTCTTGCTAAACGCCTCCACGCTTTACATTTGTATGCAGAAACCCACTATCTAAAAATCAATGCAGCAAAGAGTAAAATAATGTGTATTTCAGGCCGAAAAAAACATACGTTTGAGAACTTTGTCTGGTCCGTGGGAGGCGACAAACTTGAGGTAGTAAAGAGTTATGTGTTCTTAGGAAAAATAATTTCAGACTCTTTAAGTGATAAACCCCATATTGATAACAATACCCGGAAGGCCCTATCCCAAGGGAAAAGCTTAAGTGCACTGTATTCGGCAATGGGAAGAAGGCATTTTTCTTATCTATTGGAGGTCTTCAGGGCAAAAATTCCTTCTACCCTCCTATATGGATTGGAATTAGTCGACCTAAGGCATTGGGATTTTTTAAATGTGGTCTAAGGGAAATTATTAAGAAGCGTAACCTCCACTAATTCCGCTTGTTCTGTGGCCACTTGCAGACTTGAGTTCGGCTTGCGCAGCAGTTGGGTGCAGGGCCTGGCAGCGGTAATACGTTGGGTTGCAAGCTTAGCCAGAGGGGAAGCGGGGACTATGAGAATTCTCCTAAAGGCGGAATTATTGGGAAGTTTAAGAGAATATTCCTTAATTGTTAAAAACTTTAGAAAGGCTGTATCGCTTCTGCAGCTGGAGGAGGATATCCTCTTTTCCTTATCCGCACCCCAGCTAAAGTCTGTCTTAAAAGAGGCCTCCTGGGACCTTAGCTATAGATTGGATTGTGCCTCGATTCTTGCTAAAAAAGGTGTTAATCCCCTTACTGACTCTTTTGCAAGAAAATTTGTGCAACCCTATGTCACTTGGAATTCGGAGATTCTGGTTGCTCTTGAGGCAGGACTTGCTTCCTCTAAATAACCTCTTGTTTAAATGGTATGGAGTCCCCGCAATCTGTGACCTTTGTCATTTGTCTACCCAAGACCGAATGCATGTACTTTTTATATGTCCAGTACTGCGTCCCTTTCGCCGTAAATGGTTAAGGCAAATATGTTTACAAATGGGTATTTTAAATGCTAATTCTTTTATGTCTGCCCTTTATAACCCTCCGAATGAGAGATTCTGTTTTAACATCTTTAGCTTTTTTAAATGCTTTTTAGCTATTTATTGAAGGCTTGCTTATGAAGTATGTATCTATGAATTGTTTTGTATTGCGGTAACTGTTGTAAATTGTCTTTTTTTCTTTTTGGTAATGAATGGAATTTTGTATTGTATGTTTCTTTTATGTGGACCTCCACGGAGTTCCAAAACATAATAAAGATTGAATTGAATTGAATTGTGGTTAACATGGAGAAGACCAAGATCCTGTGCTTTAGCAGAAGAAAAACAAGGTTCCCCTGGTATCTGGGCACTGAGAGGTATGAAAAAGTAACAGAATACAGATACCTGGGAATGTGGTTTGAGAGTAGCCTGCAATGGTACACCCATCTTGATGCACTAAAAATGAGGGCATTGGCTTCAGTGAAGGGATTAAAAAGATTTAATAGCGTGTACCGTGAAATGTCTGATAGACCGGTCCTAAAGACTTACCTATCAATGGTCCCTTCCCAATTTCTGTACGGTGCACAGGTACTTTATCTGAGTGGCAAAAATGAGTGGGACAAAGAGGAGGGAAACATTCTGAAAAATCTATTCTCTCTACCTAGATCGTGTATGGTGGTACAGGCACCGAGACTAGAATTGGGAATCACCTCATGGGGTATAACAGCTTGTATGGCTCTATTACGCTTCTGGCAATGCTTGGGATCAGGTGAGAATCAAAAAATCTCACAATGGTGTAAGAATGAAATTGCACCTAGTGAGCTGACCTGGGCAAAAGGGATTAGAGCCACTATCAATAAAGTGTGTTGTATGTTAAAGCTTAAGTTATGCCCCCAGTCCCTTCAACTAAAAATAGATAAGAGGGAACTAAGGATCCTGGGAAAAGAAATCTCTCGCTCTCAGGACCAAGATTACCTTGTGCAAAAAAGTTCAGTTTTCCATCTGGCCTCAGTGTGGTAAAAGGAACTACACTATCCCTATATTGGCAGGCTACTTAGTTGCCTGCTGAGGGGAGAAGTGTTAAGATTAAGAATTGGGGTAAACCTTTGGCCTCCCCATTACTCAGTCACTGACAGAGACAACGACGGACAGAGCGGGGTCTCACACATCCTGAGCCAGGTCCAGGAAGAGGTGAGGTCTATTCCCCGGACACACTGGATACTACTAAGACACCAGGTGCCGAAGAGAGGATTCTAGACAGCTGAAGGAATATTATATCCTTTACGGTTGTTGGCTCACTTGTGTGTTTTTTATATTATTTTTCACACATTTACTCACCTATAGGCAGTAGCATTAATATAGAACAGAGGCCCTGAAGGGTAAACAGTCAAAATATCGAGTTTTTAATTTCGACCTACACTTATATCGAGTTGCTAATATCGATGGGACAGAATATCGATGTCCAGAATATCGATGGCCAGAATATCGACCCTAAGGTAAGTAATATCGAAATCACTAATATCGATAGCATATATATCGATGTAAGTAATTTCGATTTACTAATATGTGTTAGAAATATTAGTTAAGTATTTAAATTAATTGTTATAATATGTGTTTAATATGTTTTTATAATTTAAAAATATAGAAAAGTAAATAATATGTTTTACTACCACAGCGGGTTGTGGGTTTATAGGGGAATAGGGTGGGAAGTAATTAAATAATTATTTTTCAATGATTCATTTATTTTGCAATTAAATATTAATTGGCAATGATTTATTTTAATTGATTAATTGATTAATTAATTGATAATTTATGTATATTTTTAACTACATTATATGTTTTACTACCACAGCGAGTTGTGGGTTTATAGGGGAATAGGGTGGGAAGTAATTTATTTGTAATTAAATAATTATTTTTCAATGATTAATTTATTTTGCAATTAAATATTAATTGGCAATGATTTATTTTAATTGATTAATTGATTAATTAATTGATAATTTATGTATATTTTTAACTTAATTATATGTTTTACTACTGGAGCGGGTTGTGGGTTTATAGGGGAATAGGGTGGGAAGTAATTTATTTGTAATATTAATTAATTTTGGGTAAAGGGGTATTTTTAGGGTTCAGGGTCAGTTTTCAGTTTTTGGGTAAAGGGGTATTTTTAGGGTTCAGGGTCAGTTTTCAGTTTTTGGGTAAAGGGGTATTTTTAGGGTTCAGGTGCAGTTTTCAGTTTTGGGGTAAAGGGGTATTTTTAGGGTTCAGGGTCAGTTTTCAGTTTTTGGGTAAAGGGGTATTTTTAGTGTTCAGGGTCAGTTTTCAGTTTTTGGGTAAAGGGGTATTTTTAGGGTTCAGGGTCAGTTTTCAGTTTTTGGGTAAAGGGGTATTTTTAGGGTTCACGGTCAGTTTTCAGTTCTTTGGTAAAGGGGTATTTTTAGGGTTCAGGGTCAGTTTTCAGTTTTTGGGTAAAGGGGTATTTTTAGGGTTCAGGGTCAGTTTTCAGTTTTTGGGTAAAGGGGTATTTATAGGGTTCAGGGTCAGTTTTCAGTTTTTGGGTAAAGGGGTATTTTTTGGGTTCAGGGTCAGTTTTCAGTTCTTTGGTAAAGGGGTATTTTTAGGGTTCAGGGTCAGTTTTCAGTTCTTTGGTAAAGGGGTATTTTTAGGGTTCAGGGTCAGTTTTCAGTTTATGGGTAAAGGGGTATTTTTAGGGTTCAGGGTCAGTTTTAGGTTTTTGGGTAAAGGGGTATTTTTAGTGTTCAGGGTCAGTTTTCCCTACTGTTGCACCCACTGGAGTGGGAATAGTAATTATTGTTAAGTAATTATATATTATATATGATTTATCATTTTATTTTTTTATTAAATATGTATTATTATTTTTTTTAACAATTATTACATATATTTAAATATGTTTAAGTAATTAATAAGTATTATTTACAGTTTTTTTAATGTTATTTTAAATTTTAAAAAAATCGATATATTTAACAACGATATTTTTAACATCGATATTAATTTTTCGATATTTTGGTACTTACCATGTTGTACATAGGGCGTCGATATTTTTGCTATCGATATAATTACGCCGATATTTGTGTAGGTCGAAATTCTGTCTGTCGAAATTCTGTCATAGATCCGCCCTGAAGAAAGCCTTGGTCATTTTCCTTTATAGGCTGAAACATGTTGGCCCTCTCGCAACTATTTGTGTGTACTGCGATTATTGTGATGTACTGTTCTTGTTTTTAACCGGAAGGGGCTTACGTTTATTAAATAGGTTTCTGTTAAGTTCCCTATCCTTTTTTAATCACCACCTATATTATTTTTTGCACTGCACCTTCCCATCATATCAACACCATGTGGTATAACCAAGTGGTTGTGGGTCGTCACTCCAAACCGACCATCAGGGTATGCTGGTTGTCTCAATGATCAAGAGACACAATACCCCGGTAGGATTACCAGATGAGAATATTGATCGATACAAGACATTGATGGGAATCCTCAGTAAGGTTGACTGACAATCGCTGGTGTGTCACATTCTTATGATATGGTCTGTTAGTTGGAATTTGTTTTTCCTGTGTACTCGAGGAGGCACAAGGACAACTCCAAGAAATCACCAAAGGATTTCTAGTTTAGACCCCTAAGTTTGTTGGTTGTATCTGTAGTTCCCTTGGGGGATAATACTTAGGTAGGTCTTTAAACATCCCTCTAGCCCTATACCACCGTATTGTTCTTTGTAAACCCTTGCTACCCAAATAAAGGGATAAAACGTTCTATGATAAACAGCAAAGGAAAATGCACCGGCACTCTAGGAACCACATGTGATATTTTACATCTATTATTGGATTGTCAGAAGGTTTTAGAAATACGAAGAGAGTTTTTATGTCTGATTTTTAAAACATATGATATTAAAAACAGGACGAATGCTGTAAATCTTTTAGTAGAAATGATTCATTTAGATATAGCTTGTGCCTTGGGGAAATACATAAAAAAGTTAAAGAGTCCCTTAAATCTAATGAGTATTGATGGTGACTAGATTTTTTTAAGCAATAAGGTGAATGAGCTATGAAAGGACTAAAATATAGTGGTGAGAAATATTTGAATGTCCACCAGGCTTTAAAATGAAATTGTTTGAGGGGGCGTGGCTTGGCCAGCTACAATGGCGGTCGCGTTTTAGGCTAGCTCTGACCAGCCGTTCAATATCCTGACTATTTATCTTGCCCCTTGACGTCTCGGCAACAAGCTGAGTACAGGAGGAGTCGCCGATCAGTTGGGTGGCCCTCTGACAGTGTTTGGCGCCCGTGGAGAGCGGCGGCGCAACCAGGAGCGGAGTGGCAGCCTAGCGGGAGACGGCAGTGGTGGTACTGGGGCCCCCCGTGTTGTGCCTGGCCGGTAGTGTGGGCCTGGTGGTCGGCGCGCCAGGGGCGATGCAGCTGTGGAGTGCGGAGCTCCCCATTTCCTGGCGCTGGAGGTGACCTGCTCTCCCCCTGAGACTGCAGCGCTGGAGAGTGCTGAGTAGCGCCGTCCGAAAGCTCGAAGACAGGCAGATTGGTGGTGGCCTGCCGACGGTGCCGGCTTTCCTGGGCTGGGGGGCCCTGGGGGACATGACGGCCATCTTGTACATTCCGGTGAGTCTCCTAGACCCTGGTGTGGGGTTGTGGTCAATGGGGAGTCAGTGAGGTGAGAGAGCCCCCTCCTCCTGTCTATCTGTCCTGCCCCTGGATGTCCCGGCGACAAGCTGAGCACCGGAGGAGCCGCTGATCAGCTGGGTGGCCCTCCGACAGTGTTTAATGCCCATGGAGAGCAGCGGTGCTGCCCGGAGCGGAGTGGCAGCCTAGCGGGAGAAGGCAGTGACAGCACAGAGGCCTCCCGTGCTGTGCCAGGCCAGCAGGGTGGGCCCTGTGGTCGGCGTGCCTAGGGCGGTGAAGCCACGGAGCTCCTCATTTTCCTGGCGCCGGAGGTGACCCACTCGAGGACAGGCGGATTGTTGGCGGCCTGCAGGCGGCGACGGCTTTTCTGAGCTGGGAGGCCCGGGGGGACGTGGCGGCCATCTTATGCATTCCTGAACGGGCGCGGTGAGTCTCCTGGACCTTGGTGTGGGATTGTAGGCAGGGGGGAGCCAGTGAGGTGAGAGCCCCCCCCCCCCCCTGGAGGTCATCTTTATTAGACGGCATTGGCCTCAGACCCGGTGAGCTCGGCGGTCAGTTTGGTCCGCAGTGGCGGCGGAAGTTGGGGCCGCAGGGACATAGTATTGTGGTGTGCGTAACCTGGCCCTGATGAAGTCTCCTGGGCAGTGGCGCCTTTGAAGTGGCAGGGAAGGAAGAAGGCCCGGCCATTAATCGCCAGTCAGTCGCTCGCCAGAGAGCTTGGGGCAGAGGAGCGTGCTTGCCCCTTAAAGGGGCCATCTGTGTAAGTCGGTGGTCAGATCGGGCCACAGCTGAGAGGGGTGTGGCCCCCCGGCATTGAAGTGGGGGCAATCTCGCGGTGGCCTGGGGCCCCCGGGACAGCCACAGTTAATTTGGGGTCCTTGAGGGGGTGGCTGCTGGTCTGGTGGATGGGCTGCTCGATCCCTGTGCTGCTGTATACGTTTGGCCCGCCGGCTGGAGGTCCCTGCATTCGGAGGCGCCCGTTACAGCAAGATGATGCACCACCAAACAGGGCTCCCTCGACAAGTACACTGGTGCGAGGGCTGCTGCTGGGACAGCGGGTCGGAGAGCCAGGTCCCTGACAACGCGGCGCTCATGACGGCCATTACCTAGTCCAGGGAAATGCTGGACGCCAAGATCGGGTCCGTGGGGTCTGATGTCACCCTGTTGCGACAAGACCTGCAAAATGCGGTACAGCGTATTACGGGGACTGAGACCCGCATCTTGGAGGTGGAAGACGATGTCACGACCCTAACAAAGAAAGTCACAGCCATGGAGGAGATACAAAAGGGTCTGGCTCTGCGGGTCGAGGATGCCAAAGGGCGGACCCGGCAGAACAACCTACGCTTCGTGGGATTCCCGGAGGGATGCGAGGGAGACAACGTGGAGCACTTCTTGACTCAGTGGCTGGAGGGATGGCTCCCCCCGGATATGCTGTCTCGCTGCTTTGTGGTAGAACGGGCCCACCGAGCTCTTATGCAGAAACCTCCACCGGGAGCCCGCCCACGGCCAATCATCACCAAATTCCTGAACTACATGAACCGTGACACTATACTGAGGCAGGCCAGGGCTAAGTCCTCCCTCACCTGCAACAATGCTTCTATCCTTATCTTTCCAGACTACACACGCTTGGTGCAGCAGCAGCGACAATCCTTCATGATGGCCAAGGCGCGCCTCCGAGACCTTAAGCTTCAATACGCGGCCCAGCTGAGGGTTATCTATCGGTCCCGCACACTGTTCTTTCATTCTCCGGAAGAAGTATTTAAATGGATGGATGAAACTGTGAGAGTGCGACCCCACATGCCACTGGGCAGGGACTCAGAATCCTCATCAAGTGAGGCGGCCGGTGGGGGCCTCTCGGGCCAGCGGGGGGAATAGGAGGTCCCGGTCCAGGTGTAGATCTCGGTCTGGCTCTGCCCTACGCCAGAAGGGCCCGTAGCCGGAGAAGCAGCTATTGAAGGAATGACTCTAACTTTCTTGCCTAGATGTCTAGGTCCTTGGATGCTTGATTCCGGTCTGGGAAAGACATGGCTTGGTAGTTCGGACTGGACTGTTCCCATGAGGCACAGGGTCAGAGCTGATTTGCATATAGCCAGTGTCTAACCCAGGGTGGTGTGGAGTGCAAAAAAACGATGGATTTAGGCCCAGATCCTTGTACTGGGGTGAATGTATGACATTGTTCTACATTCTGTCCATCAACTGTGTTTTTCGCAATTTTCACCCCGAGTGTGCTGGGTATACTCAGACGTGAGTCCCAGGCTCTCCACACCACTGGAGTCAAGCTATCCAGGCTGATGAAGGCTGATAGCCAGAAACCGGTCCTTAGATGCTTGATTCCGGTCTGGGAAAGACATGGCTTGGTAGTTCGGACTGGACTGTTTCCATGAGACACAGGGTCAGAGCTGATTTGCATATAACCAGTGTCTAACCCAGGGTGGTGTGGAGTGCAAAAAAACGATGGATTTAGGCCCAGATCCTTGTACTGGGGTGAATGTATGACATTGTTCTACATTCTGTCCATCAACTGTGTTTTTTGCAATTTTCACCCCGAGTGTGCTGGGTATACCCAGACGTGAGTCCCAGGCTCTCCACACCACTGGAGTCAAGCTATCCAGGCTGATGAAGGCTGATAGCCAGAAACCGGTCCTTGGATGCTTGATTCCGGTTTGGGAAAGACATGGCTTGGTAGTTCGGACTGGACTGTTCCCATGAGGCACAGGGTCAGAGCTGATTTGCATATAGCCAGTGTCTAACCCAGGGTGGTGTGGAGTGCAGAAAAACGATGGATTTAGGCCCAGATCCTTGTACTGGGGTGAATGTATGACATTGTTCTACATTCTGTCCATCAACTGTGTTTTTTGCAATTTTTACCCCGAGTGTGCTGGGTATACTCAGACGTGAGTCCCAGGCTCTCCACACCACTGGAGTCAAGCTATCCAGGCTGATGAAGGCTGATAGCCAGAAACCGGTCCTTGGATGCTTGATTCCGGTCTGGGAAAGACATGGCTTGGTAGTTTGGACTGGACTGTTCCCATGAGGCACAGGGTCAGAGCTCATTTGCATATATTCAGGTCTAATCCAGGGTGGTGTGGAGTGCAAAAAAACGATGGATTTAGGCCCAGATCCTTGTACTGGGGTGAATGTATGACATTGTTCTACATTCTGTCCATCAACTGTGTTTTTTGCAATTTTCACCCCGAGTGTGCTGGGTATACTCAGACGTGAGTCCCAGGCTCTCCACACCACTGGAGTCAAGCTATCCAGGCTGATGAAGGCTGATAGCCAGAAACCGGTCCTTGGATGCTTGATTCCGGTCTGGGAAAGACATGGCTTGGTAGTTCGGACTGGACTGTTCCCATGAGGCACAGGGTCAGAGCTCATTTGCATATAGCCAGTGTTTAACCCAGGGTGGTGTGGAGTGCAAAAAAACGCTGGATTTAGGCCCAGATCCTTGTGCTGGGGTGAATGTATGACATTGTTCTACATTCTGTCCATCAACTGTGTTTTTTGCAATTTTCACCCCGAGTGTGCTGGGTATACTCAGACGTGAGTCCCAGGCTCTCCACACCACTGGAGTTAAGCTATCCAGGCTGATGAAGGCTGATAGCCAGAAACCAGTCCTTGGATGCTTGATTCCGGTCTGGGAAAGACATGGCTTGGTAGTTCGGACTGGACTGTTCCCATGAGGCACAGGGTCAGAGCTGATTTGCATATAGCCAGTGTCTAACCCAGGGTGGTGTGGAGTGCAAAATAATGATGGATTTAGACCCAGATCCTTGTACTGGGGTGAATGTATGACATTGTTCAACATTCTGTCCATCAACTGTGTTTTTTGCAATTTTCACCCCTAGATGTCTAGTTAGGCTTGTTCTAATTTAGGGCTGGAACCCTGCTCACGTAGTCGTGGACAGGAAGGTGTGAGGTCCCCCAAAAGTTGTGGGTATTTACATGGGGATCCATTGGAGGGGGTGATTCTTGTTATGTTATGTTATGTTATGTTATGTTATCCTGATTTATTGAGTGCACAGCTGCCCCAGCAAAGGGGCGTCCTGGCGCTAGTGCAGAACAAAACCGGACAGGAGGTGGGAAACACAACACGACGGCAACAAGAACTAAGGGGCTAAGGGGAAAAGAAAAGTTTTAACCGCCTTCCTAAAAGCCAGGAGCTCATCGATGGCATGGATGTGGACGGGCAAGGAATTCCACAGTTTGGCGGCAAGGACTCGGAAGGAGCGGCCGCCAATCCTGGATCTCTTGAAACGGGGAACAGTGGCAAGGTGGAGAACAGAAGACCGCAGAGAACGAGCTGGAACATAAGGAGAAATGAGTTGCTGCAGAATCTGAGGAGAGGAAAGCTTAAGGATTTTGAATGTCAAAATCAAAGATTTAAACTTTATTCTCTGTGCCACCGGGAGCCAATGGAGATTAAAGATGGTTCTCCTAGCTGAACAAAATTTAGGCAAACCAACCAGAGCCCTGGCGGCAGCGTTCTGGACGCGTTGGAGACGGGAGAGCTCAGCCTGATTGACTCCAAGAAAAAGAGAGCTGGCATAGTCTAATTTAGACAGAATCAAAGCTTGCACAATGAGTTGACGTGTAGGAGCGTCAAAGTATTTGAAGGTGGACCGAAGCTGACGCAAGATTCCAAAGCAAGATGCCGCGGTCTTTTTAGTGTGAGTGGAAAAGCTCAGTTGGGAGTCAAACCATACCCCGAGGTTTTTGACTTCAGTGACAGGGGTAGGGGTAGGACCGAGCTCGCGTGGCCACCAGCTGTCACCCCACAGATGAATTTGTTTCCCCACAATGAGCACCTCGGTTATTTTAGCATTCAATTGTAGGAAATTATCATTCATCCAGTGGGCCACAGATATGAGTCCCTCACGGAACTTGGCTGCCTCGAGATCGGAAGCCCCACTAATCGCAACCGCAAGCTGCGTGTCGTCTGCGTAGGACACGATGGAGAGGTTCCCACGCATGGCGACATCAGCCAGCGGCTGGACATAAAGATTAAAAAGAGTGGGGCTTAAGGCCGATCCCTGGGGGACACCCTGGGCAATCGCATGAGGTTTGGATTCAAAGGGGGGAGTGATGACCCTGAAGGAGCGATCAGATAGAAAAGATCTGAGCCATTCAAGGGCCAGCTTATCCACCCCTGCCTCAACCAGACGTTGGAGTAGAATGTCATGGGAGACAGTGTTGAAGGCGGCACTTAGATCGAGGAGCACAAGTGCCGCCGTGTGACCGGAATCCTCTAACATGCGAAGATGTTCAGCCATATACAGGAGCGCCGTCTCGGTGCTATGGCCGGGCCTGAACCCATTCTGCGAGGGATCTAAAATATTCGCAGAATGGAGATGTTTTGCTAGAATAGTATTAACATGGGCCTCAGTCAGCTTAGCAGCCCACGGGAGGAGAGAGATGGGGCGATAGTGTTCAGCTTTTTTAGGGTCCAAAGCAGGTTTTTTCAGGATAGGAATTACCTGCGCCTGTTTCCAGGCAACTGGTACAGAGCCAGAGGACAGTGATAGATTAATAAGATTACAGAGCGGAGGAAGGCAGACGGAGGATTCTCTAAATTGTGAGGGCCGCAAGGGATCTTTCGGGGAACCCGATTTCACCCTAATCGCGAGTTTGTCAAACTCCTCCGTAGAAAGCTCCGGAAGATAAGATAGCGAGAGAGTAGTTTTAGAAGTGGCTGTGATACGCTTCCGGGAACCTGTAGAGCTGGGAAAGGCTCGATAAATTCCTTCCACTTTATTGATAAAAAAAGCGGCCAAATCCTCACAGTGGGAGGCAGAGCAGATCTCAGCGGTAGAGGCTCTACCGGCAGTAAGATCTTTCAGTGCTTTAAAGATAAGTTTGCTAGGGTTGGAACTAGCACTGAATTCACGTGAGAAGTAGGCGGCCCTGGCCCTGCAGATGGCTCTATGATAGGTCTTGATGGTGGCGAGGTACAGAGCTTTCCTAGCCGGGCCATAAGACTTGCGCCAGGCTCTTTCGGCTTGTTTGCAAGATTTTTTTAAAAGTCGAAGAGCATCATCATACCAAGGACTGGGATGGCTGCGCTGTTGTTTAGTCAAGGCATGAGGAATGAGCTTGTCCAACGCATTAGTGAGCCAGCGGCAGTATAGACTTGGCTACGATCCGACCGCAACAGGTACTTCCATGTTAGGGTGGTATGGGGGGAACGGGGTGTTGGGAGTTGGGGGTTTGTTTGATTGCCTATCTGTACTGTTTGCCTGCCAAGATTTGCGTGCGCTGAGACATGGAGGCACCCGAGGGGAGGACAGGGACCCTTCAATATGCCTGGCACAGAGAGGGGAGGGCGGATAGCCCCTGGTTCCCTGCGCGTGCTCAGTTGGAATGTGCGCGGGGCACTGGACAAAGTGAAGAGAGGGGCTATCCTACAATATGCTAAGAGAGCTGAGGCCGATGTGCTTCTGCTTCAGGAAACACACCTAATGGGCACAAACGCTCTATGTCTGCAGCGGTTTGGGTTTCATCAGGTGTTCCACTCCGGGTTCATATGGGGCTCACGGGGCATTGCAATCCTGATACATCGTAGGGTCCCTTACACGCACGAGAAACTCTGGTCGGATACACATGGCAGATATATTATCATACAGGGCAGGATTGGGGGAGATATCTTGACGCTCAGCAGTGTGTATGCTTCACCGCCACTACAGTGGTCCCTAGTGGAACGACTCTTAACTTTATGGGGTGCCATGCCAAATACCTTGTCCGTGGTGGGTGGGAACTGGAATGATGTGATGGAGCGGGGGCTTGACAGATGGAGGAGTGGGGGGATTCCCATGGTGGGTGGCCCTTCTACCAAACTCCAGTCCCTGGCTATGGATCTTGAGTAGGTGGATGTGTGGGGGCACATGCATGGACCTCATAGGGAATACACCTATTTCTCCGCAGTGCATGATTCCTTTTCCAGGCTGGATTATATCTTTGTTCCCAGGGGGATCTCACACAGAATAGTGTTGACATCTATATTGCCCAGAGCCTTATCAGATCATTCGCCTGTAGCACTCAGAGTCCGGATAGGCCCTGGAAGGCAGCCACTTCAGTGGCGAATGTCAGGGTGGCAACTGCAGAGGGAGGAGTACAGGGAGCACATGACTAAGGCGCTAGAGGACTACCTGGCGACTAACGTGGGGTCCGTGGAATCTCCAGCAACTCTTTGGGAGGCTTTTAGGCCGACGCTGCGGGGTGTTGATATCTCTTGGTGAGTTGCGGCGAGGAAGGAGCGGCAATGGGACTTGGTGCATCAGGGGGCCGCCATGGAGGCCTTAGATTGCAGGGGTCGAGAAGCAGACGGTGGAGCAAGGAGACAGTTAATCCTGGCTCAGCAGCAATAAACTGCGATCTTAATGGATGAGGCGCGCCAGGCCTGGCTGGCTACGTGTAGTCGGGTAAATCAATGGGGAGATAAATCCAGCAAGATGCTCCACCACCTGTGTCAGGGTACCCTACACACCCAGCCTTTGCCCCAGGTCCTTGACCTGGAGGGGCGCCTATTACTGATTCCTCGGCACTTGCTGAGAGCTTTGCGGCGTATTATGAGGACTTGTATGCATCCAAGGAATGTCTCGCTGAGGAGACTATTCAGAAGTTTATAGACGATCTCCCCCCCCCGGACTGTCTCGGATGAGGTGCGGGAGCAGTTAGATAGACCCCTGTCGGATGACTAATTCGGTACAGCCCTAGGGGAGCTGCGCCCTGGAAAGGCTCTGGGCCTGAATGGCTTGCCAGAGCGGCATGCGTCGTATCGCCCCATCTCCCTCCTTAACATAGAGGCCAAGGTGTTGGCCAAAGCTCTGGCCAACAGGCTCCTGTTGCATAGCACAGATCTGGTACATCCAGATCAGGCCGTATTTATGCCTCAGAGGGCAACCCGCCATAACATCAGACGAGCACATGTTGCGATATCGGCCTGGAGACAGCTTGGAGGACCGGCAGCTTTATTGCTAGCAGATATGGATAGGGCCTTTGATTCCTTGAATTGGGTGTATTTGTTCGCTTTACTGCGGTGCCTTAATCTTGGTCCCCTCTTTATGACCTATTTACGGCTGCTGTATACAGATCTTACAGCGGCAGTGCGGGTGGGGGGGCGATATCTCGTTCCTTCCGGATCCAACGTGGCACGCGTCAGGGCTGCGCCCTCTTCCCCTATCTCTTCACGCTCACCATGGAGCCGTTGGTGGCGTGGGTGCGCATTGATGCTCAGCTCAATAGATTCAGATGGGCACCAGGCATTACAGATAAGATAGCACTGGATGCGGATGATGTCCTGTTTTTCCTTACAGATCTTGATAGTTTGGGCCGAGATTGCTGCGTATCTTGCAGATCTTCGGTGAGACCTCCGGGCTGTACATGAATCCGGGCAAATCTGCATTGTGGGTCCCGGACAGTGGACAAGGGGTGGGATACTGGGCCTCGGCCCTTCAACTTACATCCCGGGGGGATGAAATACCTGGGGGTCTATCTTTCTGATACACCAGCTATTTTCAAAATGGTGGCGCTCCCCCGTCTTTTATATCCACTACAGAACCACCCCTATCGGATTTCGCCCTGCTGGTTCCAACAGGTTAATTCGGCGCTGGGTGGGTTTCTTTGGGAGGAGGGGGGGGCAGTCCGGGTAGCCCTGCGCACATGTTTTTTATCCACATACACTGGGGGCTTGCGACGTCGAATGTCCTCTCCTATTATCAAGCGGCACACTTGCTGGTACTTAATGAGTGGTGATACGGAGACAAAGGAGATCCGGCATATGCGGTTGTGCGACACTTGTTGGGCACTAGGTCCCTACATTTGCTGCTGTACTCCGCGCCACTGCGAAGGTGCCTTCCCTCGGCGACGCAGGTAGTATTTCATGTTTGGCGGCAGGCCCAGAGTAGGATGGGGTGGTGGAATGTTCTGACCCGGGAGACACCTCTTTGGGATAATGGGCGGTTGCCTCAGCTGGTGGCGTTGGGGGGTTTCCAGGGTTGGGACTCTATAGGGATATCATCCCTAGGAGACGTGTTGGCAGATCAGACACTCAAATCCTTTCAAGAGCTTAGACCGAATATGGGATGCCGTGGTCTCATTTCTTCAAATACTTGCAGCTTAGACACGCATTGCCACCTCATCTGGTGCATCTGGAGTCCCTTCCCGACTTTAGCTTGATAGAGGCAAAAGTGTTTATGGGTGAACTACCAGACCGCAAGGTCTCTCGCATATACCAGACGTTAGTTCACCATTGCTCCAAGAATCTGCTGCGGCTTCGGACGGCATGGGAGGGGGACGTGGGTGACCTGGAGGAAGAGGACTGGGCAGAGGCTCTGGCAAGCCCGCGAGGGGCAGCCATATCCACACGCTTACGACTAGTACATTCAAATACTTACATTGTGTATATTTTACCAGAGTGCAACTGTGGAGGGCAGGAATGATCGGCTCCCCGAGTGTCTCTGGTGTGGGACAAATGAGGGCAAACTTATACACACAATCTGGGGCTGTCTTGCACTGCATAGATTTTGGAGGGGGATGTTCTCCTGTCTGTCGGAGGTGGTGGCATGGAAGCTTCCGTACAAGCCGCGACTGGCATTGCTGCATGTGCTGGAGGGTATCGGGGGCAATAGATATAAATGCCATTTGTTGCTGCTAGGTCTCACGCTGGCAAAGAGGGATATAGCCAGGGCTTGGAAGGCACCTCGGGCTCCACCGCTGGCTGCATGGAGGTCTGGGATGGACTTTTGCTACTTTGTAAATGTAATCCTTTGGCTGTGGAGGCATATACGCAATCGGGGGGTGGTTGGGTGGGGGGTTAGTTTGTTATAAAAGTCAACAGCACTATTGTTACTTCATTGATGTCTGCAGTAGTCTCCGGGCTGCGGAGCTATGCACTACATGTGACCTGTGACAAAAATAATCTGTTTAAAAAAAAAACGAAATTGTTTGTTTTAGAAAAATTTTAAATAATGTTTAAAGACTTGAGGATTATAGGCCCAAGAATGTGTATTGATTATTCTATTATCCCGGCCTACTTATTTTATTGAAAGATATGTTGCCTATTTGTATACTTTTAAGGTTGTAAAAGACTGAATAAAGTTTTTTTTGACTGACTAAATAATAATTTTTGTTTTTTGATAATTAATTGTTAATTAATGAGGTACACTTTTTGTAGAAATGTTAATGTGTTTTTTTAATTGTGTGGTGATAGGGTAGGAAAAAAATATTAATCTTATGTAACAATTAATGTTTTTGATTATAATTAATTTCTAATAAATATAGTTATTTGTTTGAAAATTATTTTTTACATTTTTATAAAATAATGTTTGAAGGTAATTTTATTGATTTTTTAACATTATAATATGTTTCTATCTTTTGTAATTTTTAATATTTTTATATGTTTTCTTTTTTTGTTTTTAACATTTTTTGTATTGTAGTTGATATTTATTTTGTTTTTAATTTTGTATTGACTTCAGTGGGAATATTAATTTTTACCCCGTTTCTATCCAACCCTTTCCCTACTGTTGCATTCACTGGAGTGGGATTAGTAATTTTTACATCTTCGCTATCCAACACTTTCCCTACTGTGGCATTCACTGGAGAGTGAATAGTAATTTTTACCCCTCCGTTATCCATCATGATCCCTACTGTTGCACTCACTGAAGTGGGAATAGTATTTTTTTTCCCTTCCCCATCCAACATTTTCCCTACTGTTGAATTCACTGGAGTGGGAATAGTAATTTTTACCCCTCTGCTATCCAACACTTTTCCTACTGTTGCACTCACTGGAGTGGGAATAGTAATTGTTACCTCTCCGCTATCCAACACTTTCCCTACTGTTGCACTCACTGGTGTGGGAACAGTAATTTTTACCCCTCCGCTATCCAACACTTTTCCCAATTGTTGCACTCACTGGAGTGGGAATGGTAATTATTACCTCTCCGCTATCCAACACTTTCCCTATTGTTGCACTTAATGGAGTGCAAATAGTAAATTTTTCCCCTTGGCTATCCAACACTTTCCCTACTGTTGCACTCACTGGAGTGGAAATAGTAATTTGTACCCCTCCGCTATCCAACACTTTCCCTAATGTTGCAGTAATTTGAATGGGAATAGTAATTTTTACCTAAACGCTATCCAACACTTTCCGTACTGTTGCACTCACTGGAGTGGGAATAGTAATTTTTTCCCCTCTGCTATACAACACTTACCCTACTGTTGCGCTTACTGGAGTAAGAATAGCAATTTGTCCCCTTCCGCCATCCAACACTTTCCCTATTGTTGCACTCACTGGAGTGGGAATAGTAATTTTTACCCCTACGCAATCCAACTCTTTCCCTGCTAATGCACTCAATGGAGTGCAAAATGTAAGTTTAAAAATATTTGAATGTTTTAATTTATAATATATTTTTTATTACATTTTATGTTATAGGTGTATATATATATATATATATATATATATATATATATATATATATATATATATATATATATATATATAGATTTATTTGTAAATTTATATGTATTTATAACATTTTGAAATAAATTATTAGTTTAATGATTGTTTTAAAGTAAATATACATTCATATATTACTTTTTATATTTTAATTAAATGTATTTATTATATTTGTTAAAATGTACATTACATCCAAACAATTTTTAAAGTTAATTTTATTATTTAATTTATTTAGCTTTATTTTTTATATATAATTAAACAATATTTTGTACATCAATATTTTGTACATCTATATTATTTTTTCCATATTTTAGTCATTTACATTATAAAGATAGGATGTCGATATTTTAGCTATCGATATTTTTGTGTCGATATTTGTGTATGTGGATATTTTGGTAATCAATATTATGTCAGTGATCCCTTAAAAAATCCCTTTTCAGCTAAAAATTAAAATGGTCATACATTTCATTTGTTACCATTTTATTTTTAAGCAGCACGTCCTGAACCGAGTGTCAGGCAAGGCGGGTCCGTGCTGCCGACTGGCAGCAGGTAGCTATGCACTTATTTTGAAGTGTGCATGTCTCTTTTACCTCCCGTCTTGCCATAGCTAGCCAGACATGCACATTTTAAATATCTCTAACCTAGCTGTCTTAGACAGCTAGGCTAGAGAAAGCACAGCTCCCTCCAATCCTGACGGCTCTCATATGCTGAGAGACATACCAGGATTGGAGAGTGCAGTTTCCTGGTCCGCTGCTTCAAATAGTGAAGACAGCCGAGCACGGAGGACTTTGTGTGGCAAGTCAGCAAGGTAAGTGCCTTTTTTTTAATTATCTTAGTGCCACCTGTATTAAGCCCGCCTCATCATCCTAAATATATGCCAGCCACCACTGCTGTTCTAGTTCCCTTTAATCTTTTTGGGAGCTTGGGAAACAGGTTCCTGTTTGTAATTTGCCAAATCTGTGTGGTTGGTTCAGAGACAATCCTGTCAATCATTCATTCACAAATGTGTCCTTAAAGCAAATTATATCTGAATGCTGGAATGTGAACTGTTTTCTTAAAAAGGTCTGACTTTTCATACTTATAAATAGTCATGTCCCCACTGTGACCTCAATTCCTCGTTATTTTGCTGTTTCTTATGCACCCAACGGTGTCGCAGACATCCACTTCTCTGGTGAACCACCTTCACCATTTGTACTCTAGGGGTGCAAAAGTCTCTAGCATCTTCACACAGGTTGTAAATATTTATCACGTGAATGATTCTATAATACAAAAACAGTCCAATCCTCCAAGATGCTCCACTCATGTTTCTGATGAATAGCATCCCACAAGCGAACTCTTACCAACAATCAAACATTGACAGAGACCCATTATTTAAGTGAAAATTCGTAGAAATCTTATTATGAACTAATCTAGATCCATAATCCTAATCTTGTGTTTGTAATTGTGTTAACACAATGTAACAATTTTACCTGTTAACATTTTTTGTCTTAAAAATCCTGATTCAGTAAATATTTTTTCATAGCTGCTATCAAGGCAATTTACATTTGTACACAACTAGTTCACTGTAGAAACTCCAAATGAAGAAAAACCTATGATTTGATTATAAAAATTGATGTTCTTTGTCATTATTTAAAGTCTCGAAGCTTTTCGATAATAAGAGCTACTTATGTTCAATGAAAATTTTCATGAGCAACTAATATTAGTGTTATAATAGGAACCTTAACAGACAAGATTACATTAGTGGCCACCTTATGCAAGATTACCAGCCGTGATCATCTCAGTTCATCAGGGACGATTGCCAGCAATAATAGAACAAAGGGTTTGTCACTGTGGGACTGTAGGGTTGCCACAAAACTAAAGTTTGGACGGGAGATTAGGGAGAATAATAATTTTTAGAAAACGTACCAGACGTCTCAGCCTCATCCGTTCTCTCCTCCCAGCCATCACTGGGAAACAGGCTTCCCACCCAAACCCTGCACTGCTCTCATGCAATAGCTAGCATGAGAGCCTCGCCGGGATTGAGCGGCGTGGTTTACCACTCAGACAGTGCCTTGGAGTCTGTGATGCTTCTCCAAGCAACACAGCTGGTTTGGAGAAACCTAAATGTGCATGTCTGTTTGGCCGGCCTAAGACAAACACCCAAACAGACATGCTCACTTACTGTGCTCCTACCACTCCTCCCGGCTTTGTCCGGCCCCACCCCTCCCACACTGCTGGCATCAGCTCCCTCAGTCAGCGGTCATTTTATTTCTAATTTGTTTGTTGACTGACTGACCAGTGGAGCCACGCTCCTTCGCCAGTACGAAGGAGCTGCCCCCGCAGGGTAATACCTCTATGTGGGTAATACATAATAGCCACAACTGCAGCGCTCCTTGCACCAAATGAATAATAATAGTAATAGGTTTCCCCTATGCTAACGTATTCATTGCTTAGCTATCAGCTTTAAATACATTTCGGAAACGTAACCCTTTTTCTCCACTTAACAATTTATGATGTCTCAAAATGCACACATTTTCTTCTCAAATACACGGTTTTAAATGTTGTTATACATACATTTATTGAACCAAAAAAAAGCATCTAACTTGGACTGGGCTGCACACATGAGATCTATTTTTAGGTAGCTGGGATCTATTTGCAGGTCGCTGGGAGACCAGTTGCTTGTGTGTTAACCGTAGGAGAAGCCTGCTTTCAAGCATTCTTGCTAGAGAACCTATTTTTTTTTCCCAGTGACACGCCTCTATCTTTTGGACTCTGCATCTTTTTTTCTGCAATTCAGTGTTGGCATAAACACAGCACCTTTGAATAGATTCTTTCTTTGTCAATGAGTCTTAGTAATATTAGAAAGAGATGTTTTGATCTCCATTAAGGAAGAATTTCTTAGCAAATTTCAACAAGTTGTTTCCTCATGTCACACCCAGGCTCAAGCAGTTTGCTGCAATTCGTTTTACCTTACGCGGTGCATGCCACCCACACTGAACAGCCCAGACAAGGGCGTGTGGCCTGTCGCCCCTAGGAAGAAATGCAGACAACGCACGTTAAAATTACAGGAAGTGCGCCATAATGCCAGCAAACACAAGTTTCTATTCTGTCCCACTGAGATTTGCTATAAACCCTTGAGTAGCGCTTGACTTTAGATAAACAAAATAGTCCTGGGAAGACAGCTTTTATCAGACCACGTTTGGGATGTTCTGATCGCCGTTTCCCCATCTTTTAGGTTCAAAACACCACTTTTCTAATAAGATCTTTTATTTTTCTGGTGCTTTAAATTTCCCTGAAAACACTAATAGTTAACTCAGAGCATATTATCAAGAACAGGCGTTAAAATTATCGCCGCTTTATCGGCAGGCGATAATGGACTTGATAATATGCCCTTGTGAATTGCCATAGCAGCCCAGGTTAACATCAGAACCTGGGCTGCTACGGGAATTCACAAGGACATATTATCAAGCCCATTATCGCCGCTTTAGCGGCACTTTCCTGACGATAAAGCAGCGATAATTTTATCGCCTGTTTTTTTGTTAATATGCCCCTAAGTGTTAAAGTTATCATAGGGGAACGATTTCAGTATGTTTAATATTTTTCTTCATATTCAGTGAAACAAGCATCTCCCTACCGAGCAACTTCTTGGATTTGGACCTGTGAGAAAACTCTTTCCTCTTATACAGATTTATTGGTATAAGATTTGATTGTACGATTTTCCCACATTGTTCAAATCAAACTGAAGAAGCTATTGGAGTTACGTCATTTTTGTATCAGGATTTTATCACAGACAGTGGTGGGGAACCGGGGGTAATATCATCAATAACTAGCGATATTTATCGCTAAATAAGCTTAGCGACATTTTTTTTATTGCCGCGCATCGCCAGATTGTATCGCAGAGATAACCTGCTATTAGCAACGTTTATCTCCAAAGCGATAAAATATCCGGCGATAGCGGCGAAATGCGTAAATATCGCTGGAAATCCAGCGATATTCAGGCATTATCGCTAATAGGGACTTAGCCTGAATATCCACCTCCCATTGGATATACAGGCTAAGAACTGGTCTGAGCAGGCGTTAGTTTTCAGCGATATTCGCGCTTAGCGTGAATTTTCTCGTCGCTACGCCTGCGTTGATAATAGGCGATAGCGATGTCATGGACTGCTTTCAATTGCTAACAGGTTGATAAGTATGCCCACTTTGTATGTCATTAGCGATAAATATCGCTGACATGAAAAGCGGGCCCCAAACTGCTCGCTATCGCCTACAAGCTGTCGCTAACTGCTGTTAGCGACAACTTGCTAAAATTTATCGCCGCAAAAGCGGCGATAATCTCATATCGCCCGCCTTGATAATATGCCCTCGGGTGCGGGATGTTTCCAGAGATAAAAACACCAGGAGCAAACGTGACATTTCCCTGAAGCCGTCCTAAAGTTACTATCATGGACACCGTCACGGTTGGAAACTCTGGAAGATGGGACAGTGGCATGTGAGGGGATGGGGGGGTTAGGCCTCTAACCAATGGGAGGCTAGAATTTCTTGATGTAGAAATCGCTTCTGAGTTAGCAGTTGCACAGCATAATTAATCTCACTCTGGACATGTCTCTGTGCCTCGAAACATGTTGTGGTTGTATTGGCTTTCCGCTCTCCTTTAAACATTCACTCAATTTAAATCTTTGCCTATTTGTGTTCCTCCTTTTTGGTTCCCCAACTCCTCAGCTTTATTGCCTATCCCTCTGTTGTCTTTCTTAATGGTTAGCCTGTCCTTGTGTTCTTTCAAGAATCCTACTATGTGGCATCCAGGTGGTCAGCTTTGGTATCTTGGTTGGTGTCTTGCCTCAACACAGAAACCGCCATTGGGTAGAATCTGACTACATATTGGCTAGCAGACTTTCAAGCTCCGAGTACAATGTATCCTACTTTTCTGGCATCTGATTCTTTACTCAGAGCACCTCGCACTGTCCATCCTGTGGGACAGGCAGCTTAACTAACTGGAAACAATGTCACTCTGGGGTTTTCCATCTCCATCCTTCTACCCAAAGAGATCCTGGGGCATATTATCAAGCCCCAGCGATAATTATCGATGCGCGCGCTGAGCGCGCTGAGCGTGCTTTTTATTATCGCTGGAATATATCGTCAAGCTAGCACTGTATTCTCAACGTTTAGCGCTATGGCAATAAATATTCTAGCGATAGTGGGAAAATGGCCAAACATTGCTGAAAAACCAGCGATGTCCCTTTAAAAATGGCGATAAGCTTGGTGATAAGGCCCTGTGACCTTAACCCCATAAACCACCTCCCATGTTAGGTATGCCTTAGTCAGGAATTTAGCAGATGTTAAATTCCTGCATTAAGGCAGAGTTAGTGGGATTATGATTATCACTACGCCTCGTTGTTAATATTGCGAAGCTGCCTTAGCGATATTTTCCCATGTTGTTTTGACAGCCACGCCTACTTTGCATCTCATTAACGATGTGATGAGAGTCGTGGCAAAAACGGGTGCTAAATCAAGGAAACACGTGCTAGCTTGTCCTTGTTAATAATGCGATAAAATTATCGCCGCTTTTCGCTCGAAAACGGACTCTAAAGCAGCAATAATTCTATCGCCAGCCCTTGATAATATGCCCCCCTATGTCTCTCTTCCCCTATTTCCAGTTTTCCCCTCATATTCTCTCTGTTGAAAAGTCTAACTTCGTTGACACCTCTAGAGGGACAAAGGGATGGCCCAGTTTCACAACGAGTCCACATCATCATTCAAGCTGACATTTCCCTTCCATCTGAGCAGCAGCAGGGTTTGTAGTGTTAGCAACTCTCATCTTGATCATTTTTGGTTTTGCTTAACTCTCTTGTTTAACTCATGTGCTGTACATAGGAGAGGGTAACAGAAATAGACTGCATAGAACATAGGAGGGAAGTTGTGTTTCTTTATTTTGGCTGTCAGTGTGTCTCTTCACGAGCTCTGATGGTCTTGAAGACTATGATGCTTGGTCAAGTAAGATACCTCACAAGTCATTCCTAAACTTCAGTACCAGTGGCGAAGCTCTATCAACTAAAGACTCTCTACCATCTACTATTTGTGTATGCTCACTTGGATTGATATTTCCAGTTATCCAACCAATGCCGCTGGACTACATTTCGACCCACCATTGCCTGAAATGTCACCTTGAATTTGCATGTTGGGTAGTCCCTTTGTTCCCCTCTGGCCAGACCCACTAAGATACTTCGAATTCCAAGGCTCGTAGCCCACTACTCCTGATAAGAGCTCTCCAATATTAATATGCACAGATTTCTTGTCCGCACCTTCTACACAAGTACTGCTATGCAATTTATACTAACTGCTTATGGGAAAATGGCCCCCTCTGAAGGGGCACCTCAAATCTTTTGCCATTCTCCTCCCCTTTTTTTACACTGATTATGGTGGGTTTAGGACTCTGGACACTTTACCACTGCTAACCAGTGCTAAAATGCATGAGTTCTCTTGCTACAATATGGTAACATTGGCATATCAACACTTGGCATATTTAATGTACCTTTAGTCCCTTGCAATGTGCACTACATGTGCTCAGGGCCTGTAACTTAAGTGGTGCTAGTATACCTGCAACACTGATTGTTCCACCCACAAAGTAGCCCTTTAAACATGTCTCAAGCCTGCCACTGCAGAACCTGTGTGTGCATATTTGCTGCCACTTCTACTTGGCATTTAAAACCCTTGGCCAAGTCCTAAAGTTCCCTTTTATTACACATAAGTCCCCCTTAAGATAGGCCCTAAGTAGCTCATGGGCAGGGTGCTGTGCAAATCAAAGATAGGACAGGTAAGCTTAAGTTTTATATGTCCTGGTAGAGCACAACACTACATTTATTTATCACTACTGTGCGGTCCACTCCTCTTATAGGTTATCATTTGGAATTCTTTAATACACTCACTTTTAAGCTGTAATTCCTAATTAGAAAAGAGTAGCTGTGTCATGTTTTATATCTTTGGAATGGTATTTGTAGGAAAGTACTCCTTTTGGCATGGTTACCTGCCCCACACACTTTTTGTCTGACTCTCATGCATCTTTGACTGAATGTGCACTGGGTTCCTGCTGACCAGGTTTCCACTGCCTGACCTGTGTGTTTTCCCAACACTTTATCTTTGTTTCCACAATTGGCACACCTCTGACCCATATATAAGTCTCTTGTATAAGGCAGCAGTGGTACCAAGGGCAATGTGACCAGAGAGGTATCTGAGGGCTGCAGCATTTACTGTGCCACCCTGGGAGACTGCTCACCAAACACATGCACACTCCCACTGCAGCTTGCGTGTTTTGGTGCAGATAAAAGTGAAGATTTGAACTGGTACACATCCCTGTGTGCCAGGCCTACCAGCACTGCAAGAGGCATAGATTAGTCACCCCAACAGTAGGCCTTACAGCCCTAAGAAAGGGTGCACTATACCTCTTGTGAAGGCATAACTGCATGAGCAGATATGCCCATATGGTGTCTAAGTCCATTCTTAGACATTAAAAAGTGCACAGTGAAGCCATACTAAGTACATGGGATGGGAGCTTGTCACTGCGAGTTCCACAGCACCATGATGGCTTCCCCCAATTCCAAGAGGTTTGGTACCAAAGATCTCAGATTACTGAGCTCACACAGATGCCAGTGTTGGATTCATTCATAAATGCATTCAAACCTACCACTAGCGTGTGCCTGACTGATCTGCACCAGCTTGCCATCTCTAGACATTTCTCTGACCCCCTGAGGTGGGAGCCTTTTGCTCTTGTGGGTAAGAAACAGAGCCTGCTCTGGGTGGAAGTGCGTCACACCTACCCCTAAGCAGGACCAGCATAGACCAGCAGTGAGCCTCAATGACTTCCTGCCCTGCTGACCAGGGCCTTCCAGCTAGTGTAGATGCCTGCCCCCTGACCAAGACCCTTTTTTGGTGGCAAGGTCAGCGGGAAAATTAGTAAACAAGAGAGGTGTGTCCCCTCTCAGCTAAGGGCACATCTAAGGTCACCTGAGCTGAAGTGACCCCCTCCTTTGAAAATACTCTGCATTGTTTTGGAGGATTCCAGCCAATACCGTTAGGGGTATGCCCCCTCCACAGAGGGAGTGGACAGACATAGGATATAGTCAACTTAAAGATAAGTAACCCATTGGCTACTACCTTCTAACCCCTGCAATGCCCCTAAACGGAGTATTTAGGGGCACCCCTGAACCTTATCCCTGAGATTACTGATGACCTATGAAGAAGAGGACAAAGAAAATCGATGCAGCAAAGAATACTGAAGACACCAACTGAAATGGCCCCAGCCCTATCGGCTTGTCTGCAGCCCTCAAAGACATTGCTAAATACGTGTGACTCATCCCACAGCCCAGCAACCTCCACAACCCTGGGAGGACTGCCTGCCTTCTAAAAAGACTCCCGATCTCCCATGGACAGTGGTCCTGTCCAGAAGAAAACTAAGTTTAAAAACCAAAGCTCTGCCTGTGGAACCACAAAGTCGATCACCTCTGCACCCGACGTCCATGGCCAGACTCCAAGAGGCCGATCAGTCCAGAAAAGGTTCCCCAGTGAACCTGAGCAAGCACCCCTTGTGGGTTGTCCCCTTCAGGACTCCACGTCAACGTCTGCAGCCTCTGCACACTGACTTCCCCCTCAACCACGACGGCAACGGTAAGCTGACTTCCTATGCCAAAGGACACCCCTGCACCCAGAGCCCTGGGCTTTGGGGAGATCTACTGATGGTGTACTGATGCTCCAGCACATCCCAACGTACCTGTGCAGCTGTAGGTTTCTTTCCCCAACCTCCTGGCCTGAGCCGGCAACCTTTTTCCAAGTTCGAGAGTCCCCATTGGTTTGCATTGGGCACCGCCGATGTGTTGGCGCTCTGCACTTGACCACCCCTGTGCCACTGGAGGTGTAAGTTTGGTGCTACCTTTTATCTCTCCTGTGCTTACCTTAACCCCTGGAGACTGGGTTCCAAAACTGTGCTATTCTCCTGCAAGTAGTACCACTTCTATTGCCCCCTTTCTCCTTTGGATAACATTGGCACCAGATACTGAGTTTGACCTCTGCAGCCAGCTGCCCCTCTGCCGCTGGTGGCGCATTGAGGTCACTTACCTGAACCTTGCCTGGTACTGATTCTTCATCTAAAAGCTTTTTTTGGCAAATCATTTCTTATCTGCAAATTGCTGATTGTGGTTCCTCCCATAGGATGACATTGTATTGATTGAAAAAAGCACTGAGTCTACTTTTGATATTGAAAAACAGTGATATTACAAAACGTATCTTTGGTTCTACGTCAGACCCCGTAATTACCCTTCCCATGCTTGAGGAATACAAGATTTTTAGAGCGGACCACCCAGAAGGGAGGGGGGCGGCTTGGCCATTTTTTATAAGAAAAGATGAGAGCTACGCAGGGGGGAGGTTACCTTCTGGGGAGGCGGTGAGGTTCTCGATTTTAGCATTCGCTTTTTGGACCACTTTACTTTGGGAGGTTCCTTGATCTACAGGCCCCTTGGTCAGGTCAGACCTTTCATACAGGTCTGTGGGGACGCCATAGCTCCCAGGGCGCTGATATTCTCCCACTACATTGTCTTAGGGGATCTCAATATTCATTTTGATCAGGTTGAGGCTAAGGACTTGTGTGATTTCCTGGATATTCTACATTTGGCCCAACTGGACCAGCGTGTTAGTCTCCCTACCCATCAGGCTGGCCATATATTGGACCCAATTTGCACCAACTTCCCCATTTTGATCAGAGACCCATGCCCGGTTTCTTGGTCTGACCACTTCGTGACATACTTCTTGTGGGTAGTGACGAATGTCGAGCCATTAGAGCGTTAATTTTGCAAACCTGTCTTTTGCAAAATTGCCCCATGTGCGATCAACCAAGTCCTGGAAACCTCTAGACCTTTCCTCTCGGGTGACCTTGAGGACTGACTTGATGGTTTTAGCAGCTGGGTCTCTAAGGCAGTTGGCATACTCACCCCGCAGTGCTCTCCTAGGTTGTCTAGGGAATCTCCTTCTGAACCTTGGTTCAGCCTTGCGCTTAAAGCACTCAAACACAAATTTAAGATTCTTGAGCGAGCTTGGCATCGCAGTGATTACTGTCCTGCAGCCAAGTTCAGAATCAAACAGACAGTCTATTATGAGGCCATAACTTTTGCCAAAAAGCAATTCTACTCAAACTGTATTGACTCTGCTAAAAACAACGTTAAAGAAATGTTTGCGATTGTTCAGAGGTTTACGTCTCCTTCAGCTAAAGCTAGCATGTCACATTCCTCAGTTACCTGGTGCGACACTCTCGAATTTCTTCTTGGATACGATCCGCACTATTCTGGCGGTTTTCTCGCCCGGTGACAATGGAACCGAGGCAACTGTTTTGCCTTCACCTGTTGGCGTTGAACATCTCTTGGATGCTTAAAAGCCTGTGGACTTGCCTGACTCTCTTAAAATGCTTAAGAGTTTAAAATCTGGCTCCCCCTGACCCTTGCCCTGCTAGACTGCTAGCAGCAGCAGCAGAGATGATTAACGTAGAGGTGAACCGCATTATTAATCTGTCCGTCCAGACAGCCAGTGTCCCAGTGGCCTGGAAGCCATCACTAGACCCTCTCAATCCAGGGAACTATCGGCCAATTTCCCTCTTACCTGGCCTGGTCAAGGTGTGCAAGAAGGTTTTCAACAAACAACTCACCACATTTGTTGAGAGGGAGGGCATTTTGCATTCAACACAGTCAGGGTTCCAGGCTTCCCACAGCACCGAATCAGCCCTGGTGGAGGTCCAGGGGGCCATACAGGGGTGTCCGGACGCTGGCGGGAGGGCAGCATAAATTCTACTTGACCTCTCAGCTATGTTCGACACGGTCCCGCATTCTTCTCTCCGTTCACGACTTACCAGGATTGGTGTGCCGGGTACTGCCTGGAATTGGCTTAGGTTCTTCTTAGAAGGTCGGGACCACCAGATTTGGATTCCTCTGTCCACCTCCTCTACTCTCTATAGTCTGTGACCACTGGAGTTCTCCTGGGGTCTTCCCTTAGTCCCTTTCTCTTTAACATTTATGTGACACCTTTAGTATATCTGGCAAAGAGCCTGGGGGCCAAGGTGACGGCCTACGCCGATGACACCCAGCTGCTCTTTACTTGGGGCGATAACGACAATTCAGTCTCCTCGGTTCACCACTGACTCTCTTCCATTTTTAAATGGCTAGCTGCTACACAATTAAAGTGTAATGAGGTGAAGTCAGAGATTCTCCTCTTTGGAAAATTCCCTCCTAACTTCGGGAATCTCTTTGGCCTCCTGAGTTCCCCTTGCCCACCTCTGTAGGGAATCCTGCCAAGAATTTGGGGGTGTGGTTTGATGAGATCCTCTCCTTCTTAATCCATATCAAGAAGCTGGCACACAATTGCTTTGGTCTCCTCAAGTCTCTGAGGAAGTTCTTCCCCAGGCAGCGAGAGAAATGGTCACGGGTGCACTCATTCTGTTCCAGCTAGATTATGCCAATGCTCTCTACATTGGCATTCCAGGCTACTTGCTGAAAAAGCTCCAGGTGGTCCAAAATGCAGCAGCCAGACTTATTTTGGGTATCTCTGCCAGGAATAGCGTTGGTCATCACCTGCACTCACTACACTGGCTCCCCGTGACGGAACGGGTGAAGTACAAATGAGTGGTTTTGGCCCACCGCGCTCTTCATGACCTCGGCCCATTCTATCTCTAATAACAGTTCTCTTTCTCTGTTCCATGTAGACAGTTGCTCTCTATGTCTCTTCACCTTGCTCAGGTTCCCCGATTCAAATACCAGAGGCTAGGAGGCAGTTCGTTGGCAAAGAAGGCTGCTGTTGCTTGGAACGCACTGCCCCTTGCCTTACACAATATTCAGGACCCAGCAGTATTTAGGAAAAACTTGAAAACACATGTTTTAGCTTAAACAGACACCCTCACCCTTTCTGTCATCGCGCCAGGACACTCATGAGTATCCACGCGCGCTACAAATCAAAATAACATAACATAAAATAAATATACTAAAGGTAATATTTTTTACAAACTATTGGTCTCGGATTTATTCATTGTCTGTGTGTAATCATTTCTTGCCTGTGTGTGTACAACAAATGCTTAGCACTGTCCTCTGATAAACCTAACTGATCACCCGCACTACCACAAAAGAGAGCATTGGTATTATCTTCCTTAGCCTCTGTAAATCATCTGGGGATCCTCTGGATTCTGTGCACGCAATGCCTTACTTTGGTATAGTATATACAGAGACCGCTTCCTACAGTAACCACATATCCTCTTTACTGGTAAAGTTGTGTTTGACATTACTATTTTAGAAATGCCCCTTTTAGAAAGTGGGCATTTCTCTGCTCTTACAGATCTGTGTGTCTGCAGTCGGCCTCCAATACACGTCTGGGGTGGGAGACAGCTACACTTCACACATTCTCTCTAGACAGCTACAAACTGAGGAAGTTTAGGTATATCTGAGTACTCATATGCATTTTGATGGCTCTTCTTGGGCATGAAGGGAGGAAGGGACTGACACTTACACCTGAATAGGCAATATCCTGTCCCCACACAAAGAGCTGATTACCCACTGTTAACACTATTTTTTTCATTAATGTTTGACTAATTAAAACCATTAAATGACTAAGAACTATGCAATACATTTTCGCTTAAAATAAAACTATGAGTTCTAACACCAGAATGGAGTTTTAGGTCTATAAAAATAATGACAACTATATTATTTCATACGTTTAATAATAGTTAAGACCTGCCCTGCATAATTACAATAAGAACTGTGTCCAAGGTTTTACAGATAAAGAGGTAAAGTGCAATGTGCCATATGCAAGCTAATAGGACCTCCTGCTGATAGGGATGGGGTTGCTAACAACTTGGTACCCCAGAATGTTTATGTGCATCAGATGGTGGTGCCTTCTGGGTTGGCAGTCCCTATATCCTGGGGCAACATGACCATAGAGCTAGCTGCTAGGTGCAGTTCTGGGTTCTATGGCCAGTAGTTGCTGTCCTTGCTTCAATGAGTGAAAGGCGAAAAGAGGTTGTAAATTTCCCCACTCTGGCTAGTGTACTTGGTATATTTTTAGTAAAGCACATGTCTGACGCCTCCTTGCAGCACTTAGCCCCTTTTGAATGACATAGCGGGAGGAGCAGGCAATGTCATTCCTCAGTCAATTTGGGGCAGCAGAACAGCAGCTGGAGCCAGGATTTTTTTCGGTAGTTGCATAAACTGCATGAGATTACCTCCTATTGGAGAGCTCAGCCAGGATTAAAGTCTGAAATTGGCAGTGCATTAGCCTCATATAAAGAATTTTCATATGGGCCTGGTTTGAGAGCGCTTGTTTAAAGTATGATTATGCCTTCCCATAAGTGTAAGATGTATCCAGCACCTCGGTCAGGGTGCTAGGTCGAAGACTACCTCTAACCCAGTCAAAGGACATTGATTGCACTTGCCTGTTCACAACTTTTTTCCAGGAAGAGTATGGAATTTCTTGGAGATGCACGCAATCCATCCTGATTTTCAGAGTGATGTTTGCTATTGCTAGCTTTAGCTGCCAGGTAGGCCCTGCTGCGTCAAAGATGGCTTTCAAATGGTATTTGAGCAAGCACTATGGGCCCTGCATGACCCTGAGATAGAACTTTATTAGATCCCCCAGACCCACAAGGTCAGGGCACCTGAGGCCCAGCTCCAGCCTCAACCTTGTTCTTCTTGCTTGTCGGGCCTTGATCTGTGAATTTATTAAGAATGTGTCAACGGCGCCAGGAAATGCCAAGTGACCATAGTTGAGGGCCGGGATAAGTTTTGCTTTCAATACGCTTTGCAGTTGGGATTTGTATACGGTTGCCAAGACGCTTCAGTAAATGGATAGCAGTGATGGCCTTTGTTCTAGGGTGCTTTAAATGGACTGCCAGTTTGCACTTTTGGAAAGCCACACTCCAAGATAGTTATAGGCTGAAGATGAAAATTGGAGGTCTCCCATCTGCCACTGAAGTTGTTTTTTGTGCGGGAATTTCCCCCCAAGTATGACAACCTTAGTTTTGCCCTGGTTCACCTGAAGATTGTTAACTTGATTGTAAGGGTGAGGTGCTTTGAGGGCTCTCTGGTGTGATCCAGGATGGCAGTGTCATCAGCGTACTGCAGGATGGGAAGAACCTTCCCAGCAGATTAACCCCTACTGATAGTCTGAAGCCAGGGAGGGGAAGAAAGGGCTTCTGTGAAGTCACCCCCACTTTAAAGGAACAACTGAGTATAAGTACTGGGCCCCTGACCCCACCAAATCAGAAAGTTCTGGACCTACAATTGGACTCAGTCAGAAGAACTACTGTGCTGCATCAATGACTGATACTCTGCTGGACTGCTGACCTGGAAGGCTTGCTTTTCTGCTGTGCTGCCCTGCTGGCTTCTGCTCTCTAACCCTGCTGAGGAGAGCTGGACTTTGCTTTGCAACAAACGTGATCTCCATGGGTTTGTTGGTTTGCCTCCTGTTGCTTAGAACTCAGGGCTATTAAGGTCTCTACACCTGCTTCTGTGCCTGGTGCACTGGAAATAGACCCAGATACTTGTACCAGAGACATCAGCGCATCTCCAGTTTGCGTGTAGCAGAAATGGCGCATTGACCCTCTTGCAGGAGTAGAATTGGCGCTTTGCACTCAAAACTGCTGCATCGCATCCGTAACAACCACTTTGGAACCATTGCACTGCCACCACTGCATGTAGAAGATCCCTGCATCGCCCTTCTAGCGTGGATTAAGCTGGCGCATCATCTTCTGAACCACTGTATTTGAAACTGGCGCTTCGCTCAATGGACCAGATGCATTGCCTGCACTGCGTGCAAAAAATTGATGCAAAACCTTAACTGTGGACTCAACTTTGACGCATTGCTTGTTTGCAACCGCACCTCGCTTTCGCAACAAAGGATGAAAGCACTTTGTTCACTAGCATGCGCGGGTCCAGTAGCTGGCCTGTGCTACATTGCGTGTGACCTGAACTTTTGACTTTGCCCCAGTCCAGCATGACTAGCTGACACTTACATAGGCGCTTATTGTTTCTAAGTGCTAGTAACACTATCATTCTTTAAAAATTCATATCTCAACTTATAGTTATGGAAAGGGGCGACCACTCGGTCCCCCCGAACGTATGGTGGAGTACCCCGATCCCCCCGGGAAGCCATCTTGGGCGGGAGGCGAGTCTCGGCTGGTATGCCCGAAGCGGCGTAGCCGGGGCGCGCCTTTTCCCGCCCTAGAGTGGGTTGTCCTAGACACTGAAGCCGCCAGCCACGCCCCCGGAGGCGGGCGGATGCAGGTTTACGCCCGCCCGAAGAAGGATAAAAGGAGCAACAAGCCAAGGAAGCATCCTCTTGTTCCTGTGCTCTGAAGCTGCACCTCCCCGCTGCACGTGAGCTCGAGACGGAACGAAGAGCCAATTTTGAGCGTTGTAATTTTGTCCTTGTTTTTTCAGATATCTTCGCTGGAGAATGCCGAGCAAGAAGGTCGGAAAGCGGGTCGGTACCGATCAGATGCTCCGCATGCTCGTAAAGGTATGGCCGAGATGAAGAAGCAGATGGCGGCAATGAACGGGGCAGGACTTATGGAATTCTTGTTGTTTTGGTCTTGGTTTTGTTACACCATTATTAATGACTATTGTTCTTACGCTGAGTGGAGTTCTTTTGTGGTGTTTTCATTGTGTTACTGTGTGTGTTTTGCACAAAATACTTTACACATTGCCCATTTAGATAATACTGACTGTTCTGTGCCAAGCTACCAGATGGTGAGCACAGGTTATCTTTTAGTGTGTATATAGCTACCCTGAGTGGTGGTCTCTACTTGGACAGGATGCATGCCTCTGCCAACTTAATACCCCATTTCTAACACTGCTCCACCTAGAAGGCCTACTGTTTTACAAAATATGTGGGCCAAAGCTATTTCTCATCTACCATTTCAACAATTGCAATGCCCATTTCCCATTATCTAACTTGCCTACATCCATGTCCTGTACGGATACATATCAATCAGCAATCAAAGACATTTATATCGCGCACTACTCACCCGGAGGGTCTCAAGGCGCTTGGGGAGGGGGGGTCCGCTACTGCTCGAACAGCCAGGTCTTGAGCTGCTTCCTGAAGGCGAGATGGTCTTGGGTCAGGCGGAGGTGGGTCGGGAGGGAGGTCCAGGTCTTGGCGGCCAGGTGGGAGAAGGACCTTCCTCCTGTTGTGGCTCTTCCGATGCGGGGGACGGCGGCGAGGGCGTGGCTGGTCGATCGGAGATGGCGTGTGGGAGCGTAGAAGTTGAGGCGGCTGTTGAGGTAACTCGGGCCTTGGTTGTGTAGGGCTTTGTGTGCGTGGGTGAGGAGCCGGAAGGTGATTCTCTTGTTGACCGGGAGCCAGTGCAGGTCTCTCAGGTGTCCGGAGATGTGGCTGTGTCTGGGGATGTCGAGGATGAGTCTCGCTGAGGCGTTTTGGATACGCTGGAGTCTCTTCTGGAGCTTGGCGGTGGTTCCGGCGTAGAGGGCGTTGCCGTAGTCCAGACGGCTGGTGACGAGGGCCTGGGTGACCGTCTTCCTGGTCTCGGTGGGGATCCACCGGAAGATCTTACGTAGCATGCGCAGGATGTTGAAACAAGACGAGAAGACGGCGTTGACTTGTCTGGTCATGGAGAGGGAGGAGTCCAGGATGAAGCCCAGGTTGCGTGCGTGGTCTGTCGGTTTGGGTGCGGTGCCCAGGGCGGGGGGGCCACCATGAGTCGTCCCAAGCGGAGGGTTAGGAGCCCAGGATGAGGACTTCCGTCTTGTCTGAGTTCAGTTTCAGGCGGCTGGTCATCATCCACTCGGCTACGTCTTTCATCCCTTCGTGTAGGTTGGCTCTGGCGGTGGCGGGGTCGTTGGTAAGGGAGAGGATCAGCTGTGTGTCGTCGGCGTAGGAGATGATGTTGAGGTTGTGTTGGCGTGCGATGGCCGCAAGGGGGCTCATGTAGACATTGAAGAGGGTGGGGCTGAGCGAGGAGCCCTGAGGGACGCCGCAGATGACTTCGGTGGCTTCTGATCTGAACGGTGGTAGGCGGCCTCTCTGTGTCCTTCCAGCGAGGAAGGAGATGATCCACTCCAGTGCCTTCTCCTGGATTCCGACGTTGCTGAGGTGCTGCACTAGGGTGCGGTGGCAGACAGTGTCGAATGCTGCGGGGAGGTCTAGGAGGATGAGGGCTGCTGTTTCTCCGTTGTCGAGCAGGGCTCGGATGTCATCGGGGGCAGCGATGAGGGCGGTCTCGGCGCTGTGGTTGGCCCTGAAGCCCGACTGTGATGGGTCGAGGGATCCATTCGTCTCGAGGAAGGCGGCCAGTTGCTTGTTGACGGTCTTCTCTATGACTTTGGCTGGAAACGGGAGGAGCGAGATGGGGCGGTAGTTTTTGAGTTCGGTGGGGTCCGCTGTTGGTTTCTTTAGTAGAGCGCTGAGTTCGGTGTGCTTCCAGCTCTCAGGGAAGGTGGCGGTGTCGAAGGAGGTGTTGATGATGTCCCGCAGGTGGGGTGCGATGACAGCGTCGGCCTTGTTGAAGACGTGGTGAGGGCAGGGGTCGGTTGGAGATCCGGAGTGGATGGAGTTCATCGTGCGGATGGTGTCTTCGGTGCTGGTCGGGGCCCAGGCGCTGAGGGTGGTGGTGGGGGGCGTTGGTGCGGTCGTGGGGAGCGTTGTTTGTGTGCTGAAGCTGTTGTGTATGTCAGCGATCTTGTTGTGGAAGTAGGAGGCGAGGGAGTTGCAGAGGTCTTGCGATGGGGTGATGTCGTTGTTTCCGGCGTTGGGGTTGAAGAGCTCTTTCACGATGTTGAAGAGTTCCTTGCTGTTGTGTGCGTTGTTGTCCAGCCGCTCCTTGAATGCTGTTTTCTTGGTGGCGTGGTGGCGTGTGTTATGGCATTTGTATTGTGCACATTCTGCGATTAGAATGGCCTTTGTGTGCTATTGGAGGTATTGAGTGCCTTCAACCTTGTTTCTGAGGATTACATTGCTGACTGAAGTCTCAATCAGCTACTGGTGACGGTGCCAGGATTGTGTACAGGTCCTTTTTCAGCTTCCTAACTGTGCCATATTCACTGATTTGGGGTTGCATGAGCTTGATATTGAATGGAGCTGTACTAAATAGCATTATCTGGCTGCATATGCATCTCTCAGATTACAAGACATGTCAGTTTCTTGGCTGATATAAAACTGTGAATGACATTGTTTGTAGATGGGCACGGTTGAGTACTTACTGGCTTATCTGGGCTGTGCTGGCTGCATTTTAGGATTGGTGAGAAGTGCTGCTTTGAGCACAAATGTACAAAACGACATCGGACATTGGTACTGCATTTGAAGTTTTTACAGTGTCCTGCCTAAAATGTTGTTGAATGTCTTACATTTGGCATCCGTTAAAGAAGAATGCATGCGTGAATGAATACTGGAGGCTGTTAGCGAGCCAGCAATGTGTGTTGGTAAGGGCATTTAGAAGAGAAACAGCAAGGAAGGGTGAATAGACAGGATCATTTCAAAATCCAGCCATCACCACTGCCCCATTCCATAACTCGCCTTACAATGAGGACATGGTGTGCAGGTAGAAACTTCATGGCAATGTTATATGTAAATCAGAGGCAATGTGTTTTGGTGTCGAAGCCATGCCCCCTCCTCCTCATCCTAGAAGTTAAGTGTAGTACCTCAGGTTCATAGCCCTGGTCATCTCGGGATTGTGTATATAACAGCCTGTGTGGGCACTTTAAGAAATGTGTTATACTTATAGTGCCAAGTTTTGCTTTTTATGAGCTTCTAAATAAACAGGAAGTGTACTGGCTAGTGGATGCAACTTGGCTTGGAATGGGTCATGAAGCTTTCTGGCATCTCCTCTATTACTGTGCAAATGTGATTAATAAAAAAGTAATGTGGTGGATGCTTCTTTCTTATGGTTCACTCTAACACCATTGTAAATACATTCAAGCCTCCTCACTACATTGCATGTCTAGTTTACATTACAAGCTTGTCATCTTGCGACCACTTAATTACGACTCAAGATTTCCTAAGTGAGCTAAAAGAACTCTGCAGCTGTCTGTAAGCAGCGTGACTGGTGAGAGTACTTGTAAATCTGTGCCACTGTTGACACAATCTTGTCTGTACTATCTGACATTGTTTGAGTGAGACTTCTCCAGCTCTGATGAAATACAGAGGGAATTGTGGAAGGTCAGCCCACCCCAAACCCAAGAAACAAAATGCACAGTTTCTACTGTCATGAATCTTCTGTAAAATACGAATTAAGTGAGCTCAGTGTATATCTTGCTGTGAAATGCTTACATCAGTGGCAAAGTAATAGGAAAACACGAATTGGTGTTTATGTTCTAAAAAAACACATGTGAATGCGATAGTGACCTGCGCTTGGCCTGAACAATGCACTGAAGTGGACAAGTTGGCAGTACCTAGTAGGGTGGATTTGTAGAGTGCCGCTTGTCAGCCGTGAGGGTATCTAGGCACTCTTGAGAAATGTGTTGTGCTTACAATGCCAAATTTTGCAAATTAAGAGTTGCCAAATAACAATAGGTCAAAACATGCAGATCGTGGTGCTTACTGCACTAAAATCTGCATGCCCAGGTATTTTCTGGGTCTCCCAGCTCCCTCACCACAGCTCTCACTGGTAAAGAGCGACAGGTACTTGTCTGCTGAAATTTACTGGCAGAAAACTCTGAGGGAGTAAATAAAATCTGACCAGGGTGGGACTGACCTGTAGAGCAATCTGCAGCGCTTAATTTGTAAAAAGGTAAGTGGCAAGGGCCTTCTCGGGAGGCCACTGCAGCCTGCACCACTCATTGCCCTTGCCAGTGTTAGCAATGACAGAACCAACACAAGTACTAACCATCGCAGTACTACAAGTGTGGCAATTCAAACTATCCCAGGCCACCAAAAGCTATAATAATGGTCTGAGAAAAAGATGTTAGTCATTTTTAATATATATTGACTTAGTAACTACTGTTGTGCTTATCTCAAAATGTGATAGACAGCGCCCTCATGTGGTGGACTGTCACTAAAGCTGGTGCTGACAATTGAGTGCTTGTGCCGAGCAGCGGAAAGCACCGGTTCAAATTAAGCACTGGCAACCAGGCTGTCCCCGATGGGATGGTCTGTCAGGTCAGTTTGAGGGACGGTTTTCTAGCACTTTGTGGGCCTATTATATGGTGTGGTAAGCCACTTTTTACTGTTCATGACCCTGATATTTCCACCAGCATTGTCTGGAGTAAGCATAAATGTATGCCATACCTTGCTAGAAAACCATATACTTGGTTCACTAATAGGGGGACACTTACATTTTGTTGCCCCGGCCTATTTCGTTTTTGTCGGAGTCCAACCCTGGATCTGACCCACTTGTAATTTTGACACCTGTGGAAGCAGGGGCTTGCAAGGGTGCCGCCATTTTCAGAAGCTCTCTTAATTGAGGACTATGTGTGCACATGTTGAATGCTCAAGAAATTAATGGCATTGTCTGACAGTAATACCCAGTACTTACTGGAAACTCCTTGATGTCTCTGCAGCACAATGGTCTACACAGGGGAGGCTTTGAATGGAAAAAATAACACTGCAGAGGGTGATCTTACCACTGTGAGAGCTCCCTGAGCTGCGTTTGGACAAGCAAGGACAGGAGGGCAAAGCACCTTCTCTCCTGGAAGCTCCTTTCAGGAGTAGAAGTGAATAAACACAGCCTGGATTTTCTTTGTCTGTCCAGGAGATAGTTTTAACTCACTTTTTGACTTTTTTTGCACTCTGCCCCTCACTCTATCCTACATTGAATGACTTAAAACACCTCACGCTCCTCTCCTGGGGGACTTGTAGCCCATACTGGGTACCTTGCGGTCCCAGTGTGCAAGAGGGAGCCCAATGATGACGCATGTCACCTTAGGGTGAGTGAGGGTTCTCGTCTTAACACATGTGCGTCCGTCCCTCCACTTTCACAGCTGACACTGTGTGAGGTTGACACAGCAGTCGGGCTTATCCCAGAGTCAATGTGTAAAGCGTTTGCTTAACACTCACACCCACACCAGTGACACACTAGGCACACCACAAAAAGAGACACCACACAAGGTTAAATACAAATATCTCATATATTATATATAAAACACATAAACCACAATTAAATAAATCCCTTTGCCAGCTAGGTATTTGTCATGACATCACATAGATCATAAAGCACTTTGTCAACCAGGCAATTGTCTTGACACCACATAGATCTTAAATCACTTTGCCAACCATGCAATAGTCATAAAATCACAGTTAGTTTAAAGTAAACACTTATAGGTCGCACAGTTCATAAGAAGGCCACCACTGCACACACTAAGCAAATCTACATACATACATACATACATATAAACACATCAGAGCCTACAATGCAGGTTAGGTCATAGATAAATCATAGATGATGGGCATACTATGCCAGTCCTGGGAATGTGGGAAAAACAGCACACATCACAACATCAGGACAGAGGCATCAAGCAGTTAGGTAATGCACAACACAGCAGAAATACTCACAGCATATCCATATCATCATATGTTACCATAAATAACACTGGTCACAGCGCCTTTGCACTTCCATTACACCTGCTATGGTAGCGAGTGCATTTATGTAGGGCATAGAAACCTCTGGGCACCTCCTACATAGAGTACAGTAATCACTGCTCCCTGGCACGTAAGCTTCTCGGCCAGCTGCCCACCTACAACAGTAACTACTGTAGTTTTAGGATGTTTTCCTAATGTGTGGCCAAGTCCACAGCGGGCACCCCGTCACGGGCTCGTCCAACAATGGGCACCAATGAACAATTGTACCCCCTCCCCAAAAGGTACATTACTAAGGTGACCAACTGGCATAGGTGCAAATTCAGGTCAGTGAGTGTAAAAATTCAGGACAAAGGGACAAAATTCAGGACGAAAATTCAGGACAAATGGTCAAAATTAAGGACAAAAGTTAAGTTTTACAGACACATTAGAGGTGGTTGCGCAATAGTATATAAGTAAGTAAATAGACAACCATCTAAGTACAAGTCAAAATAAGTTTATATTAGGTTGAGACAATCGTACACTTCACTGTTTTTCAGTATGGCTGCAGCTTGCTACCTTAGACAATTCGAAATTCGCATCTCGTTCCAGCAGCTACATTAGTCACCAGACAATGGTGAACTACACCTGAATATAAGTGAGGCCGCTTTTATTGTTAATAGAAAGCTACTGGATATACAAGGAACTTTGCAGTGCCAGCCCCCAGTAACAAAACCACTCCCCCCCCCCCCCCCCTTTCCAGCCTCCCAGGGAAACACCCGATGCCCGGTCTGGCCAGTCCTGCCTTATTACCCCCCTTCAATGGAGCCCCTCATCTTCACTTAGACCGTCTCTCATGTGTCTTTAATTTCTCTTATAGTGTTACTCACCCCAATTATGCAGGGCAGGGTGTCGGAGTGTGTTACATCACACACATTATATAGAGACAATGACTCATATTAACGTGAAAGTCAATGTATCGGGAATGGTATTTAAGATAATGGGTGCTACAAGGTGTAAACATTCTTTTATCTATCATTCAGTCTTTCACCATTCATTCTGTCCTTCCATTTATGTGCCCATTAATATCCAAACATATTCAGCCATTTGCAAACCTATCCACCATATATCTTTCCATCCATCCTTTCACTCATCAATCCCTCCATCCACCCTTTCACTCATCCATCCATTATTCATCTACCCACCCTTTCACCCCATCCATTCGTACAGTCATCCATCCACTCTTCCACCAATCCATCTATTCACTCATCCATCGAGCCATTTACACTTTCACCCATCCATTCGCTTACTCATCCATCCACCCAGTCACTTATCCTCCCACCCATTCACCCTTTAAGTCATTCATCCTCCCTTTCTCTCTCCATCCCCCTTTCACTTATCCATCCATCCACCCACTCACGCACCCATCTACTCATCCATTCATTAATTCCATCCATTGATCCTATAACTCACCCATCCTTTCACTCATCCATCCTTTTTCTCATCCATGTACCCTTTCACTTCTTCACTCATCTATCCATCCTTTGATCAACTTCCCCTCTTTCACTCATCCATCCATTCACCCTTTCACTTATCAGTTCAATCTATCCATCCTTTCACTTATCCATCCACCCACCCATTTACTCGCCCATCATCTAAGCTTTCACTAGTCCATCCTTTCACACACCCATCCACCCTTTTACCCATGCATCTACCCTTCCACCTATACATCCATCTATTTACCTTTTCTCTCATCCATACTCCCACTCATTCACTCATCCGACCACCCTTTCTTGTATTATCTATCCATTCCCCCTTTCATTCATCCATTCATCCTTTCAGTAATTCATCCAGGCATTCACACATTCCTTCACTTATTTACTCACCCACCTTTTCACATTATGAGCTGAGCCTTTGTAGAGTTGCAGACAGAAGAGGCCCATCAAGAAAGAACTTCACCCTGCTGTAGTACCAGGGCTTTAAGTGGTGTAAAGAAAACTGGGGGGTCTCTTCAAAGGGGGTGTTTGATATAAGGGCGTGGTTTAAAACACTTAGGCTAAAAATCAGCGCTTAGCATAGTGTTCCGCCCGACTGGTATTATGTTGTTTATGTAATTGCATCCAGATATATAATACAGCAAGTATCATTACACCAACAACAAGCCAGGACTATTGGCTTTGTCAATGGTTGTTAGTTGCTTAAAATAAAAAAGCAGCAACCATGGCTTTGTTGAATATAATATTGAAAATACTTCAGTTCAAAAATAATGAGACAGTGAAAGAACAATAACCTGTTCTTTTTAACTCATTTTACAGGTTTCTTTATATAAACTGTTTTCTAACGTTGCTAAAGTTGCAGCATCAGCGTTTTACCTTTTATCTAACAGAATGCCCTGCTGTACACTGAGGCAGGAGGAGACCGCCAAATGCTTTACCAGCCCAGACTGCCCCATTGACATTCTGTATGTGGCAATCAGCCGCGTACAGAAAGACAATGGGCAGGGACGGGCTGCTCTTGTGTTCAAGGAGGAGCACGAGGTGCCCCATCAGGGAGGTGAGGCCTCTCACAGGGGAGCAGTGCTGCTCCTTGTGATGGCCAAAATATCAGACAAAAGGCGTCTGTAAAAGGGATCCTCATGGACAACAGACGTGAGGTCCAAATTACGGACTGTCCGTGAAATTTACGGACGGTTGGTCACCCTATACATTACCCACAGGGGAGCGCACCCTTCCCTGGCAGACTCCATGGGAAGCAGGGCACTACAAGGTAGTGGCCGGCGAGCAAACACATGTCATCTGTTCAACTCTCCCGGGCACCTCTAACAAAGTTTAGGCAGTGCAGCCCCACAATACTGTCACCACAGGGAGGGGGGAGCACCCACTCAGAAAGCAATCAAGTGGGGAGACCTTGCAAAGTCACCCGCGTTGGGAGGTTGTCAAAAGTGTGGCAGCTGCCCACATTTCTCCCAGCAACAATGGAGGGTTGCCCAGGACAGTACCTCTCACAGTAGCAGCAGCCTGCCTCCCTGGGGATCTCTTGTCGGTGAGGACGAGTCTGACTCATGGAACTCCGCTGTCCCGTGATACCTGGCAAGACGGACCTGTAGCAAGATGGCCAACTGTGGAGGCAGTGTTGTCGTCTCCCAGGTTGTCAGTCAGGGCCCACAGCACCCAAATCCAAGCTTCTTCTGGGTGCAGGTCCCGGCAATGCGGGTGCCGTGAGACTCCTTTATGTTGCTGCGCTACGTTTCACGAACAGCAACGCTACTCCAGCCCAGCGGGGCAGCCTGGCAACATCAAAGGGAGCACCTGGCCGAGAATCAGCATGCACCACCCGCTGCTGCAAAAATTGTCGGGATCTCCCGACAGGTGCCTGCTCACCAGGGCACTAGTTACAAGGAGAAAAGGGAATTTGAGTGCTTTCAAGTTCCACACTCAATCCCCAGCATCTCCTGATACCGTAACTATATAAAGAACTGCTGGCAGGGCCGACCCAGAAGCGCTCAGTACGCGCTGATGCCTGCAAGTAGGAAACACCTGCTGCTTCCAAAATCACAAGCCTTAAATAGAACTAAGGGACGGAGTCACCCAGTCCTTTGAGAACAGTGGGGGAACCAACAACATGGCATGGGCAGGCCAACACAAAGGCATCTGTAGCAACAGTGGCAGTGCTTCACATTGACCAAGGGTTGGGTACACCTTAGCGTGTGTAGACCGCCCTGGTCATTCTCACTGGTCCTGATGAAAACCTGGAATTCTCCACCTACAGGTTGAAACATGTAGACCGTTTTTTAAGTCACCTTTTTTCACTTACAGATACCGAATGTCAATCGTACCTAACACGGTATCGAGTGAATTCATTTTTAATAATGTTCAGTTGCTCTGGAATAAATAGTTCTCATCAAGGAGTTAAAACTGGCCAATTTTTAATTCACTCACTTTTTTCACTCAATCACAAAATACCTGCTCAACTGTAATCAGGTGTCGCAGCACACCCGAACGGCACTCGGCTGTTTGGTTGGGACAGGATGATGAAGCATGTGACCAACTAGGTTGGTGAGTGAAGGGTCTTCTTAAAAAAGGAGAATTTTTCCTTTTTTTGTGTGCACCTCCTGTCTGACTTCAGAGACATTGCCATGTCTCCAGGGTGTACCACTTCAATTGTTTTGACTAGACTTCTCTAGGGGGACCAGGGGTATTCCCGCCTAAAAAGCCTTTCTCTCTACTTTGTTCTCTATTGATTGAGGCAGCGCACAGCTGCAAGAGTTTCTTGCATTTGACGTTATTTGGAACACTGTCAAACCATGGGTGAGAACCAAGGCCTATCTTACTCCAGCGAGGAGGTGGATGGATTCCTGGGAGACCCTCCCCTTTTTGCTGATGCAAGCATAGCACAGACCATCTCACAGACTACAGATTGGGAGAAGCTGTCGGAAATGAAAAGAAACAGGATCGGAACGATTCTGCATGGGACTATAATGAAGGAGTACCTGAGGAATAACATGGCACCTAAAGGCATGCTGGTCACGAATGCCCCACAAATCTTTTTGAATGACCCTGTATTTAGAAAGGACTGGGCACAGATGGCGTGGCATTCCTTGCATGATTGGATAGTGCTGATTATAACAACAGTGCTAAGATTCTCAGAGACAATGTTGATCGAGATCCAGCTCACAGAAAGCCATATAAAAACCACCATCACAGGCTATAAGAAAAGACTCGACGAACTGAATAAAGAGATCAACGAGTATAAAGAAAATCTAACACACCAGAAAGTACAACAAGCATTTGCAATGCAATAGTTATCGCATTAATTAAGTTTGAGCTATTAGCATTGCTAAATATTGGAACACCAATTGCAACAAAAGTCTATAAATAGTAGGCCACAAAAATATGTATTTATTTTTGTTGCAATGGTGGCATGCTGCGCTTTAGATGAACATGTTTAAAAGTAAAGTGCTCCATACTGCGATTGCTACAGTAGTTAATTGTGGATGTGTTAACAATGATGTGTGCACTGATGGCTGGTGGTGTGTGTGCCTGTAGAAATTGTGCACGGATGGCTGGTGGTGTGTATGCCTGGTGGAAGGGTGCACTGCTTGCTCGTGGTGTGTGTGCCTGGTGGAAGTGAGCACTGACGGCTTGTGGTGTGTGTGCCTGGTAAAAGCATGCACTGATGGCTGGTGGTGTGTGACTGGTGAAAGCGTGCACTGATGGCTGGTGGTGTTTGTGCCTGGCGAAAGCATGCACTGATGGCTGGTGGTGTTTGTGCCCGGTGAAAGCGTGCACTGATGACTGATGGTGTCTGTGTCTGGTAAAAGTGTGCACTGACGGTGTGGTTGTGTGTGTGTCTGGTTGTGTGTTTGGTTGTGGCTGTATGTGTGGTTGTGTGTGTGGTTGTGTGTGTGGTTGTGTGTGTCTGTGATTGCATGTGTGGGTGTGGTTGTGTGTGTGTGGGGTTGTGTATGTGGTTATGTGTGTGGTTGTGTGAAGTTGTGTGTGTGTGGTTGTGTTTGTGGTTGTATGTGGTGGTTGTGTGTGTTGTGTTGTGTTTGTGGTTGTGTGTGTGTGTGTGTGGCTGTGTGTGTGCTTTTGTGTGTGCTTGTGGTTGTGTGTGTGGTTGTGTGTGTGTGTTGTGGGTGTGTGTGGTTGTGTGTGTGGTGTGTGTGTGGTTGTGTGAGTGTGTGGTTGTATGTGTGGTTGTGTGTGTTTGGTTGTATGGGTGGTTGTGTGTGTGGTTGTGTGTGTGTGGTTGTGTGTGAGTGGGGGGTTGAGTTTGTGGTTGTGTGTGTGTGGTTGTGTGTGTGTGTTGTTGTGGTTGTGTGTATGGTTGTAGTTGTGTGCTTGTGTGTGGTTGTGTGTGTGGTTGTGGTTGTGTATGGTTGTGTGTGCGTGTGTGTGTGTGTGGTTGAGTGTGTGTGTGTGTGTGTGTGTGTGTGTGTGTGTGTGTGTGTGTGTGTGTGTGTGGTTGTGGTTATGTGTGCGGTTGTGTTGTGTGTGTGTGTGGTTGTGGTTGTGTGTGTGGTTGTGTGTGGTTGTGTGTGTGGTTGTAGTTGTGTTTGTAATTTTGTGTGTAGTTTTCTTGTTGTGCGTGGGTGTGGTTGTGTGGGTGGTTGTGTGTGGGTGGTTGTGTTTGGTTTTGTGGTTGTGTGTGTGGTTGTGGTTGTGTGTGATTGTGGTTGTGTGTGTGGTTGTGTGTATGTGTTTGTCTGTGTGTTTGTGGTTGTGGGTGTGTGGTTGTGTGGTTGTATGTGTGTGTGTGTGGTTGTGTGTGGTTGTGTGTGTGTGGTTGTGTGTGGTTGGGTGTGTGGTTGTATGTGTGTGTGGTTGGGTATCTTTGTATGTGTGTGTGGTTGAGTGTGTGTGCGTGTTTGGTTGTGTGTGTGTGTGTGGTTGTGGTTATGTGTGTGGTTGTGTTGTGTGTGTGTGTGGTTGTGGTTGTGTGTGTGGTTGTGCATGGGGTTGGGTGTGTAGTTGTGTGTGGTTGTGTGTGTGGTTGTACTTGTGTTTGTGATTTTGTGTGTAGTTCTCTGTGTGTGTGGTTGTGGTTGTGTGTGTGTGTTGTTGTGTGGTTGGATGTGGTTGTGGTTGTGTGTGTGTGGTTGGGTGTGTGGTTGTGTGTGTGTGTGTGGTTGGGTATTTTTGTATGTGTGTGTGAGTGTGGCTGTGTGTGTGTATGGTTGTGTGTGTGGTTGAGTGGTTGTGTGTGATTGTGTGTGGTTGTGTGTGTGGCTGTGAGTGTGTGGTTGTGTGTGTGGTTATGTCTGTGGTTGTGGTTGTGTGTGTGGGTAGTTGTGTGTGTGTGTTTGTGTGTGTGTTTTTGTGTGTGGTTGTGGTTCTGTGTGTTGTGTGTGTGTGTGGTTGTGTGTGTGGTTGTGTGGGTGTGTGGTTGTGTGTGTGTGTGTGTGTGTGTGCTGTGTTTGTGGTTGTGTATGGTTGTCTGGTTGTGTGTGTGTGTGTGTGATTGTGTGTGGTTGTATGTGTGGTTGTGTGTGTGGTTGTATGTGTGGTTGTGTGTGGTTTTGTGTGTGGTTTTGCGTGTGGTTGTGTGTGTGATTGGGTGTCTGGTTGTGTGTGTGTGTGTGGTTGTGTGTGTTTGTGGTTGTGTGTGTGGTTGTGTGTGTTGTGGTTGTGTGTGTTGTTGTGTGTGGTTGACTGTGGTTGTGTGTGTGTGTGGTTGTGTGCTTTGTTTGTGTTTGGGTGGTAGTGTGTGGTTTTGTGTGTGTGGTTGTCTGTGTGGTTGTGCGTGTGGTTGTGGTTGTGTGTGGTTGTGTGTTTGGTTGTGTGTGTGTGGTTGTGGTTGTGTGTGTGTGGTTGTGTGTGGGGTTGTGTGCGTGGTTGTGTGTGTGATTTTGTGGTTGTTGTGTGTGTGTGTGGCTGTAGGTGTGGTTGTGTGTGTGTGGTTGTGTGTATGTGTGTGGTTGCGTGTATGTGTGTGGTTGTGTATGTGGTTGTGTGTGTGGTTTTGTGTGTGGGTGTGTGTGTGGTTGTGTTTGTGGTTGTGGTTGTGTGTGTGTGGTTGTGGTTGTGTGTGTGTGGTTGTGTATGTGGTTGTGTGTGTGGTTGTGTGTTTGTGGTTTTGTGTATTTGTGTGTGTGGTTGTGTGTGGCTGTGTGGTTGTGGTTGTGTGTGTGTTTGTGTGGTTGTGTGTGGTTGTGTATGTGTGTGTGTTTGTGTGGTTGTGTGTGGTTGTGTATGTGGTTGTGTGTGTGGTTGTGTGGTTGTGCATGTGATTGTGGTTGTCTGTGTGGTTGTGTGTGGTTGTGTGTGGCATTGTGTTTGTGGGTGTGTTTGTGTGGTTGTGTGTGGCTGTGGTTGTGTGTGTGTGTGTGGTTGTGTGTGTGTGTATGTGTGTGGTTGTGGGGGTGTGGTTGTGGTTCTGTGTGTGTAGTTGTATGTGTGGTTGTGTGTGTGTGTGGGTGTGTGTATGGTTGTGGTGTGGCTGTGTGTGTGGTTTTGTGTGTGGTTGTAGTTGTGTGTGTGAGAGTAATACTAAAAGCATCTCGAAATAAAGGAACACAAACTTTGAGTTTGTGGAAAGAGAAAGCATGTTGTAAGTCAAATGGGCAGCAGCAAAGTATTAAGACAACATGTTCTTTGATGTTTGCTGTTCTTTGAAGGAGAACATCAAAGGGGTGCCGCGAAAGTGATCGCAGGCGAACCTCAAAGGAGCGTTGCTAAAGTGATCGCGGGCGAAAGTGATCTCGGGTGCTTAATGAGTATGATGAGGTTTGCCATTTGGCACCTCAGCTCCTAAGCGCGCGCCCGTGCACATGCATTATAGCTCTAGGCTGGCCAGGCTGGCCTTGGTAGCATTTTTTGAGCCCTCACTAAATGTCTCGCCAGACCAGCGCATGCGCTGGGTCAGGTGAGACCTAAACATTCCAAAAGGATTTGAAAAGGTTTTCCTATAATAAGACCTATCCTTATTCAGACCCGGAGTTCACCCCTCCTGCCAAATCAGATCGGGACTCAGATGTCTCTAGTAATGACTCCACTGCCAGCAGTAGCTCAAGCACAGGGAGTGGTAGACAAAGACAGAGAGGAAGGAACAGGACACCAGAATAACTGGCCGAATTACAATACACCGATGATGCCTGGTTTTCAGGGCCACTTCAACCAACCACAACAATACTCTATGTATGGTTGACAACCACCCTTCCCGCCAGCTCTATTCCCACCAAACACTTTTAGGCCACCTTTTTTAGGCAGGGGCAGAAGAGGAAGGGGCAGAAGAAAGGGGATGAACCAAGTTCACTGGGAAGAGGAGGATCCAGTAGGCAGCTTCACACGGAGCAAGACACGGGACCCTCAAGCCGGGACGAGCAACAGCAGAGTCTAGTTACCAATCTTGCAACCAGACAATTATCACCAAGTGAAGAAAGAGCCCTGAACAAATGCTTAGGCTTCGTTCCCACAGCAACATTGGATAAATTCCATCTCCACAGTGAACTTTCCATTTTTTTCAGAAAACTAAGACTAAAAGCTTTCTTTGAGAAACAAGGAGAAAAGGCCCCTACCAAAGATCCTAATGAGACTGGACTCCGTATGAAATCCACTTTTACACCGCCTCCACATACCATCCCTGTGGAGGTGGCATTTTTTGAACAAGCAGTGTTCAATGATATTGAACGTTTAGATCAGAAAGAACCTTTCCAAAATATGAGTAGAGAGGACAGGAATGCCTTGGAGAGCTTGAGGAAATGTGACAGCATTGCCATAAAGCAGACGGACAAAGGAGGTGGGGTAGTGGTGCAGGAGAAAGAAACCTATTGGGCTGAATGCAACAGACTACTATCAGACGAGAGGAATTATCGCTGACTTACATCCAACCTCACTATGGATTTGAAGGAAGAAATAAAATCCCTAGCAGATCAAGCGGAATCCATGGGTCAGATTTCCAAACAAGAGGCGGATTTTTTGTAAACAGTGAGGGCAAAATACCTTATTTTTACACACAACCCAAAATGCACAAGAACAAAATCCCACCACCAGGCCGACCAATTGTGTCCAATATAGGGTCCCTTTTAGAACCTTTGTCACGGTTTTGCGACTTCTTTCTAAAAGCACTCGTACAACAAACCTCTACATATCTACAAGACACGAACAGCCTATTGAAGCTTCTCGGTGGTCTGAGTGGATGAAAATACTACACTGGTAAGCTTTGACATCGAGAGCCAGTATACCAGCATCCCCCAGGACGACACATTGGAAGTCCTTAAGAGAGCCCTGGATGAGGCTGACTGGACATTTAGGACACTGATGGCTTTCATCCTCGAATGTGCCAGACTTGCTCTCAAAAAGAACTACTTTGAGTTCGAGGGTACCCTATACCTACAGACAGGGGGTACATCAATGGGGAACACCTTCGCTCCTAGTGTGGCACAACTCTACTTCTTCGATTTCGAGAAGAAATTCATCCTCAATGAACAGAACCCGTTCAGCCCCTATATCACCTTCTGGAAGAGATACATTGATGATGTCCTTGCCATTTGGCAGGGACCGGACGATGTCCTTTCAGACTTTATCACATGGATTAACACTTGTGATTGGAATCTGAGGTTTACACACACCAAGGATACAAACACCATGATCTTCCTGGATGTTGTCATCAGCAAAGAAAATGGGTGATTAGAAACCAAAACCCATCATAAACCTACGGCCAAGAACAATCTACTAACATTTTCAAGCTTTCATCCTAGACCACTGAGGGAGAACTTGCCTTATGGCCAATATCTCAGGCTACGTTGGAACTGCAGTAAGATCACAGACTACAATAGTCAAGCAAATTACCTCACGAAGAAACTGTCTGACAGCGGTTACCCTGAAAGTATTCTAACCAAATGCCAGAGAAGGGCACGGAATCAACCTAGAGAGGTGCTTCTGGAAGACAATGCATGGCCTGAAGAAGAAATTCCACTCACCTGTGTGATGACTTACAGCACGACATCTAATCAAATCACAAGGGCCATTAACAAACATCGGGCCATTATCAACACAGGGAACCTGCATTGGCAAAAACCTCTTTTTCCTTCAAGAAAATGAGAAGCATAAAGGACTCTGTAGTGAGGGAAACGGGTCCTGAAACCCCAGCCACTGTCCTTAATGCCTGGGGCCTACCAAACATTGTGGGACACTAGCAATGTGGGAACTGCAGCGTATGCCATTTAACCAATAATTCAAAAACTCTATCATTGGAACCGAAAAAAGTGTGGACTCTGCAGACCCACACGAACTGTAACAGCACCAACGTGGTTTATATGATCAAATCTCCCTGCGACCTGCAGTATATGCAGGAAAGTCAAACAGAGGACCTGCGAACATCGTAGCATGATCTGGTGCAAAAAAACAACAACAAGACTAACTGAGCCTTTTCTTCAAAATAATCACACCCCCAATGACATGCGATGGGTTTTAAGCTGGCAATGACTATTACCCAGCATCAGTTGTCCCTACAGGGAGTACCAGGCGTATAGTTACACCCTAGGAGTAAGGAAAAAGAAAAGTTATTTAGAGAGGACTGAGTTCCAAGGAGTGTTATCATTCAGCCCAATTCTGTGCGTGGAAAGTCTGTATATCCATCGTTGTTCCTTCTCGATTAAACTTTGCTGTAGTCTTTTCCCTGATTTTATTTGTTCGATGACTGTCCATCGCATGTCATTGGGGTGTGATTATTTTGAAGAAAATGCTCAGTTAGTCTTGTTGTTGTTCTGTTGATGTTGTTGTGCATGTGTCTATTTGTTTGTCTGTTTATCTTTACAGATCACTCTCTTTCAAGAATTGAGAACGGGAACACCCAACTGTGAGTAGACGGTTGGGCTTCACAGTGACCACAGGTTGGGTACACCTTAGGGTGTGTAGGCCGCCCTGGTCATTCTCACTGGTCCTGATGAAAACCTGGAATTCTCCATCTAGAGGTTGAAACATGTAGACCGTTTTTTAAGTCAGTTTTATTGTTCAGTTGCTCCAGAATAAATAGTTCCTGTCAAGGAGTTAAAACTGGCCAATTTTTCATTAACTCACTTTTTTCGCTCAATCACAAAATACCCGCTTCACTGTAATCAGGTGTCACAGCACACCCGAACGGCACTTGGCTGTTTGCGTGGGACCCCGATGATGAAGCATGTCACCAACTAGGTTGGTGAGTGAGGGGTCTTCTTAAACAAGGAAAATTTTCCTTTTTTTGTGTGCACCTCCTGTCTGACTTCAGAGACATTGACATGTCTCCAGTGTGTACCCCTTTTATTGTTTTGACTAGACTTCTCTAAGGGGACCAGGGGTATTCCCGCCTAAATACCCTTTCTCTCTACCTTGTTCTCTAGTGCTTCTCTCCCCCCAGCATGTCAGCACTCCAAGCAATCAAGTGAAATTACGGGTTCTCCTGGCAGTTTTTAGAGCCTGCAGCCTCTGGTTACAAGTACCACAAAGTGTCTAAAATTATGGGGTCACATCCCCTGTACTTATATCCACAAAGACTTTGTTCTGGGGGCACTTCAAGCAATTGTAGAAGTGCAAAACACCCCCATTCAATCCCCAGCCCTGGCTACAAACACACTACAGGGGACAGAGACAGAATTGTGAAAGGCAGGCACAGCCCTATTCAGGTGAAGATGACAACTCCTCCCACCACTATAAATGTAGACCAGGTCTACAGCCTGGCTATGAGTCACCCAGGAAAGGCAGGGCACACCTCAAATCCCTCTTGTGAAGTTCTAGAGTGAATGAACTTCTGCAGCTTCTGTCAGTCTAAACTAGAAGGTGAATACACAAGGCAGGGCACAAAGAGTCATAAACAAACAGAAATTCCCGCTTCTAAAAGTGGCATTTCTTAAAGAGTAATAACAAATCCATTTTCACCAATAAGCGTTATTTATTTCCACTATTCCAAACACATCAAACATGGCACACTACCCTTTTCATATCAGAAATTACCACTGAAACACATATCAGGGAATTTTCAATGCAAACCTATGAGAGAAGTAGCCTCACGCCAGGGAGAAACTAAACAGGATGTTTGCCACTACCAGGACATGCCACATGTTAGACCTGGCATCTTTGGTGTAGTTTCCCCTGTCTTTTTGCCTCTGCCTCCTGTATTTTTGACGCAGTGCTGGATTTCGTTTTTGCTGGTTTAGATGCTTTGGGCACTTTGCCACTGTTGAACAGAGTCAAAGTGCAAGTGCTCCCTGTGTAAATTGTTATTGTAATTGGTTATCCATGATTGGCATATTTGTATCAAAGTAGTCCCTAGTAAAGCGCACTGAGTGTGCCAGGGCTGGTGATACAAATGCTACTTGGGGGGCTGCAGCATTGATTGTGCCACCCACATGAGTAGCTCTAAAATGGTATCTCAGGCCTGCCACCGCAGTGCCTGTGGGCAGTCTGTGAACTGCTGTGTCCCCCTGGTCAGTGTCACCACTGACCAGGCCTAACCCTTCCCTTTCTGTACACATTGGTCACCCCTATGGAATGCCCAAGGTACCCCCTTGGGCGGGGTGCATTGTATGTGAAAGGTAGAGCATGTGCTAGTGCAGGTGACATGCTCTGGTAGTGAATTACAGCCATTTTTGTTATTCACTATTGTAAGGCTATCTTGCCATTATGCTATCATGGGGAATGCTGGCTACAGTGGTTACCTGCATATCTTCCGATAGGAGAAAGGAATCACTGACACAATATCGATGTCAAAAATATTGATATACAAAAATATCGAGTTAAAAATATAGAATGCCAAAATATTGACTTCCTACCTCCAACCAGGTAAGTACAAAAATATTGAATCAAAAATATCAATGTAAAAAATATAGATAGTCAAAATATCAACTTTTTTAAATAGTTAAAAGTAATTTAAAATGAATAAAATAAAAAATATAACTAACTTAAAAATACTTAAATAACATTAAAACGAATAGATAATTAATATAATAAAAAAAACATTATACATATATATATATACATATATATATAAACATAGTATTAATAATAAAATATACAATATATTTACCATAGGATAGCGAGAGGGTTATATTTACTATTACCACTCCAGTGAGTGAAACAGTAGAAAAAACATTGGATAGCGTAGCAGTAAACATTACTATTCCCACTCCAGTGAGTGCAACAGTAGGGAAAGCATTGGATAGCGTAGGGGTAAAAATGACTATTCCCACTCCAGAGAGTGTAACAGTAGGGAGAGCTTTGGATAGCGTAGGGGTAAAAATTACTATTCCCACTCCAAAGAGTGCAACAGTAGGGAAAGCGTTGGATAGCGTAGGGATAACAATTACTATTCCCACTCCACAGAGTGCAACAGTAGGGAAAGCATTGGATAGCGTAGGCATAAATATTACTATTCCCACTCCAGAGAGTGCAACAGTAGGGAAAGCGTTGGATAGAGGGAGGGTAAAAATTACTATTCCCACTCCAGTGAGTGCAACAGTAGGAAAAGCGTTGGATAGCGTAGAGGTTAAAATTACTATTCCCACTCCAATGAGTGCAACAGTAGGGAAAGCATTGGATAGCGGGAGAGTAAAAATTACTATTCCCACTCCAATGAGTGCAACAGTAGGGAAAACGTTGATAGCGTAGTGGTAAAAATTACTATTCCCACTCCAGAGAGTGCAACAGTAGGGAAAGCGCTGGATAGCGTAGGGGTTAAAATTACTATTCCCACTCCAGAGAGTGCAACAGTAGGGAAAGCATTGGATAGCGTAGGGATAAAAATTACTATTCCCACTCCAATGAGTGCAACAGTAGGGAAAGTGTTGGATAGCGTTGGGGTAAAAATTACTATTCCCACTCCAGAGAGTGCAACAGTAGGGAACGTAAATACTTCATATATGAATGAAAATTAATTAAATATTAATACCAATTAATTTTTTTTCAAATAATTATTAGTTTTTTATAATAAATTAATTAATTTCAACAAAAATAACCAATACATAAATTAAAAAATGTCATTATTTATAATTAAATTACTTCCCACCCTATTCCCCTATAAACCCACAACCCACTACTGAATAGAAATTAACACCATTAACATGATTAACAGTTAATCAATTAATTAAAATTGATTACCAATTATATTTAAATTACTTACCAATTATTAGTTAATTACCAATTAATTAAAATTAATTACCAATTACATTTTAATTAGTTACCAATTAATAATTAATGAAAAATGTATTCAAAATAAATACCAATAAATAAATTAACATATGTATTTCATTTTAATTAAATTACTTCCCACCCTATTCCCCTATAAACCCACAATCCGCTACAGAAAATAAAATAATGTAATTAACATAATTATCAATTAATCAATTAATTAAAATGAATTACCAATTACATTTTAATTAATTACCAATTAATAATTATTAACAATAATTCAAAATAAATGCCAATAAATAAATTAACATATTTAATGAGTGCAACAGTAGGGAAAGCGTTGGATAGTGTTGGGGTAAAAATTACTATTCCCACTCCAGAGAGTGCAACAATAGGGAACGTAAATACTTCATATATGAATGGAAATTAATTAAATATTAATACCAATTAATTTGTTTTTAAAATAAATATTCGTTTTTTATAATAAATTAATTATTTTAACAAAAATAACCAACAAATAAATTTAAAAATGTCATTATTCATTATTAAATTACTTCCCACCCTATTCCCCTATAAACCCACCACCCGCTACTGATTTATATTACGCAAAAATAAAATACCATAAAATTAATTAATTAAAATAAATTATAAAATAAATATACACTTTTCACACATATAGTAACATAAAAAACACTTTAAAAAATTGATATTAACTTACTTACCTCTAGTTCGATGTTTTTGTTTTCAATATTCTGTCCATTCAATATTTTGTCCATTCTATATTTTGGAATCGATATTAATGCTATTCTAGTCGATATTTTTGTAGTCTATATTCTGTTGAGTCGATATTGTGTCCATTCTATATTTCTGAATCGATATTAATGTAATTCGAAATAAAAAACTTGATATTTTGACTGTATACCAGGAGAAAGATAGGACATAAAAGTCTGGTACCCCTGAACTCAGAATTTAATAACACATCTTTTAGGAAAGGTGTTTTTTAAATCCTGTGTTTGAGAACAGCAGTTTTAGAAAGTGGCAGTTTTCTTGTCTGACCTTTCGTGTACCTTGGCCTTTTTGTGAATTGACTGTCTGGTATGAGAGTGGTGGGAGGGGGTAGCACCTGGGCCTGAATAGGGCTGTGCCTGCCTTACACAATGCTGGCTCCACCTCCTACTGGGCGGCTGACGGAAAGGAGAGGCCAGGAAAACAAAATGCTCAAGGAACACCCAAAACTGGTTCAGACCGGGCTCAGAGCCCTCCCACACAAAGGGAACAAAGACTTTTAGGGGTATAAGTACAGGACCCCAGACTACAGAAAATTAGATCATCGTGGAATCAAGAAGGAACCTTTGCCAAGGAGAAAGCAGGAAGACTGAAGAAGGAAGACTGTCCTGCAGTTGCTTTCTGGACCGACCTGCAGTTGCTCTGCTGCCAAGGAGAGGGGAAGGACTTTGCTTTGTGCTGTGTCCCCTTGCTTGAAGGAATCTCCAAGGGTCTGAAGAAGAGCTGGCTCCCTGTTAAGAAGTCGCAGGAACAAAAGGGCTTCACCCCCCAACTTCTCTGAACTCTACTGAGAGAGTTCTGTCCTTCCTAGAGTGCTTAGGCCAGTTGTGGTGCCTCTGGAAGTTGTCCTTGTCCTTGTACAGAAAATTAGATCATTGTGGAATCAAGAAGGAACCTTTGCCAAGGAGAAAGCAGGAAGACTGAAGAAGGAAGACTGTCCTGCAGTTGCTTTCTGGACCGACCTGCAATTGCTCTGCTGCCAAGGAGAGGGGAAGGACTTTGCTTTGTGCTGTGTCCCCTTGCTTGAAGGAATCTCCAAGGGTCTGAAGAAGAGCTGGCTCCCTGTTAAGAAGTCGCAGGAACAAAAGGGCTTCACCCCCCAACTTCTCTGAACTCTACTGAGAGAGTTCTGTCCTTCCTAGAGTGCTTAGGCCAGTTGTGGTGCCTCTGGAAGTTGTCCTTGTGCTTGGAAGCTGGAAACCAAGATTTTAAAGACTTTCTGCAAGTTTTAACGCATCACTCGCTTGCGAAGCGCACCCCCGTCAGTGCGAGGAAATTCCCACCGCCGCAAAGGCCGAGATCGTCGCAGTACCTGTTGCCACAGCCAAAATCGTTGCATCCTTTGCTTGCAGGACGCACCAGACCGGTGGGGGAAGATTACCATTGCTGCCAGTATCGTCTCAGAGCCTGTCATCACTGGGGAAGATTATCGCACAGCTTGCTTGCAGACCCCATCACGCCGCTGCGAGAGTCGTCGCAGAGCCATCGCATCGAGGGGCCGCGAGAGGAGAAGGTTGACGCTAAGCCGCGCATCGTCGCCGCACCAGAGAACGTCGCCGCCCCAAGGATCGTCGCATCGTACCTTTTGCGAGCTGCTTCCACCGAAACCTTTGCACCAGAATCCACACAAGGAATCACATCCCACTCCATACAGACCGGAGTCACCACAACACGCCCGCTGCGTCCAGCGGGGTTGTCGCATCGCCTCCCCAGGGTCTCAGGAGTGACGCGTCGCTTGCTTTTCAACGCTGCAGCTTTCACTTGGTACTTTTGCCGTATCTAAAGGTACTGTTGGCTAAAACGTGACGCAACTGGGGACTATTTTAACGTAACCTTAAGAACTCATTTGAAACCATATTCTTGAACTGTGTATGTTGGATTTTTGTCATTTTGGTCTTGTGTAGTTTAGATTAAAACACATTTATTTTTCTAAACTGTTGTGGAGTCAGTTTGTGGTGTTTTCACTGTGTTACTGTGAGTGTTGGTACAAATACTTTACACATTGCCTTTGATAAGCCTGACTGCTCGTGCCAAGCTACCAAGGGGGTGAGCAGGGGTTATCTACAGAGTGTATCCTTCTTACCTAGAAGCAAGGGCCTCTATTTGGACAGTGGTACCTCCCTCTGCCAACTAGAGACCCCCAGTTCTAACACCACACAACAAAGGCACATGTCCCACCTTGTTCCTACACAGCACCCTGTCCATAGGGCTACCTATACATAGTAAAAGGGGCGTTTGAGACTTGGCAAATACTTTAACTGCCATGTCACTGTGGCAGTAAACTGTGCATGCAGGCCTTGCAGTGGCAGATGCCTGAGACTGATTTGAAAGGCTATTTCTGTAGGTGGCACAGGCAGGTGCTGCAGGCCCTAGTAGCATTTAATGTATAGGCCCTGGGCATATGGGATACCACTGTACAAGGACTTACAGGTAAATTAAATATGCCAAACAGGTGTAGACCAATCTTATCAAGTATACAGGAGAGAGCACATGCACTTTAGCACTGATCAGCAGTGATAAAGTGCACAGAGTGATAAAACCAACAAGAACAGGTCAGAAAAAATACAGGAGGAAGGCAAAAAGTTCTGGGATAACCCTTCAAAATGGGCCAGGTCCAACAGCTATATAAATTGATATAAGTGTAATTATATAAGTATACCTGACTTTCCTACAAACCACACTTTTTTACATACACAGAGAGCTCTATTCAAAAACACATTTACATTACACTTATTTTTTAGAAACTTGTGTGTGCACCTTTGTTTGTTGCAGAATTTGGAGAAAAGGTTACAGCTTTGCTTCTTAGGACGTCTAGCTGCTCCTAGCAGGATGCTCAACTTGAATAAAAAGAATCAGTGATTGGCCCTTGAGAGAGCCACATACTTGGAAGCTTACGCTCCTGGTACAGTAAAGTGAACTTGAATGAGCATGAGTCCTTTGAATGTCTCCCTGTGTTAACATCAAAGACTATATAGAGATGGCGGCACTCGTGTTAGAAAATGTTCACCAGTGTGAATAATGTAGACTGAGTTGTAATCTTTTAGGGTGCCAGGAAATAGTCCCTTCCGGCCGGTGGGGACTCTTACTTGTACTGTGTCGGAATATGCATGCTTGGGTTAATTTCATTTTCTAGATCATATTGTACACCTCGTGGTTGCGAGCTCCCCTTCCTGATACTAGTATGTTTATTTGCAGATCTTTTGCTATCCCCTGACGAAGGGCCCCGCCCGAAATGCATAGGGATGATGCATTGATCAATGGATGTTATGAAAAAGCACAATTGACATATTGCTTCACAAATAAGTCACTATGATGAAATAATAAGTGACCCATCGATTAAATGAACTTTCAGAAAAAAAGGATTACGATTGACTACGCTTGTTTGTAATGTGTGAAACCTCATGATGATACCATAATTCAGGAGTTTATTCTCCCACCGGAGTGCCTTTGGAAACAGTGCAGGCAGTCCCTGCACTCCCTCATTTTTCCCTGTGTTAACATACAGCATCAGTACACAGTCTGGAAGATTCACTTGGGCAGAGTCACAAATAGCTGCCGGATTCAAGATCTGGATGTTTTCCAATCTATTACAGCATTTGTTTCATAGAAGCAAAAAGAAGGGGGAGAGGGCAAAACTGATGAAGGAGAGGGAAAAACAAGATAGGGAGTGAACAAAGGGCATGGGGGAGCAGAGAGGAGAGAAAGCAAAAGTACAGAGAAAGAGCAGATGAAATTTAGAAGGAGCACAAGTGATGGAGAGGGAGCAGAGGAGGTGGAGTGGAGTGGAGGAGATGGAGGCAACAAGTGATTGCAAAATGGAGAAGGAGCGGGTGGATTAAGATGGAAGTGAGAGAATGACCGCAGACTGTAGAAGTGGTCGTGTGCTCTCCTGCAACGTCTCACGCCTGCAGTACAATAAAGAAATGGTCACAGTAGCAACAATTTAACAAAATGAAAGAAATCATGGTATTAACAACACCGAAATGTGCAAATCCGCAATAACTGTAATTTAATTTCAAAGTATTGATAACTTCTTATAGACACAGTTGTTCATACATGTGGAACATGATTATATTTGCAACAATGGTGCTCTAGTGCTGGAAATAGAGGGTGGGAGTGTTCTGAATCAAAGTGAGTGAGTGAGGTAATCGATAGGGGAGAGGTAATGTGACATATATACATTTTATTTACATAGTGAAACCTGTCCAGCCTATAACAGGCCAAATATTCGAGTATATACACATAGCACTGTAAAGACACTGATAATGAATTTCAGTCGTCAGGGCTTGTATTATGAGAGGTAATAGTCAACATCTTCATCAGGACAGTGTGAAAGATCACCTAATCTGGCAACAGAACGAGAAATCAAGCTGTGAGGTCACGGTGAGTGGGCTCCAAAAGGTTCTGAACAGCGGAAAAATGTAAGGTCATGTGTACACATACGACCATCCGTAGTATGACAGTGGGTCAGGAGATCCCACAGAGTCAAAAGGGAATGCCGCAACCTACCGTCTACAATCCGCCTGATCACGCGCAACGCTCTGCGTTACTCTGGACGGAGGCAGGTTTACTGCGTAGGCAGTGCTTTAACTGGAAAGGTACTGTCCGGAACGGAGTACCTCCACTTGATTAATTTGAAAGGACTTGTACCCAGGGCTTTAAGTGGGCCGGGTCTCACCTGGTCTGAGCACCAGCAGTTTTTTAAAGGGGGGCCTTGAAACGGGTCTCTACCGGGCTCTGTTTTATGCCCTGGCACAGGCGGTTCATGTTTTTTCGAGCGTTGTAGGGGAAGGGAAATCCTTCAAAGAGAGTCATTTTCTCTCTGGATTTCCCTTCTCTTTTTGAAACTCAGGAGCAGCAACATTGTCGTGGTGTCACCAGGGCTTTACGTGCAAGCTTTTTCAATATTATATACAACTCATAGTTGCTGCTCATTTATCTTATGCAACTAACAACGATTGACAGAGCCAATAGTTCTGACTTGTTGTAGGTATGTTACTTGTTCTATTATATATCTGATGCAATGACAGAAACATCAAAATACCAGTTGGGCGGCACACTGCTGCAATACGTGTACTGGGAGAGTGCTCAGAAGCAAACAGGTACTCTAATTAGGGATCACTTGCACTCCTGTATTTCCATTTAAAGCATTGTCGGTAGGCATTGGAGGTATAAAGTCGGGTTCATGTGGGAGTGTGATGTAGTAAAGTATAGAGGGCTGAAGGGATGTAGGCAGTGCCGGTTTTACCGTTTGGGCGGTGGGGCGTTGCCCCACTAATTATTTTTGGGCAATTTACAACGATCACACGCACCTTCAAATCAACTTCAATCATCAATCAATCAATCAATCAAAGACATTTATAGAGCGCACTACTTACCCGTAGGGTCTCAAGGCGCTAAGGGGGGGGGGGGGTGCCGTTACTGCTCGAACAGCCAGGTCTTGAGCTTCTTCCTGAAGGAGAGGTGGTCTTGGGTTAGGCGCAGGTCGGTCGGGAGGGAGTTCCAGGTCTTGGCGGCAAGGTAGGAGAAGGACCTTCCTCCTGTTGTCGCTCTACGGATGCGTGGGACAGCGGCGAGGGCGTGGCTGGCTGATCGGAGGTGGCGTTTGGGGGCGTAGAAGTTGATTCGGTTGTTGAGGTAGCTCGGGCCTTGATCGTGAAGGGCTTTGTGTGCGTGGGTGAGGAGACAGAAGGTGATTCTTTTGTTGACGGGGAGCCAATGCAGGTCTCTCAGGTGTCCGGAGATGTGGCTGTTACGTGGGATGTCGAGGATGAGTCTGGCTGAGGCGTTCTGGATCCGCTGAAGTCTCTTCTGGAGCTTGGCGGTGGTTCCGGCGTAGAGGGCGTTGCCGTAGTCCAGTCGGCTGGTGACGAGGGCCTGGGTGACGGTCTTCCTGGTCTCCGTGGGGATCCACCAGAAGATCTTCCGTAGCATGCGCAGGGTGTTGAAGCATGCCGAGGAGACGGCGTTGACTTGCTTGGTCATGGAGAGGGAGGAGTCCAGGATGAAGCCCAGGTTGCGTGCGTGGTTAGTCGGTTTGGGTGCGGTGCCCAGGGCGGGGGGCCACCAGGAGTCGTCCCAGGCGGTGGGCGTGGAGCCCAGGATGAGGACCTCCGTCTTGTCTGAGTTCAGTTTCAGGCGGCTGGTCGTCATCCACTCGGCTACCTCCTTCATCCCTTCGTGCAGGTTGGCTCTGGCGCCGGCGGGGTCGTTGGTCAGGGAGAGGATCAGCTGGGTGTCGTCGGCGTAGGAGATTATGTTGAGGTTGTGTTGGCGTGCGATGGCCGCGAGGGGGCTCATGTAGACGTTGAAGAGGGTGGGGCTCAACGAGGATCCCTGAGGGACGCCGCAGATGACTTCGGTGGCTTCTGACTTGTACGGTGGTAGGCGGACTCTCTGTGTTCTTCCGTCGAGGAAGGAGACGATCCATTCCAGCGCCTTCTCCTGGATTCCGACGTTGCTGAGGCGTTGCACTAGGGTGCGGTGGCAGACAGTGTCGAAGGCCGCGGAGAGGTCTAGGAGGATGAGGGCCGCTGTTTCTCCGTTGTCCATCATGGCTCGAATGTCGTCGGTGGCGGCGATGAGGGCGGTCTCGGTGCTGTGGTTGGCTCGGAAGCCGGACTGCGAGGGGTCGAGGGATCCGTTCGTCTCGAGGAAGGCGGCCAGCTGTTTGTTGACGATCTTCTCGATGACTTTGGCTGGAAACGGGAGGAGCGAGATTGGGCGGTAATTCTTGAGTTCGGTGGGGTCTGCTGTAGGTTTCTTGAGAAGAGCGCTGAGTTTGGCGTGCTTCCAGCTCTCGGGGAAGGTGGCGGTGTCGAAGGAGGTGTTGATGATGTCCCGCAGGTGGGGGGCGATGACCGCGTCGACCTTGTTGAAGACGTGGTGAGGGCAGGGGTCGGTCGGAGATCCGGAGTGGACGGAGTTCATCATGCGGACGATGTCTTCGGTGCTGATCGGAGTCCAGGCTCGGAGGGCGGCGGTGGGCGGCGTAGCTATGGTCGTGGCGTGCGTCGGTTGGGTGCTGAAGCTGTTGTGTATGTCCGCGATCTTGTTGTGGAAGTAGGAGGCGAGGGAGTTGCAGAGATCTTGCGAGGGGGTGATGTCGTTGTTTCCGGCGTTGGGGTTGGAGAGCTCTTTGACGATGTTGAAGAGTTCTTTGCAGTTGTGTGCGTTGTTGTCCAGCCGGTCCTTGAATGCAGTTTTCTTGGCGGCTCGGATCAGTTGGTGGTGCTTCCGGGTGGCGAGTTTGAGGGTGGTCTTGTTGTCCGGCGTGGGTTCCTTTCTGTAGACTTTCTCGAGGGCTCGGCAGTTCTTCTTGGAGCTCTTGAGTTCGTCGGTGAACCATGGGGCTTTCTTGCTGCCGGGTCTGCTGGGCGGGGTCCTCAGAGGGGCGAGTTCGTCCGCGCAGTTGCTGATCCACTTCGTGAGGTTGTCGGCGGCCTGGCTGGGGTTCGCTGAGTTGGCAGGAGGGTGCTGGCTCAGGGAAGCGGCGAGCTGGTTGGCTGTGATCTTGCTCCAGCTTCTGTGGGCAACCTGTTGCTGGTGGTGATGGATCGTTGTTCTTTTGAAGGTGAAGTGGACGCAGCTGTGGTCCGTCCAGTGGAGTTCTGTGGTGTGGCTGAAGGCGATGTCCTTGCTGGATGAGAAGACGGCCTCGAGTGTGTGTCCGGCGAGGTGGGTGGGGGTGCTCACCAGTTGCTTCAATCCAAAGTTGGCGAGGTTGTCGAGCAGGGTGCTGGTGTTGCGGTCGTTGTTGTTCTCCAGGTGGAAGTTGAGGTCCCCCAGGAGGATGTAGTCAGCGGAGGGGAGGGCATGCGGGCTGACGAAGTCCGCGATGTCCTCGCTGAATTGAGTGCGTGGTCCCGGGGGTCGGTAGATCAGGGTGCCTCTGAGGGTGGTCTTCGGGTCAGTGTGGATCTGGAAATGCAGGTGTTCGGCGGTGGCTAGGGTGTTGTCGGTGCTGGTCGTGATTCGGATGGTGTTCCTGTGGATGATGGCGATGCCTCCTCCCATCTGGTTGGCGGTGCGGTCCCTCCGGGTGATCTTGTAGCCCTCTGGGATGGCGATGGCGATGTCGGGCGCTGAAGAGGCGTTCATCCAGGTCTCCGTGATGAAGGCAACGTCCGGGGCTGTGGCGTCTAGGAGGTTCCAGAGTTCGATGGCGTGTCTGTGGACGAAGCGGGTGTTGAGCAGGATGCACTTGAGGTGGTTGCTGCTGGTGTTCGGCTTGGCAGGTGCTGGTGCAGGGCAGGTCCGGATGCAGGTGAATTTGCAGGCCTGGCAGCTGAAGGGTCCGTGGGAGCGTCGTGGGGTGGCTCGGTAGCATCCTGGGGATCGGCCGGAGTTGAGTGCGATGAGGGCGGCGGCGGTGTATGTCAGGCGGGTCGCCCGGTGTCTACGAGGGCCAGGGGTCCTGGCACTGGGCGCGGTCCAGGCACGGACGGGCGTAGACGGGCTTACCTTTGGCGCGCCTTCGGCGCACAATCGGCGCGCCCGCTGCGCGTGACCGCTGCGCGTTCGCACGGTCGCCATATATGGCGAAGTGCGCGGGTGGGCGGAGCAGCTGGGAGGCGGGAGCGGGGAGGGTACAGAAAGAAAAGGGGCTGGGTTAGCGGTGGTGGCGGGAAGCGGGGAGGGAGGGCGAACGGCGGCAAATAACAGGAGGGAAATACAATTTACAAACAAGCAATACTAAACGACAAAAACGATCATGTAAAGCGCTCCGTCGCGCTGCAGCGTCACGTCATCATAACATCACGTCCACGTGACCAGCCAGGCCTGCACTCACTGTCTGTTACTGTACTACGGCTGGGCCTGGCCTGGCACAGTGCGCACTGCGCATTTGGGGTTTGTCTGGCTGCCCTTTCTGCAACTAGCAACCCTATGTGATTTGAAAAGCAAGCATGGGCGAGTATGGGATTTGCGCACCTCCACGGATCCCAATGGTTTTGAAATGAGCGGCGTTTTTTTCGTGCTCAATCCAATCCTGACGCTGGTCTCTTCAGAGAGCAGCTCTCCTCTGAAGAGAGCAGCGTCATGATTGGCTCTGCAGCATGTAGTGCGGTTGGCAGTCTAGTTGTCTTGACTTGCACCGCGGGGGTGGGAGCATCCAACGTGGGGCAATGGCCAATCCCTGTAATGGCTTAGTGTTAAGCCATTACATGATTGGACATTGCTGCCTGCTGGGCAAATCGGGCCGGCCAGTCACCTCCTCTCTGCACAGACGAGAGCACGTGCAGACAATTGGACAGAGATTGTTCGAGAAGACTGTATGCGTACTTGTCTCTACTCTACTACTACTTTCACTCTGTCGACCACACACGTAACGACAACGACTAACGACGTGTAGAAGAGTGACTGTTAGCACAACAAGGTGTGTAAACTTGTATAATGTATTTGTTCAATCATTATCCTACGTTGTGTTTTGTGCACTGACTAGCACTGGGGCGGGCAGTATAACAGACTTACTATCTCCCCCCTCTGATTGCTGTGCTCCAGCGTTTTAGCACATTTTCTCCCTCTGGTATTTCCTTTCAAGGAGATTCACCTTTTGATATAGTTTCATTTTATTTCTGTAGCTGAACATTTCATTTACGATAATAAACACTTAGATTTATGAGGGATGAAGGCTGTTAAAGTTTAGTGGGGGGCCGGAGGAGAAGTGGGATTCATGGAGCGGCAAAGCGGTTTACCGTTTTTTTGCACTAGACTAGTCTGCACATTTATTTTTGGGCTTCGATTAGCTGGGTAGCTGCAGTTTTGTTTGCAAGGCAGTACTCGCATGAAATTGAAGAAGAGGAAGGGGTGTTTTGGGCCAAGTTTTTCTGACCTTGTCGACGTGGTATTGTGTGTTTTGGGAACCGAAATTGTTGGTGTTTCCCCCCCCCCCCCCATCGGCTGGGAGTGTGTTCTAAGGGTCGGGACTTTGAATAAGGAAACGAATGAATGAGATGACCTATATTTTATTTTTAGGGAAGTTTAACTGTGAACGCCAAAGCTGTACTGTACAAATGTGTGCATGTACGTCCAAATAGTTAGTAAAAGAAAAACAAATGCAACTTTGCTTTGTTACCGTCCGTTACTACTTTTTAGTATTTACCGCGTATATTCTTTCCTTTGTAACTTGTTCTAAAATAAGTCATTTCGAGCCTCTTTTGCAGTAGTGTCTATCTCGGGAGCTAAATTAAATACTGCATACCAAAACACTCATGTGTGCGCAAACATTATTTTAGACGAAATCCACCGCAAGATTTTTCTTGCTTTCAGAGTTATGTAATGTAAGAAAAATCTTGCCTTGGATTTGGGCTAAAATAATGTTTGCTCACACAACCAATTACCACCACTTTAATCGCGATAATCCCTCTGTGGCAGGATGGATTTGGTGGGCTTGACTGTCTGCACAGCATGACCTGTGCCAAAGTGTGAACTACACTACACACATCAAAGTATCGCTAGTCCGTGACCGCCTCAAGCAATGCTGGCCTCCAGAGCTGCTCCCTGCTGGGAGATGAGATCGCACCAAAACAGAGGCTTGTTGGTCAGACCTGAAGGCGCCTTTGAGTTTCATGACCTGTCACCTTTACTTACTTATCTGTCGAGCGCGGACATTGGTAGAATATACATGCCTGCACCAGGATCCTGTCTGATGCAGGCAGGTACATGCTACCAAATGTCCGCCCTGGATACAGAAAAGGAAGTAAAGGTGACCCAACCCTACTTACATTGTTCGGCCTCGCTCACTATGCTCACTTGCCATGGTGCACACCGCCACAAATGTTGCGCCCCCCCCCCCCCCCCCACTTTCAAATGTCACCAGCCGCCACTGGATGAAGGGTGAAGAGGGAGAAGGGAGATTGAGGAGCGTTGATAGAGACTGAGGATTGCATAAAGCGAGAGATGAGGAGATGGTAATAGAGCAGGTGGCACGGAGGAAGTGGAAGTATGTGACAGGAACTGGGCCAGTTGAGAAGGTCAGGAGGTAGGCTGCTGAGGATGAAGGATAGAGAGATTAGACATGAGAGTGTGCGAGGGACAGTCCGTACACAGAACGGACCCGTTTAGTAAAATAACGAAAACTACCTCGACATAGTAATATGATACATGAAAAATGAATGACTGATTTGCACCACATGCATTAATAATAATTTGCAATCATTGAAAGTGTATCTACTTACTCCTATTTTTTTTCATAATAAAGGTGGCGTACTATTTCTAGAGAAATGTATGTGTTACTAAAGCCATTGCACGTTCTGTTTTTTGGAACATAACCAGCAAATAGAACAAGTTACCAAATGGAAATGGCACGAAAGCATCTATTAGTAACTCCGTTTTGGAAAATGATGATATTATCAGTTGCTTCCCCAGGAGAAATGAACCTAAGTTTCACTGCAGTTCGATAGGCCGCCTTCTTTTATCGTCTACTAAAATGACCAGCATGGGTGCACGCACTGGCTTTATTCTTGTGTTTCAGACTAGGCAGATGGGAACCTTCGCTACCACCGTGGTATAATCTTTCCCTACTTTCGCAACCACTGTACACTTATTCATCTGTGGTGAAAGGTTTACGCCCTCTGGAAATGCACGAACGGCAGCCCCACAGCGTGAGCAGACACATCCCTAGGATAATGTGTGGGCTGAGGTAGACCTGTTCCAAACTCTGCGAGCTGAGGAGGGCCCGGGCGGATCAGAGGTGCTGGAGCGGCCCACGCCCCTGACGTCACGCTGCAGCTGCGCTCGCGCTCCTCCTCTGGCTCTTCGCCACTTGCCCCGGTCCCGTCTCGTGCCGGGCTCTGTGAGAGCTGCATCCAGGATAGACAATGGAGAGCGCGCGGCGAGGGGCAGCGGCAGCACAGTGCAGCGGGCACATTCAGTCCTATGGACCCGCAGCGCGCGCTCAGAGGGTCCGAGCTGCTGAGCTCTGAACGTGTTCTACCTGGACGGAGGGCCCCTGATGTGGTCGGTAAGTACAGGGCATAACTATGAGCGCTGTTGCTGGGCACACGGGGCATGTCTAAAGCCTTCGAGTAGTGTGTGATTTAAATACAAAGTTTCACAGGGCACATGCACACAGTGGTTGGTTGTCCATGAGTTCAGGCACGTATATGTGCCCTGAGACCGGCTGAACTCGCCCAGGGGGGCACATGTACAGTACAGCACAGTTGCGCGGCGATTGCAGGCTCCCAGGTGTGCCGCTGAAGTCAATTAGTCTCACAAGTCAACTGCCCAGAAGGACTGTGAATGACACGCAAGGCATGATACTGATGAATGGGTAGTATAGGTATGCACAAAGTGGGAAGGGTGATGGCTGTCGGCGGAAGTAGAGTGTACACAATGAACTGCTGAGCACACGTAGGACATGCCTCCGGGGGGGGGGGGGGGGGAGGTGGTTGGCCACACAGAGGGCATTAGTACATTTTGGGGAACATTTGAGACTACAGGTGAACGCATACCATGCATGCACACGTTGTGCGGTGGAGTTCCTTAATGGTATAACAGGGATGTGACAAGTATACCCAAATTTAGTATGTGAAGGCCATGCATTCAGGGAGCTAGTGTGTAAAACAGGGTGTACTAGGGGATGGGGGTGCACATGGGAACGCTTTTCGGGTAGCCATGTGCTTTACAAATCATGTATAATAATAACATGGAGAACGACTCAAGGCATCCGTGAATGCACGCAGGGAATATATCCAACATGCTTGTAAATTCACAGATGGCAAAACTAAACGGGGTGGTGAGTACACACGTGGTATGTATAGGGTTTGCTCCAGAGTCGGGTGGTACACCAAGGACATAATCACAGTAAGCTATGTTAGTTGAAAGTGCAGCTTTAAAGGGGGTAGGGAGTCTTGCCCCTTAATACTTTTAAAATAAGGTGTGGAATGCAGTTGGCAGATCTATCTCTCAGGTTACACAGAATTTACATGGATTTACAGTCAGACTTCAGAGTAGTGTGGTGCAAGGGCGCCTGCTTTGGTTTCGCCAGCACACTGTGCACCAGCGCTAGGAGACAGCAGAAGTGTGCCATATTTTAGTGTATATGTCACATTTTTATGCTCGCCTTTTCAAGCAATTGAATGCAGCAAGTTGCCGTGCTACATTGCATTGTGTGCAATATTAATAAATCTGCCCCTAAAACCTTATATTGAAGTGCATCCACTCAGGTGATACTAATTGTATCTGCTTTGACAAGTGGCAGTAGAACTATCTTGGCGAGTCATATGTACAAATTCAGACCTCGAAAGCCGAGCTATCTTGCATGAGGCACACATCTTAGAGCACAAGCCTGGGAAAGTGGAATCACCTAGCAGGCGGCAAACAGCTGAGCTTTCTCTCAAGTTACACAAATGTCAGGTTGTCAAATCTCAGACATCAGAATTACCCCTCATGTTACACCGCTCCAACTTCATAAATGATTAAATATAACCTATACCAAGTTGAGGGGTTGCCCAGGGCCAAATGGAGTGTCAGGAAAATACTGACATCTCCTCAGCTGAAGCTCATTCCCTGAGTTTCCTAACTACTCTCCAGCCCACCCTGACTGTTCTCTGACGGATACTTTGTGATGGATTTCAAGGAAAACTTTAGTGAATTCTCGATTATCAAGCCTAATCTATTCAGACGTTTCAAAACAATACAGTTTTGAAAAACAAAATGGACAGTGGAATGTGTAATCTTTGTATACTAAAGGGCAATCTCTTCTTTGTCCTTCAATGCAAACCTGCTGTTGATTCATTTTCCTCTCCGTATGTCTAGTGCAGGGATATTTTATGCACAAGCCCACAGACAACATTCAATCCACAGCTGAAATATATTATGGTGTGAATATTACAAAGTGTTGAAGGGAAGTTGCCACCATAAGACCTTTCCCACACGTGGAGACACCTCTCCCAGCCACCTACCCTTGAACGAATTTAGAGCCGATCAGTTTAACATGCTGGATTTAGCTCTTTTAAAGATAGCCTTTTCAAGGTCCCCATCTCTTTGCCCCCAACACTAGTTTGTCGGGTTTTGTGGCGAGGAGATAGCAAGTGGACAAAGAACAAGCAAAACTGCCTTGAAAATCCAACACAAATATTGGAGGGCGATCACTGCCAGAGCTATGGATATGGATGTCCCCATGGAGGCACGGTGGCATCTCCAGGGGGTGACAGGAGAAGAGACATGGCCTAAATTTCCGAAAATATGACTGATGCTGGCATCAGAGGCAGCAAAACAGAATGTTGGAAGGATGTGGGGAGCTGACACTCCTCCCAGGGCAGCGGAGCGGGAAACTGACCTCGACTGGTGTCAACAGGCCAAAAGAGTGAGTTATCAAGACGAGGTTGCCCCAAAAAATGGGAGAAGGTATGGGGCCTATGGGGGCATACAGGGGTCAATAGAATGCTATGTGAATGAAACTAATATGTACTGCATTCTGTCAACAGTACGGAATTGTATCTTTCCTGATTGTCGGAATTGTATCTTTCCTGATTGTCCAGTTCTCCATATTAACTAGTCATAAATAATTTTACCATGTCAATATTGATCATGACATATGCATACAATTGTGTTGGTATGCTGAGCTACGATTTAATAAATAGACTGTTAAAAAAATCCAATACATAGTAAAACCAAGGAAGGTGCATCAAAATGAACCCCATCCCTCAATCCAGACCTTTCCCACACTTACATGCTTCATGCAGCACTAACCTGTCTATGTCCCTCTCTGACCCAGGCACATGATGCACAAGTAGGCAGATTGCTACTCTGCACAGTAACTTTCCACCTAGCCCCGGGGAAACTCTGAATTAACGCCCTTGACTGCATAGGTAATTAAATGCTACACTTCGGCCCGCCCTGGCACTTCCGAACACCACAGCTCTCTAAGTCAGAAAAGGCCACCTCTTCCAAAACACGCTTTTATTATTATTTCTACAAAAATGCGTCTAAAGAAATTGTATCTAAGACGATCTGAATTAAAATTGTGCTTTCATTTTCCAGAAAAAAGACCTGTTGAATAGTGGTGAAAATAAAATGGCAACTATAGCCAGTAGTCACAGGGCGCGAGTCGGGGGTACATGCGGGTGGACGGCGTCCACCCACTTTTTTCACATGGTGGACGCCATCCACCCTGCCAAGAACTTGGGCCCCACTGAAAAAGATGCTGAATTCGTCCCATTGTAATTTGAATTTCCGAACACCAGGACACTTTCAGCAGGGCCTGCACGTTATCTGCTTTCGATTGGCAAGACCATGCAGGCGGGGAAGGGGCTCTCTCATTTCTGACTCCTGCTGGGCCCTTAACAAAGGCGGAGTCTGAGAGGTCATCAGGCCTCCTTTTGTTAGAGTCTCCTGGCTGGCAGCAGTCAGGAACCTCACACCTAGAAGCAAATGCAGGGGAGGGGAAACAAAGGCTCACACCTTGTTAGCACTTCACACATACTTAAGAGAGGCAACTTTTCACTTTGTTCAGTCCCTGTTTGAGAGATATGCATGCACTGTAAGAACAGCAGATGTGTTGACCTTTCCCAGTATTTGCACAAAATAACTAGCATTTATATAGTGCTTACTACCCCTGAGGAGGCGTTGTAATAATTTAAATATTACTATTTTTTCTTTTAAAGCACTATGGGTAGAGGAAGTTTACGCTGACAAAAGGCAACATTGTTTTATGTGTAGCATACAAAAGTGTGAATCTTCAGGAGGGTTTGCAAGTATACCCGAAATGCGCTCAAATGTACTCATGATACACCTGCTAAACATGTATGTGAGGGCTTAAGATCTGATTCCACTTCTTGTGATGCCACTTCCTGTGATGTCACGCGCATCAAGTGCCGCGATGTCACGCGTCGTGATGTCTGTCACGCACTGTGATGCCACTTGCTTACTGATTAACTAGGTTAGTCCCCCCACTTCTATTTTTAGGACTTGATTAACCACCTATAACTAACTTCAAGAGGCAACTGAAAAGATCTTCAAAGCAGTTAGGTTGACGTCCAAAAATCCAGACTCTGCAACAGAATCCTGCAGAGACCGGTTGCATCTTTGAAGCTAGTTTGCAACTTTTATTTTTGAGTGAAGCAAAGCGTGACCTTGCATTAAATCTAGTCATGTTAGCTGATGTTCCAGCGTTCCCTTTTATAGAAGAGTGAGGTACATTTTATATGTGCCTTTCAGAGGCGGGCCAGGACAGCTCCGAGTTGGTGGGGGGTAGGGGTGAGGAGCGTGGCCGCGCCTGCAGAGCCCGGTCCCTGGCACACGGAGGCCGTGGTTCGGTGAAGCTCTCTACAGCACAGCGGACCCCCCTGGGCGAGGCGGTGGCTGTAAATCACTGCTTCCTCTCGGGGAAAGAGGCGGTGTCCACTAATTAGTAGGAAGCCGTCTCAGCAACGCCAGTCTGAGTGCGTAGAGTGCGAGCCTTTAGAAACAGAATTCGTCCAGCCGCAGTTTTTATCAGTGTTCGAACGTGGGACACCCACAATGTTTTTGATGTGACGCAGGATCTTTATTTTTCTTTTTAGCATAACTCAGAACTGGTGTTAGAGTGCTAACCACTAAAGACTCGAGCCAGATGGATGGCTCTGCCCAGCTCGATGTCTTCTCGAACCCTCCAGACCAGCAGTCACGTGGCTTCTACTCCTCCTAGACGGTCATATCTAAGGCACTAGGAACTAAAGACAAAGCATTAGCCTTTGATGTGGAACCGGAGACAGAAAAAGATACACATCTAGTACCCCCTGCACAATTTGAAACAAGAAAACTTTTGATCAATCCCAGCTGCAGTGCTCGCAAATTGTGTGATCCTCTGGACATACTTTATCACATATATAGAGTATATGTGACCACTGAGTTGTTTCTTAGTTCACTAATAGCATTGTTGTCAAGGCAGGAGGGCAGGCATTTTCTTAATTAATGATTACAAAATCACTTTTTACAAATACCTCAATGCAGTGATATAATCTAATGTACTGAAGTTAAATTGAAACATACAAAATAAATATACTTAAAAAAATGACGAATGCGCTATCATGTTTTTACATGCTGTTTGTTGCATGATTTGCAAAATACACAACTGGCAAATAATTTCAGGCTCGGCTTGTGCGCTGGCGCTAGAGCCAAGCCAGACTCTTGGCTTGGTTCTCCCTAATAATTTGTTGGGTGTCCCACCTCAAAAACATAGGAGAATAATGCTTGCAATTCGGGGAGTTAATGCTCTGTAGCATAACATCCCTTTAGTTGTCAGAAAAGGTCTTCACAGACCTAAGGGCTCACACAGAAGTATTTCTGGGGCAACCCCGCTTGAAACAGCGAGCAAAGATTGACAAGTTAAATGAAGTACAGCTGCGCGTGCGCCCCTATCCTATTCTCAGTTTCGATGTCTGGAATCCTACAACTTGTTATTTTATGAGGAAATGCGAGTTTATTTCCAGGCCTCTACTGTGGAATGTGTGTATATCTATCAGCAGTAAATAGTGTTGTGTTTAGTGTAAACAAGTTCTAAGCTTGAAAGTCACGCACAAGACCTCCTCCAACCCCCACTATGTATTTGTTTTGGAATTAGTGGCACTCCTTTCATCCGGGTTTTTCTGTTTTTTTTGTGGCAAATATAAACATAGCCAATCTATCAAGGTGTCAGGTGCTGGCTGCCTTTTATTAGTTTATAATGCTATAATAAACAGATTTTCACAAAAAAAATAATGCTATAAAATTATGTTTCACATTTATAGTATGAAGTGCCTCAAAATATCAAACATTTTCAAGTGTATTCTGAGGAGATGTGGGAGCCGTTGAGAAAATTGTGTCTCTAACATTGGGCAGATAACAATATAGAAAACATAGGATCAAAGCAATGGTTTTCTAGGCGTGCCTATGCTGATTACACATTTTAATATTTGAAATGTTTGTTTGCCATAGCACTCGGTATCCTATTTCTTCTCCCCGTTTCGTAGCTCTGTAAAAAAAAATAGGTGTTCTTTTTGCACCTTTTTAATAGGGCTCATTTAGCAACCTCCCAAGTATGAAAGTCCAAATCAGCTATGCTGGGCTTTGCACCTTCCAGTTGCAGTTTGCATACAGACCTCCCCACAGCACGTGTGTAACTCGTTGAACAATCTATGTATCTGCTTAATGGTAAAATTCACATGGCGGGTTACAAACAGTAAAAAAAACAAATATACCCATAACTATGAGATAGTTGAAATGCTATTTTTTCCATTATTTTCAAAATGGCCGTGCAATGTCCCAGAACTCTGTGCTTTATATGGAATTACTATAGCAAGGAAGCTGGCACTTTAATATAGAAAACTGTGACTGTTTCTAAACTTTGAGACTGGAATTCCGGGATATTGGGTTTATTTGAGTATTGTGGGTCCATACATTCTGAAATGTCTAGAAACCCACACCGTTGTTCAAAAAATATAATGAAACGTTTTTAAAATGCGTCTTGTATTGTTTTTAGATCTGGCCTAGACACAGCTAGCTTCAAGTCCCACCCCTTACCCCCCCGCCCCCAAAAAAAACACAAAAATATGAACATTTTCCTACTTTCAATGGCTTTCCACCCAGGCTTCTTGATCCATTGATTCGCTCAAGTGTCTTCTACATTTTGTTTTACTCACCAGAGGTCAACCCACTTCATTCATTGGATGTCTAGTACTGCGATTAGAGACATTAAATCACCTGATCACATGTTCACAGCAGTCTGAAAAGCAATATACTTCAGTGATTGGGGTGGTGTGCTTGAACAACTGAGCACCTAATCTATTTTTATATTGTTTATAGTTTTGCATTTTTTTTCTTACATATTGCAGATAATGGTAAACAGATGGGCAACCGTGCTTGTGAAACTGGTATCCTAACTTGTGGTTGGGCCCTAGCGTCATGCTGATCTAGTTTGTGCACAGAGGCCATAGTCTGTCTCTGGTAATGCAAGGTCCATTAACCTACTATGTGACCTGGAGAAATGCACAAAGCATTTCCTTTCAATGGGCATTAAACTACTGTCCGTGTCCGCAGTTTAACATGTAAAGCGTCAGCGGTAGCTTACCCTTTTTTGTGTATTGTAAGTCTGACCAGGCCCTTTTTTCCGTGTCTGGGAGAGTGTGGTCTACTTACCCCTCTCATGTAAACTTCAGTTGTTATGCGAACCCATTGCATCCTGTGTGCATGTTGAGTGCCTGTATCTGTAATGAATATGTAACACATATAAGGTTGTAGGATCCTGCTGTGCGTGGTATGAATCTGAGTACTGAAGCCAATTGAATCCATTTTGGGTTCCCTGTGTTTAGCATGACACCAGATCAGTGATGAGGAAAGCTTTCCCAGACAGTGGAAGTGTTTCCCCTACATTTCTGTCTGAAGGGTGGAGACCCACTCACTGAAGTGAAGGAGGATAGAGACAGGACTTTTCTTAGAAATTCATTTAGGGCCTTGTTAGCAAAAGTTTTCTGATTCGTTCTTCCTGAGCACTTCCATTTTGTAGATCATATGGAGTGAGGGGTGTCAGTGCAGTTTTGGTTGTTCAAGGTAGGCTGGTTTCTAGCAGTCACGGTCGGCAGTAGGAGTTCCTGCAGGGCGGTGACGTGGTGAGGGGCAGTGTGGGGTGTAGTAATGTATGGATTACAGAGTTTAACAGGTAAGTAAACATATAAATAAATAAAACGAATTTCGTTGTGCGCACTGCATCGCATTTGGTGATGCAGTGCACGCAACAAAATTCGTTTTATTTATTTATATGTTTACTTACCAGTTAAACTTCCGTAATCCATACATTACTACACCCCACTCTGCCCCTCCCCTCCCCACGTCATCGCCCTGCAGGAACTCCTACTGTCAACCGCGCCTGGTTTCTAGGGAGGGTCTGCTCTTTTCTTTGTCTCCAAATGCTGCCTGAATTGCATAGAAGTCTGCCGAGCTCGGGATAAGGGGGGAGACTACTCGCTTTGGATGGGAAAATCAGAAGAAAAAGCGAAACTACTGGTATTGTATATAGATCTAGAAGAGGCTGAGATGAATTTGGCCTGGGTTATATTGCGGGGCGGGGATAATGATGCCGCTCAAACACAGATCATTATAGCTAAGTCAGCGATAACAGAAATATCTCAGGCTAAAGCGGCAAGTAAATTTGTAGCATGGCGGTCCAAAATGTTTGAGAATAGTGAAAGAGCAGGACACATGCTAGCCGCTAGAATTAGAGAAAGAGAGTCTGTTATGCGCATCAAAAGTATTCTCGACCCGGAAGAAGGTTTACTACTGAAGAAGGTGCCATCGCTCTAGCTTTTAAAAAATGTTATCAAAAACTATACAACGAAGATATTAGTGAAAGTGAGGTAGTGCAGGCTGAAATCCAAGAATATCTCAATGAAATCGAGGTTGATGCACTATCCCCAGAAGAGATTGATATGCTAGATGCAGATATTACAATCAATGAGCTTTGGCTAGCTATAGATTCTCTCCCTGCTGGCAAGGCTGTCGGCCCAGATTTTTTACCGGGTGAATTTTATACGTTTTTTCGATCCCAGTTTACACTTGTCATGTTGGAGATTTTCCGTAGAGTTCAAAATGGGGATATGCCTCCTGAATCGTGGCGAAGAGCAAGAATCGTTACATTTTTAAAGAAGGGCGAGATACCATCAGATACTGGGTCCTACCGCCCAATTACGCTCATCAATAGTGATATAAAAATATATACTAAGATTCTTGCAAACTGGCTTTCAGGGGTGATTAAGAAGCTTGTGTCCTCTCAGCAACATGATTTTGTGCCTGGTCGTGAAACAATTGATCATATACGTCGCACAATTGCGTTGTTTAATTATACTAAGTTTTCAGGAGACCCTATGGCTTTAATTCTGCTGGACGCGGAGAAAGCTTTTGATAAGGTCTCCTGGCCTTTTTTATGGGCCGTATTGAGGCATTATGGTCTTGGGGAGAGATTTGTCTGTGCAATCCAGAGTATGTATAAACAACCTTCGGCTCAAATTTCGATCTTGGGAATCCAGACAGGCACAATCAATATTCTGAAAGGTACAAAGCAGGGGTGTCCCTGTTCCCCTTTATTATTTGCAATCTATATTGATCCTTTAATTAAAAAAATTCTTTCTAATGTTTTGATTCATCCGGTACGGTCTAGAGGTGGAGACACTAAAATTCTTGGTTATGCTGATGACCTTGCTATTTTGACAGATTCCCCGCAAGTAGCATTACAAGAAATTCAGATTATTACATCACAGTTTGGTATGATTTCAGGGTATCATTTAAATGAGGTAAAAACCCAAATAATATGTAACGACAAAATTATGTTGGCGGATTCACGGGTTGTTCGTAAAGCTAAATATTTAGGGATAGAAATTAGTTCCAACCCTTAGGAGATAGTGGAGATCAACCTAAACCCTTTGATAGGCAAAATGGAAGCTGATGCTCACCGGATTAACAATCTTCAGTTAACATTGATGGGTAGATGCAATGTTGTAAAAATGATTTTTTTACCCAAGATTTTGTATTTTCTTAGAGCTATTCCTTTATTGTTTGATCAAACTTGGTTAAAAAAATGAGAGCGGATAACTTCCTTGTTTCTATGGGCTGGGAAACGTCCTAGGCGAGCTATGAAATATATGACATTGCCCAGATAGAGGGGGGGCTGGTCCTTACCAAATTTTCAGGTTTATTATTGGTCAATAACTTTGAGACATATCGCTGAATTATTAGATGCTGAAGATTTAGATTGCTCAGATATTTCAATTTATCGTTTAATTTATGGAGAAGAAGCTAGGGGGCTCTTATTTAGACATATTGATTTTGCTTATTTTAAACGGGTGAGGTTTAAGGTTTTGTTGGGGGCTTTCAAAATCTGGACTACGTTCCGGAAATTGCGCAATATTGGGAGGATCCATTTATATTCCCCTTTTTCCGGGATGGATATTTTAGAGAATGGGCATCACAAGGGGTTACTGTAATAGGGGATATTGGGGCATATTATCAAGGGGGTTTATCTCCGCTTTTTTGGCTTTAAAAGCCAAGAAAGCGGAGATAAAATTATTTCCCTATTACCTAGCTGTCGCTAACACCAGTTAGCGACAGCTAGTAGGAGATAGCGACCATCTTGGGCCCCGCTTTGCATGTCAGTGATATTTATCACTAATGACATGCAAAGTGGGCGTGCCAAGATGTTAGCGACTAACATCGCTATCTCCTATTACCAACTTTTGGAGATATTCGCGCTATGCGCGAATATCTCCAAAAGCTAACACCTGCCCCTGAGCAGTTCTTAGCCATGTTATCCAATGGTAGGTGGGTAACATGGCTAAGAGCATTAGCTCGTTAATGCATGAATATCGCGGACTTTTCAGCGATATTCATGCATTTTGGCCGATTTTTATCGCTTAGGAGATAAACCTTGATAATAGCAAGGTTCCTAAGCGATAAAAATCCCCGCAGATCGCCGCTAAACCAACATAGCGATAATTATCGCTAGTTGTTGGTAATATGCCCCATTGTTTCTGAATCAGGGGTATTGACTTTTGAATCTATAAAACAGAAATTTGGAATCAGCAATCGGCACTTAAATTTTTTTTTACAGATCCAAGACTTCTTCTCCAAAAAAACTGTCAGTTGGATTTGCATCCCGTTAGTGGAAGCCATTAAGGGGGGCCAATCAACTATCTCTATGATTTATAAACTGGTTAATGAAAGAAGGAGCGATGATCTTACTAAGCACTTTAGCCATTGGCAGACTGATTTAGATGTTGGACAGGATGTTTGTGAAGATTCGTTAGGTTATAGTCGAACTGCCACTATATCTGCAAATCTCCAGGTTCAGTGTTTTAAGACATGGTTTAATTTGTATATAACTCCACACCGTATACAATAATGGGGGGGGCGGTGGGGGTAAACTGTCCCCGATGCTCGGAGTTTGCGGCAGATAGTATTAACATGTTTGCATCCTGCCCCTGTCTGACTCCATTGCTCAACAAAATTGAACAACATTTAGAACAAGTGTTTGGATGTGTGATATTACTAACACCACAGGCCATAATGTTGGGGGTAGTGGACCAAAACATGACTGAACCAGAGCGGAAGTTATTTTTTGCTGCCATGGCAATTTTGAGACTGTGTATAGCGACTGTTTGGCTAGACCCTGCTCCTCCGAAAGCACACGAATGGTTTAGTAAACTCATTAATGTGGGTAAGTGGGAATTATTTGTTTTTGAGAGAAGAGGACCTAGGGCTTGGAGGGAGGACGAATTGATATGGGAGCCTCTATTCAACTGGCTGAACCTGGAAAATTAAGGTTTTGTGAAGTTTGACGAAATGGATTTTCTTCTTTTTTTTTCTTCTTTGTTTAAGGCCCCGGTAATAGTTTTGTAATAATTTTTTAATTTTTCAAGTTAATCTTTCAATTTGTCTTTTCCCTATTTTCTGATCTTCTTGTAGTGATCCACTTTGGGAGGGGTTAGTAAACAGAAAACCTGATGTATTATATAGATATTGTGTATGTTGTTTTTCTTTTTGTATGATTTTGTTATCATGTCATATCTCTAATAAACAATTTAAATTAAAATAAAAAAAAGTCTGCCGAGCTGTTGAAAAAGGAAAGTAGTGTGCCTGCCCCTAGGGAAGCAGAGACTGTCCAGAAGCAGAAGTACAGCATGTTCCCAGTGTGGGGAGCACAGAGAGAAAGCTGAGTACCACAAAATGAGAAGCCAGAAGTGACCTGTACTGTAAGGCTTCTTTCAATCTCACTGAGCAATTCTTGTCAGAACTTCAAGACTTTGTTAAGAACAAGCATCACTGTTTTGATCTTTAATCCACTGGGAGACCAAGAGCGTTATCCGCTCTTCCTCTAAGGCGGAGGAGCATCGCTCCACTGCTTTTAAGCAGTGTAACTAAAGAAAAAATGAAATGATAAAAACTCAATGTTATTACCATTTTATTTGTTCCTGCTGCTTTGTGGCCGGAGCGGGCGAGGCTGCTCTGCTCTCAGAGCAGGACAGGGCAGGAGTGGTTTGCCCACTCCAAGTGCACATGACTGTTTGGTTGGCCCTCTTGAGCCGGCCAAACAGTCATACGCACTTTGCATGTATTCCACGCGGGCTGCATTACCGCCTGGGTGGAGAACATGCCCAGGCCCCAAGTCCTGTGTGAGTGCTGAACCACGGCGCACAGACCAATCTCAACGCTGCAATGCAGCCTGGGTGCACCCTGCTTTGTGTTCCGGCCCGAGTCCAATGCGGAGGAGAGACGCGGTGATAAGGTACGTTAAAAAGCAATTACATTCCCACACCCTCACTCCTGCACCCTGCAGGCCACCGCAATCCATACCGTCCGCCACTGACAAAGAGACTGGTGCTGCTACTGCTGGCTTTAGGGAAAGGTGACGTGTTGCCACAGAACCAGAAAGCCCTGATTGACCCAAAGGCTGCGACTTCTGAATGGATACTATGACGAATGATTCAGTGTGGAGATTGCAACTGCTGTACCTGAGCTCCTGTCTGCACCTAGCCAAGGAGGCTGCCTCTGCCAAAGACGAGTGCCACCGTGCAGGCATACCACTCTGACCTCCTCCTGCTGTCCCTGTTCCAATGCAAGGTTGCCTCCACAGCCCTCGAAGAACCATACCTGCCTCATAGAGAGAACTGCAGCGCTAACCGGCAGATAAAATCAGACCGCAGCCTTCGACTAAAATGAGACACTCGAATGCACGGTTGAGACTGGCTCTTGGATTTAAGACTTTTTGACAGGTATATACAAGGTATAAAAAGGCATTGAATGGAGTTACATATTTGACTATTGGGGTAGTCTACACTTTTGCCTGCTCAGTACCTGTGCCCACTGTATACTGGGGATTGTATACATTAGATATCTCCTACATCAGGTAGAGGGAATACCCGATTGGGATTGTAACTGGGATTGCTACCATCAATTTACATTTTAATAGAACTGTATAGTGTTACATTTTATTGTGACATTAAAGTGTTTATTTTAAATTAGAAGGTAAGCACTCAGCTGGACAATATGCAAATATGTCTGCTGGTTGAGAGTACAGTTCCCCCATACTATCTATGACTCCTCGTCCTCACTACCTTGAGATTCCAGTGCAGAAATAGTATATTTGGCCCAATTTTCAGAGCCATAGTAGGATGGACCCCAGAACACCAGTGGCAGACGACTTCAATCACCATGATAGGGCCCAGAAGCCCTTGTCTGTACTCTGGCCCCTCAAATGGGCTCTGACAGCGTATGTTTGCAAAACAAATGCACTCAGCAATGTAAGTCTTATTGGTTTTGTCAGTGCATGTTTGGAATTGTGTGTGGTGACATTTTTTCCATGGATATACTCTTAGCTGCAGATCTGATTCAGTCCGACCATCAATCCGAGGCCAGGATTCCTAATCATTCTTTTAATGTGCGCTCAGTTGTCTTACATTTCCTTTCAGAAGCTAATGCATTATGATGATTAATATATTTGGAAATATGGTTGTGCTGCTGTACTCAAGTATGCAAGCTTTCTTTTTTTCTCATTATCTACAAAGTAATTTTGATATCTCAACCCCTGCATTTCACAAAATCACCGGGTTTGTGACTGCAAAATGTTTTTAGCGATCTACAAAACCCCTTTTGTGATTCAGTAAGAGTTCTGCAGAACAATATGGGTTTTCCTACTTGCTCTGAATCACAATTGGAAAAGTACTTAAAGGGACGTTCCTTCCTAATTACGAATCACAACGAGATGTGTGAATGAAAGAGTTACCGATTCCTTAAAGGAATTGGGATCTTAACCTGAAAGGGGAAACTGCCCCGCTGGAAAGCCTCCAGTCTGAGAGTTATGTCAGGTGTGCTCAGGGGGAGCAGAGAGTGGGCCACAGAACCACTGCCTGCTCCTCCAGACGTGTTGCCAGATGTGAAACATTTTTTTAAAGCAGAAAAGATTCCTTTATTGAACACGAGCTGCTTGAAGAAAACCTTTTACTCTTTTGGGAAGACAATCACAGGGATGGCACTTTGCAGTTGTTAGTAGGCCACCAATCAGTTACCTCCTTAGGCCGGTGATGCCCTGATCCTATGTGAAGAGAGATTTTGTGACATGACCTATTACGAAATAGGTTACTTCGCAAAATAAGAGGTAGTTCACAAATAGTCGACGCACAATTTGCAATCTCAGTTTGCAAACTGCTTCTTTGCACATCAGGGCCTTGGCTTATTTGAGTGTATTCACAAAGCCATTTTGACAAATTTGATCAATTGTCTTCTAGTGTCTGATGGCCTACGTTGAGGGAGTCATTCACTTGTGAATGTTCTCTGGCATTTGCCATGCATAATTTAAACCTGAAATCAATCTTGCAAACGTAAATGTGTTATTTTTCTCTGAAGAACTTCTAAAAAAAGTGAAACGTAAATCAGGAACTGTACAACAATATCAGTGGGTGAACACGCGAAGCGCCATAATACCAGGCGAGAGTTAATATAAAAAGAGGTGATTTCGTGTCTAGCCTCTATGGCAATAGGAAATAATGCAGAATTGTTGGAGTGAGGCCATGTAGTCATCATTGCATAATGGAATGTGCAAAAATGTACAGAAAGCACTACCAAAAGAAATGCAATCAACAATGGTTATGTCGATTTAGTAACGGTGATATTCATTACCCAGTTTCCATACAAAGATAATTGTATATAGGAATTGTAATACAGGCTGCCCAAACAATTGCACGTACAGTGCAGCCTGCCATTACATTGGTAGGTAATGTTCACCATTACATAGATGGTTGCGGTCTGCAATTACAATGGTAGCGACATCCTGTCATTACAATGATAGGCACTGTCCGCTTTTACCTTGATAAGTACTTTGCCGTTACGTTGATGGCTACAATCTCTAGCCTCAGCAGTGACACTCAGTTGTGTATGAGGGGTTCTGGAACATAACAGTACCTCCTACAACTTTAATTAAAGGATTGTAGTGTTTGACATTAAGTATCATGACATGTTTGAATTCAATCTCCTGAAAGATTATCACTTGTAAAAGCCTGTATCTTTGAAGTCCTTTTCCCACTCACCCTCCAAGTGTCACCGCATAGGTATTTCCTCCACACTCCACTGTGTTAGATCTTAATTTCCTTATCTTCTTTTCGTCCCTCCATTCTGACATTGTCAGGTCCCTTCAGTTACAGTAATCTGTCCTCCCCGTCTCTTTTTTCCTCCTGCCACCTTCTTCCCACACTATGCTGTGTCCCACACATTTTTGCTGTGCTCTAGAGTATTGTGCTCCACCGCTTTTTGTTGGCTCCCCTTTCCACTTCAAAGGTTTCAGTATTGTTTAGGTCTTCTGGGACCTTGTTTGTCATGCACCCAAGTCTTGACGTATCAAGGAAATACCCATTTGGGTAGCCCTTCAAAATCTTTGAGAAGGACATACTTATATTTCATGCTGATGCTTCATGCTGACGCAGTCTGCTCAAGTGTGCAAAGGGCTGCGCCTTCAACACTACTAAAAGTATGAAGAGGCACAGTGGCTCTTCTACATTGGCACCTCTGTATTGAGTTTGGTACAGATAGAACACTACTTTATGGTGAATATTCCCTATGCAGATTTGCAATAAACTCCCCATTTAGCTATGTAGCATTTCAGGAAATGTCAAAGGGAAAGCCACTGCTTTCCAAAAGTAAGAACACCCCAATGATTTCAATTATTTATTTCTAGACACATTTAGGTACTCTGAAATGCACATGGTTAAGGTTGTAATGCAGATTCTACTGAGAATTGAAGTTGTATATGTTATTTTCCAACATTTGCCAGCTTAAAAACAGTCTTCTTTATTTCCCATGCAGATGGGTAAGGTCGGTGAACATTGGTCACAATTTGCACTTTTACAGGCAAACTTTCAAGGAGAATGAGAAGGAACAGCAAAGGAAATGTATAGATGTAGCTTCTGTACAGAAATGTTGGCATTACCCAGTAATCTCCAAAAGGACCACGATGATTTTGTTTTGTGTATAGCCTGATCAAGTGTGCATCTAGAGAAGTTGCTAAGCCGGATATATACAGGAATGTTACCAAGTTATAATTGTATGCAAATGACTTGGTATTGCCAACTAACACACACTGTTGCATCCTCCTGGCAAAAGACTTTCGTATCAGTGCTTCACTCATTTTGCGGTCATGTTGAGATATTAGAAGTGTGTGACAGACAATTAATACTCACAAATCTTTCCCGACTGCTGATATGTATACAGAGAAATTACAGCCTGTTGATCACCCATGGAGACATAAAAAGTTTACAACACGTTTTGAAGTAATTGAGCCCTGTTTTAAGATGGGATTTGTCAGCCAACATACACAAATCAAATACCTCAGTTCCGTGTGCATCACATTGTAATACATGTAACAAGTACTTAGAGACCACTGAAAACATGGGTAATCTAAATCTGTAGACCAAATAGATCTGGTAAAGTGAACTTTTCAAAACATCCTGACAGCTTAACCGTGCATAGAATATGTAAATATTCAGCATAATTGCTGTAGTCTGAGAAAGGCCTGTCAAATCATTGAAGGGTTGATTGGTGCTGAACATAAGGAATCCATAATAGAGAGCCTAAAATTGAAACAAAACCTTGTAAAATAAATTAAAATAATTTATGTCTTCAACAAAGTCAAGAATATATATATTTTTCATTTATATCTTCAACAGCGCCTCCCATTGTAGAAACTGATACCGAAATAAATAGGTACAACTTCTTAAGTAATCCGAGGGGACCTGAAAAAATATGTAACCTGCTGACTGTATTAAGTGTGTTCATAGTTGTTATAGTTATATGTTATAGCTGTTGAATATAAATCTGTCATTCATGACTCGCTGGCAAAAAGCACAATCGTTAACCGTGTATTAAATAAACAAAAGAAACATGATAAAAGCTTGCACAGCTCTGTTTGTGTGATGTAAGTTAAAAACGTGAAGACAGAAATCTAACGTTCACAACAGGCTGGGACTTAGTTGCATATCTATGAGAACTGGTGTATCCTCAATGCATCGGATCTGCTACACCGGGAGTCACTTCAATTACCTCCACTATATTGGAGGTAATTGCGCTGAGACGATTACCTTTACCTCATGGAGCCTCTGCATTCTGGTATTTCATACATAAATGGTTATAAATGTATATTAGTAACAAAGTTTATCTACACATACCAATAAATGTCCAAATAAGAAATATAAACGATTTTTTTTAGAAATAACGGTAATGTTAAATATATAACAAATCAAAATAGATATTTTAAAATAAACACATCTAAAAAATGGTAAGCATTAAAATAATTAAATAAAAAAGTAAGCGAAATCAAAGCAGTTTAAGAGTCATAAGGATAAAGGTCAAATATTTAAGAAATATATATCTAAAATAGAATACATAGAATAGAAAATGTAAGGCATTTAATAAAAGCAAATTAAGAAAAAAATATATACGCAGCCAATGGCAGAGCCAGTAGTTCTCACCTTTGCTGCGGCTGCTGACCTGTTTGTTTTGGCTATGTTTTTTTTAGTTCGCTGACATGCATGTGTATGCATGCTCAATCACCATGTTGCGATGGAGTATCTTACTTTTTCTTGCCTTGCATATGCATGCAAGCAGTCTAGCCCTCACATAGTGAAGTTTAAAAAGAAAATACATTTTGTTCCAAAAGTGCTACCATACATGCATGTACTGTGGCCATTATGAAATATTTTAGCTTTGCCAATGCATGTGAAACAATTTAGCAAGCACTGGCAAAGGTATAATAGACGTTTACCAGTACCAGATAGTTGTCATCGGCTGAATGGTGCTCTGTGGGTTGGCCAGTAGTTGGAGGAGCAGGAGTCCGGCACAGAGACACTGAACAGGGCAACAGAGCACTGGAAAGGTTATCACAGGGGGCTCCTTTAAGCCCCACGTAACCTTCTGCAATATGTCAGGGCTTTAAGGATAATCCACCCACCAAATGGCAACTTCGAAAAAATGCTGTCTGCCAGAGTCTGAAGGGGGCTGATGAAAAGCGTACTCTTCTATACTGTGGAGCCTATTCACAAATTGCACTTTGTAGCACATTTAGTATTGCTACAGAACTACTACTCACATACCGCAAAATGCTATTAACAAACCTATCTGTTGAGGCCTCAGCCTCTTCTATCTTTTCTATATGGAGTTCTCCACCCGTCTCTGCTCACGTAGGCATTTGTTTGACTAGTAAATGTGGGAGGAAGGCAGGGGAATGATGGGAAATGGGGAACACTTACTACTAAAGGGAAGGGTATTAAGGAGTGGCTTGGGATACAGAGTGTTAAAAATTATATTAAAGTTAATTATTTAATTTCATTTTTTCATTTAATTTAAAATCAGAAGTTAAAAAATAACAAATACACAATAAAATACGCAGAATGCAAACATGTGCAAAGTGCCAGCAAATACAGTAGCAAACTATCAGAAAGCCTTTTGTTTTCTCCTACTGAGAGCACCTTTTAAGAAGGAACAAATGAAACTACATAGAGCAGGGAATTCAATGATTGCATGTAAGTTAAGGCCCCTGCACAGCTTCTTATATCACAGAATCTAATTCATGGCAATAAAAACCTTGTGGAGAAGGCCCTATAATATTTTCAAAAAAATACAAAATGAAGCAGACTCTGGGGAGAAGACTCATCACAGGGACACATTAATACATTGGTGCAATTTAATTGACCCAATGGAAAGCTTAGTTGCCACCTAACAGTGCCCAGCCTTAATCTAGTTAACATGACTTTGTTCCATGTGGTGTCCCTCCAGGACAAGTATGGTTCCATATGGGGAGTATACTGCAGGCTAATATATTCCCTAACATACGTTTTGGCTACTTCAAGTGCCTCTCTGCACAGTGTATTCCTGGTTATGAAAGCATTCTTGATCCAAGATAGATCAGGTTTAGTAATACCCATGAGGGCAAAAAAGAACTAAAATCTTCCTAAATCGATAATTTCCTGTTTCATGTAAGTCAGCCATGGGATATCTAGGCCTCTATCACCTGGCAAAGCAATGAAGAATCACCTTCCTGTTCAGGCCTGCATGCTGGGTCACCTAAATGGCACACCAGAGTACCAAGGGGCAAATTTAATAGAGTCCTCAAAGAACTGAACACCAAGCTTCTGATGAACAGTATAAAAGGCGCATGATCAAGGAACACCCAGAAAGGCGATGCAGCACCCTGTTCTCTTCGACCTGGAGGTCAGAGATGTTGCAATAGCCCCAAATGCCAGCCCCATAGTTGAGGTTGGGGAGACATTTGCTCCTAAATACTTCCAACTTTCTACCTATGTACAAGGCTAAATCTATAAATGTAACCTGTAGCACCTGAAACCTTTGGCCTGTTTTGTGCATACAGAGGCCCCAATTGCCCTTGGCATCAAGAACCACCCCCAGATAAGACAACTTCTGTGGGGAAGCAACCTGGTGGCTTTGAAGATAAACACTTCCTTGTTTCTGTGATTTGGGCCCACAGAACATGGTGTAAGATTTAGAATGGTTGGTGGTTAGGCCCAGGGACCCAATGAAACTCAAATATTTCTGGATGAGGATGTTTAGATTCATGTGTTCTACCCAATTTGACTGTGTCATCTGTGTAAAGTAATGCGGGGACTTTTCTCCTGCCCACTATCCGTACGTCCACCACACAGGCAGATAGAGTCTTTTCAAGGTCACTAATATATAGCAGGAAGAGAATGGGGGCCAGTACACACCCCTGACGGATGCCCGCCCCCAGCGGGAAACTTGGGGTGCGTTCACCAGCAGGGTGGATCCAAACAGACGCTGATAAGCTAAAGTGAAGTGCACACAGGAATATAACTAGCCTGGGACCCACCCCTAGATCGCTCAACATGTCCCACAACCTTGAACCAACCACACTGGCGAAAGCACTAGTTAGGTCCACGAAGGCCAGGCAGATGGAGCCCAGCTTGGCGATGATATACTTGCTAATGAGCAGGTGTAAATTAAAACATTGCTCCAACATGCCCACCCCGCACGGAAGACATAGTGAACCTCCGATAGTGTGTTAAAAAGACTCCACAACCAAGGTCAACAAATAGTTCAATACAACCACCCCAGAGTACAACAGAGATATTGGAAGTAACAGCTTGGGGACTGCTGGTCTCCTTTTTTAAAATGACAATGGTGGTGGTATGCCATGGGTCTGGAAGATTACAGTGAGTAAAGGCATTAAGGCAATTGCAAAGCAATAGGGCGACAGTTCCGGGGCAGACTTATACATGTCCATAGGGATCCCATTGGGGTCTGGGGCTTATTAGATGGAGACTTAGTGATGGCCTCACAGACCTCTTCCAGAGTAAATCTAATGAAGATTGGGTAGGCAACTTCAGCCTTCTGAGGCACCAGTGGCATTCCAGGATGATATGAAGCACTGTGTGACTCTCCCAAGCCTCTGGGCTCATTGTAGTATTGGCTAAATTGTCAATCGATCCCAAGGAACTGATATCCTTGATGACCCTCCTGAAGGACATAGGGTCCTTTTTCCTGAATGACTGTACCAACCTTCCACAGTGCTCCATTTTTATTTTTATACACCTGTTTTCAAAGCACTTTTGCACACCTCTGTATTCTTTGTTTTTTGACAGTCTCTAGGTGAGTTATTTGTTAAAATTAAATACATGTATATTTCATTTTTTAAATAACACTTTTAAACATTTAATAAAATATTTTTTTTTATTATATTTTACTGAATAATAGAATTAAAAATTGATAGTGAGTGCGGCATTGCTTAAATATATTTGAAATAATTGTAAATTTAAGTTATATGTTTTATTTATTTATTTATGTATTACACATTTAATTTGTTGAGTTATTGTGCTGTGACATTTTGGGGCTGATTATGATGTTGGTCGGAAAGCCTCTTACCGCTCGTCGGAAGCTTTCTGACCGTGAAGATCGGTTTGCGGTCCGACTGCCGTATTACGATGTCAGTGGTCGGAGCGTGAATTGGCCAGTCATTCCCCCGCAGTTCTGACTGGCTCTCACAGTTTTCTGGCCCATTGGAACCGCACCGTAATCCCATATAGATGGCTTTTCCGCAGTCGAGTTTACGATGTCAGTTTCCACAGCCTTTCCATGCTGGCCTTCCTGACATGGAAAGCAGGGCCCCTTTGCATCCGCGGGCTACGGTTAGTGGCTGCCCCCCTGTAACTCCATGCACTGTGTGGCAGGCATCATGGGGTACCTGCCACAGGGTGCAGGGTTTTTCATACACCCCCATTTCTTAATGGGAGCCTGTATTACGTCTGGTTTACCGCCGTAACGCAAGCTCCCATAAAGATATGTGTGTATCCGACCGAACAGTGTTCGGTCACATCGTAATCAGGCGGTCAGCACTGCTGACCGGATGTCGGACGGTCCAGAGTCTGAGAAGTTGTCGGTTGAAAGGCAACTCCGACTGACATTGTAATAAGCCCTTTAATGTTTTTATTTTTTTTGTTCTAGATTGAGAATTATTTTAAGTTAATTTACAATAAATTATTTGTAATGTTTTTACATTTTTTTTATTAAACTTTATTGTTTTCTCCTTTGCTTACTACATAGAGATCTCTGCCCTCATGCCAGAGATTTGTTGCCTATGTGTGAAAATTTACTAGCAGGAACTTTGCATCTTGTCATTGAGGGTTTCATGGCATTTAAAGGTTTCTAATTGTCACCTTAACCCAGTGGTTCCCAAACTGTGCGCCGCGGCGCCCTGGTGCTCCGAGATAGGGGCGACGCACATGAAGTGGGGAGGATAGCACGTTTTTCTACACAAGAGACCGCCAATGACATCCACTTCGTAGAAATAATACTTTATTAATCCACATAGTAGGGCGCACTGCACATGCCGATCAGTCCACTTCCTAGGTTTATAACATCACGTCAAGACGCTACGCATATCGAGCATTTAACACACACACATACTAACTAGCTCGCACCCATGCAGTAGCTTCAGGAAAGAGGAGCGCGTTCATCCCGATTAACCGCAAGCGAGTGGGGCAGCGTTTCTTTGTTGCTTCGCGCAAGGGAAGGCTCTTTTGATGAAGAAAAGCACGGAGGGGGAGGGTGTATATTGGTACCCAGAAGGTTTGCATAATTGTGTGGACAGAGTTTATAGCGGAACGCATAGCGTTTAAAGGGCCTGCTTAAGATTATACGACCAAACGGAGATAATATAAGTGTCTATGCATGAGGTGTAGGAGACACATTAACTAACCACAGTGCTGAGAGCGAGCCCAAACGTAGAGACACATTTCACGCTATGCTAAAAGATCACACTTCCACAACGAAAGCGGTACCCATTATTTTTTATATGTACGATGGATAGGACACTCACTAACTTTTCACATTGCTGAAAGTGAGCACAAACTTAGATGCATATTTTAAGAAACCACGAGGAGTGTGGTGGTGGGTAGTTTATTTGGCGGAGAACCTCCTGAATAAAGGAATGTAATGTTTTACTTTTTCTAGACTTTTCCCTGAAGAAGGCAACAAGCCGAAATGCATTGAGAGGGGAGAAATCGCATTATATAATGCAGATGTGTTGCATGTTGGGAGTTGAAGTTCCAGTTGGAAAGCAACATGAAACAATGTTGAAATTAAAGAAACAAGTTCAAGCAAAAAAATGGTGTAAAAATAGGAATTAATTTGGATTAATTGTAGCTGTAGACACAGCAATTTGACCTTCATTGGCTTCATCCCAATTAATATCAGGGAGAAAACTGGAAGTACTCCCGAGGTCGGGCTTACATCCTCCCACCGGCAAAAAATGGTTGGGAGCCACGGCCAACTGACAATTAGGTCAAGGGAGCCACAGGTCGAAAAAGTTTGGGAACCACTGCCTTAACTCGTTGCATGAGCGTGTCGGCCAACGGCCGTCGTGAGCACTACCTCGGTAGTGCTGCACACGTCCTTTAGCTTTAGCCACTAAAAAAAACTCCCACACCGCGGTTAAAGAGTTTAGCTCGAGATCGTAATATGGGCCCATATTTCATGTTGCTAATTATGTATTCTTTTATATGTCATGATTTGTTAATTGACTTCACTATTCTTTCAAAGAATTTGGAGTATTTGAGAATCATCCGTTTAGAATTATTTGTTTGCCTGAAACTGCAGATATGCGTTTTGAGAAGGTGGTGTTTTTGTTGATAATGCACCAATATTTAAAATATGTTTTATATAACAGTGTATATTATTAGAAAGAAAGGAAATTATTGTAATGGAATTCAAACCATGCATTTTACAATGTGCTTTGCTTTTGTAGCACATTGATAGTATACAATAGGTTTATCAAGACATATATAAAGAAAGAAAACAAAGTGCAATGAGGGACAGTGTCATTTTTTTACTGAATGCTCTGCTTTCAAAATTATTATTTTCTCACACTAGCGAGAATTCATTGGTAAATTCTTATTTCAATGATAGGTCTGCAAGGTTAGCTTATTATGTGTGCTGAATAAGGCTCTCAAAGCAGCACTATCACTGTGAACGCTTTTTTATCACCAGAACTAAAGGAAAAATGAAATGCTGCCTTAACCATCAACTTAATGTTTTTTATTTGTTTAGGGAAGTTAAATATTCTACAAATAAATTCAGGAAGTAATTCACAGTTAAGACCTCTTTCTTGTGAAATAGCAGCTTTGAACCATTGCCATTATTGTATAAACATATGTATGTAAAAGCGCGCATGGCACCAGCGAGCTACCTGTTTCATGAAGTCTTCCTTTCCCAGAACAGAAAGAATAAATTCCAAGTTGCTCCAATAGAGAAATTCAAGAACAATTCACAGCATAATAGGATCCTAAAAATAAAATCTATGTTGGTGTTATCCCAAAAACACTGAGCAAGGCAGGGTAAATAAGATTAACAAATACATCAAGTGCTCAAGCGACTTTGTCGTATATGCACTAGAATGTCCATGTGGCCCTAATTATATCGGGAGCACAAAGTTACAATTGAAACTTAGAATTCACCAGCATTTGCGAGCTGTAGCAAATCGAGGCTTCAGCTATCCCGTGGTGAGACATTTCCAAGAAAAACATAACAACAATTGTAGCCTGATACAATTCTATGGCATAGACGGGGTCCTGACTCACCTTAGGAGTGGCGACAGAGAAAAACAACTACGTATCTTAGGATCAAGGTACATAATCGAACTTAATATTAATATACTTAATGAACTGAACAGTGGAGAGCAACTGGCTATACACATAGGATGTTAACACCACTGAGATCATGCATATACAACTTTCCCTCAGTTTCTGATTTTATTCTGTATCTGGTCACACATTATTCACTTTAGTCTATAAAGTAAGGGCTCTAGCGGAGTATGATCTATGTATATGAACATAGCCCACAGTCGTAGACATTTGTCAGGCACAGACGTATTAGCCACGCAGATTCTAGGGGAAATTGCCCTTCCACTGTAGGGACCTACTGCAATGGAGGAGGACTATTGGGCCGATCAGTGAAGTTCCCTTTTGGTATATCACAGAGGTTAGGCTGTTCTCCCAAGAACCCTCTTTACTTTGTGTTTATTTATTTATCCTATTCACTTTGCACACACATGGGAGATCGCCTTGCCATCAGAAAGGAAGCAATTTTGGGATTTGGCAGAGCGTATACAAATTCCATTAGGTACTTAACCATGTTAGTATAATACACATCGCTTGAATTTTGTTTGATTTATGTAACTTCATTGTACTATGCAAAATAGACAGTATATATTAAATTCAAAGTAAATTACCAGGAAATGATGAGAAATGGCACAAACCAAATAAGGTTCTGTCAATAAATGCACAACCCCACTTGGGGTGAAATGTATTAAAATTTGTATTTTATTTTATTTTATTTTCCCTCTCCTTCCTTTTCGCAGTTATTGGCAAATAATGCTTATATATATATATATATATATATATATATATATATATATATATCGGCTGATGTGCAATCAAAGTTTAATATCAACTGTAAATGAATTGTAGTTCGTTATCATGATTAGATAAGATTCAAACATGGAGTTTTATTACAATGTTTACAGTATTTCTTCTCTTTCTATGAAATGCTAACATTTTTCGAGGCAATTTGGCACATGAATTTCACTCGAAAAAGGCTTTTGCTGAAACGCGTCGTCTTTGTACATAATAAAATATTATGCTGTCCGGAGGTGTGCGGCTTGTTTATTCTTGTATTTCCAGAGAGTACATGGGGAGAACATTTAGAGGGCAGTTGCTAATGTCGCAGGCACCGGGGCAACGCAGGAATATACATCAGGTATGAGATTATCCAATGCTTCCAAAAACAATCATCCGGCACTCTGAGGTAGATTTTAAAGACACTCAGTCTGTTTTATTTTCTGACAAAGTTGCATCTACGCATTTCGGCAGTCTCATGCTGCCTTGTTCACGATGTCAAAGCACCATTATTTCCACATTAAAATACATTAGCAGTAGTGATTAATACTAACAAAGGACACAACACTATAAATATAGGACTCTGCCTAACACAGCATGGCATCCATATTAAAACATGTTTCTCATTCTTCTCAGAGTCATGATAATTCCGCTTCCTTTCCAAAATACTCTCAATAAACATAAATCTTCAAGTATTTGTACATGCAAAACTACAAATAATTAAAATTCATAGTAGTTCACAAACATGATTTGTTTTTGTTCCTTGGCAATATTAGTTCCTCACTTTTTTCTATTGCACATTCCATATTAAAATAAAACATATTTAGATTTCAAAACCCAGTACACCTCCCTCCTGTCTCAATACAAAAAAACCATCCTATCCACCAAAACGGAATATTTCTCTTCTAAAATCTTAGCCGCTGATAACCAATCTAAAGAAATCTTTTCTATAGTCCACAATCTTGCCTATGCTGACAGAACCACCCTTAAACGCCCGCCCTCACAGTCCCTATGTGATTCCTTGCATATTTATTTCTTGGATGAAATCGAAAAAATCAAAGCCAATATTCCTCCCCCCTCTTCCTCTTTCCACAATCCCCCCAGCCATTCTGCAAAGGCCCGTTTTGACTCATTTCCCCCTTTAACAGAAGAATCTCTTCTTTCCCTTCTACCCTTGGTTAAATCAGGTTCCCCTTTAGACCCTTGCCCTGCTCACATCCTTAGGCTCATTTTCACAACTTGTGTGCTACCTCCACTCTCCTTTCTTAACTGCTCCGTATCTCAGGGCGTTGTTCCTCCAATTCTAAAAACAGCCATTATTCTTCCCATCTTAAAAAAACCTGGTGCTGACCCCTCTGCTCCTGCCAATTTTCAACCTATCTCCTTACTACCCTTTTTAGGGAAAATACTGGAACGGCATGTGACCAGAGCCCTTACCTCCTTTGTGGAAGAAAACCAGGTTCTAGCCCCCCATCAGGCCGGATTCCGCCTCGCTCACTCCACCGAGTCTATGGCGCTATCCGTGCTTGACAACCTTAGAGAAGGTATGGACACCAACCTTCCCCAGGCCCCGGTCCTCCTCGACCTGTCCGCCGCCTTCGACACGGTGGACCACTCCATCTTACTCTCCCGTGTCGGGGCGGCCGGGGTCGGCGGGGTAGCCCTGGTCTGGTTGTCCCCCTTCCTAAGGGACCGCACTCAAGCAGTGCGGCTGGGCGATTTCTCGGCTGAGCCCTGTAAAGTCCCATGCGGGGTTCCCCAGGGTTCCTCCATCTCCCCACTACTCTTCAATCTCTATATTGCCGCTCTTATTTTTGCCCTTCAACAAATGGAAGTCTCCGTATTTAATTATGCGGATGACCTCCAGCTCATTTTCAATCTTTCTTCATCCCTTGATCCTATAGCTAATTTTCAAACCACTATGATCTTCATTCGGGACTAGATGAGCCACAACCACCTGAAATTAAACCCGGATAAAACTGAACTGGTTTTGACATGTGGTTGTGCCAGTCCCTGGTCCTCTCTTTTTTGGCCCCCTTCCCTGGGTTCCCCCCCCTTCCCCCTCTCCTTCCAGCAAAATGCTTGGTTTCAAGATCAATGATCAACTCACTTTGCACTCCCAGGTGAGTTCTGTGGTGTCCTCTTCTTTCCTTTCCCTCCGCACCATTCTCAAGGTATCCCGCTTCTTCTCTTTCCCCGCACTCAAACTCATTGTATTGGATATGGTCGTCTCTAAATTAGACTACGGCAACGCTTTATACTGTGGTACGCCCGCTTACAATGTTTGACGACTCCAGCTGGTGCAGAACCAGGCCGCTCGACTAGTCTATAAGTTGGCCAAGTCACATCATGTCACCCCGGTCCTAAAATCCCTGCATTGGCTCCCTATCCGTGAACGCTCATTGTTCAAAATGGGTTGCATTACCTTTCAGGCTCAGTCAGGATCCGCCCCTGCCTTCATCTCCTCTGAGATAAAACGTTATACCCCGGCAAGGGAATTACGATCATCTTCCCAACACCTGTTGGCTGTCCCCCGGTTTCGTCGAAAAAAATGGGGAGGTTCTAAATTCTCCACCATCGCCCCATTTTCTGGAATTCACTTCCTCTTCATCTCAGGTCCCTCACCCAATATCCCCTGTTTCGAAAAGCATTAAAAACTTTTCTTTTCTCAGAAGCCTTCCCTCAATGAGTTTTTTTCTGTCTCCTGGCCCCCACTGCCAATTGAGGATTAGTGAACCACAGCGCCATGAAACCGTCAGGTGTACGTGCGCTTTAGAAGTGATTTAAACTTAAACTTAAACTTTAATCAGTGCATTTCACATATCCAAAGTGCAAGTGCATAGAGCTATTGGAAGTTTGACCTGAACAAAATATACCGGCAAGTGCCTAATCATGTTGGGTACAAATTACGACAAATTTAAAGTGCAAGTGCAACTGTGCAAAAAAGGCATTCCTCAACCATTGTTATTTTAACTTTAAGTTACTTCACTTTAAAGTGCAAGAACAAATAAATATGATATTTCATGACCTATATATAATTTAAAAACAAGCCATTTGTTTATATCTATCTAGAAGTATATATTCAGAGGCGGAGAGCAATTTAAAATAATAAGGAACACAACATTACTTGATCACATTCTCAAATAGTAATGTTACCGTATCACTTCAAAATTTAAAGTGCTGGTGCTTATGTAAACTAGAGAAAAATTCTCCATATAAACCTATCTCTCTCCTTGAAATATACATACTTCAAAACAGTACTATGATCTCAGAAAGTGCAAGTCCATATTGACCAAAATGAAATTTACTACCCGTCTCAACTTGATAACACAAATCATAACGTTGTCTGTACCTTGATATCCACTACTGTTTAAAAGAAAATTAAAAACAATCAATTCATGGTCTTACAATTGTGCAGATTCTCCTATTTGAACTCTTCTTCATATTCATCAAGACAGGCAAGTATACAAGTCCTCATCCACATTAAGCCCACATGGTTCCGTGCAGTTAAATTCCAGAATAAAATATGTTTCCAATTTCCGGAGTTCTTTTTCCCTATCCCCCCCTCTCCTTTTCCTTGGGACCCCTGCTATACACGTATACTGCAGGCTCATAGGGTTACTCTGGTGGTGGGACTCAAAATGCCTTGCAATAGGGTATGTTCTGTCTTTGTTTACAATCGCTCGCCTGTGTTGAAGGATTCGTTTATAAACAGGTATGGTTGTGCTTCCTATATACATTTTAGGACAGGAGCATTGTAGCAAATAAACAACAAAACTAGTTCTACAAGTCAGAAAACTTCTAATGGTTACTGTTTTGTTAAAATTTTTTCTAAAATCAGTACAATTCATGCCATGTTGGCACGCTTTACATTTAGAATTTTTTTTAAAACCTGGTTTCTGATGTGCCACGTGGGGGCACCCCCCTTTCTTTCTTGAAATTCAATTCTGATAATCAAGTCCTTGAGAGATTTGGGTCTCTGTTATGTAATCTCTGGATTTCTTTTAACTTTGAAGCCCAACACCAGATCATTTCTTATCAAATGCCAGTGTTTATTCAGGATAGATCAAATTTCTCTATGTTTCACATTGAAAGTTGTTATAAATCTAGAGTTGTCCTGATCCCTTAATTTTTCTCTCTGTTCTTGCTGTTGTTTAGTTATCGATGGTTCGAACAGTATTTTGCATCTCTCTAGATTTCTAGCCTTAGTTGATGCACCTTTCAAAATATCATGACAGTATCCCCTTTGGATAAATCTCTGCGTCATTTCTTTTTCTACTCTGTCATATTCCTCTTTGTTACTGCAGGTTCTCCTTGCTCTATAGTATTCCCCAAAGGGGATAAACCTGATTAACGCGGCAGGATGGACACTTTCCGCGTGGAGAAATGAACTCCCGGCAGTAACCTTAAGGAATACAGTTGTTTCTAGTTTTGCGTCAAGAGGTTTAATCCGAATATCTAGAAGGTCTATAGTGGTCCTACTGTAATGCCCCACAAATTCAAAATTTAAGGAATTTTGATTGAGGTCATTAATATCACTGTAACATTGAGGAAGGCAGAGCGCCGAAACGCGTCTGTTACGAACAAAATAAAATCAACTTGGAGAAGTACCCCCGGAGTGCGTGGTTTCTATTGTGATAAAGGCAGAAACCTTGAGCGACATATTTTGCGGGTCCTGCAACCGCATCACGCACCCGTCTGTGAGTGCCCCCTAAAACAGCAGGAGAAAGGAGCGCGGATATATATATATATATATATATATATATATATATATATATATATATATATACATATATATATATATATATATATATATTACCTACTGGCGGTCGCCAGTAGGTAGTTATAGTTAGGATTTTTTTCAATGCAAAACCTCAAAATTCTTTTGTGAATAACTTTGGCGCCGATTAACGAATCTGCCTGAAAAAATCCTCAGTTTTGCCTCGCGGAGCTCCGGTCCTTCCCTGAAAGTTTCGGGGGGATTCGTCAAGCGCGGCCGAGTTAAAAGGGGGGTCCCAAAACGTGTTTTCCCCATGTTAATTTCCATAGGGCAGTCAACCTCACTTTTAGCCCGAACGGCTGAATGGATTTCCACCAAACTTGGCAAAATTGTAGGGAATGGTAGCCCGATGTGCCATTGCTAAGTCTCAAGATATGCGCTCCAGTGGTTTTTACGAAAATTAACTTTGAAAAAATATATATTGGGCTACATTGGGCTATATATATGTTAGAGCCCAAATGTACCCCAATGTAGCCCAAAGATGGCCACCAGAGACAAAAAAAAACAAATGTAGCCCAAATATCAGCCAGATGTAGCCCAACTATAGCCCAATGACAGAATGTCCCAGAGTGTTCTAAATAACAACTAGAGAGCTAACAGTCTTACTTATGACAAAAGTATGGCACACCTGAAGTCATCTTGATTGGAATAAAGTGTTAACACTTAAAACATTTAATTTGCAAAGGGACAAAATGAGGGGGTTCATTTTGCCATAGAAATTATGATTAGTGCTGAAGAAAGAAAAATTAGGGCACAGTTTGAGTGACTTCTCAAATCCTCTTATATTTCATTAAAACAATTCTGATATGCAGTCTCCCAAGATGGCCACCAGAGACAAAAGAGCCCATATGTAGCCCAAATATCAGCCAGATGTAGCCCAACTATAGCCCAATGACAGAATGTCCCAGAGTGTTCTAAAGAACAACTAGAACGCTAACAGTCTTACTTATGACAAACGTATGGCACACCTGAAGTCATCTTGATTGGAATAAAGTGGTAACACTTAATACATTTAATTTGAAAAGGAACAAAATGAGGGGTTTCATTTTGCCATAGAAATTTTAGATTTGAGATGTCATCAGTGATGTCATGAGTGATGTCACTGACCATGTCATGAGTGATGTAATATGTAACGTCATCAGCAGTGCATTGCACGCGCAAGTTATAGTGAGTCCAACTAACTATAACGTGGGAATTTCAATGGTTTTATGCGAGTAAAATTTTCACCTAACTATAACTGGTGTGAAACCTATGGTATTTTCAGTGAATATATATATATATATATATATCTCCCAGTATGCCTTCCAAAACCACGAACCCGTGCAAAGAAGAAAAGCACTCCTGGGGGACGTTTCTGTTGTTTTATTTTCACAGAAAACTCGCACAACCAACAGACGCGTTTCGGTAACAACCTTTCTCGATGTTTACCGAAGGGTCTGGCTACCATGTTTTTAAACATTACTTTGCCTGCAACAACAAAGAAGACAGACTGGCTAATTTACAATTCTACTCGCAAATGAGGCACCATCTTGTAATTCTAAATAGAACATAAGATACACACAGTGCAGTTCTAGGAAACTTCCTATGAACAAAGTACATATACAAGTTCGCATAGCTGGGGGCGAAGCAGGTGCCCATGGCCGTGCCTGAGGTCTGTCTGTACATCTGTGTCTGAAATAAAAAGATGTTATTTGTAAGACAAAATTGTGTAAACTCCAAAATCAAGGTAATATGTTCCAAATATTTCAATGGGGGTTTTTCCAAAAAATATCATAGTGCCCTTAGACCATCGCAATGTGCTATGGAAGTGTGCACGCTCGTAATATCAAGTACTATTAGTTTGTAGTTCTCATTCCACTCAAAAGATGCCAAATGTCCCAACAGGTCTTTCGTGTCTCTGATATACGATTTCAAAGCTTTCACATGCGGCAAAAGAAAGAAATCCACATAGTTAGACATGTGTTCTGTGAGACTCCCCTGCACGGGACTTTGGAGCGCGGGACTTTGGAGCTGGAATTTAATTGGCAATTGCACCGCCATCAGGGAATCAGGGCGCCAACTCTCATAGACAGGAATCATGCCTGTGGAAGCTACGGCCATTTGAACCGCGCTGAGTGCTGAGAGACCTTGTGGCAAGGCGAGGGGTCCTGGGAAAAGGTGCACTCCACGGCGCTAAGGTGGTATGGCCAGTATGATCGACAGGACACCAAAGAGGATGGCAACTGTGCTGTAATAAAGGAACATTTTCTTTAATGGACTTCGAATCCCAAAATACATCAGGGCAGAAGATTGCTGGGTCCGAGTCCTCTCTCGGTGTTTGTGTGCCATATCCAATGGGACTCATCTGTTAAAAACCATCATGATAGGTTGTGCCGCTTTTCAAACACAAGCAGATGAAGGCAAAACGCCGAAACGCCTCCTGGTGAATAAAGTATCCTCAACCTGGGCCCTGTGAGTGCGGTGTGTTTCTTTTTGGAACCAGAGCTTTGATATATATATATATATATTTATATATATATACCATGCTCACTTTACGTCTAAACTCCCTTGCACTTGCGATCGGGTGCTCTGTTGCGGGAAGACGGACACCACGCTGGTCTTCAAGATCACAGCTTCAGAGTACAAAATAATGCACCAGCACTCTCAGCAATGTGACCTAAACCTTTATTTATATATATATTTATTGCACTTTCCGTCGGTACGTCCGATTCTTCCAAAACACCGACCACGGATGTATTTTCTTTAGAGATTTTTTAGGATGCCGCCATAACGCGCTTCAAATTACATGACATTGTTGTGGTAGCTTTTTTTCTTTTTTGAAGTGACTTTGCGCTTATGTGTGCATACAGATAGCGACCTTCATGACCATGGAAGAAATACTTAAATTGTAGTTTTTCAAAGTATACTTACAATAACATGTTAAAAATACATTACAGATGAGTTGCTAGCCTGAATACCAGTATACGTCAATACAATTGCATTTATGTGTAGCAGATAAATATTTCAATAACTAAATAAATACTTAAATATAAAAATATTTTGTTTTCCGTAGCGTCATTTTTTAAGATATTGATGCCTGAAATCATTTTTGCTGTAGAGCTAGAATATAGATTTCTCACATAATCATGTTGCTGGCTTCATCACCTTAATCCATTATATACATAGATTAAAATATAATCGTGCAAATTTCAAGCAATGTACAAATTGTGTATATACCATGGCATAGGAAGTTGATGAAATCTAATCTTCCCGTTTGGAATGACAGTCAAAAAGTGCTCTAAGTGCGGTGGAGTCTAAGTGTTTAAGTGCAGTGCCAGTTTACTGCTGGTGGATATTTAAGACTTTATTTTCCTCAGTTTGTCATTATCCGCTTATCAGTAATATCTTAGTTGCTTCGATTAGTCGTACTGGGGCAGTAGTGTATATGTCAATAGCAGTTTGAACATTAGTTCTGCCACAAATCTTGGTTTAAAAAGATCCCTATTTTACTGTTTTGTTGTTTTGTGTATTGCATCCATCAGACCTCATGCTTTTAAGATATGTTGGTTTAGCGTGAGTAAAATGCAGATGTAATATTGTTGTTCTTCGCTATTTACCTGCAATGGGTTTGATTCATATGTATATATTTCGTACAATGGATAGAATATGTATACATCTATAAATATGTAAAAATATATATAAATATCATAAACCATCCAGTAAACAATGTAAATATAGTCATTGGTAAAAACCATATTACATATGTGATATCCAGATCTCTCATCATGTGTTATATAGGTGTTGAGGCAGGTGTGTAGATCCTCTGTAAGGTTAAGCCCCCCCTGGCTGTTTTGAATCCATCTATAAAATATATCTGGTTTCTAACTTAGGTAGTTTCCCCTCCCTGTTGCCTACTCTTCTACTTGCAGGTACTGAATATATAATGAAGTATTATAAATACTCACTCTATTAGGTATGGTGTTCCCTGAAGTGTCTGGCCACAGGGCATGTTTTGTCCTGGTTGTTGATAGCTCTGATATGTTGTAATATTTGCTTGTGGGCTTGGAGTTTTGTGCTCCCTATGTATTGTAGACCACAAGGACAGACCAGGACATAAATTACTTACTCTGTTTTACAAGTCAGAAGTTTTTTGATCTTTGGTTTTTTTGGGGCTAAAAGGGGTTGTGTATGTTGTTGTGTTGATCCCCTGCTGACAAGCTTTGCATACTTTGCATTTAAAAAACCCTTTGTGTGTTTTTAGCCAGCTGCAACTCTCTATTAACTCTGGGCTAGTTTTGACCAGTTTATCTCGCATCCAGGGTGCCCTACTGTGAGTGTATGAGATATTGCTAGGTAACGTGTTCCCTATTATGGGGTCATCTAGTACCAAAGGCCAATTGCGTTTGAAAATATTACGTATTGTTTTCTGTTGATTTTAAGAACTTGAAACTGTGATAACTTTGTTGCTCTTATCTCGAGCGCTGTTTGTGGGAAGATCAATATCCCTGTTAAGCGTCACCACCCACGTGACTCGGGGCCACGCCCCTCCCATGTAGCCACGCCCCCTCCCGGAAGCTTAAAACACTGCGCTGAGTTGCAGCCGGTGTTGACCTGCTAGCTACCCTTGAGGCGGAAGCCGGGGGTGTTGCTCCTCGACTAATTTTAAATTTGTATACTCACGCGCACTGTTTTCTGTTGATTTTAAGAACTTGAAACTGTGATAACTTTGTTGCACTTATCTCGAGCGCTGTTTGTGGGAAGATCAATATCCCTGTTAAGCGTCACCACCCACGTGACTCGGGGCCACGCCCCTCCCATGTAGCCACGCCCGCCTCCTCCTTATTTCCATGCTCACTTCTCGAAAGCGCAGGGGTCGAGCGCAGCGGGCACACCATCAACACGCCGAAGACACGCCAAAGACTAGCCCGTCTGTGCCCGTCCGTGCCAGGACGGGGCACGAGGCAGAGGCTCTCGCTCCCCCTGCATCTTTCAGGCTGGTAAGATCGTCATCTGAATTGAAAGCGCTACGCCCTACCCCCAATCCTAGGTGCTCAATATTTAACCTCCATAAAGTCGGAATACGCTCCTGCGCTGACTATAAACTGTCCACCTCAATTTGTCAACCCCACCCTGACACCTCCAGAAGACATAGAAAAAGCAAATTACTGTGTAAAAACGAACCTCTAAATTACGTATTTTATAGTACAAATTGCCGATCATTGCCAAAACACAAATATGACATTTTTAACCTCTTAGCTGAAAATGGTCCCAGTGCCCTTTTCTTAACCGAGACCTGGCTGCACGACAGCGCCGGACCGGATGTTGCTACCGCCCTCCCTGACAACTACGCCATTGCCAGAATAGACAGGAACAAACAGCTAGGTGGTGGAATAGCAATTATTTTTAATAGAGAGCTAAAATGCACTCTGGAACCAGTAGCTATTCCAGACTGTGAAGCGGGCCTTTTCAAAATTTCCTTGAACCCGAACTTCACGATGTCAGGCCTTTTGATTTATCGACCCCCAGGAAATCTCTCTCAATGGGTATCTAACTTAGCCAATATTATCACCCCTCATTATATTACTTTAAGTAATTTTTCCCTGCTGGGCGATTTGAACTTGCACCTAGAGGATCCCACCATCCCCTCCTGTTCTAACCTACTTGACGACCTGAAGGCCTTAAATCTGTCCCTGATAAACTCTAGCCCTACTCATATAGCTGGCCACTTGCTGGACCCTATAATCTCCAACATCAGTGAACTCAATTGTATTGCCACCACGCCCATAGGCTGACCACCACCTAATAAAATTCAGCATTACTTTTCCACCCTCCCCCAACTCGCAACATGACTTTCAAGATTCATCTAGGAAAAATTGGAAATTAGTGAACTTAGAACTGCTAAACTCGACACTACAAGACAGCCCCCCAAGTTGTAGCTCTAACATGGACTGCCTAGCCACCGCAGCACATAATTGGCTCAGCGATGCTGCTAACAAATGTTTGCCCTCTTCTTGCATTAAAGGGAGTAGACACCGCCTCCCAGCTCTATGGTATAATGATAGCCTAAAAACCGAAAAATCCAAATGCAAAGCGCTCGAACGCAAATGGCGTAAGAACTACGCCCCTGACGCTAAAAAAAGCTACCAGGAAGCCAGGAACCTTTATCACACGGCCTGCGCAAAAGCAAGAGCTGCTTTCGTCTCAAAAACTATCATGGAAGCAACTAATATGCCAAAAACCCTTTTCAACAAAGTCAAAGAATTGGCTGGTGCCCACACTACAGCTGCAGCACCCCCATTAAACACTAAACAATGTCAGGCGTTAGCATGCTTTTTCTATGAAATAATTGACAAAATCATCCTAGATATCAAGGCAAAAAATACAGAACCCTCCTCTTCCTCTGACTCAGATTTAACTCCCCCTTGTGCCAACTTACTGGAATCCTGGCCTGCTCTTTCAGTAGACAAACTGAAATTAATTCTTAAGACCATCAAATCCGGCTCCCCCAGGGACCCCATTCCTATCAAAATCATTAAACAACTTGGTGATAACTCATTGGAGATCATTACAAACCTTCTGAACTCCTCTCTTGACCTTGCCACTGTCCCAGCCTTATGGAAACATGCCATGGTTACGCCCCTTCTAAAAAAACCTACTGCAAACCCGGAAATCCTCGCCAATTACAGACCCATATCCCTGCTCCCGGCATTTTCCAAATGTTTGGAGAGACACGTGCATTCTGCTCTAGCTACTTTTACAGAAGAAAACTCTCTACTGCACCCATCACAATCCGGCTTCAGGGCTGGTTTCTCTACAGAAACCGCCTGCTTGGAGTCACTGAACACATCCGAAAGCTACTTGATCAAGGTCAGATGGTCGCGCTCGTGCTATTAGACCTGAGCGCGGCTTTCGACACCATTTCCCATGAAACACTCGTCAAAGAATTGCACAAAAATGGTGTACGCGGAAAGGCACTGGATTGGATCCGGTCCTTCCTGACTAACCGAACCTTCCAGATTACCTCTTCACGAGCCACTTCGGATATCCTGCCGGCACCCCATGGAGTACCTCAGGGGTCTATTCTTAGTCCTCTGTTCTTTAATTTATATCTCAGACCCCTGGCCAACCTTGTTGAACAATTGGGTCTCACTCTTATGAGCTATGCCGACGACTTCCAAATCATTTTTTCCCTATCCGAATCCTGTCCTAACTCCCCTTCTCTACTCAAAGAAGGACTCCTAAACATCCTGAACTGGATGACGAAAAACCAGTTAAAACTCAACAGTGACAAGACGGAGATTCTGGTTCTGGGAAAACATCAAGATCTGTGGAATCCCGTACACTGGCCTGACCAGATGGGCGCTCTTCCTACTCCGGTGACCCATGTGCGAAATCTGGGATTCATTCTGGACAATTCCCTATCCATGAATCAACAGGCCAGTAAAGTAACTGGTCTATGCCTCACCATAGTCAAATGGTTGAGGAAAATCCTCTGGATGCTGCCTCCTTCCACGCAAAAGACCGTAGTCAATGCCCTCATTACATCGAGGCTTGACTACGGCAACATTCTGTATCTGGGCGCAAACAAATCAGTAGTCGGCCGACTACAGGTGGTGCAAAACGCAGCAGTTCGTCTACTATGCAATATTCCCAAAAACTCCGGAGTCTCGAACCACCGCCGGGAACTCCACTGGCTCAGGATTGAAAACAGAATCCGCTTTAAAGCCCTGAACTATATGTTCAGAATTAAAGCGGGTACAGCACCTAAATATCTTCAAACCCTCGCCCACCTCTACACTCCCAAGCCTAACCTTCGGTCGCAGACGGCAGCCTTTTTCTGTGTGCCGAGATTCAAACGGGCGAGAGTAGGTGGCAGGTCCTTCTCCCATCTGGGACCATCCCTCTGGAACACGCTCCCTCCCTTCATCCGAAAGGAAGAAAATGATGCCAGGTTCAGAAAGCTTGTTAAGACCTGGCTATTTGAACAATAAAACTCAATAGCCACTACCCCTTTCTCCTGTCCTCTAACTAGCTGTGTCTAGGCGCCGGGAAACCCTTTTTGGGTAGCTGTTGCGCCCTAAAAATGGAAAAAATAATAAAATAATAATTCCTTGTGTTGTTTATTGAATTCCATCATTATCCTGAACTCTTGTTGTTTGGTTGTTGTGGAAATATCATATTGTTCTGACTCAGTGATTGCTTTTTTGTGTTTATCTTGAATCTAGTCAAATCTGTCAATTATCATGGATTTGGCAATGGCACTTTGTATGATTTTGTGTGAATAACCTCTTTGTAGGAACCTGATCTTGCTTTCTTCATGAGCCTGTTTGAGAGTTACTTGCTCACTATTCACTCTTTTAAGCCTCAGCATTTCTCCATAGGGGATGCTGTTTATCAAATGTCTCGGGTAGGCACTGCTAGCATGTAGGGTTGCATTGCCTGCTGTCTCTTTATAATAGAGCTTTGTTAGTATCTTGTTGTTTTTTTACATACTTTTACATACTTTTTACATGTCTAGAAATCTTACTGAGTCTGCATTGTTTGAGGCTGTAAAATGTAGGTTCAATGTGTTGTCATTGATGTTAATAATGAACTACTACACTTTTTGGTGTGTACCCTTCCATACTAAAAAGAGGTCATCGCTATAGCGAAGCCATATCACAATGTTGTTTTGTACCTGTTCTTTGTATTTGACTCCGAGTACTAGCTCCTCCCACCAGCCCATATTTAGACATGCATAGCTGGGGGAGAAGCTGGCATCCGTGGCTCCACCTCTAGATTGTTTGTACAGCATATTGCTGAACATAAATACATTATTGTCTAAGCAAAATGACACCATTTCAATTAACATTTGGTTGTGCTGCATCAGCTGCTCCGATATTTTGGACAAATATTGTTTTAAAGTGTTCAAGATATCACAATGTTTTATGCTTATATAAAACGAGGTAACATCCAGCGCAATTAAAAGATAGTCTTTTTGCCAGATGCAGTCTGTCAGTTTGTCTAAAAAGTCACTGGTATCACGCACATATGAGGGTAAAGCGTGGAGATATCCTTGTAAAAAATAGTCTAGATATTGTGATGTGTGTTCTAAAAATCCATTGCGGGCCAAAATGATTGGCCTTCCCGTGAGTGGTGAGAGTCTTTATGGATTTTAGGAATGAAATAGATTGAAGGAGTTACTGGATTGTCATTTCTTAGATAGTTATGTTATTCATTGGTCAATAATTATTTTTTGGTTCTCCAGGTGGTTAGCTTAGCTTTCTATATTTTGTATATTTGCTTCAGTTCTGACCCATTACTCGTGATGCAAGATTGGTCGCTCAATTGTGATAAAGCCTCTTTGATGTAGACTTTCTTAACCCATATGACAGTTTGCCACCTTTGTCAGCATTTCTGATGACAATAGAGCTTTCTTTTTCAAGTCGATTTATTAGTTTGTGATATGTCATGTTCTGTTGGTTGCATTTGTCCTTGATGTTTTGGACTTTGTAATGTAAGCTTTGAGTTGGGCAGTGATCTGTTTGTTGAAGATATCTAATGAGTCTCGCACCATTATGGGATTAAATGTGGATTTGCCTCTAAATGGTGTTGGTATAGTTCGTTCTGTGTTTGCGCTTATATCTGGGATCTCCACCGTTGTTTGTTCTGACCTATTATCTTGAATGTCAGATATATGGCCTTTTGTCCATAGTTCTTGTTGATCCAATAACAATGACCTATCACCGTCTGCTGGAGTGGTGGGATTTTGATATTCTTGTCTAATCTCATGTGTTCCAACTATAGGAGGAGTTCCTCCTTTATTTTTGAGCATATTGTATTTCTTGAGCTTCAATTTTCTAATACACTGATATACATTCATTCTGGTTGTCACATATTTAAAATGGCTTTCAGGGCAATAGGATAGTCCCAAGCTCAGTATGTGTTCCTCTGCTTTAGTTACATTTATTTTTGCCAGGTTGATGATGCTTCGATTATTTTCAGTCAATGTATGGGCTTCTAACCTTGTTTCCATCTCCCTATTGCTTGTCTTCTGGGTCTTGTAATGTTGCCAATTAGTGTTCCTCCTCTGCCTACGTTAGTAGTTACTGTTGTTGTAGTTTTGGCCTGTGGGTTTCTTGGGCGGAGTGTTGCCCTGCGATCCATGACTAACAAATGTAATTCATCACCTGGGGTCGGTTTATTTCGTAAAGGAGTTTGTGTTAGTATCCCTCAATTCTGAATCTGAGCCACTTTCTGGTGCTGAGCTTAAATCTGAATTGGATGTTTGCACAGTTGAGTTATTGCTTCGTGAAGTGCTCAGTGTTTGTTCATCTGTTGTTTTGGCCTTGATACCTCTCATTACATCGTATTTTTTGAAAATGTAGACATTTGTCCCAACTCATAGCCGTTTTTGTTGCCCTCTTCCTTTTTCAGATGTGCTGCCATTTCTTTGCTCATTTTTAGAATTTCTTCACTTTGTCCATTGCTGTCAATCCCTTCATTTAATGTGTCTATTTGTTCTAATAAGGAGGCTCTAACCACATCTGCATATTTAATAAGAATTAATATCAATTTTCTAGAAGATTCCAAGTTACAAACCTCTCATTCTTGCATCCTTAGGGGGTTTGAATTTTTGTAACTTGGGGCAATGAAGATTCTTAAACCTTGTGGTATTCTTCCTAAGTCAATGTATCTCTGCATATATTACATCATATTAATTTGGGTAATATTTTTAATGCATTAATATGAATATGTATACAGATATATATTTTCATAGTAATTCTAAATATTAAAGTATTAATATTGTATAAAAGAAATATTTTTATTAATTATGTTACACTATGTATAAATATTTATATACATGCAAACACACACATATATACATTATATATAAATGAGTGTGTGTGTTTATACAAAACATATTTATATATAATATGGAATTTTTTGGAATATAATTAATTTACATTATGTGAAATGTATCCATTAAAATATTTAATATTTACAACTTTAAACAATTTCTATTACAAAATCAACATTTCTTTCTATGTTTAGACATTATTAGTGTCAACAATATTTTTTTGTGATGTTCTTTGCTGACCATAGTAAGTATAGGAGCACGATATTGTGTAAACAATATTTTTGACATATAGGACCTGATTATGATGTCGGTCGGAATTGCCTTTGCCCATCATTGCTGCAGATTGGGAACCAACCGACCTCACAGGGTGTGGTCGCAAACTTCAATTTTTCAATGGTAGCTTGTACGGCAGGCTAAACCGCCCGCAGCACAAGCTCCCATTGAAATTTTGTAATTTTGAAGCATCCCTCTCAGTGCCTTCCACAGGGTTTAGGGATATGAAGGGGGCACCATAGGTGCCCCCCAGATCACATGTGGAGGGCCAGGGAGGAAGGGGACCTTCTAGGGGCCCCCCTAAGACACTTTCCGACAGTTCCATGTCATAAAGGCCAACATGGAACTGCTGTCGGAAAGTGCGATCATAATTCCGACAGAGGAAACACCATCTTTAAGGGATTATGAGGCCTTTCTGACTGGCTGACAGGCTCTTTGAACCCGTCAGAGCCGAGTCGGATTCCTCTGGCTGCCATCATTATAATATAGCGGTCGAACTTTAAAGCTACAATGTTCAACAGCAGTTCCATGTTGGAAAGGCCAACATGCAACTGCTGGAAAGTGCCATCATAATCCTGACAGCAGAAACGCTGTCTTGAAGGAATTATGAGGCCCCTCTTACTGACTGACGGAACCGCAATGGATTCGTCTGATCACCATCATTATAAAACAGCGACCGGACATCAAATCTAAAATGTCGGAAAGCCTCCGACTGACATTGTATTAGACCCAATATGTTTTTCAACAATAATTTTTACCATGATATTGTGTCAGTGAACCAGTTGTGTTTGTGTAATGATTAGCTTATATATATATATATATATATATATATATATATATATATATATATATATATATATATATATATATATATATATATATATATATAATATATACTAGCAGCCCTCCCCAGCGTTGCCTGGGGGCAATGAGGCTTCAGGGCCAACCGCCCGCCCAGGCCCCCGCCCGCCCCGACATTGTCCGTGCATGCCCATGCACGAATACGGACCAGGCCCCCCTCCCACCCGACTCCCTCCTGCCCCCCCTCCCGCCGGACTCACTCCCGCTCTGACATTTTCCTTTCCTAGCTGACTCATATTCGAAAAAGATGATGACTGCTGCCTCTTCCAGCTGATAGCACTGCGAAGGTCCTTCTTTGAACACCTGCCCTACAGGAGGACCATTGCTAAGACACCCCAGGAAGATTTTGCTGACGTAACTCTGCCTTCCTCTATCTCCCCAAAAACAAAAGCAGCTGGCTCTGGCTAAACTTCGGGTGCCATGCTCTGCCTGGAAGTAGGAAACTCGAATCTATACTTTCCGTCTGAGGCTTCAGCCTGGCTTCCTTTTGAGAAAAGATTTCTATTTAAAGCTCTGTGCTTCTGTCGCCTGGCCTCCTCTCTGTGCTCCCGGCTCTTTCAAGATGTCTTTCTGAAGTGTGATCGTGTGCAGACGCGTTAGGAAGGCCATCGACATGTCGTCTGTCTGCCTCACTTCACCCCCCCTGGGACGCCTCCCCCTGCATCACACAGTCTTGCACTGAGTGTTTAGGAAAAGCTTGAAAACTTCCCCTTTCCTTACCTGTGCCGCAGCTCCTCACTGCACAGCCTCTCGTCACTGCACCGCTGCTCCTCCTTCGTCGTCATCACGCACGTCCCGTCGTGGTCATCACGCACGTCGCGTCGCGGCCAGCGCTAGGTCCTGGCCGGCGCTACTTTCAGGGGACTACTTTGTTTTCAAACTTAATTTTTTTAATTTACTTTTTTTATTTTATTTATATAGCCTATGTCCATCTATACACCCTGACATTTTCATAGATGTATCGGGTGTGTAGATTGGCGCTGTGGTTCCCGAGTTTACCTGGCCAAAAGGTGCAAGTTCTCTCATTATAATAGTATATATATATATATATATATATATATATATATATATATATATATATATATATATATATATATATATATATATATATATATATATATATATATATATATATATATATATATATATATATTCACTGAAAAAACCATAGGTTTCACAACAGTTATAGTTAGGAATTAGCATTTAAAAAACCTATTAAATTTACTGACAAAACCATAGATTTCACACCATTTATAGTTAGCTGGAAATTTTACTGACATAAAACCATTGAAATTCCCACGTTATAGTTAGTTGGACTCACTATAACTTGCGCGCCTGTAATGCACTGCTGATGACGTCACATATTACATCACTCATGACATGGTCAGTGACATCACTCATGACATCACTGATGACACCATCCAGTGAATGTGTGTCTTTCTGAAAAATAAATTTGTTTTATATATGTATTTGTAAAGGTCGATGGAAGAATAAATGTTTAAATAAGTGTGTAAATGGATGTTTTTTAAAAAAAAAATTGGTTGGGTAACTGGCTTATTACGTGTATCTTAGTGAATACATATATTAGCGAGTATTGTTTAAATATTTAAATGTTTGTATCAGTGTTTCTCTTTGTGTATAAGTGGCTGCAGGGGTTGGTGACTGACTCACTGTTTGTATGTGTTTTGAAGACAGCATATGTGCAGGACTGTATGGGTGGATGAGTGTGTATATGTGTGTGTTAGTGAGTGAATGACTGTCTCACTAGTGTCTTCATTAGTAACGACATATGTTTTAATCTAGTATATGTGAGTATTGATGTATATAAGTGAGTATAGTATATATAGTGAGAGATTGTAGAAGTTCCTGTTTAAATAACTATGTGTTTCTATAAGTGATTGTTTAAGAGAGTAAGTATGGGTAAGTTTCCTTAGAAGTAAGGTGGTAGTGTGTGTATAAATGTATATGCAAATAAATGGATGTTCAATAGTTTATTTGCATGTGTGAGTATGTGTGTGAGTAACTTTTGGATGACTGCTGATGTGTAACAGGATGTATAGGTGTATCACTACATATGATGAGTGAGTATATATATGAGTGACTATATAGAACTGTTGGTGAATGAGTGGATGTGTATATAGATGGTGGAATTACTGAATTGGTTGTTGTTACTGGTTTGGGTATCTCCATTTTTTTGAAAATGTTTGTTTCTATTTTTGAATATGTGTTTCAAGCGTTACATTACACTGAAATTAGGTCTGTCACTCTGTCACAAGGATGGTGTCATCAGTGATGTCATGAGTGATGTCACTGACCATGTCATGAGTGATGTAATATGTGACGTCATCAGCAGTGCATTACAGGCGCGCAAGTTATAGTGAGTCCAACTAACTATAACGTGGGAATTTCAATGGTTTTATGTCAGTAAAATTTCCAGCTAACTATAAATGGTGTGAAATCTATGGTTTTGTCAGTGAATTTAATAGGTTTTTTAAATGCTAATTCCTAACTATAACTGGTGTGAAACCTATGGTTTTTCAGTGAATTTCAAAGGTTTTTTAAATGCTAATTCCTAACTATAACTGGTGTGAAACCTATGGTTTTTTCAGTGAATTTCAAAGTTTTTTTTAATGCTAATTCCTAACTATATAAGACCTGAAAGCCCACCAGGAATCTCCAGTATGCGCCAGGGGACTGCATTGCAGAGAGGTGTAATGAAGCCACAACCCTTTTTACACCTCTCTGCAACGCAGCCCCCGTGCATGTTTGAAGAGGGGGAACTAATTCCCCTTGCATACTGGGGGCCCCTGGGGGCCAATTAGCCCACCTGGAACCTCCAGTATGTGCCAGGGGCTGCATTGCAGAGGTGTAATGAGACTATGCCCCTTGTTACACCTCTCTGCAACGCAGCCCACTGCCGCGTTTGCAGAGGGGGAACTAATTCCCCTTGCATACTGGGGGTCCCTGGGGTCAACTGGTCCACCAGGAGCCTCCAGTATGCGCGAGGGAGCTGCATTGCAGAGAAGTGTAATGAGGCCACACCCTTGTTACACCTCTCTGCAATGCAGGCCACTGGCGCGTTTGTAGAGGGGGGACTAATTCCCCTTGCATACTGGGGGTCCCTGGATCATATCTGCCCAAACACCGATATTCCGAACGATTGTAAATTACTTTTACTACTCTCTACTACTCACTCTACTATTCACTCTACTACTCTCTACTACTCACTCTCTGCTACTCTCTCTACTGCTCTCTACTACTCTCTACTACTCACTCTCTACTCTCTACTACTCACTCTCTACTCTCTACCTCTCTACCTCTCTCTTCTTCTCTCTCTACTAATCTCTACCTCTCTACCGCTACCTCTCTACCTCTCTACCTCTACACCTCTACCTCTCTACCTCTCTCTACACGCACACATATACACATATATGCATATATAGATATATATATGCATATGCATTTATATATATGTATGTGTATGTATAAAAAAAACAACAAAACATTTTTTTTTAAACAGCTACTTTTAAAACTGTCATTCTTTTTCCCCATGGTACGCTCTCCGGTATGCTTACCGGTGCGCGTACCGGGCGCTCACCCCGCGAAAATCAAAAATTTTTTTTATTTTTTTTTTGCTCCGCGGGGCCCTTTTATGGCCCCCACATCAAACCTAGGTGGTCAAGGGGGGTCTACTCTGCCCCCTTATGGTCATTTCCCTCTTTGTTTTGGCCACCTCTCGTGTCTCGATCCTACCGAGACACAAGATGGCGGCCGCTCCGGACTGTTTAGAATGTTTACAGACACCCCAGAGCCAATCAGCTTTCTGCGCGCAAGTCGCGGTAAGCGCTCGGTGCGCGTACCAGTGCGCGTACTGGAGCGCGGCTATAGATATATATATTTTTTTGAACCTTAATTACTCAAAATCCACTGGAGCACATATCTTGAGACATAGCAAAGGCACATCGGGCTACCAGTCCCTACAATTTTGCCAAGTTTGGTGGAAATCCATTCAGCCATTCGGGCTAAAAGTGAAATCGACCGCCCTATGGAAATTAACATGGGGAAAACGCGTTTTGGGACCCCCCTTTTATCTCGGCCCCCGCTTGACGAATCCCCCCCAAACTTTCAGGGAAGGACCGGAACGCCGCGAGGCCATTTTGAGGAAATTTTGAGGCAGATTCGTCAACCGGCGCCAAAGTTATTCCAAATAGAATTTTGAGATTTAACATTGAAAAAAATCCTAACTATAACTACCTACTGGCGACCGCCAGTAGGTAATATATATATATATATATATATATATATATATATATATATTCACTGAAAAAAACCATAGGTTATAGGCCATATATAGTTAGGAATTTGCATTTACAAAACCTTGAAAATTCACTGAAAAAACCATTGGTTATAGACCATATATAGTTAGGGATTAGCCTTTTCAAAACCTTATTTTACTCACACAAAACCATTGAAATTTCATATATAGTTAGTTCCACTAACTATATATCGCGCACCCGCAATCCACTGCTGATGATGTCACATATTACATCATTCATGACATGGTTAGTGACATCACTGATGACATCACTGATGACATCTCAAATGACATCACTGATGACATCTCAAATGACATCACTGATGACAACATCCAGTGACTGTATGTTTCTGTAAAGTTAAAATATGTCTTACATATTGAAGAATGAGTGGATGTAGAAGTGTCTGGATGAAGGATTTAGTAGGTGCATGACTGACTGTATGAGTGAGTGATTAAATGTGTCTCACTGAGTGCATGGGTTAGTGACTAAACTGTTTTAATTTGTGCATCATTATATCTGTTGTTCTACAAACTGCTACATATGTTGATCAGTAGCTATATGAGTAACTGAATGGGTTATTCATTGGTTGTCCAAGTATTTGTATGGGAAACTGAGTGTGTGTGTATGGGTGGCTGGGAGGTGTGTGACTCTGTACATAGATGTGTGAGTAGTTGATTCACTATATGTATGGGTTCAAAAGTGCATGTGCAAACAACTGTATGGGCGGTTGACTGTGCATGAGTGTATTAGTGAGTGAATGGATATCTCAGTGCTACATGTCAAAGTAAGTACATATGTAAAACACAGTACATGTGAGAGTTGACATATATAAATAACTGTGCATAAGAGCCAGTGAATGTGTGAGTGGCTGTATGGATCATTGTGAACATGTATCAGGGATTGTATAAGAGAGTAAAGTAAATGTGTTAGTATATGTTTGAATAAGTAAGGTGTGTATAACTGTATAGTTGAGAAAATGGAGGTGTGATTGATTTTTTGCATAACTGACTAGGTGTGTGAGTAACTCCATGGATGAGTGACAGTCTGTGACTGTCTATTTACACTGATTGTATCTAAGGTTATATTAGAGTCTGAAGAGGTTCATGGTATTATCACATGAATGATATCATCAGTGATGTGATCAGTCATGTCAAATGAGATGTTATCAGTGATTTTATCAGTGATGTCATTTGAGAAGTCATCAGTGATGTCATTTGAGATGTCATCAGTGATGTCATTTGAGATGTCATCAGTGATGTCATCAGTGATGTCACTAACCATGTCATGAATGATGTAATATGTGACATCATCAGCAGTGGATTGCGGGTGCGCGATATATAGTTAGTGGAACTAACTATATATGAAATTTCAATGGTTTTGTGTGAGTAAAATAAGGTTTTCAAAAGGCTAATCCCTAACTATATATGGTCTATAACCAATGGTTTTTTCAGTGAATTTTCAAGGTTTTGTAAATGCAAATTCCTAACTATATATGGCCTATAACCTATGGTTTTTTCAGTGAATTTCATTGGTTTTTTAATAGCAAATATCAAAAGCTGTAAAATGTCAAGTACGTGATAGGTAAAAACTTTTTCGTGTTTATGCACGCTGATGTGCTTTGAACGCTGCCCCCCTCCCCTCTTTTCTCTTAGTAGTACTCTCTCTTTGCAGATAGTGAAGAGTAGTTAACGCAGGCCTTTACCCCCGTTGTAATCCGTCGTGCCTGCTTGTCTCTCCATTTGATTGATTGTTATCCAAGCATTTACTGTTTTACAATTGATTCTCTTTGGTTCATTCTCTATTTACAAACAAGCACAAAGTCGCAATACTCTGTTTAGTCTTTGCAGATAGTGAAAAATCGTGAAAAATCGTGTAAAAAAATAAAAGTAATCGAGCAAAATCAGTAGGCCACTAATTGGATCTCTTTTTGACCTCGCTAAAATAGAAATATTATGAACAACCCTTCATGAGAAATACGAAAATAGTGAGATGAACTGAGCTCCACACCATGAGGGCTGCAAGACAGCTCTTCTCCGTCACCCACCCCGCCCAAAATAACAACAAACCCTATGCAAATATTAAAAATATAGACAACACACCAGCAAAGAAACAGGGTAAAACATTTTATTAAATAACTATTTACATAACTATTTTATACTTTTTATTGCCCGATCCGGCTAGCTCAATCGATCGAGCATGAAACTCATGCACTCTGATAGCAAGCGTTGCTACTGATGCTATGCAGACCAAAACTGGTTTTCAGTTTGTACATTTTTCTAGATTTTTCCATCCAAGGTTGGTTGACTTTGTAGAACGATGGCTTCAGATTTTCAACATACGGTGTGGTGGCGCGGACTGGGAGGGGGCGCTTCGCTCCTGCCCCCTCCCCAAGTAAGATTTTCATACGTGAAAGTACGTTAATGGTTTTGGTCCCTGAGTTGCTTCAATGTCACTGCCATTCTCAAATGGCATAAGTTCTGGATGTTGGGTGCCATAGTTCAGAGTTCTGAGCAGCGCTTGTAACACTGTCTGAAGCTTATTTCCACCTACTGCAGCTTCACTATTCTCAAAGTAAGTGAGTGTCGTTTGTGGACCTGACTGCATTTGAAAACAATGTGATATGTTACCTTCCTAAACCGCTTGACGGAGGCCCCCGAGGGGCGGTGTGATGGCCATGGACTCGGAGAAGACGCTTGGCTCCGACCCCCTCCCCAAGTCTTATAGCACCGGTGTAGCCTGAGATCGCTCCCGACATAGGCGGCCGGCTCCCGGGGTCCGGCGGAACTTTTTGCCTTTTGATGACTCTTCTATTCTGGACCTTGTCCCACAATCCATTTGACCTGAAGACACGCTGTAGTGGGGCGCCCCTTTACCGTTTTAGTTGCCATTCCGCCCGCTTTTGCTACACTGTGCCTCTTCCGCCATTCAGCTGTTTACCGCCCGCTCTTGCGACTACAGCGTCTCGCTCACCATGTAGTTGAGTTGCTCCCGCTCTTGCGATGCAACGATAAGCGACTGCCACAGGACTCTCAAAATGACGGCCGGCTCTTCTGATTTGGGCGTGGTCCACTAAAATGGCCCTGGGACACCTTGGAACTCGGACGCTTCCCTGATAGGGCTTGGGTCCCATTCTCGAAAGCGTCCCCTCAGCCGTGAAGATTCTACAAAAGTCTTGGGGGCCCCCGACTCCCGCAGGCTTCTGGTGGGGAGCGGTTGCCATGTTTGCTCGTGGAATGGCCAGGACGGACCTACGAGATGGTAGTGCTCTCATGCTGACGCCAGCTTTAGTCTGAAACATCCAGAAACACTGTAGACTACCAATTCGATCAGTTCCGGTAGCGCCCCAACATGACCCGGTAGAGAAGAACTTGCCCTCCCCTCTTTGACTGATGGTTCTTGTTGCCTGTCCCCTCTGTTGTCATTTTACAGAACTTTTTGGACTGCTGAAAGGGGTTGTGTTCCGAACGCTGGTTGGTGGAGACATTTTGACTATATTCTTGACCTACGTTGTCGCGTAATGCGTTATATGACACGCCGCGTTAGCGCGCCCGGAAGTAATCCGGGGCGCGGCGCGCAGCGCGCAACGTAAGCATAACAGGTCATGTGACTTGTTAATAAAACTTTTTATTGGTTCATTTTACTTTTGTTATTTTAATAATGAAAAGCTTGGTCATATGACCTAAAAAATACGCTTTTTATTGATTTCGAATTTTTTTTTAAAAAACATATATGTTATAATATTCCAGGCTAATGTACTTTCCCGGAAAATTTACAACTGTCCTGCAAGTAAAATATATTCCTTTTTCGAGAAAAAGGGCGTTTCTTCGTTCCATGACGGAGCCGTTGAGTAAAAGAGACTCGGCCTGCTGTCTTAGTCGCCGATACGCCTGATTATCAGATTCTTATCGATCACTTTATGTTGCAGAAGTGGAAAACACAACTGCCCTTGACCATTTATCTTTACTGCGTTCCTACATATTATACCTTTTATCCGTCATGTAATTGGACTACTTTATTTCACTTGCCTTTTACTGATTCGAAAACAGTGACTAAAAGTAAAAACTTTACCAATGTAAATACTACTACCATGTTTTGTTTTAAAAACCTTTATTGTGAAAATGTCAGTATACAAATACGGGCCTATAACCACGTGGGCCGGCCACGGAGCAAACTGGAATCGTATATGATGAGGAGACATTTACATTATAGAGGAACGTAACGAACGACCCATTAGGTTGCAAGAACTAAGGTGTCTAACAGTTGCGGAATCGGTGGACGTACATTTTGTAATTAAAATACGACAGGGCCACTTACAAAAAAGTTATCTAGATATACATTTGCGTGCAAGTACCATGGGTGACGTTAATTCGAACTTTCAATAGTACAGTAATCAATAACACATCAGAACTTAATATCAATAGGGATGTCGAAATATTCAATCAATTCTCGTCCCCGCCCGCCATGAGCATCAAAACTGCATTCATATCTCGTGATATCAAGGTTGTTCAACCAGTACACAACAATGAGTTACGAGTCCCATTTATACCGGCGCCATTTTGGGCGAGGCCGGGCAGGTCCAAGATATAGTCAAAATGTCTCCACCAACCATCGGCCAGACCAGAACCCCTTTCGGCCCTTTATGCTACAAGATGGTGTCTTCCATTCAGAAAATATTGTTCGCAGCATTTTGAAAGGAAACATAAACAGCCGTTCTCCTAGTGAGTCTCACATTGTTACATTTAGGAAGAATGTTGAAGAGTAGTATGTGGAAAATCTGAAGCCATTTTTCTACAAACTCTCAATCAGCCTTGGATGGAAAAAAAAATCCTGAAGAATGTACAAACTGAAAACCAATTTTTGTCTGTATAGCATCAACAGCAACGCTTGAGTCAGCTTTGTGTCAAGCCGCCATTTTCATTCAATCAATAGCGTCCCCCTGCACACATTCAGGGACCTGGTCGTGTCTTCAGATGAAACGGATTGTAGGACAAGAAGCAGAAAGGAAAAGGAAAAAAGATCCGCCGGACCTCGGGAGCCGGCCGCCTATGTCATGTGCGACCTTTGGCCACACCAGGGCAATAGTGAAGCTGCAGCAGGTGCAAATAAGCTTCAGACAGTCTTACAAGCACTGCTCAGAACTCTCAACTATGGCACTCTACATCCAGGACTTGCCATTCGGATCTTGGCACCTTGTGCTGGTTCCGACCTATTCACACATCTGTCCACTACTGACATCACCTCATAAGCCAACGGGGCACCCCACGCCGACTTTCGGCGCAGCATTGTAGGATGGCCACACCAGTGCGGCAACTTGCTGGACACCACCTCGGTGCCATCCGGATCTCGGCGCGTTCGAGTCACTGTACCGCAAGAGTGACCGGAACTCAGCTGGACACGCCGTCTTTCGGCGCAGCATTGTAGGATGGCCACACCAGTGCGGCAACTTGCTGGACACCACCTCGGTGCCATCCGGATCTCGGCGCGTTCGAGTCACTGTACCGCAAGAGTGACCGCAACTCAGCTGGACACGCCGTCTTTCGGCGCAGCATTGTAGGATGGCCACACCAGTGCGGCAATTTGCTGGACACCACCTCGGTGCCATCCGGATCTCGGCGCGTTGTGCTGCCTTCGGCCTACTGTAGCCGCAAGTGCAGACGCAACTCAGTTGGACGGCGAGTGAAACGCTAAGGGGCGCCGCACTGCAGCCGAGGAGCCTCCATCTTGGGGGAGACGCACAGCCCCCACTGACTGACGCGACCTCACAGGCCAACGGGGCGCCCACGCCGACTTTCGGCGCAGCATTGTAGGATAGCCACACCAGTGCGGCAACTTGCTGGACACTAACTCGGTGCCATCCGGATCTCGGCGCGTTGTGCTGCCTTCGGCCTATTCGCACATCGGTCCGCTACTGACGCCGCCTCACGTGCCAACGGATTTTCTACGCTTTTTGTAGCCCTATGCCGCATAACAGGTCATGTGACTTGTTTATAAAACTTTTCATTGGTTCATTTTACTTTTGGTTTCCTAAAAATGGAAGGCTTGGTCATATGACCTAAAAATAACACTTTTCATTGGTTTAGAACATTTTTTTTTCCCAAACGATGAAAGCCCCACCTTGTTTCTGGATGATTCAGACTGAAGCTGGCGTCCGCATGAGAGCACCACCATCTCGTGGCTCCGTCGTGGTCATTCCGTGAGCAATCATGGCAGCCGCTCCCCACCGGAAGCCTGCAGGAGTCGAGGGCCCCCAAGACTTTTGTAGAATCTTCACGGCTGAGGGGACGCTTTCGAGAATGGAGCCCAAGCCCTAGCAGGCAAGCGTCCGAGTTCCAAGGTGTCCCAGGGCCATTTTAGTGGACCAGGCCCAAAACCGAAGAGCCGTCCGCCATTTTAAGAGTCATGTGGCAGCCGCCTATCGCTGCACTGCAAGAGTGGGAGCAACTCAACAACATGGTGAGCGAGACGCTGTAGCCGCAAGAGCGGGCGCAACTCAGCTGGATGGCCGCCATCTGGGGAGGCCCGTTCACGCCGCCTCCCCCACGCCCCCCCCCGGGCCGCCCCACGCCAATTTTCGGAGCAGCATTGTAGGATACCAAAACCAGTGCGGCAGTTTACTGGACATCACCTGGGTGCCATCAACATCTCAGCGCGTTCTGCTGCCTTGGGACTATTCGCACAACAGACCGCTACTGACGAGGCCTCCCTCCGCACAACCCTGGACGCCCCACACTGTTTTTCTTTGCTGCATTGTAGGATCCCAAAAACCAGTGCGGCACCCAGGTGACATCACCTGGGTGCCGTCCAGAACTCAGCACGTTGTGCTGCCTTGGGACTATTCGCACAAAAGACAGCTTCTGACCATTGTTGCTTTTTTTTGTGAAAAATGTTTAAATGTTTTTACAGTTTTTGTTCCGTTCGTTATATTTAAAAGTTAATAAAGTTTTATAATCCTACTTTGTTGGAGTGTTATATATTTTTTTTAAAACGGGTGAATGGGGCCTTGAATCGGGTTATTGTCATGTGTGGGCTTTGCAAGTGTACTGCTACAGGATCGGACATTTCAAACTCAAATGCACGTTCTTTTTCTTACCTTTCCGAAGCATGGAGCGCAATAGCAGGCAGAGAAAGGGTGATGCAAGTGTTGAACACTGCCTGGCCTGGAAGTTGCTGGCAGTGCCACACTCCCCCCCCCCCCCGCCCGCTCCTGAAAGAGGACACACACACACCGCCGCGCCGAGTACTTCACAGATCTTTAAAAGACCATGCGCTTGTTCATGAGGCTTAAATGGTTTATCACCCCTTCTAGAACCCCTGCATCGACCCTCTGACGTTTCCTAGAAAAATTACCACGTAACCAAGCCCTGTCAGCTGAAACCCCCGAGGAATCGTGGGGCATATTATCAAGGGGGTTTATCTCCGCTTTTTTGGCTTTAAAAGCCAAGAAAGCGGAGATAAAATTATCTCCCTATTACCAAGCTGTCGCTAACACCAGTTAGTGACAGCTAAAAGGAGATAGCGACCATCTTGGGCCCCCTTTGCATGTCAGTGATATTTATCACTAATGACATGCAAAGTGGGCGTGCCAAGATGTTAGCGACTGGAAACAGTCCCTAACATCGCTATCTCCTATTACCAACTTTTGGAGATATTCGCGCTAAGCGCGAATATCTCCAAAAGCTAACACCTGACCTGAGCAGTTCTTAGCCATGTTATCCAATGGGAGGTGGATAACATGGCTAAGAGCATTTGCTCGATAATGCATGAATATCGCTGACTTTTCAGCGATATTCATGCATTGCGGCCGTTTTTTATCGCATTTGCGATAAACCTTGCTAATAGCAAGGTTTATCTGAGATAAAAATCGCCGATGTGCGGCGATAATTTTTGTCTCTAAACAAGTTAGAGACAAAAATTATCGCTAGTTGTTGGTAATATGCCCCCGGGTTTTTGCTTGCAGAAATCGGGAGGCGGGAGACTAGCACTGAAATCAGTAGTCTCACGCCTGAATCGGGAGGGTTGGCATGTCTGGATTCTCTACAGCTGGGGCCATAAACTACATCCGCAGGGCTAGGTGATAGCCTGGGACCGGCCTGGCATCTAAAATGGCTGCCGTGCACGACAAAATTGTGGCATTGGAAAAAAGGCAAGATGGCGCAGACAATGTTTATCAATAAGGATTCATTTATAACAAAATATTTTATCGCACTGACAAATTGGTGGTCAACACTTCCTGATTTCCATCGAATCGAACGTTAACAGACGTCACGCAGCAAAAAAAAAAAAAAGCTCACGCACAGCCGCTGGAAGACATGTATCAACATATATGAGCCTCCTCAGCCACCCTCAGAAAACATAAGGGATTAGGATACGTCTCCCGCACCCCCTTATACCTAGTAATTTAATTAAAACGAAGCACAAAATGGTCTCCCGCACCCCCTTATACTTAGTAATTTAATTAAAACGAAGCACAAAATGGCGAATTCCCGTTTCGCTACCAGTTTGCGGCCCAGTTCGCGGCCCGGGAAGCGCTTCTACCGTGAAAAATAATTTTTTTTTTATTTTCCCCACGGGACCCTTTAATAACCCCAACAACATTCCTAGGGGGTCAAGAGGGGTATACCTTGCCCCCTTTCATTAAATTCCCCCTTCGTTTTTCACCTCTTCTTCTCTCTCGATCCTACCGAGAGATAAGATGGCGGCCGCTCCGGACTGTTTAGAATGTTGACAGACACCGGGGAGCCAATCAGCTTCGCATCGCAAAGTTCCGTTTCGCGAAAAGTAAGCGGACCGGAGCGCAGCCCGGAGCGCTGTTACAGATATATATCTTGTTTTGAACGTTAATTTCTCAAAATCCACTGGAGCACATATATTGAGACCTAGCAAAGGCACATCGGGCTAACAGTCCCTACAATTTTGCCAAGTTTCGTGCAAATCCATTCAGCCGTTCGAGCTAAAAGTGAGGCCAACCGCCCTATGGAAATTAACATGGGGAAAACGCGTTTTGGGACCCCCCTTTTTTCTCGGCCCCCCCTTGAGGAAACCCCCCCAAATTTTCAGGGGCTGCTCAGAAACAAAATGTGCCATTTTCCTGAAAATTTCAGCCGATTCCGTCCACAAACGCCAAAGTTATTAGACATAGAATTTTCAAAAATCCCATAGGGAAAAAATCCTAACTATATATACCTACTGGCTATCGCCAGTAGGTAATATATATATATATATATATATATATATATATATATATATATATATATGTATATATATATATATATATATATATATATATATATATATATATATATAAAGATCAACAGTAAGGAAAATGTTAAACTTTGAATAGAGTAATTTTAGCATTGCTACTGTAGTCTAAGCAAGAGTAGGGAAAGAACTCCACTTCAAATATAATACAAATGTTAGTAACCCCATAAATGGTAAAAAACTAAAAACAATCAAACAAGTTACATAATCACTATTCAATAAAATAATTAATGATCAATGAATAATTCATTGTTATTCATTTACTAATTGATTAACTTTCCACCCTGTACCCCTTCAAACCTAGCAGCCTGCACCTAAAACACTTTTTCCCCGTAATTTACAGATTTAAAAACAGTTAAATAATGAAGCAACAATTAATAATTACTTGTTAGTTTATTATTACTTCTTTAACTTCTCACCGTAGGCCCATACAAAGCTAGCATCCTAAAATTGAATGAAAATAAATGAGTATTCCACAGCTTACATATTTAAAATGCAATCAAATAATTAATTTACAGATAATAATCACTTAATTAACTTTCCATCCTATACCCCTAAAAACCTAGCACTCCGCAACTAAAATATCAGTAAAATAAATCATTATTCTATAAGTTACATGATTAAAAATCAATTAAATAAATAACAATATTAAATTGTTAAATAATGATTACCTAATTAACTTCCCACCCAAGACCCCTACAAACCTAGCAGCCCATAACTAAACTATAAGTAAAATAAATACATATTGAATAAATTACATAATTAAACATGCATTTAATATTTAATAATAATTAATTTTTAAATAATGATTACTTAATTAGCTTCCCACATTATGCACCAAGAAAACAAACAGGATGCAAATAGTATATATAACAACAATAATTCAGTACTACATAATTTACATAATGAATATCAATTATATAATCAAATACAAACACAACCCACTACAACACTATAAAAAGTTGAATACAAAAATTGGAATCACTTAAAAATGACAAGCTATATTTTAAAAACAATTAACATTTATATAAACAATCGTAAAACATGAAATTAGCATATCAACTAAAACATATTTAAATCATTCAGAATCAATATTCTAACCACTATATTAGTGAAAACAGTATTAAAAAGAGATATTATTTAAAATTATATTACTTACCTCCAAAAAAGATATTTTTATCAACTTTATTTGTACATCACTATATTTGTGTGAGACAATATTTAATTTCTGTAATTTCTGTCTCCTGAACTTTTTAACTCGATATTTTGCCCAAACACCATTTAACTTTAACTTTTGCTTTTTTCTGATGTTTTGTGTTTTTTTACTCATATACTAAATGTCCCTCGATCCAACCTGTCACATGTGGCTGACCCTTGGTGCACACACTCTCTGGCTGTGCAAACTTGGTTTGGCAGCAGGGTCTAGCTTTTGACCAGGTCCTGAGTCCATCACTCTGTGGGCAACCAACCCAACTGAGCAATCTTTCAGCTATGTGTAGCAGGGTCTGACTCCAGGATCCAGTGTCCAAAACACTGTGGACAGCCAAGCCCCCCTTTGGACATGTGGTGCTTTGTTAAATGTTTTTTAAGTCTTCACTGTCCTTGCTCAAGGGGTTTGTGAAACTTTGCTGGCTTCACACAACACCCACTCAACTCACACCACCTATAACGTCTTAATATTTGTTGTTGTTTGTTTGTGCCATTTCGAAATTGGTGGCATTAGCATGGCAGGTGGCATCAGTTATGGTATGTGTTGAGTGCATAACTGGCGAATTTCAGTGTTTTTTTCTTTTTGAGCCTTAAACACAACTCAGTTTTTAGCTGCGTTATTTTAATTGATTTTGCTTTTTTTGTGGTAAATGTAGAGCCCGGTTTGTGGCCAAGTCCTGTCTCCAAACTGTTTTTGGCCGGGCCCTACAACTGATCTCTCATGCTCTGCTAACACTGACGTAGGATAAATATTTTTTTTAAACATGGAAACTATTACCCCTCTTTAAGTCTTTCCCTTATGTTGTGGCTGAAAACTCGCTATTTTCGTAAAAGCGGGGAGCTGAGTACAAACTGGAGGTTTTTTCGTGGCCAATGACTGGCTTCCCGTAGAAGGCTATTTTTTCTTTTAAATCCTGATTCCTGAACTTTGACCCCACGCCTCGAGGTGCTTCCCTGATTACAGGTGTTACAAGAAGGAAAACACATCTAGGTTCTCTTTTTTTGCCACTTGTTTGTGTTGAGTGATTTTACTGCGTTGTCTATGGTACACACCTTTTTAAATAGATCTGGCGTCTTCTGTAGGAAATCCAAACTTTGAAAATAATACTGTAACCGAATGTTGAAAAATTGTGAATACAGTATTAACGCATTTTACGTGTCTGGGAAGTGCTTCAAGAAACTGGTAGCTACTCTGCAAAAATGCTCTGTTTGAAATCTACTCTAAAGGCATTAGAGAATGTGTTTCCTTCTGTTCTATGGAGACGGATTAAGTACATGTTGCATTGACCCTTAACCACCTTAAACACTAGAGATTTAATGAATGAAGTGATATAGATCTGATGTAATAAGACTCGGATAAATGAACCCTGCTTATTATTGAGAATTTTAGGTTTATAAGTCTTTCAAAAATATTTAATTTAAAATGCTGGAAACAATAACTCTTTTTAGGTTAGAAATAGCAAGAGCAAAACGATAATGAGACATACCAATAGGGTACGGTAATCTATGATATATAATGATAACAGAAATGTGGTACCACATGACTGAGTCAGCCCACTAGAGGGCATTCAATATGTCTGAAGTATAAAGACTTAAGAAAGTAACCCGGCCTTTATTCCAAATGCTTGATAATCACAAATGTGAAATAATCATTTTTGTTGTTTCTATCACACAAAGAAACCCTTGGAGGCAACACCCTTTGAAAATTATATCATTCTGAAAACTGTTTTCTAGCAGGGAGAGGGTGGACAAATTTTATTTCTTTTGTATCGATGTGGAATTACATTATGCAATTTAAAAACTACAAGTCCCAGAAGGCCATTGTGAAAGAAAAACATATGGTTGTAATCATGTGACCGAGGTGGAAGGGACTCCCTTTTTAAATTACTTTCAGCAAACAGTGTTTGTAACAACCGTGATCAAGTGAGTGGGGAGCTCACGAAACGCGTTGGTTTTTCGCTGTGAAATATGCTGTAGAGGATCGGATAATAAATCTACCTGCTTCTTAAAAAACGGATTGACTGGAGTTGCGGCTTCTTTTGGTTTTGAACCGGGTGGCACTCGGGGCAAACACAGTTTTGATACATAGCGGTTTGGTTCTACCGCGTGAAGCCACGCACTTGCTAGCAGCGCCTGAAACGAGAGGAGAGTTGAACCATCCAGTGAATATATGGTTTCGTGGGATCCTGTTATTGTTTATTGGGATCGGTTACACTGGGCACACGAAATTGAAGCTTCGGAGAGAATCGCCGCTGTAAGTCCTTTCCCTTTTGTATTTTGGAACTGGTCTGAAACAATGAGCTGTCCCCGAGAATTGTACAAAATTCACTCGGAGGTAAAGAAACTAACAAGGGATCGATAGGACATCAAAGATAGCGGCGGTATGCGGAGTTAAGAGGTACAAACTGGTCAAATGCGTGACTTTGGTTTTTTTAAATAAAAGGAAAAGAAATGAGTGTGATGCCTTCTGATACAGTTGGAGGACTCGCAAATAATCCAGTCCGGGTGTTACCTGACACACAACAGAGCATGTTGGGAATGGTCTTGAAAGTGCTCAAACGAGACATTGCAACAAAGACACAATTTGTAAATAACCTCGAGGCAAAGTTTATTTTGCAGGACTTACATTTTTGTGGTTTTCTTTACTGATGTTATGTCCTTCGTGCAAAATAATGAATGACATTTTCTCTCGCATGCTTGTGGCCACCCAATCCCTGCAAAGTGAAGTGCATCTTCAATTTTAATGAAAAGTAAGCTTTAAAAGAAAGCACCAATATGGCGCAACTCAGGTTGAGAAAGGCAGCTTGACTGCTGAAACGCGTCCCTGTTCCTGTGTATGCTGTAACTGACAAAATAAACTATAGAATTCCCACTATAACGTGTGCTGGCTCCTCAATTTAAAAATATAGTTGGGGAATATATTCATATATATATATATATATATATATATATATATATATATATATATATATATATATATATATATATATATATATATATATATATATATATACTTTAATTACTAATTTCTTTACGTTTGGTATTTTTCTTTTGGACATAAAAGATTGAAATTATATAAAACAAGTGCAATTATCCAATAAGTAAAGTCTTTTTAACTACCACTGTTGTATTTAAGTATTCAAAGAAACCATTATCGATATTGACGTCTGACTCGCCTGTTCTTAAATAGGATTTCCAGGCACTTATTCCACTTCCAGTAATTGAGCTTAGAGCTGGTCATGACCCGAGAGTAAGTGTGGTTAGCATTATATGTTTCTCTGATAGAGAGAGGGTTGTGGAAACTCTTCACCGACATGCTATTCCTCTTCCCTTTTTTAATATTGTTGTGGTTTGTGTACAGTGTGCATGAGTGAACTGTAACTCATAAAAACATAGTTAGATTTATGATATTGAGCAAACAGTGCAAAACATAATTTTTGTATGTATGTGCATTTTAAAGAACGCTTCTCTGTTCGACTCTTGGACCCTGATTATGTGTGGGTCGGTGTTTCTCTACCCCTGTGAAAACCCATGTTTGCTCAGGGGTTGTGTTATTTAACACATCCAATAATTGTTGTGATAAGCACAAAAATCCGCATTTTATTCCTCGAAAGCTCAAAATAGGCTCTGCTCTGATTATTGCATCTGAAAAATAACACACCCCGGGGTATCATTATTTATGAGGTGTGATAAATGGCTCCATTATTTCGAAGAACTCGGAATCAGGGCCTTTGGTCCTCTGGTTTAAACAACTCCGTGACATCTTCTTCACATGCCGCTGATCCTATGTGGGAATAATACTGTAACACCATAAAAGTTTTGTTGAAAGTAAATAAACACATCCGAACGAAACACATACAAATTCATCAGATATATAGCACATTGCCATCAAGAATTAATTGTATGCATAAAAACGAAAGTTATTACAGGTACATCTTTTAGGACCTTAGCCAATTTTTGAATTGGTAGCAGACACTTTGGATAAAAAAAAGTTATCGTTTACCGGATACAGGATGCATGGAAATCGTAGGGCAGATAATTCAACAAAGGTTTAAAATAGCATCCAAGTATTTAATACTCTCCAAATAAGCATAAAGTAGCACCCACTCAAGCAATATGCAGCTGCATCTCGACAGACCATTAATCCTGCAGTGGTGAGCGTTGGACTTAGCCAGCCAGAACCAGCCATACTAGACAGGAACATGGATTATGCGCAAGGTGATCTTTCTTGTACCTGTATAATCAGCTTTGAGGTTTGCTTGCTTTAAAACTGCTCCAGCAGAGCCTAGGAACTGCTAAAGAGTTTAGATTGAATTTCAGGTGAATAAACTTCAGCCACATATACGTCTGGGAAGTGATTCTTGTAAACGTTTTGTGGCTCCTAATCCTGTAGATTGTACGATGAATCCTATATGTATTTAAAGTGAAAGTGATAATGTCATCCTTAAAGGACTGTGCCAGCGCGAAATCTTTAGCTCCTCCTTAAATTGAGGGTTCAGTGGTAAATTATTCCATATTGTGACCATATAAACACCTACAAATAAGGACTTCAGATAATCCAGCTATGGGCATGGATGTCAATTCACAAAAATACCAGGGGTATTGGAAGTGACATCACATTTCTTTGACCTACATCATCACAAAAAGTGAAGTCACATGACCTATGAGAAAACACTAAGAGCTTGATTACGAGTCTTGCGGCCCACTGACAGCCAGACTGGCGTGGGTGTGGCGGTCTTCTGACCGTCCTATTACAATTAGGGCAGTCAGAACGCCATTCTCCCGCCACAGCCGCAACGGAACCACTGTTCCCTGGTGGTCGTATGACAGTGTGGAGTCAGCAATATGCTACGAGGGACCGCTGCGGTCCTGCTAAGCATGTTACAATTGTCCTCGCCGTCACGGTTTTCATGGGGGTTCCTTCTCCATGAAAACCGGTGTGAGGAAGAAACAAAGGGGGCTAGGGCCCCCTTTTGCCTCTGTACCATGGGTGCATGCGGGCAGCACAATATGTGCCCCCGTGTGCATACACTCCAGTTCCTGCATGGCATGGACTTTCCTGTCCATGCCATGCAGGAACTGTTTTTGGGTTTCCCATTGTGGTGCCCATTTTCTGAGGCACTGTGGTGGGAGCCTTGCAGACATGTTGGAAACACACATCATCTGGCAGCAGGCCCAACCACAGGTTTGTCGATGAGGTGATGGGGGGGGACCTGGCGCTGCATTGCCAAACTCGTAATCAGGCCCCAAGTGATGACAAATGATCTTTGACCCAACTGACATCAGAAATTGACGTAACTAACCTAAAAAAGTTTAACAAAATTTGCGAAAGAACAACATTTACAAAAGCATGTTTTTTACTTTGACTATACATACATTACCTAGCGTGCTGCAATGAACTGCAACCATGATAAACTGAGAATGGCCCACACTGTTGCAATCATTGTATGTCCAGGCATGGCCTCAAATGCCTTAACACAGTGATCACATCCCCAGGCAAAGTCTCAAATGACCAGAGAGATACCACATGCGCAGTTACAAACCTTCATATCAAGGCTCAGCCTCAGATGCCAAGCCACAGGCATCATGCACCTAAGCACAGTCTCAAATACAAAAAAACTATTTTAGAGAGAACATAATATACCCCTCAAGGTTTCAAAACAAATTGTTCATGTTACTAGCCTCATACTACAGATAGTATAGCTATGCTATAGGTTACAGATATTTCAAGGTACAGGCTTCAGACACGTTAAAGTCTGTCCAATTAGCAAAGAGATGCATATTGTAAGAGCTTGGTAACAAATACAGCACACTATTTAGGAATTGATAAAGACTGTGCATATCAGGTATGCAACACATGCATAATACCGATGTTGCATGATGTTGTGTGAGACACATTCAGCCAGTTGTGGGTGTTTACACAAACATACCTTGCACTTTATTACTTTTAAACTTACAATAGGAAGGACTACAATTCATACTGTTGTTTAAGGAAGGGAGGACTGTCTGAACGTGTCACACATTGGGGGGAGGGGGTGCAACTGGTTTATTTTACGATAGAATAATGAGAATCGTATTTTTTATTTTCACCACTTATCACATTGGGCACTAATGAATGTGCATATTCACTGTGAAGGTGTTTTTCTTTCTCCAAAAATTAACTATTAGTTTATTGTGATGTTGTTTATCAAAAAGCAAATTATTGATGTTGCACGCTTTACATAACAGATGCATATCTGGGCTCTCTTTCTTAGGATCACTCAGAACACTAGCAATGTGCCCAGTACATGTGGCCTTACTAATATTTCAAGATTTGCCAAGAACAAATTAGAATAACACATAAGGATATACCATCCACAATGTTTGTTGAAAAATGAAGACCAGATCATTGCCAAAGTACTTACTATTCATCAAATTCCTTTAATACCAAGTTCTATTTCTACTGAGCAGCAGGGATTTGTACCTGAGAGAAACACCATTACCCATACTCCTTTTGGTTATGGTGCTGCTTGATAATTCCCCACTGCAGTCTCACCTCTTGCTTCCTGCATCTCGTTGAAATGAGAAACAATCCCTTTGCCAGATCTAGCGATTAGAACACTGAATGGGCCACGGAGAAAGGATGTACCATGGTAAAGATGCTGTTATTCAGTGCCTTGTGAGTAAGTGTGCACTATATACTAGGAGTTACTCATGGTGAATGTCATCTCTTTTTGAATTAATTGCTTGCCATGATATACCAGTAGTAGTGTGTTGTGATGTTACTTATTGTTAATTAGCTACTATTCCTACCTGAGTTGGAGCTCCCATGCTCTTCTCATTCTTTCTGTTAATTATTGTTATTTAACTACTATTCCTACCTGAGTTCTAGCTCCCATGCTCTTCAAGTTCTTTCTCCATGTTCTTACCTTCATTCATAGAATGTGAAGCTGACGGCACTCCACGATCGACAGTTGCAGCTGGGTCGTTGAGGTGGTCGAATGCCAGGTTGTGCTCTCTGTAAAGTTCTTATTTTTACTCACTGTTTGTTGGTCTTTTCTTCAAGCAATCATCACAACAATGACACAGAGGCAGAGTTACCCACGCTTAATGCCACTTTGATGTTGCATGCACATGTGAGGCTCATCAACTAGGGTTCATGCTGGCTCCAGTTTTAAAAAGTGTGGAGCAAGTCCCCCCATTGTTTGCAGCAAAGGAGCAGGCCATGTGTGTTTTGCTTATTCATATGTGGAGCTCAACTTACAATGAGGCACTCCATGATGCCACTAAACACAGCCCTTAATGGTGTTGCATACAATTATCTTGGGTGAAGCGTCGCAGGAAAAAGAACTGCTCAATTTCCAACATCAAGTGGCTGTGCTCAGCATAGCAAATGCAACCATTCCTGAATGTCCATCCTGTCTCATTTGGAGCTTGAGAATGTTGTGCTATCTTGTGGTCCGACCACGCAGTTGGGAGACAAATTACGAGGGAACCAAGTAATTTGTGTGTATCCATAGCACTCCTTTCTTTGTCGCCGTACTTCCGCTTCTGTTCGTGTACCTTTTCCATTATTTTGTGTCTGCTACTGGAAGAAGTGGGTGACAAGTTATATGTCCTAAAAGTGTTGTATGTCTTAGTGGTGGACTTCCTTCTTGTTTGTATCATTTAGTTGTACTTTTACATTTTTTTCCACCCACATTTCATATTGCTTGTGTGAATATACACTATTGATTATATTGAACTGGAATAAATAACATTCTCCAGCAGAAGGGTGAGCTCATTATCATTGGGATATCCATGATGGAGCTGTATGTGGCATTTAACACCCGAGCTATGAGTAAGGCATAAAATCAGTGTTGTAATTGTAAATTGTATTTACATAGCGCTTCCTACCCCTGACAAGGCACTGAAGTGCTTTGTGGCGAAAAGCACCCTACTCCTACTAGAGTTAGTGGCTGAAAATATGTACTTACTTTTTTCCTTCTGCATTAGTTGTGGTAAGTATTTTTAGTTTGTGCTCACAAGGAACCATTCCTTTATTAGTGTTTTGAATAGAACAAAACAAATTCAAAGTCCTGAGCTACAGTCTTCTCAAGTGATTCGTCTTGATGTTTATTCTGTTTTCAATAAAGTTGTACTTCAATCCTTCAATATTACAGGTAGCCGAGAGGTCCAAGAGGAGTAGTACAGCAACCCCGCTGCGGTCAACTGTATTCTTCAGGTCATCCCAAATAGCAAGGAGGGCAGATTCAGTGCCTCTTCTCGGACGGAATCCTGTTTGGAAGTATGAGAGTATGTCATTCTCTTCAATGAATTGTGACATCTGGGCGAACACTGCTCTTTTTTTCAGTTAGCACAGGAAAGATCCATTTGTAATGGGTCTGTAGTTGTCAGGGTTCAGTGGGTCCAAGTTTGTTTTCTTCAGTAAAGGGCTTATGTGTGATTTTTTGAGTTCTTCTGGAAATATTCTTGTAGTTAAGGAATAGTTGATGATTCTTCTCACTGGAGTGGCAGCAGAAGTTGTTAATAGAATTGTCTTGAAAGTTTGTGGTGGACAGGGGTCTGCTTTGACCAGGTTAATAAATTCATTGTGTGAGATGTGTTGGAAGAAACGGAGAGGCTGGGTTAGAGTATTCTCGGATTGCTCTTTTGTACAGGTGTTAGTGCTAGTGCTTGTCTCTGTTTTAAGTATGAGTCCAATGTGTCTTTTTTGTCTGTGTACTTACTTGCCAGTTTGTCTGTGAAATCTTGAGGAACAAGATGAGTTCCTTCTAGGCAATTTGGTTTGCGAAATTCATTGAGTATTTTTTTTTTTTTTTTTTTTTTTTTAAATAATTTTTATTTTTCCTTTTTCTTAATATGCACATTGTATTTTACATCATACATTTGTATATTTTATACATCAAAAATTTCCAATTTCGCTGGTTTGAAGTTTAACATAATATAAACAATATAAGCAATATAGATTTATCCTGCCATATAAATTACAGTTCAAAAGTTCATATTCTGTTTCAGTATCTTATATTGCCATCCTTTCTTTCCATTTGATTATTGGTTCCCAGATTTTGAGCCCAAGTCTCCTACCCCTTTTCCCCTTGCGTGCATAAATAGCTTTCTCAAGGTTATAACTAGCTAGTAAATTTGCCAGCCATACATGCATTCCTGGGGGTACCTTGTCTAGCCAAGCTCTTGCTATTGTTAATCTCATAACTGCGGTGGCTATAAACATGAATTCCTTCTGATCAGAACCAACTTGATTATCTCTCCCGAACAGTATCATCATGGGTGTCATTTTGGTTCGTATGACAAGAGTATTACTAAGAAAATCTTCCATATTTTTGATCAGTGAATAAAGCTGAGGGCAGGTAGCAAACATATGGATAATGTCTGCATCCCCTGCATTACAACGTGGACAGGTGGTGCCAGTGGTGCCTCCCCATTTAGCTATCCTGGCGGGAGTATGGTACAACGAGAATAAAGTCTTATAATGTTGCGATTGCATGGGACCTGAGCACAGAACATTACATCCCATGTCCAGGGATTCTTGAAAATTTCCAGTCTCCCCACCCAATTTTTCAATCCATTTGTTGCCAACTTTCTCTAAGTCATCCATTTTACTTTTTGCTAGACATGCATAAAAAGATCTAATTGTACAGTCCCTCCCCATTTTTATTTTCTCCAATACTTCATTAGTACTGGGTCTGTAGTTGTCAGGGTTCAGTGGGTCCAAGTTTGTTTTCTTCAGTAAAGGGCTTATGTGTGATTTTTTGAGTTCTTCTGGAAATATTCTTGTAGTTAAGGAATAGTTGATGATTCTTCTCACTGGAGTGGCAGCAGAAGTTGTTAATAGAATTGTCTTGAAAGTTTGTGGTGGACAGGGGTCTGCTTTGACCAGGTTAATAAATTCATTGTGTGAGATGTGTTGGAAGAAACGGAGAGGCTGGGTTAGAGTATTCTCGGATTGCTCTTTTGTACAGGTGTTAGTGCTAGTGCTTGTTTCTGTTTTAAGTATGAGTCCAATGTGTCTTTTTTGTCTGTGTACTTACTTGCCAGTTTGTCTGTGAAATCTTGAGGAACAAGATGAGTTCCTTCTAGGCAATTTGGTTTGCGAAATTCATTGAGTATTTTATAGAATTCTTTATTTGCACATTTAGCATTTTGAATTCTGTCTGAATAGTACTTTTTCTTAGCTTTTTTGATAGCTGACTTGTATAATCTGTTAATTTTTTGTAGGTGAAGTTCGTCTTGTTTGGCGTTTGTTTTGAGCCAGGTACGTTGCAGCATTCTAATTTGTTGGCAGCATGGAAGTTGGAATGGGTGTATGGAAGGTTATATTGGGGTGTGAGTGGGTGAGCCAGAGAATCTGTGGATGATGTCATCAGTGATGTCATTTGAGATGTAATCAGTGATGTCACTGACCATGTCAGGGGTGACATAATATTTGAGGTCATAAGCAGGGCTTTGCAGGGGCATGAGTTATAGTTAGCTCAGCTAACTGTAACTGCTGAATTTCTCTGGTTTTATACAAGTGAAACCTCAGACTAACTATAACGTCTCTATAACCTTTGTTTTTTTCAGTGAATTTCTAAGGTGTTTTTTAATTCTATTTCCTAACTATAATGTCCCTGTAACCTTAGGTTTTTTCAGTGAATTTCTAAGGTTTTTTAAATGCTAATCCCTATCTATAACGTCCCTGTAACCTTTGTTTTCTTCAGTGAATTTCGATGTTTTTTTAACTAGTAGTTTCGTTTGCAGGAATTCTGCTTTGTAGGACTTACAGGAGGAACCGGGAGGGCTTCTTGGCATCCAAGGTGCCTCAGGAGTGAAGTGGACTTCATCCTGCAACCAGTAGTGCACCACAAGTCGCATTTGCAGAGAGGTAGAGAAAGGGTGTATGGCTTCCGAAAACCACTTAGCAATCCCTGTGTATGGGACATATTGGAGATAACCAGAGGGATAGTTGGCCCTCAAGGACATCCTTGGGGGACAACTACCCCCACCTATTACCTCCAGCAATTCCCTCACAATAGGATTGCTGAGACCTGATAGGAGGACATGCCCCCTTTCTCCACCACTTTTCAAACGTGCCTCCCGGCGTACCACTAGTAGGAGGATGAAGTCCCCTTGGCTATTGAGAGTCCTTGGGGGCTAACTACCCCTCCTGTTACCTCCAGCAAGTGCCGCACATTGGGTGTGCTAAGAGGTTTTTGGTGGTCACGCCCCCTTTCTCCACCACCTCCTGGCACACTACTAGTTGGGGGATAAAGTCCCCTTTAGTCCTGAGGCCCTCAGTAGGCAAGGGGACCTCACCCCCCACCAGCAGTATGCTGTGAGGCACATTTGCAGAGTGTTGGAGAAAGGGGGCATGTCCTCTGATTACTTCTCAGCAATGCCACTGTGTAGGGCTTACTGGAGGTAACAGGAGATAATATTGGCCCCTAAGAACCATCAGCAGTGAAGGCAACTTCATCCCCCAAACAGGAGCGCACCAGGAGGCATTTTTTCAGAGTAGTGGAGATGGGGGGAGAGGCCTCCGAAGACCAATTAGCAATCCCTCTGTGTGGGACTTATTAATGATAACAGAAAGGGTAGTTGGCCCTCAAGGACGTTTTACCTGAAGGACTATTACCTCCAGTAAGTCCCATACAGCAGGGTTGCTGAGTCTTGGTAGCAGGCCACGTCCCCTTTCGTCACCATTCTGCGAATGCACCTCCCGGTGCACTACTAGGGGGGATGAAGTCCCCTGGGCTATTGAGGGTCCTTGGGGTCCAACTACCCCTCCTGTAGTTGGCCCACAAGTGCTCCAGTCAAACCATAGCAAACTTCAATGTTCCCGGGTGGGCACCTCGGCACATTGCTGGAGCCGGCCATGGGGGTGAGTGTCTCCAGGGCCACGTAGAGCTCCTGGACGAGGGCTTCATGCTCCCCTCCTTTTTTCACATTTGTCCTGGGGAGGTGGTGGTCCCCAGGGCTGCAGGGATTATTTTTTAAATTGAAGTATGTACCCAGGGAGGTAGAAGTCCCTGGGGCAGTGGAGGAGGCCCCACGGCCTTCCCCACATTACTTAAAAGAAAAGACTGTGAGCCCCGGGGACGTGGTGGTCTCCGGGGCAGGTGGGGTCTGCGAGGCCCCCTGTTATTATTGAAATAAGCCCCAGGGAGGTGGCGGTCCACGGGGCAGGGGGAAGTCCTCAAGGCCCCCCATGTCGTTTTAATGAGCCCTTGTGAGGAGTAAGTCCCAGTGACAGGGAGGTCCGCAAGCCCCCCACAAAAAAACAAAATAGCCCAGGGGAGGTGGCAGTCCTTGGATTTGCGGGAGGGTCCCGTGGGCCTGCCTGCATTCATAATCAAAAGTGCCCGAGGAAGGTGGCTGTCCTGGGGCTTTGATAAGCCCCCTTCTTTTTTAAAATTGTGCTGCAGATCTTCACTATAATAAAAAAAATGCTTTTTACCCCAGGCAGGGACCCCCCACCTTATCTGGGGAGTCAGGGTATTCCTACCCTGCCCCCTTTTCTTTTTTTAAAACTATTTTTCTGGGACTCAGCTTCAAGCCGAGTCCCAAGATGGCTGCAAACACTTCCTGGTTGAAGCCAATTAAATTTTAGTAGGATTTGCGAATCCACTACAAGGACTTGTGTCCCCATATCTATATTTTTAAAGATAGATATCTCAAAAACTACTGAACTGATTTACACCAAAACACAAAATGCACGCTTTCTGGACCAGCATCTAGCTTTCTGCCAAATTCGGTATAATTCTATTCGGGCTGTAGTCATGTTCAAAAAATGAAAAATCCCCATAGACAACATGGGGAAAACGTGTTTTGGGACCCTCTTTTTTCTTGGCCCCCACTTGATGGATCACCCCGAAAGTTTGAACAGAGGAGCTGAACCAAAAAGGGGACGTTTTGTGAAACGTTTGTGGAGATCCGTCAAGGGGCACTAAAGTTATTTGCAAAACAAAAACGCTTTTCCTATGGAAGCTTTGGTCCTAACTATAGCTGCCTACTGGCGACCGCCAGTAGGTAATATATATATATAGTCGCTGGAAAAACAAATGTCACAGGGACGTAATAGTTTTATTACTTACTTATTATTATTCTAGCTAAAAAGGATGAAAATAATACTGTCAGAGCCTGTGCCAAATATGTTTCATTTTTTGCTGCCTAATTTAGATATAATTGCTGCCTAATTTGGTCCTCCATAACACTTGTCCTAGTAGCCCCAACAATTGAAACAGTTCTGCAGACTGGTTTGGAGATTGTCATTATGTTATTATGAATATGGGCTTTTATACCACTGCTTTTTGGGCAGGCATGAAAGCAATATATAACAATTTTGGTATTTTAAGTAAAAAAATTTATGTAGTAGGAGTGAGTGATTATTACTCAAGGTGAGAAGAGGGTGGACGTTTTGGTCAAGTAACAATAAGTAATCTGTTTTAGCATAGTTAGTGCTAAGTGCATTTTTAGGTGACAAGTTTTTCAGAGACATTATTATCATTAGTGGTGTGTGGTTTGATTAACTGATGATGAGGGAGGAAGTATTTGAGAGGGAGGTATATTAACTGCAAGTTTACTGTCTTAATGGGTAACATAAACAGGTACATTTGTGACATTTTGCAGCTGGCCAATGCCAGTAGTTTGCTGTAAAGAATATTACTTGAAACAATGAAGCACATAGGACCACTCCTCCACTAGGATGTTTCACCTCTTGCTGATGAAAGGTAACAAACTTAAGACAAGTTGGAGACCGTATTACAGAATTACAGTATGGTAGTGTGAAGAAGGTGTTAGCCTTAAATCCTGTCAGCAAAAGTGCAGAGGGAAACAGCTGAAGTACAAAGAGTATCATGATAAGTGCAAAGTAAGAAAGAAACTACAATTGTAGATCCCAAAAAATGAAAGAATGCGTCCATTGCTTTGAGTTTTGCAGATAAAACTGGCAGGTCAAGTTACCTGAGAAGATGAAACAAGGGAAGTCGGGTGAGCTGGCAGTTATTCTGAAATGTTGTTGTCTCTGCAAAATCTGTTCTAAGTCGACTGAAGAGATGACTTACTGGAAGTGTGGCCTATAAGAAAACCATGTGTTTCTGCCAAGGACACCAATTCTGTACTCTGGTTACGTCAAGCGCTGTAAAACATATTTTTCTAACGTTGCAGTTCTTTTTTTTGTGATTCTTAAATAGGATGGGATATGATGTAATTGTCCTTATGTATTTTCGCTGATGGGTTGGGAACGTGGACTGGGATGGCACAGTGGGAGACCTACAAGATAGAGAATAATATATCATAATATTTATATATTCACAGAAAAAAATAAATGTTACAAGGACATTATAGTTAAGCTCAGATTTCACTCGTACAAAACCAATGAAAGTCAACAGTTATAGTTAGTTACCAGAGCTCACTATAACATACGCCTCTGCAATGCACTGCTTATGACCTCACATATTACATCACTCAGGACATGGTTACATTTCTCAACAACTACGATACAGATTTACACACAATCTGCATAACCAAACCTACCTTTCTACAAATTTGTTCTAATCCGTCCAGTGGTTCGGGCTGTAGCCGTGTTTAAAAATCCTACGGGAATTAACAAGGGAAACCCACCTTTTCTGCCCTCCCCCCTTTTTCTTGCCAGCATGATGGATCATCCCAAAACTCTGCAAGAATCAATGGCACAATTTCTCAGGAAAATGTTGTGAAGATTTGTCAACTGGTGTCAAAATATAGGCAAGTCAAAAAATGCTTTTCCTACGAATATATATATATATATATCTCAATCCCCACTTTCGATTCCCCCGATAGAAATCAGACACAAGGACTGGACTTTCAAAATTCTTTCTGTGTTTTATTATATCGCTGTTACGCGTTTTGACATTGCTGCCTTGCTCACACACCAGTATATGTTTATATATATATATTATGATTGATTCCAAAATATGCAAGAAAAGCTCACACTCAGGAGGGTCACGATGCAGTGTAGATTTAATGAATCTCGTAATGCGTTTTGACTGCAGACAGTCTTGTTCACAAACACACACACACACACACATATATCAATTGCCAACTTAGGGTGCACACACACACACACACATATATCACACACACATATATCAATTTTCCATTTCCTCGGCCACATTAGGATGGCAGGGGGAATCGTTCCGCAAGCGTGGCTGGAGCAAAGACCGACCACCACACTTCCGCCACAGGCAATCATTACGATTGCCTGGCGGAGTGAATAAGACCGGGAATATAGTGGCGGTGCCTAACAGGCACCACTCACCTGATAACAATGCCGGACGTCAGCCAGCCTCACCGCCATGGAAAAGCTGCCGGAGGCTGGATTCGGGGGCCGTTGCGGGCCCCCTTTGTGTTGGGGGAGCCAGATGTGAACTGAGGGGGGTACCTGGTACCTCCCTACATTTCCATGCACAAGGTGGCAGGCCCCGCTTGGAGCCTGCCTGCCACATTGTGCAGGGAAATGCACAACATGGCCATTTAACATTGCGGCGGGTGCTGCTGGCTGCAGCACCCGTTGCAATGTTAAATTGCTTGAAGATATGGTGGCGGTCACATCGTAATTAGGGTTCTGATCCCGTTACGACATACTAAGAGTGTTTTTTCATTTGCCAATAACTTTGGTATCATTTGAGGAATGTTTGCGAAGTTTTAAAAACGAATGCGCCAGTCACTTCAGCTGCTATCTTGAAATTTTCATGGTGATCCGTCAAGTGGAGGCCGAGAAAAAGGGGGGCCAAAAAGATTTTTCTCCAAGTTAATTTCCATAGGAACTTTAGACCAAACAACAGCCCGAACTGCTGAATGGAATTTCACCAAATTTGGCAGAATAGTAGCCTTGGTCCAGAAAGCACCCTTTTTGTTAAATGGTGTAAATCTGTAGTTGGTGCGAAATGTAAAGAAATTCCCGATTGTATATGTAGGGGCGCAGTGGATCTGTGACCCTCCTGATCCACTGCCTGAGATCCGATTAGCCGTCAACACTTCTAACCAGAAAGTGTTGGCTGCCATCTTGGGACTTGGTTGAACCGAGTCACACGAAAAAAGAGTTTAAAAAAAGAAAATGGGGCAGGGATGAAATACTCTGACCCCCCAGGGAGATCTCTGGGAGTCACGTTGGTTCTGTGAAAATGACAAAAAACAAAGCATGGCCTATCTTGCTTCGTTTAATTTAGGCCCCCAGGTCAGCCAGGTCCCGGGGGGCATTTGGAAATAATGACGGGAGGCCTGCCACCTCCCCAGGGGCCGAAGACAAGATGAATGTGTCCCTCCTGCAGCCCCCAGCCTGCCACCTCCCAGATGGGCACTGTTTTTAATTAATACAAAATGTGAGGTAGGCCCTAAGGCCTCCCCTGCTGTCCCAGGGACCGCCACCACCCGGCGCTTAATTAACAAAGGTCCAGCAATGTCCTGGGTGCAATTATTGCTAAAGAAATTGTATATTTCATGCCGCAGAAGATCGAAGGAGATGACAGATCTCCAGTTAATATCTGATGGGCTGCCACAGTATTGTCCAGGAATTCATGGCAGCCATATTAGGACTCTGGACTCAGTCACAAGTCCTATGAAAAAAGCGAAACAACACAGGGGGGCAGGGAAGGGCTATCTCTAGAACTGTTGGTGGGGTCCTGTCTGGGGCCAACAACTTTTTATTTTTATTTTGCCTCAAATTAACTAAAGGCCGTGCATGGCGGGGGCTTGGCTTTACGTATGGTAATAAAATATTACTTTACGTTTAAAAAAAAGACTAGAAATTCACTGAAAAATGAAAGTTAAAGTACCATTATCATTAGGTGAAATGTTCTCTAATGAAATGAAATGAAAAATTCCACTTATATAGTGCATAACTACCCCGAGGCCTCGCAGCGCTGTTGACTGATTACTGTGTCCGGCTACAGGGTAAAATTAGTACGCTTTTGAAAACAGGTAGGTTTTTAAATCTCTCCTAAATGACATTGGGTTGTCGTTTTGTCTGAGGGGTAGAGGCAAGGAGTTCCATGCCTTCGCCGCTGAGTGAGTGAAAGAACGGCCACCCCAACGGGCTTTCTTAATTTTTGCCTTGGTTGCCAAATGCAATGAAGCCGAACGAAGAGTTCTAGGCGGCGCATAAGGCAACACTAAGGGGTACAGCACTGACGGGCCGGTTTGATGAAAAGATTTGTGCAAAATGCACATGGCCTTAAACAGTGTTCTGGCAGCCACTGGGAGCCAATGAAGCTCTTTTAGGGTAGTTCTCGCTGACCGCCAGCGAGGGATGTTAAACAAAAGGCGTGCGGCACAGTTTTGAGTGACTTGAAGTTTTTTTGTCACTGTTGCCGAGGCCCCTAGATATAAAACATTTCCATAATCCAGGCGAGAGAGTATCAGGGCCTGTACAATGACCCTTCTCGCCTGGAATGGAAGTAAGGGGAGCACTTTCCTGAGCATTTTCATTAGCCCCACACATACAGAGTCAGTTTTAGTAGCTTGGACCGAGAAATCCAGTGCTCTATCCAGCCAGATTCCTAAGCTCTTTATCTGGTCTTTAGGGGGAGGGGGAGCGCCGAGACACGAAGGCCAGTTCGACATCAGGGACGTAGGAGAAGAGTTACCTAGTAACATAATCTCTGTCTTCTCCCCGTTGAGTTTGAGGTGGGAAAGTTGCATCCACCCAGCAACAGCCTCTAAACACAGGCCCAAGGTGTTAGACGAGCCCTCCTTGTGGTCCAAAGAGACCCCAAGTTGGGTGTCGTAAGCGTAAACATAACAATGTAACAACTCAAATAACCACAGAATTTCACCAGTTATAATTATCTCAACTAACTAGAAGTCGTGCCCTAAGGTCACTATAACTGGAGCCCACTGAAGCAACTTGTCACCGACCCCACGGACACAGCGGGACACACACTCAACCTCATCTCCGCAATCTGAAAAGACATGAAGGAAAAGCAAAACCCCAGAAACACGCACCGCTCACAGAACAGCCACCACAGCACACCACCAACGCATAAGACCAGCATAACTAAACAACTGTCTCTCCTTCCACGCACCCAAGAGACATCTCCGATCAGCTGACCTCTCTCTGGCCACCATGCCATGCATCTACACGACCAGAACAGGTGGAAAGTACTTCTTCTACCTAGCAGCCAAGACCTGGGACGACCTCCACCTCCAGCAATGCCCTACTCTGCTCCAGTTCAGGAAAGTCCTGAAGACCTGGCTCTTCAGATGACCCTAGCACCCTGCAGAGCCGCCCCCCAGCACTTTGAGACCCTCACGGGTGAGTAGCTGCGCTATACAAAACACCTGAATGATTGATTGATCTGTGAGTTGTAGTGGCGGGAGAGGCCCAATTAATTAAAATGATCTTAGTTGCCTCGGGCATTGTGTCTGTGCCCCCATCCTTGAAGGAGTTATGAGGTAGTTGCCGCTGAGTAGCTATAGTCAGAATCGTATTTCCATAGTAAAGGCATTTTTTGTGTTGCTAATAATTTTGGCGCTGTTTGACAAATCTCCAGGAATTCCCAAAAAGTGCTCTGTCTTAACTAGTTTGTGCATGGAAAGTTTCAGGGTGATCCATCAAGCACCATGGGAAAAAAAGGGGGGCTCCACAAAACACGATATCCCCATTCATTTTCCCATAGAAACTTTAGACACAGCTACATCCTAAACTGCTGAACGGGTTTACACCACATTTAGCAGAAAGCTAGATTTAGGTCCAAGAAGAGTGCTTTTTGTGTTTTGGTGTTAATCTGTTTAGTATTTTTTGAGGACTTAATACTCAAAATTGTTGTATATCTAGGGACACTGAGGAACCGCCGATCCCGACATATCTCAAACTGAAATCTGATTGGTAGCCACCACCTCAACCAGGAAGTGGTGGCAGCCATGTTTGGACTCAGGACTGGGTCCAGAGTCCTAAAAAAACTTTTTAAAAGGCACGTGGGGACAGGATAGGAATACCCTGACCCCATAAGGCCTGGACCCTGTGGGGCCCAATTTTTTTTTTTTTTTACTTTTGCCAAAAATTGTTGAAGGGTCCACGAATCCTTGGTAAAATAAAAAATAAAAAAACAAGCCTTGTCTCCCAATTTCGGCCTGAAGACCCCATCCCCTGTAGCTTGGCCTTATTTGTAATGAGAAAGGGAGCATGTAGGCCCGCCCGAGCAGATTTTGACTCCGGAAAACCCCTCCCCTGGCGCCTGGCCGTATTTAAAATGGGGGAGAGACATACCCAGCCCCCTCCTTGGAATATTTGGACCCAGGGTTCCCCATTCCGTGGGGCATGCCATATTTGAAAGGAAGCACACAGCCCTCCTCCCTGGTCCGATTTCGGTTCTGAGTACCTTATCCCCCTCATGCCAGCTGTATGTACAATAGGGGGGGGCATCTCTTAAGAATGGCTAATAGGCTATTTCCGGGGGTGCCTACCCCCGGGACATAGTGGTTGCTATTCCCACACTGACGCAGGCAGGGAAACCTGTTTGTTAGCTCTTGGCGGAAGCAATTTTAAATCTAACGTCAAGTGGTAGCAAATACCGAGTCCACTCCCAGTGGGCTGGAGCATGAAAACACGTTCCATGTGGGTGGGAGTGGACTTTTCATCTGTATTCCCTGCCCGCACCGCAGCAGGCCTGGAAACAGATGACAAAATTGCTCCCACCCACAGGTTGCAGCTTATTAGCTGTTCCCTGTGGGTTGGAGCAATGCCAGCTCTTGCTGGAAGCAGGGAGCTGGCTCGGTCCGTGAGGTCCCCATGACCCCCAATGATAGTGTGGTGGGTGCCCTGGGTAGGCACCAGGATAGCCACCCTTTGTTGTCATCATTGATAATATCACTGTGCATGGCAGGGCGCAAGTTACAGTTACCTTAGGGCACGTGTTATCGTTACTTGTGTAATTATAACTGGTGAATTTCTTTTTTTTTGTTTAAAATGATACGTTGTTACTGAACATTTCACCTAACTATAACATACTTTAACTTTGTTTTTTCCAGAGAATATATATATAAATTAGTTCCCAGCAGGGGGCAATATCTGCATTTTCAGTATTCTTGAGGCTAATATGTTGCCTATTGGGGTGATACTGGTGAACTCTGAGCAGTATTAATCATTAATTACAGCTGTGATTTTGGTGAATTTCAGTGGTTTTTAGAGTTTAAAATGCTACGTTGTTGCGGGAAACATCCTTTACAACACATGCCATTACCCTGCAGTTTTTAATCCGCAAATCATTACAACGCATTTCCCAAAGTAGCACCCCAGTGGAGTTAGAACAGTAAATTACGGTGTAACGGTTTGTGGAGTAAAAACTGCAGGGTAATGGCACCCGTTGTAAAAGCGTGCAGGGTAAAGTGTCCTATTCGTTGTTATTGAACATTGCATCTAACTATAATGTTACTTTTTTCTGTGAATATATTGCTTTACATACCTTGTGAGATCTGAACTGTGTTTAGAATGAGTATGTATTTTCTCTTAGTGTATCATATATATATAGTGCCTCCTAGCCCCAGAAGGTCATTTTAGCCCTTTTCCTTTCATCGAGTTGAGGTTCCATTTTTATTGCAGAAGAACTGACCTAGTGCAATAGATTGCCCATGTGTGCAGTAGACCGCTTTGAGGGATATTCTTCTTGCGGCCGGTAAGCAGTGCAAAGGCTTGTAGATGGGTGTGATATGGTCACATCTGTTCAAGTTAATAATTTGTCTGGCAGAGGCATTATCTACTGGTTAGGCTTTATATAAGCCTTGCATACAGCACGCTGGCATAATGTAGTCTTGGCAGCACTAATGCTTCTGAATCCTGCACTCTATGAGGAAGCTTGTGTATGGGATGATCTTGATCTTGTTTAGCGGCAGTCTCTTCACTGGAGCAGGGGAGCGTTGTCCCCGCGCTGCTGCGAGCTGCGCAGGAAAACATAAAATGGCAATTAAAAGGTTTAATTGCCATTTTATTTTTCCGATGTGTGCACTGCAGCAGCCAGCCGACCCCGAGCCTAGGGACACATGGGGCATGTCCTCTACTGCTGATTGGTAGCAGAGGACAGGAGCAGTGGATGGATGCTCCAAAATGCATGTCATATTCAGCGTCGGATTGATAACGCGGGCATTCGGGCAATGCCAGAGGGGCCGGTGTCCGAGTTCCTGATGTGGGCTGCTTTTTTAGCTGTCTGGGGGCCGATTTGAGTGCTGTCTCTATTGTTCGAACAGCAAGCGGCCCAGTAGGTATCTGAGTGGCCTTTCTATAGGCAGATGGGCGCTCGTTACCTCCTGTTTAGCTTTAGGCAGAGGTATCACTCCCTTTGTCTCACTGGCCGGCAAAAATAACGTGTGCACATACTGAGCGGGGGCAGGGGGCCTGAGTAGAAGGGGCCTCACTTGTTTTCAGGTGTGTTTCAGCAGTGTAAACTGTGTGCATTTTTTTTACCCCCACCTTTTTTTAAATAAAATTACGCCCACACAGTCATTTGAGGAAAGGAGTTATGCAAATGTGGGCCGATTTTTTTTTTGCGTGCCCGGGCCGATTTTCAATCCCAATCCAACCCTGGTCATATTGTCCAGCTGTTTTGCGCCGGCCAAAGTGGCATGCACATTTTGAAGCTCTCCACCCACCTTGCTGGATGGAGATCACGCACATGGCTCCAGGGCCTGAAGGAGTGCATAGCCAGCCTGCTCCATCCAATCGTGACACTGCTCTCATGCTGATTAGGCATGAGAGCAGCGTCTGGATAAGTTAGGGTAGCTCGACTTCCATAGCAGATTTATAAGTAGAACATACAGGAGAACGTGCAGGCATGGGTAACTATATTTTATCTTATTTATTTATTTTAAATGTTATTGTAGTTCTGTATTTTCAACTTTTGGAGGAAGGTGTTTTATTTTGGGCTTTTGAAGGGAGGGTTGTTTTACTTTGGGGTGTTTTGGGGGTTATTTAGTTTTTTTGGCTAGTTTTTCGATCTCCCTACCACTTTCTAATGGAACAAGTCGCCCCTGATGTTATTACTGTATTGTTATTTAAGGTTTGCTGATTTGAACAGGGTGCATCCATTGCATGTGTTCCCCCTGAAAAGTGGTTAAATAGTTGGATTCTACGCATCTTTTTTTTAAATAACCTATTGCAAATCTGTCCCTTTGTTCTGTCTTGGGTGGTTGTATAGAATGTCTGCAGACATGATGTTGAAATAGATGCTCTTGAGCTAGTGTTTTGCATGTAGAGTGACTGCTGGTTCAGTTAGCTTATGGAGACGAATTTCGAAGGACAGGCTACAAGGCATTTTGGGCCTGTAATATACATCTTAGCTATACTTACGACCCGGGAGCCACATTGTTACTTTCCTCTTTGCATTTCAGTTCGTTCAGAACATGGATCTTTCAGTCCAGTTACATAAATGAAATGAGAACATCATTAGTTGCATATTTGTATCGAGCGAATCCATTTACATTTGCTGAACGAGCACTTTCAATAATTATTTTCCTTTCAACAGTATGAGAACAATTTCCTTTCCAAATTCGTTTTGTAGTTTAACTTGACCACCAGTAATCAATGCACAGGAACACATTTATTTATCATAGTGGAACATCTCTGAAAACTGAAGCATACAGTCCTCTAAGTGCACCTTGATTGTAAGTGCACCTACATTGTAAGTGCTCCTCCATTTTAAACATACATTGATAGAAATATTTATTTAAATGACATAGGAGTTTACTGCGTGTGTTTAAGGTATCTGGGTACCACTTGCATCATACTAGTCTGAATTCTCTCAATGGAGTAATACGGTCTCCTGCTATTTACTGCACCTTATAAACAATAATAAAATATAATGTGAAACATCATTTAAAATGGGTTATTATGTATGACTGTGCACTAACGTTCTTCTCTTATTTGGAATTTCAACACTTTATATCTTTTAGTCATACCATGTTGCTTGCAAAGTTTGTTTGGGAAAATATATCATACTTGCATCTTGTCTCCAGAAGTAGTTGATAATTACTCTGGAACTGATTCACAAAGATAAGCCTAAGTTTGCCATAGAATGTACCGTTTTTACACTAGTCAGGAATTCACAAGTCATTCCTGGCAGGTGTATATGCATTTAGTAGTGAGGAATTCTCCATCACAAGTGTGGAGAAATCCACCCTAGTAAATCCAGCCTAGGGGGTGGGTAGTGGGAAATCCAAAGTGAGATTGCCTTGGAAGTTTGGGAAAGACCATGGTCTTCCCCAAACTCCTCTATGTCCCCTTTCTCCCCTCGATATGGCCAGAGGTTTATTTCAGGCAAGAAATAGAATTACTGCATTTCCATGAATTGAACGGGAATGGATCACTCTCACAATCGATGGGGGTGAATTGAAAGGGCTTTCTTCACAGTCACAGGGAAACTTGCAGTCGCACAAAATGGTTCATTCCCCTTGTGCTGAGTTTTCTACTACGGAGGATGGGCTGGACTCCTATATTTAATTGCTTGATTGTAAAATACTGTCATTTCAAGGTTGTTACACACACATACACACCCCACCACCAGGGGCGGCTCCTCCGCTATGGGGGAGGAGCATTGCCCCACTAGTTAAAATGCCCCTAGTGAAAAATAAAAGGATAATAAACATTATTACCTTTTAATTTTTCATTGGCCCTGCAACCGCCGGTCCTGAGACGAATCTAGAACGGAGGGCGGGGCTGCTGCTGACTGGAAGCAGCAGACAGTAGTGAGGGGCTTGGCACTATAAAGTGTGCATGTCTCTTTGGCACAGTATTGTGACGGCCAGACAGACATGGGCACTTTAAACCTCCCAGCCCAGCTGTCTTGGACAGCTGGGTTGAGACCGAGCTAAGGCCTCCAGTGCTCTTTGGAGTGCTGTAAGAAACGGCTCCATCCAATCCTGGCACTGTTGTCATGCAGCTTGAGAGCAGCGCAAGGATTGGTTAGGGGACTTGGCTAGGGCTCGCTGAAAGAGAGAAGAACACCGGAAGGAGGACGGAGGTAAATTATTTTTATTTCCTGCTTTAAAAAAATGTATTTTATGTCTGTAATTATGGATATCTAAATCGATGACATTCATTACATTACCGTTTAAAGTTAAACATTTTAACTTCAAAACGATAATGTAATGCCTGTCGGCATGAAGTTAATCTAGTTTACTGTTGTGCCCGCCCCAGCACTCTCCATCGCATGCAGCCGCCACTGACGCACAAGCCTTCAATGTGCTGTTCTGGCAGGGTTATGCTCTGTAAAACCTCATACTCAGAGTATGGGTGGATAATTCCCAAAAGAGGTTTATGCTGTACTTCCAGTTTAGGGAAACATTCTCCTCTCCACTAGCACAAAAAACTGAGGGCAAGGCCAGGTGGCTGTCACAAACAGATATACTATATACTGCTTTATGTCCAGCGAATTGGTGAAGGCCATGATTTGTGTTTATCAAATACTTAACTTAGCTAATGCTCTAAGTGCTCTATGCACCTGCAGGTAGTGAACACATTATGCCCTCTGTGGACGAGAGCCAGCATAGACTGCACACAAAACATGGGTGAAAGCCTTGCCCACTGTACAGCATGTACAGGGCATGATCGAAGGTCACATCAGTGAAGAACTGTGCACAGTATCCTTAATAGGGGGCAAATAAGTATTACTAGTCTCCAAGAAGTAGTGTAGCAGGAGATGGGATGACTCATGAAAAAATTCTAACTTGTTGACTGAGTGCATATGGAGCAGTGATTACAGCTTAGAGTGCAGCCACGTCGCTTATATTCTTGATAGTGCCTAGTACGTGCTCCTGTATTTAATGTAAGACTAGGCGATAACCTGAATGGTAATGAGGCTGACATTATTCACGCTTTGCAAGAACCCTGGTGTAGAAAATAGGCGAGTGTCTTAGATCTATTAAATTAATCTCATGAATCTTGAATCAGCTGGTAACTAGAGTTAGTGGTCAAAGGGAATTGAGAGACGTGTGTTAATTTTGCAACCTCTGGGGTTTCCGTGAATTCATATCACTAGGTAAAACATAATGTGCATATTGTTATATGTCCCCAGAAAAGCACCCAGAATGTAGGGAACCCTGCAGCGGAGCCACTGACTTCCATACTAATTCCCCCCTCCTGGGGAAATGCTAGGAATGATATGGTAATTCTGCATCCTGATGGTGTTGTAATGTAGAACTACCGATGCAGAGTTCTCCGCATCTCAGAACGAGACCCATAGTGTCAATATTGAAAGAGAATAATTTAAGACTTGAGAGATCATTAGATCTTGATAGGCAGTCCGCTTCCTACCAGGACTGTGGAGGCCATCCTTCCTGCCACCTTGCTGGAGGACAATTTGGCCTATTTTGAAACCACAGCCTGCCTGGTGGGAATCTCTGTGCTGTGAAGGGCTCTCTTGCCATGGCAGCTCCCATTGTGGTATTTGAGTTTGCCGTGCTTGTGCCATGTTAAAGGAGCCCGCCAAGCAAACATTTATGTTTAGAGAAAACAAACTCCCAAAATGGGAAGTTGCTTTCTCTAAACAAAAACAAAATACCTTGCAAGATGGGCACTCGAAGTGAAAATGAGTGATGATCACCACACCCTCAATATGGAGGGATGCCCGTCTCTGATACCTGGTAGCCCCCGGTGTACAGTCCGCCAGGTTATAGGCTTGTACCTGTGGAGCCAGCGAAGACTCTGGCAGTGAAAACACGGCACTTCCCCATCAAAATAGAGGGGTGGGAACCGCAAGTTTGACGTGATGGGCACTCCCCCAGTCTAAAGCAGTACTGACCTCACCAAAGTCTGTTGAAGGTCCTAAAGTTTGTGCTTCTAGTAAATGAACATGGGTGTGACACAAAAGCATAATATAGTAATGAAATATGTTGCAAGAATGTCATAAACAGTAATCAACTGTAGCTACATCAGAATATCAAGCATATGGTGATCCTGTTCTAGTGCAGGCTTACACACCCTTTTCAATAGTCCTTACTCGTGTTCCTTTAGTAACTCAGATGAGATGGTGCTGAGATATTCTTTACCTCCATTTTCATCATTGCTTAATGAGTTTGTTTCTCTTGGGCACCCTGTCTCTGCCTTTTGATAGCCATTCAAGGGTCGCAACACATTGTTTTGAGAAACCCTTCCTAGTGAGTCCATTTTTTTTTACTCAGCAGATTAATTTACACCAAGACGAGCTAACACTGCCGTGGGAACTATCACAGGAGGGATTGGAGAGGAAGTAGTGGGAATGTCCTCATCAGTCTGGTGCAGGTGCAGTTCTTTGTCATCCTGCTATATGTAGTGCGATGATTGTTTCACACATTGCACTTCTGGGATAAACCTTTCAATATGTACAGAACACGAGGAGGGTTTGGCTGATTAGTCAATGAGCTGAGCAGTTAATCCAGAACTCCTGGTTCCTAATTACGGCTTGCTGCTACACTCTGACCTCAGGCATGCCACTTCTTCTCCCTGAATTCAGCTGATCAACATTCCCTTGCTTTATTTCTTTTGACTTTATTGTTCAGATGACCTTAACAACAATCCTTTCAAAAATGAAATCCAAAGTTGCTTGTTTTCGAGTGAACCACAGAGTAAAGGGTGATCTGAATACGTTTTCGATTAATTGTTTCCATGCTTAGAGAAGATTCCTATGAAGTCTTCATGGGAAGAGTTATTTATTGTTCATAGGACACTGAAAAGTGTACTGTTGCTTTCTTTTCACTAATTCCACACTAACGCAAACATCGTGGCCCATACATATAGCCAAAGGCAGGGTGTTTGGGCATTTGCCTCGTCTGACAGCTACTCCTGTCACCAAAAGAAAACATTTGCTCATTCTGTATGGTCTTTGTATTTGCCTTGCCCACAATAACGAAGAGTATCATTAAGGAAGTGAGGGTATGGGTGGGTCACTTTCTGAGTAGATGTCTCAGCTAATGAATTATCATGAATATTTCAATTTTTTCAAAAGTATTTTATTTTATTTTATTCAATTTTTTATTTTATTTCACATACGAGTTGATTTTTTTACAAGTTTGCTCTTGGGTTTTATGCCCAATGCTTTTTAAATGAAGTCTTTCCATGTTTTGGCCTCCTACCAAAACTGGTGCCTTCGCAACATTAAAGAGACCAATGTACTCCTACGTTTATGGTTGGTCTGCGCTTACGTTTAGCTGGAAGCCTTGGCAAGGTATAACTGAAGACCCCCCCCCCCTCCAGCCGTACTGATTGAAGAATCATCAAAGTCACATACTCCTGTCTCTTTCTTCTCATTGGGAAAGGCAAGCACATCCCTCTCGCAACACGAGGCACTGTAACTGACTCTTGAGTCATATTGCATCTGAGTATGAGATTATGAAATTGTGTGCTTTCTTTCAAACCAAGTAAACTTTCAAATAACAGTAATTATTTATAATCTTGTTTCAAATAGCAGTAACAGTAAGAAAAGTAAGATGTAAAGAGAATTGTGAAAGCATGTCAATTTATTTCAAATGCCATTATGAGTTCCGCCTTTAAACTAACACATTATTGTTTTGTTATTGTGTTTTGTTTTCCTTGCGTGGGTAAAACACTTCTTCAGGTTACAACAGTCCAAAGCCAATGTTTTCTTGTGGTGTGCTTTAAAACTAAAAAGGGTTTCTAAACCTGTTCTCGGTACACCAGCTTGCTAGAAAGTACCAATACTGTTCTGTAATAACCTAAATGTAGTTTTTTTAAACCTCTGTTGCAAGCATAAGGCCACCATATTTAGATGTGACATATTTTCTGTTTCTTACTTTTATTTGCTGACATATGCTTGCAATAAAATTAATTAATCAATGTACCAGCTTGCCAAGGCCAGACCTGTTGGTTTTGCCCATTCTTGTTCAATAATAGTGAAAGGTTTTTTTCTGCTTCTTCTTTTCAAGCCAATGTGGCACTGCCACCTGATGCAGAAGGGTGATTGTAGTAGTGGTACATTCAATTGTGAGTCCATGTGGCTGAATGTGTCGCACAGCAAATAATTGACGAAGTACTAGAAGAAATATGTTTTCCTAAATGTGACTGGAGAACAGCTATTCAAACTTTCTTCTGTACTGAGCGATCAAGTTCTGCATACTTGCTCCATTGATCTGGAAAATAGAATTAATCACGTAATTTGATTATTGTGTTCAATAAAAATAAATAAAACTATATTCGATTACATTGATCATACAAGTACAACATGAGCAACATGAGCAAAGGAAAAAATAGAAAGAATCACATTTTGACATTTCATGACAGATTTGAAAAATTAGCCAACGGCAAGGGAAATATCATACCATTCAACATCTGTAAGAAATAAAGTGCTGGTCTACATTGATTAAAATTTTAACTTTTTGCCAAAGATATTAAACATTTTGAATAAATATATATATACATACATACACACACACACACACACATATATATATATATATATATATATATATATATATATATATATATATATATATTTATAACCTACTAGGTAGTTATAGTTAGGACCAAGTTTCCATAGGAGGAGCATTTTTGTTTTGCTTATAACTTTGGCATCGTTTGATGAATCTTCAAGAAATTTTTTCAAGCTAATTCTTTGTTCATATCAGCTCCTAAGTTGAAAGTTTGAGGGTGATTCATCAAGGGGGGGGGTCGAGAAAAAAGGGGGTCCCAAAACGTGCTTTCTCTATGCAATTACGGTCGGAAACTTTAGACAAGGCTACAGGTCGAACGGGCAAATGGAATTACCCCAAATTTAGCAGGGAGAAGGGTCTTGGTCTAGAAAGCACGCTTTTGTTTTTTTGGTGTAAATCCGTTAAGTAGTTTTGGAGAAATATCGAAATTTACAGATATCGATATTTGCAAATTCTGCCATCTGATTGGCTGAGGCGTTATGAGCACGCTCTTGCTGCTTATTGCCAGCGAGCGGTTGCAACTAGGAAGTGATGGCAGCAGTTTCGCGATTCCATTGAAGCGAGTAAGGGGAAAAAAGTGTAAAAAAACTAGAAAAGAGCAGGGTCGGAGCACTATAATCTCTGTGGGGTGTTTAGGGTGTGCTATACAGGGGGTGCGAAGCGAAGTATTCACCCCTACCGGTGTGAAAGTGCTGGGCTACGGAAATTAAGTGAGGCATTGTCTAGAGTCTGATGCTGATGTTGCTAAGCTGAGCTGCTGCGGGACTCGAGGATTAAAGCGTGAGCCCAAACTGTGTGTGTTATGCTGTGAAGTCATGTGCCCTGGCCGCTGCACTACACCTGTGGAAATAGTGTCAGCATGTGTTTATAGCAACTAGGACAAACTACTGACCCGTACTGGTCTGAAAGTCCTTGGGTACAGAAAATATGTGAGGTATTGTCTAGAGTCTCATGGTGCTAAGCTGAACTGCTGCCAGACTCGGGATGAAAGCGTGAGCCCATAATGTGTGTCATATGCTGTGAAGTCATGTGCTCTGGCCACTGTGCCACATCTGTCCAAGTAGTGTCAGCATGTAGTTATACCTACTCAGAGGAACTTTTGTTTCGAACATTGTTATTTGTATATGGTGCTTAGGGGGTGTTATACAGGGAGTGCGAAGGTAAATTCGCGCGTATCAAATCAATTTGTAAAGTGCAAACTACTCACTCCTACGGGTCTGATGGCGCTGGGGGTGTAAGCTGGGCTGCTGCCGGACTCGAGGATAAAGTCGCTGAACTACTGACCCCGACCGGTCTGAAAGTGCTGGGTACGAAAATTGAGGTATTGCCTAGAGTGTCATGCTGCTAAATTGAGCTGCAGATGGACTCTAGAATGAGACCGTGAACTCAAACTGTGTGTCCTATGCTGTGAAGTCATGTGCTCTGGGCCTACCTGTCCAACTTGTATATGGTGCTTAGGTGGTGTTATACATGGAGTGTGAACATAAATCAATTTGGTATTTGTAAAGCACAAACTACTCACCCCTATGTGTCTGAAGGCCCTCGAGTCCGGCGTGGAAAATATGTGAGCTATTAAGTGAGTTATTGCCAGAGTCACATGATGCTGAGCTGAGGTGCTGCCGGAGCAGGGGATTAAATCATGAGCCCTGTGCTCTGAACTCATGTTTTCTGGGCGCTGCGGCACACCTGTCCAAGTAGTGTCAGCACGTGTGCATACGTACTAGGAGAAACTTTTGTTTTAAACAGTGTGACGTCTGAAGGGTGATTGGGGGATGCTACAGAGGGAGTGTAAAGTTCAATTCTGCTGTTTCGAATATTTGTAAAGTGCAAACTAGACACTCGTACAGGTCTGCAGGGGCTAGGGGCCAGCGTGGAAATTAAGTAAGCTATTGCTCAGAGTCACATGGTGCTATCCTGAGCTGTCGCTAGAGCCGGTGATCAAAGCGAGAGCTCTGTGCTGCAAAGTCAGATGGTGTGGCCGCTGCGCCACAGCTGTGTGGAGAATACATTTTGGCGAGTTGCCATTACCTGGCCCTAAAATAGCGGGCCTAAGTTGTCAGTTATAGGGTGGCTCTATAAAGAGCCCTTATGTTCATTAGTTGGAGCTACATGTAGGTGTGGATGTACAACATCAGGTTATTCAGATAAACCCTGTTTCCTTGATCTGTGAAGAGTACTCCATCACTTTTGTAGATAGCAGCTATATCAAACATATTTTGTTGTTGTAGATCGACCCCATTCCATGGTCTCTGAGGTATGCAGACACAGCTTTGTTGACATTCTTCCTTGATTTTTCAATCTAAGGACAACATTGTTTTGACCATTTTCACTTCTGACTTTGGCAAATATTGAAATATACAAAGACAGTTTGAGGCAAAAGTAACATCAATTGTCCAAAGGTGTCCTTCATAAGCATTTCCAAACCTACTCTAGTCAATGTGCCTAGGTAATTTCCACCACAATGCACAATCATGAGGTCGGGGTGTGAAGATGCAAAGAGGTTTTAACCAAAGGTAGCAATTGGTGCCACTTCAATCCTCTCTGTGCAAACCATTTAATGTCCACATTTTGTAAACCTAGGTCTAAGTCAATACATCTGTGTTCTGCATACCTCTTGCACCAGAAAATATAGCTATGTGCTATGATCCACACTAGCATTTTGAAGGTGTGATTGGTTAAGAAAAAGCAGTTTCAACGTGGAGTACATATCATAGGATAAAATTTGCTCAACCACACCTGCTACTTGCATTTGTAAGACACTGTTCAAACGTAAACAATTTGTGAACTTTTATCCTGCACGTGCCGTTAAATGTTCAAGAAAATATTGCAAAAATATATTGTTAGGTTTAAAAAAATTGATGAACTTTTAACCTTCACGTGTTGTAGAATGTTCTAAAAAGTGTGTTGATAGAATACGTCGCACTTCTGATTTCTATGTGTCCTAGAATATTAAAGAAACTGTTTATATGGAAAATGAAAAAGAAACCAATAGAGAGAAATTTTGAAACCTAAAAGAATCAAGGAACTATTCTAATTTGTTCATTACATGTATTTATGTGTGAGCAACAACATTATAGACACTACAGCACCAGGAAGAGAACGAAGCAGGGAGTGGGGGTCAGGGGGAGATGGGCACAATTAAGTACAGCACAAGTATGGACAAACAATGGCCAAAATGAAATACACCAACAAGGAGCACAAGTGACACTACCGCCAACATCACACAACTGAACAAGCATAGAAGTGAAAACCACGCTGCCTAAAAGGGAGAAGGGTGAACAAAAACTCACATGAAGGGACATCTCACACATGTGCAGCACACACACATACATCAACATCCAACACAATGTTGTTCAAACACCAACATTCGTACAATTGAACACAGAAGTGAAATGCACTTGCCTGTGGCGGATAAGCATCCAAAAGCATCAGTACGAAAGAGGCACATAAGAATGAATAGGTACAAACCCACAGTCCGGATGGGGTAGCAATTCACGTATGGCAGGCAGCCACATAGTGCGTGACACACACATTGGAGACAAGTGAAAATGTGGAAACTTTATAAAAAAAACTGTGTCAGTGTCGACAAGAGTAGTGCCATGATATGCAGACAAATGCAGCAGCATGCCTGAATAAGGAACGTAGGAAAACGTCCATGTTCACCTACGGGTAGTCCATCACCAACACACGTCAGCGCCATGCAGCGTTGGTTGTCCGCACCTCGGACATCATTCGACCCCAATGCAGTCATGTCCACTGTTGTTTTGGGACATGTGAGCACACAGCACCGGCTTTAGCGCTGGTGGCACCCATTGAGACAATCTGTTTTAGCGCCCCCACACCCTATGACCGGATTCTCTTACTACCACCAGGCAAAAACGCCCGTCATCTCTCCAGTCATACCTTATTACTAAATACAGAGCCCCTCCTGAGATCAGCACCCCCTTCCACAGGTCAGTGCCTGGTGCTGCAGCACCAGTCGCACTGTCCTAAAGCCATCCAAGTGAGCAGATGTACAACTTGCAATGATACAGCGGGAAACTTGCAACGTGGCTCATCGAGTCATGGTTGTAGGTACCTTGTCACTCGTCCATGAACTTGAGGGCAGCTGCGTAAGCCACAATCTCTAATGAGTGATGGTTGGCCAATATATTTGACATGTCGTCGACGTAATCCATCAGGTGACCGGGACAGATGTGCTGACTCCAACCACTGTACCCAATGTGCACCAAAGCAGAATCGGGACGTGGGCCAATTTGGTCACTGCATACTACGACACGTGCTATCTCCCAGGCCCAGTTCCCAACATGCATGCCAAAAATCCCTGAATGCCATAAAGGGGCATCACCATGAGACTCCTGGTCATGGACCATAAGGGGCCCACATACCTCTCTTAATCCATGTCAGCTACCCACTCGTTGGAGAGGCACACATCCATGCACCACTCTAATAGGCACATGCGACATTGCAATACAGGTTGGTAAGTGATCCGCAGTACTGCCAAAGGCAGTGCACCAAGGACATGCAGCAGACATGCAAGGTATAGGTGGACATGAATTCTTATTGTTAATGTTATTTTAATTTTGTAAGGCGCACAGCTACCCTAGGGTTTCCCGGCGCAGCCTGAACGAGTGCAAAGAAACAAGGAGAGCTACATATTAAATAGCCAAGTTTTTATACCTCTCCTAAAGATCTCATAAGAAGATGCACTTCGAAGGCCAACCGGAAGAGAGTTCCGTAAAGAGGGACCCAAATAGGAAAAGGAGCGATCGCTCATATGAACTAGTCGCATCCTAGGTATGACAAACTTTGCCTGGGTCGTAGATCGAAGTGAGCGGGAAGGAACAGAAGGATGAACAAGGGACAATAAGTAGGGAGGAACCTTTCCTGATTTTATCTTAAACATAAGACTCAAAGCCTTAAACTTAATGCGACATTCAATCCTGAGCCAGTGAAGTTCTCGAATTGATCCAGGGATAGACGAAGTTTTAGGGATCTTACAAAGCAGCTGTGCTGTGGCGTTCTGTACTAACTGCAGCTTACGCAGCACTTCCTTAGAGGCACCCATGTGCAAGAAGTTACTATAGTCCAGCCTTGAAGTAATAAGTGACTGGACCACTGTACGTTGGGCGAAAAAAGGTAACATCCATGAGACTTTTTTTAGCCATCTAAGTATAGTAAAGCAGGTAGAGGCTACCCTACCTGCCTGCTGCTTCAAGGACAGTTGGTCGTCGATAAGAACACCCACATTTTGCATTTGATGTTTAGATTGCGGGACTGGACCCATTTCTGCGGGCCAATGTTTGGGCTTCACAAATCCTTGTTATTGTCCACGATCAGCAGTTCTGTTTTCTCTCCATTTAGTTTCAATAGATTGGTATGCATCCATCCCGCAATGTTCCGCAAGCCATCCTGAAGTAACGACGGTTTACATGCCCCCTCAGCCGAGAGGGAGAGGACAATCTGGGTGTCCTCAGCGTATGAAAAAAGAGACAACCCAGCTTCCTCTGCAATCAACGCAATTGGTCTCACATGGTTGTTAAATAAGTGAGGGCTTAGAATAGAGCCTTGAGGAACACCATATAATGACTTGTGACTCTCGAAGCATGCTATTGGCATAAAGACCTGAAATGAACGATTTGCCAAGAAATCAGCAAGCCATTTGAGTGCACTATCGGTCACCCCCAATGATTGCAAGGCCTGCAATAGCACAGTGTGCGCTACAGTGTCAAAAGCCAGATACAAGTAAGAACAAGGGGTTATACCCACATCACCCTCCTATACCTGGGCATAGAATATCATATCCTTTAAGGAATCCTATGAATTTGATTCATGTATAAAAAAGGAAAGCGCCTTGTGAAAAATAGGATTAGAGGTTGAATTCCTCGGGCGCTCAGGGGATTTCCTTAAAGTGTACTACTCAGAGTAAGGAGTGTACACTCTCATTGTTTATATCATGTTAAGTTTTTTTGCTTACGTAATTCTGTGTATATGTTGTATATAATGTGTATATATATTGTACTAAATATATATGAATGCGATTTATTTGTTTATGTTTTGTACATATTATGTTTTCACATGGAAATTCTGATTAGATTTGTTTATGTCCTGTCTGCCATTTGACACGTATATGACTTTGAACTATGGTTAAATAAGAACTTAGTCTTTAATAAATGACACATCAAGGTAATTAATGGTACCTTGTATGAAAATAATTGTCAGATTGGTCCCTCTATACCTTTTCCCTTTACTTCTACAGTGTCAAAAGCGGCACTGGGGTTGACCATGTGTTCGGGATGCCCTGCTGTTGTGTCAGTGGCTCTGCTGGTAGCTGCACTGGCTTGCCGTGTGCCAGTCCTGTAGATGAAATGTCACATCTTGGTGCAATGAGTCGGGTGTTGGTGCAATGGGTGCAGGGGTGTGGTGGGATTACTTGTGAAGGCCATTTCATGCACGCTAACTACGACAAAGGAGTTTTGAGTGTGGGATGTGTACTTGTTCTCAAATCGGGGAGTGCGTAGTGTGGGAGATGGATCTAAATATTATCGTATTTGTCCGGGGGGGCTGGCCACTTGCAAGTTCCTTCTCAGAGCAACAGATGTGCTAGCGCAAGATAGCTCAGACAAAGAACCTTTCATCCCCACAGTAACTTCTCCAGCTGCATTCATACAGGATGTGTACAAAGGCCGGTTGTGAGTGTTGTGGGATGTCTGCGACCCTGGTCATCATGGATGAGATGCTCAGCACGTGGCTCATGGGCGGGTTTACTGTGGTTACTGTGTGTTATGTTGCCAAACAGCTGCTCCTCCCTCCCACGAGCCCCCACACCTTTGTACGGCACACCATTGTAATGCCTATTCGCGCATGTCCTGCAGCATTCCAACTACACCATGACAGTGCCATTTCGAGGTGGTGCATGCCACTTTACAACATCGATGGCTGTTGCCCTTGTGGCAGGCCACACCAGAACACGGAAACACACTTACCTGCACACGGACATGTCCGAGACACCCCGTTCCCCTTGCCGGATAGGCACACCCCTGCACTGACCTGTGTACGCCAGACCAGCACACGCCGGTTGTGCATGCAGGAGGATGCATGCATAGCTACATGTCCAGGGTCACTGCCAACACTGAGGTGACATGGTAACGTCTGCTGAAGACAGCACACTGTGATGTTGCAGCGCCTATGCCTACCATGCTAACTCAATGACCGCAGGAACACACTTGCTCAGATGCGGGTTTGAGGGGCCTTGGCAGTCCTGGGGTTTTGCAATGAGTCTTGTGGCCCTCATTGGTATCCCTGTATCATGCTCATTGACTCTATGGCATCTGTGGGTGTTCTGGTGTGGCTCTTGGCTGTATTTCCTTTCATGCTGCAGGTACTCATCCTGCTTAACACCAGCAGAAAGCAGGTGTAAAATCCCTGGTGCTAACGTGGCTTATTGTCGGAATTTGTTTCGCTTTGCAGTGGTTGTGAAAGTTGTAATGTGATTTTTTCATGTGCAGAACAATATACAAACTGGGCAGTGCATCCCGTCAAGATCCAGCACCTGACGCACTATTCCCAATCAATATAAATACAATGAGATTTCTTCATTGATTTTGTGTGTACACTGTAAGTGCAGCCACTATCTCAGTGCAATTCAATACAGGATTTTAGTATTTAGAATAAATCGCAAAGGTGCACCTCGTGTCTTTTTGCACAGGAATGGCTAGTCTGCATTTCAACAAGAAAGAGTCACAAAGCAGTTAAGAAAGCAACCAAAAACGTTATTTTTTTTCAAACTTTACTTTTTTATAAACATATGTAATATAAACGATAAACTATTTTCATTCTTTATTTTCTTATTAACATATATATAAACGATAAACTAATAAACAAAATGTAACAAAAAAAATACAAAACAACAAGACGGAACACTCCTGTGGGTACCCTGGATGTCGACGACAGAGCCTGGAAAATAAAGCGCAATATAAGGATGTGTGCAATGCACATATCAAAGGAGTGAGACACAGAGAAGGAAAAAAGCCAGAGAGAAAAAGAGAGGGAAGGAAAGAAAGGGAGTGAGAAAGGGAGAAGGAAAAGAGAGATAGAAGGAAAGGAATGAAGAGAGTGAGAGAGAGAGTGAAGAGAGGGAATTGAGACAGAAATAGAGAGAGAGAAAGACACTGCCCCCCCTGCGCATCCATGAGCAAATAATTACCTGGTGCCCCCGGAGTGTGCGGCAGTGGGCACTCCACGTGCCCGTCAAAACTCTTCCGATCTCAGAGGTGTTGCTGAGTTCTGAGTCATGATGGTGGAGACCATACCAGTTTTTCCAATTTTCGGCAGATCTCACACATGTCGCTGAGTCCTTAATCATCAATGGCGGAGACCACTTCCGGTTCTAAGCGCCCTGTCAGATCTCACACATGTCGCTGAGTCCTGAGTCGCCAATAGCGGAGACCACATCAGCTTTTGGTGCCACTAAGCCTGGGGAACTCAAGTCCGTGCCATGTGGTGGTAGGCCCCTGATGGCCACATGAGCTTCGGGTGGCACTAACCCAGTGCATCTGAAGTCCGCACCAAGGGGATGGTAGGCCCCTGACGGCCATACAGCTCAGGGTGTGACTAACCTTCTGGCAACTTTTCATGGACTCTTTATGGTTGGGACCCGCGTGGCGTCTGCCATCCAGTCTGCACCGGCAATAAAGGATGTGACGTTGTCAATCTATTATATCTGCATGGTCACATGGCCTGTGACGCATGTGCCGGATGGATGCGGTGTGTGTGCAAACCTGCCCTCAGGGAGTGGCCATGAGATGTTGCGAACTAGACCACTGACCTGCACACCAACAGCGAATACGCCTGTGACAGGTAGCTATGTGGGGCCAACTTCGAAAGTAATCGGAGTGGCATGGCGTGAAGTACGACAGAACAGGGCAGGGATAGCTACAATGACGCGGACAGCTCGTAGTGCTGCATCAGTGAGTCGAGTGGACAGGCCGCAGCTGTCTCTCTGCGAGCCTGGGTGCGAACTGTTCATAAATCACACTACATAAGTATTGAAGAGTCATTTTGTGATTCAGTCCATCAGCTGGCATCTCTCCGAGGCATTTGTGAAAACATATCGGAGTTCTTTCTGAGAGAGATACCCCTTTGACACTGCCTATCGCCACATCAGCAGGTTACGCACCCTCTTCCCACATTATCAACATACCCCCAACAACCTTCTTGGGCCCGGAAGTGTCCCTGTGCAGTTGGACAAAGAAGAACCTTAGTCATGTATAGATTTACATATAACAAAAATTATTTAAAGAAAAGAACAACAAATAAGACTGAAGGGAGGCTGGTACTGTGGTTGCTGCCATGAAGTTGGGGTCACTGCCATTCAGGACTCAGGACACAGTTACACATGAGGGATTGGCTTGTGTTAAATATGGTTAGTGGCACCAGAAGCATTGAGACTGAATGAGCCTGTGACAGTGCTTGGTGTGGACGGCCTCACTGGGAGCAATGTGTGTTGCCTACTGGACTGCATCATGTGGAATCAGGACTCTATCTGAATTGTGAGGCATGCTGACCGTAGTGTAGGCCAGAGGTAGTGGTGAGCAAGGGCCCACAGCCATGTGCATATGTTGTTGGCCCCACCGGCCTGCGTAGTGCAGGTTGAGTGGCACCACATGTCACCGGCATTCCATATGCAAATGCCCCTCACTGATCAAAGGGAGTCTGGTGCTGTGGTCATTGTCATGAAGTTCGGGTCACTGTCATTCGGGACTCAGGACACAGTTACACATGTGGGATTGGCTTGTGTTAAAGACGGTTAGTGGGATTACGTGTCGCCGGCCTTGCATATCGAAATATGCCTCACTGATCGAAGGGAGTGTGGTGCTGTGGTCGCTGCCACGGACTTGGGGTCACTGCCATTCAGGACTCAGGACACAGTTACACAAGTGGGATTGGCTTGTGTTGAACAGGGTTAGTGGGAGTACGTGTCGCTAACCTTGCATATGGAAATATGTCTCACAAATCAAAGGCAGTATGGTGCTGTGGTCGCTGCCACGGACTTGGGGTGACTGCCATTCAGGACTCAGGACACAGTTACACATGTGGGATTGCCTTGTGTTAAAGAGGGTTGATGGGGCTGCGTGTCGCCGGCCTTGCATTTGGAAATATGCCTCACTGATCGAAGGGAGTTAGGTGCTGGATTCGCTGCCACGGACTTGGGGTCACTGCCATTCAGGACTCAGGACACAGTTACACATGTTGGATTGGCTTGTATTAAAGAGGGTTAGTGGGGGTCGTCTCACCGGCCTTGCATATCGAAATATGCCTCACTAATCGAAGGGAGTCTGGTGCTGTGGTCGCTGCCACTGACTTGGGGTGACTGCCAACCAGGACTCAGGAAACCGTTACACATGTGGGATCGGCTTGTGTTAAAGAGGGTTAATGGCACCACGTGTCCCTGCCGTTGTATATGGAAATATGCATCACTGATCAGAGGGAGTCTGGTGCTGTGGTCGCTGCCACAGACTTGGGGTCACTGCCTTTCAGGACTCAGGACACAGTTACACATGTGGGATCGGCTTGTGTTCTACAGGGTTAGTGGCAGCACATGTAGCTGGCCTTTGATATGGAAATATGCCTCAGTGATCGAAGGGAATGTGGTGCTGTGGTCTCTGCCACGGACTTGGGATCACTGCCATTCAGGACTGAGGACAACTTTTACACATGTGGGATCGGCTTGTGTTGAACAGGGTTAGTGGCTGCACGTGTCAGCCCTTGTGTTATACAGGGTTAGTGGCACAATGTGTCGCCGGCCTTGCATATCGAAATATGCCTCACTGATCAAAGGGAGTGTGGTGCTGTGATCACTGCCACGGACTTGAGGTCACTGCCATTCAGGACACAGTTACACATGTGGGAGTGGCTTGTGTTGAACAGAGCTAGTGGCAGCATGTGTCGCTGGCCTCCCATATGAAAATATGCCTTACTGATCGAAGGGGTCTGTTGCTGTGGTTGTCTCATGGAGTTGGGGTTACTGCCATTCAGGACTCAGGACACAGTTCCACATGTGGGATTGGCTTGTGTTGAAGACGGTTAGTGGCACCATGTGTCTCCGGTCTTCCACAGTGTAGGCCAGAGGTAGCGGTGAGCAAGGGCCCACAGCCACGTGCATACGTTGGTGGTCCCAGCGCCCTGTGTAGTGCAGGTTTAGTGGCACCACGTGTCGCTGGCCTTCCATATGCAAATATCCCTCACTGATTAAGGGGAGTCTGATGCTATGGTCACTGCCACGAAGTTGGGGTCACTGCCACTCAGGACATAGTTCCACATGTGGGATCGGGTTGTGTTGAACAGGGTTAGTTGGCACCACGTGTTGCCGGTCTTCCACAGTGTAGGCCGGAGGCAGCGGTCAGCAAAGGCGCACAGGCATGTGACGTTGACTTGAGCTGCACAGATTGGGAGCATTTGGTCTTCTTAACCCTTTATAGTCTCTCACACAATTTGCGCCACTACTAATTTTGAATTGTGAACCGTGCTAACCCCAGTGTAGGGCTGAGACAGTGGTCAGGATGGGCACACAGCCACGTGGCATTAGCTGAGCTGCACAGTTAATGGCACCTGGAGCACTCAGCCTGTGCGCACCCTGCTATGATACATGGTCCAGACGGGTTGCACTGGGAGCAATGTCTTTTTTGTAATGAATTCTGCTTTGGTAAGGTCACGTGGGCAATGACTTATGGTGCAGTGGGTTAGTAGCACCTGAAGCACACAGCGTGTGCGCAGCCTGCGATCATGCGTGGTCTGTGCGGGCCGCACTGGGAGCAACGTGTCTTGCGTACTGGAGTGCGTCATCTGCAATTGACACTGCATCTGAATTGTGAGCCCTGCTGTCCACAGTGTAGATCAAAGGCAGTAGTCGGTACAGACATAAGTCTTTGGTGCTGTGCCGCTGGGTTCGCAGGAGGCTTGTGTGGTGGAGACCATGGTCAGGGCGGCAGCCACGTGCCAGGGTGAGGGCCGCCACTCTGCAGACTCATTGGTCTTCCCACAAGTGAACCACACCCAGGGCCTCGCCTATTTATTCATACTTCTATGCGAGAGTGGGATATGTTGGACTAGGCCACTTAGCTTCCACTTCCAGGGGGGAAAACACAGCTACATGACCAAGATCTTCCCCACTGCCTGAGGTAACATGGTTACGTCCACTGTGCACTACACTACAAGTATCAATACTATATCTCCACATGGAGAGGTTTGTGCTTTGCATAGTGAGGTCTGTGCAGCACATCAGCGTTACACTTGGCATTGTGTTGTGCATTATTATTGATGGGTGACTTGACTCCTTCATATCAAATCTTTGAAACGCACTCACAAGTGATCTCTGTCTCTTAGCACGCACCGTGCAAGTGGTGTGGCAGCAATGAGGCGGAGTTGACTAAACAAATGTAAATATATATAAATGTATATGTATATATATATATATATATTACCTACTGGCGGTCGCCAGTAGGTAGTTATAGTTAGGATTTTTTTCAATGTTAAATCTCAAAATTCTATTTGGAATAACTTTGGCGCCGGTTGACGAATCTGCCTGAAAATTTCCTCAAAATGGCCTCGTCAAGCTCCGGTCCTTCCTTGAAAGTTTGGGGGGGATGCAACAAGCGGGAGCTGAGATAAAAGGGGGGTCCCAAAACACTTTTTCCCAATGTTAATTTCCATAGGGCGGTCGACCTCACTTTTAGCCTGAACGGCTGAATGGATTTCCATCAAATTTTGCAAAATTGTAGGGACTGGTAGCCCGATGTGCCTTTGCTATGTCTCAAGATATGTGCTCCAGTGGATTTTGAGTAATTTAGGTTAAAAAAAATATATATATCTATAGGCGCGCCCCGGTACGCGCCCCAGAGAGCGCACCGGGCGCGCCACGCGACTTGCGCACGGAAAGCTTATTGGCTCACTGGTGTCTGTAAACATTCTAAACAGTACGGAGCGGCCGCCATCTTGTGTCTCGTTAGGATTGAGACACAAGAGGTGGCAAAAATCAAAGGGGGAAATGTGCAAAAGGGGGCAGGGTACACCCCCCTGACCCCCTAGGTTTGATGTGGGGGCAAAAAAAGGGTCCCGTAGGACAAATAAAAATTTTCGAGTTTTGCGGGGGGAGTGCCCGGTACGCGTACCTGGGAGCGTACCATGGAGAAAAAAGAATGACACTTTTAAAAACAAAAAAATTTTTTTGTATAAATTGGAGGTAGTTCTGAAAAGAACTTTTTTTTGTTTTTGTTGTTTTATATTTTTTTATACTTTTTAAAACGATTTTATATTTTTGGGGGATTTTTTTCAGGGGAATAACAAAAACAGGTATTCAAAAACTGCTCAACAGGAGCAAACAAATGTGAAAAATTAGGGTCTGGGAGAGCAGCGGTGTTCCTGTCTCTTTATAGCAATGAGTTCAACGCTCTGCTCCCCATAACAGAGCAGTTCGTCACAGTCCACGCATAGAAGTTTAATGCCTGCAAAGACCGGCTGTACGTTAGGGACCATACCTTCACGTGCTGTTCCTGAAGGTGTTGCTCCACCAGTGGAGGTGCTGCCGCCATCTCTTGGTAAATTCCGTGCCAGCTCCCTGACACTCTCCCTGGAATAATTATTTGGGTGTCTTCTTTTGACATGCCTAATTAAATTGGCATTTCCAAAGCTACATTTTTTTTGAGGATTGCCTCTGGATAATATACTGCCACATATTTTGCAGGTTACTTTACCAGCATTAACTTTTTTTTGTCCTTCAGGGATGTCATAAAATTTCCAGATGAAGTGGTTCTTTTTTTTCTGGAGAGGAGGGTCCTCAGGCAAAAAAGCATCTGAATCACTGCTGGATGACTCCCTTGCAGCCATTGCTGTAGATCAGGAAAATTATGAGAAAATACACAGAACACCTCTTGCTCTCTCCAAGTGCAAATCAATAGTGAGAGAAATGGGTGGGTTTCTCAAAATTTTGAAAAAAAATACTTCTGAACCAATGAAAAGTGTTATTTTAAAGTCACATGGCTTGACGCGCTTACGCTACGCGCCCTTGGGCGCGTCCCAGGGCGCGCAGCGGCGCTTACGTTGTGCGATCGTATACGCTTGGGTGCTTACGCGGTGCATCATAAGACGCATCTCGCGGCTACGCGATACGTGTGTTATGACGCAAGGCGTGGCGTGGCGGCTACGCGATATGTCACGATGTGGTTTTCGTTCGCGGCAATAGCGCTATCGGGACGCTCACCGGTACGCGCCCCGGGGCGCGCCGTAACATTGCGCTTACCGGTGCGTTCACCGGTACGCGCCCCGGGAGCGCCTCGGGGTCAAAAATTTTAAAAAATACAATAAAAAAATAACATATTTATACAATATAAAATTTGTTTAAAAATGTTACACTTTTTATACCTATAAATATTTGCTATTAAAAAACCATTGAAATTCACTGAAAAAACCATAGGTTTCACACCAGTTATAGTTAGGAATTAGCATTAAAAAACCTATTAAATTCACTGAAAAAACCATAGGTTTCACACCAGTTATAGTTACCTGGAAATTTTACTGACATAAAACCATTGAATTTACACGTTATAGTTAGTTGGACTCACTATAACTTGTGCGTGCAATGCACTGCTGATGACGTCACATATTACATCACTCATGACATGGTCAGTGGGATCACTCATGACATCACTGATGAGACCATCCTTGTGACAGAGTGACAGACCTCCTTTCACTGCAATGTAACCCTGGAAACACATATTCCAAAATAGAAACATTTTTAAAAAAATGGAGATACCCATACCAGTTACAACAACCAATTCAATAATTCCATCATCTATATACACATCCACTCATTGACCAACAGTTCTATATAGTCACTCATACATATACTCACTCATCATATGTAGTGATACACCTATACATCCTGTTACACACCGACAGTCATCCAAAAGATACTCTCGCACATACTCACACATGCAAATAAACTATTGAACATCCATTTATTTGCATATGCAGCTATACACACACTACCACCTTACTTCTAAGGAAACTTACACATACTTACTCTCTTAAACAATCATTTATAGAAAAACATAATTATTTAAACAGAAACTCTTACAATCCCTCACTCTCACATATACTCACTTATATACATCAATATTCACATATAGTAGATTAAGTCATATGTAGTTACTGATAAAGGCTCTAGTGAGACAGTCATTCACTCACTAACACACACATAAACACACTCATCCACCCATACAGTCCTGCACATATGCTGTCTTCAAAGCACATACAAGCAGAGAGTCAGTCACTCATGCATCTATGTGCTAAGGAATACCCCCACCAAACCATATAGACACTCATAATGATATGAAAACAAACATCTAATAACCCATATACACACACATGTAGCTAATCACCAACCCATGCAGCCACTTATACACAAAGTGAAAAGCAAATACATATATTTAAATATTTAAACATTACTTGTTAATAGATGTATTCACTAATATACACTTAATAAGCCAGTTAACCAATCAATTTAAAAAAAAAAAAACATCCATGTAAACTCTTCTTAAAACATTTATTCTTCAAGCAACTTTTACATATACATATATAACACATATTTATTTTTTAAAAATACACACATTCACTGGATGGGCTCATCAGTGATGTCATGAGTGATGTCACTGACCATCGTTTGTCTTGGATACAACTGATCTGTTGAAAAAACTCATCGATTTCAGATGGAAATCCACCTATATGCTGGTGTCTATGGACGTCACTTCTCTCTACACCAGCATATTCCATCAAGATGGACTAAGAGCCATTAAACACTTCCTAGGGAAGAGGGATGATTGTTTTAATGAACATTCTAAAATGGTGGTAGAGATGATATCGATGTGTTTGAATAACAATATGTTTTTGTTTGCTAAACAGCTATTTTTACAGACCAGAGGAGTAGCTATGGGGGCCTGCTTCTCTCCGAGTTACGCATGTCTGCACATGGGGTTCTGGGAGGAGCAGGTCCTGATGGTAGAACATTCTGACATTAGGAACACAAAGGTGAAACTCTGGTCTCGTTACATCGATGATTTGTTTTTTGTTTGGGAGGGGACTGAAATAGAGGTGAGAGAATTTATTGATAAACTCAATATCAATAATCTTAATATCCAACTGACCAGTACTATCAGTTCCCAGTCTGTTGTGTTTCTTGACGTTGAAATCTATGTTCAGGAAGGCACTCTCCAAATAAGTTGTACCGGAAACCCACGGCTGGTAACACGCTGCTGCATGCGGACAGCCATCATCCCGCCCATTTAATTCGCAGCATCCCCTATGGGGAGATGCTGCGTGTCAGACGTATTTGCAGCAGTGATAACCAGTGCCGTGTAGCGCAATTGCAGTGTAGGGAGCGATTTCTGCAGCGTGGCTACAAACCAGCTATCTTAGATGCCGCCATGACTAGGGCTAACAGGGCTAATAGGATGGAACTCCTTGGTTTAGGAGGTGACAACCAGCCAACTGTCCCTGCTAGTGTATGTGACAATGAAACTAGATTGATCATTGGTTATAGTAACCAGCACAGAGCAATTGAAAAAATAATCAGAAGCAATTGGTCTCTGATTTCAACGGATCCTGTGCTGGGCACTATTCTGCCTAAACATCCTAGCATCACATACAGAAAAGCAAAAGCAATGAAAGATAGCCTGGTATCAAGTAGCCCAGAAGTTGTAACTGGCTCCTGGTTAGACGACAGCAAAGGGTTCATACGATGTTCTAGCTGCAAAGCATGCAAGCATGGTGTGAGTAAAACCGAGGTAGTTACACCGTTATCTCCCACACCTATTAAGATCCAACAAAAACTTAGCTGCAAAACAGAATTTGCGGTCTATGTTTTAGAATGCCCATGCGGGCTTCGGTATGTAGGCAGTACTCGACCTCAGGTCCATAAGCGTATATTACAACATCTTCGTGCAATTGCACATGCTGATCCTACATACCCAGTAGCTAGGCATTTTGAAATAGCACACGATAAAGATGCATCAACGTTGCGCTATTTTGTTATAGATTGCATCCCCCCTCTAAGGAGAGGTGGTGACAGGGAGGCCCAACTCAGGAAGCTGGAGACCCGCTATATTATCTCCCTTGACACCAAGACACCTCAGGGTCTCAATATGGGAGAGGATTGCTACACACATCTATAACTTGTACATACCCATGCTGCTGTTGTCTTCCAGTCTAATCTGAACCAATTCCATGTGTCCTGTAACTTGAAATCGAATATAGAAAAGGTATTAAGGCTATTATCTTACATGAACCCTGGACCTTCACACTGTTTGACCAATGATTTTAACGTATCACTTAAAAAATTAATGAATTAACATTACTTTTTGCACAATTCACTTTACAGTAGCACTTTTTTTGTCATCAAGTCATGTGATATATTTGTAATAACTGTGTTGCACAATTGATTATCAGGCGGTTAACATTTTATCTTGTAGTAGCCCACATGGGCAGTATTCCTACATGCATTATCCGATCATTTGATACTTTGGTACAGTACGAATTGTGACTTGTACTATAGATACAGCAGTACTTGTTAACAAATAATGGTGATAATGAATTTTCCCGACAAGTACATAATTAGCATGGCGACAGTTTTAAATTGGAATATGAACAGTTAAAACTTCTTATAGGCTTTTAAATGTTTTTAAACTTTTTGTACTAGCAATAAGTTTATTTATTTATTTATTTATTAGCCATGCCATGAATTCCAACCTTGTAAATCTAATGATTGTTGATATTTGGCTCTGTGCGACTTATGCTTTCATGCAGTTATTGTACAACTATATTGTATTACTTCAGAAAGTAGAGTATGTCTTCGCTTTCTATCACATGTGATGACCTGTATTGCACTTTAAAAGGGGTGGTCATCCCCCGTGACGTTTGTCATGTGATCAAGGCTATCTCTAGCCGAAACGCGTCATGGCGGATTGGTGCTGGGCTGAAACTTAAATAAATTCATTTGCACCACGTTTGGGTCTTGCCTGTTCCTGACTGACAGTGTGGCTGACTGCGCTGCGCTGCACCGTACTGGGAACTACACGTACCTCATATATATATATATATATATATATATATATATATATATATATATATATATATATATATATATATATATATATATATATATATATATATATATATATATATATATATATATATACATATATATATATGAATGAACAAAGACCTCCTCTCAATTAACAAAGAGTTCTTGCACTCGAGGGGGGTGTGGCTGTGAATTTTATTGTAGGACTGTGCCCCCAGAGACGCGTTTCAACTATCATCAGGCTTTTTCCATCTGAATTTTCCCATGCTTACAATACAGTAAATCCTTTAAAAACTTTCATTTGCGTGAAAATGAAAAAGAAAACCTCCACGACTTTCTCAGCAAACTGGCATCCTGGTTGACACTATATTCCAGTCTGCTTGTGAGTGTTTGTTACCGTCTCTTTAGTATGTCTGCAAACAAGGTAGGAGTTATTAGTTTTAAAAAACAGCCCATTTCATTTCAATTTACATCCTTGGTCGAATCGGCACATCCTCTCCACTCCACTGCCTAAAAGCAATGCCCTGCTCCGAATTCCTTCATCAGTGGGCCAACTCAAGACCGGCTCTGTAATGAAGTGCCTGCACAATCCAAACAGCGAGTACGTCCTCTCACTGTAGCGGCGAGCACCTCCATCCACCTCTTTCAAGTTGACTGGAGTGTGAGGCAGGGGGGCTAAAATGGTTGCTACTTGGCTTCCTCTTCACTCCATGGTCTGCCGTTTAGCACCTAATCGCAGGTGGTGCTAGGATGACGTATACCTCACTACGTCTAATTTGAACGGTGGGCTAGTTGGCCCTCACAGACCCTCAGGACTCAAGGGGACTTGCGCCCCCTGGCGCGTTGTTAATTGGGGGAATATTTGTACAGTGGTGCAAGGAGGAGGCGGGCCTGATATTACAAGTGTGCAAACACACCCCATGGCATGATGTAAATTGGGGGATTGAGTCCCCTTGAATCCTTAGGATCCCTGGGGGCCATCTAGCCCACCAGGTAGCTCTAGTAAGTACTAGAGAGCTGCATTGCAGAGAGGTGGTCTGAGGCCACTCCCCTTTTTACACCTCTCTGCAGTCCTCTTGTGTACTTAGCAGTGCATGGAGAGGGCACAAGTTATAGTTACTTTACGGCACAAGCTTTTTCTGTGGGTGTCCGAGTCCCACCCGAAACACCCCAACTTTATAATTACTTTGGGGCTATAGTGGGTGCTGGCAGGGGCCGGGAATTATTTTTAAAGTGTTTGCCTTGGTGCCCACCCAGGCCACCCACAATATTTTGAGTGTTGGGGGCTTACGGGGGAGCCCTGAGTCGCCCATGGCCCCTGCCCCCTCTCCAGTCACCACCCATAGTGGGTGCCAACGAGAGCTATCCATTATCTTTAAAGTGGGCACCTCAGTGCCTACCCACCCTTCTGAAGTTAATGGTGTGGAAGGCTGACAGGTTGGTGATGTCACCTTTCATCAACTGTCAATATTTCTGATCCATACGAGAGTTTGAACGGAACACAGTGCAGGCAAAACTTCAGCTTGGTGTTGGTGCTGTGCTGAGATGACCTCCACACAGTGTTTACCATCCTGAAGGCATTCCTGACCTTATTCAGTTCGCTCTTGATGGCACTGCTACCCTCCAACATGTCTTGATAGTATGGCTTAGGTAAGTGTACTCTTCAGGTATGGGTACATCCTTTCCCTCGACTTTGATTGGGGAAGGGGTTGGGATATTGAGTGGCATGACTTCTTGGTGCTGATCTTCAGGCTTGCTGACCTAGATGTTGAGACCAGATGTCTTTTTCTGCATATGCTGGTGTTTAAGAGAGAGCAACCTAGGCCATCCACATAGTCATCCCCTTTTGCTGATGCAATGTTTAGAAAGGAAAACATAAACTTCCCTGCGCAGCATTAATTTCAATTTTTCAAAAGAGGCACCACAATTCAACTACATTTCGATGTTTTCTGTGCCCAAACCAAAGCAAATCACAAACCCTGGGTATAGTTACATTCCCCACCTGTGTAGAGCAAAACAAATGCACATTTGGTATAGATATCATTTGTAAAAAAAGTTCTGACAGCTTGAGCCAAAAGTATCACAATTATTTTCGGTGAGTACATCCCAACAACAGGTGAACAGGCAAATCCCTAAAATAAGATTGGCCTTATCTCGTTCAAACAAACAGTACAATAAGATGTGTAGGTCAAGGCTCAATTGGCCAATGTGTTTTGAGAGTAATAGAGTTGGGTGTGGGTAGGGGTGGTGGGTATGGAACTTGGCTAATAGCGACCCTTTAAACTTAGAGTGAACAGGACATTCTTATTTGCCATGATCTCTCTGTACTGCGATGTTTTGCACAGGGCATGGCAGAATGCAGTGTGCAGTGGTAATTGTTGGGAGAGGGGCTTGGTGGATGGTCTAGCTTACATCAAGTTTATGCTCATTTGGCTGAGCATTTGGGTGCATTTTGTGACTGAAGGCCAATACCTACTCCTGGAGTAGTTTAAGTTTAAGATATTCTGAAGACCTTTTTAAATAAAAGGCGCATGGCTCTTGGCCTGAAAGAAGAGGTGTTGACCCAGAGATAGTGGTCCTGGCCAATAATTGTGCAAAGCCGACTCTAAGGGCAGTGAAGGTTAGGCTCTGTGCCCATAGTCCACTTTTTATTCCCAAAGTGGGTACCCCGGGGATCCGAGGAAAGAATAGATGCTGAAGAAAGCCGGATAAAGGCTGTGGCACAGGGAAGCATGCATGGGCCAGTGGCCAAGGCCGGAGCTCATGCCCTTATGGCTCTGTTCAAGAGGACTTGGTGCAGAGAATTACTTATTGACACCAATGGCAACATGCTGTGTTATTTCAAAAAATTATATAATATCCTCGGCTGTTGATGGACGCTATGGTTGTGGTTGAAATCGGAAAAACACTTGGGATTTAATATACCATGAAAGTGATTTCACATCTCTTAAGGCCTACCTTGCGAACATAGCATTTCGTATTTATGTTTAGTCCTCTTAATTAGACAGTATTACAGTTGTGCCTGAGTATCCCGTCTTCAATTCTATTCATGCTTGTGTGCTTCAAAAGGGGTAATTTGAAGAAAGGCAAATCAGTTCTAGTGAAGAAAAAAATCAGTCCTATTCCCACTTCTACTCTCTCTCTCTCTCCCTTACCCCCCCCCCCCCCCCGCATCCCCCTAAACACCCACGTCCTTTCTTTGACCTATAAAATTCTCTTGGAAAAACATAGGCCTTTCAATTTAGACAATAATATGATGTGGTTATAATTGCTATCAGTGAAATAAATTATGTTGCTGTCGTACTAAAAATATAGTGATACACCCCCTGGATGCAGTTTTAATTTTGTATTCACTCAGAACTGTCAGCACGCTTATTAAGAAGTCCCACATAAAGTTAAACCTCTCAATGATGGATAGGCTCGTGAGATCACCCTATTCACATTCTCTTATAATATCACATTTTACACCACTTGTTCTTAGTTAAGCCACTCTTCACCCTCCTGTTTACTACCTCCTGCTTACTACCCAGGTACTATGAGGTAGGCAAATTGTGGAAACTGCAGAAAGTGCATATGACACTTAAAAGCAGATTACTTTCTCTCCTTCTGCTATACTTATGTGTCCCTAGGTCAGGGGTGGCAAGGGCAGTAGTGTACCAGGGCTACCGAAGACAAATCTAGGAGAAAGGCTGGTGCCACTAACTGATGTCCAGATGCATAACTATCTAGGGAAAAGGGTGGTTGATTTAAGTAACATCTTGCCTTGTCTTTACTCTGTATTGCATAGGATTGAACTCTGCCTAGAACATCGATAAACAGAGCTTTTTGGCAGCTTATATGTGTCATCATGGACGGAATGGCCAGCTGGGCAAACGGGCAATCCTCCAGTAAGCTGGTGGAGACTAGTTTTGATACTTGGAGGCCGGTTTTGGCTTCCAGGAACGGTGGTGCAAGTTACATTATCCCGGCGGCGTCTTGAAAGAGTTGTTCTGGTTCTAGCGTGCCTTAGCACGTCTGCACATGGGGGCTGCATTTATAATTTTTGCCTGGGCTCCTTTGAGTTCCCAGTCCGGCCCTTTGTGTCATAGTGGGTATTTATGCTGGAAATGCCTAGAGGTACCTAATGTACAAAATGTTTTGATATTTAAGATACAAGTGGATTCAAAATATATATATTTTAGTAATACATAGTCAGTCTGGGCCTAGTTGATTTTTTTTATGTGCTCATTAAAAGGGAGTACCACAGAACTCAGCTGGTTAACACCCTTCCATTACCTCTTAAAAATAATAAATCTTTGTTTCCATGCAGCTTCAAGTGACTCCATCAATTAAAGCCTATACTCTCTCCCAAACAGCCTTTATATTTGCCGATTGAACACATTTACATTTCTTTCAGGTTGCAGAGTCCCTGGGGAGAAGGCTTACCCTTGCTTCTTTATCTCTTCATCCCTCCCTCTGTTTCCTAGCACAGGTGACTCCCTACGCGCCGCTTTCAGCCGCAGGCACTTGAAGGCCGGCATTGCCCGTTCATGGGTGTTTGTTTTCAACAAAAAGCATTCACACCTGTTTTAAAAAAATAAAATTTAAAAAACATGGGCGAATCGTTCTTCAAAGACCCTGCCCACCTCAACTACCGCCGGCAAGGAAAAGGAGCTTATGTACTGGGTTTTCACAAAGCTCGAGCTTCCACTGTCGGAGCATCAAGAAGCGAATAGGTTGCAAACTGTGGGTGTTTGTGCTAGTCTCAACCTGTGTGAGCGCATTCAGGGATTGGGTGCAAACTAAAGCACAACACTTAATCCCTAAATAATAGCTTTTTCTACTTGCATGCTACATCATTGCCTATCAGAGAGCTGCCACCATGGAAACTGGCAGGCACCTGCTCCTGGGACCGAAGGAGAGACTGAATTAAACAAAAACTGCTAATTTTGAGATCTGGTTGCACAAATGGGGTCCAGGTAACCCACCACCCACCAAAATAAATTCAACAGTTGAAGAATTTGATGTCCCATTTGTTTGGAATCATTATGTGTGCACATATAACATGTTTTACTTCGGTTATTGCTCAAAACACATGCAGTGGTATAACGACCTACGTTTCACAGGCACATAAAATATGGAAAACTTGAAACATTAGTCTCATTATCTTAATGACAGCTCCGACTCAATCTAGAGAGCATATCCATTGTCATGGCGACTTGATTATGTGGTAATGGAAAATGAAACTATGCAGCAATGTTTTCTAAATTAAGGAGTGTGAAAAGACAAATTAGGCAGCTTTGTGAGTCACATTCCATTGCATGATTATTTTGATCCATTCTAGCTAGAAAGAATCTTTTTGTAGGAGTCTGCAAATTATGTGGCAGTTTATGTAGCACTTGTGCTAAATCAGTAGTTATGTAGTGAGCGACCCAGCCACAAGATCTCATTATTCTACTGTGCCTGACCATTGTCTCTTGTTTTATGAACAATCTATTCGCAAAACCTAAACATGCTATTTCCAATGAGTGCCCATTGTTAGCTGCACCTTGAAGAGGACAGCTTCAACGGTCTCCCCCCTTTACAGAAAGGACATGCTTTCTATTAAATTCCACATGCTTAGCTGTGTAAGGATTGTTCTCCCTTTTTAGGTCTCGCCTACGACGAACGCGCTGAAAGTGCGTTCTCGCAAGCGAGAACTATAGTCGTCGTCTCAGCAGTCTGAGACCGACGAAGGGAGACAAGACCTGGCCGCGCGCAGCGTTTCCCCATAGGATAACGTTGTGCGCGCGGCCAGGTCTTGTCTCCACAGCATGCCAATGCAGACCGGATCGCGTCGCGTGCCTCTCTGGAATGCAGGGGGAGTCTGCATACCAGCGCGCGGCGCTGATAAACAGGCAAGAGGCGCGTGTCGGAATCCGACTCTGCCAGGCTGCACGCGCTTTGCGGCACAGCATTTACTTTCGCTGTTCTTGTTGAAGCGCCGTGAGTTCCTAGTAAAGACGGTTTATTTTAGGAAGTTAACCGGCATTTCATCGAAAGAAAGTGTTGCTCTTTTAATAATCGCACACACGCCGGATGTGCTTGCAGCAAGTATGTTGCTTACGTTCATGCATTCTCCTGATTCCTGCTGGGGATGGCATATCAGAATAGATGGGGACACGAGGACGCGGCTTTGAACACACTTGCAATTTTAGTTTCCCCGTTCAGCGAGTGTGTCTCATCGCCGGAGCTGGGAGGTGTGCGGGGGATTTCAGGAGCCACGGCCGTGAGCTGGTTTTAATTTCAGTCAGTGAATCATATTTATTGAACTGTGCCCTTATTTATAATGACGATGTTCCCCTGTTACTTGTTATTAAAGCATGTTTACTCCTGAGAAGGGCCGGTAGTCTCCTGTTAAACGTAGTGCAGCAGTGCTGAGAAGTGTACGTGACCCTTTCCCTTTCACGTGAAAGAAGTGTAGGCACTCAGCACTGTGCAGGTCATGCCTGTTTAAAGCAGTGGGCGACGGGGCAAGGTGACATGTAAATGATGGTGCATGGGGACACGAGGGCGTGGCTTTAAACACACTTGCAATTTTAGTTTCGGCAGTAAGAATGAGAGGGCTCTATAGCTGAACTGGTTGTTGCCTGGCCATAGATGAAAACAAGTAACAGTGCCAATGCATGCCCTACCTAAAACACAGTTTAGCGATGTGTGTTTAAAACCCGCGAGAGTAGAGGGGCCTATCTGTGCCAGGCCATCTAGGGCGCTTCCAGTGCTTGGGAATGCAGCGCGGTCCATCAGCTGCAGCGAGTGCTTCCGGTAGTGAAGAAAAGAGTTCTTTCTTATCACAGTCCTGGCACGCGTGCTCTTGACCCCGCAAGACCCGGGCAGGACTTCAGCCTGCCCTCAGGGATAATGGTTTGAGATCTACCAGCTCTGGTGCCAAGATGGGGGGGGGGATCTCTAGGCATGGACCGTGCATGTGCATATTGCTATGTAGGGTCCTACTAGTTCAACTTCCAATTATATGAGATACAAAAAGATTTGCTATAGCCTATGCATAAAATATTGGCATCTAGCACCATACTTAGCTTGGGTTCCTGCTAACTGGGCTCCTATTACCAGATAGCTTTCCCAAAAACTGTGCAATTGTAGGCCCCTAGAAGGTGGTACCCCTGGTACTCAGGGAAAGGAGGCGAAAGAGGGTGCTGAAGTGCTGCAACACAAATTGTGCCACCCCAAAGGACCCCTCACCAAACATACAGATACCTCTGCAGGCTGCGTTTCTTGTTACAGACAAAAGTGAAAACTGACATGGCACACATTCCTCTGTGCATGCCCACAGACACTGCATGCTGTATAGGTAAGTCACCCCTACAACAGGCCCTACATCCCTAAGGCAGGGTGCACTGTGAGGACCTATCTGCATGAGCAGATGTGCCCCTGCGCTGGTCAGTTCTATTGCTGCCGGTACCAGGGAACAGGGATGCCGTTTTGAGCACATGTGTTGGACACTGGTGAAAACGAGTTCCCCAGCTACACGATGAGTTCACTGAAAATAGGGATGTTTGGTATCAACCATCTCATATTAAAAAAACCACACTGATGCCAGTGTTGGATTTATTAATACATGCTCCTAGAGGGCACCTTAGAGGTGCCTCTGAAAATCTACTTGCTACTGGTGTGCACTGCTGACTGACTGGTTTTCGCCAGCCTGCCACTAGAGACAAGTTTCTAATCCCCAAGGGGGATCCCCAAGACTTCTGGGTCTTAGGAGGCCAGAAATAAGGCCTGTTTGGACAGAGGGTGTTTACACCCCTTCCCACAGGATGACCTGCAGATCAACATTCCAAGGCAGGGTGCTTCAAAGAGTCCACGGCCTTTGACATTCAAATGTGGCTTCTCTCACAGGAAAGGAAGCTGACACTCTTTGTCAAAAGCCCTTTGGCACCTGGACTGGCGGGAAACTTAGCTAGTCAGATAGGCATGTCCACTCTGACGCCAGTACCACTCCTAAGGTTGGCTACCTGAAGTAGAGGCGACTTTTTAGAGTTAGCCATCTTAGTGATGGCAAGCTTAGGAACTCTGCGACAGGGTTACACCCACGTCCCTCAGGAAGTGGTCATATAGATAGTGTAGTGACCCCAGGGGTAAGTAGCCCACTGGCTACTACCCTACCCTCCCCTAGTGCCCTTAAATGCAGTATTTAGGGGAGCCCCTGGCACCTGAAAAGCAGATCCTGATGACCAATGAAGACGGACACTGAAGAGCTGTGAAAGCAGAAGACGGAAGAGGAGCAACTGATTTGACACATTCCTGCCGCCTTGTCTGCTGTACCCCATCGAACCTGCATCAAAGACGTCTTATCCTGCAGCTGTTGTGCCTCCAAAGTCTGGGAGGACTGCCCACCTTCAAAGAAGACTCAAGAACTCCTGTGGAGCGGCGGGACTGCTCTCCTGCATCCCGCAGGCAAACCAAGAAGAACAGCGAGGAGTCAGAGTGGGTCAATAGTGTCAGCATGTTCCCCACACACTAAAGAGACAGAGTCCACCTTGGTTTTGCCCCCTGTAAACTCTCTGCCACTGCCTGCAGCCTCGGTTTGCGTGCACCCTCATACACTGGTGCTCCTGGACGAAGAAACGCAACACCTTAAAGAAGCTCTGCACCGGCTGCCCTGGCCGAAGGAGAAAAGGACCACCAGTGTCTCCTAGCATCGCAAGACTTGAACCCTCTGGTTGGTTCAACGCAACTGGCCTCCCAGTCCATACGTGCAGTTTCTTTTCCCACAGACCAATCTCCATTGACTAACATTGGGCATGTGATATTATTCCCAGCTTGGGGGTGGGAAAACTGGGGTCGTTTCGGGCAGTTTCTATGCAGGCATAACATTAAGCAGTAAGTGATTAGGAGTAGGTGCGCGGAGCACTAAGTTTATTAAACGGTTAGTACTCAAAGTCTGTTACAGTCTCCACATGTAGAGCATATAACATAATGTCAGTATAGTAACTTAACCAATCAATGCACAATAGTCTCTGGTGTTCCTCTCCAGTGGGGTGAGCCTTCTTCGTCAGGTCCACAATCCTTTAGGACTCGTCCTTCCCCATCTGTTGTGCAGATGGCTTAAAAGAAATACAGAGACACAAAAAAAATGGGTCAGTCCTATATGTGGCCAATACTGTACTCCTTCTGTGCAGGCGGTTACCATAGTGTGGGGAAAAGGGGGTGAGGGAGAACTCCTAGACCGTGCCTATAGTCATGCATGATCCCCTTCAGCCCCCTCCCAGCCAGTTTCCTTAAATAGCTCAGTACCTGCACTTGCCTGGATCTATGGTCCCCCTTGACCGCAGCAAGGGGTATCGCAGAGTCCTGGCTCCCTCGAGGACATCCGGATAAGCTCTTGGTGTTGGGGAAACCTCCCTCTCCCGGGATGTTCCTTTTTTCTCTCACCTCTTTTGGGGGTCCTCTGGGTCAGCGCCCTCTGTCCCTGGTCGCCTCGGGTAGTTTTCCGCTTCCACCATGCGTGGTTCTGGGTGGCCTTCTTCTCTCTGCTCCTAGTGGGTTTTCCTCTTCCTGGATCCAACCAACCCGCCCGACTCCTCAGTTCTATTTTTCACCTCCTTCTCCGATTCCCCTGGTGACGTCATCACGTGCTCCACCTCCGTCTCTCGACCGCCGACGTCCTCATCTGCCTGCTGAGATCCAGTCGCCATCATGGAATCCCCGGCTACCCCGTCCACCGGGTATTCCATATTACAGGGCACCTATTACTGTATTGCTCCACCGGACCCAGCAGCTCTAGTGCCGCTGGAGGTGACGCACTGTCTTGGACCTTGACCCATACTCACCTTAAGTCCAGGAGATTGGTCTCGTAACTTGCTGTACTGTACCTGAATGCTGTACTTGTTGTTTCTCCCATAGTTTAACATTGCAGCTTCTGATAAATGCACTGTCGACTTTTTAAATGAAAACGTACTTACCTCATGGTATTGATTGTGGTGCGTAAAATATACATATAGATATGTACTATTTTTAGGGCTCGCCTGCGCAGTGCGCCTGAACTACATAGGAGACCTTTAGCCGTCGTACAGCTCTTTTTCAAACCGCATACTCATGCTTGTGGCAGCATATGCCTTGTGGGAGTGCACAGCGGTGCACCACAAGCACGAGTATGTGCTTTGAAAAAGAGCAGGCTGTGTGCGCACGCATACACGCATGCACCACTCCCGGGCCAGCAAACAAACGATTGCGGCCGCGGGGCCGCGCTTGTGTTTTAGCGCTTGTGTTAATTGCATGCTTCATGCTAGTGTCAGTTCTCAATGGACATCTAGGTCGACCCCTCCCCACCCCCACCCCCACACGCTCTCTGTGTCGTACCCCCACCGCCATCCCCGTCCCTCTTGGTTTTCGTACATACCACTTGCGGGTTCCATTTCCATTAACGATTAACGTGTTAGCACCACCCTGCATTCTTTATCGCTTAGTCTTTAATCGCCATCTATTTCCCTCTGGCCCCCCTCTCATCTGTCGGTCCCTTCTCCCTCTCTCTTTTCCTGTCTCCATCTTTCTACTGTCTCTCTCTCTCTCTCTCTCTCTCTCTGGGTCTCTTCGTCTTTCTCATTCACTTGCTCTCTTTCACCCTGTGCTCTTCCTGAGCTGTATCGAGACATTATCTTACGCTACAGAACTGTCATTGAAATAGTCTTCCAAACCCCGACCGAGATGCAGGATTCATTGGTAAAATCTTATAACACAAGTTACGCTGCTGCATCTAGCTAGCAGTACTTTGTTGCACAACCAACTCAACCCTTCACTTTCAGAATATCAGTCAAGAGCAGGCTGCAGCAAACACACGGCAGTTATTCAGGCTGTGGAAAGTATTGGTCTTAATACAGGCTACCGTGACCACCGACTCCTGATGGCAACGTGTGATGTGTCTTTTGTTCGGCGATCATTCACCCCCAAGGTTTACTTTCCACCAGTGCAGTAGAAAGTTACCAAACTCAAGACAACCAACGCACCAAAAATAATAGGTATAACCTGATTCTAAATGCCACGTCAGAAGAGGCAAAAGAGATGACTGCCACAAAAAACAAGCATTGGCATAGCCAATTGGTCTCGCTTTTGGGACCTTCTAAGTATTTAGTTATGCAGCACAATATTCTTGGTGCAACAACAACTGTTGCATGGCTAAACTCTAAAAGGTCCCAAAGGCGAGACCTAATGGCTATGCCAATGCTTGTTATAAAATGGTGTGGTTCTCCTTATTGAGTTGTGTGCATCATTTATTGACTATTGTGTGTATTTGCACTCCTCTCTGATAAGCCCAAGGCTACTCGACTACTCTACCCACTACAAGAGCACCTTGGGATTTCTAGAGCAAGCCCCTGTCCACTTATTATGGAATACCTGTATTCTTTGCCCAGCATATCTCTTTTTGATATACCATATAAAGAACCAGCATCCTACACCTGCCTGCACTGGGATATCAGGGGGGCCAAAGGATCCCTTTCACCCCCTCCAGAGGGCTGGCATTAGGGGGCGGACGGGCAGTGCACCACTTTTTTGTGGCACACTGTCAGTGGGCCTCCTGATGGCTTCTTTTCACCCGCAACTATTATCCGGTACGGGCGCAGAGGCAAAAATATTCCCACATTTGCATGGGGCCACACACCCATGCATATGAGGGTACGCCCTCTGATGATAGCGCGGGCGCTATATGTGTGCCAGTGCTATCTGTATTACAGACAGGGCTGAACAAGCATCTTTGGCCCCTTCAGTGATACCAAAGTGCCCCAGGGGAGTGGAAAACGGGAGCAAACGCCATTTGCGCCACCTGGGCTCTTTGTATAATATGGACCCTGGTGGCCAACAGAGTTGGGACCAACTTCCACCCACAACACCCACACCAAGAACCTCCGGATCATCATCAACAGCAAACTCGACATTCCCACCCAAGTCAATGGCGTCACTGCCTCATGCTTCTAGACCAGGGGTCTTCAAACTGTGGGGCGCGACCCCCAGGGGGGCCGTGGAGTGGTGTGAAGGGCGTCGCGCCTTTACAGTCACATGTCTGCCCTTGCCTCCAGGGTTTCAGCCCCCCTCTTCCCCCTCTTCCCCCGTCCTGTGTCTCAGCCCGGCTGCTGCAGTGAAACTCGAGCTGCTGGGGGCTCGGCTGGGCAGTGTCTGGAGTCTTATCTCCGGCACGCCCGGGTTTTTCACAGGTCTTTAAAGACCATTAGCATATTTACATGCCTTTGTAAACTGGTTACAGAGGCTTAATGTTTTTTATGGTCCAGTTCCCCCTGGGCCCCCACTCTGCCTATTCCTTACATTTGTATTTTTACACTTCTTGCTGTAGTGTGAGAATTCATTTAATAAAAAGGAATATAAAGTTGGGTAGCCAAAAGAAAAATGCCTGCTCTTGACACTAAATAGAACTTATAAATAAAAAAAGTATGTATTAATTAGTTATGTGACTTTTCTGTCTTTATTCTCTTTAATTGTCAGTCATGGATCATTGAGGCAGCCCTAGAACACAATTAAAAGTGACACAATTAAAAGTGCTTTCTATTTATATTTGCTGGTCTAAGTATTCACAGATAAGTGCTAAAAATACAGCTTTAGGTGAGTGCTTAATTCTGGGGCATCAAAATAATGAGCTGGTAACCCTAATCATAAGACTGGAAGTTTGTTGCAGGATCAGCACATTATTTATTTCCTCCACCCTCAATCCCTGATTAATGCCATTATAGCAATAGTTTAACTAATATCTGAAACCCTACACTTCAAGTTTCTGGGAATGCACCCTGCTTTTAGACAACTCACTTCTCATTCTCGCCTTCACTTTCAAGCTCACCCTGCACTCGCAGTGATCACAATGCACTCACACTGATCACCATGCACTCATAGCAATCACAATGCACTCACACTGATGGCCATGCACTCACATTGATCGCCATGCACTCACAATGATCGCCATGCACTCACAGCAATCGCCATGCACTTACAGCGATCACAATGCACTCACACTTATCACAATGCACTCACACTGATCACAATGCACTCACACTGATCACAATGCACTCACACTGATCGCAATGCACTCACACTGATCACCATGCACTCACACTATTCACACGCTCACACTGCACTTACACTGATCACTGTGCACTCACACTGATCAACGTGCACTCACACTGATCCCCATGCACTCACACTGATCACCATGCACTCACACCAATCACCATGCACTCACACCATTCACCCGCTCACCCTGCATTCCCAGTGATCACAATGCACTCACACTGATCACAATGCACTCACAATGATCACAATGCACTCACACTGATCACAATGCACTCACACCATTCACCCGCTCACCTTGCACTCACACTGATCACAATGCACTCACACTGATCACCATGCACTCACATTCACCCGCTCACCCTGCACTCACAGTGATCACAATGCACTCACACTGATCACAATGCACTCACACTGATCGCCATGCACTCACAACATTCACCCGCTCACCCTGCTCTCACAGTGATCACTCTGCACTAAAAATGTGCTTGCATTGTTCACTCTGTACCTCACCCTGCAGTGACACGAGCACACTTCTCATCCTGCACTCATGTGACACTTCACTCACCTGTCCCCCCCCTCACTGCTCAATCTGTAGCTCACTCAAACAAGGCCATCACTAACAATGCACTAATTTGTCACACTCTGCACTTACAGCCGAACCCAAATTCATATGGTCACCTCACTCAACCTGTAGTCACTCCTTTTACCCTACTCTCACACTGTTCCATTGCTCTCCGTGCAGTCACATGGGCACTCTTGTCACCCACACAGTGCAGAAGGTTAAAGTACCTGGTACACAGAAGATGTACCATTCACATCACAGAAGTGAGTGTGAGTAAACTATGAGTATTTTGTCAGACAGGTGCTATAGAGAGATGAGGTGTATTGTTGGTGAGTGGTAGTGAGGGAATTCATGGAGAAGGTGGAAAGACTGTTGCACCGTGTGCGACCAGTGCTAGGGCCAGCCCTGGCTGGGAGTGTTAAACCCCCCCGCAGTACGGGTTTAGTGGATCCCCTGCTCCTGCCTATTATAATTTACATTTGTAGTGCGCTACTGTTACCAAAAGGTGGCATGGGGCTAATAACCATCTGCTGCAATGTGAGAGAGGGATCCGGGGTTGGGAGAGGAGAGAAGAGAGGGATGGAAGGAAGGGGTGAGAGGAAAGGGGCATGGGTAAACTGCTTAACTCTGCACAAGACCGCCAGGGTTTGAAGGGACCCTTGCTGTTCCCGACCATGGCCAGGTGAGCTTCTAATGTGGCAGCGCGTATTCCTGCGGAGTGGGAGGCCCTTCACAAAGGTTGACTAGACATCTTTCTGATGTTAATTGCTGTATTTTGGTTATACACTGGCACTGATGGGGTGAAATCTTTCCTCAGTGTTACTGTGTTTAAACAATTTTAAAATAATAAAGTAATGCTATCCCAAAATACGCAGCATCACAGAACATTATTTAAATTTTCTACTCACACAATTTAGTCAAGCCTGTCGCATAATTTGGTACTCACCTGCCTCATAATTCCAGTAGCCCTGCCTAGAGGTTTAGACATTTTTTTCAGGAGGGGGTCCTTACGCCTGTAAATGTTGACAGGAGGGTCTCGGCATCCAAAGGTTTGAAGACCTCTGTTCTAGACCCTGAAGATGCTGAGGATGATTTACAAAATGGATCCCAATCAGCACCTGGAAGACCGTCACACACGTCATCGTCACAAGCATACTGGACTACAGGAAAACCCTCTATGCTGGAATCGACAAAAAGTCACTGAAATACTGCAGACCATTAAGAAATTGGCAGCCAGACTTGCTCTCTATCTCCCATAGTCCACTTATCTTACACCCCGAGCAAAACTCAAACTCCTCACTCACACTGTTAAGGCACTACATAACATTGGGCTAGCATACCTCAACAATCGGATCTGCTTCAACAAACCTTCCAGACACCTACGCTTGTCTGGACTCTTACTTCCACCCACCCCACGCATATGGAAAGCCATATCCTGCGATTAAGTCTTCTCCTACATTGCTTGCAAGCTTGGAATGACCTGATACTAAACATAAGAGCCTCCTCAGTTGAATTTCTCAAGAAGCTTAGGACCTGGCTTTTCGAGAAGTCCCACTAGGCCATAGGTTTGGTTAGACTCACACCTGCTAAGTGCCAGGATACCTTTCCTGGTGACAGTGCACTCTGCACATCTGCATACCATAACATAGCAAACTGCCTCACCTGGCTAAAACAATTTCCAATAATTGTGATTTGGAGACTAAGATACATTATTTAATCTTTTTCATCAAATTCACTTCAAAAAAATTGTTTGTGACTACATTTGGAAAATTACATCTTAGCCACCTACAATATTTTCATTCGGATTTTCTTCTTTAGAATGTATGTGAATTCAACTACTGAGTTTCACAGTCACCATCATGTTTCTATATGACAAACATTTGTTCGCACACCATTAATAATATTGCGATTTTCAGGCTTTTAAGTTTGTACAAGCCTATTACATTTATACATCTCTCAGGACAAAAAATTCACATTGCAGAGTTTGAGTCACACAATGTAATTCATAAAGTCGAGCTATGGCTTCTAATGTACTCAGGGCAAAGTAGATCCCACACAAGCCTTCATGACATCTCTTTTCCCTGCTGAACTCTTCTAGGCCCTGCAAGAGGCAGGGGTTCTTTTATTCTAGAAAAACATCACCATTTGGATGGGTGTATTTCTTATAATAGATGATTGGCATACAAATGATTGTTTTACTGCTGTGTTATTGGCAATTACCTAAACTCAACAGGTCACACAATGAGCACTAGATGCCGAAACACAACTCTGCAGGTCAGTCACTGTTGATATCACAATCTGCTTAGTATTCATACTAATTACCATTATTTCTAGTGATATCATCACAATGTGGCCCCTATCTTCTATTTATAAATAGCACATTGATTTAAAGGGATATATACTTATTTTTTATAAAGTGTAAAATCCCTCCAGCTCATAGGTGCACATTCAATTGCTTTACTGCAATTGTCTTTCAACTCTATATTTCCAATAAAATACTTACCATTTCAACAGTTTTATCGTTTCCTGGGAGTGATATGTGACAAATGGTCATTTAGTATGGTAAAGGCTTAATAGAGATTAAGAGATTGAAGACCTGACCTTGACATGTCAGGCTAGTCTCATCTTGATAACCTGTTGCATATTCTTCCAATGTTGCTGCTTCCGACATTCCAAAGCCCATATCCTATTACCAGAAATCTGACATATAGATGTTTTAATTAGGATCTTCCTCCTTTCTGTTTTTTGTTGTATTGTTGTTTGTCCAAATGTATATTTGCTTAGATAATCTAAAATTAGACACGTTTACACCCAAATGTACCTGTGTAGCCAAATCTGTGGGGTCTGGGATTGACGGAAACCAGTGGTTTTTAACCTGTAGTCCAGTGCCCCCTTGGGGTCCGCAAAGCCTTCTTAGGGGGTCCGCAACTGCTTAGAAAATTCAACAATTATAACAGATTATTAAAGAGTATATAAAGAAACAAAAGGCAACATCTATAATTAAAATTTTAAATGTGGAGGAATTTGAAATTGGTGGCTAAAAGTTAAGCTAAGACCCTCAGCTTGATTTGTGACAGAAGTGCAAATGCATCAAACAGAATATCGTATGGATGACAAGTGGCCGCAACTGAATTTAAAAAAGCTTCAACCTTCGCATTAAAATAATAATGTCACCTTGTTTTTATTTCATCATTTGTGTATTTTTTTGATGAATGCTTGTTTCTGTGTATTGTTTTACGGGTCAATTCATAAAAAAATGCTTAGTTGGGGTCCTCGCTTTTCAATAATGGCTCACTGTGGATCTCCCACATATCAATAACGATCTCAGAAAGGGTTAATGATTAATTGGGGATCCACAGAAGTGAAAGGGTTAAGAACTGCTGATGTAACCTATGATTATCTATGAAAACTCACATCCATCACACCATTTAGTCCTCTCGAGATGCTCTGGTCTTGAAATGCCTTAAACCTCTCATAACACAGTCTAACTTCCTTTGCATAATGTATTCCATAGTAATGTCCCCATTTGACTCATTCATTTTTTACGGAAACCAAAAAAAGCTCACTTGCTCCACTAAAACCCCTTTTTAGGTTTTGCCTCGCCGAAGGATGCGCTCTGCGCATCTTTTCGGCGCAGGCGAAATCCTGTTGAGTTCCATAGTGTGGCTTGGTTCGGCCCTCGTCCTTGATTGGCTGGCTCCGTAAACGGAGCCTTGCCATTGGACGAGGGGCCTGTCCGTCAATGCCGGACCAGACACGGGGGCGTTCCCGACATTCTTTGGCTTTTGCCGACGTCACGGGACGCCGGGAACGCCCCCGTGTCTGGTCCGGCATTGCCGGCACTTCTGCGTCTCTTCTCGGATGCCCCAGAGGACCCACAGCCTCGTACCAGGGGTTAGTAAGTGAATTTATATTCTTTGTTCTGTAGTTGTTGTTATAGATTGTACCACAAGGACAGCGTCTACGTACTTTGAAGGTGCTTGCAGAATAAACAGTATTTCTCTCACTTCGTAGCGCTTTTAGTGAATATATTTTATTAAGCAACAAAGTGGTCCTCGTTTTATCAACTTAAAAAGAGCTAGAGCTCTAATTGCATCATAGCTATTTTTGTGACGTTTCGGCATGCGTTCTTTACGTCATAGGAGCTCGTTGCAGCATCACCACAGACTCAGTACGATATTTTGCTAATCTCTGTGATTTGCTGTTTACTTAACGACTTCCGAAACCCCCACTGTAACCCTCTGAGCTATTTTTTTTCGTGCTTGCCAGTTCTATTCCAACTCGAGCCATTGACAGCCCAGGCACCGGGCACGTGTTACTAGATGCTACATCCCACTGCAGTGGCTGAGAGGGAGGTGAGAGCGGGGCAGCTGTAGTCGTGACTTTATGTGACATAATCCATGGCGACACAATCTATGACTTAAACCCATGCGTGGTGATTCAGGCGATCTGTGTGTAAATCCCAGCTTCCTTGTATGGCCAGTTGTGTGATCCTGGGAAAATACCTTTTGTTGACGTTCCATTGTGTGCAATTGAATCGGTAACGGTTAGAAACAGGCACAGCCCCACTACCCTGTGACAGTCCGTTACTGCCTTTTGCCGACGTCACGGGACGCCGGGAACGCCCCCGTGTGTGGTCCGGCATTGCCGGCACTTCTGCGTCTCTTCTCGGATGCCCCAGAGGACCCACAGCCTCGTACCAGGGGTGAGTAAGTGAATTTATATTCTTTGTTCTGTAGTTGTTGTTATAGATTGTACCACAAGGACAGCGTCTACGTACTTTGAAGGTGCTTGCAGAATAAACAGTATTTCTCTCACTTCGTAGCGCTTTTAGTGAATATATTTTATTAAGCAACAAAGTGGTCCTCGTTTTATCAACTTAAAAAGAGCTAGAGCTCTAATTGCATCATAGCTATTTTTGTGACGTTTCGGCATGCGTTCTTTACGTCATAGGAGCTCGTTGCAGCATCACCACAGACTCAGTACGATATTTTGCTAATCTCTGTGATTTGCTGTTTTCTTAACGACTTCCGAAACCCCCACTGTAACCCTCTGAGCTATTTTTTTTCGTGCTTGCCAGTTCTATTCCAACTCGAGCCATTGACAGCCCAGGCACCGGGCACGTGTTACTAGATGCTACATCCCACTGCAGTGGCTGAGAGGGAGGTGAGAGCGGGGCAGCTGTAGTCGTGACTTTATGTGACATAATCCATGGCGACACAATCTATGACTTAAACCCATGCGTGGTGATTCAGGCGATCTGTGTGTAAATCCCAGCTTCCTTGTATGGCCAGTTGTGTGATCCTGGGAAAATACCTTTTGTTGACGTTCCATTGTGTGCAATTGAATCGGTAACGGTTAGAAACAGGCACAGCCCCACTACCCTGTGACAGTCCGTTACTGCCCTACCCTTCACTGTCCTGCCTTTCACTGTTCTGTCTGCACAGATCTTCAGCGGCCTTCAAGCCCCATCCTCTGCCTTCTCAGCCGTGCCCTGACCTTCATTATTATTAAACTCACATTTATTATAATTTGACTACCCTGTAATTGCAATTGTAAACTGTACTTCTAATAGTGCTACTACCCCGTGGAAGCGCTTTTTGGCGAGTAGCAAGCTCCCCAACCCAAGATTAGAGTTAATCAGAGCTTAAAGTGGGATAAGAAAAACCGGGGGTGCCCTAAATGGGACGTGGCAAACCTCTGAAAGAGGTGTGGCCAATCCGATTGGGAGCTTGGGCTAAATCATGAGAACTAGAATTGTGCGGCGCTTCAATAAAATGGTGCAATTGTTGGCACACTTCTTCAAGACTATATTGTTCTCAGCATGGTAACACCTTTTTCATCTCTGCATCAACTACAACAAACTAAAATAACAAATCAAATAGGTTAAAATATGTCACTTACATTAATAAACAATGCACACAGTTTTGATGTGGAGTTTAACAGTATTTACACATGCCACTAATCCCCACTGCACCAACTAAGACTCAGATTTGTGATTTCTGGCAGGATCTCTGAAATGATGCGCTTCTGCTGCGCTTTCTGCATAATTATGGATTTTCCGCATTTGCTACTTAGTTAACTGCTGCATAATCTGTGGATTTTAACAAAAAAACTGTTTCTAGTTCAAAAGGATTAAAAGGTATTAAAGATGTAGTCACACGTGTTGCCGGGCAGTGGACAGCCCTTTGCAAAAGTTAACTAACTACCTTGTTGGTGTATTTCGGTGGTAACGTGGATGAAGTGAAATCTCTGCCCAGACAGTAATCACGTGGAAAAATTGAAACATAATTAAATGCTATCATAAAAATTAAGCTGTATTATCTGACTTTTCTTGCAACATAATTTATTTAACCCCGCCGCATAACTTTGGTCTTTTCCTGCTGCATAATTTTAGTGGTCCTTGCCTTGCTTGTATTAGGTAACTGAGGTTTCATGGTGAAGGTGATTGGTTTAACTTGCATTAATTTTCCATTGAACATGTGCACATTTTGCACGCAATTACGTGAAGGTTAAAAAAATAACAAACTCGTTACAGAATATATTGTCCTTTTTAGCCTCTTTCTAGACCCTGCCTCCCCTCTCACTGACCTCCACCCCAGGGTGCTTCCAGGATCACAGTTCATACTCAGTTTTGAAGCCCTTCTACTGATGTATGTAAATCAAGAGTGCCCGGAGACGAGCCAAGTGCACAAAGTTGATCTTCCCAGCCTTCCTCATATACAAATACTTCAAACGCCATTTGCGCCCCACCTTCCTAGGAATGCAGCCACAGACCCCAGGGGGGTGCGCCCCACAGTTTGAAGACCTGTAAAGCATAGATGCACCCACCGATGCACCCACCACACAGCTCCACCGATGCACCCACCGCACAGCTCCACCGATGCAGCCACCACACAGCTCCACCGATGCAGCCACCACACAGCTCCACCGATGCAGCCACCACACAGCTCCACCGACACAGCTCCACCGATGCACCCACCACCCAGCTCCACCGATGCACCCACCACACAGCTCCACCGACACAGCTCCACCGAGGCACCCACCACACAGCTCCACCGAGGCACCCACCACACAGCTCCACCGAGGCACCCACCACACAGCTCTACCATGCCCCCACCACACAGCTCTACAATGCCCCCACCACACAGCTCCACAGATGCACCCACCACACAGCTCCACTGATGCACCCACCACGCAGCTCCACCGACACAGCACCACCGATGCACCCACCACACAGCTCCACTGAGGCACCCACCACACAGCTCCACCGAGGCACCCAACACACAGCCCTACAGATGCACCCACCACAGAGCTCCACCGATGCACCCACCACACAGCTCCACCGATGCACCCACCACCCAGCTCCACCGATGCAGCCACCACACAGCTCCACCGACACAGCTCCACCGATGCACCCACCACACAGCTTCACCGATGCAACCACCACACAGCTCCACCGATGCAGCCACCACACAGCTCCACCGACACAGCTCCACCGATGCTCCCACCACCCAGCTCCACCGATGCACCCACCACACAGCTCCACCGATGCAGCCACCACACAGCTCCACCGACACAGCTCCACCGATGCACCCACCACCCAGCTCCACCAATGCACCCACCACCCAGCTCCACCGATGCACCCACCACTCAGCTCCACCGACACAGCTCCACCGATGCACCCACCACACAGCTCCACCGATGCACCCACCACACAGCTCCACCGATGCACCCACCGCACAGCTCCACCGATGCAGCCACCACACAGCTCCACCGATGCACCCACCGCACAGCTCCACCGATGCAGCCACCACACAGCTCCACCGATGCAGCCACCACACAGCTCCACCGATGCAGCCACCACACAGCTCCACCGACACAGCTCCACCGATGCACCCACCACACAGCTCCACCGATGCACCCACCACACAGCTCCACCGATGCACCCACCACACAGCTCCATTGACACAGCTCCACCGATGCACCCACCACTCAGCTCCACCGATGCACCCACTGCTTGTGCCTCCGTGTGCCCCTGTTGCCTGCTTGTGCTGTGTGGGTGTGTGTGGAGGGCTCTGTGTAGCTGTGTGTGTGGAAAGCTTTGTGTGGCTGTGTGTGTGGGAAGCTTTGTGTGGCTGTGTGTGTGGGGGGCTGTGTGGGTGTGTGTGGGGGGGCTCTGTATGGGTGTGTGTTTGGGGGGGCTCTGTGTGTGTTTGTGTGTGTCATTTGCGAGAGATAAAGCTAGTGGCATTGTAAATGGCAATGCCATTTATTTATGTTAAAAAAACATAAATAAATATAATGTCAAGAGCAATGCCAATAGCTCTAACTTTAACAAAGGCAAAACCATTGCATTGTAAATGCTTGTTCACTCTGCTGCACATTTGACAATGGGTATGAAAATATTTGCTCACATAATACTGGTGCTGAGAGATCTGCTCTGGTTACCATTAAAGGCAAGGATCACATTCAAACTTGCCTATAAGTTTTTTAAAGCCCTAAAGCTCGAAATCCCATTTTACCTACACTCTTGCCTTCATATCTCAGGTGAATTGAAAAAATTAAGGAGCAAAGAACCTTCAATTCTCAAAATAAAAACATTGGAAAAGAACTCAGCTGCATCACAGTCTTTTTTTATGGTGTTGACCCTCTATTATGGAAAACACTTTCTCAGGACATCAGTAGGGGTGGCCTTAGGCATGTGCAAGCTGTGCACCTGCACAGGGCACCAAACCCCAGGGGCCACCACGCCAATATATATCCTTAATATAATAAGCCTCTGAGGATGGATACATATTTGCGTGGCGGCCCTGGCAGGGATTTGTAGGCCTCTGGGTCTGTTCCACTTCCAAACACCCTGACCCCCCTCTCCACTGGCCTCCGCCTCCGCCCCACCGGACCCTCTCTTCCGGGTCCCCTACCTACGCTCCCTGCCCAGGTCCGCCATGAGCCTAGAGCTCCCCCTGACATCAGTAATTCAGAAGGACTTCGGCACATTTTAGAAGGAATTCCAAACTCTACTTTTTAGACTGAATCTAATCCGCATATGGTGTGTGAGCACACTGTTTCAAATTGACAATAGTGGCATTGCTACAACAACAATAAAATAAGTACTTTTTATTTAGAAATAAAACCTAATAAATGGTATTAGGGATAATTTGGTTTTAGGCGTATGCCATATAATGTTGATAATAAAGGGTCAATAATATTAATTTAACTCTGCAACGCTAAAGTGGGGAAATTCGTGTCTTAGAGGATGGAGTGTGAATTGATTAAAATCTGGAATCGTGAATTGATTAAAATCTGGAATCATGACATATGTCCAGCCATTCAAGTGCCTCTCCCATTACTCTCACCTCATACTCACATTTTTAAGAGGGTCATACAGTTTACAAGATTTTTCATGAATGTAATCTTTAGAAAACATGGGCTCTGTGGCAACATCTATGAATAATATAAACATTATAGGAACATGATCTTCCAAGACCCCCTTTTGAACTTTCCCTTAAACCTTTCTTTCTGAGATCAGATTGACAGCCTGCACTTTTATTAATGGTCCAACTAACTCTAGTGTCTTTATTTTCTTCTGGGGGGGGGGGGGGTCATACCAGCCCACCTTTCTCCCCAGCCTGTCCCTGCTGAACGTTCTGGTCTTTGTTTGTGGGGTGCAATCTCCTGTATACTACCTTCTTTTTCTCTGATTACTCTCGTCCTCCAGTTGCCAGTCCCACCCATCCACTCACCTCAGCCATGTTCCCTACTCGCTACTTCTAATATTTCCCCCCTATCAGCTGCCATTTATGCTTTTTGGATGACTTGAACAAAGTTACACAAGTACCTTTAACTAATAATGTACACGTCTGCAAGAACTTCAGAGGTTTCCTAGAATGTTATACAAAGAAATATACTTCTTCAGCCAAAACAAGACTGGCAAAATACTAATTGCCTTCCTTTGCTGAGAACTTCTTTTGATGAGATACAGAGTTGCCTACAGCTGTGAATACATTTACATTTTCCGAATACAAGAGAGAATTTTACTTTCCACACTTCAGTCAAATTCTCTATAATCTGGTTTTTGTTTTCGACCAAGTGTTATTGAGGCAAATTGCTGTCACTGAGCTATACTAATCTTCCAGAAAAGAATGTACTTATCCCTAAAAAAAAGTTTGGAAAATTGACAGTCCTCTCAGATACTCTCCACCTCCCCCTCTTATGCCTATTTTTGTATGACCTCTTGTTGCCACCATCACATTAACGAGGATTCACTTCTCCACTTTCATCACTCCAATATGTCCTGGCACACTTCCTCTCTTTCTTGAGTGTTCTGTTATTGACAGATGATGGTCCACATAACTGGTTATGCTTTATTAGATGCATTGGACCACTGGACCATGATTCTTGACATATGTTACTTACCGTATAAACGTATGTTCGTATTTTGATACTACTATCATCAATGGGGCTAACTTATTGTAAATTAATTATTGGTTGAAATTTCAGGGTGCATATTTGTTTTTATTCAAATCAGGGTGATGAATATGTATCTTATTTTCATTAAATCAACCGCATACATGCTCATGAGGGTTTTGTAAGGTCTGTTAAAATGGATAGCACATTATTGCATAGTTATTTTGCTCTTGTGTTGTATGTGAACTTCATTCAGCAAGAGCTGCCAGTATTCAAGCAGAAAGTATAATTGGTACCTGTGCAACGAACCTTAAAATATAAAATGAACTGTTACATGGTGAAGGAAAAGGAAAAAAACAATGATGTTAATATTAGTGTAACAAGTCATCTTATTTTCTGTTTACCTTTTTAGGATGTTAGACCCTCGTCCATGATGAATGAGTGTCACTATGATAAACGCATGGACTTTTTCTACAATCAGAGCAGAAGTCAAACTGAAGAAGACTGGTCTGGGACGAAACTGGTGATTGTTTTGTGTTTTGGAGCTTTTTTCTGCCTGTTTATTTTCATATCCAATGCGTTGGTCATTGCAGCTGTTGTCACGAACAAAAGATTTCATTTTCCCTTTTATTACTTGTTGGCCAATTTAGCAGCAGCAGACTTCTTTGCTGGCATTGCATATGTCTTTTTGATGTTCCACACCGGTCCCGTATCCAAAACATTAACGGTTCACCGATGGTTCTTGCGGCAAGGACTTGTGGACACCAGCATGTCAGCATCTCTGGCAAGCCTGTTGGCGATTGCAGTTGAAAGACACATGTCGGTTATTCGGATGAGAGTTCACAGTAACCTTACAAAAAAGAGAGTGACGTTCCTCATTTTCTCTGTCTGGGCCATTGCCATTTTTATGGGCACAGTACCTACTCTCGGATGGAACTGCCTCTGCAACATCACATCTTGCTCCTCACTGGCTCCAATATACAGTAGAAGTTACTTGACCTTCTGGACAGTTTCAAACCTCGTTGTGTTCTTTATCATGGTTGTAGTCTACCTGAGAATCTACATCTATGTTAGGAGGAAAACAACCGTCTTGTCGCAACATACATCTGGATCCATTAGTCGCAGGAGGACACCGATAAAGCTGATGAAGACGGTCATGGCTGTCCTAGGTAAGTGAATAATGCACATTGATGGTATTAGCTCACCTTTGTGTTACAAATATCAGGTAAATGTTTCCTTACCTCTTCAACTTTTGAGTCTCTAAGGAAGGTGAGATTGAGTGTATGGGAAGGTGATTCCCTTGAAATCAATGGAGATTAAAATATTTTTGGAGACCGCAGAAAGTTATCAAAGTGGATGATCCCAAACATCTGTGGCAGGCACTTCCCCTGTTGGGTCATGGATACTAGCCCATGTGGGGTTTTACCCTTCAATTGAGGATAACTTGTGAAGTGTGATGGTTCATCTGAACTTTGCTGCCCTTGTTCTCAATGTTCTTTCATCGTCCGTTCTCCCTCACTTCCTTTTTTTTGCTTCCTGCTATTGCCCTTCTCTTTTTTTGCTTTGCCGTCAACATTTTCTTTCTTATCCACTTTTCTCTCACCAATATCCCTTTCTATTAATTCTTTTCTTTTTTTAGCAAATAGGTAGTAAATTAGCACAAAACATTGTTTTAACATAAAGAAACTTAAAAATCAATTTTTTGCCATTACTGTGATTTAGTGGTGCTCTCGGAAAACAGGTTTGGAAAAGGCATTGGATGTGCCAAAATTGTCTTTTTGCTGAATTACAGATGGCCTGTTACACTGGACAAATCAATGAGCAGAGTGCTCCAAGATGGCTGTTCTGTGAATCGATAGCCTAACCTACTAGCCCTTTTGAAACCTGTCATCTACTGCCTCAGTCCAGAACCGAAATATCTGGTGGATATGCTATATATAATTGAGAAAAAGTGTCCTGTGTGCAATATTTAATGATTTAAAATGTTTGTCCTAGTGTTAATTGCCAAGTTGAGCATGCCCCAAAGGGAAACACTACTTTTGCTGACGATAGATGAATGCTTGCTTTTCTGCACAGCCAAATTGGATAGCACTAATTTAGATTGTAAATGGTAGGTGAGAGCTGTCTAGTTTCAAAAGCTTATAACTGATGGTTCAATATTCTGATAGGAAATTAACGTACTACTTCTAATAGGTAACCTGTGACTGGTGTCCAGCCACAAAATTCTCAACCCCCGTTAAAAGCCACCATTTTATTCTAGTCTGTGTTATTTCTTCTGTAAAGTAGACAACATGCTTCAACTCCAAAGTTACGCTTGCAAAATGAAGGCCTTCCTCTTTTACTCAATAAAATCCTGCTCTTCCATTTACCTTTATAAAAGTGTATTATTGGTTACTCTGTATTCTGCCCACACGTTCTGCAAAAGGAATCATGTTATACAGGTTGATTCATTGCAGTCAATGTCCTGTTTCCCAAACATATCTTATTTACTTTAAAGTATGTAATGCTTGGTACTGGCGGCCAATCGTAGTTACATTCTCCTATCTAGCATCTCTTATGGTGGACAGAAATACAGCATAGCCCGAAGGGTTTGGTACATTCTGGCTCAAAGTATTGACTTTCTTTACCTGGTATCTTGTCTGTTCTTTGAAAAAGTGACCTTCTTTATGCTGAAAATATTCATTAGTTACTGGATTCAACCAACCTTGAATACCCTACCATCCACCTTCTCTTTGTATTATCATATCCCTCTGCAGCAGCAAGTGTTGAGACCATTCGATAGGATCACACACACTCTTCTTCTGTGTGATTTTTCTCAGGATTAACTCTCCTGCCATAATGTTTTGCTCAACTAGACGTCTTTGCTCCAAGTATGAGATTCTGAACTATTAATTGCTTGTGGTCAGCGGTAATATTGACTAACATAGATTTGTTTGCTAAATGCCTTTCAATTGACTCAATTCTGTAGACCATCAAGCATCAAAGAGGTCCAGAGTTGATGAGGCAAAGTGCAACATTGTCTTTCATGTCCCTTTCACCATTGTGAGGCTTACTCAGTAATCGAGCCTGCAGGTCATTACTAGTCTAGCACCCATACCAGAATGGTTGGAGCAAGATAGTCAATCAGAATGCTCCCCTAGCAGAATATTGCAGCTGCTGCGGGCTCGCAGAGGAAGTTTCCTGTGCTGCCAGCTGCATACGTCCTAGGCACACTTTGACCTAGTGCACAGCACCTCACTCGCAAATTACCTCCAGAGCGGGAAAAACTCTTTCATCAGACATCGCTCTGCTTTCTCTCAGTGCTTGACCCTCATCTTCCTTGGTAAAATGGAAGTATAAACCCTATGGGGCACATGCATCATTGAAAATTGCATTCGCAAATGGTGCGAATTGCAAAAATCGGCCATTTGCGAATGCAATTTGAACTTTTGGGATGCATCATAACTTTTGTACTTTTCGCAATTTAATAAATCGCAAAATTGCGATTACTTAAATTGCGATTGCATTTAAGGAATCTCAAATTGAGATTCCTTAAATGTAATGCATCAAACTAAAAAAAAATCCGATTTCGCTAATAGGGGGAGCAAATTACCATGAAGTTGACCTTCATGGTAATTTGCAAAAACTTTAAAAAATGCACTAAAGTGCATTTTTCAAAGTTCCATTTTACACACACACATGCCCCCATGGGGCATGTGCGTGTGCAATATGTACTTATAGGCAGATTTCAGGGGTGCAACAGGGTGTCCTTTTGACACCCTGGCACCCTTGAAATTGCATTCTCAATTTGCGATTCTCTAATTGAGAATCGCAAATTGAGAATGTCTTCCCATTCATTCCTATGGGCCTCTAGGCCCATAGGAATGAATGGGGAGGTAATCCTTAATTGTGATTCACAATTTGCGAGTCGCAATTAAGGAATTTTAAGAAATCGCTATTTTTTTAGCGATTTCTTCATGCATAGCCATTTGTGATTCCTTATTAGCGAATCCTTATTTTTCACTAATAAGGAATCGCAAATGGCAATGTTGATGCATGTGGGCCCATGTACCTTAGAAAAGTAGGGGAAAAAAACCTTACATATTTGTTTCTTTTTGCTGCTTTATTGCGGCATTTGGGCATACATTTTCGCTTGGATTGGGAATAAGAAGGACTGGCATAGAAAGATATAGCACTAGCTTCTGATCAAAGAGCTGCTGTTGCGGCCTTCAAATCAGCTTTTTGTCCCACCTAAGCTGTGTTTGATGGCCCCATATCATTCCAGAGTGGGCAGATGCCACGCCCTGGTGTAAAAATAGCAGCACAGTATTCCTCTTTTGAGTGTCCTATCATTGACATCAGGGAGGTCAAGACCTTAGTCAATATGGAATATACGGTTTGTAGTCCAGCTCAACTCGAAGGTTCTTATGTGTAATCACAATCATACCAACTCACAATCTATGAATCTTTTGTTCATCTGTGGTCCATTTTTGCCTTGCAAATGTTATTGTTGTGGAGTTATTTTTATTTGAATATTTCTGCAGTCTTTCCACTCAAACTGCCCTAAAGTAAAACCATCCTACCCCTGCCCTGGACCCTTTCCCGCATGTTTGCATTCGTAAAGAAAAAGTGTTGCCCCCCTTCTTCCAATGGCGCCCTCTCTGGTGATATTCCCCTTTGCAGCGATAAAGAGAAAGATGACGGGGCATATTATCAAGGGGGTTTATCTCCGCTTTTTTGGCTTTAAAAGCCAAGAAAGCGGAGATAAAATTATCTCCCTATTACCAAGCTGTCGCTAACACCAGTTAGCGACAGCTAGTAGGAGATAGCGACCATCTTGGGCCCCACTTTGCATGTCAGTGATATTTATCACTAATGAGATGCAAAGTGGGCGTGCCAAGATGTTAGAGACTGAAAACAGTCGCTAACATCGCTATCTCCTATTACCAACTTTTGGAGATATTCGCGCTAAGCGGGAATATCTCCAAAAGCTAACACCTGCCCTGAGCAGTTCTTAGCCATGTTATCCAATGGGAGGTGGATAACATGGCTAAGAGCATTTGCTCGATAATGCATGAATATCGCTGACTTTTCAGCGATATTCATGCATTTCGGCCGTTTTTTATCGCATTTGCGATAAACCTTGTTAATAGCAAGGTTTATCTGCGATAAAAATCGCCGATGTGCGGCGATAATTTTTGTCTCTAAACAAGTTAGAGACAAAAATTATCGCTAGTTGTTGGTAATATGCCCCGACGTCTTTTACCCCACAACGTCGATTTCGCTAAGGATGCTCTGCAAAACCGCAGCAAATATCTATACAACAATGCTTCCGATTCAACATTCAAAATTCAGAATTGGTCGATAAAGAGCGTGAATTCCGAAACATCCTCGTTTTTATCTTTTTAAAGTAATCTACGTTCATGAATTAATAAAACAGAATGAAAAAGGAGAAACCGCTAATGGCGAAGGACAGCGTGAGTTCACAATGATTGCAAGCCAGCACGTCTAGTCTGCCCGGAGACTTTGAAGACAAGAAACACTCTTTGCAACAATTAAGAATCAAAACAAGGAGTGGATCCAAAATATCTAGCGGCGGCCCGTACAAACACAGTTTATCATTCCAGGAATGAATGGATGCTTTCTTCGCATTACCACATCAAACTTTATTTTCGATACTTTTTTGTGGCAAACAAAAAAAGAAGGTTGTAGTTTAGAAGCACCGTGTCATTCTGAGATAGCGGTGCGAGGGAGGAGAAATGTGTGCGAACAAAAGGCGGACACAGAGGGGTACAGTGATTTTTGTTCTCAAGATTACACAGGACAGTCTCTGGCAGTGTGATCAGTGCTGAAACAATGACCCTTTTGCATTAACGCATTACAGCAGAATTATTAGAACACATTATTTCTTCTTAATATTCCGAAGAATCCATTTTTTTAACCACTGAAACGTGCAGAAGTTGAGGTTATGCATAATTAATCTCATTTATATACAGCATCATTTTCTGTACAGTGTAGTGTAGAAAAGTGTTATCTGTTTATGCCCAAAGATTGTCACTTGGGCAGCAGGCTCCCTTTACATGTTGCAAAGTGGATTTATATTAGCAGTGATAGCGCATTGAGCTTCATGTTTTTATGTGTTAGCGCATCTGATTGGTCCTTTCTTTTGTGCTTTCCTCTCCTCCTTCCACGTCTCCTGTCCGTCTCCTTTGGTAAATGTCCCTGAATATTCCCCAGGTTCTGACTCTTGCTTGCTATTCTGATAAACTATTTGTCTGGTACTATTCTGTATGTAAATTTATGTGTGCCCAAATCTTCATGAAGAATACTTGGCTTTGCTGTGGCCCAGAATATTGAGTTCCATTTTCGAATATGTTTTTTCACTCAGCCTAGTCCAAGGAGGTCATGTACGTAAGTGGCTTGGAGCCACCTGACAGGTGAAGACAGTAATCTGATCAAAAGAGCATGATCTCAACTCACAGCCACAATCATGTTGGCTCACGTGTTGTGTGATGGGCCTAAATTACTTTGGGGTACCAATGCAGATAGGCTTCTGTTCTTAATCAAGGACCTGTGCACACATAAGATCACAACACAGAGTATGTTAATATAATAAACAATTCCGGGTTGGAATTATCACCTGTTATGGGGTAAGTTTTATGGAGTGGTATTCATCGATCCTAGCGTGTTTTTTACCTAGTTCTTCAAGTATCTTATCAACTGACCTATATTTTCTATTATTATTTTCATTTTTCCTTCTATAGATTATCAATGCCATCTATTATGACTTGGGTATAAGCTTTGCATGCCGCTGGTTAATACTTACCATTAGTAACTTTCCTTTCCCTATGGTAGCACGAATAAGAGTGGGTGTATTGGCACTTTGATGTCTTGTGCACTCTATGTAACACGCACAGGCCTATCAAGATGTTTTTAAGATTCAAGTGAAACTCCTTTGAACTGTGGTTTAGATTGAATTTTAATTCTTGTGTGAATTTTGTATAGAAAATTTGTCACTATAGGTGTAGTTCTTTGAGCACTACTTGTCCCACTGTTTCTCTCTGTCGACACAGTTTTCTAAATGCATTTATAGTAATTTCATCATATAACTCTCCTTCAGGTTTCCACTGATGCTAGATGTGTTTGGCAGCTGGTCATCATGTTTCTCTTGCGGGATTGTATAATGTATATGTATGGCTTACTGAGTGAGCTTCTTTTGTTCTAATTCCAGCCCTGAAGAGTCAGAGTTGACTGTTCTTTGATGAAACACGTGTCGGCTGGTCTCTCTGCAAACAAGCATTAAAAGCAACAAGAAAAGACTTGGGGATTTCTTGTTTATTTGTTTATTATATTAACATACTCTGTGTTGTGATCTTATGTGTGCACATGTCCTTGATTATTATTGTACAGGTTTGGAGTTCTAAACTCTAGCTTAGGGGTTATTAGGGTTACCCATATCCTGTTAGCACCATATTACTCGATCCTATGTCGACCTGACAACCGGTTATTCTGCTGAGCGCAACTGTTCCCTATATACTGGAAACCCCTTTTCTGTGGATACAGGCTTCTGTTCTTACTTTGGGGAAGGTGCAAGATCAATGTCATTCTCTTATTTTTAGTTCTGACCTTGTCTCTCCATAAGCAAATATGAATCATATGAATATGAATCAAGATGGATTTGAATATTTGTTATATTCTTATTTCCAAGTTTGAGAGAGTAGAAGGTGCCCATGAATATCTGCTGGACTTTAGCCTTTGATTATGACATCATACAAGCTCCTCATTTCTACACCTAATTGTGACTTTAGATACAGTTAATTTGCCTTTGCCCAAACACCTGTAACTTGGTATTACTAGTGATAACACATTGGTGTTACATAATGCAGAATTTATGAGCAACTTAGCTTAGTTCGTTTCTCTGCCAGTTTTATCCGATCTAAGAGATTACTTAATAATCTTACAAAAACCTCGATGCTAATCATACGTTTAGTCAGGCTATAAATTAAACAACAACCAACAAGTTTCCATCAATCAAAACATTATTGTGTGAGTTAGACTGAACCAAGTAAATAAAACAGGGCCTACAAGTCATCTTCCTTATGTTCCATCAATTAACAGTCATTCGACTAGTTAAATTACCTTGTTTTCGGTCTTACGCAATAGCTCCACCATTAGTTAGTGGATAATTAAGACTATCCACCCTCCCAAGCACCTACTATGCTTTAGGAGATAGGACGGAGGGACTACTTCCTAGTGTTCTGAACATGTAACTCTAAAGAATAAATCCAGACAGACCGTCAATTCCAAGTTCTTGGAAATTCGAGTTTGACTCATCTGCATAGTAATGCAAGATTACATCAAATAAAACATTTACTTGATGCTTCAACATCCTTTGCAACACCTATTGCCACTGTCGACCCTCTTGCATGGGTCTTGTTCGGTTTCGGCGATAGATTCAATCATTTTATCCAGCTCCATGTCAATGGGGGTTATGGGTGGTTCTTCTGGCAGTGCCACTTGCTCAGTCTGGCCAGTGGCTTCCGCGTCTTGAAGCCCCACCAGATGAGAGCCCGCACCTCCTCGTTGCCCCATGGTTGAGCATGATCCACCAGGTGGTGACTGAGGTAGGAGTGGTGCCAAGGTATTGATTACCTGGAGGGGGAGCAACATGCTGCAATGAACTGTTGCTGCCTATGGACCTGCTAGTGCCCTGGCCTCCATTTGTGAGAACTTGAGTCGGGGTGGAAAACCAAAGTCCAGGTGGAGTAGGGCTTAGGTGACTAGTAGGTTTTAGTTAGCGTCTTGTGCAACCCAATGTCTCAAAGGCAGGGAGCGCCAGGTGGTGAATGGCTGCGTTGTCGGTAGTTGGCATCAATTAAAAGTCTTTGATTTATTCTGGGCTGAGGAGGAGGGCTGGTGGGGTTCACCAGAGTGGGTAGTTCGAAGCAGCTGCAGCCGCAGTTTGGCAGCAGCAAGCAAGTAGGACTGGCTCAGCAGTGAAAAATACTCAGGCTGCTGCTGCCGAAATCTGAGGGCTTGCTTCTACTGTGGTTGGAACTTAACCCCGTCCCAGATGGTCTGTGTCCTCTATGTGAGCCTAGCATATATATGTGATCTTTTGTACGTCTCTGTTTAGTGTGAATCACTGAAGTATGTCTTAAACTCTGCTTTATTCACCTAAACCCACAACAGTGCTACCCTATGCCACCTACACTACTCCACCCATTGCTACTTCACTCTGTGCCACTCCACTCTACTCCACTCTATGGAATTTCACATCATTCTCTGCTAATGCGCACCACTTTACTGAACTCCTCTACTCTACACTACTGCACTCCACGCCATGCCACTGTACTCTACACCACTCCATCCCACTCCTGTCTACACCACTCCATGCCATGCCACTCCACTCTACTCTACTCTACTCTACTCTACTCTACTCTACTCTACTCTACTCTACTCTACTCTACTCTACTCTACTCTACTCTACTCTACTCTATCCCACTCTACTCTACTCTACTCTACTCTACTCAACACCACTCTACTTTATGCCACTCCACACAATGCCACTCTACGGCACTTTACACCACTGTACTCTATGCCTCTCTACTCCACTCCAACCCACTCTATGCCATTTTACTCTACACCACACCACACCGCACCACTCCACTCTACACCACTCTTCTTCATGTCACTCTACTCCAGCCCACTCTACTCAACCCACTCTATACCACTCTACTCGATGCCACTCTGCACTACACCAGTCCACTCTATGCCACTCACTACGCCACTCGATATCACTCTGCCCTACCCCAACTTGCCTTATGCCACATTCTGCCACTCATTTCTTCACCAATCCAATCCACTTTTCTCCACTTTACACCGCTTCATGCTACTCCACTCTACCACACTCTAATCTATTCCACTCTATTCCACACCACTTCATTCTACACCACTCCACTTTACTCCATACCACTCTATTCTACCCCACTCTACTCCACCCCACCCTACACCACTCTAATCTAAGCTACTTCAATGTAAACTACTCCACTCTTAATCTATGCCATTCTACTCCATTACACACCTCTCCATTCTACTATATGTGACTGCACTCTACTCCACTACATGCCTCTCTATTCCACACCAGACGACACCACTCTAATCCGCTTCACTCCATACAATGTCACTCTAGGCACTGTATGCCACTCCAACCCACTCCACACACCTTCATACCACTCTATTCTATGCCACTCTGCTCTACACTACTCCAATCTTTGCCACTATACCCCACTCCACTCCACCCTACTCTACTCCACCCACTCTTTTCTAAGCCACTCTACTTCATGCCATTCCACTCTAATCTACACTCTACACCACTCTACTTCACTCCAACCCTCTCTATGCCACTTTATGCCAATCTATTATAGGCAATTGTACTCCACTCTACACCATTCAACTCCACACAATGCCACCATACACCTCTCCAATCCATGACACTCTGCTCTGTGTCACTATGCTCCACACCACTCCACTATATGCTACTCCACTCTCCCCACACCGCTCTACTCCACCCCACCATATTACACCCCACTTCATGCCACTGTTTGCCTCTTCCCGCTACGCCACTCCACTGTACTTCATACCACTCTACACTGCTCCGCTGTAATCCAAGCATGTGTACACCAGTATATGCACTCTACTCTATACCTCTCATTGCTATTACACATCACTTGACACCACTTTGCGCCACTCCACACCACTCCTCTCCACTCTACACCAGACAAGGCCACTCTCTACCACTCCACTCTATGCCACTCCACGGCACACTATGCCACTCTGCGTCACTCCACTTTACATCAATCCACTGTACACTGCTGTACTCTATGCCACTTCACTCCATGCCACTCCATTCAATATCGTTTTATTCAAAGCCACTCTACACCACTCTATTCCACTTCATCTATACCACTCTACACTACAACACACTCCACTTTACTGTGTGCCACTCCTCTCTATGCCACTCCGCTCTATTCTACCCTGCACCACTCTACACCACTGCACTCTACGCTGCTCTATGCAACTCCACACCATGCCACTCTAGCCAACTCTCCTCCACGCCACGCCACTAACTTTTAGTCATGCTGACTGAACAGAAGCTACACTGCCGCACAACATGGCTAAAAGTCAGTAGCTCTCACATAGGTGAAACCTATTGGTTTTGCCAATGCTTGTTATATCATCCATCCATCCATATACGCACCCATTTTTAGAGATGCTTTAATGCATTTAGAACTAAGGCGACTGTAGAGAGGGTCTTCCACATAATGGCGGAAACATCACACAGGTAAATCTCTCCTCTGGTTCCAAACTATATTTAATGGCCCGTTTGTGCCACATGGTCTTTGTTAGTAAATTCAGGAACTCTCAATGAATATGGAGACCACTGGGAAGCAGAGGAGTAATCACTCTCCAAATGAAAATGTGTCAGTAATTTATTAGGCACCATGCTGAAAAGCCTCTTCTGTATATGATGGCGTAAGAGGAGAAAGGTAAATTTCTAGTTGCAATAAAGTTTGCACACTTCATTAAGTCTCCTCCTGAATATAACAGTGGGAAAAGTTGCGGAATTTGCCAGGACCTGCAGAGTTTCAGGTTGTAAGCACACAATCCTGCATGGGATTACCTAAAAAGTCGGAATAGGCGATAATGATCTAGCCTGATGAATTGTCGCGATCGATAACTTGCCGATTGTCATCTGGCATTCAGTTTTCCGGGTGAGTCACCTCCCTCTAGCATTTTTTTTCTCAAATATGTTTCTTTTGTGGTTACTTCATATTTTACCGTCAGGCCAGCTTCTTCTGTTAGTCATCAGCAATTATTACTGCCCCTTGCACAACTATGTTTTTCCCGCCACGCCTCTGATCTTACTGTGCATGATCATTGATCAATGTCATCTATATAAAGTGTGATTCATGCAGAAGCTGGGTCTTCGAAGAACCCTGCTCAGCTTTGATTCGCCCTCCGTCTCTGTTGGTAGTCAGGCATGCATCCCGTGAATATTGTAGTCGTCCTAGAGATGCTGTTAATGAGATGGAAGTCGGGTATTGATCAATTCAGCCTCAGTTGGTTTATTCAATACAGTCTGGAAAGACAGGTAACATATTGATCTACTTACTTTTGCTTCCACAAAAGAGTGAGGTTGGTGTCTGTTGGAGGACAAATGAAGCTTTCAGTTGTAATCCAACAGAGTTGATTTAGCATGACACAAACTGAAATAATAACATTATAATGCCAATGTATCTGTGATTTATAGTAAATGACAAAACATATTTTGCCAGAGTGGCATTTATACCTCCGTATGGAGTGATATGCTTCATTTCACTGCTGGGTGTTGTATGCACCAGCACATGTTGATTCAAAAGAACAATAAAGAGGGTGTTTACCTTTCACGCTCTCTGCTGCATTATTTTCTGTCGTGTGCCATCATGCCCTGGCATCTGCCTTTCACCACCCCGCAGATTAAAGAACAAAGGACCTCAAACTGGAAAAACCACTCCTCCAAGGAAAGAATCACTAGGTTCATAAAAGGTGTTCAGGCCTGCAGTGTTCGTTCTCGTTTCTAGAAATGTCTTCATTTGTACGTTTTGCACATCAGCAGTTCTTAAACCCCAGTTAAGTAAATCATAGTTATTGTCTGATGTCCAAATACAAATATTTCATACTTTGAACCAAGATGATTTGTAAATTTAAAGGATTGCACTTACTACCCTGATTGTAAAAGGCCAGAGCCTGTCCTATGATGCGCACAATGCGCAAACAGAGAAAGTGTGCCCATTTATGCCGAATGCACTGCCTCAGGGCTGCCCCAAACTTGTGCTACCATGGGAGAAGGGCATTCAAGTGAAATACAGAGCAGCTGTTTCAAAGCCGCTCCGTGTTTCACCATACAGACAGCAACCCACCTGCACTTTCAAAAGGAATAAGAGATCCCCTTGCAGACAGGTGCAGTGAGTGACTGTACCTTCCTGCATGCGGATGTCTGTCGGGTCCATGGGACACTCTTTCATCTCTCTAGAGGGCTGCCCCAAGGGGGCACACTGACAGTGTGCCACCTTTTTGTGACGCACTTTCCGTGCACCTCCTGGCAGCTTCCCTGCCTTTACACCTGCGTGCTTAATAAGTCGCAGACACAGAGGTAAAAAGATTTCCTCATGCCAATGAGGGAACGCCCTCTTGAGATAGCTCTGGTGCTACATGTGTTCCAGAGCAGTCTGTATTACAGAAGGGGCTGCATAAGTGTCACTGATCCCCTGCTGTAACACCAAAGTGCCCCAGGGTGCAAAAAACAGGCGCATATGCCGGTTGTACCCCAAGGGCACTTTCTATAATGCAGCCCCACGTGTACTAATGCTCTGATCTCCCATTTGTGACCATTAAAATAACTTTCTGTGTAATAATACCATTTCAGCAGTAGTAAAAGTTGTTCTGGTTCCTAAAACGAGATTCAGAATTGATACCCAATTGGTATCTGGAAATAGCTTGTTGTAGGAGTACCTTCCAAATACTGAATCTGTCTTATGCGTCAATTTTTTGCAACCAAAATCTGGTTGCAAAATATTGAAAATTCACAACACATCAAAGGAAATGGTAAATCAATTGCAAAAGGGAAGAGAATCTCTTAGTACCCTTTTCCCTTTTGTGAATGTAAAAAAGTGTCTTGAAGCATAGGCAGTGGTCCAACAGACCACTGCCAAACCTGAAACAAATTGAAAAAAAGTCTAAAAAAAACCAAGAACTTCTGTTTGTTAAACGTAACTCAGTTTCCTTTAAGAAAAATGGTCTGCAGTGCCACCCCAATTTGGACCCAACCATATGCAAATCAGCCTTGACCTGCAGCTTTGCCTATGGCTGGTTGTGAGCATAAAAACAATGGATTTTACCCATATCTGTGACTGTTTGTGAATCTTTGACATTATTCTGCATTCCGTCCATCATTTTTTTGTGTTGCTATAAATTGCCCTTAGTGCAAAGGGTATATGCCCAGGCGTGGGTCCTGGAATAGCTTTGCCACTGTATTCAAGCTAGCCTGGCGGATAAGGGTGATACCTTGAAACTGGTCCCAGGAGGCTAGTTTTCTGGTTCAGGTAAGACCTGGCCTGGCAGTTCAGCCTGGACTGTTCCCATGGGGACCAGGGTCAGGACTGATTTGCATATGGCTTGGTCCAAACTGGGGTGGTGTGGTGAGCAAAAGAACAATGGATTTAACCAGGGTTAATGACGGGGATGAATGCTTGACAATGTTCTGCATTCCGTCCATCAACTTTTTGTGTTACTATTTAGGTATGTTATGCAAATCCGATTCTTATTTTTTTCCAATTGACCTAAGATCGGGTTGTAAAAATATTTACTGGTAACAAAATACTGTGGCACATAGCAACCCATATTGTGCAACCAGTAAATAGTGACTCCGCCCATATTTATATGGAATGTTTATTCAATAATTCTTCACTTGAATCAATATATTGGAAGTCCAGAAGTAGTCGTTTGAGTCCTCATACAAAATTAAATTGAGAGAAAAGGCACTTGCTGTACCCTGGTAGATAAGAATGTAAAAAAATGTGATGTACAATCTAATTTCCCTAAAGTTTGCTTACATCTGAAACTGTATTGTAACATATGTAAATAGTAATCTATTCATGTTTATCTTATGTCACTAGTGCTGTGATAATTTAGTAAAAGAAGTAAGCTGTCAGTTTTGATCCTACAGTTGCCATCCTTTAATCTCCCCACCCCAGAGACGAGGCCATATGCTCTTTCAGCCACAGAGCCGAACCCTCTGAGGGACTAATTTACTACTCTATTTCTGTAGTAAGCGACTATCAACAGCATTCTTTGTCCTATTGTCGTTCTGTAGCACTTGATGGCTTTTCTGATGTTATGGTGTCTTCAGCTGCATGGATATTTCTGGTAAGGGTAATATGCAGGATGCGTGGTACATAGGAGGAACTGTTCTTATAATAGTACGTTTCTCACCTGGTTTGACGTTACAGAAGTAAATTTACCTGTATTACAGCCAGATTCATCAAACCAGAATCAGCTTGCAAAGGGCCAGATTCTGAGAATCTGGCACTTTGCGAGCGCTATTTTTGCATTTGGGATGCATCATCCCAAATGCAAAAGTCGCAAATCTAGAAATCGCTAAATTGCGATTAATTGCATTTAAGGAATCTCAATTTGAGATTCCTTAAATGCAATTCATGAACCATTTTAAAATTGCGAAATCGCAATCTGGGGCCGCTGTTACCGTGATGTCTAACTACGTGGTAAATAGCAAAAACGTAGAAAAATGCACTTTAGTTATATGTTACACACACATGTCCTTTGGACATGTGTGTGCGCAACACCGGTGGACATGAGCATTTTAGGGGTGCAACAGGGTGTCATTTGGACACCCTGGCACCCTTGGAATTGCTTCCTTATTTGCGATTCGCTAATTGCTATTCGCAAATAAGGAATGACTCCCCATTCATTCTTATGGGCCTTTAGGTCCATAGGAATGAATGGGAAAGCCAATCCTTATTTGCGATTTGCAATTAGCGAATCGCAAATAAGGAAGCTGTAGAAATCGCTAAAATTATTGCGATTTCTACATGCACCCCGTTTTGCGAGTCTTTAATAGCGAATCCTTAAAATTTGCTATTAAGGAATCGCAAAACAGGACTTTGATTAATCTGGGGGGTTAATCTCCTGAAACGTCTTTAACACAATCGGTGTACATTGTGTCTAAGTTGTGACCTAATAGGATGCAAAGTCCCCACCAGACGTTAATTGTGATGTTGGGAGGACGCTCCATCACGTAAAATAAATCAATGGGGGTGATATACTTGAAATACATGGGAGCAATATTCTTTTTTAAGGTTCCACTGTAAAGTCGCTAACATCCTGCACATCAGCTCACCCTGTGGCTTATTCTGATGTTTTAAAAAAAAATTGGAAAATACAAAAATGAGTTTTCTTCTCACAGTAATTTCAAGTTATTCACTTACCATCTGATCGCCCGCCTGTGCATTGTAGAATGTGAAAGGGTGATTCTGTATCAATTGATTTAAACGTTAATGGACTAACCCACATTTGCACAATACAACACACCAGTTAAATAATAAAGTATTTGGATTTTAGATTTTAGATATGATTTTACGACATAAAAATCAAATTGAATACATTAAATAAATGATCTGTAATATAGTAAATAATAAAGGGGTAATTAAATTCATTGTGGAAAAAAGAGAAATGAAAAACGCAATGTGGTCCTTTAGTTCAATTTGAAATAGCTAGCTCAAAACCACTGCAGAACAACACACTGAAAAAACGCGTTGTTTGCACAGAAATGCTTCCAGCAGTAGAAAACATTACTCTGGCATACCAACAACCGGACGAAAATGCAAAACATATAAGACAGCCTACCTAACAGTGACATAGGAAGGGAAGCACCGTCTGTAATGCCAGGAAGGAAAACAAACTCCTCGGTTAGGTATTAAAAAACTGCCAGAATTGGGGGTTGTAATACATTAAAACCTCTGGTCCCTGTGCCTCTCCTAGTTGCAAATCAGGAATGTCCAATTTTGGCACTGGCTGGTTTGCAAATAGGAGTGCAGTTTGCAGTGCAACTTATGTTCTAATAGGTCCCATTGCAAGATGTACATTCACTAAGGTCAGAAAATGGCCTACCTAATGAATATTAGTTGAGCAGCTCGCAATTTGTGACCCTATGTGATTGGCTGTGAATACTAAGATGAATAGCCGTTTTTTTTAAAGCCTGTGTTTGTTGAAAAGACAGGTGCTGCTTTAAAAAAATGATGTTTCCCCTTGGCAACACATTGAGAGGAGCTGACAATCGTCCTCTGTAGGCTGCCTGATATCATTCCAAGGTATACCACATGAAACATCATCCCTTTTGCAAGTCAGTTACCACGCTAACTCAGAGGATGGCAATTGTTGATGGGGTTTCAGCTTCAATTGTGGTCACAAACCATTGATACATTGTTTACAAATAAAAAATAATAGGGAGTGCCTGTTTAGTGCCCCGTTCTATATGTGCTTAAGGAAAAAACTAAACACCATCTTAGAGTTAGAAATAATTTCCCAATATGTAAAAGGGTTTTGTACATTCTAAAAAGACATTTTGCAGTTGCCACCCTGTGATTTTGAACTTCTGGCCTATGCTTCCCACATACAGAATTAGTGTAACACTACACCACGCTACTCCTACTAATACTCAATGCATCACAATTATCAATTTACAGGGACCTTATGCTCCAACAGCCATACAATATAATTCTTATAGTCATAGCCACATGCACACACTTGGTGGCCCGAGCATGAACATGAAAATACATATAACAGCTCCATCACAAGTGCACACAATTAACACAACTTGAAAACCTTTGAACAAGCAACCTATGCCAACCCAAGACCGCCTCTTTCTTATATTTAGCTCAGGAGTGTTCTGATGAGTGGCTCTGGAGGTCCAATATTTATACATGTTGCAAACCTTTGTGTGGGGGTACTCTCTGTCCTACCCCCAGCACTGGTTCTGGAAAGTTCCTTTCCCTCCCCTGGTCAAGGCTCCAAACTGTCTTGGCTAAAGCCCTTTGAAGTATAAGTGAGGTGGGGTAAAGCTCCAGGATTGCTGGTCCTGTCCACACCTAAGCCCTCTTTGAGTCAATGGTTGCAAGTAATACACAAATCCCAACAGAAGAGCCTTTCACAGTGATGTGACCCAGGACACTGGCAGAAGGCCCAGTTTGTGAGGACAAAAAAATTGCAAACTTTCTAAAAGTGTTGTTTTCAGAATTGTAACATAAATTCTGACTTTACCATTAAATAGGATTTAAGATTATAATTCATTTGAGTGTAAACAACATATCTCAGTCTGCTCCCAATCTAAAGTTAGCACTTATTAATTGTAATAAGGCAACCCAATGTTAATCAATGGGAGAGATAGGCCTTACAACAGTTAAAAACGACTTCAGGACATGCAAAACTGCACTATAGGCTGCCGAGGCCGGACTGAGACATGTTTTAAAGTGCCACTTTAGTGGGTGGCACAATGAGTGCTGCAGGCCCACTAGTAGCATTTAAAGTACAGGCCGTGGGTAAAAGTAGTAACATTTACTAGAGACTTACAAGTAAATTAAACGTGCCAATTAGGTGTATGCTAATTTTACCATGTTTGAAGAAGAGAGCAGAAGCACTTTAGCAGTGGTTAGCAGAGGTAAAGAGCACAGAGCCTGAGAGCCAACAAAAATTAGGTCAGTAAGAAGAAGGAGTGAAGGCCAAAGGTTTGGGGGAATACCACACCAGGGATGTCCTGTCTAAGAACATACATCAGACCATCCTACATACCTTAATCCTCAATAAAGAATTCAGTCAAATAATAGGCAACTTGGTGGTCAAACAACACTGCATATCCCCACTCACACACCTACCAATAACAAAATGTATTAAGCATCCCACATGAACCGTCAGGCACATTACAGCAACAAAGCCTTGCAGTTTGGAAAAAATCACAGCACAACAAGCCTGTCAATTGATGATCTGACCTCATGAAATGAGATAAATGGCAAGTCAGTTGACCCTTGGTTGTTGGAGTTTGAGATTGCGCCTGCATAGCTGACCAGCACTCACTAGCATGAGTAAGTAAGTCGAATCCTTGGTCACATAGAGGCAAATGCCTTGCCACAGAGTCCTGCTTATTGTGAACACCTATGCGCCCCCTAGAGAATCCCAGAGCGGCAAAACTTTAAACATGTAATGTTAACACCTTGGCTGCTTGACTTATTCCCCTGCTGTGCTGGACCATAATAGAAACGGGTGTGGTCATGACAACCTCAGCTCGTCATGACCACACGAGCACTGTGCCTCGTGACGAGCTCAGCTCGTCATGAGCACCGAAGAGGTTAAAACGACTTCAGGTTTAGAGTGAGTGTTATGTATATTTTTTGTTATGTATAATATCAATGTCTGGGTTTTGCCTCTGGATGAATGTTCATATAGTTGAGGTTAAAGATTAGGGATAAGCAATCTGTGAAGAATAGGGATAAGTTAAAGAGGCAGTTTTTAAGTTAGACTTAGGAGCAAAGTTAAGAGTAGGGATATGTTTACGGTAGTGATGAGGATTAGGCTTAGAGTTGATTATAGAGGATGAAGTGTGAGTTATAAGCTTTGAGTTAGGACAGTCTTAGAGGTTTTTACAGTGTTAGGTCATTATTGCTATATTGTAATGACCGTGCCACAGTATGACTGAGTGGTTGTTTTATATGTGGTGACAGATTATTACAGCAAGCATCCACAATAATTTTTTGCTGAGACAATTAGCGGGTAATTACAAGACATTAATGCAAGGGTCCTCCAGAGCACACTCAAACTAATTTGGATAGCCATGCACAAAACCTTCTATCTAATAAATCATTCATCCTGCTATTAACCTCATGTAATAATCATTGGATACCTTTGTGCTTTGAAGGAAATTGTTCACTATAGTTGTGTGGTCTTCTAAGAAAGACTTTGAAATTAAATGCGATTTTACTAACTAAAAGACGAATTCTGTCAAAAACAGATGTTAGAAGTGATTTGTGCTTTGCACAGTTTTATATTTATATCATTGATGTCACTTTATTTTAAGATCCGTCTGAAGTGACTTCCTTTGATGCAAGTTCTATATAGTAGCCCTTGTTTCGAATCTCACCTGCATGGCAAGGCCCCACTTACTTGGGTATTTAGTATGTAGCTCCTCTTATGGATATTTTATGTCATGTAAGAATTTGTCAGCCCCCGCACCCCCTTTGCTGGTTTATGGGTACAGAACAGTTCTCCTTCATCAGGGCTTAATTTGTAAAATATTAAGTGCCAGGGTTCTGACCAGGAGGCCACTGCAGCTTGCACCACCCATTGCCCTTGCCATCGTTGCCAAAACAACTACTAACAATCTCTCTCGCATTTAACTGTGGCAGTTCAGATCATTTTAGGTCCCCTAAGCTAAAGGAATTGCTGGGGAGGTAGGTGTTACCAATTTGTTAGTGTAAATTGTATTCCTAAACAACCATTGTTCTGCTTATCTCTAAATTAGATGAACACCGCCACCACATGGTAGGCTGCTATAAGTATGGTGTTGAAAATAAGGTGCTGGTGCCGAGCGTTCCTTGTTTCCAATGCTCGTTTCTTTTTTCAAAGGAATGATGACGGTATAAATTTCGACTTGGGGGTAGCTTCCTCACTCTTCCAGTGTGTTACTCTCCACTCTTGCGTCGTTCTTTTTTCATCAGGACCAACAGTGTGTTGTGCAGGTCATCTTGATACATTAGGCGAACTTCGTTTCTTCCAGCACTCGTCAGTCGTGTAACCGTACAAACACGCATCTAGATTGGTTGAATAGCCCAAAGCTTATATAAGTTTCTTGTATCTGAAAAGCATGACGAAACGAAGTAGAACTAAGGTTATGCAGAAAAAACAAGATTTTTAGTTTTTCACTAAAGCTGAAGAAATCCAGCTTTAGTCAAAGTATAAAGGGTAGGTATTCACAGACATAGGGGCTCATTATGATTGCGGATTTTCCGCATCCTCCGGGCCGGCGGAAGCCACCGCCGGCCCGGAGGATGCGGAAAATCCGCAGCGGACCCACCAAACACCCACCGCAACATTAGGATGGCTGGTGGGTCCTGGTTTCCGTCCGCAGCTTTTCCTCCGCGGTTGGCTTACAACCGCGGAGGAAACGCACTAATCTGGTGACGGTGTCTCTCCGACACCGTCCGCCAGATTAGTATGTGCCTGCAAACATGCTTTTCCGCGGCGGCTTTTCCGCCGTGGAAAAGCATGTGTAACTTCACTGCGGGGGCCCGTTGCGGGCCCCCTAGGTGAAGGGGGGGCGTGGGGTTGCACATGGGGGGTACCTATGGTACCCCCCTGCATTTGTATGCACAAAGCGGCAGGCACCGCACGGTGCCTGCCTCTTTCTGCATGCAAATGCAATGCGTGCATTTTTAACATTGCTGGGGGTGCAGCTTGAAGCCGCACCCGCCGCAATGTTAAAAATAGAGGATGTGACCGCCACCCTGGCGGTCACATCCTAATCACACAGGAGGGAACTCCGCAGCCCATGCGGACATCCCCTCCTCCTCAATGATCGCAGACGGACGCAAGTCCGTCCGCGATCATAATCGGCCCCTAAGTACCATATGAGGGAAATCCCACTCCCCAAGTATGTTGCAATTGTAGCTAGGCATGCTATATTCACAAAGCCCAGAAATTGAGATTTTAGATTACCTATAGTCTAACCAGAAGGTTAATTGTCCAACAATGGTACAATGTGTTGCCAGAGCACAAACCACAGTTTCGTGGCTCTTCAAGAGGAAGTAGTGCATGACTCGATGAAGCACTTCTAGAGGAAACCAGCCAAAATTACAGCTTTATCTAGGGCTCTTGTGAGAGATTGCTGTCCGGCAATAAGCTTAGACTTTTACATCTTTACCAAAATGGGAAAGGAGCCCATATTGGATGTACAGAACATATTGCCCTAAAGGGCTGATTTACACCTACATTCATTACTTCTTTATTGGCAATTTTGAGCTTCGACCAGTTAGATAAAATCCAGTCATGAACAGCCACAAGGGAAGTGTTTAAGGCTGCTCTCTTTGTATTTTGATCACCTCTTCAATCAAGGAGACTTTGGCTATTATTGACAGAGGTGTGTGATCTTCCCCTTGGAAAGAACTGAAACCATTTCAAATTGTACTGGCTTACTTACATTACTACGCAGGCCCGGACTGGCTGTTGCGGGCACTGGACAATGCCCCGGTGCCCCGCAAGGGTGAGGCCCGGTTTTGGGCCGCTGGGGGCCATTTTTGTTACAGGGTCGTTTTTGCAGCGTTGCTGCAAAAATGGCCCTGTAACAAAATTGCCAGAAAACCGGCCCTGGCAAAGAGCACGGTTGCACCCCCAGCCCCCCAAGGGGGTGGGGGGGCCGGCAGAGCACTTTGCCAGGGCCGATTTTGGTTCCCAGTCCGGCCCTGTTACTACGTACCTAATCAATTTTTCTTGCCAACTAGCTAAGCATCCACTTTGAAACCAGGTTTAAATCTTGCAAGAAACAATTAATCTTTCCCGGAAGCAGCCATTCATTCATAATAATCTCTACTTGTCACCCTGAGCCCTCACGCAAATGTCTTCACTTTCAGAAATCTTTACAAAATCATGTGTTTGCTAGCCACCTGGGCAGAATTTGTTGTTTTTTAGTTTTCCTTGTTCTGTGATTGGAAACACTTGCTAAATGTATCCCCTCTATGCACCCCATTAGGATCGCTAATATCTTGGGGTACAGTATTGCTATAGAAAAATATTCAATACATAATCACATTTAAGAGCAGAGATAGCAACATCAATCTCTTGGAGGTGATCATTGTCAAACACTGCCAAAAGTTCCCAACAAAATTCACAGCAAAGTTGCTGCCGTTATAGGCTGCCATCCTTAGATCATTCGGCACTGATGTTAACATTGAGTCAATGCCAGAAAGCAGGCAAAACATTGATTGTACGTTATATCGACAGTTGGAAAACTGAAATGACAGAGGCAGCTGATTCTCCACAAATCTTTAATATTTTAAGCCATTATTGGAAGGAAAAATACAAGATGATAACTGACTAAACAAAATGGATTGATTGATAATACACATATGAGTCAATGTTGCAGAATCTTTTGGCACCTCCTTGGGATATGTCAATATTAATACTCTACACATTATAAACTGACTGTAGTAGTTGTAGGCCTTCAGAGACCAGTTACATTTGTGCAGGGCATGTCAGTGTGCAGTATAATACCTGCCTTACATGGCTTAGAAAGTATGTGACACACACTGGCAAACATGCGGCCGACATTTTAGAAAGAAAAGCACAAATACATCATACATTATTATTACTGATTAGAAGTTCTGCCTACATCAGAGTAATTTGCACTAAAATTCATCTCAGCTATTACCTTCTCACTGCTAGAACAGATAAACTCTCCGCGCATCTGCTTCCAAGTTTAGAATACTTGCATACAGACTCCACATTAGTTTAAATGGGTATAAGCTGCCTTGTGTGAGTTGCTTGGAATGATACAACTCCAGTTTACTTCAAATAATAATGGTACGATTCTACTGGGACTCTGTCCCTTTATCCAAGTTAACCTCACAGCTAATTTAACCAGAATATCATTTTTTTATCTTCATTTTTAGGTCTCGGCCTGACCCAGTGCATGCGCTACTCTGGCCGAGACCTACGTAGGTGCTCTGAGAAATGCTTCTTTCGTGGCGATTAGCTCACTATCACGTGCACAAGCACACGCGTGATGTGCACAGCTGACTCGGGTGCTGTCACTTTTGCCGCACAAGCACGTGCTGTTGCTGAGCCCTTGATTGCGATCACTTTCACTTTCGATGCCGCGAGGCCGTGAAAGGCGCACGGCCGCGCGGCAAATGCTTGTTAATTTTTCAATTTTTAAAAAAAATATATATGTGTTTCTTGTTTTTATTTTTATTTTCATTTTCTTCCGTTTTCGTTTGCTATCCATCAAATGCGTGTTTACTCACAGTAATGTGGGGAGGATGGCATGGCCCTCTTTACTATACGTTAGTAGCAGATTACAACCACAGTTATGGTGCAGTGAGCCCTCATCCCTATGGACTGCGGAACCACTGTGCATATAGCATTAATGCGTTTAAAGCTCGTGCTACATTTACCCCTCTCCTAAATTAATTCCTCATTCGTTGCGTCTCTGATTCCACTCCTATATCACACAATGCCACTTATACTTCATGCACACACACCATTTCATTTCCCTTAGCATTGAAACCTGCATCATCACCACCAGCCTGGTTTACGCTATTTAGGTTCAGTGAGTTACTTTCAGTGGCGAAGCTTGCTCTAAGGTGAAGCAGTTCCCCACCTAAAGAGGTATTCCGTATCTTCCTGCTTGTATGAGGCAGGCCCCTTGCCCACTGTTGCTGTTCTTATTTTAGGGTTTGGATAACTTCTTATTTAGGTAGCCTAGTTTTAATTGAGGCTGCTTACCGTTCAATGAAGCTTCCTCATAATGAGAGTTCTAGGATGCTGCTTCTGATTCATTACTTCAGCTTTGTATTTATTTCTGTCACATCCACTTCAGTGAGACAGCATTCAATTCACTAAATAAATATGGATAGATGAATAAATAGCTAGATATCTTTCTGGTGGCCATTTACCTATATGTTGCACTTCACCACTTTTAGGAAGCTTTTCCATTTTGCAGCAAAGTGATGTGATCACATGAGACCACGTAAGAGGGCCTACCTATTCCCAAAAATATGAGAAATTAGTTTCAGTAGCATCATTTTACAAAACCTTATTATCATTTTAGTGTGAGTAGCTATATTTAAGCACATCTAATATCGTTGATAACTTTAAAAGCAGGATTCATATCAGTGCCAGAAACTCCAATACAGTTTAAAATATTTCAGAACATGCTTCTCTTGCGTTCAGCTAGAAAAGGGACTCATATTTTGCTGTTGTTCCTCCATCATCTTCCTTGATATTTTTCTTCCTTCACGGTGGGTACCTTCCTCTGCGTTTCATGCTCGCATTGGCACTAGGTGCCTCAAGAACCTCCTGGCTTGCATGCAAAGTAAGTATGCGCTGCCCCTAAAGGGACAATGGATTTAATTACCAAGAAAAGACAAAAAACATGATTGGTAGAATGCTTGAATGAGTCGTCCTTTTACTCATTACCCGCTTTGGAAATTGGAAAACTCGAAATCATGATTTTTATCCTGGGCAAATCTGTCACCAGGTATTATGGGAACAACATTCGTCGGTGTGAAATTTGTCCTCATCTTGTAATGCTGATGAGGGGCAAAATGCTGTTTCCTCCTACAACTTCGTTAGCAGCTGGTTAAAAGGAGACCAATATCTTGTGAATGAACAAGGAGTGTCGGGGGTAAGATTCACCATTCTGGGCGCACGGTGGGTGGGGAGTGTGTTGTAGCTGTGGCAGTTGTTGCAGGTTTATTTATTTAATTATTTTATGCGTTTTTATACAGTGCGGACTTTACCCAAAGGTTTCACAATAGAAACAGTAATGTTACATCAGGAGAGAATTACAAGTGGGCATGTTACAAAAGAAAACGTTATATTACATGAGGAAAAAGTGACAATTGTGCATGTAACAAAAGCAAACAGGATACAAGCAGAGGTAGCAAACAATACGTTACAAGAGGAACAAGTATTTGCATTGAAAAACACTGGTTTTTAACATATTATGTGCAACCTGGCTAAAAAATGCTATGATGCGGGCAGTATTGGCCACGTCATAGTGCTTTTCCCTCTTTACTTTAACCCCTTTGATGCTGATGACGAGCTCAGCTCGTCGTCACCCACGGGTGTCGTGTGCTGATGACGAGCTGAGCTCGTCATGGTGCCAGCAAAATGGCAATTTCCAGCACAGGAGGGGGAAAACACCTAGCAGCCAAGGTGTTAAGCCATATAACACAGCAGCCAGTATCTCTGTGCAACATGGCTTAAAAGTTTAAAACAAACCGACATGATGCGGTTATCGCTGGCTGAGTCACAGTGCTTTTTTCTTGACTTTAAGGCATGTTGCACAGCAACTCGGCTTTGCCAATCCTTGTTTAGAACTACACTTTCATCCCTCTTTCTGCCGACCCACCACTCCATCTATCTCTACTTTGCGTTCATATGGGTGAGTGAACACGGATCTGCTTTCATTATTTAAAGACCAAACTATTGGCTTTATCAATGCATGTTTGATGTTGCGGTAACAACGAAGTAATTCTGAGAAGTCAATGTCTATTATGACATGTCGGTAAACTATAGCTCAGAAATATACCACACAGTTTTATTTTACCATGCTTGTTTGTCAGAACCTCCTTTTATAATTTGATTTATTTAAAGAGTTTTATATAGCGCTGGCTAGACCCGGAGGTATCAGAGCGCTTTACATGAGAATCAACAATATAACTGAAAATCAACAATGTAACAGAAAAAGTTCAACAATTACACAATAAATCCCCAAAAAATAGGCAATACAATTAGGAGAGGAGAAAGAAAAGTAGTGGAGGGGGCAGGGGAGGTGAGAAAGGGTGGTTAAGGGAAGAGGCAATGCACGCACACAACCACACACATAAACACACACACACACAACCACACACACCCACACACAACCACACACAACCACAACCACACACACACACACAACCACACACACCCACACACACCCACACACACACAACCACAAGCACACACACAAGCACACACACACAACCACACACACACAAGCACACAAGCACACACACAAAACAACACACACAAAACCACACACACAACCACACACACACACACAACCACACACACAACCACACATACACCCACAACCACACATACAACCACACACACACAACCACACACACAACCACACTGTCAGTGCACACTTTCACCAGGCCAGACACCATCAGTTGTCAGTGCATGCTTTCACCGGGCACAAACACCACTAGCCGTCAGTGCACGCTTTAACCGGACACACACCACCAGACGTCAGTGCACGCTTTCATCAGGCACACACACACCACCAGCCATCAGTGCACGCTTTCACCAGGCACACACACACCACCAGCCATCAGTGCACACTTTCATCAGGCACACTCACACACCACCAGCCATCAGTGCATGCTGTCACCATGCACACACCCCCAGCTGTGAGTGAAAACTTTCACCAGGCACACGCACCACCAGCCGTCAGTGCACGCTTCAACCAGGCACACACACCACCAGCCATCAGTGCACACTTCAATTGTTAAGGCATCCACAAACAACTATTGTAGCAATCGCAGTATGGCGCACTTTACATATTCATCTAAAGCGCAGCATGCCACCATTGCTACAAAAAGAAATACATTTTTTTGGCCTACAATTTATAGACTTTTGTTGCAATTGGTGTTGCAATATTTAGCAATGCCAATAGCTCAAAATTAATCAATGCGAGACCTATTGCATTGCAAATGCTTGTTATTACTTGAAGGTGATGTGGACATTTAAGCTTTTTATTTGTTTGACTGATTTTTTTGTTATGTTGGTTTGTTAAAGAGAACACAGAGAAATATTTTCTCTAGTGATTGCCTTGCTAACCATGCCAAACTACCAAATATGAGACAACAATACATTTAAATAAACCTTTTTGGTCCCTTCTGTTTTGTAGTGTGAGAGCAATGTGTCCTCTCTCTTCACTAGACTGTCAGATGGATTCCCTTTTCTATTCAGTTTCCACGTCCATTCATTATACTGTAGCATAGTAAATTGTAATATGTGGTAGTGAAATTTGGTAGTTGCTTGTTGTCTTGTTTCAGAGTGGTGGTAATGTCCTTTTATATACAAACAGAGTGCCTAATAATAAAACTCTGTCCAAAACCAAAAAGGGAATGCGGGGGATTAGGGCAAACATAAACTGTAAAACACAACCTAAAATCCTCTAAGCCTGACAATTTGTAAACAGACATCACATTTATAATCATTAGTCTAATCAGAACTAGCTTACCCAGATCACCAGGCATCAAATACTTAATGAAGAGAAATCAACTCTCTAGTTTTGTAGAAAGTCATTTTAATCAATGCAGTTAATTAAAAATGCAATGTGATTATAAAAAACGTTTGTACCCCAAAACCCCACATGTTAGTCCTGGTTTTAATAAATCAATTTATTCCATCAAAAATTAAAAATAAGGTCCCCGTTGAATGCCATAAGTCCAAGTGTTAAGGAAGATATCAATATTTTTTCAATTTCCCCTTCAGGGCAAACAACAGTGAAAGATTAATATCATTAAAGCACGTTTAGGTTGATCGGTTGCGGTATCCATTCCTCCTTCATCAAGACCAATTGTTTAATAGGTGGAAACAAATGAGAAAATCGGAATCACATAGTATATCAAGGTTGGTTCCAGTTGAACACACTGCATGTTGTCTTATAAGGCTGTATAAAGGACTCCAAGATACATGACCAATCAAGGTCCGGTGGAAATAATAAAGTGCAAAAACTCTTGCAAATACTCAATAAAGTGTAATTCTGCAAAATAATTCTCAACAATTAAGCGTAACTATCATATTTGACATGGAGGCAAGAGTGTAATGTTCCAAAGGGGACCGGAATAGGATAAGTTTATTCATTAACTATAAAACAAATAAACGTACATTTAAAAAATATAAACTTTATATTGCAAATAATTTTATGGTAAAACACTTCCTTCCCTAATACCCTAAAACTAGCACCAACAAACAAATAAAATGTATAAAATAATATTACACCAATTAAAACATGTTCAAAATGAATTATTTATTACATAAAACAAATACAATTAAAATAATGAATATAAAATAAACACAATTGTGTAATTGAATAAACCGACCAACCAATTAACAATAATTAAAAATAAAAAAATAATTAAAATAAGTTAATTGAATTATTTACATAATTTATTATCAATGAAAAAATGTAAATTACATGCAAAAATCAATCATACACTAAAAAGCACATTCAGCCACAATCTGCTACAAACCGACAACCTGCTTATAAATTAACCATTTCTAATCACATTTAACTCATAAACAATACTAAAACAAACTAAAAACACAAATATTATTATAATACTAATCATTTATAATACTAAAATAACTCATAATTATCAAACTAACAATTTTTTATACAGCTGTATAAAAAAAAGATATTATACACAACTATATAAAAAAGGATATTACATGCCTAAGACCAAAATTCTTAACTTCTATATGTTGTCCCATGACATTATTGACATCACAATATTTTTTTACTCTATTTATACTACGATGTTTTCAACACATTTTTTTGTTGAAATAGTGAAGTAGACATGGTTGACAATAGGATCTTATAGCCATATACACTGCGAAACCATGTAAAGGAAGAGGCAAAGAACATTGTCACTGTAATGTGTATAAAATAAAGGACTGGTCAAAGCGTTCCATCACCTAGACGATGGATGAAATATTGATGACAATCCAGTCGATTCATTGTGGTCATGGCTTCCATCTGTTCTGAGCACAAAATGTCCATCTAGCCTACTGCCAGGTTTTTACAAATCTCTTTACCATGTCCCTTGGATGCAGAATGATTCATAATAGAGACAAAAAATCTATACCTATAGGTGCTCCTTCGTTGTTTTCCTGAAACATCTCTGGTCTAAACTCTGCAACTAAAGTTCATGTGCTGCTCCAATTGATTTGAAAATATGTCTTTTGTTTTGAGACATGGTATACATATTTTTAATAGATTGCTTCAGTAAGCACCATATTCCAACATTTAAGACGAGGTTAGTCATGTCTAAGAGTAGCTTACTAATGTGAGTTTCTAAAAGATTGCAAATAGCAATCCAGCAACTACCAGTGAACCTTGCTTGTAGCAACATACACGTGATTAACCCTGGGCGTAGTATGCGTAGTGGGGCTACGCCAAGCTACGCAAAGTGGGCGAAAAACTACGCCCATCTTCGCACTTCGCGTAGCCCCACTACGCGCTGCCTGCCCCCCTCCCCTACATACCTAATTTTTGTAAATTCAGAAATAAAAGTAAATAAAAGGCACTTACCTTGTCTGCTGCGTCCCGGGGCTCCCTCTGCTCGTTCGCGCCTCCGTCACCTCCATCTTGGATACCAATGCGCATGCGCGGCCGCCCGCGCATGCGCATTTCTCACGAAATGAGAAATGCTCAAAATGCGAGAAATGCGCATGCCAATTGGTATCCAAGATGGCGGCGATGGCGGCGATGGCGGCGATGGTGGCGATGGCGGCGACGGCGGCGCAAACGAGCAGAGGGAGCCCCGGGACGCAGCAGACAAGGTAAGTTCCTTTTATTTACTTTTATTTCTGAATTTACAAAAATTTGGTATGTAGGGGAGGGCGGGAGGGAGGCGGGTGGCGGGCAACTACGCTACGCCCACGTAGTGGGCGTAGTGTTGCCTGCTACTCCTACTTTCCAAAGGGCGAAATAGGCAACACTACGCCAGTCCTACTAAATTCACCAAAGCTTCTTTTCCTTTGTATTGAATTGGGAGTGGCCAGATTTGAACTATAACTTAAAGGTAAGTCACTATTACAGCACAAGAAGGTGGTAGATAAGACTGCACTCGTTGGAGCTGTATGCTATGTTCAAAAATCAGAAAGATGGCGATATTAAAGAAAGAAGGTGTACTGATGGCTAGCGTTGCACAAAAGGGGATGGATTTCATAGAGTAAAACACATAGACAGTTTGATAAATGAAGCTAGCTATTACTCATGAAATAAATGATAATGACCAGTGTTTGGGGTGAAGATAAAACATAACTTATTTAGCAAACAAGGAAGAGGAAGGGGCTCGAGATGAGAGATGCGGATGGAAACAGTTACCGACATACCAATATTTCTCTGTTAATTTAGTTAGTTGTTAATTGCTGCTGGGAGTGGCAGCTAAAGAGATTTAAAGAAAGAAATTCCAGACAACTTGTCTGGAATAAACTGAGTGCACAGCAATACGCAAGTTTATCTAGCTACATTTACACATTATTGCCATAAATGTTGACTGCTCAATGCAAAGAAACACCAATGCAAATAAACACAATGTTTTAAACGATATTTCATTGTTCAGGGTGTAACTCATATTTTGACGTAATTTTCAGAGTTTACCACAATGAAGCAAGTCGTAATGAAGCAAGAACAATTTTAGTTTGTTAATAAATACAATCAAAATAACATAACATGTTAACAAAGATGCAGCGTTAATGGCGATTGATGGATTTCAGCCCGATGCATTTCGGGACTTCCTGTCCCTTCCTCAGGGGCCACTGTGAATAAAACAAATAATACAATTTGACTGGGATGTCATCTTTAGAACTGAAACTGAACAAAATCTTTAACATTCATTATCAAGAACAAAGCCATTTTGCACAATCGAGACAATCAAGTTTAAATTGTTCGAATGCTAAGGAATGTTCCGGGTAAAAGGTTAAACATATGTGGTGATCATGCAGTATAGCCGAAAGTGACAGCAACACAAATTCCTGAAACTACATATTAGTGGTGCACAACATGCCTAGATAACAAGTGTTGCCAGATGGACATTGTGAATAATCAGGTGATGGTAAATGTTGGACTTTTGGCAGGTTCACCTCTGAACTTTTTGCTTTTGTGACCTGATACTAGTTGTTTTTGGTCTTCTGCGCAGTTTAACACTGTGTCCCAGTGTAAAGTGTGTGCGCAATCTGAGTGCGTGGGGTGAGATTGACCTGCTCTCCCATAGGAATGCATGGGGAATATGTGTGTCCATGGTAGTTCCTGATGTGTGGGGAGTGCAAGGGCGAGTTTGGTATGTGCAAACCCGTGAGATTAAATGCTGCGCGATGTTGTGCCCAGATTTAATGTGTCTGGTGTGGAAGTGCCACTTCTAGAAGTTGGCATGTCTGTGTAGTAAATGTGAATTGACTGTCTGGCTTGTGATTGGCTGTGGCTGGCTGGTGTGCCTGGCTCCAGGAGTCAGGATGGGTCTGCCCCGGTGGTGAATGGAGAGATATTCATGTTGATGGGAGGGAGGAGTGCACCTTGGACCTAAATAGGGCTGTGCCTTCCCTCCACAATGCTGGCTCCATCCCCTGTGATGCGTCTGATGTCCCTAGCCTGTCTGAATGGGGAGAGGGGCTGAGCACAACAAAGTGCTCAAGAACCAGTTGTAACTGGTTCACCCCCTGCCCTATGTTATGTTATGTTATCAGTTTTGTTGAGCGCGACAGCTGCCCCAGCAACGGGGCGTCACGGCGCTAAGAACCAAAGCATAACCAACTGGGGAAAGGGGGGGGGGAGGGGGACGGGACTACAGAGGAGGAAAGAGGTGCGTTTTTACTGCTTTGCGAAAAGCAGACAGATTGGTGAGGTGACGAATGTGGAGGGGCAAGGAGTTCCATAATTTAGCTCCCTTTACTCTGAAGGAGCGATCTCCTCCGATCCGGCAGAACTTCGTTCGAGGGACCACCACTAGATGTTGACCCATGGAACGAAGATTGCGTTGGGGGTTATAAGGAGTAAGCAGTGATCGGAGTAGTTCAGGGCCATCCGTTCTAAGGATTTTAAAGGCAATGATAAGAGCCTTGAACTGGATGCGAGCTTCTATGGGCAGCCAATGGAGCCTCTGAATGGTGGCTCTGGCCGAACATCTTCTGGGCAGGCCTACAATTGCCCTGGCTGCTGAGTTCTGAATACGTTGGAATCTGGATATCTCAGCTTTATTTGCGCCTAGGAGGAGGACGTTAGCATAGTCCAGCCGGGCAAGGATGGTGGCTTGGACAATGAGCTGCCTTGTCTTGGGGTCAAAGAAACCTAAGATGGTGCTCAGGCTTCTCAGCAACCCAATACAAGTAGCTGCCACTTTTTTTGTGTGCGACTGGTAATTCAGTGCAGAGTCCAGCCATACTCCTAGGTTTTTTACCAAGGATTTCGGCGGGGGGTAGGGCCAAGCAGAGGGGGCCACCAGTGGTCATTCCAACCGCTAGTGTTCTTACCCAGGAGTAGCACTTCTGTTTTTCCTGCATTGAGTTGCAGACAATTTGCCATCATCCAGTTGGCGACTGCGGCCAACCCATCCCTAAATTTAGTGGACGTGGCAGAGGGTGCTTCCGTGAGGGTGATTACCAGCTGGGTATCGAGGTTCCATTCTTTGGCCACAGCCGCAAGCGGTTGCATATACACATTAAAAAGGGATGGGCTAAGGGCAGAGCCCTGGGGGACTCCTTGGCCAATTGCATGGGGTTGGGAAATAAAAGGGGGGGCCTGACACGAGAAAAGATCTGCTCGTGAGGAATGACCGAAACCATTCCAGTGCCAGTTCGCTGATCCCAATGCTCTCCAGGCGGTCCAGTAGGATATTATGGGAGACCGTGTCGAATGCTGTGCTGAGGTCGAGCAATATCAGCGCAGCACTCTGACCGGTGTCCATGATCCTCCGGAGGTGTTCTGTGGTGGCAAGAAGGGTGGATTCTGTACTGTGCCCAGGCCTGAACCCGTGTTGGGAGGGGTCCAAGATGTTGTTTTTGGCCAAATGGTCAGTGAGTACGGCGTTCACATGGGCTTCAGCTAATTTAGACACCCACGGGAGCAGTGAAACTGGTCTGTAATTTTCCGGTTTAGCAGGGTCTAGAGTGGGTTTTTTAATAATGGGAGTAACCCAAGCCTGTTTCCAACATGTGGGCACAGTAGCTGATGAGAAAGAAAGATTAAGGAGTTTAGCCAATGAAGGTTGGAAGAAGTCCAATGCCTTTAAGAAGTGGGCTGGTCTCATGGGGTCGGAGGGAGAACCCGATTTCACCTTTCTGCAGATAGTAGCTACGTTTTCAAGAGAGATAGCCGGTAGGAGGGTGAGCTTAGAGCCTTGGAGGGCCTCATTGGGATCAGCGGTGTCGACAGAGGGGGTATGAGAGAAGGTGTTGTAGATCTTCCTCACCTTTTCTGTGAAAAAGGTGGCCTGTTCATCGCACTGTTGAGTGAACGAGATGCAAGAGGCTTGGTTGCCACCGTTTTGTAATTTTTGCACTAATTTAAAAATAGTTTTCGTGGGGTTGGGGCTGGACTCAATTTCTTTAGCATAAAAAGAGGCCAGAGACATGCGGATAGCTTTGTGGTATCGCTTGAGTTTGGCCAGATAGCATGCTTTCTCCTCGTCCCTATAATCTTTCCTCCACTGGCGTTCAGCCTTTTTACACTCTTTCCTGATATTTTTCAAATTCTCATCATACCATGGATTAGAGGGGGTACTCCGTCCTCTAGTCCATTTAGCTGGTATGGTAGTGTCGAGTCCTTTCGTAATCCACTCTTGAAACGCAGCGTATGCCATATTGATGTCGCTCGCACTATCCAGATTAGGTTCACCTAAACTGGCAGGGAAGTCCGTATTGTGGAGTTTGTGCCAGGGCCGGTTAAAACAGGAGACGGGCAGCACTTTTTTGGGCTGAGTGGCGGTCGTGATCACAAATGTGACCAGAGAGTGGTCTGTCCATCCCATAGGTTTGGGAGGGTCCACTTCCACTTCCGGAATATTAGTAAAGACCGGGTCGAGTAGGTGGCCAGCAGAGTGGGTGGGGGATAGTATACGAGGGGTCAGTTGAAGTGCAGTGAGGTCTGTTAGGAGATTACTAATGGTCGGATCCTCGAGGGCATCAAAATGGAGGTTTAAGTCCCCCAAGATCGTAAAGTTAGGTGAGCTGGCAATTAGGGTATGGGCTGTCTCTAGGAGTTCCTCTATAAATTTGGAGGTGGGTCCCGGGGGAAAATAGATGAGAAGGCCAGTTAGGGAGAAGTGAGGGCTAGTAGTAATTTTAAAGCGAGCACACTCGCATCCCGTAATGTCTTCCTTCACAAAGGTACAATTATATGACGTTCTATATATTGCAGCAATACCGCCTCCTCTTGAGTCTCTATTGATAGAGGTCATCGAGAATCCAGCCGGTAGCGTGAGATTAGGGATGCTGGTGAGTTCATCTTTGAGCCATGTTTCGCTTAAAAACAAGATGTCTGGGTTGTCCTCTATAAGGAGCGTATGAACCTCAGGATGATATTTAACTAGGGACCTGACATTAAGGTGAGATATTGTCAGCGAGGAAAGCTTCCTACTAGTAACCCTGTGTCTGGGGAGATTTGGTTCTGCAATGAGTAAGTTACAGGACTTACAATTGAGGGCGGTCTGTCCCAAGCAGCCCTCTAGTTTGTCACATCGTTGGCCCGGGTTTAGTGCCATGAGTTGACTTTTCCCATAACAGTGTGTCGCTAGCGTATTTTGAGCAGGGGGTCTGGCGAGAGGCGATGTCTTGGTGAGGACGGGCGAAGACGGGCTTGCCTTAGGCGCGCCCGCTGCGCCCGTCCGCGGCGCGTACGGTAGTGACACATACTTTTATGAGGAGGAAGGGAGGGGCATGGCCTCCAAGGGGGCGTGGCCTAATCGCACGCCGGCAATGGCGCAGTGTTGGTGAGGAACCCGCTGACAGCACTGGGCAGCTGTGCGGTAAGTTTTGCAGGAAGGAGTCCTGTGAAGCCAGGTGATAGGTGCTAATAAAATCAGCAAAGAAAGTTATTCGTGACACACAAGAGTAAAAACAGTTCTTATCTATCTCCCGGCTTTTCGCCTCAGGAGGTTCAAAGGTTCTGGCAGGTGACGCTTTAGCTCAGCGCTTAAATACCTGCTCGAGAAAATTTATTTATTTATTTATTTATTTAATGGTTTTTGTAAAGCGCGTAGTAACTCAAGAGAGCATCCCAGCGCTGATCTGCTTCTCCAAGGGTTTCAGCCAACTAATGAAATTATATTTGCGGGAAAAGGAGGGTCTTTAAGATTTTTCTGAACTGGAGGTAGTTCGGTTCTGTCCTGAGTTTTCGTGGTAAATGGTTCCAGCGTTTGGCCGTGTGAACCGAAAAGCGACGGCCACCGGTCTTGGCTTTTCTGACTCTAGGGACTACAATAAGATTTTCTACATTAGACCGGAGATCTCTCTCTGCTTTGTATGGGATTAAGAGTTCTTTCAGAAGTGGGGGGCCGTTGTTGTTAAGGGTTTTATGGGCCAGACAGAGAGCCTTGAAAATGACCCTTTCTCTGACTGGGAGCCAGTGGAGAGATTTGAGGGCCGGCCTGGCGGAGGATCTTCCTGGAGTGCCCGTGAGTAGACGGGCGGCGGCGTTTTGGACTTTCTGCAGTGAGTTCAGGGTGGCGTCAGGGGCTCCCAAGTATATGGCGTTACAGTAGTCTAATCTTGCCAGGATTAGACCCTGAATGAGGAGCCTCCTTGCGGTATCGGGAAGCAGGGGAAAGATCTTCCTGCAGGCTCTGAGTAGCCCAAAACATGTCCCTGCGGTTCTTTTAGCTTGGGTTTTAAAACTCATGTCCTTCTCAATCCACACACCAAGGCTCTTGACCTCTTCCTTGGGTGCGGGAGGGTCCCCTAGGCACCTAGGCCAAAGGTGAGATGGTAGAGAGGGCCCCTTGTGGCCCATCAGGAGGATCTCAGTCTTGGACCCGTTCAATTTCAATGAGGAGAGATTCATCCATCGGTGGACTTCGGAGAGGCAGCTGTGGAGATCGGATGGGGCGTGGTGAGGGTGAGAAAGGGTTACGACCAGCTGAGTGTCGTCGGCGTAGTTGATAACTGACACGCCGTATGAGCTGACCCTCTTCTCCAGTGGGGCCATGTACACGTTGAAAAGTGTAGGGCTCAAAGATGAGCCCTGCGGTACTCCACACCGGAGGGGGATGGTGGATGAACAGCTGTCGTTTTCCCGCACCTGGAAGGAGCGTCCTATTAAAAAGGATTCTAGCCATTTCAAGGCCATACCCTTTAGTCCGATCTCTCCCAGTCGGTGGATTAGGGTGGGATGGTCTACAGTGTCGAAGGCCGCACTGAGATCTAGGAGGATCACTGCCACTGATCCTCCCATGTCCAGAATGCTTCTGGCCTTCTCCACTGCTGTCAGGAGGGCGATGTCCGTGCCCTGACCTGGACGGAATCCTGTCTGGGAGGCCGCTAAGAGGTTGTTGCTTTCTAGGTAAAGCGATAATTGCTTATTTACCAGCTTATCTGCGATCTTGCTGTTTCCAGGGAGGAGGGATATGGGCCTGTAGTTGGCGAAATCCTGCGGGTCTAAGGAGGGTTTTTTCAGTAGACCTTTGACTGCTGCCGCTTTCCAGCTGGGGGGGACAATGCCCTCCGAGAGAGAGGAATTGATCAGGGCCGTGAGGGGAGGGATGATGGTACTTGACACTTTTTTTAGGAAACGGAGGGGGGCAGGGTCGAGGGGGGAACCACTTTTGATTGCGGCCAGCGTTGCTCCTACTTCTTCCGTTGTTACGGGACCGAAAGCGTCCAGGGAGGGTTGGGGGGCTGGCAGCAAAGGAGGATTGGTGGTGATGATGGTAGGATCCTGCTGTATGGGGTCCTGTCCGGGGGGGGTATGGTAAGAAAAATGTTTTGAATCTTCTCGTCAAAGAAGGTGGCTAATTTGTTACATTTAGTTTCAGCTTCTTTGGGATCGAGGGGTTTGAGTGGGGGATCAGGGGCGTGGAGTAGTTCTTTAAGAACTGAATAGGTTTCATGGGCCGAGCAGGCAGCGTTTTTAATTCTGTTCTCGTAGAAACTAGTTTTGATGTTGCGGAGCTCTTTTTTGTAGGATTTTACGGAGGTGCGGAATGATTCTTTCCGTTCCTCGGTTTTTTATCCTTCCTCCAGATACGTTCATTTCTTTTGCAGGCCTTACGTAGCAGGTTGAGTTCCGGGGTATACCAGGGTGAGGGATTAACTCTCTTGATGTGTCTGAGAGAGTGGGTTTTGGGCAGAATGGCGTCGAGCGATTGGGTAATCCAGGTACTGAATTTTTTGTCCCCTACTAAGGTGTCATGGGGGGGATGGGGAACGTTTTCTCTGAGTTTGGCTGCCCAGACGTCTGGTTCCAGTTTCTGCCATCGTCTGGTGTACGTTCTAATTTTTGGGGGTGGAGGGGGCAGAGTGATGATGTCCCATACTAGGGGGATCAAGAAGTGGTCCGTGCAGGGAAGGGGGATATGGTCAAGGGTTCTCAGGTTGGGGATGTTGGAGAGAATGGGGTCAAGCAGTTGCCCTTTTTCATGAGTGGCCTGTGGGTTTTTAAGGTCAAGGCACATTGAGGTGAGATCCTGGAGTAGTTCATTGGCCTGCTTGTCGTCTGGGTCCAGGAAATGTACATTCAGGTCTCCTAATAATAGGTAGTTAGTAGTGGACGTGCATTTGGTGGAGGTCTGGTCAGTAATTTTGGTCGGAAAGTCTCCTAGATTGCCTGGTGGGCGATATATCAGCGTTCCTGACAACGAAGTGACAGGGGAGATTATAATAGTATAGTGGCAGCTTTCGTATCCCTTGATGTTGCCATCAGACGTTCTACAGGTGAGGGTGTCTTTGAAGATTATTGCAAGTCCACCTCCCCTACCCTCAGGTCTGTTCTGTGAGCACATGACGTACCCGGGGGGAGTGCTAGAACGATGTCTGGGCCACTACTGGAGGTAAGCCAGGTTTCTGTTAAAAACAGAATGTCTAAGGCATTATTAGTGATTAGGAGGTTCACTTCCTGTGCGTGTTTCACGAGCGACCTGCAGTTAAGTAGGCCTAGGTGCAAACCCTTTGATGCCGTGGTCTGATTGGCGGGGTTGCAGCGGTCACAGCCGGAGAATTGAGTGTCTCCATTCAAGATGCGCAATCAGGAGGGATGTTTGTTGGGGTTCAAGGCTAACAAGTCAGCCCGAGTGTAGGTCAGGTCGTTACGGGCTGCAGAGGGCAGAGTGGCTGGGCCTAGTCAAGTCAAGTCAAGTCAAAGAATTTATATAGCGCACTACATACCCAGAGGGTCTCAGGGCGCTTAGGGAGGGGAAGAGGATTACTTGTCAAATATCCAAGTTTTAAGTTGCTTTCTGAATGCTAGGTGGTTCTGGGTAAGGCGAAGGTAAGTGGGGAGTGAGTTCCATGTTTTAGCAGCCAGGTATGAGAAGGAACTGCCTCCCATGGTTGTCTTGTTGATGCGAGGTACAGTGGCGAGGGCTTGGTTGGAAGAACGTAGTTGGCGGGAGGGGGTGTAGAAGGACAGTCGTGAGTTGAGGCATTCTGGTCCGATGTCGTAGAGTGATTTGTGTGCATGGGTTAGCAGTCGGAAAGTGATCCTCTTATTGACGGGTAGCCAGTGGAGGTCTTTCAGGTGGCCAGAGATGTGTTCGTTACGCGGGATGTCTAATATGATCCTGGCTGAGGCGTTTTGGATTCGTTGGAGTTTCTTCTGGAGTTTAGCGGTAGTACCTGCGTAAAGGGTGTTTCCGTAGTCCAGTCGGCTCGTGACCAGAGCATGGGTGACTGTTTTTCTGGTTTCGGTGGGGATCCAGCGAAATGTTTTTTTGAGCATGCGAAGAATGTTGAAGCAGGATGAGGATACGGCGCTGACTTGTCTGTTCATTGAAAGTGAAGAGTCCAGGATAATGCCTAGGTTCCGTGCGTGGTCTGTCGGGATGGGTGCTTTTCCAAGGGCTTCCGGCCACCAAGAGTCGTCCCATGCAGAGGGGGATGTACCTAAGATGAGGACTTCAGTTTTATCTGAGTTCAGTTTCAGACGGCTGTGTTTCATCCATTCGGCAACTTCTTTCATTCCTTCGTGTAGGTTAGTTTTGGCGGTGTTGGGGTCATTGGTGAGAGAGAGGATCAGTTGAGTGTCATCCGCGTAAGAGATGATGTTGAGGTTGTGTTGGCGTGCGATGGCCGCGAGGGGGCTCATGTATACGATGAGGAGGGTGGGACTGAGTGAGGATCCTTGTGGTACGCCACAGATGACTTCAGAGGCCTCGGACTTGAATGGTGGAAGGCGGACTCTCTGGGTTCTTCCGGTGAGGAACGAGGTGATCCATTCAAGTGCTTTTCCTTGTATTCCGATGTTTCTGAGGCGTTGTAAAAGGGTGCTGTGGCAGACTGTGTCGAAGGCTGCGGAGAGGTCGAGGAGGATGAGGGCGACTGTGTCTCCATTGTCCAGTAGAGTTCGAATGTCGTCTGTTGCTGCGATGAGGGCGGTCTCAGTGCTGTGTTTTGCTCGGAAGCCAGATTGTGAGGAGTCGAGGGATTTGTTGGCTTCGAGGAAAGCGGCGAGCTGGTTGTTGACAGCTTTCTCGATGACTTTGGCCGGGAAAGGAAGGAGTGATATGGGGCGGTAATTTTTGAGTTCGGTGGGGTCCGCTGTGGGTTTTTTCAGAAGGGCGGTGAGTTCAGCGTGTTTCCAGCTTTCTGGGAAGGTGGCGGAGTTGAAGGAGCAGTTGATGACGTCTCGGAGGTGCGGTGCTATGACGGAGCGGACGGGCCCAGACGGGCTTGCCTTTGGCGCGCCTTCGGGCGCTGATGGCGCGCCCGCTGCGCCCGTCCGCTGCGCGTCCGGTGATTGCACATCCTTATAGGTGGAAAGGGGGCGGGTGGGCGTGGCCTGAGAGTAGGCGTGGCCTCAACTCCTCGCCGTAAATGGCGGCAAAATGTTTGTTTTTCCTTGTTCGGTGCAGCGAAGGGGTCGCTGTTTAGGCGTGTCTCGAGCCCGCTGCAGAGGTGTCAGCCGGGTGAGTGCGCTATTAAAATACAGGTTATTCAAATTAGTGACACAAGAAAGTTACAATTTTAAAAATTGGTCGTCTCCCGGCTTCCGCCTCAGGAGATTAGCAGGGTTCTGGTTAGTTGACGCTGTTGACAGCGCTTTTGTACTGTGGCGGGTGGGCGTGGCCTGAGAGTAGGCGTGGCCTCAATTCCTCGCCGTCAATGGCGGCAAAATGTTTGTTTTTCCTTGTTCGGTGCAGCGAAGGGGTCGCTGTTTAGGCGTGTCTCGAGCCCGCTGCAGAGGTGTCAGCCGGGTGAGTGCGCTATTAAAATACAGGTTATTCAAATTAGTGACACAAGAAAGTTACAATTTTAAAAATTGGTCGTCTCCCGGCTTCCGCCTCAGGAGATTAGCAGGGTTCTGGTTAGTTGACGCTGTTGACAGCGCTTTTGTACTGTGGCGGGTGGGCGTGGCCTGAGAGTGGGCGTGGCCTCAATTCCTCGCCGTCAATGGCGGCAAAATGTTTGTTTTTCCTTGTTCGGTGCAGCGAAGGGGTCGCTGTTTAGGCGTGTCTCGAGCCCGCTGCAGAGGTGTCAGCCGGGTGAGTGCGCTATTAAAATACAGGTTATTCAAATTAGTGACACAAGAAAGTTACAATTTTAAAAATTGGTTGTCTCCCGGCTTCCGCCTCAGGAGATTGGCAGGGTTCTGGTTAGTTGACGCTGTTGACAGCGCTTTTGTACTGTGGCGGGTGGGCGTGGCCTGAGAGTAGGCGTGGCCTCAATTCCTCGCCGTCAATGGCGGCAAAATGTTTGTTTTTCCTTGTTCGGTGCAGCGAAGGGGTCGCTGTTTAGGCGTGTCTCGAGCCCGCTGCAGAGGTGTCAGCCGGGTGAGTGCGCTATTAAAATACAGGTTATTCAAATTAGTGGCACAAGAAAGTTACAATTTTAAAAATTGGTCGTCTCCCGGCTTCCGCCTCAGGAGATTAGCAGGGTTCTGGTTAGTTGACGCTGTTGACAGCGCTTTTGTACTGTGGCGGGTGGGCGTGGCCTGAGAGTAGGCGTGGCCTCAATTCCTCGCCGTCAATGGCGGCAAAATGTTTGTTTTTAGGTTTCGCTGGTGAGCGGAGCTAGGCTCCGCCTCCAGAGAAATCTAATGAGTATAGTAAGCACTATGGAAGACGCCCCCCCGTCCGATTGGCTAGCTCCATAAACGGAGCCTAGCCATTGGACGAGGGGCCTGTCCGTCAATGCCGGACCAGACACGGGGGCGTTCCCGACATTCTTTGGCTTTTGCCGACGTCACGGGACGCCGGGAACGCCCCCGTGTCTGGTCCGGCCGGCCGTGCTTGCTGCTGTCCTCCCTCCTCCCGCCGTCCCCACGTTTCCCTCCTCCCTCCCGACGTCCGTGTCCTTTCCCGCCCCCCTCGTCCTCTCCCGCCCGCCCCCCTCGTCCTCTCCCGCCCCCCCCGTGTATGGACTTGTGGGCCGATCGAGTGCCCACCTCGATTGATTGTTATCTTTAAAGAGCCGGTGCCCACCCGGCATTTGCCCGATAAAATCAGCCCCCGCCTGCCTGCCTAAGGAGAAGGGCCGCTGCGCTGCCCGCAGCGACCCGGAAGTGGTTGGCCGGAAGTGCCCGCCCCCGCAGCCCGGGGGGAAGAAAGAAGAAGCCTGGCGGCCGGTTTGCAGGGCTCCCGTGATGCGAGGGAGCCCTGCTGCATCTAGGAGAGCCCAGGAGGAGAGGAACCCCGCCCGCGGCCCCAAAGCGACCGCCGGAGGAGTGCTGCAGGGAGCAAGGCTCCCGTGTGAGGAGGTTAGCCCCGCCCGCCAGAAGACAGCCGGTGAGTGCGGGTGCTTTCAAAGGGGGGGGGCTGTACTTGTAAATGCTTGTTTCATAATATGCAATGAATCCCCACTCGAGAGTCTTGAAAGCCAGCCCACTGTGTGCCCGCCGCCCGACCCCGGGCTCCCGTGCAGAGCTTCCCGCGCACGCGCAGTGCGCCCTCGTGACACGGAGCGCCGGTTCTGCCCGCGGCCGGGCACCGGTGCCAACATTCCGCGCCTTTGTCCCGCCGAGGTCGCAGTCACGGAGGAGGCTAAAGCAAGCACAATTACCCGCGCTCCGGTTACACGCACACAAGGGCGCTCTGTGCCCGCGCCACCGATGCCCCCAACACAAAGAGACGCTTTGTTGCGCAGCACCAGCTACTGCTAGGAGGCCTGAATTAGCCGGGGTATTGTGGGTGGAAGGGGTGTTACATGAAAAATAAACTTATGGGGGAGGCCTGCTTGTTATTCGATACCACTGTTTTAATGAGCACTGCAGAAGCGGCTGTAAGGTTTTTAAGTGAGAGCGAATAATATGTATAAAATAACTCATCTTTACTTGCTAGGCCCGTGAGGGGCGCTGAACCAGAGTGCCACCTGCAAGGGTGGCCATGCCGGCGGCCATCTTTGCATTTTGCTACAGAAAGGGGGTAAGGGCAAAGTGGCCACCCCACTCCCAGTGCTTGACTTTCCTGTGATAATCTAATGCATTCTGGGTGCTGTAATCTTGGTTTCTCACAGCAACACGGGAGTCTACCTTGGCATGGGGGAAGGAATCATTTATAGGACGGGCAGACTGTGCACCAACTCTGGGACAGTCAGTGTTCAGATGCTGCTAAAAGCCTCTGAGGAACCTTATGAAATGTAATCTAAAACATGTTCTTTATTACTGGGGGTTTCCGTGGTGACTTCATTTATCTGCATTTGTCTTGTGAGGCACTGTTTGACCATTTAGCTCATTGCGTTGTGCTGCTGGTTCCTGGACTCAGGCCTTTTATGTTCTGGGATTTTCAATGACCCAAGTCAAACTGGTCAGTTGATATTGTATTTGCTCCAGTTTCTGTTTGTTTAAAGGTGAGTCATGCAGGGGACATGCAGACAGGGCTGAAGTAGACTAAAGCACTGCTTAATGATGGATAACACTGGATATACTTGCTGTGTCAGCCTCCACTGGAAATTCTTTCCAGTTACGGGGAATTATAGGGGTGAAAAAGCAACAGCAAAGCCAATAGGTCTTACATAGGAAAGCTATTGGCAATTAATTTTAGCCATGCAGTACAGCAGTATGGCTGTCCAGCAAAACATTTTTTTAAAACCCTATGATGCTGCCAGGGCTAATTCGCTTTTTTAATGAAAAACAAAACAAATGGGGGAGTTGGTTGGGGGGAAAGGTAACACAAAGGGAGAGCGGGACAGAAGGAAACCGGTAAGGGGGGAGCATGTGAAACACAACGGTGAAATACACTGACAACCGAGGATGGGCAGGATGCGCTGGGGAGGCAAGCGGACAACCGCGGATGGGCAGGAGGCTCTGGGTAGGCAAGCGGACAACTGAGGATGGGCAGGAGGCACTGGGGAAGCAAGCGGACAACTGCGGGTGGGCAGGAGGGGCTGGGGAAGCACATAGACAATAAGTGGGTGGGCATGAGGATGGGGACGCTAACAAAATGAGCGCTTCTGGGTAGAGCTGGGGAAGCAGACAACGGTTGCTGTGGCAGCCAGCTGACAATGGAGGGTGGACGGGGGGGAGCAGAAGCAGCACATAGGCAACAGTGCAAAGGAGGGCCTGGGGAAGCAAACCGACAATGCAGGGTGGATGTGCAGGGCTGGAGGAGCAAACGAACATGGGGTTGGTGGGTATGCAAGAATGGTAAGGTAAGGTGGGAGGGAGAAAGCAAGAACGGCAACTGAAGGACCTGGAAACCACATAAGAGGAAAAATGACAAGCTATATGCAAGTGACAATATTCAAAACAATTGATCTATCAGGACAACATATAATCAAAGAACACTGTGCATGGATATTATTAAAAATCTTTTTATTTTCATAGTTTTATCGTTTTTTTAGTATAAAAAAATCTCTATTTCGTTAGAATCTTCAATGCATCAAGCAATTTATGACAATTTATAGCATGATCATATCATTAAAAAAGACAGACAATACACTTTTTATATCTAATACAGCACTTGTCATGTATTTAAAACAGGGTCCAGATGGTTCTTGGACAGAAAGGAGGGTCAGCAGTAGATGGAGACTACGCGTGTTTCGGCAGTTGCGTTCGTCAGGAAACCATCTCAACTTTCTCTATTTTATTCTTCCTTAAATTCACGCTGTTATGGACAATGCTGCTTTTTAGAGTCGCTCGATGGTCAATCAAAAAAATGGCTGGGAACCTTTCAGAACAAATGTGAATGGACCACATGCATTCACGTGGAGTTCTTTAACATAAAGGAACAAGCATTTACAATGCAATGGTCTCGGCATTCTTAAAGTTAGAGCTATTGGCATTGCTCATGACATTATTTTTATTTATGCTTTTGTTTTTAAAACATAAATAAATGGCATTGTCATTTACAATGCCTATAGCAGGTCATAAGCCTCCTTTTGTTGGAGTCTCCTGGCTGTCAGCAGTCAGGAGCCTCACACCTGATGCAAATGGAGCGGAGGGCTCTGTGCGTGTGTTTGGGGAGCTCTTTGCGTGTGTGTGGGGGGCTCTTGTGTGTGGGGGGCTCTTGTGTGTGGGGGGCTCTTGTGTGTGGGGGGCTCTTGTGTGTGGGGGGCTCTTGTGTGTGGGGGGCTCTTGTGTGTGTGGGGGGCTCTTGCGTGTGTGTGGGGGGCTCTTGCGTGTGGGGGAATCTTGCGTGTGCGTGGGGGGCTCTTGTGTCTGTGGGGGGCTCTTGCGTGTGTGGGGGCTTTTGCGTGTGTGGGGGTCTATTGCATGTGTGGGGGGCTCTTGCGTGTGTGTGGGGGGCTCTTGCGTGTGTGTGTGGGGGGGGGGCTCTTGCGTGTGTGTGGGGGGGCTCTTGCGTGTGTGTGTGGGGGGGCTCTTGTGTGGTGTGTGGGGGGGCTCTTGTGTGGTCTGTGTAGGGGGCTCTTGTGTGGTGTGTGTGTGGGCCTCGTGTGTGTGTGGGGGGCTCTTGTGTGTGTGTGGGGCTCTTGTGTGGGTGTGTGTGTGTGCAAATGCAATACGTCTCGCATTTGCGACAGAGTAAGCTATTGGCATTGTAAATGACAATGCCATATATTTATCTGTTTTCAAAACCAACACATAAATAAAGTTTGTCATTTACAATGCCAATAGCTCTAACTTTTCCGAAGGCGAAACCGTTGCATTGTAAATGCTTGTTCCTTGTTTGGTGCAGCGAAGAGGTCGCTGTTTAGGCGTGTCTCGAGCCCGCTGCAGAGGTGTCAGCCGGGTGAGTGCGCTATTAAAATACAGGTTATTCAAATTAGTGACACAAGAAAGTTACAATTTTAAAAATTGGTCGTCTCCCGGCTTCCGCCTCAGGAGATTAGCAGGGAAAAGGGGCGTGGCCTCCAAGGGGGCGTGGCCTAATCCCACGCCGGCTATGGCGCCGTGTTGGTGAGGAACCCGCTGACAGCGCTGGGCAGCTGTGCAGTAAGTTTTGCAGGAAGGAGTCCTGTGAAGCCAGGTGATAGGTGCTATTAAAAGCAGCAAAGAAAGTTATTCGTGACACACAAAAGTAAAAACAGTTCTTATCTATCTCCCGGCTTTTCGCCTCAGGAGGTTCAAAGGTTCTGGCAGGTGACGCTTTAGCTCAGCGCTTAAATACCTGCTCGAGAAAGGGGGCGTGGCCTCCAAGGGGGCGTGGCCTAATCGCACGCCGGCAATGGCGCTGTGTTGGTGAGGAACCTGCTGACAGCGCTGGGCAGCTGTGCAGTTAGTTTTGCAGGAAGGAGTCCTGTGAAGCCAGGTGATAGGTGCTATTAAAAGCAGCAAAGAAAGTTATTCGTGACACACAAGAGTAAAAACAGTTCTTATCTATCTCCCGGCTTTTCGCCTCAGGAGGTTGAAAAGGTTCTACAGCTCCAGACAAAGGAAAAATGTGTATAAAAAGGGGCTTTGACCCCTTGTAAAGGTTGCTCCCTGTTCCTGACTAAAAGGGGGCCTGCGGCTGCTGCTGGGCACCAGGAGGACCGCCACTGGGGACTGCCTCCCTGCTGGAGGGCCCTGTGAGCTGGCCCCTGGGCCCAGCCTTTGCCCCCTACATCCTACAATGTATTCAGAACAACAAGGGCACCCATACGAGTCAGCACAGGACCTCGGGGAACATATTTCTACAACAACAATGGTTCCATGCAAAAAAGGTTACGTGAAAGCAATGAATATATAAACACAATGGAAACTATATTGAGTAGTATGACTTGTCCAGCCAGACAGAGGTCAAGAATTTTTACTGTACACTTGATATGTCATATAAAATACCTTCAATTCTTTAGAGTAGGACACAAGCCTGTGCCCTTACGCTTACAAATTGGCAAGGTGAGAAGGTAGTGAAGGGACAGAGAAGACCTTGACTTTTACCACAGATCTCCCGAGGCGTCTCCGGGAGCAACGCACCATTTTAGCCTGCACAGACCTTAAGGTCGACGAACTTTGTGTATCCTGGTCGCGCATCGGATATTGCACACTGTAATACTTTTAGCTGCCCCCTCACCTGCACGCACCCCAGAGCGCCTCCCGCTGATCGTCCCCGCCTTGCCGGTCTAGTTTTCGGAGCAGGGACGGGCAAGTCCACCATCTTGGGCGGCTCTGGGGTCAGTGCTGCAGTCTTTTGGCCACTCCACCCCTGCCACACCCCTTGGCCCTTCTCCCCTATGTGTCCCTATATCTTGGTTACGCAGTCCCGGCAGCGCAGCGGACGAGCGCAGCGGGCGCGACGAAGGCGCGCCGAAGTTGCACCTAAGCCAAGCCCGTCTGTGCCCGTCCGCGACGGGCCGGGACCAAGGGGCCACAGACTCTGCCCTTCCTCTGGTTTACACCTCAGCTCAACTCTCTGCACATCTTGCTACCTCCCTTCCTCCCCCTTCTTTATTGCATCGTCTTGATTCTTTTGGTATTCTTGCCCCCCACCCTCCCAGTCTGTTCCCTGTCACCCACAGCCCTACCTCTCCTCCTTCTGATCCCTCTCCTGTCACTCGCTCTTCTCCTGTCCCTTTGGCAGCTTCCACCTATTTGCTTAACACCCGCTCTGCAGCCAAACATCAGACGGAACTCTTCAATCTTCTGAACACAGACTCAACAGACTTTCTATTTCTCACTGAGACTTGGTTCTCCACTGATTCCCATCCGAATCTTCTGGCCATTCTCCCCGATACCTATTACGCCCTCCGAGCAGACCGCCCGGACAGTAAGGTTGGGGGAGGTGTGGCGATGATTATCCGTTCTACTCTGAAATTCCAACTTCTTGCCCACCTCCTCATACCTAACGTGGACTACTTGGGGACCCGATCACTCAATCTTTCCGTACCTCTCACCGTAGTCCTTATGTATCGTCCCCCTCAAGCCATGCCTTCATATGTAGTTACTCTACAGGATCTTTTGGCCACGTTGGTGGTCAATAACTCTTCGGTTCTCCTGCTTGGCGACTTCAACTTTTGGCCTTCTAAAGACTTTTCTGCTACACTTCAGTGTTTGAACTTCTCATCCCATGTCTCGGCCCCCACCCATATCCAGGGTAATATCCTGGACCAAATCTGGTCATCACGCTGCGACGTTTCATGCCCCTCTATACTCCCTTGTGTCTGGTCGGACCACTCTATTATATCATTCTCCATTCACTTGGGTTCGGCCGACAAGTTCCCTCTACCCAAAAATATTCTGGCTCGTAGTTGGAACCAGACTGACCTTAACTCTCTCTCGCTCTCCTTGGCTTCCTCAGCTCCTGATCTTACCGATCTCTCTTTGGATTCTCAGGCAGACGCCATTAGTATCTGGCTCTCTTCTTCCTGCGATCAGGCCGCCCCACTCGATCAGGCCGCCCCGCCCGGAACGCCATTGGAGATGGAACTACTGCCCCACTCTCCGCGCCAAATACAGACTCCTCCTCAATGATTATAAAAGAGCGATCCTCGTGGCTAAAACTAAATACTTCACCGAGAGAGTTGCCCTCTCTGCCAATAAATCTTGAGAAATCTTTTCTTTGGTTCATAATCTTGCTACCTCTGACCGCACCAGCACTAGTCTCGTCCCTTCTCAGATCCTCTGCTCCTCACTTAATGACTATTTTATTGATAAGATCGCCAACATAAAGGCCAATATTCCTACTGTGCTTCAACCTGGTTTCTCCTGCTCCCTCCCATTGCCCTCCTCCTCTCTGGATCATTTTCTACCTATCTCTCTGGAGCTATTCTTTAACCTGCTTGTAAAAGTCAAGTCTGGTTCTCCCGCGGACTGTGCTCCTGCACGGATTCTTAGAACTCTCTTCACTAGCTGCCCCACCCCTCCTCTCGCCCTTCTTAACGCTTCTCTGGCCCTGGGTTCTGTCCCTTCATCTTTTAAATCTGCTATAGTTCTTCCCATTCTTAAAAAAACTGGTCTGGATCCCTCTTTTCTTTCTAATTTTAGGCCTATTTCTCTTCTCCCTTATCCTTGAAAGCTGCGTCACATCTTGTTTGTCCTCCTACATCGAGAAGAACCACCTCCTGGCCTCCTATCAGGCGGGTTTTCGCCCAGGCCACTCCACGGAGACAGTCGTCCTCGTGGCCCTGGACGAACTCAAGGGGAAAGCTGACATCAACCTCCCCCAAGCCCTGGACCTGTGGGGTCCCCCAAGGCTCTTCCCTTTCCCCACTTCTTTTCAATCTTTATATCTACCCTCTTATCATCTCGCTTCTCGAGCTGGGGGTCTCTGTGTATAACTACGCGGATGACCTCCAGCTCGTCTTCGATCTCTCCTCCCCTTCTGATTCCCTCCCTAAGTTCTGTTCCACCTTAGTTTTCATATCCGAGTGGATGAGCATCAATCACTTGAAGCTCAATCCGGACAAGACGGAGCTTGTCCTCACGGGTGGTCCTTCAAACCCTTGGTCCTCGGTTCACTGGCCCCCTTCCTTTGGTTCCCCCCCTTCACCGGTTTCCTCTGTTCGGACCCTGGGCATCAAGGTCAGCCATGACCTGTCCATGCATGCCCAAATTAGCTCTGTTGTGTCCTCTTGTTTTTTTGTCCCTCCGGCTTATCCGTAAGATTTCCCGGTTTTTCTCTGCGGACGCCCTCAAAACCATTGTCATGGCTCTTATCACCTCCCACCTTGACTACGGGAATGGCCTGTACGTGGGCATACCCGCTTATGAAACCCGCCGCCTTCAGGCCATTCAAAATTAGGCAGCCCGCCTCATTCTCCATCTCCCCAAATCTTCCCACATTACCCCTGCACTCAAGTCCCTTCACTTGCTCCCAGTGCGCCTTAGATCTTTTTTCAAATTGGCCTGTTTGGCCTTTCGGGCGCACACCCGCTCAGCTCCTCTCTTTATCAGATCTCTCATCAATCCTCACGCCCCCAGCCGCACTCTCCGCTCCTCTTCTCTCTCTCTTCTGCATGTCCCCCGCTTCCGCAAATCCAGAACAGGGGGCACCCGATTTTCGGTCCTGGCCCCCGGTTCTGGAACAGTCTCCCTCTTTCCATCCGTTCTATCCCCATCTATCCCCATTTCCGTAAAGCTCTCAAAACTTTCTTGTTCTCCCAGGCGTTTCCCTGCTAGTCTCCCTGGGTCCCCTCTGTGAGTCTGGTCAAGTCCCCAGCGCCAGGAAGCCGCTTGGCCGCAGTGCGCTTAATCAAGTACTTTTTTAATTCATTCATTCATTCATTTCATTCAGTATTTAGGCAGGAGTGAGCGATTTCTGTAAATACAACAGTGACAGAAATTCAGTTTACACCATTACAAGCATAACACATTCAGTATACATTTCAGGTATATGGTGTTTCAACAAGTCGACGGCGTTTCGATCCCACTTACAAAATCAAAGGGATCATCATCAGGACAAAAAGTATGCCTAAATAATACAACCCACAATAGCCTGGTAGAATCCGAATGAAACCATCAAGTAGAGCGAAGGATAGGGCGGGACATCACAGCATCAGTCACTAAATTGGTGGAGTCCTACACCGGCCAGGGTTCGGTTATAGAAGAGTGAAAGGCGAACAATCAGGTCATCAACCCGTTTGGGGGTGAACGATGCGGTGAAGCAACCCGTGATAGGGTGCAGGTAACGCGCCAGCGGATGGCTTGGTCGCGTTGCACCGAGCATATAGATCCGACAGTATTGCCAGGGAAGACATCCGAAGCCGGATCTATCGGCTCGGTGCAACGTGACCAAGCCATCCGCTGGCGCGTTACCTGCACCCTATCACGCAGGAGTGAAGTGCATTGAAAGGGAGTTCTAGTATGGAGGACCACTTAGGTAAAACTGCAACTTAAGGACGTAAGAAGGTTGCGAGAACCAACCTGTAATGCTGTTAACGCCTAACATGATGAAGAAAGCGAGGAGGTGATGCGCACTCACAAGGGAACTGTGAATGAAAAACTACACATCAAGACAAGGACAAAAAATAATATAGCATGGTAGCCATTGTAGAAAAAAGGTAGTGAGCCTAGTAGACTGTAGCAGTAAAAGGGTAACCAAAAGGACGGCTCTAGTGATGTGACAGCTCAAGTACGTGAGGAGGTTAATGAGTGACAAGAACCAATCTGTACAAATTCGGTCGCCTAACTTGATGAAGGCAGCGCGGAGGCGATAAAAACTCAAACCGTGTCCTGCAATTATAATTAACTTAATGTCAGAACACACGTGAGCCAGATCAAATACCCTTGGTGTGGTGATAACAAATAAACCATACCTATTCACATGAGATGTGAGCTCGAATGCTAAAACGTCTGACTGTAATCTGTCGAAGGACAGAAGCGTTCAGATTAATAAATACGTGAAACCTGCATGGGTCAGTACAAAATTCACACACACGAAAGAAAGCTTATACTGACCTGAGAATTGAGGCGTTCAGTTTGATAACCAACAGTTCACGCTGGGGTACTCGAAGTGCGTTAAGACGAGAGCGAAGACTCGCTGAGGAAAAAAAATTACGGACGTGATCATGTGCAAACCACGTCAACATAGAAACCGGGTAGAGTGGCGGCCCTCCTGGTGGTATGCTAAGTGCAACATGAACATAAACGCTGCGATTAGAAAGTGCTCTAAACATGCAAGATAAAGCAATAAAGTGCAAAAAGTGCAGTGTAAAGGTGGCAAATGACCCAGAGGAGACAATGTACATAATGAGTAAATCTGCTTCGACGGCACAAGATAAAATGATCAAGTTCATGATGAGGCATCGCTTACAACTGCAATGGTAAAAGGACACAAGAATCAAATGCGAATCAATAAAATAGTGCTGAACACGATGGCAAGTAACCAAATATGCGTAACATCAATCTGATCAATGCGAAGACAACTAGTACATTGGCCTCCTGATATGTTTAGGTAAAAATCAGAAAGCAATGGAAACAAACAAAGATCTAGGCATGTTGTGCTCCACTAATATGTAGTTTCAGGAAGTTTTGTCACTGTCACATTCGGCTATATTGAATGATCGCCACATATGTTTAACCTTTCACCGGAAACATTCCTTAGCATTCAAACAATTTAAACCTAATGGTCTCGATCGTGCAAGATGGCTTTGTTCTTGATAATGAATGTTAAAGATGTTGTTCAGTTTCAGTTCTAAAGATGACGTCCCAGTCAAATAGTTTATTTATTTTATTCACAGTGGCCCCTGAGGAAGGGACAGGAAGTCCCGAAATGCATCGGGCCGAAATCCATTCATAGCCGTTACTGCTGCATCTGTGTTAACAGTTATGTTATTTTTATTGGATTCATCAACAAACTAAAATTGTATGTATAGAGTCATGAATTAATTACTTGCTTCATTACGACTAGCTTCATTGTGGTACACTCTGAAAAATACTTCAAAATATGAGTTACACCCTGAACAATGAAATATATTTGAAAAAATTTATGTTTATTTGCAATGGTGTTTCTTTGCATTGAGCAGTCAAAATTTATGGTAATAATTTGTGAATGTGGCTAAAGAAACTTGCGTATTGCTGTGCACTCGGTTTATTCCAGACAGGTTGTCATAATTTCTTTCTTTAGACTTTGTCAACCTAGGGACGGGCAGCCCTCTGACACCTAGTAGCACGCAGCAGATAGGAAAACTTTCTTTAACATTTTGGGTATTTTGAAAAACACATACATAGGTGTGCTTGTGACTAAAACCCTTCTTTACAATACATAGCTGAAGAGATTTGACATGTATTGATTCCCCCGTGTAATAAATTGGTATTGCAGCTACTAAGGCCAGACTAGGAACCCAAAGCAGCCCTGGCAAATTTTTCAGACGAGGCCCCGTACGGTTCATTAATCACCTGAAATATCTGAACACTTTGATTGTTACATAAAAACTAGTACTTTTACAAGGAACTCTGAAGTTGGCGCTTGCCAAAATGCTGCACTGCTATACAAAAAGGCCCCCCAGCAACAAAACCGGCCACCGCCGACCTGGGTAGAAGACCGTTGCCCAGTACAGTCCATGGCAGCCACTGTTCAAAAAATGAATGAAAACTGCAATGGGTAAACCAGTAAACCCCCTGTCGGCTTCAGTGCTATAAAGTAAACGGGTAATTATGCCAACAAGGGATTTGTTTGTAAGTTTAATTTTCGTTATTGATTTTGTTTCATTTCTTCAATAATATGTTTGCAAAATAATTATTTTTAGTATTATTTGTCAGTACCGCAACTCTTATAGTTTTGGGTTTCCTATACACATGAAAACATCAGCTTTTGTCAGAAGGATATGTACAACAAATTTGTAGAATAATATTATTTCTAAACACGGGTGTATAGTAGAAAAATAAATTTCACAACTTCTAAAACCAACCAGCGCATATCCTTTTCGGAGTGAACCCAGTCGTAAGTAATGTTCCACTAAGGGAGCACTCTCAATGCGACATCGGATGCAAGATTGGTGTTGCAGGATCCGTTTTTTCACTGCTTGGATTGTTTTGCCATTGTACTGGAGTCCACATGGACATTGGATACAATACACTACATTGGACATATTGCAGTTAGAAAAACTCTTTAGTGTAATATATACACCATTACTATTAAAAACGGATCCTGCAACACCAATCTCGCATCAGATGTTGCATTGGGGGTGCCCCCTAGTGGAATATTACTTATGACTGGGTCACTCCGAAAAGGATATGCGCTGGTGGGTTTTAGAAGTTGTGAAACCAACCAATAGACAATCTAATGTAGATCAGATACAGACAATAAAGGACAGCAGATTAAACTACCGAACTGACTGCATTAATAAGGGTATGAATTCAGCAACAGAATGGCACACGTTGGCATGTATACATAAATACAACACTGTCTTTTATCCAATAAGACCAGACACAATTAGACCAATCTGTGACCAAATATGTATATATCTTTGTGGATAAGACTACACTATCAGTATTGTAACTGTTAACAACAGACAAATTATAGGCAGTAGAATAATAATGAATGGTTACTTTAAATCAATTTAAATCTAAATGTATAATTTTGTAAACACATGGTTAACTTGACATTTTTTACGTCTCAGATAGAAGACAAATGATTGACATCAGAATAACAAATAAATGTGTCATTGCACTGCTATATGTTGTATTTAATTCATTTTAAGCAGAACATTCACATCGTCTATTTAATTTTTAAATAGATAAAAAGATGTCATACAGTGATAGACAGCTGTCACGATCAAGCAATTGATTGATACTTTAGAAACCAACTTATCGTGTCCTTATGTATAACCTACAATTACTTGTTAAGCTAAATTGTACAGAAAAGCTAGAATAGTCCATTGGCACAGTATCTATTTTTCCATGTTATGATGATTTATCTCCTGTTGTGATCATTGGGGACTGCAAAATAGTGTCGTAATGACTCTTTATTACAGATATTGGACAATGTTAGAATTATGTAATAGAGCTTGTCCACATTGCTCTTCTACTCTTGCATGGCATTTAAGACAAAATAATATTCTACGACTACATATGGACTGTCTTGCAACAACGGGTCATACTGTACATACTAGCCTTTCCCTTTCTATATTAATCGTGGGAACGGATCTATACTACTCATGTACACTACAAAATCATACCTTTGGAGGCACACAAATTAACATAAACGGTCATCATATTTTATTTTTGATCACATTTTAATTTTGTACAGCCTATAGGACATACAATGTCCACTTTGTTACATTGATGCTGCCATCCCGCTAGATTCGTATCTCTTCGGTTGTTTTGTTCAAAGTTGATGTTTAAACTTCTAAATCGCTAAATAGTAGGTAGTATTATATCAAGTTCCTCTGCGAGGTTGCTCGCCATTAGGAGATATGTGACATTTTAATTACCACACAGGATATTGTGTTTGTGACTGTAAGAATTTATCGTATCGAAATGCTACCGTTGTTGAATCATTTCCCCGGTATTCGATAGCAGCACACTTCTCCACTTCAAGATGGCCGCCGCACAACATACTGGCTGATTGATGTTTGGTAGATAGTCCTCTTTCGCACTAAAAAAACTCAATATCACCTGCACCGTAGGGTCGGCTTCACTGTATTTTGCCAATATTGCAGAACATTGCTAGCCTACATCATACAGGAATTTATGATTGAGAGAGTCATACTAGTTAGTCATTTGATAATTTTAAATTCATATTGATAACTCGTTTTCTAGACACCCATTTTATATACTCAGTACAAGGATCAATTGTAGAGTTTGGGAACAAGACCACGCAGCCTTATATAAAATTTGGCACACACTGCCACAAACTGATTCAGGTATTGAACCTAGCTGATATTATCTAACAATTTTGTGAATAAATAGGGTCCATATTTCTAACTCAAGCACAGAACCAATATTGGCCGCTGTTCTAGAGATAAGATCTAGATTAACATTTCCTTTTTAGACAACACTGATCACAGTGTCTCCGACTAGATATGCATATTTTACAATGCAGATCTATTATTATTTTTTTGAAATCAACAGTATCAATGAATAATGAGTGATACAAGGACCACACTACTGTTTCTTTCCAATGAATGAAGATTAACAATTTTTAGAATGCAAATATCTTGATATATGCAATACATTTAAATTATGCATATATGTAGTTCGGATGAACCAATGTACGATATTCTAAATGGGATAATATAATTTACATTATTTCAGATCTGGATTGATTGCCTTTGACAAGAAAGCAATCATAAACACTCACATGTCGATTGCCATAATATTCCTAAAGCGATATTTTAAGTAAGTCTTACAAAGAGATTCTATTTTCTCTTCACTATGACTTTCTGAATTCTTTATTAAGCCATTCTTGGGATGTGTGACAAGCAACTAACACACAGACATTTACTTGAATATTCACTTTCTCTGGTTTTAACTAATCCACGTATTCTTCATTTTTCCACCCGGGTAATATACGTTACTAAAATAATGAATTTTAAACTTCATACACGGTAAACTTTAAAAAAAAGTTTGTCTTTAAATAGCGGGCTAATATAGCAATTTCTACAGTCCTGAAGATGGTTGAATAGACATCAGCCCATCGACCGAAACGTCGACAACTACACTTATATTCTGTATCAAATTTGTACAGGCATTACTTGTTTGTTTTATTTTCTTGTTTTGCCTTATCTTTATCTCAGAAAAAAATGTACACAATTGTCACTGAGAAGCATAATGAATAATTGTTTTAACATATAACTTCCTGTTATATTGTACACTTGACAAATTTCAGTACCCCTTGACTTTTCTATACGATAAAATTTATTTTTCTAATATACACCTGTGTTTAGAAATATTATTATTTGACAAATTTGTTGTACATAGCCTTCTGACAAAAGCTGATGTTTTCACTTGTATAGGAAACCCAAAACTATATGAGTTGCTGTACTGACAAATAATACTAAAAGTAATTATTTTGCAAGCATATTATAAAAGTTGGCCAGAAATGAAACAACATCAATAACGAAAATTAATCTTACAAACAAAACGCTTTTTGACACACTTATCCGTTTGCTGTTCAAAAAATACACTTGGGTTTCTCGCCATCAGTCTCAGATGGAATGTTGATCAACGAATCTCATATTTCCCCATATGTACAGCGAGAGAGAGAGAAGTCAAGACAAGACAGAGAAGGAGAGAGGGAATTGGAGAAAAAGTTAGAGAGAGAGCGTGTGTGCGATTGTACGTGTGTTTACTCATAATATATGAATTATCATATTCATTTTAGTATGCTATTTAGCCTTGAGAATGATGAAACAGAATGAGTTTAGGTGTGTTCCTAAAAATTATATTCTGATGATTTTGGTTTAAATAGTCCTTATATAATTTTTGTTCTTTCATTAGCAGATCGTGCTGACATGCACTATAATCCTCAGACTTGCAGAGGGATTTATACATAGCTCTTGGGATACCAAATGCTTATTAGTGGCTGATGCCTCGCAGTGTAATCCGGCAATCTACCAGTAGATTAGTCATGCAGGTCATTTAATGGCTACTTTATGATGCACCAAGGCGTTGCGAAACATTCTATTGAGTGGAATCTGCTGAAAAATATATTACATCATGCCTGTTACTGTGATGCAATGGAAACTGCAAAAGATGAAAGAATGCATCACCACTATTTCCCCCTACCCGGGTATGCAGTTGATAGCACCAGCCCTTTAAATTTTGGCAATCTGTAGCCCATACTCCTTGCCTGAGGACATAAATTCCAATATTTTGCATTTTTTAGGTCTCACCCAGCGATGCAGCGCATGCACTGCATGCTTTGGCGAGATCTATTGTTGTCGATTTAGCTTTGAAGAGGGACGGGAGATGTGCACGCGCCCAGACTGAGATGTGCAAAGGTGTGCATCGTTTCATCACAACACAACTCATTTTTCCTGTCAGCTCCAGATCATCTCGGACAGGAGATGTGAATGGGCCTGGACAGGAGATGTGAACGGGTATGGTGTGCGGAAACGGCATGCTTCCACTTTTTATTTTTGTTGCATTGCATTCTACCGACTCTTTTCATTACTGCTTTTAAGCAGAACTTGCGCATGGTGCGCTTTCACTTTTTTTTACTCCCCCTGCGTGCCTTTTCTTTTGCCTCTATGTAAGAAACACATGTTTGGTGTTCAAAGGAGGGTATTTAGCAAGCCCTCTTCCAGGCCCAGTCAATGGCTTCACAATCTTGGCAACGATCAGATCAAGCTGCAAGAACTTCCAGTCCATCGCACACTCAAAGACTTCTTGATCATGCCCAGTAGACACTGTCTAGGGTCCCCATCCACCAAAATGCCATTCACCCCCATCTCTCCACCACCGTTGCCTAAAACATATGTACTGTTTGACACAGCCAGAGCATGTGCAGAAAGAAGGCATTCGCCCCCCCGCACCTCGGACAAGACACCGACCTACTGCATACATTCTGCTCAGCTTGATTGGCTTCAGGTAAGTGCGGTGTACATAACGTAAGTGTATAAATGTAAACCTGGAGTTGCAGGACACTTTTCTAATTAGCACACATGTCACAGTTCATTCTTTATCTATTAAGAGGCCCACTAAGTTGTCCAGCCAGGCCTGTGTGGCAGTTAGGCTTTCCCTAACTCTGTCCCTTTGGAGTGTCCTATAAAACACGGACACCGAGGGGCCGATTCCGATTCGGGAAAAACCACTCCGAATAGCCGTTCAGAGCGTTTTTCCTGTACGAATCGTACCCTGCAACGTCCCCCGTACGTATGACGAAGTACGATTCGTACCAGGAGGCGTACTCCGTACGAGTCGTACAGAGGTCCGTACAACACTAATCTCCATACGATTCTCCCTCGAACCCGCTGTACGCGACATCTGTACGGTTCGAGGCTGGTTATTACGACCAAGCAAGTACGATACGTGTCGGGTACGCACCGTACGACCCTTTTTCTACAGGAGCTGAAAACAGCCGTAAAAGCAAAGTTTGCGCCAAAACAGGTATGGAATGCCCCCCCCCCGGGTACGGTGCGTACCCCCCTTGATCGCAGGGGTACACACCGTACCCCTGTGATCATGGGGTGTACGAGCCGTACCCCATGTACGATGGGTGTACGATCCATACTATTAAACACACAAAAGGGGAGAGGGCCAAATCGTTTATACTCCAATACCCCAAACCCTCTAAATGGACTATAATCACATACACAATGGGTATATAGAGTTCACCAACATAAGCAAGGGAAATTCCCAATTTAGAAAAAAACTGCCCTCACTCACATACCGAAGTATGTGACATGCTTCATCATAGGGCCTGCTACAAACGCCCTGGTGTAGCCACATCCAGGGCGGAGCATTAGGGAGGGGAAAAAATAATACATTTCCACGTTACAAGACGTACAACATAATATGTAAATACGTACAACGAGTAACATATATGAGTGATACCGTGTGTGGAGGAACACCTCGTGGATCTGATACGCGTGCGACAAAAAATAGTGCAGTAAGGACGTGTGTTAAAACTGATTAGGGGTGCCAAAAGAAAGAAATACTTTATTAGAACCAATTATGGTACCCTTATCAGGATTAAAAGAAAAGAAAGGATGGGAAAAATGTCTTGATGAGAAAATGAGGTTTCTCAAGACTTTCCCTCCTACCACTGCTCGAGTCAACATGTTTCGACCGTTATCTTTGTGCCCCGGAAGGTCACCCCGGTCTTCTTCAGGACTGTCACAGTCAAATCCACCGGTTACCCATGTCTTAATCCGATCCTTGGGTTGCCCAGCTAGATGTAGGTCACAGGGATCCGTACACTACTGGGTATGTCTCTAAATCAGTGGAGGAAATGTCCCCAAAAATCATGGGAAAACATTCACTGGAAAGGAGTAAAGGAAATCATTAGGTGAGAGTGAGTGCTCGTCCCTCCCAACACTAGATTTAATCTAAAAAAAAATCTCTATTCCATCCTGAGCATTAATAATATGCTCAGGTATGTCTCCACAATGATGAGATTTATAACTAGGTTCGACACACATTTATTAGGATGTTAATGAAAACCGGGTGGTCATATTCGGCCACTCACAGCATATACTTCAATATTAAATTATGAGGTATAATAATTCGCAAGAACTAGTGACACATTCACAAAACCATATCCCAACCTGGGACTCCATGCATCCACCACCAATCTATCCATGAGCTCCCAATAATTAGGGCAGGTCATGAAACATTTTCAAAGAATGGTAAAGATTAAAAATCCCATTTGAGATAATTCAATTCATCAGGTAGACTCACCGAGTTTATGGGATTCACAAACTCGAACTGGTGGCCGCCCGGGGGGTTCTGCCCATGAACACAATCTACACGGAGTAAAAATACCGGGAGAACCAGGTGACTCACAGTGATTGTATGATCTCACATAACGGCGTTTCAAAGTCTTAATATGACGCCATGACAAAGGGCATCTAATCCGGTAGTCTTACCGTTCAGTCCGGCTAGACCCGCATAAACCTGCTCAGACGGAGAACCACCGCGTAGATGGAAGTCGCGGTGTTCATTCCTCTGTTTATCCAATCGAAATCGTCGCTGGGGAATGACGTCATTGCTGTAGCGACGTCGCGACGTCGACGGGGTAAACAGCATGGACCTTCGGGAGTTGTAGTTACATATAGCCCGTGTTTCCTCCCATTGTATACATAATCGTGACAGTCCAATAGTTGAACCTCAAGTGCTGAAGTCCGCATTATATGCGGAAAAGTCATATTTGCAAAAGAATTATATTTAGTATATCTCTCACTTCTTCTACCATTATCCCCAAAGGGGGTATGTTAATGATTCTGGTGTGTTGTCAGCGCAAGCAAGAGAATGCTACAATACCCTCGCTGGAATTTGTTGACACTCGTAAAAACGGGATCGGTTAACCCAACGTTAATGAAAGAGAGACTATTGGTTAGCTCTCGTGCACAGTGCCAGCGGGGGTGTAACCTGTGTCAGCATATTTAAGACAAAGGGCGTAACTAAATTGAGGAGTGTTATGTCATATATTAGATCCTCAGGTAAAGAACAGAGGTAACGATCGTTCTTTTTTGGGGAAGATGGGGAAGTGACAAATATCCCCCTTGCGCTGACAACACACCAGAATCATTAACATACCCCCTTTGGGGATAATGGTAGAAGAAGTGAGAGATATACTAAATATAATTGTTTTGCAAATACGACTTTTCCGCATATAATGCGGACTTCAGCACTTGAGGTTCAACTATTGGACTGTCACGATTATGTATACAATGGGAGGAAACACGGGCTATATGTAACTACAACTCCCGAAGGTCCATGCTGTTTACCCCGTCAACGTCGCGACGTCGCTACGGCGATGACGTCATTCCCCAGCGACGATTTCGATCGGATAAACAGAGTAATGAACACCGCGTCTTCCATCTACGCGGTGGTTCTCCGTCTGAGCAGGTGTACGCGGGTCTAGCCGGACTGAACGGTAAGACTACCGGATGAGATGCCCTTTGTCATGGCGTCATATTAAGACTTTGAAACGCCGTTATGTGAGATCATACAATCACTGTGAGTCACCTGGTTCTCCCGGTCTTTTTACTCCGTGTAGATTGTGTTCATGGGCAGAACCCCCGGGCGGCCACCAGTTCGAGTTTGTGAATCCCATAAACTCGGTGAGTCTACCTGATGAATTGAATTATCTCAAATGGGATTTTTAATCTTTACCATTCTTTGAAAATGTTTCACGACCTGCCCTAATTATTGGGAGCTCATGGAAAGGTTGGTGGTGGATGCATGGAGTCCCAGGTTGGGCTATGGTTTTGTGGATGTGTCACTAGTTCTTGCAAATTATTATACCTCATAATTTAATATTGAAGTATATGCTGTGAGTGGCCGAATATGACCACCCGGTTTTCATTAACATCCTAATAAATGTGTGTGGAACCTAGTTATAAATCTCATCACTGTGGAGACATACCTGAGCATATTATTAATGCTCAGGATGGAATAGAGATTTTTTTTAGATTAAATCTAGTGTTGGGAGGGACGAGCACTCACTCTCACCTAACGATTTCCTTTACTCCTTTCCAGTGAATGTTTTCCCATGATTTTTGGGGACATTTCCTCCACTGATTTAGAGACATACCCAGTAGAGTACAGATCCCTGTGACCTACATCTAGCTGGGCAACCCAAGGATCGGATTAAGACATGGGTAACCGGTGGATTTGATTGCGACAGTCCTGAAGAAGACCGGGGTGACCTTCCGGGGCACAAAGATAACGGTCGAAACATGTTGACTCGAGCAGTGGTAGTAGGGAAGTCTTGAGAAACCTCATTTTCTCATCAAGACATTTTTCCCATCCTTTCTTTTCTTTTAATCCTGATAAGGGTACCATAATTGGTTCTAATAAAGTATTTCTTTCTTTTGGCACCCCTAATCAGTTTTAACACACGTCCTCACTGCACTATTTTTTGTTGCACGCGTTTCAGATCCACGAGGTGTTCCTCCACACACGGTATCACTCATATATGTTACTCGTTGTACGTATTTACGTATTATGTTGTACGTCTTGTAACGTGGAAATTTATTATTTTTTCCCCTCCCTAATGCTCCGCCCTGGATGTGGCTACACCAGGGCGTTTGTAGCAGGCCCTATGATGAAGCATGTCACATACTTCGGTATGTGAGTGAGGGCAGTTTTTTCTAAATTGGGAATTTCCCTTGCTTATGTTGGTGAACTCTATATACCCATTGTGTATGTGATTATGTACGATCCATACCCCATGTACGATGGGTGTACGAGCCGTACCCCATGTACGATGGGTGTACGAGCCATACCCCATGTAGGATGGGTGTACCCATCGTACATGGGGTATGGCTCGTACACCCATCGTACATGGGGTACGGCTCGTACACCCATCGTACATGGGGTACGGCTTGTACACCCATCGTACATAGGGTACGGACCGTACACCCCATAATCGCAGGGGTACGGTGCGTACCCCTGTGATCATGGGGGGTACGGACCGTACGGTGTGTATGTGTTTGTGTGCTTTCCCGTACGACTCGCCCTTACCTGACGTGGACCGTACTCGTCGGGTCGTACGGCATGTGTACGAGTCGTACGGGTCACGGTTTCAGCCTTGCAATACGTACGGATCGCGACGATTCGGACGGATTCACGGAATACGGATCGTACTACGCGACTCGGATGGACGGGTACGATTCGTACAGAAAGGGCTCCGGATACAAATTGTACGGACGTTTTTTTTCCCGAATCGGAATTGACCCCCGAATGTCGAGCAGTAACCATGTTCAGCAACATAGGCAACGTCTTTGACTGCGGGAGAGCCTCTGGAACCCTGATCAAATTTACTGAACCGTTCTGGCGATTTAAGCATACCGGAGGATCTGTCCAGTACCCATCGGGAGCTCAACGCAAGCGTCCTCAATACTAATGATCTGCTTTACCGGATATAAGTCTTCCAGCGTCTCACAACCACCCTCCCTACAGCGAGCAATCGACATAGCATCACGTTTTAACAGTGCCAGAATCCAGATACCCAGCTCACTCACAAGTGAGAGCTGTTTCATGACTCTGGTAATCACTCTCTCCCAAATGTATGTCGTTTGATGCACCAGGTAAGGGAAGTGCCCCGGCACCCTAGACCCACTTATCAACAACTCGCAACAAGGGCATGGTCCTGCATATTTCCCTCACCAGCCTCTTCTCCCAGTAGGCTACGTGAACATTAATGCAGAGGCTTACAAATGTGGTCTCATGAAAGGAAAAAAAGGGTAAGGGATTTGAGAAAGAAGATAAACATGGCTCATGCACTCTGTCTACTGGAATTAGGATGGAGTTCAGTCTTTAACATATTATCAAGGTAACAGCCCTTAGAGCTGAACCACTTGGTGTTCAAAGGTAGGATTAGTATTGGCCCTTTATTGCAAGAAACCATTAGTCTATCAGCATGGGTTGGAGAGATCACTTAAGGATATGATAGGATATAACGGTACCGTGGGGGAATCGAGTAAGCACCATGTTGAGGGAAGCAGATGACAGAATTTGGGAGCCTTTCCTCACCCTTTGATCGTAGTTGGCTCTGTAATACATCTATATAACTACCCCCGATGTTATAGTGAGTGTGGAAAGCAAGCCACATCTGAGGTTTATAGAAAAAATCTAATATATGAGGTATTTTCAGCAAATCGTATATGTGCCTTACAGAGAATTGTGCTCTCATTTGAAACAATGGATGCTCAAAATACAAATGTGTGCCACTGCAGAAGTGTTTGATATTGTGTCTAATTATTTTTTTAGTGGCAGTTACAAATCCATCAAAATGTGTGCATGCCACAAAATAAAATACCATCAAAATTGCTACTATAATAGTGATTTATGTGTTTGGAAAATGTGTGCTTAGATACCTGGGGTCTTTTGCACTATGTTAAGTAGCTGCATGGAGTTTTCTTTTACACATGCTTCTATATTTATTGAGTTTCTATAGCGCTTGAAGGTATCCAATAATGGGAAATGTTAAGGCACTGAAAACTGAAACCGTCAAAGAAGTGCAAGCTATATTTTCTGGCACTTGCCAGCAACATATATAAATCCTGCATTTGCAAATGAGAATATTGTTAAGCTAATACTGTGTAAAACTGTTGATCCACCAGTCCATGGAAGGTTTGAAAGCAAGGACAACCAGGGCGAGCAAGTCTTTTTCTTAAGCAAACAGTTTTGGCTTGGACCTCACCTAAACCACCAAAGCCCTCATCACAAGTTCCCAAGGACAGCATCCTCTGGTCAGATATTGCTCAAGACAACTACCAGTGGTCTGGTGTTTCTAGACCTAAGCTATTGGGTCCAGAAACACTGGACCTAGTTTTGCATACAGATCTGCACCCGGTAATGCCAGTGGGGGAGATTAGCAGTGGCTGTGGGAGAGGTAAAGCTTAGCTACCAACACCATGGAGGGGCCAGACAATGCTCCTCGGAGGGCCCACTACCTTCTCACCCTCCAGAGGCACAACCCCCTGCTCAATGACCCCAGCCACACATATATTTACCTCTTGCTTGTTTAGTGTTTAATTTGTGATCCCCGTTAACTCATGGGGTAACACTGACCGGAATAGTTAATTCTGTTCTCTTTATCGCCCTGCAGAGTGAATTGGGGGAATGGGTTCCAAGACTAAGCAGTTTTTCTGCTTTGTTGAGATAAATTCTGCTGGTAATCGGAATCAAAGGGCAAATGGGGAAAAAAGTGTATTTCTATTTCCACGCTGTCCTTCTGTACAGCATTGGTCTCTAAGAGTTAGCTACAGCTTAGGTGTCAATATGTAATGTTGGGTTATTTTCCTCGGTTCAAATCAATGCAGAGAGGTGAAATTATTATGTTTCGGCTTCATTTATATGAATGATTGTATGCTGGAGCCAGAGACTGAGGAGAGAGATTTTTGATTGGCTAGTAGATACATATATCACTCTACAGCCCCAGGTGTTTCTATAGCCCTAGGTATTCTTAAGATACAGATAGCAGTCCATTACCCTGGAGCCAAAGTATATGTATACCTGTGAGGTGTGTATGCACTCGGAGGGCCTCCGCATAATATATATATTTGTATTACTCTGTTGTCCTGCACTCCCTCCTTTCCAACTTGATGAGAATTGCTTGCTCAGCAGGCAGGATATGAAAGAGTTTCTTTGAAAGTATGTTGTCACTTTACATGTTTGCAGAGGGAGCATCAGCATGAGCAGCGTTTTGTCCATGTATTACTTCACAAACCGAACCACATACTTCATGTTTTTCCACATATGAGTCAGGATTCTAGGTTTAGCATCTTTTCAGTATCTTTGATCTTATGCCATTATATTCTAGTGCTGACTCCTTGAAGAATCTGTTTTAGGTCTCACTTAGGCAGCAGTGTCTCTTCGAGACATGCTGTATTCAGGATATGTTCATAAAGTTCCACCCACTTTCTGCCCATATTTTTGATTGGCCCTTGTCCCTGTCCTTTGAAAATGGTGGCTTTTCATTGGTCAGTAGACTTAGTAGTCCCTTGTTAGAATTGCCATGTCTCTTCTTGAAACTTTCCATGATGACACCCTATGTTGCATGTGTTGTTACTCCCTAGGTTTTAATTACAGCCTCAAGGCACTATTTTCTTGAAAGGCTTCAGGCAAGACACACACTTGGTCCTAAGCTAGGCTAGCAGTGGTTACTTTGCTCACGGGAACATCTTACATTTATTTAAGACTATCTATAAATTTCCCTTCATCAGCTCCACACACAGTACAACCTAGTCCGAAATGAATGTAATAATTCTTCTGTCACATTTCAAAGCTACTAATTGTATATATAGACATTGCTATTTGAATGTACTCTAGTACTGTCTTGCATGCAATGCATTATGGGTAGGTTGGCTTTACCATATCTTCTGCAGGGTGCAGTTCCATATGTGACCAAAAGAGGTCCGCAGTGCTGGTGCCTTGCTCACTAGAGACCTCTAGGAGTAGTTTGTGGTACTGCACTTAGACATGCAGTGCTGGTGCCTTGCTTACTAGGGACCTCTAGGAGCTGCTTGCAGTACTACAACGAGACATGAAGTGCTGGTGCCTTGCTCAATAGTGACCTCTAGGAGCAGCTTGCAGTACTGCACCTAGACACGCAGTGCTGGTGTCTTGCTCACAAGGGACCTCTAGGAGCAGCTTGCGGTACTGCACCAAGACATAAAATGCTGGTGCCTTGCTCGCTAGGGACCTCTAGGAGCAGTTTGTGGTACTGCACTTAGACATGCAGTGCTGGTGCCTTGCTTACTAGGGACATCTAGGAGCTGCTTGCAGTACTACAACGAGACATGAAGTGCTGGTGCCTTGCTCAATAGTGACCTCTAGGAGCAGCTTGCAGTACTGCACCTAGACATGCAGTGCTGGTGTCTTGCTCACAAGGGACCTCTAGGAGCAGCTTGCGGTACTGCACCTAGATATGCAGTGCTAGTGACTCGCTCTCTAGGGACCTCTAGGAGCAGCTTGAGGCACTGCACCAAGACATAAAATGCCGGTGCCTTGCTCGCTAGGGACCTCTAGGAGTAGCTTGCAGTACTGCACTAAGACATACAACGCTGGTTCCTGGCTCACTACGCAACTGACAAACCTGTTTTTAAGCTGAGCACATGATATAGGAATTTTGAAAACTATCTGTTAGCCATTGATGCGAAGAAATGTCATCCAGAGAGAAAGAAGGCAATTTTATCAAGTTGCTTGGGGGCCACTGCTCAATAACTCACTGGAAATGGAACCACCTGAGAAAGTTTTGTGGGACGATTTTTGAGAACCTGTTGCAAAATTAGTTGCACAATATGATGAACAACCTAATGTATTTGTTGAAAGGTTCAGTTTCTTTTCACAAAAGCAAGCTAGTGACAAATCTATTGATGAGTTCATTGCAAATCTTAGAATTTTACTGGTGTCTTGTGACTTTGGCAGCAGCATGGATACTTATCTTCAGTTTCAACTAGTGTCAGGCCGTTTTAGCAAACAAAAATCCAAGGAAGACCAGTGACATTCTCCACTTCTCTTTTGACGCTGCCATTAGGGAGGTTTGTGGTCTAGTTTACCGCACCTCCAGATATAAAATCCAATGAGAGAGCAACGGTGCAGCAGTCACTGCAAGCATTGAGGTTTGTGCTTAATGTATGGTATGGTTCTATACAAGTTTTTAACAAATTTTAACTGCTTGGTTGGAGGGTTGCCACTTGGTTTTCTGGTCTGCCACGGGTTTTCCCATTTGAGCTGAGAAAGCCAACTGTTGAAGTTCTCCACTTACCTTTGTACACTGCCATTAGAGAGGTTAGCGGTCTAGTTCGCTGCATCTCTGGATATATCATCCAATGATGGTTCGGGCATGTATCAGATGCTCACAGGGAGCTCGCTGCCAGTGCACCAAAGGCACGCCAAAGGCAAACTCGTCTGCACAGGTGTGCTCCCATCTGCGCCTGAACTTCACTTGTCGCCAGGACCCCTGCTCTTTTCTCTCCTAAGGTTAGTCCCGCCACTATAACTTATTTTTCTATGACACTAGTTAAAATAGGAGAAAACTGTAGATGCTCACTATTGTGGAATCAAAATGGCTTCAAATGCTTTCCACCAACACTAGAGGGACCCATGATTTGCCCTAAAGGCTAATTTAGCTGTAAGCCTTACACTTCCAGCGACTTAAGGCCAGATGCTATGGCTATGCTAGAAACAGGCACCTTATCTCAGACCCAGTCTTCTTAATCCCCAGTTCCCACATATGGGATTAAGATTTTTTATGTAATCTAAGATCCCTGGCCAAGAAAACCACTGAATGCTGGGATCTTCTTTCTTCTCTTATGCCTGACGTTGGCTTCTTGACGGAAACATGGCCAAGTCCCAGCTCTATACCCGCTATGACGCAGTCTCTCCCACAGAACTTCCGCATGATTAAAATCAATAGAGATAAGAGACTAGGAGGCGGATTGCGATTCTTTTTCGAGACCCTTTTAGAGTCTCACTTATCAAAATACTAAATACGGATTGGGCAGAAATGTGTATATTTAAACTAGAACTTAACCCAAATTATCATTGGAAAGGTGCCCTGCTTTACCGCCCCCCAGGACCAAATAAAGGCTTTAGCCTTCATCTTATTGAAACTGTTGCCTCACATGTGTTATCAGCACAAAACTTCTTACTATTAGGTGATTTAAATTGAATGTCTGACATAATATCGACAGACAGAATATCGACATGCAAAAATATTGGAGCAAAAAAATCAACAGCAAAAATATCGGAATCCTATCTTCATTAAGGTAAGTACAAAAATATCGAAAAAATAATATCGTAGTACAAAAATATCGGAATCGAAAATATCGTTTTTTTTAAATGTATTAATAATAATGTAAAAATAATTTTAAAATACATATAATTTTACAACTATTAAATAAAAATATTAAAACAAAATTAAAACTAATACATATACATTTAAAATAAATAAAACACTTAATAATTTAAAGTAATTTTAATTTTTTTCATCTAATTTATTTGATTTAATGTAATATTTTTTTGTTTTTACCCTGTACGCCTGTACCCCAAAAACCCAAAACTGACCCTGAACCCTAAAAATATCCCTGTACCCCAAAAACCCAAAACTGACCCAGAACCCTAAAAATACCCCTTTACCCAAAAACTGAAAACTGACCCTGAACCCTAAAAATACCCCTTTACCCAAAAACTGAAAACTGACCCTGAACCCTAAAAATACCCCTTTACCCAAAAACTGAAAACTGACCCTAAACCCTAAAAATACCCCTTTACCCAAAAACTGAAAACTGACCCTGAACCCTAAAAATACCCCTTTACCCAAAAACTGAAAACTGACCCTAAACCCTAAAAATACCCCTTTACCCAAAAACTGAAAACTGACCCTGAACCCTAAAAATACCCCTTTACCCATGAACTGAAAACTTACCTAGAACCCTAAAAATACCCCTTTACCCAAAACTGAAAACTGACCCTGAACCCTAAAAATACCCCTTTACCCAAAAACTGAAAACTGAGCCTGAACCCTAAAAATACCTCTTTACCCATGAACTGAAAACTGACCCTGAACCCTAAAAATACCCCTTTACCCAAAATTAATTAATATTATTTAATTACCAATTAATTATTAATTAACAATAACAATAAAGTAAATATATTAGCACATTTGCTGTAATTAATTTAATTTAATAATTAATATTATTTTTCCCAATTAATTAATTAAGAATAACAATAAATTATATATAAAAAAATTACTATAATTAATGTAATTAAATAATTAATATTAATTAATTACCAACTAAATAATTATAAATATGTACAAAATTATATTAATTAATTAACTAATTAATAGAAATTAATTACCAATTAATTATTAATTAAAATATGTACAAACATATATCAATTAATTAATTATTATTACATTACTCCCCACCCTATTCCCCTATAAACCCATAACCAGCTACAGAACATATTTATCAATTAATCAATTAATTAAAAATAATTAAAATTTATTTCTCAATTAACTAATTAATAATTCCTACTAATTAATAATTAATTTAACATAATTAAATTACTTCCCACCCTATTCCCCTATAAACCCACAACCCGCTACAGTAGTAAAAGACAATATTTAATTAAATTACATTAAAAATAAATAATAAAACATAATAAATACAATATAATATGCACTAAATTTATTTAAAAATTGATATTAGTAACATCAAAGTTATTAATTTCGATATTATTGACATCGATATTTACAACTTCGATATTACTGATATCATACCAATATCGATATTTAGACTGTCGGTATTACTTACCTTCGATATTTTGTCCCATCGATATTTAAACTTCGATATTTTTGTATATCGATATTTAAAAATCGATATTTTGTCTGTGTACCATTTAAATTACCCCTTTGATGACCCCTTGGTTACAGATTTGTTCCAGCTTCTCGCTTATCTAGGCACATTAGACCTCCATCAGAAAGTTATAGGCACCACACATACAGCTGGCCAAAGTCAAGATTACATTTTTACAAATATCAGTACACTATACTGTAATCCACCCTGTCCTCTCACATGGACTGACCATGCACTGATCTGTTCCAAATTCCCTATCAGGAAAAGCCTGCCGTGAGTCATCCCAGAAGTAAGGGAGCAATGAGGCAATGGCAGTATGTCCCGCTTAACTCGTCCTCCGAAGCTTTTGACTTTCCCAATTCCAAACAGGACACAGAAGTCACTCAAATGCTGGTGGAATTTCAATTTGCTTTAAATTCTGCCTTAGACAGTGTTGCTCCTTTAAAAACCCAATCTGACACTGTGCTTAGACCTCTTATAACCTGGTAAACTGCAGAGCTCAAAGCGAGGAAAGCTCTCTGCAAGAAATTAGAGAGACGGTGGAGCCGAAGCAATGGCGCAGATGATAAAGAGGCTTATGAGACAGCTCTCGCTATATACCATCGACATTTCAAAAAGGTGTATAAACTGTATACCAGCATGCACATTGATCTAGCGGGCAATTCCTCTAAATAATTGTTTAAAACTCTTAAGGAATTTATCCATCACCATGCCTGTACACAGCCACTTTTAGCATTGCAGGAATTATGCAACTCTGTTGCCGATTACTTTGAGGAGAAGATCAATTTAATCTTTCAAGCATTTCAGACTATTCCACCATAATTTAGCACTGTGCTTAATTGCAGTTCTTCTCAGATATCAGGTCTTTACAACAGCTCCACGGCTCCACTTCCTTTGCATATTGTGTCTCAGACTTTTTCCTTAGAATATTTGAACTATACTTGTATGACTTGCTTCTGTGCTTGGTCATGAACCATAGCATTCATCTACGCCTCTGTGCTACAGGCTTCAAAAGGCTTAGTTCCAAAGAGTACATATGCAATTCACCTTCAGAATCAATCCAAAAATGCACCTTTGCCCTAACTGCTACACTTATACTTCATTGTTCATCGATGCTTAGAAGACAGTAAGGCTATATAATCAAATGCATTTTTGCAACACCCTATGTTATACTATCTTTTTTGTGTGTTGACCACCTCATCCACAAGACAAGTCCCCATTCCGATGGTTTCCCCTGTCCTGGCTGTTCCTTTTCTTCTCTTCCTACGTCATTCTGTACTTTCAGCAGACTTAAAATTGGAATATACAGGCCCAGATTGGCTGCACAGGGTTATTTTTCAGTGGGCTGGCAGAATATTAGCTGTTTTCACTGCTGGTGGAGGACGGTTGTGTTGTTGGGGGGCCAGGCTGGCAGCGTTTCGTGCCAGCAGCGCTTTGGTGCTTTACAAAAACATGCAAAACAAATGGTTTTAAAGCGTGCCTTCCAGACCATTCTCCCTTTTAACTATTTGTTTTTGTATTTGTTTGGTTCCTGTCTTTTTCAGGGTCACGGCAAGAAGATCATTGAGGAGGAAGGGTGGCAAGGGGTCTGCTGTTGCTTGGATCACAGAATGCAGTATATATATGATTAAGACACTTCAAAATTCAAACCAATGTTTTCTGTATAATGTTACCATTGCACACTCATTTCAGTTTACTATATTAAACTGCACTATTGCATTGAGTGTCAATCGTGAAATGTGACTGTAATCATGAACTTAGAAACATTCATGCCCCTCTGCCACTACCCTGACGGCGATACAATGAGTGAACCAAGAGGGTAGTCAGTTGTCTTTTGTCCCCTTTATGTGGCCTATGGTATTAGAGTCTTTATTTTTATGCAGCGCATGCCCTGAAATGAAGTATTTAGAGGTGCTCTCACCTGTTAATGAAGGGAAAGGTGGGAATGTGAAAAAAAGTAATTGCCTAGTATCACAGAATATGGTCAAGTGGACACCCAGACAATGGACAATTTGATTCGGCCACTACATGGTTATCTCTTTCTTTCTCCCATTTTAGATCAAAGTTTAATCCTTTACCCTTAATTCCTTGAGGCAGTAAATCAGTGCATTGTTCAGTTCAGTTCAGTTCAGTAAATTTTATTTCGATGATTAAAAACCATAATAAAAATACATAATACAAAATCATCAATTACATTTCTGAACCATAGAATTTTAAAAACAGAATTAATACATATAGATTTTAGAATTATTTGCGTCCTAAGTCAACCTCTTGTATTTCTTAAGTTAACAGCAACTTTTAGAAAACTCATGATAGAGCATAAGGTACGCATGTCAGAAGCTCTTTGCAGAAAAAGTAAGGCAGTTTTAGCATGGCGAAATTTTGACTCTTTTAAAATATCTACAAGAAATCTACGGCGAGGGGTTCGATAAAAAGAACATAAAAGTACAAAATGGAGGATGTCCTGCGGAGACCTATTGTCGCAGCCGCAGGCACCCTTCTGCTCAATTGTTAAGGTAAAACCAGACGGGTAAGCTAAAATATTAGGTAACAAATTGAGCCGAAAACGACACATTAAAAATCTTTCTTGCTGATTACACATTAAGAATAAATATGATTCATACCCTCCCCGTTGCTTACTGAGCGATGTGCAACTACAGATGTTTTTGTAGAGTGAAGCTGTTTCCTGCCCCAATCATATTTTCCTAATAGCAGCTTTTGGGTCCGATATTTACAGGAAGTGTCAATCAAAGACAGTATCTGGTGATCTATGCTCCCTAATGTATCTTTAACGTATTTTAACCAGGGGATTTTAAGGCACTTGTCTTTCTGTAGGCAGTCTTTGACTATTTGCCTGCTTAGCTCTGCTTCTGGGTTTATCCAGATTTGCAGCCAGGTCAGGATGGGTCTCACTTTTATCTGGTCAGTAATACATGGAATCCCAAGCTCTGTATGTACAATTGCTGCTGGGATGCTCTGTGGGGTCTTCAGCATCTTACGTAGGAACTAATCTTCCTCTACTTGTAGGTGATTTACATCCCTAAAGCCCCAGACCTCTGCCCCATATGTGGCCTTGGCGGTGCTAACCGCTCTATACAACGTCAATATTTGCTCTGGTGACCAGCGACCCAGCCTACGGGCAAAATTTAAAATAGCACCATTTGCTGAGACCAATTTCCTACACCTTTCCTCAAGCAAGGAGGCAAACCTAATCTCTCCATCAAATAGAAGACCTAAATATGAGAATGTGTTAACAGTTTCTAGAACATGAGTTCCTATTTTGAATACATATTTCTTAGGGTTTTTTTCCCTGCCACCATTACAAAGGATTTGCTCAAGTTCACGGAGAGATCTAGATTCTCCATGAACTTTACAAATCCATTGTCAAGATGTTGCAGACTCAACGCTGTACGTGCAAGCAGGACCGCATCATCTGCGTACAACAGTATTGGAGTTTGGAGCGATCCTGCTTTGGGGCAGTCAGACTCCAAGGCCATCAATGTGCTTTCTAGGTCATTTATGTAGAGTGAGAATAAGAAGGGAGCCAGGATACACCCTTGCCTCACTCCACTAGTGCACGGGAAGAGATCAGTGCTCACCCCCCGCGCTATAGCGAACCTTAGCAGTGGTTTTCCAATGTAATTCTTTTAAAATGTTTATAAGTTCCGGGTCAATTCCCAATTTAAAAATCAAGGCCCAGAGTTTATTTCTATTAACATTATCAAAGGCCGCAGCCACGTCCATAAACCCCATAAACATCGTTCCGTTGCTGGCTTTTGTGTATTTAGCAACTAGAAGGTAGAGGTTAAGGCATTGATCACTAGTTGATTTACCCGTTCTGAATCCGTATTGGGTATCTGCTGAGGTGTGATGCTCTTCGGTCCACTCTGTAAGGCGGTTTAAGACTGCCCTACCTAATAATTTAGCTGACACGTCTATCAGCGATATTGGTCTATAGCATTGCGGGTTGTCCCTACTACCTTTCTTATAGATAGGGACAATCAATGCTGTAGCCCAAGATCGTGGGAGCCCAGATTTTATCGCTGCATTTAATACTGTAGTCATAATGGGCGCCCATAATTCAATATTACTTAGATAGAGATCTGGGGGAGTGCCGTCGGGGCCTGGTGCCTTATTTCGGGTCAGACCTTTAATTGCCTTAGTGATTTCTTGTAGGGAGAATACTAATTCCGTGGATTGCGCCCCCTCCCAGGAATCTACCCTTACTGTGTCACCCTGGTGATTATATAAACCTTCAAAATGAGTGACCCATTGTTCAGGGAGTATATTGGTGCTAATAACTGGGGCACTGGTATCATGAAAGCAGGGACTATTGATGATTTTTCAAAATTGGGTATAGTCCCTATTTTCCCCTGCTTCCCTCAGGTCTGCCCAGACTTCCTTTTGGAGCGTGATCTTTCTCTGTTTAACCTGCGTTTTATAATTACGCCTACACAGGGCAACTTTATCCTTGTGTCTCGGGAGCGTCTTATGGCAGAGTTTTAGCTCCCTCAGTGCCCGCAAACAATTAGATCAAACCATCGTGGAAGTAATGAATCCTTTACAGGGCGTTTAGTTTTTAATAGTCCATCGACCACCTTAGTTACAGACTCAAATGCTAAGACCACATTTCTGCCCTCTATTGTAAGTTCTAGGCAGGCCTCTATTTGTTCTTTCCCTCTTTCCTTTAGGGTGCTATAAAATTCTTGGGCATTAATCTTTGACCATCTTAAGCGCCTCCCCTGATCCGTTGGGCGCATCTCAGTGTCTGTGTGGACATTCCTTGATATCAGCCCATTGTATAAAATTTCAAGAGTTAGGGGATTGTAGTCACTAAAGGGGCTCCAGTCCATTCTCACCTCTTTAACCTGCTCTTTTGCAAAAGTGGATATTATGATGAAATCTATAATGGATGAACAGCCTCTGCCCTTAAATGTTGGAGTGAGAGTGTCTTCTGGTCTCAAGGCCAACAAGTCAATAGTGTGTGTCAGAACAAACCTGTCAAGTAGCTTCATTAGCAGCATTCCCTCTTTGTTATGTTCAAAATGTGGTTCACTTTCTACTGGGCAAGAGGACCAGTCAGGGCTAACGGGGAGAAGTTTTGGGCACAGGTGACAGTTAAAGTCGCCCATGATCAAAATAATTAGTTCTGGGCCCCCCTTCCTTTGGTCAATTTCTTCATTTAATATGCTTTCTAGTTCCTGTATTACTGGGTAATTCCCATCGATCGGCCCTTAGTTGTAAAAATGTAATATTAGGAACCTCTGACCTTGTCCTTGGAATGCCGCTGCCTGTAAAGTATGTGAAGCCCAAGGAGGTTGAGTCCATGTGCCTTTTAGGTCCAGGTCAACATATAAGGCTAACCCTCCCTTTGCCCTGCCTGATCTACCTTCCTGTGCAGGCACAGAGAAGCATTTGTAGCCATCCAGCTGGTAGGGAGAGAGGTCCCGTGACCAGGTCTCCTGCAGTGCTATTATATGGAAGCCGCTGATGTACTCCCTCCAGTCCTTGTTATCACATTTTCCCCCCAGGCCCGCTATATTCCAGGACAGTAGAGCTAGCCCTGCCCTAGAAGTTTTTCCTCCCTTTGGAACCTGATCATTGGGTCTGCACTCAGTTATCTTATAAAGCTTTACCTCGCTAATATCCACACCCCTATGTATTGGGGGTTCTTCAGTCCTCATTACTTCCACGCTTTCTCCAGCCCCTTCATGGTACATTCAGGTCCATCCCCTGTAGTTATCTTTTCTTGCCCATTCACTACTGGGGGTAGTCAGTCATTTTCATCAAGCGACTGTAGGGTGGGTGAATCTGTTTCTCCACTGTGGGTAATCTCGAGGTGGTAAAAACTGATCTGGATGGTTGGGCATTCTGTCCCTTTGTCTAGGTGGTGCCCTTCCTGTACTTCACTTGGGATAGATCATATTATAAGTGGTCCGCCTCCTCGGGTAAAAGTATCCCAGTGGAAGGGTGCGAATGGTATTGGTGTGGTTTATGTTTGTGTTTACTAATATGTATTCCACCAGATTGGTGTCTCTAAAATTCGCAACAATACAATCCCCTATGATGTCTTTTTTTCTGCCTCGTAGCCAATTCACTCGTCTTACTTGTAGGATCTCCCCACTTTCCCCGGTATTCAAGGGCCTATGAATATTCAGCCATTTTATTATTTTGGATTTGAGTTCTAAGTGTGATTCTTTCTCTGCAGCCCTGAGTACGGGAACCCCTGCAAATACGATAACGTAGGGGCATGCTTCCGGGGGCAAGTTTATGTGTGGTGGTGGGCTTTCTGGTCTTTCATATGAAGCATGGTCATTTTGAAGTAAGCTAGTTAAACCTTGAGTTGTGTAATGCCCTTCTTGCCGCACTTGTGTGAATGGTTGCTGTTGGGCTTTGTCTGTATACTTAGTTCCCTCCTTCTGGGCGTTTCCCCTTTCTGGGTGTCCTCGACGTTTAGGTGAGTCATGTACCTGAGCGATCGTGTGTTGCATATTACTAACACAGTTGTTTTTGACCGCTATTTGGTCAATGGTTGTGTTTGTGGGTTGGTTGGGGCCTGAGGTAGGATTACTGCTTATCGGGCCCTTAGTCTTGCCCTGTTTAATCAATTCACTAGCTATTTTGTCTATCCTACTGACAATCGGTTTTATTTGGCTAATGATGAAGGCTTCCAGATGTTTTTTTAGGTCTCCGATTACCTTGTCCATCCATCCTGGTGGTCCTGCATGGACTGGCACGGCTTCACCAGGGGTTACCTCTTGTCTATTTTTGGATCGATAAGTCACTGTGTTTGATTTGTTTTTTCTGAGCTGGCCCTTACTGCGCCCCCGTTGTTTAGGTCTGCTGTATATGGTAGGATTGCTGTCCCTGGTGTCGTGTGCCCCTATCTGTGCTACCAGTTGTGCACATGGGATGCCCTCGATAGAGTTGTTCACTATCTCCGTGTTGGGACTTTCATATGTGCTTAAATCCCTAGATTGTGTGGGGGTGACTAGTATGAGAATTGGAGAAGAGGACAGACTCCTCTCCATGCGCTCAATCTCCCCGGAGACTTTCCTCAACATCAGGTCAATCGTGGTGGGTTTTTTGGTTTTATTGGGTGGTGCGTCGTTCGTCTCTAAATTGACCTGGTTTGGCTTGCCGGCTAATTCTGCTTTACTCGTAGCCGAGCGTGTTTTTGGAGGTTTGGACATGATTGAGTTTTGAATACACTATCTCCCAAACCTGACCTTCCTGGCTGCCTAGCGATAAGTATCACAGTGATTCTAAGACAGTCACTTCCTTCCCTTCCCCCAATCCACAATATCATATTGTTTATAACGGCTTCATCAGGAATTTCAGTAGTATGGACGTCGAATAATTAGCCTCCCAGGAAAAAAAAGCAGAGTCAAAGATAATGTACCTTTTGGGGAAGTCAGAGCAAGGGGGGTGGCCCAGCCCAGCCTTGGACGGCCACAGACGGCCCGCCCTCTGCCCGGGCTCAGCCCGGCGATGCCCGAGCGCATCCCGCGATGCGGAAGGAGTGGGTCGGCCTTATGCGCCTCCGGGCGCGGGAAAGTGGCGCTGCAGGCAGCGTCCCCGTGTCCTGAGCAGGGCACGCTGGGAGGTGTAGTCCGTGATGGCTCCCCCCTCACAGCGGCCGCGATGTCAGGTGCGGCGGCGGTGGAGAGCAGGGCAAAGAGCACGATGTCCTGGTGTCTGGAGCTGCGAGGAACTTCCAAACAATGGTGCCCCCAACAAACTTTCAATCCCGCTCGGCCGCAAGAGCGGGCCGGCCTTATGCGCCTCTGGGCGCGGGAAAGTGACTCTGCAGGCGGCGGCCAAGTGTCCTGCGCAGGGGACCCTGGGAGGTGTAGTCCGTGATGGCTCCCCCCTCACAGCGGCCGCGATGTCAGGTGCGGCGGCGGGGGAGAGCAGGGCAAGGAGCACGATGTCCGGGTGTCTGGTGCTGCGAGGAACTTCCAAACAATGTTGCCCCCAACAAACTTTCGATCCAGTGCATTGTGTTAAATACATCCAGGCATGTTTTATAAGGAAGAGTTTTGGTAGTGTTTGAGGAGAGTGAAGTTTTCATGTAGCTAAAATGAAAACCAGTACAACCATCCTTGGTAAGTGCATTTAGACCATTTACTCCACATAGCTGAACGTATTTATTGTAATCTATTCTTGAATTAATTCATCCCCCCACTCTTCACTCATCCAGTTATTCATTCTTTCTCGGAGCCACACAGCCATGTCTCCAAACTCCATATATCAAGACAAAGTTCTATAACAAAAAATGTGTTCTAAAACGGGCAATATATGATTTTTTGTTTCAAAAGTGTCTTTGGGGAGGGCCTCCCAAATCCCCTTTGTAGTAGTCAGATTTGCTTGCTGCACAAGTTCACTACCTGAAGTGTGAGGGGTGGTTTGAAAAATTTGCCAGGGCTTCTCTTTGTTCTCAATCGAGCCCTGGAAGTATAGTACAATTCTAGTAACCAACAAAACATACATTCATCTCATCCTCTTCCCCTTTTCATCCCAACATCTTCATCTTGTCTGCACCCTCCTTATTTTGTCTTCGTTGCTCCTATTCAGCCAGTTTTGTGGAGGGAATTCATCATAAAGTCTATCTTTTCTGCCCATGTTAAACTTTCTATTGTCTAAAAAGTTGTTGATTGGTTGAATTACTCCCTTTTATTGATTGGTGATTTGGTAGGTGCAATGAGGAGGAGGGGGATAATGGTAAAGTTTTGAAACAATTACTAAAGTATAGACTAATTTTCCACAGTCTCTGCATCAAGATTATCAATGAAAGTGCCCCATTTTCCTTTGTGTGCCACAGTAAGGCAACTGGTTGCACACACAAAACGCAAAAATACTTTTTAAGTATTCCAAGATGTTTTAAGTATCCATATTTCATGTGTTTGAAACTCCATCTTCCACAGTCCCCACCAACCCAAAATACTGTGCTCTGCCCACTCTTTATTATCAGTGCTGTAAGCAGTGTCTCCAGAACTAGAAACAACACTCCATAGTTGCCCCTACAGAACAGGGCTGAAAACTTCAAATAAGGATCCCAACGCTAGATATAATACCCTGGTCATGGTCTACAGAAATGGACACAGCATTTCAGATGTCATTTTCAAGCCTAGACCCCATAGTTCACGTGTGGCCCCTGGAATTGTTGCAATACTCTAGCACGTTATACTCTCTCTCCAAGTCGGATAAAAAATGCCAATTCAGCACCTTCTTTTGAAGTAACGTGATCACTCTCTCTTTTTTGGTTTCAGCTAGACAGCGCCTGCGCTGTCTCGAAGAGATGTATAGTTTTCTATCTGTGGGCTTCAGCCCGCCCATAGGCTTTCCATTTGCTCGGGCCATCGTCACTCTCATCTTCTTTGTTCCCATTTGTCCATCGCTTGTATGCGTAAAGCCTCTCCTGTGTTTGGCCCGTCCCCCAGAGCATTGAACAAGTCCTTGTAAACATTCTCCGACCTCATTTTGGGAACTACTTTTTTTCTTTGTCTAGGAGCACTCTATACAGTGCTTTTTTTTAATGCAGTTTTAATTAGTGCGGACCCTACCTGGATGTATTATTAGAGCGTTTTACGTGAGCACCACTTAATTTGCACAAAGACACATTTATTTTTGTGGGAACGGGGAGATTACGTGATTTGCCCAAGATCATAGGATGTTGGGCCAACGCCGGAATTCAAACCCAGCTTCCCAGCTCAAGTATTTTATAAACCCTATCACATGCTCGGTCGTCTGTTTTTTTTTAAAATTCACGCATGGAAGGCACTGGCTGGACTCCTTATTGCATGAGCTGATGGCATTTGATATGAGCCTTATTTATTCATTTATTTCTTTGACTTCCGAAAACAACTGTATTACGTAATGTGTCAAGTGTTGACACTGAGCTGGTTAATCCAAACCACCACCTTCCCTAGACTGGCTGCTCTAAGGACTGCCAAGCAAACCCTGCACCTGTCTTTGTGAAACTGGACACTCTCTGAAGTTAGGGGCTTTGTTTGGGCTTTTGTAAAGTGCTTTGTTAGCTTCAGAGCACTTAAATGAATGAGCCATTGCCCTCGTCTTGTTTAAACCTGCAATTAGCAGTTTTATTCTTTAATTGTCTGATTGTTAGCGAATTGTCGTGATGCAGTTCCAGTTTTATTTGGCTAATATACCGGATGAACTGCCATCCATGAAACACATTTCAACCTTCCACCTGTCTGAATATGTGCCTCTTCCCTGTTGTGCCACGTTTGCCATGGGTTGTAGGCGAGGGCATGCAATCAACAAAAGCAGGCCATAATTGTTCTCCAGCATTCCCTGTAAAGCCAAGCTGAATCTCACAACACGGGCTGTGAAGGTTCCATGGTGGCAAGTGGCACTGAGCCTCCCTTTAACCAGAAATAAAAACCCACGCCTTTCACAACAAAGCATTACATCAGTCTCCAGCTGTACAGCTTAGCATTCTCCCCCCTCTATAGAGCTGTTTCACAAAAAGATTGAAGAGGGCGGAGGTCGTCCCTGCGCAGCACACCCTTCTACAACTCGTCTTGCTACTCTGCAAAAGTAATGAAAGTGTGCTTTGGAATTTTTACAAATGGTCAAGTTAAAAAAAAAAGAAATAGCAACAGCAAGGAATTCCAGGAACAAACATACAGTATTTAGACACTGATGAGCAACTTAACGGAATTGTTAGCCTTTTAAAATATTTTCCAGCTCCACATAATTACACTGTACTCAAAACCACATAAATAAACTCCACATAATTCCACTCTGTGCCATGAAGCAACAATCCACATAAATACACGGCACACCATGCAACATAATTCCCCTCAACACAATTTCACTCAATGCAGCACAGTTCCATGCCACGCAATTCAACTCTACACATTTCCATTCCACACCACATAAATCCACAACAAATACTATATCATGTTAAATTAGTTTCTTCGACGCATGTATACCCGAAGGTGTCTTGGCATTTTCTGAATTTTCCTGAAGAGGACTAGATTGTTGATGGCTTTTAGATAGAGAGGTAGGGCATTCCACGCCTTGGAGGCACTGTTGACAGAGCTCCTGCCTACCGAGGATGCTAACTTCAGTCTTGAGATACAGACTTTCTTTGCAGTCAAGGATCTTAGGGTCCACCTGGGGGAGTGCCATTTAAATTCCTTCTTCAGGTAGTCCTGTCCTATACAATTTAAGTACTTAAATGTGATGCAAAGAGCTTTAAAGATGACTCTTTGTCTGATAGACATCCAGTGCAGCTAAGTGCTGGTGAGACAGATTGGAATATTGGAATGCCCAAAAGCAGTTGAGAAGCAGCATTCTGATGTTTTTGCAATGTATTCATATGTTGTTGTTGCATATTAATGTACAGAGCATTGCAGTAGTCAATTGTTAAAAGGACCATGGATGTCACTATAGCTTTTTGAAGCTACTATGTTATAAAAGGAAGAACTTTCTTCAAAGTCCTCTGAGTGCAAAAGGAAGATGATGTAATTGCTTTGACCGGGCTTATCAAGGTCAGTATGTCTTACAACAACACGCCCAGGTTACGAACCTTTCTGACAGGAGTGGGTAGAGATCCCAATAAAGGTGACCACCAGGAAGAAGACCAGAGTGATGTTAAGTTTCCAAATAGATAGACCTTGGTCGTTGCAGAGTTGAGCTTCAGGCAGTTATTAGCCATCCACTCACCTACTGCTCACTTGCAGTTATGGAATCTAATGCCAATGTCCTGCTCATTCTTAGTCAGAGAGACTGTGATCTGAGTGTCTCGGCAGAGGATGTTAGTGAGAATCCGGAAGATCTAATTAACTCGGCCGGACCATAAACATATATATTAAATAGTGTCAGACTAAAAAATTATTCCTGGGGAACCCCACAGGGAAAGGAAAACACACATAATTCCACTCGACAACACACTTCCTCTACACACCTCATACATCCGATCTACGCCACAGAATTCCACATCATGCCACAGAATTCAACACCACACTACATAATTCCACTCCACTACATGCCATTCTACAACTCACAATGCCACTCCACATAATTCTACCCAAGGCACATAATACCACTCCTTATAATTCCAGTGCACTCAATACCAGATAATTACTATCCACATATTTCGATTGCACACCATGCCACATAATTCTACTACACGTAACTCCACTCATCACCACACAATTCCACAACAAACAACTCCAGTCCAACTCACGTATTCCACTCCATACCACATACATCCATTCCAATCAATAACACATGGCTAAAAGACTTTCCCATTGACAATGACAATAGCTTTCGGATGGCCGAGACCTATTGGCTTTGCCAGTGCATGTCTTATTATCTTACCTGCATCCCAATAAACTGCTTGCTCTCCCAATAGATGTTCGTGTTCTTTTCTCACCCCAATTCACTTTTACTGTGCTGTTTCTAATAGTCACCCACTAAATATGTATACCCTCTTTCTGCCAGTTGTGTGGGTGTGTCTATTTCACTTTAAAAATGGTCCACTCAGCGCTTATTTGTGTATTTCTTTGTATAGTAGGCTTTGGTGTTTTCGTTTTTGACACATTTTGGCAGAGATCATTTTAGCTGTTGGGATGTCACTTTAGACACGGGATCCAAGTACAAACCAAGTGTAACTGTTGAACTTGGATTTCCACCAGAATAAACTAAGAGCTGCTATTTTCTACTGCAAGCCATCAGCTTCACGCCAAAAGGCAATTTTACCAATGACTAATCTAGGATGGGACCCTGCTCAGGACAGTTTTTTGTTACATGTGAAGTTTTTCAAAAGTGTCATGATGTAGCTGTTTTTTCGACATAGTGTGAAAATTCCCCAGAACAGAATGTTTCTTCTCTGCTCTCAGTACCCAGCAGTATGTTTCATTTCAAAGACTCAATTTTCTAGTTTTGTAAACAAGGCAGCTACTGTGGCTAAATTACTATTTTAAATGTGCTTTGCTTCTTTTTTTGGACTTTCAAGGTTAAGGATGACAAATGAGGACAAGGAGATCCCCATGAACCTTTGAATACTTACATTTGTTTCAGAAATATAAATGCACAGCAAGCAGAAAGGATATTCCATTTGGAAAACTTAAATTCATATGGTTCCCACAGTTTATTACTAGATCACAATCTCCAGTAATTCAGGGAAAAGAAACTGCTGGACACATATCTTTCACGAACCCTACCCTTGACCCAAAGGTCTACCCTTGACCTTGCCACAATGATGGTATCTTTCCAGGGGGCAGGGGCTATGCCCAGAACCGACCCTTGTTCAGATAGCACCCTGGAAAGAAAGAAATTTGGTGCCCTCGCTGCTGGTGTGTAAAGTGAGGCAGGAGGGGTCCGTTTATGTGCTCAGAGATCAGACCTAAAAGCGCTTTAAACTGAATTATTGGAGCCAATTTAGAGGGCTGCTGCTGTTTACATGATTTCAGTGCAACTAGGTATATGCGCCAATTTGGAGATTAGCAGCCTGGGCATAGCTCGCACATGCCAAAAGGCAGCCCTGGCTATGAATCCTGTGCAACTCTCCATTGCTTTTGAGCTAGGTTCACATTCCACAGAAACCAACACATACATTATATACATAGATTGATTGTTTTAATAGGGACAATAACAACATCAGCACGCAAGCACACACCTGTGCTTCTTGTGGTTCGTTAAAAGTCGGTGTTAAAATGCTGGACCGGACTCATATTGTTTCCATTAAGAACTTTGATTTACTCTTCCTGATTCAGCCAAGTCAAGAGTAGGACACAACTACTTAAGAAAAATTTTTTTGCACCCTCTGCAAACCACACCCATAATATCATGTGTGATGTCATCAGAAAATCAAGGGCTTTTCTTTTTAAGCTGCAAATCACAGCAATATTGGACTTTCAGGGCTTATATGTTGTTAGTCTAAAGGTTGATGGCATAAGAGACCTGTGAATTGGATGTTTTGCGAATAAAGGATGTTGTATACACTTAAGTTGTTCCTCGCCTAGCTTGATTGGCACTTCCATTACGTAAAGCAAGGAGAGGCAAGTGCTTTAAGGTGCCACCAGTAGGTTGTGCCACACAGTGCTTCATTTGTAAAAAAGAAGTGCAGGTGCAAAAACTTTTGCTAAGGAGGCCACCGCTCACGTCTTCCTCCGGTGAGCCCCACTTTCAACACTCTCACTGCATCAGTCTCTATCTTCTAACCTTGACCTGTTGTCTGTCCCCTAAGTCTTTGCTCTAAGAGTCAATCCTCTCACTGCTCTAATTGTTTTCTACCACCTTTGTCACACCCTGTATTTCTGATTTGCCCTCTATTCATTTTAGCCCTGCCCTTTTTTCTCTTTACTTTTATCCATGCTCTTCTCTCTCTCCTCTCGATCTTGACTCTTTACTATCACTCTCTAGCAGTGATTAGCTGTGTCTCCATTTTATCATTTGTCTGCTTTTTTTCCTCTGTCCTGTCCTTCACATTTGTTAATTCTATCTTCTCTCTTCTTAATGCTCTCTTCTTCACATCATGGCTGCTTTCTATTTGTATCTGATTTGCTCTCCTCCTTTTCTTCTACTTTGCTCCGTTTTATCTCCCTCCTCTCTTGTTGTTTATTCTCCTTTGTACTCTTGCTGTCTCTCATCTCTAACACTGCTGCTGCCTGTGACCCCTGTTGTCAGCCTGTACATGTCCCTGCTATTTTGAACTCTGCGTTCTCCTTTTGTCGTTCTTACCTACACCAAGTACAAAAACAAAATGTACACCAAATGAAAATGCTTTTTTGCATATATTAATCAGTGTGGTATGACTGGGTTTATTGCGGAACAGAAGGCTGCTTGAGCACAGCAGGTCATGTCACTGCTAGTGCTGCCTATAATTAGTAGGTCCAGGGATGATGAAGGCATCGGCATCGACTGCTCAGCTTGCTGTGATCCTGCCTGCTACAGCACAGGCATTGTCCCCAGCAGTAATGCTGCAAATGCCGGTAAGTATGACTGTGATGCCTTCTGGACTCACTCACGCTCAGGAATTACCATGCTGGGGTGCAGCACAGAGATTCTACTGGTGACTCCATGGTGCATAGAAGTTGTGTTGGGCCACAGCCGCATCAAGCACATTGAGGATAGCAGCAATGCAGCGCTACCGGATATGATACTTTGGCTACGCAACAAGTTGTAAGTCCACACTTACTTTCATTTATTCTTCCTCAAGAGCCCTCACACCCAAGTTCCAAATGTGCTCTTGCAGCTTCCTTGCCTCAAGTCCGTCATGAGCCAGCCCCCAGCTGCAATTATCCAATGGGAGGTTAAGGCTCAGGCAGTGGCAGGGTGCAGCAGCCTAGGGGAATAGAATGCAAGCCATAGTTTGTCGATGACTTCTTGGATTTGTGATGAGTTTGATGACATCATAACTAACGTGGCGGTACACAATCATGCCTGCCTGGACAGGCATATGCCGGCCTGCCTATGAACATTTACCAGCCAGTCACCTTACAATGTATGTTATTCTTTTTATTTTGAATTGAACAATTAATATTGAGACCACCACCTTCAGGTTTAAAAATTGTAGCTCCGGCCCTGTGAAAGAAGTGCAGGTGCTGAGCACCTGAAAGCACCTGCTCAAAATAAGCACTAGTGCCACATCACAAAAAGGGCCTCAAAAACATTTTCGTAGAAGATGAAGAGGCATCCAGTGTCAAAAAGCGTTTTGCCTTGAGCTCCCAAAAATGCTTGTGTCAGCCATGCCTTCTGTTTCATTATGTCCTTCTCGTTTAATAGAATCCAGCTTTTGCCAATGTCATGTTTTCAGGGTATCCAAATACAATAAATGTGTGAACAGTTAATGTAAAGAGGACATATTACATAATATTTGGTTATCTTGAACACGTGGCGTGGATCAGAGTAAAATGGGCTCACGTGTCATGGAGAATATCCCACAATGTTGCCATTGCTTTTTCTGAAGCAGCAATCGGCTTTTTTTAACCGAATGCCTAAAATACTGCTTTTCTATTTTTGTTTTTTTCCTGGCTCCTTCCTTGCATCTTTGATCCTAATTACAGCTACAGGGTCTGGTTGGAACTGCAGATCCTGTACATCTTCGCATTTGCTCAGATGAACTTTGAAACAACACACCCATAAACTGCATGACAGGCTTGCAGCTTTAACTTAGCCTTATATTTTTAAGTGGGCTGAGAATTTCTGTAATTGTATATCACATCCAAAAAGGATGAGAGTAATACGGCAAATGTTTTATAAGCGTGTGTAAAAGTGGTACTTTTAGAACAATAAAATTACAGGGTTCGCATTTGACCATCTAAAGGCAGAGTGGAAGGCCAGTAGTTTGGATTTTTTTTTGATTCTCGATTACAACTTCTCATCCAGGAGTTACTTCCTATTTTGTGGTCGCTTGTGATAGATATGGCTTGTGTGCCAGGCTAGACCAGAAGCTAAAAGTAGGAATGCCATCAAAAGCACATCCAGGAATTGCTTCCTATTTTGTGGTCGCTGGTAACAAATTTGCCTTGTGTGCCTGGGTGCACCAGGAGCTAAAAGTAGGAATGCCATTTGTTTCAATACAAGTCCAGCAGCACACACACTATATGCAGTTAACAAACACGACCTATATTAAAGTTATTGGATAGACATTGAGCTAGAATTCTTTTCAAAGTATTGGGATGAAATGATAACTGATAAACCACCCTTTCTAAATGTACTGCCTAAAAAGGCATGGGTTTTAAAAAAACACTCATGCCTGCGTGTGCTTCATTGGACTGCAAAATGGTCTAGGGAAGTGAAGGCTACCTATAGCTATACTGAGTGAAGTTCCAAAATACAATCCAAAAGGATAAAGAAACAAGCATTGGCATTGTCAATAAATCTCGCTTTTGGGACCTTCTAAGTATTTAGTTATGCAGCACAATATTCATGGTGCAACACCAGCTGTTGCATGGCTAAACACTTAAAAGGTCCCAAAGGCGAGACCTATTGGCTATGCCAATGCTTGTAGTAACTTTTGAACAGTTTGAGCTAGAAACAAAATCATGTTTGCCAAAATCTGCAGCTGAACCAAATTATGGAATATGTGGTGAATGCAGAAAATATATAACTATGCGAAAATCGCTGCAGCCACACAATTGCATAATTCCAGTGGCCCTGGTTATATGAGAGAAAGATAAGCAGTGACAGGAGGGAATGGAATTTGAGGAGGGTAGTGACAGGAGGGAGAAGTAATATGTGAAAACCTTACTACGCCCAGTGTGAAGCTCTCTGAGAAGGAGAGGGAAACAGCAAAACGCAAGACAACAGGCAAGAGCGATAGAAGGAGAGGACAACGATTGAGTGAGCTCAGTGTGAACAGATTTTTAAATGCTGGTGTCCCTTTCTGTTAGATAGGATGGAAACACAAAAAAAGCAAATCTGAATTTTCATATTTAGAGTACAGTTTCAAAATCAAACAAATAGTGCACTTACTAGAAACAGCAGTAAAAGCATAAGAGATTCGAAAAACTGTTTCTTCGCAATGACTGTTGCTTCATTACAGAAACTGACGTCCGGTGAAAGTGCAGAAATACAGTGTAGGTTCGTCATGGGATTGGGACTGACAGTTGAAAGATGGTTATCGTCAAGATATTCAGGAGTGCAAAGGTTCGTAGTGAGCCTGTTATTTGAATGGAATTCATAGGATGAGTTCTATAGGGACAGAGATCGCAGGGGTGGAGGAAGATGGAGAAGGTTTCATGTAAATAGATTAACAATGGAGACAATGTTTTCAGACCACTGTAATCTGACGATTTAGCTAGATTTTTTTTATTGGTAATCAAGACCATAGCAACCAGGATGCTTTTGGTTATTTCTTAAAGGCCTATGACCAGAGCTCTGCGCCCTGGGTGGCATGGAATCCATCACATCCATTACATCGGGGGCACTCTGTGTGTATCACCATAATGATAGGTACAGAGAGTACTTTGGAGGAGGGACTCGTCATTATAATGGTGGCTATAAAGTGGCAATGTTTTGGGAGGAAAAGATAGAAAACAGAAGCGCTTAGCTCGTGACAGATAATTAGAGGATAGAAACAGACTAAAAGGGCACCATAAAGGAACCAACAGATTGAAAATAAAGCTGTGAGTGGGGATCTAAGCAAAAGAAGGCGTGAGGGGAATGGGTGAACAACTGTAATTTTACATAGTGTTTAGAAATTATGAAAACGAATGGTGAGGGAGAGGCGGAAAGAATAAGAAGTCTCTTACCTGAAACCGGTCCCCCGTCGGCTGCCTCTCAACGCCCGGAGCTCAAAATAGGAAGAGGACATTGTAAGAAAAGGAAGAAACAAACAAAGGACTACAGAAGGAAGCTCAGGGGAAAAAACGGAAGATGGGGACACAAACATTACAAAAAAAGGATTTTGGTTTTGAATAAAACGAGTGAAAAGGCAGATGAGAGTGATTGACCAAGGAGTCAAAGGAAACTCACTCGAAGTCAGAACTTCTCTGAGGTGGGGAAACAAGCACGCAAGTGTGAAAAGAAGCCCGGGAACTATGTGCGAACGTGCAGTTGGGATGAGAGAGTCCCGGGACTCTTGCAGAAACATCAATGAAGCTGACGAGGAGGGAGTGGGAGAAGGGAGGGTGGAGGGGGAAGAGAATTCGCGCATGGTCGAAAGTGAAAGCAATGAAGCTGACGAGGAGGAAATGGGAGAAGGGAGGGGGAGGAGTATTCACGCGCGCTGTAAGGCTTAATGAGCCATTACAGAAAGCCAGATGGCAGCTGTGCACGTCGCATGCGCTTTTGTGTGTAACAGCAAGCTGGTGGCCGGAAAAAGCCTCTGGGTAGCACTTTTAAAACCCAGTTACTAAATGTTTTGCCAGACAGCGCATGCGCTGGCTCAGACATGACCTAATAAAGAGAATGATTGTGTTTAGATTAATTGAGAATGGTGTTTCCCAATCTGCCCATCCTGCAATGGGATGGTTAGGCTAGCAAACCCACTGCAAGACAGCCCTGTATTTTTTTCCTTTTCTGATAGCTGCAACATGGGTTAGTCACACTCTAAAATTGACCAAAGGGCATAACAACTCTAGTGCTATCTCCTGCTGTGCATGTCAAAAGGCCATGTTTAGGAGTCAGATGTAGCATATCATAAAAAAAACAGAAAGTAAATGAAAAACTTTGCTGCGGGTACCTTATGGTTACTTCTGCGCATAACACATTACCATAACATTTTAAAACAATACATAAATTCACCTGAAAACATAGAGTGAAGTTATGGTTAGGAAACAAGACTGAAATACCCCTGCAATTGACAGTTTTGGTTAGGGCAGAAACTATAAATTGTGTCCTTGCCCTTGTCCACCAGATGGCATGCTCATGAGGTCTAACATGATTTGACATATACCAATGCAAATGTAATCGAGGATATCAGTGTTGACAATACAAATCATCTTACTGTTCACATTAGAAGTGACATCACTATAGATAAGGTATCCTTTCTTTGTTCATGTATGGATTGTTGATGTTGTGTTGTTAAATGTTGTTATTTATTCCTAAATTTATTTTGTGATCAGTGAGCAGTTGTTTTGACTGTTCAAGTTGTGATTGTTTCTTGCAGCGGGCATAAGTTAAGGATTGTGTAACTACCTAAATATTTTCACTGAAATTATGGTCATGATTGCAAGCAGACAGCATTTTAGGTCTCTTCTTTTTCCTTAGATATCACACTAGAGACTTTTACAGCTCTTTAGTTTTCTTAATTACAACTATTATTGCCACAAATGAATGTTGCACAGGAAATTGGGCCAACGCGTGTTTCACGCCTGATACTGTCGCTTCAGGACCAAGGAAAAATTAAATGCTAATGTACACAAAGAATACCTAGCTTTTTGTCCCAATGGGCATTTAGTCAGTCAAAACAAGACCAAAACGTCAATATGCAACAAAATAATCAATCTAAAAACTGATCAATCTCTTGGTCAAAGAATTGTTAAATGAGTTTTGAGTAAGTACGCTGGTCACCATTGAAAGTATTCCAGACGGTTATCATACACAAATTAACTTGAGTGTAATATATTACATTCTGTAATCAAAGTCTTCCAATTTATGAGTCTTCAATAGAATGATGATTTTTTTAGACAGGCATCCTCGGGCATTATATATATATATATATATATATATATAGACTCCCTCCTGCTTCCTTGTGCATTGGAAAGAGAGTCACGGACCCGAACTTCGTGGCAGAAACAGTTTATTTTTTCATAAGCCGTATGACGCGTTTCGGGTAGTGGAATGCCCTTGATCACATGTATATATATATAAAAATAAAATTTGTCTCCACTTGTAACTGTTTGACTGAAACCTAATTTTATTTAATAGTCTCCTTTGATAATCCAGAATATAGAACTGTAATTTTTCTCTCAGAACTTTCCATAGCCATGAAGTTAACTTCAGTTTTTTTCAACTGTTTCTATAGGTGCATTTGTTGTGTGTTGGACTCCCGGGATGGTTGTTCTGCTGCTTGACGGTTTGAATTGCACTCAGTGCGGTGTGCAGCAAGTGAAGAGATGGTTTCTCCTACTGGCTTTGATGAACTCCGTCATGAATCCCATCATTTATTCATACAGAGATGAAGAGATGTGGAGGACGATGAAAAGGATGATCTGCTGTAGATTTTATGAAGTTTTAGAACGTCGATCTTCAAGGCTACCTTCAGCCATGACGAGTACTCGAAGCAATGCCAGTACCACTAGTCATTATTTCGAAGATAATACAACTCAAGCGATGGTCAATGAGAAAGTGCACATATGACAATTCTTAAAAGAGCCTTTTCCCTCAGGCAGCAAACCATCCATATTGTAAATAAGAACTGACTTTTCTGACCAATGCAGGAAACTAAATAGTTTTGAACTAAAACTAGTTAATCTACTGTATATTGGTAAGCCAACACACTCATATAGTAGCATACATTTTTGTGTTTAAGTGTTTATTATTTATTCGATTAGCCTAGTTAAAAAATAGCTTACTGGTCACTAGTTCTAAACATGTTAGACATTAATTCTACTGAAAATACGCCTACTCCTAGAGTAAGTTACTACAATGTTTGTGCACTGTGGTTATTCATTTCTCAGGTTAATATGTACATTTTAAATATTTGCTTAATTGGTGTTCAGTTTCCAATAAATGTGTATGTCAGATATATTTCCAAGTATATGCTACACTTTCAGGCATAAAAGTGATAGAAAGGTCATCTAAGAGTTGGAAAGAAACTCATTGCGATGTCATTCTGTGATCAACACTTTAGCAGAAAAGCAACAAACCAAATAAATATGGGTACAGACTTGAACTGTAGCACCTGTCAACATGCCCCTGAAGCATGTACTTTATTATCTGACTGTGTATACATAAGCACTGGCCTGGGTAACAATTGGAATTTTATTGCAATAGGTTGTGAAAGTAGCATGATTTTGAACAGTTATATTGATTTAAAAACACCAGAAGAGTACTCCTTTTCTGATGTATCATTCTAGCACCTACAGCCAAATGTTGCACCATGACAGGTTCCATATAAAAGTAAATATTTACTATTTAGCTGTAGCATGTCTCAACTACTTATAGTTACTGCCTAACCACTGACGCTATTTGAATATTTTACAGAATGCTTCAAAGCACCCACTGCACAATATAGTTTTCTCAAGGAATGGTGATATAGTTTGGTACTTCGTCTACACAGGTGTGTTAATAGGGAGTATACGAGCAGCAGTACTCCTTCTTTTGTTGGCAGATTTTTGTTCGTTTGGAGGGGTCTTGCAGGGCACCTGCAAACCAAGCAGGCTCCCAACCTACAACCGTGCTTCACCAGGATAGGAACGGTTTTAATTAGGCACAGAGGAACTGGTGGAGACTTTTATCCTGCTGAACTCATCCTGATATGGAAATAAGCGATTTTATTCTGTGCACTATGTGACCCAACCCCAACATTAATAAGCAAAGAGCTTGCTGTGAACTCCAGAAATCTCGTCAGTCTTGCATGTCCTTAGAGACTCTCCTTAGCAATTGGCTGTTACCCATTGCTGCAGGAGGGCTACTTGCATCTCAAAACTCGAGTGTAATCATCATATGAGCCTATCCATCGGCATATGCACCTTTGTTAGTTGACAGGGACAGTGGGTAATGAGGCATCATTTACATTAATTTCCATGTACAGTGAAGACCAATTGAGACTTCACAGAAGACGACAAAGAGGTGAGGAATTAGTTAAAATGATTAACAAGCCAATTTAATCCAAAATGTTTAATTCATTAGTTTTCAAGTTTTAGTCATTCTTATTACAGCTTTTAATTCACTAAAAGTTGATATTACAAAACAAGGTAAGATAGGACATTAGTAAGAATTACAAACAGTATGCAAAATATGCAACAGGTGTGTTCCATAAAGGGATTGCTTAATCTAAATGAAAGCATGATAAGTCGACTTGGGCATTTAGGCAATAAGGTAAGGTGTCAGCTTCAGAAAACCAAATGAAGGTTTCCGATTAGAGAATTGGAAGGTTCAGGCATGAAGCCTTTACATTTAATTAGTGGAAATTGCAAAGTTGATAAAGATCTTCTCAGGTCAAAGTCAGCAAGCATCACTGGGGTCTCCTTCTCCTCTCCTAACTATTCTAAGGAACACACACTATCATAATTCAACAAAACTCTAGTTGCAACGTTTCAGATTGTTCCCACTTTCAGGAACCAATCATTCTGTTCCAAAAACTGGGGCTGGTAAACTCCCTCAATTCCCATGTGTTCCCAATTGTTCATACATGGCTATGTCCTTGAGTTGTTACACTGTACAGAATCTCTGGTACAGACAGGTCTTCCCATGGGTTGCACTATTTTGTCCTCCTTCCAGTGAGAAACTCACTATCAGTCATCTAATACAAAACAAGTGCCTATTTGCTAGATAATAGAAGGCTTCTAGAAAATTACAGCATCTGCACCAGGGAAAGAAAAACATCTCTGTGCCAAACAACCATGAAAATATCTGAGCAGGCCTCTTGCCCTTAAACTTGTAATGTCGACATTCAAAATAATATTAATATTAGTCTAAGTTAATTCATTACAACATGTTAACTCGAGTGGTTTCTTGTAATAGCTAACTGTGGCTACCTACTACAAATTATAAGTTACATAGGCACATGTGTTTTAACATTGAAAATCACACTTTGCTAATAAATGCTGTTAAATTTAGCAAAAGCAAAATCACACTCCGTCATCATAGAGCTTTGATTCAAAATGATGGTGGTACTACCACCTTAGATAGTTGTAAATAATTGACTGTCGCTGGAACTTCGAGGGAAAGTGCTGCTTTCGGTTCGAAATGTAACAGCATTTGTTGGTATCTCTATAGTAATTAAAGAGCATAACAGAATGCAGAAAAATTACATAACACAAAATAAAACAAGACAACAAAAATGTAGTGCACAACACAACAAAAAAGAACTGATCACAAGTATCATACAACACGACAATATGCTGTATAAAACTCAACACGAGAAAATAACACAGTACCAGCACTACAAAATACAACAAAGCAAATATGCACACATATTTGTGTCACATTGCAACCTGCATGTTTGCTTTTATAATCTGGTTATAAAAGGTATTTGCACCAAGCACTGTCTTGTTTACTAGCATAGGCATGCAATAGCTACTGCGTAAACTTATTTTTGAATCGGTCTTTTATACTTTATACATTTTTGAACATGTCACATTCATCAACAAAAATTTGAAGGTGATTTCTTGCAGTCCTAGAAACTATAAAAATGGGATCACTGACAGAATATCGAGGAGCAAAATATCGACCTGCCAAAATATTGTAGAGAAAATATAGAATGCCAGAATATCGAATTCCTATCTTCAAACAGGTAAGTACAAAAATATCGACTCCATAATATCGTTGTAAAAAATGTAGACAGTCAAAATATCGATTTTTTTAAATATCTTAAAAGTAATTTAAAATTAATATAATAATACATATAATTAATTTAAACATACTTAAAATACTTAAATAATTGTAAAATTAATAAATAATTAATGTAACTTAAAGAAATTAATAATTTTAATACACACTTATATATATATATATATATATATATATATATACATAATATTAACAAAACATATACAATATTTTCAACATAGGATAGCGAGAGGGTTACATTTACTATTACCACTCCAGTGAGTGCAACAGTAGAGAAAGCATTGGATAGCGTAGAGGTAAAAATTACTATTCCCAATCCAGAGAGTTCAACAGTAGGGTAGCATTGGATAGCGTTGGGGTAAAAATTACTATTCCCACTCCAGTGAGTGCAACAGTAGGGAAAGCGTTGGATAGCGGGAGATTAAAAATTACTATTCGGACTCCAGTGAGTGCAACAGTAGGGAAAGCATTGGATAGCGTAGGGGTAAAAATTACTATTCCCACTCCAGACAGTGCAACAGTAGGGAAAGCAAAGCGTTGGATAGCGTAGGCATAAAATTTACTATTCCCACTCCAGTGAGTGCAACAGTGGGGAAAGCATTGGATAGCGGGAGGGTAAACATTACTATTCCAACTCCAGAGAGTGCAACAGTAGGGAAAGCATTGGATAGCGTAGAGGTAAAAATTACTATTCCAACTCCAGAGAGTGCAACAGTAGGGAAAGCGTTGGATAGAGTAGGGGTAAAAATTACTATTCCCAATCCAGAGAGTGCAACGGTAGGGAAAGCGTTGGATAGCATAGGGGTAAAAGTTACTATTCCCACTCTAGTGAGTGCAACAGTAGGGAAAGCGTTGGTTAGCGGGAGGGTAAAAATTACTATTCCCACTCCAATGAGTGCAACAGTAGGGAAAGCATTGGATAGCGGGAGAGTAAAAATTACTATTCCCACTCCAGAGAGTGCAACAGTAGGGAAAGCGTTGGATAGCGTAGGGGTGAACATTACTATTCCCACTCCAGAGAGTGCAACAGTAGGGAAAGCGTTGGATAGCGTAGGGGTAAAAATTACTATTCCCACTCCATTGAGTGCAATAGTAGGGAAAGCGTTGGATAGAGGGAGGGTAAAAATTACTATTCCCACTCCAGAGAGTGCAACAGTAGGGAAAGTGTTGGATAGCGTAGAGGTACAAATTACTATTCCCACTCCAGAAAGTGCAACAGTAGGGAAAGCGTTGGATAGCGTACGGGTAAAAATGACTATTCCCACTCCAGTGAGTGCAACAGTAGGGAAAGTAAATACTTCATATATGAATTAAATTAAATTAAATATTAATACCAATTACAAATAATATAAAATAATTAACAATTTTATATAATATAATAATTAATCAATTAAAAATACAAATGAAATTTAATTATTAAAAAAAATTACCTACAAATACAAATTATTTACCAATGAACACTAAATTAATTAAGAATTAATAAAAAAATCAATTTTACAACAAAAATAAGCAATAAATACATTTAAAAATGTAATTATTTATAATTCAATTACTTCCCACACTATTACCCTATAAACGCACAACCCACTACTGAAAAGTAATTAATAACATTAACATAATGGACAATTAATCAATTACTTAAAACTATTGACCAATTATATTTTAATTAATTACCATTTAATAATTATTTAACAATTAAATCAAAGTAAATACCAATAAATAAATTAACATATTTAATTCATTATATTTAAATTACTTCCCATCCTATACCCCTGTAAACCCACAGCCCACTGCAGAAAATACATTAATTGAATTAACATAATTATCAATTCATCAATTAATTACAATTATTTACCAATTATATTTTAATTAATTACCAATTAATAATTAATTACCAATTAATTCAACATAAATACCAATAAATAAATTAACATATTTAATTAATTATATTTAAATTACTTCCCACCCTATTCCCCTATAAACCCACAACCTGCTACAGAATTATATTACGCAAAAATTGAATACAATTAAATTAATGAATTAATTAAAATGAATTATAAAATAAATATACACTTTTCACACATATAGTAACATAAAAACACTTAAAAAATAATATTAACTTACTTACCTCAAATTCGATATTTGTGTTGTCTATATTCTGTCATTTCGATGTTTTGTCCATTCTATATTTTGAATTCGATATTAATGCTATTCTATTCGATATTTTGCTATTCTATTTGATATTTTTGTAGTCTATATTCTGTCCACTCGATATTGTGTCCATTCTATATTTTTAACTCGATATTTTGGCCAATCGATATTTTGTATTCGATATTATGACTGTATACCATTCATCCAAAACAAACTTCAGGGTGATTTCTTGCAGTCCTTGAAACTAAAATAACCAACCTCTGAAGCTCTGATATCTCGAGCTGTGCTGCGCCCTTTTTTTTTTTTAGAGTTTTATATAGCGCGAACTAGACCAGAGACATCGGGTATCAGAGCGCTTGAGATGAGCTACAGTTTTGTTACGGATGAACTCATTAATTTTTTTGTTAGGCACGGGGAGATTAAGTGATTTGTCCAGAATCACAGGATGTTGAGTGTCATTGCCGAGACTCGAACTCAGTCCCCAGGTCCGAGGTCGGCCGCTCTAGCTGCAAGGCTATATCCTCTCCCCCTTTCAGAATTTTTTATGCAAAATTCATCAATTTTTGAAAGACCAGCATTGAACAAACACCAAGGGGCCCATTAGGATCACGGGTGGATCGCCACCGCCCGTATAGCGGTGGCGATCCGCCCGTGATCCTACCCGTCACCCTACCACTGTGGCGGGCGCATCCTAATTGTCCCCAAGGGACCCCCGCCTTATGGCTGGCGGTCCCGTTTACCGATAGGGTGGCGGACGGACAAAGTCCGCCCGTCATCCTAATAGGGCCCCTAGTTCCTCCCCATGTAAGTCAGAATGATCTTCAGTAGATCATTCTTTCCATTACAGTTAATTGGAGATCACCGAAGATCTAATGAGCCTAGTCAAAGCAAGTAAATGTTTGTGATCGGTTCTAGATTACTGTCTAAAAGTTATTAATAGCCACTTACTAATTGTTTCAACTATGCAAGTCCTTCATTAATTCATCATTGCAATTGGGTGTTGTACGTAACAATTTAAAGATGTCTTTTAGTGGAAAGACAGTTCTCTGGATTATTCTGACTTTTCAATTTGGGAAGATCTCATATCCACAGCAGTTGTGGAAATAACATTTATGACTCAATTACCTTCAATAATTCAAAACAATACATTTTTCAATATGGTTGGAGCAGGTCTTAGTCCTTCAAGAGGCACAGAATTAGCTGTGGTACAGTCCTTGATGACTTGATAGTGTAAGTCAGCCAGGGAAGAAACATCTCATTATTCCTTCTTGACTTGTCTGCTATGTTTGACACATTGGATCATACCACCTCATCGATGTCTAGACCCTGATTCAGTAGTGAGTTGGTGTTAATCCCTTCTGCCTGCCAAAATAACTCCAGATTCACTTTCCCCTTCAGATCAAAATTGAAGACACTTATAAGTGGAGGCACAGATTATTTGTAATGTATATGTGCATCCTCTTTTTAAGGTAGTTAAAATATTTCAACATACAGTTACACTGATGATACCTAGTTATTAGCTTAACACCTTCATAGGCAAACATCTCAGGTATACATTTCCACTGTGTGCAAGCTACTAATGTTTAGAAGAGCAAGACTCCTTTAGGAGTTTTTGGCACTCTCTGTGATGAACCATCAGTCCACCCGCTCTGTCTGGTGGACTGTCAGTTTTACGACGGTGGTGCCCCTTATGGCTCCACCATCTGAAAGCTTACTCTGAAAGTCCCTACACAGCAGTGTCCTTTGCATTAGAGTAAGGTCATCAGACTGCCTACCCTATTTACAGTGGAAAGTCTGGTGTCCTTTTTTCCCATTCTTCACCACTAGGTATAACCTGGCAGTCAAGAACAGAAAAAAATTGTGACTCACAACTCCCAGTGTGTGGGCACCTGATTTTTTTATTTTTCAGAAACTAGCTCCAACTTTCAGTGCCTTCACAGGAACCACCATGGCTGCCACTTGTGTGAACTCACAGAGTACACCACCAGACCTATGGTGAACTAAAAATATGTCAGAGTGGTAAACAAAATGTCCTCCAACACCCTTAGAGACATTCAGTGAAAACCGCCCAGGGCTAAATCAGAACCTCATTCTTTTAAAGATTGAAGTTGTTGTGGTAAGTTCACGCAAAGCCATTTGACAACTATTTTATTGATTAAGGACCTTAGATTGCACCATCCTCCTCATTCTGTCAGGTTCCCTCACTTATCAGAGCCTCTTTGTGATTCCTCATGTGGTGGCAGTAATGAAACAAAGGCTTCTGCGTTAACATTTCTGTACAACTTTTTTCATTTCCAGCCTGTTATCATTTTCCCTCATACAGCCCTTATAGTTAGACGGACTGCCTAATATCAGAGGTGAAAATACATGTATTATTCACTAAACAACACACTGGGTCTTGATATGCTATATTGAATGTTGGATACCCAAGCTTCAGACTTTCTGTGATAGTTTGGCCAAGCAGACAAAATCGAACTCAAATGAAGTGGTGTGAAGGTTGAGACTGGATACAGTTTATTAGTCATCACAATAGCAATATGTTCTTTGATTTATAGAAAGCAACAGATCAAAAAAAATACATAGCTACATATACAGTAAAATAGGGATCCAAACAGGGCAAATCAAATAAATCGATAAAGCTATCATACAGGAACACACAGTTTCAACACAAGGTACCCACAAAGTGTACTGTGTAACGTAAAACTGCTTGCGATTGCTGTGGTGTCAATAACGGGTATGAAAATCCTCAAATAGCTCTGGCTGAATGTCCCTTGTACAGCCCAGCAAACTGTTAACATGAGCTGTGCAGAGCTGCTTGTGAAGAGGAACCATTTGTTTATGCATTGCAACATTTCAATAGCACTTACGGCCACCTAGTGGGCCAATCAAATGCTTGCCTACATGGTATCATACTACACCGTGTAGGGTGTGTGGTTAGAAAAATGGTGTCTTTGTTTTGAACATATGTGGCATGTGTTTCCATGTCATACGTGAGGACCACCAATGAGCAGATGTTATGATGTGATGTGACACTGCATGCAGCAGGGTTGTGGATTTTGAAGTGTGAGCGACTGATGCATAGTTTTATATTTTCCAGTATGCTGGTAGCTTTGAACAGCTCTGCAGACCCTTTATGATATTAATTATGGAAAAGTTTGCTTAGCTGTTTACTGCACAGGGTTGTCCAATCTGAGATTTTGTGTGGTTGTTGTCCGGAACTGACATGGTTGGAGGGAAAGCTAACTAGAGAGATATGTTGGAATCAGTGCTTAATTTGTGTTTTCTGGATTTGCATTCATGGTTGACATGGAGTAGTGAGACCCTGTTATTTTACTAGAGGCAGTGCTTAATTTGTGCCGGTGCTTTCCGGTGCTTAGCACCGGCACTTAATTATCAGGGCCGGGTCTATGCATCTGCTGCGCACGTGCGTCACACATAGATGAGCCCAAGAAACACCGCATTATATCTTTGTACTAAGTTTCTAAGGTGATATTCTACTCCCTTGCTACCTCTACTCTAGTAAAAGAACAGGATCTCACTACTCCATGTCAACCATGAATGCAACACTTTCGTCAATAAAGAATCACGTATTCATGCAGGGTCCTACATTTAGGACAATTCTTCGTACCCCAGTGTGTAGGTAACCGACCCTCCGCCTTTGTGCTCTCCCAGTACCTTTATAAACACTTCTATCCAACCCTCAGAAGGAATGTAGAGGAGCAGACACTGTACGTATTGCACAGAGTAAAACTACTTCTTCTTGCTCTGCCCCATGTTTATCCATTGTTGGTTTGTACAGTGGCAGTAAAACATCAGAATGTCACTCCCAATATCCTTTATCTCTCGCAGTCTCTCTGCTTTTTGAAAAATGTGTTAAGTTCTTTTTAATTTTCAAGGTGACTTTGATAGCAGTACCGTTTGCATAGAAGAAAGACCTTCTGCCTTCTTCAGTCTTCAACTGTCTTTCTTCCAGTGGCTACATCAGATCATGTCCTATGACAATGAAGCAAGGTAGAGAAGCATGAAGATGCAGATGCAAATAAGAAGAAAATTCACCCTGGAAGTTCTTGTTTACCCATTAAGCATAGCGGGTTTGTCTGCTATTTCTTCATCTGGCATCACTACTGATGGCTTGGCTGACTGCAGTTGCGGAAGTTCAAGCGGGGCCTGCGACTCTATAGTCATTGGTATAGGTGAGTTTGGCAGCCTGGGTCTAGGTTTGGCGATAAGTAATACTAAAGTGCTACTCAGAGGATTCAGGTAAGATAGTATTGAGAAATTAATAACTGAATGCAGCAGATTCTGAGTTGGCTAGCTCTTGAATCCACTTCAAGCCCTGTCCACATAATAAGGTGTTCCTTGATAACTGAAAGAATTGTGTGATCCGTTCTCTTTCTATTGATAGGTCTGGTTACTTTTTATCACCTTATTCACACCTTTGTCTACCTAGTAATGGGTATTGTAAATTTCTCTTGTATTGTTAGTTTGCTCACTAGACCTCTAGATTCAAGCTAGCCTGGCTGATGAAGGGAGATGCCTTGAAACCGGTCCCAGGATGCTTGTTTCCGGTCCAGGGAGGACCTGGCTTGGCAGTTCGGGCTGGACTATTCCCAAAAGGAACAGGGTCAAGTCTGATTTGCATATGGTTGGGTTCAAACTGGGGTGGTGTGGTGAGCAAAAGAATGATGGATTAAATCCAGATCTTTGTGACTGGGGGTGAATGTTTGCATTGTCCAGCATTCCGTCCATCAATTGTTTCTTATGCATATGGAGTGAGTTGAGCCTGTGTGGCTACAAAGTCAGAAATGTGCCTGTGTGAGTAACGTGATTACAGTGTTAGTTGTGCCTGGGTGGGTGGTGAACCTGTTTCAGTGCAATGTGAGTCGTGTACCTGTTTGAGTGAAGAGTGAGCCTGTGTGAGTGTAGCGGGTGTGATGTGATTGTGCTAGTGTAGGTTAAGTGGTCAGTGTGACAGTGGCAGCTCCTCCGCTAAGGTGAAGGAGCGCTCCCCCACTGCTTTGCAGCAGTGAAAGAAAGGAAAAATAAAATGATAACAACTTGATATTATTTTACATGTTCCTGCTGCAGTAGCATGGGGCGGGATGAGGCTTCTTTGCTCACAGAGCAGGGCAGGGGAGGAGTCATGGGCTTTGGCCGGCCGTTTGAGGCCGGCCAGTCATGCGCACTTATCATGTTCTCCACCCAGGCTGCATTATAGCCTGGGTGGAGAACATGCCTAGGCCCTCAGCCCCTGTCTGAGCATCAAACTACGGTGCTCAGACCAATAACAATGCTGCAGCGGAGCCTGCCTGCTTCCTGTTCAGCTGAAGCAGAGGAGAGAGGACATGGGAGAGAACTGCAAGGAGGTAAGTGTCTTTTTCATTTTTAACCCCCTTGTCCCTGCCTCGCCACCCCAGATCCATGCTGGCCGCCACTTCTGTCTGAGTTCAAGGTGAGTGGTGTGCAGGGCCTGACTGGTAACCCAAAGCATCCCTGGCAATTTTATCCAACTGGCCCTCGGGCGGGGGAGTGTGCAAGGTCCCTGCAAATGTGAGGCACAGCTGCTTTTGTTACTAGGGCTGGTATTGCAGCACCGCTGCAAAACTGACCCCCAGTAACATTACCTGCCCCCATTGTTGCAAAAACAGCCCCACTCTTCCAGCCTCACTGGGACCGGCCCTAGGAGCGTGAACATGTGAATCCAGGAGGAGCGGTGTGAGTACATTTTTAGCATTTTGCCATTGTGAGTTGCATGCAAGATGAGAGGTATGCCTTTGTGTGAACGGTGACGCACATTAAAGTACATTGATGCAAGCTAAATTGTCATTTAAAATGCTTTTTAACTGCGATCTTTACCCTCAACCTCAAGGTGATTAAGGACTCTCTAACCTGGCTGTGTACACGATTTTGAATCTTGTACACCTTAAAGCCTCAGTGTGTGATAATTCATTACCTCCTCATCTTGTCCTTCTCGTTCCACTCTTAACCATGTTAGGGTCAATTTCCACCCGCGTGCTATTGGAAACATCAGTAAAGTTTATCAACTTTGAATTTCTTAAAGATCCTTAGTCCTTTTTTTATTCAATCTACTTTCCCAACAAATGCCCTGTTTTGTCCTGTCTCCATCTGGATATGGGTGTTTCTGTGATTCTGTGGGCCCTATAATTTAAGCATTGCTTGGGTGGATTCAGTACTGTTTTTCATATTCAATTGGAAATAGCTTGCAGCCATGCTGAGGTAGGTGTCAGTTACCTGTCACCTTCACTATCAGTGACTCTGCCCTGTGCTGTAGCGGGTGTGGGGTCTTCAATGAACCAGTAATGAAGATAGGTAGTTAAGAAATTAATGCTGGTGGCGGGATGCCTCACCTTCCCTCACCGGTGCTAAGCAAGCATGCTTGTAAGGATGTAGTGCCTAAGGGCAACCCTAGAGTTCTTAATGGTTTCAATGTGTCTCAAGCCACTGTCCCATAGTTAGGGGTTTACTCAAAGCACGTACTTTTGAAAAGAAAAATCCTCTCTGGTACATTCAATTTTGGGCAATTAAATGGGTTAGCTGTAGCTGGCCCTACTTCGATTTAAGTGCCTGGTATAATCTCTGGTGATGTTTTCATAACAGAGCCCGCCAGGTAGACAGAGAAAAGAAGTGACACTCTTCGAGCTTATTTACAAGCCCCATGCACCACCTGTCCGTCAATTTTTCCTATATTAAAAGTGACGCACCTGCGCGTAAGGGGCTTGTAAACTATCCTTCCTCTTCTCCCGATTACTCGCAAAGAGTGTTAACACTTATGTCCAGTGCGCTATAAGACATTGTGCTGGGCTAGAGGCTGGAACTAATGAGGATGGGGATAAAGTTTAATGCAAGTCCGATAAGGGAAGGTTGCTTCAGGGAGCCCAGTTCAAGCTGGTGGTTCTACACACAAGGGGGCCTCAAGAGACCAGACATTGACAGTGACTCTGATTAGTTCTTTGAAACGTTTGATCCTGCTCAATTTGGACCTTTCTATTTCACAAAGTCATAAGAGCCACTCTAGAGTGTGTATAGAGGGACACTGACAAGTAGGGAAAACTTAGCTTCTTATCTAGAAAATATACTTTAGAGAGGTTTGAATCCGAATTTACACAACTCATTAGGATAAATTCCTCACTAGCAACCATGACTTTAAAATTGGCAACAATATTGCCTGCTGCCACTTCTGGTGAACAAAAGAGTAGGAGGTGCATTAAAAAGGGTTAGTGCTGTATTCAGGTTTACTTTCTGAACATCTACATTCATTGCTTATGAGTCACCGCCCCCCTTAAAAGACTTTCAAGCCATACTTGAAATAGTTCACAGTGCAAAAATCCCATATATCTCTTAGGCATAGGCACTATAGAACTTATAATTTGCTTTTTCTCAGACACTACATTTGATGCACTATATGTGGTTGCTAGTGTCATGTATTACAGCACTTGAACAGCAAAGTCTGAGTAACTCTGTGCTACTTCATAGGGTGTAGTAAAGAGTGACGTTCCGGAGGCTTACAGGGCTTGTAAAATTGCCCCTAGATTTACCTGTAGAGTGCATGGCGAACCGTGGGCATCCCAGCGCTTGCTGAGAGGTAAAGCACCTCTGATTACACTGGTAATCAGCATAGGGCTAGTTCTTAAATAGCCAGGTCTTGAGACGTTTTTAGAAGGACAGCTCATTTTTAGTTGTCCTCGCGGCTAGGGGGAGGGATATCCAAAGTTTTGCAAGACTCAACCTAAAGGACTGGCCTCCACGTCTGGCTTTTCTATTAGGGGAATTGTGGCCAGATGTGCATTGGTGGTTCTTAGTGCCCTTTTGGGGCTGCCGGCGGTGACAAACTGGAGTAATATGGAAGGTCCTTTTAAGTGAAGGACTCTATGTGCAGTTCATAGTTTTGAATTCAATTTTTGGGCAACTGGGAGCTAAAAAAGACGTGCCAGACCTTCTTTGCGAGAAGTGTGTCTGGGGATTCCTAGCAATGTGTGTGCAGCTGCATTTTGTATGACGTATACGTTTCGGATGACTGTCTTGAGTGCACCAAGGAAGAACGAGTTGCCATAGTTCAGGATAGAATCAGTACCTGGACTACCAACCTCCTTGATGTTTGAGGAAGCAGGTGAAGTAGTTTGCGTAACATATGCAGGATTCCAAAACAGCTGGTTAAGAGTTTGGTGACCTGAGTTTCCATCGAAAGGGTTTTGTTCAACAAAACCCCCAACCTTTTCATATCTATCTTGGGGGCTGGGGGTGGACCAAGGAGTTCTGGCCAACCCAGGGCCAGTTGTGGATGGAGATTGCTCCCAAGAATCATAAGTTCAGTGTTGGATCCATTCAGCTCAAGACATGATTTATTCATCCAGCTCGCTACTAACTCCAGACATGGTCCCATAGTGGGGACTGCGGGATTCAGGACTGGGGTGAGCAAAAATACCAGCAAGGTGTTATCCACGTAGGAAACTATAGAGATCTTGAAGGGAGTCACAAGGTCTGCTTGTGGTTATATGCATGGATTAAAAAGCGCAGGACTCAGGGATGACCCCTGCGGGACTCTACAGTTGAGAGAAATTATGTCTGATGAGCAAGATTTGTTGAATGCCTGGAAGGATCTGTCCTTCAGGAAGGAGCTGAGCAGGTCCAGAGCTTTCCCTGACATGTGTGGAACCTTTTAAGGAGAATATTGTGGTTCACTGTCTCAAAGCCAGCACTAAGGTCAGAATTATTATAGCTGTTGTGCCTCCATGGTCTAGTCTCTTTTTGCATCTGCCACTGCCGCTAGGAAGGCTGTTTCAGTACTATGTTTAGACCGAAAACCAGTTTGGGGTGGTGAAGTATCAAACAAGAAGGCCATAAGACGGTCTCGATTTTTCTTTGTATGTCCTTTATTCCATATCAAGCACTATTTCCATAACATCTGAAACAGGCAGCCGACACGTGTTTTGTACGAAAAGACTTTCTCAAGGCTAACGGAATAGTAGACCATTATGTACTTTAGAGTGCGTAGTCCCGATATTAACATCCGAACTACGCACAACTAGACTGTCCTTTGCTGCAGGTTTATCAAGACTTTTTGTGATCGTTTATGGAAGTGTAGTGAGAGAGGATACTTTCGACTCTCCACACTACAGGTGTCGCACCTTCAACGTAGGTGGTACACGTTATAACATGGACAAAGAACTCTAAAGTACATAATGGTCCACTATTTAAACTATTTAAAAGTATGAAATCCATGACCACTACAAATTAATGTTTGCAATGCAATAGGTCTCGCATTTACGCGAGTTTGAGCTATTGGCATTGTAAATGATAATACCTTGTATTTATGCTTTGGTTTATAAAAACATAAATAAAAGGCATTGTCATTTATAATGCCAATAGCTTAAAGTATCGCAAATGCAAGGCCTATTGCATTCCAAATGATTAGTTGTAAAAACGCCTCATGCCGCGTTTTCACTTTAATGGTGGCCACGCCCCTTTCTTTAGATGCGGCTTGTCTAGAGAATGGTGCGCGGCCCCCATTAAAGTGAAAGCGCGGCATGCGATGCTTATTCTACGAAAAAAGCATTTGTTTAAGTTGACAAATGTTTGTTTTCTTGTGAAAGCGCTCCATGCCACGCGTTCAGTTTAATGGTGAGTACGGCTCTTATTTTAGACGCGATTTGTGTAAAGAAAGGTGTGGCCGCCATTATAGTGAAAGTGCGATATGGGGCGCTTTTAATGAAAAAAAACATTTGTTAATCAGCATTGCGTGTGCAGAAGTGCTACACTGTGCAGGGAGCATTTTTGAAAGATAAAGTTCAGCATCCATGATCGGCGCTGCTCTGTCATGAAAACAGGGTGGATTAGGGAGAGCCTGTCATGCCTGCAAAAGCCACTAGATTAAAGACATTAAAGAGACTTGTGATCTCAGACTGTAGATAAAACAGACTGTGTAACAACACAAGTACAAAGTCCAGTCCTCATGGGAGGTTAGAAATGCAGACAAGGCGGTGCTCAGGAGGGACTAATAAGCCGATTAACGAATCAAAAGCAACCATTTAGAAAGGACAGTAACAGGAGCCAATTGGAAAGATGGGCAGAGAGCAGGCGAAGCTTCATGTCCATACCTGAATACAGCATGCCTCACGGAGCAGCGCATGCGTTGGCCAGGCTCGACCCAAAAAGAAATGGATTTATCCTTACTTGTTCTTTCTTTCTTTTGTACTGTTTGGCTGACAGACACCGGGCAGCTTGAGCTCTTGGCTGCTACTGAGTGGCCGGTTTCTTAAGATTTAACATCTAATGCAATATTGTTGGACACCACCAGTGCTTGAATGAGCTCAAAGAGGGTAATACATTCTAAGTTGCTAAAAGCATGTTTGTGCCATCCAGTGCTCTGGGAAAGTCCCCTCCCGTCAGCATGCATACAATGCCCACCTCTATGTCCTCCTCTGTTGGCACCATACTTGACTCTAAGCATCTCTGGTTGTGCAGCAGATGTCACACTTCCGCTGTCACCATCTCTTATTTCAAGGCTGGTTACCCCATCCCTCTGCACTGGCTGCTCCCTTCCATTAGTACCATCTCAGTCACACCTGGTGCCTCCTCGGTAGGCACCATCCCTCGCTCTGCAGTGGGTGGAACTCTGCTGCACCATCATGTGCTCTGAGGTGGACACTCATCCAACCCTGAGCTGGCACCATCCCTGGTTCTGAAGTGGATCCTCAACTCCTGCTGCACCATCCTTCTTACTTCCAGAGTCACCGCCAACACAGCTGGCAGCCCCTCTGGCCCTATGACGGGTGGTACCTCGATCTGCGCCATCCTTGGCTCTGCAGAGGGTGCCCCCTTTCCGGGCCTGTGCCATCCTTGGCCTACTCTATCCATGCCTCTCTGCCTCAACGACACCCTGCTTCCTTTAATCGATGTTCCCACCTCCTTCTTCCTTGGTGGCAAACCCCCTGGCTCTGCGTAGGATGCCACATGGGGCTGCGGCATCCGTGGCTCTGCAATGAAAACCCCCACCCTTTACGGACGGAGCACCCATTGCGCTGCATGATCCGTGGCACTGCAGAGGGTGGGTGCCCTCTGCAGTCTGCATCTTCTCCTACTTCCCTTAATTAGCACAGGAAACAATCCTACCATAGACCACCGGCTGGCAGTGCTCTCAGCCCTGCGGCGATCGCCCCACTGGGCTGGCACACCTCTGCCTCTGCTGGTTCTTGTAAGGATGGCCCACTCGGCTGGCAGGACCAACAGCCCCTTACCGGCCTATTACAGCGGGTGCCCTTCTGGGCTAGCAGCGACATCGGCTCTTGTGCACAGTAGGCCTCTGCCACCCAGCACCCTGCTACTCCTCCCCCCCACACACATACAGCGGAACCTCATCTTGAGCAGACCACCTCTGGCTCTCCCATGGATGGCCTCAACCCCCTGACTCTACAGTCCGCTCAGGGCTGGTAGCACCCCGGCTCTGTGGCGTGCCCCCTTTGTTGAAAGCACCCCTGGCTGCTGCTGCCCTCTCTCCTGCAGAAATCATGTGCACGGCTCTCTTTCAAGGGATTAGCGTCTTGGCTGCTATCAGTTCATTACCAAAGCGACCACTGGTGTGAAAAAATATTGGCAATGCTATAGGTCTCGCATTTGAAGTCGAAACCTATGGCATTACAAACAAGCACCTGCAATTGTCCCTGCTGCATCAAAAGTGAAAGCGGGCATGACCAGCTAAATGTAAGCAAAGCACGTCGTTATGCCTAACATAGGAGAAACTCATTAAGGAAAATAGTACACGTGCTGTGTAACAACCAAGAAAAGGGGCCAGTAACCATGGGAGGTTCCAAATGAAGACAAGGCTGTACTAAGGTGCGACTAACAAGCCTATTAAGGAATCCAAAGGCAGCATATATGAAAGACAATAACACAAGCCGATGAAAAATATGGGCCTCGCGTTCAGTTTAATGGTGACTACGGCGCTTATTTTAGACGCGATTTGTGTAAAGAAAGGTGTGGCCCCCATTATAGTGAAAGTGCTGTGGCCACAGCTTTTCTCCCTTACTCTACTAAATACTAAAGCAGTCTCACAGAGCGATCAGAGCACGCGTGCTGCCGCTAAGCTCGACCTAAAAATGGAAACACTCTCCCCACCCTCGCAATAGCACGCTGCAACGAATTTGCTGCATTCCTTCAGAACAAAAAAGCCGATATGTATCTGTCTCTACAAAAGAACAGAATTTTAAATGCCATAACATTTAGAAGTGTATGCCCAACACATCCCATATTGCCCTGCCTTCCCCCCATTACCAAAGAAGAACTTCCCACTCTTCTCAGCAAGGTCAAATCAGGGTCCCAGGTTGATCCCGCACACCCACACACACTGTCACAAGGAGCTCCAGTCACCTTCTATATTATATACAAACTCCTTAACTTATCCCTGGATCTGCTTGAATAGTGCCATCTAAGTGGAAGCATGCCCTGGCGAAACCCTTGCTAAAAGAAAACAATCTTGACCTGTCATGTCCAGGGAACTGTAGGCCAATCTCCCTGCTCCCAGTCATATTCATATAAACTTTATTCGACAGTTAAGTCATAAAAGCACAAGCATTAACAAACATTCATCAAAATTGAGTACAATCTAAAAACATACATTTTAAAACCTTTTAAATAAATATTTAAGATACAATTAAATTCCTTTGACAACTATCGAATACCTTGTTAAGTTTTTTAAAGATACAGTTATTCTCGTTGTTTTAAAAAACATTACTACCACATTTCAATAATTCATTATGTAAGATAGGGTGTACTTCAAAAACTAGGAATCTACTGCTGCCAGGGAAAACTCATACACCCTTACTAATACATGGGACTACTATCACAGTAGCTACTGGCTAACCAAAAGCAACATTTTCGATCGGATTGACCATGCCCAATTCAAGAACTTCGCCACAGCTATATCTATAGGTGGGGTTAGGTCTGAAAATAAAATTTGCAAGGCCTCATTATATCTTCTGATGCCCATTAATTTACAGATTGGCTTTATCCACTTACAACGTGGTATGGCATATAATGGACAGAAGAACAATATATGGCTTACTGATTCCTACTGGTCAAAAAACCTAAAACATCTGTCATTAATAACGCCCGCCCATTTACAAGTGAATAACCTTGTTGGGAGGGTACCCACCCTGAATTGGAAATACAGTTTGTGATCATAGGGCTTTTCAATAAAATCCCAGTATTTCTCTAGCACGGACCAGTACTTAAATTCAAGAAATCGTCCGGTGAGATGGGTAGAGAGACCTTTAAAACATACCGATGAGAAAAACATTTCCTAATATCTACCCTTCAACATTTTTGGGGAAGGAAAGTCTGCATTTAAAGGATCATCCAATAATTCAGTCATGCCCAATCTCACTAGCAAAGATCTAATCTCATTCAACCATTTGATTTTATGGAAGGAGTCGATTTTAATAATATCCATAAGGCCCTGGGCATAGCGTGAAAGTACCTCTGTGCACCATACTCTACACTAGAATAGTAAAGGGCGAAGCTTGGCCAGAACTTCCACTGATTTTCTACCTAGATCCAATAAGAGTGCTCACAGTGGAGTACTTTGTGGGACACTAGTGACTTTGCGTAGAAACACATTCTCCACCAAGGTCAGGCGCTTTAGGTTTTCAAACCCCCACAATTCGGCTCCATATAGGGCCGAACTCAGTACCTTCATACCATAAATGTCTAGTACAGGACTAATCGGGCTGGTTAAAGAGGTTTTAAATTTAGTTAGAAGAATCTCTGATTGCTGTTGGTGCTTTAAAACAGCCAGATCGAGTTGGCTATTCCAGCGCATATCCTTCTGCAGGGTGACACCCAGATAGATAAAAGCATCAGCCTGCTCCAGGGGAAGTTTATTCATATACATGCTACCTCTAAAGGATTTATGCTCGTTAAAAGACATGAATTTAGTCTTGGCAGTGTTTATTTCTAGACCGCGCAGAAGGCAAAATTCTTCGAACCGTTGCAGGGCCCTCTGGAGGCCGCTCTGTGTTTTAGAGATGATCAAGGTATTGTATGGTTATGTTCCAGTCGCGTGCTAAGATCACTGGTGCAGATCTGGCATCTAGGATTGCTCAATACGGGCAGGCAAAGAAGATGAGCCCACTGTAATAAGATGGTTGTGGATAGAAAGTGTGGCAAAGACAAAGCAAATGTAGGGTTCTCACCAGGAATGGACAAGATGGGCTGGCAGTTTTTGTGAATCAATTTCCTGTAGGGTGCTGTTGTGACAGCTGGTGCATTCAGTTCTGGAATGGTTCTAGACACTGACAGGTTTTGTCCCACCCAGTCATTTTGTAGTTTGGAGGATTCCATGGGAGACTAATGGGTCTCCGGGAAGAGTACAATATATTAATTTTTTTTGACTTCAAATAAGACAGTATTTTCTTATGGCGGACTTAGCTGGTCATGCAGTTGACATTAGGGACCAAATCGATAGAGGTCTAGTCTGCACCATCTTTGGTGAAGAGCTGTTGAAGGTAAGAGGGGTGAGCTGTATCATGGTGGGATCTGCAGCCTGAATTGGTGAGCCCCAGAAGTACTTGAAAAACGGCTAGGCACTCTCAGAGAGATGACTGGCAGCCCCCTTGCAGGCATTTCAAGAGGATCCTGTAGTTGCTATGGGGTGGTGTGTGGTAGAATAGTATAGTACTTTTTCTCCCACGGTTTTAGAGTTGGGTGAGATTTGTCACTCTCTCTAAGAGCGAAGCTCATTCTCCCTTTGCGTCTCCCAATGTCCCATGTTTGTTCTGATGATCCTGTTCCCTTGGCTTGTTCTCGCTGTCAGGAAAATGAACATGACTGTCTGCAGTAGAAAGCTGTGAACAAATTGAGGTCATCTCCATCCCAGCGATTAAGATTGTTTAGATGTATTCCTCAGCTTCTTGGGGGTAGTACCACTGGGTGTAGCAGGCCATAGCAAATACCTTTCTGTTTAAGTGTCGATCGGAGGCCCAAGAACATCTTCCGCATGATATTGGTGGTGTGGGAGAAGTCTGGAGAGAGGGCCACCTGTTTGAAAGTGTGGCCCATGTGACGAGGAAATTGACTTACTACTGTCTTTGAGATCTGTTACCCATTTTTTCAAAAGTAGGAAGTACAAAACCCAGTCTAGGTCCGCTGACTGTCGTTGCTTTAGGGCAGTAAGGCTGTTTGTGGTGTCTCCTAGACAGGTATGGAGGGTGGACACATTAGATTGCAGGGATTTTATATCCACCATCACGTCCAAGGATGAGCGCTCTTGTGACCCCAGAGTGGACTTAATGTGTCTAAGTTCCTTCATAAGAGCTTCAAATGAGGATGTCTCCATATTTGTAGAACAAGGGGATGACCTTGGAGAATGGCTGGCAGCCCTCACCACCTCCAAAAATGTAAGTTTGCGTGTAATCTTCTTCCAATACATTGAGTAAAGTGCACAGACAAGCAATGTTAGAGCGCTCGACCTGTGTCATGCATTAAGGCAAAGAGTAGGGCCATGGAGGATTGTGCAATTCTAAATGATACCAATGGTGACCTTATGCTGTGGAAATAGCACCAAAAAAGGAGCAGGCCTGATTCAAAGATGGCCGCTGTGTGGAGGAGATGGAGTTGTCCAAGATCTGTGCCTGGCCTCAAGATGGCCGCCGTCCTCTGCATCTCTTTCCCAAGCCAATATGGTGAGTTATGAGGCTTGGCCTGCAATGGTCTATTGTAAGGCTGTCAGGCACCAGCACCTCAGGTCTGACAGTCGAGAAGTCCCTATGCACTCCTTTGTGTCATCAGAGGCAGTAGTCACAGCTCACAAAGGCCCCATTCCTGAGGCAAAGATGGCTGTTACATGGGGCATTCAGGGTTTGTCTCCAGTTTGCCTTGGCCCCAGTAGATGGAGAGAGGTCAAAAAGCTGATGTGACTCGCATAGGGCTTCCAAATTCCTCCAGGGTATCACACTCAGGGGAATCTCTGGCCTGCTGGCTGGAAGCTCACGGAGAGTGTGCCATCATTGCTCGGGCCAAGCTACATCCCAGATGGTTGTAGCTTCATCTTCATTGGTTTTCCTTTTAAAAAGTTGGCAAAAAGTTTTTAAGTCCTACTTCTTGCACTATGGTGATAGGAGGTAGTCCATTGAAACACCACCATCCAAGAATCTATGACCTGGGGCGCACCACTTGGGTGATAGGACTCTTTTAAACAGAGGCCAAAAGCAGGGATCAGGCCAGGTCCAAATGGAATTGGTCAGTTGGGTAAGCTGCAAGGAAAGAGGCCCCTGGGAGCTTGCATTCAAACCAGAGATCAACCAACCGACCCTTGGAGGCACTGATGTGGTCTTGCAGTCAAGGCAAGAAGACCCAGCTTCTTTCAGGTTCTTCAGACAACAGGGCATTCCTTCTGGTCCTTCACAGGTCCAGGAGTATTTTGAGCTAAGGTATGTGGGGTCCAGCCAGTTCTGGTTAGTTCCTCCCCTCTCATTGGGTTTGGAGCCAGCCTGAGTACATAGACAAAAGAGAGGTAGAACTAGGTGTTAACTTCATCTGCCAGTGACTAGGAAGACATCCGTTAAAACTCAGGCCATCTTGTCAGGGGAGGATATGCCCTTCCCACACCTAGAGCCCTTTGTCCACTGTCTAGAAGCAACCCACATCTCATGACAGGGGAGCAATCATGGTTCTCGTGACAGCAGGACACAGACTGGGCCTTAAGCAGGAAAATTACAACTTTTAGTTATTTCCAAAACAGTAATATAAAATCCACTTGACCATTAAGTTGGATTTTAAATTACTATTATAGTGAGTTTAGAATTTTTTTCTAGCTATTGCTAAACTGAATTTGGCACTTAATAAATGTAATAGTGTAAACTAGTGTTAACCTAAGGGAGAGCCAGCCTCGCTACAGTGAGAAATGACTTTCAAGCTTTTTCACTCTCTGGACATGTAAAACATTAAGGAACATATTTACAAGGAGATTGAATCACTGATGTGGCACTTTTTTCTATCACAGCGCTGCCGCACTCCTTGCTCCATATTTACAAGGTAGCAAATTCTGCCCAATAAGTCACTTTTTTTAGGCCTGGCCAATTTGTTTCACCTGCGCCACAACAGGGTGCGTCAGGTATGATAATGGCATGCAAGTGATCCAGCGTAAACAGTATAACATTTTTATAATCATTCACAATAACCCTGATATCCAATAAACAGGTCCTCTGCTATAACAAAGCATTCGGTCCCATATAAAATCAATATGGGCTTCTATTGGAATTCTATAACGCATATTAGCAAGCCCATTATCACCGTTTTAGCGGCATGTTCCTGCCACTAAAACTGCGATAATTTTAACAAGGTTCTTGCTAATATGCCCCACAGTTCTTATCAAATACATCATTAACATGCGTAAGAGGAGAGAGAGTGAGAGAGAGAAAAAAGAGATAATTCTTTGCATTTTCAGAATGGTATGTAGTTCTGATTTAATACAAACCTAGATCAATGAGAACTAATGCACAGCGTGCAATCAGTAAGAAATAGCTAACCCTTTGGCCGAAAAGGTATAGCTTAAGCAACATCACCAGACGATTAAGTGCAAAACAATCAGGATAGTCAATCAGGATAGCCAGGAATTTCAAGGAAAGCAGCCAGCCAGAGTAGCACAGAGAATACAACAGCAGGGCTCTCTTATCATAGAAACAGCTACTACGTAGTTCTTTTCTCACTGTAATAATTATACTTCAAAATGTTAAAAGTTTAGCCCCCTAACATAACAAATTCACAACTTCTCATAATGCTATTGGTCAGACATATAAGGTGATCCTCCTTCGAGTCAGTTCATCCGGATTTTTCTAAAAACGCACTTTGTTATACTAATGGCATCATCGCTCTTCGGAAGTAGGAAACACATTGTAGTCTCTTTGTGTCCTTGTGCTCACTTCCACAATGGCTTGCAACATAGGTGACAGAATTGTTCATAGAAAAAGCTATTCTACGCGTAGGAAGATGAAATCCTAGTGATTTACTTCGCGCACAACTAAACAAATGAATCAGCTTATTAGAAAATAATGAAGAACAAGCACAGTGCAAGTGCTACACAGGTGAAACCTAAAATGAGTACCAGGCATTAGCAAACGATCACCTGAATGGAAATGTACAGATTTGCACTTTGGCTCTGACAAATTTTGTGGAAACCGGATACTGTAAAATATTCAAAATATATATGTTCACAAACCGACGCACTTCCTGCCTGCAACACTCGGCCCTCTGCCCTCAACACTCTGCCCTCTGCCCTCAACACTCTGCCCTCTGCCTTCAACAATCTGCCCTCAACACTCTGCCCTCAACACTCTGCACTCAACACTCTGCCCTCTACCCTCAACACTCTGCCCTCTGCCATCAACACTCTGCCCTCTGCCCTCAACACTCTGCCCTCTGCCCTCAACACTCTGCCCTCTACACTCTGCCCTCTACACTCTGCCCTCTGCCCTCAACACTCTGCCCTCAACACTCTGCCCTCTGCCCTCAACACTCTTCCCTCTGCCCTCAACACTCTGCCCTCTGCCCTCAACACTCTGCCCGCAACACTCTGCCCTCTGCCCTCAACAATCTGCCCTCAACACTCTGCCCTCTGCCTTCAACACTCGGCCCTCTGCCCTCAACACTCAGCCCTCTGCCCTCAACACTCTGCCCTCTGCCCTCTGCCCTCAACACTCTGCCCTCAACACACTGCCCTCAACACTCTGCCCTCAACACTCTGCCCTCAACACTCTGCCCGCAACACTCTGTCCTCTGCCCTCAACACTCTGCCCTCTGCCCTCAACACTCTGCCCTCTACACTTTGCCCTCTGCCCTCTGCCCTCTACACTTTGCCCTCTGCCCTCTACACTTTGCCCTCTGCCCTCTGCGCTCAACACTCTGCCCTCTGCCCTCTACACTTTGCCCTCTGCCCTCTACACTTTGCCCTCTGCCCTCAACACTCTGCCCTCTGCCCTCAACTCTGCCCTCTGCCCTCAACACTCTGCCATCTACCCTCAACACTCTGCCCTCAACACTCTGCCCTCTGCCCTCAACACTCTGCCCTCAACTCTCTGCCCTCAACACTCTGCCCTCTGCCTTCAACACTTTGCCCTCTGCCCTCTACACTTTGCCCTCTGCCCTCTACACTTTGCCCTCTGCCCTCAACACTCTGCCCTTTGCCATCTACACTTTGCCCTCTGCCCTCTACACTTTGCCCTCTGCCCTCAACACTCTGCCCTCTACCCTCTACACTTTGCCCTCTGCGCTTTGCCCTGTGCCCTCAACTCTGCCCTCTGCCCTCAACACTCTGCCATCTACCCTCAACACTCTACCCTCAGCACTCTGCCCTCTGCCCTCAACACTCTGCCCTCAACACTCTGCCCTCTGCCCTCAACACTCTGCCCTCAACACTCTGCCCTCTGCCTTTAACACTCTGCCCTCTACCCTCAACACTCTGCCCTCTGCCCTCAACACTTTGCTCTCTGCCCTCTGCCCTCTACACTTTGCCCTCTGCCCTCTACACTTTGCCCTCTGACCTATGCCCTCTACACTTTGCCCTCTGCCCTCAACACTCTGCCCCCTGCCCTCAACACTCTGCCCTCTGCCCTCAACACTCTGCCCTCTGCCCTCTACACTTTGCCCTCTGCCCTCTGCCCTCAACACTCTGCCCTCAACACTCTGCCCTCTGCACTCAACACTCTGCCCTCAACACTCTGCCCTCTGCACTCAACACTCTGCCCTCAACACTCTGCCCTCTGCCCTCAACACTCTGCCCTATGCCCTCAACACTCCGCCCTCTACACTCTGCCCTCTGCCCTCAACACGCTGCCCTCTACCCTCAACACTCTGCCCTCTACACTCTGCCCTCAACACTCTGCCCTCTGCCCTCAACACTCTGCCCTCTGCCCTCAACACTCTGCCCTCTACACTTTGCCCTCTGCCCTCTGCCCTCAACACTCTGCCCTCTGCCCTCTGCCCTCTACACATTGCCCTCTGCCCTCTGCCCTCAACACTCTGCCCTCTGCCCTCAACATTCTGCCCTCTGCCCTCAACACTCTGCCCTCTGCCCTCAACACTCTGCCCTCTGCCCTCAACACTCTGCCCTCTACACTTTGCCCTCTGCCCTCAACACTCTGCCCTCTGCCCTCTGCCCTCTACACATTGCCCTCTGCCCTCAACACTCTGCCCTCTGCCCTCAACACTCTGCCCTCAACATTCTGCGCTCTGCCCTCTACACTTTGCCCTCTGCCCTCAACACTCTGCCCTCTGCCCTCAACACTCTGCCCTCTGCCCTCACCATTCTGCCCTCTACACTTTCCCTCTGCCCTCTACACTTTGCCCTCTGCCCTCTGCCCTCAACACTCTGCCCTCAACACTCTGCCCTCAACACTCCGCCCACACCCCATCATCAGAGCTGTGTGAAAAATATTAGCTGTGAGCCCGTGCCTGAGGTGCATCATCAGAGCTGTGGGAATAATAACTGTCAGCCCCATGCGTGAGGTGCATCATCAGAGCTGTGTGAATAATAACAGCTGTGACCCCCGTGCCCAGGGTGCATCATCAGAGCTGTGTGAATAATAACAGCTGTGAGCCTGTGCCTGAGGTGCATCATCAGAGCTGTGTGAATAATAACTGTGTCAGCCCCGTGCCTGAGGTGCATCACCAGAGCTGTGTGAATAATAACTGCATCAGCCCCGTGACTGGGCTGCATCATCAGAGCTGTGTGAATAATAACAGCTGTAAGCCCGTGCCTGATGTGCATCATCAGAGCTGTGTGAATAATAACAGCTGTGAGCCCCGTGCCTGAGGTGCATCATCAGAGCTGTGTGAATAATAACTGCAGGCAGCCCTGCGCCTGAGGTGCATCATCAGAGCTGTGTGATTAATAACTGCGTCAGCCCCGTGCCAAAGGTGCATCATCAGAGCTGTGTGATTAATAAAAGCTGTGAGCCCGTGCCTGAGGTGCATCATCAGAGCTGTGTGAATACCTGCGTCAGCCCCGTGCCTGAGGTGCATCATCAGAGCTGTGCGAATAATAACTGCGTCAGCCCCGTGCCTGAGGCGCATCATCAGAGCTGTGTGAATAATAACACATTTGAGCCCCGTACCTGAGGTGCATCATCACAGCTGTGTGAATATTAACAGCTGTGAGCCCGTGCCTGAGGTGCATCATCAGAGCTGTGTGAATAATAACTGCAGGCAGCCCTGCCCCTGAGGTGCATCATCAGAGCTGTGTGAATAATAACTGTGTCAGCCCCGTGCCTGAGGTGCATTATCAGAGCTGTGTGAATAATAACAGCTGTGAGCCCGTGCCTGAGGTGCATCATCAGACCTGTGTGAATAATAACTGCTGTGAGCCCGTGCCTGAGGTGCATCATCACAGCTGTGTGAATAATAACAGCTGTGAGCCCCGTGCTTGTGGTGCATCATCACAGCTGTGTGAATAATAACAGCTGTGAGCTGGTGCCTGAGGTGCATCATCAGAGCTGTGTGAATAATAACAGCTGTGAGCCCGTGCCTGAGGTGCATCATCAGAGCTGTGTGAATAATAACTTTGTCAGAGCCCGTGATCCACAGAGTAACTTGCTGGCTGTTTCCATAGCATAAACCATAGCTGCAGATCCACAGACTAACATGCTGTCTGCAGATGCGTAAGAGGAGAGAGAGTGAGAGAGAAAAAAAAGAGATAATTCTTTGCATTTTCAAAATGGTATGTAGTTCTGATTTAATAAGAACCTAGATCAATGAGAACTAATGCACAGCGTGCAATCAGTAAGAAATAGCTAACCCTTTGGCCGAAAAGGTATAGCTTAAGCAACATCACCAGACGATTAAGTGCAAAACAATCAGGATAGTCTCAGCCAGGAATTTCAAGGAAAGCAGCCAGCCAGAGTAGCACAGAGAATACAACAGCAGGGCTCTCTTATCATAGAAACAGCTACTACATAGTTCTTTTCTCACTGTAATAATTATACTTCAAAATGTTAAAAGTTTAGCCCCCTAACATAACAAATTCACAACTTCTCATAATGCTATTGGTCAGACATATAAGGTGATCCTCCTTCGAGTCAGTTCATCCGGATTTTTCTAAAAACGCACTTTGTTATACTAATGGCATCATCGCTCTTCGGAAGTAGGAAACACATTGTAGTCTCTTTGTGTCCTTGTGCTCACTTCCACAATGGCTTGCAACATAGGTGACAGAATTGTTCATAGAAAAAGATATTCTACGCGTAGGAAGATGAAATACTAGTGATTTACTCCGCGCACAACTAAACAAATGAATCAGCTTATTAGAAAATAATGAAGAACAAGCACAGTGCAAGTGCTACACAGGTGAAACCTAAAATGAGTACCAGGCATTAGCAAACGATCACCTGAATGGAAATGTACAGATTTGCACTTTGGCTCTGACAAATTTTGTGGAAACCGGATACTGTAAAATATTCAAAATATATATGTTCACAAACCGAAACACTTCCTGCCTGCAACACTCGGCCCTCTGCCCTCAACACTCTGCCCTCTGCCCTCAACACTCTGCCCTCTGCCCTCAACACTCTGCCCTCAACACCCTGCCCTCAACACTCTGCACTCAACACTCTGCCCTCTACCCTCAACACTCTGCCCTCTGCCATCAACACTCTGCCCTCTGCCCTCAACACTCTGCCCTCTGCCCTCAACACTCTGCCCTCTACACTCTGCCCTCTACACTCTGCCCTCTGCCCTCAACACTCTGCCCTCTGCCCTCAACACTCTTCCCTCTGCCCTCAACACTCTGCCCTCTGCCCTCAACACTCTGCCCGCAACACTCTGCCCTCTGCCCTCAACAATCTGCCCTCAACACTCTGCCCTCTGCCTTCAACACTCGGCCCTCTGCCCTCAACACTCAGCCCTCTGCCCTCAACACTCTGCCCTCTGCCCTCAACACTCTGCCCTCTGCCCTCAACACTCTGCCCTCAACACTCTGCCCGCAACACTCTGTCCTCTGCCCTCAACACTCTGCCCTCTGCCCTCAACACTCTGCCCTCTACACTTTGCCCTCTGCCCTCTGCCCTCTACACTTTTCCCTCTGCCCTCTACACTTTGCCCTCTGCGCTCAACACTCTGCCCTCTGCCCTCTACACTTTGCCCTTTGCCCTCTGCCCTCTACACTTTGCCCTCTGCCCTCAACACTCTGCCCTCAACACTCTGCCCTCTGCCCTCAACTCTGCCCTCTGCCCTCAACACTCTGCCATCTACCCTCAACACTCTGCCCTCAACACTCTGCCCTCTGCCCTCAACACTCTGCCCTCAACTCTCTGCCCTCAACACTCTGCCCTCTGCCTTCAACACTTTGCCCTCTGCCCTCTACACTTTGCCCTCTGCCCTCTACACTTTGCCATCTGCCCTCAACACTCTGCCCTTTGCCATCTACACTTTGCCCTCTACACTTTGCCCTCTGCCCTCAACACTCTGCCCTCTACCCTCTACACTTTGCCCTCTACGCTTTGCCCTGTGCCCTCAACTCTGCCCTCTGCCCTCAACACTCTGCCATCTACCCTCAACACTCTACCCTCAACACTCTGCCCTCTGCCCTCAACACTCTGCCCTCAACACTCTGCCCTCTGCCCTCAACACTCTGCCCTCAACACTCTGCCCTCTGCCTTTAACACTCTGCCCTCTACCCTCAACACTCTGCCCTCTGCCCTCAACACTTTGCTCTCTGCCCTCTGCCCTCTACACTTTGCCCTCTGCCCTCTACACTTTGCCCTCTGCCCTCTGCCCTCTACACTTTGCCCTCTGCCCTCAACACTCTGCACCCTGCCCTCAACACTCTGCCCTCTGCCCTCAACACTCTGCCCTCTGCCCTCTACACTTTGCCCTCTGCCCTCTGCCCTCAACACTCTGCCCTCAACACTCTGCCCTCTGCACTCAACACTCTGCCCTCAACACTCTGCCCTCTGCACTCAACACTCTGCCCTCAACACTCTGCCCTCTGCCCTCAACACTCTGCCCTCTGCCCTCAACACTCTGCCCTCTACACTCTGCCCTCTGCCCTCAACACGCTGCCCTCTACCCTCAACACTCTGCCCTCTACACTCTGCCCTCTGCCCTCAACACTCTGCCCTCTGCCCTCAACACTCTGCCCTCTGCCCTCAACACTCTGCCCTCTACACTTTGCCCTCTGCCCTCAACACTCTGCCCTCTGCCCTCTACACATTGCCCTCTGCCCTCTGCCCTCAACACTCTGCCCTCTGCCCTCAACACTCTGCCCTCAACATTCTGCCCTCTGCCCTCTGCCCTCAACACTCTGCCCTCTGCCCTCAACACTCTGCCCTCAACATTCTGCCCTCTGCCCTCTGCCCTCTGCACTTTCCCTCTGCCCTCTACACTTTGCCCTCTGCCCTCTGCCCTCAACACTCTGCCCTCAACACTCTGCCCTCAACACTCTGCCCTCAACACTCCGCCCACACCCCATCATCAGAGCTGTGTGGAAAATATTAGCTGTGAGCCCGTGCCTGAGGTGCATCATCAGAGCTGTGTGAATAATAACTGTCAGCCCCATGCGTGAGGTGCATCATCAGAGCTGTGTGAATAATAACAGCTGTGACCCCCGTGCCCGGGGTGCATCATCAGAGCTGTGTGAATAATAACAGCTGTGAGCCTGTGCCTGAGGTGCATCATCAGAGCTGTGTGAATAATAACTGTGTCAGCCCCGTGCCTGAGGTGCATCACCAGAGCTGTGTGAATAATAACTGCATCAGCCCCGTGACTGGGCTGCATCATCAGAGCTGTGTGAATAATAACTGCAGGCAGCCCTGCGCCTGAGGTGCATCATCAGAGCTGTGTGATTAATAACTGCGTCAGCCCCGTGCCAAAGGTGCATCATCAGAGCTGTGTGATTAATAAAAGCTGTGAGCCCGTGCCTGAGGTGCATCATCAGAGCTGTGTGAATAACTGCGTCAGCCCCGTGCCTGAGGTGCATCATCAGAGCTGTGTGAATAATAACTGCGTCAGCCCCGTGCCTGAGGCGCATCATCAGAGCTGTGTGAATAATAACAGATTTGAGCCCCGTACCTGAGGTGCATCATCACAGCTGTGTGAATATTAACAGCTGTGAGCCCGTGCCTGAGGTGCATCATCAGAGCTTTGTGAATAATAACTGCAGGCAGCCCTGCCCCTGAGGTGCATCATCAGAGCTGTGTGAATAATAACTGTGTCAGCCCCGTGCCTGAGGTGCATTATCAGAGCTGTGTGAATAATAACAGCTGTGAGCCCGTGCCTGAGGTGCATCATCAGACCTGTGTGAATAATAACTGCTGTTAGCCCGTGCCTGAGGTGCATCATCACAGCTGTGTGAATAATAACAGCTGTGAGCCCCGTGCTTGTGGTTCATCATCACAGCTGTGTGAATAATAACAGCTGTGAGCTGGTGCCTGAGGTGCATCATCAGAGCTGTGTGAATAATAACAGCTTTGAGCCCGTGCCTGAGGTGCATCATCAGAGCTGTGTGAATAATAACTTTGTCAGAGCCCGTGATCCACAGAGTAACTTGCTGGCTGTTTCCATAGCATAAACCATAGCTGCAGATCCACAGACTAACATGCTGTCTGCAGATCCACCGATATGAACCCCCTGTAACCCATCCTGGAGATTAATGTATGCCCTTTCCGGGGCTCTTTAAGCTGCCCCTTGGGGAGCCTGGCTGTTGGTTTTCACACTGCAGTGGTGTTGGGGATTTGCTTTCCTTGTGTGTGTGCTCTGATTGGGACTCGTCCGTGTTCGCTGTGCCCCTTGTGTAATGTTCGCTGCTGTTGATTTGTCTTTGATGGCACCTTAGGTGTTCCTTTGTACCTTCTCTTGTTCTGTTGCCACAAACGTGTGCAGGGGGGAATCCGGCATGGGTGGTTTGTCATTCGTTGCATGTGAGCGGGCGGCGCCCGGTCCTTTGACTGCTCTGCTGCTGAAAGTCTTGCATTTGCTTCCATTGTTTTATGGCCCCTGGGCATTACTCGTGCCCTCGACCGGGTAGAGGCATCTGACCCCTCACGTCAGACCCCTGCGTTCATGGTTTCATGTCTGTAACCCCGAGCTCCGCCTGGGGTCTTCTGCTGTTTGGGGAAGCTGGCGTGGGGTGCCCACACTACCACGGGGTGCATGGGGAATTATAATGTACTAAGGGAGGAGCGTGCGCTTGTCCTCGGGTCACGGGTCTGTAGGGCTATACCTGGGCTGCCCACTCTGAATGGTGACGCGGTGCGGGTGGGTCTGGGCATGGGGGACATGCTCGAGCAGAGATGCTGCTCTCTCGCATTGGTGTTGTGCATGTATTTCCCAGGAATTAATACAAATGAATGCATACATGGAGCCCGTCTCCCCTGCCTCTGAGGGCGGAGGTTTGCAAAGATGAATCTGTGTGCTCAGCGTCTGTGCATTGCTCCGTCAAACAATTTTGATATTTTTTTTCACATTCTGGAACTTCTCCCTTGACTTCTCCTTGCTGCTCGAACTCTACATCACGTGGGTGCTGGTGCAAGAATTGTTCTGACCGTAAAGTACATGTTTTGAACATCAGTACATGTTTTAAACTGTTTGAGGCTTTTGTTGTTTCTGGTGTAAGGTAGGTTTTAATATGTATTCCTTCTCGTGTGTGCACCCAGTACATGACCACTGCTCCGGTTTAATGCCACAAACGCAGTGCCAGTCAGAACCCCGCCCCTACTCCCTCCCACGAGTTTGGGGGAGGGGGCTCGTGCCTTGTAAGATCATGGCAGTGTTTTCCTCCCGCACCGATGTGCGTTTCACTGTTGCCTCACCGCGGATCCCCCCTCCGACTTGGGGTTTCGGGGCGCACTCTCCATTGCTCTACGGTGGCAATGTCAGGCATGCCTCTTCCTATATTTTAAAGAGGTGTCTTTCTCACATCAGTGGCCGCTATCGTGAAGAAGATGCCAGGAGGACCCTTGCAGCGCTGCTTTGCTGCTGGAATGTTAAGGGGGCACAGAGTGAGGGAAAGCACATCTGCCTTTCTCCGAGGTCAAGAACAAATGCCGCGGAGAAAGGCACCGTCATTTTGGGATTCGGGCGTGTTTTTAGGTTTGAGGTGACGGATGACGTCACAGATAGAAAGAACCTAAAAAAACACACCCCGAATCCGAAAGAGACGGGGCTTTATTGGAGTGACTCCTTTCTCCTCCAATGGCTGGCCTCCGTTTAGGAAGCCAGCCAATGGAGGAGAGACGAAAAGAGAGGCGGAATAAAGCAGCCACTCTAAGAATCAAAAATTCTCCTGACCTCCGGTCTTGGCCTACGGCCAAGCATACGGTCCCTCGACCTAAAAAGTACATTCTAAAGGCCTACTTTAGAAAACAAAAATACTTTTGGCCTTCATAGAAAAAACAGGATAACCATTGATTTTCTAAATGATAGAAAACACACCTTCAATAAGAAAAGTAATTACGAGAAAAATATATACTATAATTGATATCTCAGAGAATTCATTATTCTAATTAATTCATGTTCATAACCCCAATGTTTCACTAATCAAGCTTTAATAAAATGTTCTTCTCTTGCCATTGAAAAAAGAATATAACTCTTCACAAGACATTTTCTGTAATCATGTCTATTATTGCTTATCCATTTTTTTCACATATAGACTACTAATCCATATTTTTATATTCAAGTCCCTCTCACATTATCATTTTATCTTCATTGTATAACACTTCATAATTTACATTGCTTCTAAATTACCAAACATGTTATTTTTCTTGCAGAATGTCACATTGTATACTGCATTTTCAAATATTCCCATGTTTATAAATTCACACTGTTAGTCATTTGTTTTGCTAATAACACTCTTATGAGCAGATTTATCAAGCAAGATTTTTACATAAAAATCATGCTCCATCACAAGGTAGGCATTCCCCTGTAATATCTAACACAGAAATAACACATCCATATTTACAAGTATTTGGAAAAGTGAAGCATCTTTGCCAAAATTTGTGCAGAGTTAAAAATGTGCCTAGTTCCCCGTGCACCGGCAAACCAGGTGTAAAAATGACGCAATGGCGTTGGTACATAAGCAGAGCATACCCAGACCACTTTGGCCAGCTCAATTTTACCATGAAGCTACTCATATTGCAGCTCGGAGCAGGCCCCCCTTCACCACCACAACCACCTCTACTATTTTCCGGGCTCCACTCTGTCAAATAGTTAATTCCTCCTTTTTGACTGCAACTGTTCCGGCACTATGGAAACAGCCTTGGGTATCACCTATTCCAAACCGGCAAATTTTAGACCCATTTCTCTCCTCCCTTGGGTGGCTAAGGTTGAAGAGGCACATGTCAACAACGTGCCTACTCAGTTCTTGAACTCCAATAACATCTTGGATACATCTCAGAATGGGTTTCGACCGGGCCCTAGTACGGAGACTGCTCTCCTGGCCACTACTGAGCATCTGAGGTCCATTCTTGATGCTGGTCAGAGTGCGGCACTGATCTTGTTAGATCTCATTGCCGCCTTTGACGCGGTCTCGCATGGCATCTTGCTACAGCAGCTAGAGGATGCTGGGGTGATCGGGTCGGCTCTGGAATGGTTCAGATCTTTTCTGACCGAAAGATCGTTCAGAGTGTCTGCTCCCCCGTTTCTCTCACAGGTCCATTCCATCGAACAGGGGGTAGCCCAGGGCTCGGCCTTGAGCCTGTCACTGTTCAATCTGTATGTCCAGCCTTTGGCAGCTGTCGCCAAACAATGGGACCTTGCTATGGTCTCATACACCGAAGCTATGCAGCTGGTTGTTACCTTGGCTGAAGGGTCCTCCCCGAATGCCTCTAGGTGTAGAGATCATCGATATACCCACCTACATCCCAGTTTTTCAGGCATTGGTTGTGGCACCAGTGACCCATTGGAAAAGTTTACCTCCCCAGTTTGGGACTTCTTTATGATTAGCAAGTATCAGGATAACGTTGCAATATGCTCCATTTGCTACACAATTGTTTGTTGAGGTAAGTCTGATTCACACTATTGTACTGGAGGCCAAACGGCCCATACGAAAAAACATCAAGCAATCCACTGGAAGGTGTACATTAAAATAAATTGATGCTGGTGTTGGTGAAGGTGAGGAGATTGGGGAATGAGCTCCAAGCAGGGTGGGAGATGATGATGATGAGGAAGAAGAGGGTGACATCTTTACCCAAAACATATATATTTTTTTGGTTGTGCACCTGTGAAAAGAATTAAAAAGATCTCTTTGAAGACCAATTGAATGAGTAAATAGACATCATATGTATTTGTGGAGTGCCGGGGTATATCTCTTATAAATATTTTGACAAAGAGGTTTCTTTACTTTGTGTAATCACATCTTCAGTGGTATACTGTGTTATTACCCTGAGTGGCACCACTACTGAACTAATCTCTCTATACTCTGTGTATCTATACTACACACCCACTAAATAGCTCCTTTTACGAGTTGCCACATTTTGTTCCACTACCGCTCTATGTTTGTTGTGTACTATTATGGGCATGTTTAGGCAGGAGAGGCCCTATGAACGCTACCACCCAACTGCACTTTTGTACAATGGGAAACTGGTTAAAATGTTAGCGCTGAACCTCCTCCTTTTATCTTTTTTGGAAGGAGTGACATTTTTTGAATTTGTGGTGGCCATTTCTTGAAATGAAAGGCTCCCAGCCGGACTTATTTTGCCAGAGATGCTGTTCCATCCCTCCATCATGATGTGCAGGGTGCTGTTAGCACTATCCACCTGATGACAGACATGTGTACCAGTTATCAAGCCTTTAATTACATGTGTTTCACTGCATAGTGGATCTCTTTTGTGGGAGTTCGACATCAGCTATCTGCAGGTCTCAGCACCGTAGACACTTTTAACGGTGATGGGCAGCATGCAACAGTAGCCATGTTTGCCATTGAGAAATCCTGTGTAGTTGCAAACATCTTGGAAGGTTTTAACAGCAAGGTGTTTGAATGGCTGTGACCTGAAGGACTCAGAATTGGATTTGTTGCCACAGACATTGGCAACATTATAGTTAAGGGCAACACAGACGGTGTCTATTTCATGGTCCTGCATTTGGTGCATTCTCGACTTTCTCATAAACTAAGACGTAGTCAGCAACAGAATGATCACCTGCAGAATAATTTGCACTCATTTCAGCCATTCTTTTGAAGCCCTGAAGCAGATGAGGATCATTCAGCATGCTAAAAGAGTACCAGTTAAAGCTCACATACAGGTAGGTGCCAACAAGTTGGAGCTTGACCTAGTACATGCTGCAATGCCTGTTAAGCAGTACAAACCGATCAATGACTATGTCATTCAAAGAGGAGGGAATACAACTGGAAAAAGCATGACCATGGAGATGGACAAATGGTGCCTAGCCAAATGACTAATACGGAAGCTACTTCCTTTTGAGGTTTTCACATGGTAAGTCAGCAAGGAGAATAAATTGGTGTCTGAAAGGTTGGCAGATGTGAACGAAAACTCTGAAGTGCATGGCTTGGTTGAGAGCTTAGTCCTTCACTTGGCTGTTAATACAAGGCTGCAAAGAGACATTGTGTTGTCCAAGGAGTATGTGTGCTTGATCCAAGGTACAAAGAAATACCGCACACTTTCATTCCTTTTTCAGAAGGGTATGTTTCACAATACAAGATGTGGCTTGTTGAGCAAGCCAGAGACCTGGAAGAACAGCTGGAAATGAGGGTCACACTCCCAGTCAGAAGCTCAGGGGGACCACCTTCAACTTCCAGAGAGGACAGTGCTGTTGTCTCACACCAGCCTACACCAGCATCAAGAACACCTTCAACAACAACAACAGTAGGAACAAAATAATTGGCCCTAACCTCTTCATTGACTTGGTTTCAAGTGGGAGGGCTTAAGTTCAGTGCAGAGTAGAAGGTAAAAGAGGCTTAGCAAGTAGCAGCACCAACGACTATTCAGAGGATGTTCCAAGACTATCTGGATGACCCAAGAGAGGACTATGTGGATCAAAACCCATTGGTGTATTTTTATGGGAAGATGTACCAATTGCCAGAGCTCAGCAGGCTGGCAATAAAGTATCTGGCTTGTCCGGTAGCCAGTATGTCTGCTGAGTATGTCTTCAGTGCAGCTGGTGCAGTTGTGATAGTGAGAGGGACCAGTCTCTAGCCTCAAAACATGGAGAGATTGACCATGATCAAAGTGCAGCAAAACTTCATACCACACAATTACAGGGTACCTGAAATAGCACAGGCAGTGGAGGAGGATGAGTGATTAGTCAGACTCAACTGTGTTAGTTCACCAACCTCTGGGTGAACCACCTGAGTTCGAGGATGAACTCTACTTGCCTGACTGAGTAGGCCAGCATAGAACTTTTGAATCATTTATCTTCGAACTTCTTTCCCCCCAAAAATGATATAGCTAGTGGAACATTATCTTTGTGTCTGACTTATGCAGCACCATAATTTTAATGCACCTGTAGGACTGGATTGGGGTTGGAGCAGGGTGCAGGGAGAAGCCTTCCCATTCCCTTCAGGACATTTGAGACAATGCCTGTCTCCCTCCCATGCCTATCCTTTTTTTATCTCCTCGCAGGGCTGCCCCAGTAAAGATTTTGTAATTTTCAAGACTGACAAATTCCATTGTGTTGCTTGCATTAAATAGGAGATCCAATTGTGTACCTACCATTGTGCTTGGATTGGAACAGAAAACGATTGCAATAAAGCAAGATATATATTATTGAGTGATTATGAGTAATGATTGATGATTCATGAGATGGCAGACAGTGAGGGAGGGTATTCAACTAATTTGTAAACTTGAATTCAATGATTTGCAAATTTGGGCCTTGATAGTTGATCTTTTCCCCTAAAGGTTATTTACCCTTTCACACTTAATGAAATTTACTTGAAAGGTCCCCTCCTTTTTTCTGGTTCTTCAGAGGCCAGACCGTTCACTTTAGTTAACAAATACAAATCTGCATACACTCCACCAATTCTGTTTCTCTTTTTGTTCTTCAACATCAGTGCACTGTAGGTCTATCTCACTCAGGTTGGGACAAAGTTGAACAGATGCTTTACTCAGAGTTAGGAGGGGGTGGAATGACTCAGGGAGGGACTACCTCAACAGTCAGAAGAATAACGTTTTCTACTTCAAAAGGAAACCAACATGAGGATGACTCTGAGGCCTACTCAGCACTGTGTCCGGGAGAAAGGGTCGTTGATTTGGGAAATGCTGCTGACTATGTGCACTGGCTCAAATGTGAAACTCCTCTGAACTGTTTGAGGGGAGCTGTTGCTTGTAACTGGAGACAGACTTGTGATACTGCATCATCATCATTACATGATGCACACACTCGTCCAAATGCTATGATGACAGTTGTGAGGTTGATCAACCAGGTACATGCAGCCACTTCTCCGTGGTTGTTTGTAAATTGCTATCACTTCTCAGTTAATAGATCGGCCCTGAGTCATAAAACACTGATTGCAGCAGCCTATGCTCTTGCTCTGCCTCTGAGTCTTCATAGTTGGTGCACTCCTTAAGAGGCTTACCCTTTGTCCTTCTCCTTGATTCTACAATATTGTGTTGGTTTTACAAACTGCAGGCCTTCTCTCATCCTGCATGTAAGGTGAAAGCTCCATAACACTCCTGCTTACCTTACCGGTCCGGTTCAGCCAGGCACCCAAGACAAATTTTCCAAGAAGAATGCAGATGCACTGCCCAATTTGGCATTTAACATTATCATTTTTGGGTCTCTGTGGCTGAAGTACTGTTTACTTTTTTATTTTAAATATTTGTATTAAAGAAAATTTTTATAGGCACACGTACAGCATATCACAGAGTATACAAAATTCAAATACATATGTTAATCAAGTGCCAGAAAACAGAAATTATATACAGCATTATGCAGGACTTTACATCCGTTTATCTCACAAAATATAACAAAAAATGTTAAATCAATTATGACTTTCATTTATCCTTTCTTTCCATCGATGAACTGGTTCCCATATTTGCCTTCCCAACCTCCTTGCCCTTCTTCCTTTCCTAGCATAAATGCCTTTTTCTAAATTAAAAGTCCCCAGTAACAAGGCAATCCATTGTTGAGTTACTGGAGGTATTTTATCCAGCCAGGCTCTGGCGATCAACAATCTATACACCGCCATTGCTGCAAACAGAAATTCACGATATTCACCATCAAACCCTCTCACCCCTAACATAATTACAGTTGGTGTTAACATCACATCCAGCCCAAGTGTACGACCCATAAAATCTTCAATACCTTTCAGCAGTGTACTTAATTGAGGACATGATGCAAAAATATGTATACTATCAGCTGCTGGAGTACTACAGCGAGGACAAGTAGTCCCTGTAATACCTCCCCACTGTGCAATAGGATCCGGTGTATGGTAAAGTTGATATAGAGTTTTGTAATGTTGAGATTGAAGCGGAGCAGAGCAAAGAACGAAACATCCTAATTCCAGCGAGTCCAAAAAATAGTGGCACTGTATTCCTAATTTCCCTGCCCATTTATTTTCATATTTTTCGATATCGTCCAACTTCAATTCTACCAATATAGCATTAAAATGACGAATAGAACACCCCCCGCCTTGTTCTATAGCTTCCAGGATATTATTTTTTGTAAAACCAGCCTCTCCCCCTTTTTTCCTACTGAGAAAACTCCTGATCTGCAAATACTTAAAAAAGCTCTGTCTAGCAATATTAAACTTTGTCATCAGATCAGAAAATTGCAATATCTTTTCATCTGGGCCCAACAAATCCCCTATTTTTATAATTCCTCTTCTAGCCCATTCTGCCATAGTAGCATCAGCAAGAATTACAGGTGGGAGGGTTTTATTCCTATAAAGTCTAGTATATCTATTAAATCTACCCAACCCACATTTCTTTGCCACAGCTGCCCAAATGTTATGCGCTGCTAGAACAGTCTTAAATCGAGTACGTTTGTAGTATGAAGAATCGGCGCAATTTAAGAAAGCATTTGCTGTTTCAGGACCCAGTACAATAGAATACACCATGGTCGAAAAGGCATTAACATTCAAGTCCACTCCACTTGCACCAATCAGGCCCTGCATATATTGAAGAACCGAAGCCCAATAGTATAATCTAAAATCTGGAACCCCCCAACCCCCCCTAGCCCTTGGTAAAGTCATAAATTTATAAGCCCGCCTGGTCTTCCCATGTGTCCAAATAAACATATTCAAAATTAACTCCAGCTTATTAAACCAAGAGGACTCCAACATTAAGGGTATTGTTCTAAAAACATAAAGAAACTTAGGGAGTATAAGCATTTTAATCACGTTGGTGCGACCCATCAATGAAAGTCTAAGATTGTTTATCCTAACCAAATCTAGGCTTACTTTTCTCAATAAGGGGGACATATTCCGATCTACCACTGTCTCCAAATTAGCTATGATGACAGTTGTGAGGTTGATCAACCAGGTACATGCAGCCACTTCTCAGTGGTTGTTTGTAAATTGCTATCACTTCTCAGTTAATAGATCGGCCCTGAGTCATAAAACAATGATTGCAGCATCCTATGCTCTTGCTCTGCCTCTGAGTCTTCATAGTTGGTGCACTCCTTAAGAGGCTTACCCTTTGTCCTTCTCCTTGATTCTACAATATTGTGTTGGTTTTACAAACTGCCGGCCTTCTCTCATCCTGCATGTAAGGTGAAAGCTCCATAACACTCCTGCTTACCTTACCGGTCCGGTTCAGCCAGGCACCCAAGACAAATTTTCCAAGAAGAATGCAGATGCACTGCCCAATTTGGCATTTAACATTATCATTTTTGGGTCTCTGTGGCTGAAGTACTGTTTGCAATGCATTTAACGGAACAGTGTCATTTCCTTCCACAACAGACTCATGATGATGTGCTGCTCATCACCCTGAGGAAAATTGTTGTTGTGTAGTGTTTGTCTTTGTCACACCTTTCCCCAATTCCCCCTTCTCATCCATTCATCAGCCCCCAACCCTCTTACTCCAGGCTGTCTGATTTATTAAGGTGTGACTTAATTTACACCATAAATGGGTCACAAACTTGGTGAGGTGTATGTGGTGACAGCGACACCAACTCACAGCGGGATCTTCGTACCTGAACAATATATTAGCCCAAACCAGCCCCACTTACCCACCCTAGCATGACAGTGATAATATAAGTGCAAAAAAGTCAGAACCATGTCTGACTCTGTTCCATGTCCCACGATAGTGTACACTAGTAAATTGGTTTTACTTTTTCTATCATGGTGGTCATGGTGATCTGGTGGTCTTAGTCTTTGATGTTGCCTGTGATAAATAATCTTTTTGATGACTCTGACAGTTGCAGTGTACCTCTTTGGAATAAATGGGAGTGGGCCCTCCATTTTGATATCTTCCCTGGTAACACTAGAAGAGAAGCATTGACCTAGCTCACCCTGGGATAGAATCCTGGCAGTATCCTTCACTTGGCTTCCACTACCCTCCTACATTCCCAACTTCCTACTTCCTGCTCATCTGGCTGCCTGGCATCATGCGTCACTACTGTATTATATCAAGGACTTGTGTTGCCCTTGCCTCTAAGGATTGTTTTTGTGCAGAGAGGTGTCCCTTCCTGCACAAAATAATCAAAACCATTACTTAATGGATGTAATTTAAGCACAGATGAGGGTTTGATGTGAGTAGTTTAACAGAATTTAAAGAATTTGCATGGGTTGATGGTTTAGATATGTTTCTTTATTTTGTTGCAGAGACGAAGGGCCTTTCAGGCCCGAAATGCATTAGGTGTAGTGAAATGAGCACACTTCATACAAATGGTTCAGTTGCACATGTCGAAGTTTAAAGCCTTTAGGAGCAAGCAAGAGACATTTGAAAATGCTGAAATAAAGCATCATGGTGGAAACACGCTGTCTCTGTAGAGAATGACAAAACATGGATGAACATTGGTATAAGGAACATCAATTCATTGGCTTACTTTTGGCTTCAAAAAGCTGGATTAGTCAAAAAGTAGTGGCCTACGGTGAGGATAAATATTCCTGTGTTTAATAGTGAGACAGAAGGGTGCGTAGCCCACATGCCTATTGCGTTTATCATATTATTGAGCTGTGATTTTGGGATGGTTCACAGCTTCTGTTAGCACGCAACAACATGATAATATGGTTATAGTTAAGTACATTTTAAGGAAAGGAGTGCATCTCGTTGTATACATTTTTCTTGCATTGCAATGTCACCGTCCCTACATGAGTTTGCACCCCGTAGATTACTTAAAGAAACTTTTACAATAACTAATACATAGAATATCGCTATGGTAGCAGTAGGTGAACACAAAAGACCTGGAGTGGATTTCAAGTAGAATACTATCAACTGCAACAGTATTACATGCTTTGTGGGATGTTTACATTTTGTATGATCTTATGGCTGTTATTATTGAGCACTTTTAGGTGTTATGAATTTCTAGAATGGACTTTGTTTTACATTGTATTGAGCACTCATTAGGCATTTATTTGTTTTACAATATATTTGTTTTTTTTACTATACATTTCTGAGACCGTTAAGGGTGGGTTTGGACGTCGACTTCGTATGAGGATATGGGCAGATGGGGGTGTTTTCCTTTTGCTACCCATTTGAAATAGTATGTCCCCCGAGCGCTGGCGTTCTAACGGCCACGCACACGCAGCAGTGAGCAAGGGCTTCAGGATCAACCTGACTAACTGCTCACCTGTGCAGATAGAAGGGCTGGGAGTCTTGCCGGTAGGGGTGCCTGGCAGCTGAGAGACCGGCACGCAGCCAGTGAAGTGTAATTGTGCCTCTCGTAGCTACAGGAAGTGGAGGTTGTGGAGATTTGTGTGCGGAGCGAGCAGGTTACTGAATCCGCTACCACAGGAGAAGGCTGCACACTGAAAGTATATTGAACGCTGAACATTTCTGAACCCCCAGAGATATCGCGCTGGATAACGTCCTGCCGGTAAGCGTATTCAGGGGCCTGCATCGGCGGCAGACAACGCCGCTGTGCTGTAGCTGTAATATAGGGCCCTTTCCTATTATTTTTCTGCTGGAGGAACTGACCTGCCCATCACACGCTTCCTGAATCCCTTGTGGGACTCGTGTCTCCAGGGTGCATCGCGCTGCTCATCACACCGCCCAAGTGGCCAAAGTGCTTTCAGCTGCTGCTGCAGGAGGATACGTTGTGACCGCGCTATAAAGCGCCGCCTTCCCCCACGCAGCACAGGACGTGCGCGGGTGACACGCCGGGAGAAGCCCGGGAGAAGGACGGGCCGTCCTAGGCCGTCCGAGTCCGGCTGGGCCACACCTCTTACCTCTGAACTTTGAATTTCTCCCTGTATCATTGAATTTAAGGTACTGTGACTCTTTGCAAAAGTCCTTGTTGAACTGTCCCTTTTGTGGTACCGTTGTACTTTGTGATGGCCCCATTAATTATTCCCCCTCAGTCTCAAGGGAAACGTGCCAGTGCAAAGAATCGTACACTACCCAATACTACCCCTCCCTCACCTGTACTTCCTACAGCTATTGACTTAATGCTCCATAAAGCGATTGGTGTGGCAACCTCCGAAATTGAATTGACAGAACAACGCCTTTCTATCACACCTGATTGCTTTCTATCAGTGTCACCCAATTTACTTGATCCACCAAGTCCATATGAATCCATTGGATCCCAGAATCTGGCTTCAGTTATTAGCGTTCCTATGTCTCCACCGGCTACAGATTCTAAGTTCGAGGATTCCCCTTTACCGGCTGGCCGCAACCCTAAGAAAAGGATTGTGGGCAAAAATCGGGGCCCCAGATCTAGAAAACCTAGGGGGGGTGGTAAGTGGCACTGATAAGTCATCTAAAATTGGTGCCGTCCAGTCTAATGATAGTGAGCCCCAGTTGGCTCATACGTACCCCCCTGGGCCCAGGCATTAATGGCCGATCTCCTAGCCCAGTGTAGATCGATGATAAGGGAAGAGATTCACTCCATTCTCCAACATTTACAGAATTATTCACTTCCTAGAAGTTCAGTACAATTGCACCATATTAAGGAAGTAATCACCAATGCTGATGATAATTTATCCAATGTGGGGCATTTAATAACCCAGGTTTCATCCAGAAGTCTGTGTTCACAACCAGCTAAACCACCAAATAAACAGGTGTTTCCGACTCTCTAAATCTACTAACATAACGGCCACTGAAAAGTCTTCTCCTGGTCCTGGCCCCACTCGATTGACACCAGCACCAGGCTCCCAGGGGGCTATCTCCAAATTGCTAAAGCCATCCATTGGGCAAAAAAATGTTTCTGACTTAAATCTAACTGATGGGGATTCAAATGCTTTGCCCCTTGATGGGCGGAATGTTGGGGGTGGCAATGGTTTGATTCATCAACCCTTTCTTCCCACAATTAATCTGCCACATCAGGCTGTCCCCTATGTGATAGTTTTAGCGGGAATTCCGGAACTTAAGGAAGCTCACAAAGAATCCCAATTAGAACTACGTAATAATTCTGTTCTGGCTAGCCGTTCCCGTATGACAATGCAGGAGAGATTCTGATGGTGAGGAGGGTCACATGGGTGGGTTCTACTCAGAAGTCCATAGATGGAGACTGTAATCATTAACTTCAGGCACCCAGAAACCACCCAGAGAATAATGTTGCACGCCTCACCCCCACCAATCAATCTCTGTCTATCAGAGCCCTTACCCTTGATTTTTTCTATCCTGGCCCAGGGAGGGTTGGCTTTTTCCAGCCCACTAATTATTTTAATCAACGGGCCCAGTACTCCCTTAACACACCTACTTCCTGGCATCTAAAATCGCCTCTTTTTTTTTGGTTTTCCTGTTTCAAATTCTTTTGCTCCCCTGGAGGACGTTGACTAACTGAGAGGGCAGGTTAGTTCTGCTATTCCTGCCTTTCAACCCAGGTCATGTCCAGCAACGTTTAGCCAAGATTCGCTCCATGGAAAGCTAGGTCTAGATGCCAATATTATAGGTGGGGATCCCTTAGCTAGCCTTGACCATCTAGAGTCAGGTTCATCTGATGGTCACCTACAACCAGTTTCTCAACCAAGGGGCTGCCTGGAGGTGGTAGTCAGTAATGTTGAAATTGATACTAATGATAGTATTTTGCTTGAGCAACCTTTAGCAACTAGGATAGAACCTGGTAGCAATGGTGGGGTGAAATGTTCTGCCAATAACATTTCTATTTTGTCCTGGAACGTTGCGGGGCTCTCTAATAAAATGCACAGCCCTGATTGGGGAGGTTTTATAGACAAATTTGACATCTGCCTCCTGCAAGAGACATGGGCCAGGGAAAATGCCCATAGGGTAGTTTTTTTTGTCTGTAAACACTTTGGCCTCGCCGGGTGAGAGGGGAAGACCTTTTGGGCGCATGACTATCCTTGTAGGCTCACATTTGGGTTGTATGGTCACACATTTAAACCCTCCTTCCCCAGATCTCCAATGCATTAGACTCTCCTTTACACCCACGTTTACACTGACCCTTATTAACGTCTATTCTCGCCCTACGAGGGCAGCTAAAGAATCCCCTACCTTGGACATATTAGATAATTTCATTTCAAAGGTCATGGGTGAGAGCACTATGATAGTGGCGGGTGATTTCAACTGTCAATTTGAGACACTCCCGGGCATGCTTGAATCAATCTCTAGTACTGAGGACTCTCTATGGTCCATTCCTGAGTTGCAAATTTCCCCGATCAGAGCTTGGACCCCAATAGCTCTCCAAAAGAATTCCATTACTTTGGCTCACTCCTTGAGAGATTGTAACGGACGTACTAAATCTGACCTAGAGGGTAACTATACTTTTAATCGGCCAACCCAATCCTCTCGTATTGATTATATTCTGGTTGAGACTTGTGCTTGGCCAAAGATCATTGATTTTATGGTTCTTCCCCGTCACAACAGCGACCAAAATGCCCTGGTACTTGACTTAAATCTACCTGAACTGGGTACATACTTGGGTGAAGGAGAAACTAACTGGGAGTCTCCATTAATTTCCAATAACAGGAGAAGGCTAAAATGGCCTTCTGTTAAAAATTCTCCAGACCTAATTAATTTATTGTACCAAAAAGTTCTTCGGGCACTTGATGATCTTAGCAGCCTGCTTGAACAGGGGCAGAAAGTATCTACCAATCAAATTCATAACATTCATTCAGATCTAATAAAGAGCCTTATGCAACTGCTCAACACACCTATGCGTAAACCAAGGGAAAATAGGAAGGGCAGCTCATGGTTTGATGCCAATTGTGAGGAAACCAAGGTGGCGCTTTTGGATGCCATTAGAATGAAGAACAGATTTTTAATTCAAGCCAGGAGGCTCAAGTACAATAAAGCACAGTCCGATGCCAAACAGACCTGGGAGAACTCCAAATTGTCTGACATTAAAAATGCCCTTGGGCGTAGGGACATGAGGGAATTCTGGGCTATTGTCCGCTCTGGTAGCAAGGAAGGTAGTAAGGTGGGTGTTTGCAACATTGCATCAGGGAAATGGGTTGAACATTATTAGAAGCTATACACCTCTCCTATTGATGATGGCCCTACAGTGGATCTTCCTGCTCAAATACCCATTTTTGACCCAGTGCCAAACAGTAATCAGGCCCTTTTCTCAATAGCCTCCTATAATAGTGAATCTGTAGAGAATAAAATCACATTGGAGGACATTGAAACCGCTATAAATAGGCTCCCAACGGGCAAGGTACCTGGTCTTGACAAAATCCCTGGTGATTTATTTAAAGATAAAATAGCAGTATTGGCTCCCTATCTATTTATTCTGTTTAATGCTATAATGCAGGGCCCTACCTTACCTACCACCTGGGTTGGGGCTGAGATAATACCAGTGTTTAAAAAGGTTCTCCACTCCTCCCGGTTAATTATCGTCCGATCAGTTTGATAGACGTAAGTCAAAAAATGTTCTCTCGTATTATTTTGGACCGGCTTCAGATTTGGATGGAGGAACAACAGATTCTCAGTCCCTTTCAGGCTGGTTTTAGGGAAAAGATTTCCACGGTCGACCAGTTATTAAGGCTACAACTTCTTTACTGGAAGACCGTGAGAGTAGAGGGTGGCTGCCTCTACTTAATCTTTGTAGACCTTAAGACGGCCTTTGATCTAGTGCCCTGTAAAATCCTTTGGGCTGTCTTGGAGAACATGGGGGTTCTGGCTTACCTTCCTAATACCATAAAGCGACTCCATTGTAACAACTTTGCCCAAAGTAGGAGTGGTAAATAGGGAAGTCTGACTCCCAAAATTCTTGTCAATAGAGGAGTCAGACAGGGGTGTGTGTTGGTGCCCACACTCTTCTGTCTCTTCGTCAATGCCCTGATTTCACACCTTAAGGGGGTTAAAGACATCGATGCCCCCACATTGAACAACGAACAGGTGGTGGCATTGATGTTTACAGATGACACCTCCTATTGTCAAAATCTCCTATGGACATCCAAAGAGCCCTGGATAGCTTTGTCAATTTTTGCCACATAAGGGGACTGAAAATTAATGTCCAAAAAACCAAGTTTTTGGTCTGCAACCCACCAAAAACCAGATGCAGTAATCCCTCCCTAAATGGCATAGCTTTGGACAGGGTAACAGTTTTTGAATATCTTGGTATTACCCTTACAGACAAAATGGACTGGGCACCTCAACTTGCAAAGGCCAAACTCAAACTTGTTCAGACCACGGGCGGTATTCTCAAATTCCATCAAGAATCCACTTTTAAGCCAGTTGCGCCCATTATAGAAATCTATAAAGCTCAAGCCAGGGGGGCAATTTTATACGGGGCTGAACTTTGGAGCCATTGCCTGGTGGACGGCATTACCAAAGCCGAAAACCGATTTTTAAGATCATTGCTGGCACTCCCATCTAGTACCCCCCTGATCCCTATGAGAATGGATCTTGGTATTACACCCATACAAGATGTAGTCGCACTACGCCCTGTCATCTATTGGCGCAGATTATGGGTTACCCCCGAACTATCATGTTTCAGACAAGAATTGGAAGAAGTATTGGGCCTACCTGGGTCTGAGAAACTGCCTTGGTTCGCCTATCTAAAAAGGGAAAGTAAGGGACTGGACATACCCGGTCTGTGGTCTAATCAAGCCATGGTCTGCGCACAGTTGTCGCATAGAGATTTAGTCAACTTAGACCACAGGTCCAGGCTCTCGGCCATCCTTGGTAATTCTTCCTTAGGCCCTCTTACTGTCAAGTTTTTTAATTTAAAAGATGAATACATAATTGAAACCTTTCCTTGATGAGATTTTACCTTCCACAGCAAGGAAACTATATCTACAATTTAGATATAGTACACTTCCTCTCAGGATCTTCTGCCATAAATGGTCCGCTACTAAGCTAACCAGCTGTCTGGCGTGTGGCACCTACGAATAGTCCGAGTCCCACGTTCTTTTTTTCTGCCCCAGTTATAAAAACATTCGCCAACGTTGGCTTATACAACTCTGCAAAAACATGGGGATCAGACTGCACTCAGCGTCTCTGTAAATTCTGAAAAGTAGTACTTTCACCCCGGTTGTATTCTCAGTTTCTCGATATTTGGATGCTATGAGGCGCAGGAGAAGATCTTTTTTGTACTAATTGTTTCTAGTCTGCTGTACATACCCATGAATTTACAAAATATGTAAGCTGTTTTTATATATTTTTATAATTATTGTTACTTGCTCAATTTTTTTTATTATGTCTTGTATGGCTACTATGTATCTTTTATGGTCTTCAACCGAAATAAAGATTACTTGACTGACTGGCCTTTTGTTTGTGTGGGGTTTAAAATGATAAAGATAGGGATTGTATTTCGACACTTGGGTTTTCATCGTATATGTCTTCAAGATTTGAAATTCTATTGGGGGGAGGTCACGGGGTTAGAGCGAAGCTTTGAACAACTAAGACCAATTAGTGAGCACGTCGGGGAGCCTTTCATACTAACGGTTTGAAATGTCTGAGGTAAGACGCGTTTACGCGAACATTGAGAAGTCGTGCATGAGCAGATGAGGTTGCCGGTTGTAGCTCCTAAGGGAACTGCACACGCTTTAGTAATACGACATAATGGAAGAGTTGGCACTAACAGGTAGCAGGGTTTAGACAACAGGGTCTTTGGAGACATTGTCAGCCGCTTTAGGGGATGATATTAGGATAACGTATAATTGCACTTTACTTTCTGCATTTGTTTATTATGATTCTTTTTCAGGTTGAGGATAATGTGGGTTAATCAAGTGGGGGTTGAGTTCACACGTTTGAGGGAGGGGTTTTACATTATGATTTTTTATTTAAATTATGGATGTAATTTAAGCCCAGGTGATGATGAGGGTTTGATTTGGGTAGTTTTAACAGAATTTAAAGAATTCATGTGGAGTTGTTGGTTTAGATATGTTTCTTAATTTTGTTGCAGAGACCCCTGACGAAGGGCCTTTCAGGACGGAAATGCATTGGGTGTAGTGAAATGAGCACACTTCATACAAATGGTTCAGTTGCACATGTCGCTGTTTAAAGCCTGGATGGGCAAGCAAGAGACATTTGAAAATGCTGAAATAAAGAATCATGGTGGAATTACGCTGTCTCCATAGTGAATGACAAAGCATGGATGAATATTGGTATAAGGAACTTCAATTCATTGGTTTACTTTTGGTTTCAAAAAGCTGGATTAGTCAATAAGAATTAGCCTACCATGAGGATAAATATTCCTGCGTTTCACAGTGCGACAGAAGGGCGTGTAGCCCACATGCTTTTTGCGTTTATCATATTATTGAGTTGTGATTTTGGGATGGTTCACAGCTTCTGTTTGTACGCAATAAAATGATAATATGGTTATAATTAAAAACATTTTAAGGGAAGGAGTGCATCTCTTTATATACATTTTTCTTGCATTGCAATGTCACCGTCCCTACATGGGTTTGCAGCCCATAGATTACTTAAAGAAACTTTCACAAAAACGAATACAAAGAAATCGCTACGGAGGCAGTGGGTGAACATGGAAGACCTGGAGTGGATTTCAAGTAGAATACTATCAACTGCAACGGTATTACACGCTTCGTGGGATGTTTAAATTTTGTATGATCTTACGGCTGTTATTATTGAGCACTTTGAGGTGTTATGAATTTCTAGCATGGACTTTGTTTTACATTGTTTCAAGCACTCATTAGGAATTTATTTGGTTTACAATATTTTTTTTTTAACTATACATTTCTGAGACCGGTAAGGGTGAGTTTGGATGTCGACTTCGTATGAGGATATGGGAAGACAGGGGTGTTTTCCTTTTCTTTGTGTGGGGTTTAAAATGATACAGATAGGGATTGTATTTCGACAATTGGGTTTTCATTGTATATTTCTTTAAGATTTTAAATTCTGTTTTGGGTAGGTCAAGGGGTTAGATCCAACCTTTGAACAACTAAGACCAATTAGCGAGCACGTGGGGGAGCCTTTCATATTAACGGTTTGAAAAGTCTGAGGAAAGGAGGGCCCCGGGGGAAGCGAAGACGCAGTCTAGTCTTCCCCGGGGGTCTTTCGCGCAGGGAGGGCCAGGCTGTAGGTTGGGGGCTTGGTTGGCGGTGGGTATAAAGAATGCAGGGAGAGGGAGCACTTCCTCTTCCTGAATTCTGGCATTGCTGGGTGGGGGTAGTTAGTTTTTCTGTGGGAGCTTAGTGGTGTTTTTTAGGCCTGGGCAGAAGCATCAAGGTGTTTCGGACGGTCTGTGGCAGCGATCGGTGGTCAGCTGGTCGGCGACTGGGGGCTCGAGGCGGCATTGCAATTGTCCGGTTGGGAATGGCTGAGGAGGCGGAGGCAGTGCGGGAGGCGCTATGTGTGCTTGGGAGGGCCGGGAGGGCTGACTTGCTTAGGCCGGGCGTCCTGGAGCAGGCGTAGGTAGGCTTGGAGCGTCCCCCGCGGGCGGCTGCTGCGGGGGTGTCGGCCGCGGTCATTGCCTGCCAAGAGGACTCTGCTCCGGCAGGCAAGCTGGTGTTGGCTCGGGGCGGGGCTCGGGGGGACGTGGAGCGTAAGAGCCAACCTCCGCGTCCTAAAGCGGACAGGAACGGGGGCCCGGTGGGGGGGGCCTGGGGGCGTGCAAAGCAGGCAAAGTGTGAAGTGGCATGGCAAGGCCCCCCTGGGGGGGGCGCAAGGTGCCCCCTTGCGGCCCAATATTTTTCCCGGCTTGGGGGAAGGGCTACCGGGTCCCTATGAGACCCTGGTTTTGGAGCTGCCTGGGGTAGGGGACCTGGGTGACCCGGGGCAAGGGGGGCCCGGAGCAGCATATTTTGAGCAAGCAGAGTGCAGTGAGGGGGAGGAGGCGGCCTGTGTGGGGTTGGGTGGGTCGGCAGAGTGTGGGCCCCTGGACTTGTCTGTGGGGCCCAGGGCCAGCACCCCGGTACTGCAGGGAGCTGATGGTGTGCACGTCGGTCAAGTGGCGCGGGGGCCTAGGACTGGGGGGGCCGGGGCTGTCCCTGGAGCAGCATGCAGGGGTTGGGGCCCAGCGGCTACTGCCCTCCATTGTTGGGAGGCCATGGACGTGGAGTCTAAGATTAGGGAACAGAGGTTGTTGGTCCAGGAGGCGGATTCCAGGTTGGGCGAACTGGAGGACATGCGGGCGGGTGCCCCCTGGGGGGGTGGTTTAGAGGGCCCGCCTACCCCTACATCTGAGGAGGAGTTTTGGGTGGAGCAGGAGGAGGCTGAGAAGACAGAGTGGGCCCGGGGGGGCATGCAGGGGGGCACAGGTGATAGGCAGGGACAGTTAGGGACAGCCAAGACGGCGGTGAGGCCCGGCAATGCCAGAGCCCACCCAGGTTGGAGCGGCCCGGGGGATCGGGGGCGATCCCAGCTGGCGGAGGTCAGCATAAGGGTGGGAGGCTCAGCGGAGCGCAAGACGGCTCCGGGACGCTGCCTTGAAGCAGTAGGGGAGTCGGCGGTGGCTCTCCCTCCGGCGCGGAACCGGGCTTCGGCGTCTGGTGTGGATGTGGGGGCAGGGAGTGGTGTGCAAGTACAGAAGGGAGTGAAACGGGCCGTGCGTGAGGTGGAATGGAAGCCTGTGGAGGATGAGTGGGACGTGGCGTTGGACTACGGTGCTGAGAGTGATGAGTTGGAGGAAGGTGAAGTGAGAGATGACGTGGACAGGTTGGCTGATAGACGGCAGGGCAACAGTGGACTTGGTGTCTTACAGGCCCCTAAGAAGAAGACCAGGAAGGTGAGAGGGTCGGTGGTGAAGACCAGCAGCCCGGAGCGTCGACCCGGACCGGTGCCAGCCACATTGACAGGTGAGGGTGCCTGGTGGGCTGCTTGGGAAGGGGGCCAGAACGGTGGAAGGAAGAAGGCGTGCAGGTCAGTGGGAGTCGGTGAGGGGTCTGTGCAGGATGAAGGAACAAATGAGGCTAAGGTGGTGGCGCTTGCGATGCCAGGTAAGCAGGTAGTGACGGCAGGGGTGCAGACGGACAAGCCAGGATCAGAGGACCGGTCGGAGGGTAAAGAGGACAAGGAGGAAAAAGGGGGGACAAACACCAGAAGAAGTTGCCCTATATGGGCTTGGCTATGCCTTTAGGGTCCCATTTGTCCGAGAAGATTAAGAGTAGGATTTGGAAACATGAGTATGTCGATGTTTTCAAGCTGCTACACAGGGAGGTGCAGGCCAAGGAGGGCTCCAAGGAGGAGGAGTGGGAATTGACTAGGAGGCATCGGGTCCCTGTCAATATGGAAAATTGGACGTCGGCGTTTTTGATATACGCCAGCATTTACTGCGAAAAACACCTGGATAGGGCTATTCCTTTGTTCAAGTACATGGACATTATCAGGAAGGCGCAGCTACAGTTTGGAGGTTTCGCATGGCTAAGCTATGACGAAGAGTTTAGGGCACGCGTCAGTGTGAGCCCAGACAAACCATGGGGTGAGATTGATGAAGAACTTTGGATGCAGTGGATGGCGTCGACGCATTCGTCCGCCTCCACGCACACGGCTAGTGGTTTGCCGGTGCCTTATTGGTCCTTTCCAGCGCGGCCCGCCCAATCTGGGGCGGGAGGGGTGGTTACTCCTGCAGGACACACGGCCCCAGGGGCCAAACAGGGAACCAACACGACATGTGCCTGCTGGAGCTAGAACAAGGGATATTGCTCACGATACCCTTGTAAGTTCAAGCATGAGTGCTCCAAGTGCGGTGGGCGTCACACGGTCACTCAATGTCTTACCCTGGCCACGCCTTCGGAGCAGTGGCAAAACTCCAATGCGAAAGGTAGGGGACAGCCAGGCGCTTACTCCGGTTAGGGTGGAAGCGATGGCCCACTGGCTTGCATGTTACCCTGACAGGGAGGCTGCGTTGAAGCTGCAGTGGGGTTCACGGAGGGTTTTAGAGTGGGCTACCAAGGACCGAGAGTGCGTCGGTGGGCAGACAACCTTAAGTCAGCAAAGGAATTGCCGGAGGTAGTGACGGCTAAACTGCAAAAAGAAGTGTTGGAGGGCAGAGCGGCGGGCCCCTTTGTGGACTGGCCCTTGGAGCATCTAATTGTTTCTCCACTGGGTGTGGTGCCTAAGAAAGAGGAAGGGGAGTTTAGGATGATACATCACTTGTCCTGGCCGGAGGGCCAGTCTGTTAATGATTTCATATAGCAGAAGTAGACTCCCGGGTCCTTTATGCATCGGTAGATGATGCTATTCGCTTAGTGCGAAGGAGCGGGCAGGGGACGGAAATGGCTAAATGTGACATCAAGTCAGCCTTCCGCCTGCTGCCGATTCGTACGGCTGATTTTTCTTAAAAAAAAAAATCAAATGAGACTTTATTTCGGTTAATATTTCAAACCATAAAAAGTACATACATTGATTACATTTTCAAATTGCGCATCAATACATTATTGAAAAACATTATACACAAATATCATTAAAAATCATCATGATTGTTAGTTAGCAAAAAGTGTCCTTCTGGTCCTGACATAGTGCAGTATTGCTTAAAAAAAAAGATCATAGGTCTAAGCAAGTTCTTATTCTCAGTGCAAGTTTTAAAAACGACAAAATATGGAGTACACAATCCTGGTGCAGGAGCTGCAAATAAATAAGGGCAGGTCTAATTTGTTTAAAATCCAATGTTCTCAGCAAATCAACAAGAAAGTAGCGTTTAGGATAATCATAAAACCTGCATAAAAATATAAAATGTAGCATGTCCTGAGGAGACCTCCCGTCGCAGCCACAGGGAGCTACATGTTTGCTAAAAATGTCTGATTTGGGTCTTATTAAGAGCTGCTGAAAAGTGTTAAATCTGAACCTAGTCAGCAAGAACTTTTCATGTGAGCTGAAGGCGCAAGCCAGGTAGGGCTCCATTCCACCACACGACTTTAGCATGATAAACTTTCTGACACTTGGTTTCAGCACTTCCACACTTTCTCTGTCCGCCAATTTAAACTTGAGATAGGCTCTTTTAACCGCTGTTATGTCCCCCTTCACAATGCCATTCGGATGGGAGAACAGTTTGGGGCACCCCAGCATTTCAAAGCAAGATTTCAAGTATTTTAGCCAGGGGATGCGCATACAGCTATCCTGAGATGTTACATCCCGTACAATCTGGTGAGTGAGTGGTATCTCCTTGTTAAGCCACAGCGAAACCCAGCAGATCAGTGGCTTCAGTGCTAGGTTATCGCATAAAAACGGTGTCCCTAGCTCCTCATGCACAACAAGGTTCGGGGTACTCGCAGGGACACATAGTAACCGTTTAAAGAAAGTGTTTTCGATAACCTGTAATTGAGTATTGGACACATAGCCCCACAGTTCACTGCCGTATACCGCCGTGGCTACAGACTTGGCATTATATAACTTAATCATTGCAGTTATTGGTTTCTTTCCTATCTTTTTCGCAAGATTAAGGATGGTTCCATTAACCCTCAGCATATCATTCTTCTTCTTCACCAGATGAGGGGCCCAACTTAACTTCGAGTCAAATAGCACACCCAGATAGGAAAAAGTCTCTGTGACCGGAATGGGACTATCATCAAGCTTGAATACAAAGTTCTTTCTTGGGCGTTGGCCAACCTGCATTACATAGGACTTGGAATTATTGACCATTAGGTCCCTATCAGACATGAAAACATTAAAAGCAGTTAAAAGTGCCTGGAGCCCCTTCTCCGTGCGCGAGATTAAAACCGCGTCATCCGCGTATAACAGCACGGGGATGCCCCTTCTGCCTACTCTGGGGCAGTCAGCCTGTATAGATTGTAGTGCTGCATCCAAATCATTAATATAGAAATTAAAAAGAAAAGGGGCAAGAATACATCCCTGACGTACTCCTTTATTTATCATAAACTTATCAGTGGTGTCCCCATTAGATGAATATCTTACATTGGCACTGGTTTGATGGTGCATATCCACCAGGAAGTCGACAATCCCAATGTCGACTCCCCTCGCCCTCATGTGCTGCCACAGCCTCCCCCTGTTGACACAGTCGAAGGCTGACGACAGGTCCATGAAGGCGAGGTGGATCGTACCCTTCTGGGCCACCGTGTATTTGCTGAGTATGAGGAATAAATTAAGACACTGAGTTATCGTGGATCTGCCCTCACAGAATCCATATTGAGATATAGACATGACATTATTTGCGGTTGCCCAACTAGTGATTCTCCTCAACAGAACTCTCCCGATAACTTTAACCTTTGAGTCAATTAGGGAGATTGGACGGTAGCACAGTGGGCTACCCCTATCTCCCTTTTTGAAAACCGGGACAATGGTTGACACCCCCCAGGTCACTGGACATCCTACCACTGTGGCAGCATTGAAAACCGCCAGCAAGATAGGAGCCCAGAAGTGTGGTCTGGACTTAAATAAATCAGGGGGGATGCCATCTGGGCCGGGAGCTTTGTTTGATGTTAAACCTTCTATGGCTTCAAACACTTCGCCACACTCAAACCTGAGTACTCCTTTAGATTCACTAGGATAGCACACACCAATGCCAGGGTCGGCTGAAAAGTACAGTGATTTAAAGTGACGGAACCAATCCTCTTTCATTATACAGCACTCCAGCCCATCCCCCGGTTGTTCTGACAGGAATGGTTTTTTTACTAACTGCCAGAATTTCGTGCTACTATTTAGAGTCTCGGGGTCCAAAAGCTCATTCCAGGCCTCCACACGCAAAGTCTCCTTATGTGTTTTAAGGGAAGACTTATATACTTTGCGGCAGAGTCGGATTTTCTCCTGGTTCCGCAGTACATCTGCCAATGCTGCCTTCAGGTTACGGGCAGCTTTTGAACATTCTTGGTTAAACCACCTTGGCCCGCATTTCTCTAAGTTTCCCTTAGATGGTTTCGTGAGTAACCCTGACACTTTCCCCGCCAAAGCTTGAAAGGCATTAAGCACCCCCACCGGATCTGTCCCTGTACAATTAACAATTTCATCTGCACAGGATTCCTCTATATTTTTATACAGAAGGTCTGGGGTAATAGTTGACCACTTTAAGCGCCGCCTCCCATCAGTCGTTGTCAGATTGCTTGCAAGGCGAGAGGGCATGACATCTGAGAGGCCAAAACCCCTGAGACAAACCACAAGGGGGTTGTGATCACTGAACTCACTTTTGTTAATATCAAAGGATTCTAAGAAAGGCAACAGAGCTTCAGAAAATAGCATGTGGTCAATAAACGTGCCTCTACCATGCCCCTTAAAAGTCGGAGTGTCAAAGCTTTTACCGGGATCTCTAATTTCCATGCCCATTGTTAAAACTAAGTCATTCATCATGGAATTGCAAAATTCACCCTCTGCTGTATGTGCAAAATGTAGCCCATCTGCTCTATCGCAGTTTAAATCCCGTATACACTTCCTAAGGGGATCGCCACAGAGGTGCACATTGAAATCTCCCATGACCATTAGATTAAGGCTGTGTTTCTTCATGGAGACATTAATATATTCGTCTAGTACAATTAGTTCATTAAATGCTAGGGTGGTATTAGTAGCATTATAAAAATTGACCAGCCCAACCCTATTGCTTTTGGCAGACAAAACAATACCCTGGGCACATGAACGTTGTACATTAATGGTGAGGATACTCGAGGTTATCAAAACAGAGACAAAGATCACCAATCCTCCCCTTGGTCTTCCTCTATTAGATGGAGTTGCTGGCACAGAGAACGCTTTATAACCTTCTAAGAACATTTCACACTCCACATCCCAAGTCTCTTGGAGGCAGATAACCTTAAATTGTTTAATAAAAGAAACCCATTTTTCATCTGCCATTTTGGTTGCTAGACCCGCAACGTTCCAGGACACAATATTCACACATTTATTGGGCTCCTGTGGGTTGGTAGAGTCAATATTGCATGTTAGATCAGCTACATTTAATCCATCCTTACCCACAGGTACTTTATGTCATTCACACATATCAAGACCGGACAGAAGTTCGTATCTGTTATGTGTGTTGACATTATAAGCCATCTGGCGTTGCCCACCGAGATCAAGTCTGTTCCCTGGGTTAGTTGGAAAACCTAGCCCGCCAGAATTAACTACATTGTATGTAAATTGCATCCCACTATTCCCAATGTTCGGGGTCTGAGTGTCAAACCGAGGTGTTGGCCTGCTCAGATGTGGGGGTTCCATACAAAGGTGAGCATAAAAGTAGCCTAGTGGACGAACACAGATACTACCCTCGTTGTATACCAGGGATGCAGCTCTCAGGAGTACAGTTGCCACATGTTGGGGGTGTCTAAAATTAGCCACAATGCAATCCCCATTGCCCACTTTGTTAGAAGGCCCTACCCAGTTTACCCTTCTAACTAGCGTTATCTGATCTGAATACCCGACGGGGAAACCGCAGTTCTTGTTTAGCCATGAGACTGTCTTGTTTTTTAGTGAGTCATATGACTCGCCATATGGAGATGCCGGATGGGTGCCAACTGCAGGGACATTTGTTAAGACCACCACAAAAGGCGCACAATCCGGAGGAAGATTTAGATAGCGATTTCTTCTGTCAGGTCTGGGGTCTATCTTGTTACCTGTAGTTGAAAGTGAGCCTACACGTGGCTGCGGGTTTCCTGCTTTAGATTGAGGGAGACTGACAGGTGGTGGCCGCTGGGGTCTATTCCCTAGTGTACTCTGTGCTCCTGCCGGATTGACTGCTGCTGGCACATTTTTCCCCTGTTCAGCTTGGGTGGACCTTATTTCTTTTAGTATAGTGCTAGTATCTCCAGCGGCCTTTTGCTGCGCTGAGACAAGCCCCCCAAGCCTGTCTACTTCTTTTACAAGGGAATCGATTTTTTCCACTAGTGGTTTGAGAGCCTCCTTTATCTTCATCCCCAGGCTGGTCTCCATAATTGAGATTAAGGCAGTAAACTGCTCATTAGTAATGTTAACACTGGCATTCTGCTTGGGGGGGCCTGGGGGGGCCTGAATCAGCTCCCGTGAACACAAAGGGATTGTTAGCTGCTGCCCAGATGTTATCAGTAGTGTGGCTAGGGTTTGCTACCGCTGAATTGCTAGTTGGCTGTCCCCCTTTACGTAATGCCGTCTTTCTACACTGCCTTAATGGCCTCTTCTTGGGGGATACCCCCTCGCTCGCTTCACTATTTATATCGGGTTGCTCCCTCTCTCCTGAATGTACCATTGCCACAACGTTTACAGAGTTGGGTGTTAGTGTCCGCATACATGTTGATGGGCTGGCTGGTAGCGGGTCGGGTGCCCTCAGAGAGGGCATTTCCAAATTGGACAGACTAGCCCTGATAGTAGCCTCTGTGTCTTGTGCAACAATCAGGGGATCATCCTGTATACATACTGTGGTATCTCCTTTCCCTAATGAGGCACGTCGATCGTTATTTATCTGGGCGACCTTTTTTACCATATAGTTATCAATGGCACTCTGTCCCAGTGGCATGTTGCCTACTTTAGCTTTTGACATTGAGTTCGTAAAAAAATAAACACACTATAAAAAGATAAACAGTGCAAATGCAGAACCATACAAATTGTAGGCACAATATTCAAAATGTCTCAGTTGCTACTAGGAATCGTCAAACAGAACATAAGGGGCCTACCCAGTCCGAGCAGCGTTTCTGGCCCAGACCAGACTCCTCAGGCCTCTGAGGGCCACAGAGGGCCCGCACTTGTCCCGGGCTTCTCCCGGCGCTGCCCGCGCGCGTCCCGCGATGCGTGAGGCGTTCCAAGTTCTCAAAGCGCCTCCGGGCGCGTGCAGAGCGTCAGGGTTGGACGCCTCCCCCGGGGCTTCTGGGGAGTGTAGTTCGCCTGGTTGAACTACCTGGCGGCGGGTCCTGCCGTTTCCCTCATGGCGCTGGCGGTAGGGAGCTGGTGCCGTTGCCCTCACGGCGCGGTGATTGCCTGGTGTCTCTGCTTGCCCCCCTGGTATTGTCAGTTTGGAGGAGCCAGAGTTCTACTGGCACGTGAACCGGGCTCCGTCCAGTCTGTCAGAGCATACCGACGTCCGTTGCAACCAATGGGAATGGTCTGGCGAGGGCGTCCCGCAGTCCCAGCGGCCGGCGACTCTCTGCGGCGGAGGAGGGGTGCAGAACTTCGCCCTCAATGGCAGGCCAAGGGCCTTCCGATACCGAAATCACCAAAGAGTTACTGCCGGCCAGGAATCCTGCAGAAACTTGCCGTCACCAGCCAGGGAACGCAGGAGACCAAAGCCAGACCCTCAAATCCCCGCCCTCAGAAGGGTGCCAAAGGGTTTGATCACCAGTGTCCGTTCCGTCAATGGAGCCAGTCAGTTGTAATGGGTCCGCATTCTTCCACCAAATGTTGAAGCTCACTGTGAAAAAGGGCACAAAATTAAAATTAAAAAAAAAAGCCCACAGGCACTCTGGAGAGGCGGTAAGGGCTCTGGCTTCAGACTGCCCTCTTCACGGTTAGCTGGAAGACTGGCTGCAATCCCTCAATTGTCCTGATTTTTCTTTGTTAGCTATGCAGTTTGCAGGGGCCATCTACGTGGACAAGGTCTTGCCATATCCTTTGCGCTTTTTGAAGTACTCAGTACATTTCTACAGTGGGCTTTTAGTCAGATTAGCAGGCACAAGGCTGTGACACACTACCTGGATGATTTCCTTTTCATTGGAAGCGAGCAGTCGAGGGATTGCAGCAGGGCCCTATCACATTTCCAGGACATGGCGCAGAACTTCGGGGTCCTCCTGGCGCCAGAGAAGACTGCTGGGCTTAGCTTTTGCCTGACATTCTTGGGGATCGAGCTGGACTCCGTTTTGTGGAGGGCTTGCCTGCCCCGGGAGAAGATCTCTGATATCCAGGCATATCTGCTGTGCGCTATTGGAGAGAAGAGGATTGCGCTGTGCTCTGTGCAACTGCTGTTGGTGTTCTTGAACTTTGCATGCCGCGTAGTGAGAGCAGGGAGGACGTTTTGCAGGAGACTCGGCATGGCCATGTCGGGTGCAGTGTTGCCACATCACAGGGTCTGGATTTCCATGGGGGTGCGGGCTGACTTGCGGACTTGGTGGACCTTTCTTTCTGACTTCAATGGGGTGTCTCTGGATTTTGTGGAGGAGCGGACGGTGTGGCAGATTCAGATCTTCTCAGATGCAGCGGGGGCGGCACGTTTTGGCCTGTTCTGGGATGGCAGGTGGTGTGCGGAGGAATGGCCGGCACACTGGTTGCAGCAAGGGCGGAGCATTGCTTTCTTGGAGTTTTTTCCTCTGCTGGTGGCCCTGGATGTGTGGGGCGATGAATTTCAGAACAGGTCAGTGTTGTTTCAGTTGGTCAACTGGCAGAGGGCAAGAGATTTGAGTGTTGCGGCTGTTGAGGGGGTTTATACTGCATTGTTTGAAGCTGAATGTGATTTTCAGAGCCAAGCATGTCCCTGGGGCGATTAACGACATTGCGGATGCTTTGTCCCGTTCGCAGTGGCAGCGTTTCCGGAGGTTGGCGCCTGGAGCGGACCAGCACAAGACCAGACTGCCGGCCGGCGTTTGGGCCTTGGGGGAGTGAGAGTGTTAGGACTGGTGGAGGGCTCTGTGGCGGCATCAACAAGGAGGACGTACAGGCTGGCATGGGATGAGTTTGTTTCTTTTATGGGGGGGCGACTGGAAACAACTGTGGGAGTTGGTTCAGTGATTGAGCAGGGAGTTTTGCAATTTGTTCTGCATTGTATTGACAGAGGATTGTTGGCTGCAACGATTTCAGGAAAACTGGCGGGATTATCCTTCTATGCCAAGTTTGTTTTTTGGTTTTGACCCTACGAAAGATGTAGTCATTGGAAGGATGCTACGGGGTTGGGGCAGAGAGAACGGGGGGGAGGGGTGTTGAGGGAAGCTGTGACGTTCAAGTTGTTGGTTCGAATTGTTGATGTGTTACCGTTATGTTGCAATAATGGGTTTGAGGCTCGGCTGTTCAGACTGTGCATGGTGTGGATGTTTTTTGGGGCTTTTAGGGTTTCGGAGTTGTTGGGAACGAGGTCTTGTGGTGGTAGGCGTTTTGAAGAAGTACGTGTGGAGGCGGGACATTTGGGTATTTGGCTGAGCCAGTCTTAGGGGAGGGGCAAATGGGTTTGGCTCTGTGAGAGCGGATGGGACGGTGTGTGTCCGATGAATGAGTGAAGGTCGTTTGTGGGCCTGGTACGGTTGTCGGGTGGTGAGATATTCTGCCATGAGTCTGGGGCCAGGGTCACGGTGGTGCACCTGTTGGCGGTTTTGCGTAAGGCAGTGAGCAGTTTGGGATTGAATCCAGTTGGGTTTGGGACACATTCATTTAGAATGGGGCGGCTACTGTGGCGGCACGTTTGGTGTGGTCATGGGATCGGATACGTCGGATTGGTAGATGGCGGTCATGATGTTGTGAGCGATATGTCAGGAAATAGGTGGGGGCCTAGGGGTGGGGATGGTAGGTGGTTGTAGAGACAATTTTACCAGGATGTGTATTAATACCTTTCTCTTTCGTAGGTTATGTGGGCGGACCGGGGACCAAGACGGTCATATGGATTGTGGGGCATTCCTTTGTGCACTGGGTATCGAAATATGTGGAGCAGCAGGTGTTCGGCCGTAACCTGGGACTCAATGGACTCCATCATGAGGTGCACTGGTGGGGCAAAGGGGGGATGCAATGGGGGGCACTTTTGCCCTGGCTCGCGAAGATGGTCCCACAGAGGGGTTGCCCAGACTTGTTGATCATCCACTTGGGGGAAAATGACTTGATTCAGCTGTCGGGTTTGGCACTCTTGCAGCTGATGCAGAGGGATCTGGAGGTCATGAAGCTAAAGTTATCTGGGGCCTGCATTGCTTGGACTGAATTCATCCCCAGGAAAGTTTGGAGGGGTGCGATTAAGCAAGGGGCAGTTGAGAAGGCTCGGAGAAAATTGAGCAGGGCAATGCGGGTTTTCTGTGAAGTGAAAGACATTAAGGTGATCTCTCATCCCGGACTGCGATTGGAGTAAAGGATGCTTTTTAGGGAAGACGGAGTGCATCTTTCGACGCTTGGGAATGCGTATTACATGATGGAACTGCGTGACGTAGTAAGCAAAGTTGTGGAATGAAGCGATCTGGTGCCGTAGGGATGTGTTAGGGTGTGGAGTCGAAAGATGCACGGGAGCGACTGGGGGGGCAGGTAACCACCCTAAAGGGGGTTCCCTGGTTGGCGGTATTTGGGAGGGGTGGGGGAGTCACTAGTGGGCGCACCCACCTCTCGTAGGGGGGAGGAGTGAATGATGGGAGGGGCGACTGGTGGCATGAGAGTAGTGCCAGGATGTGTAGAGAGATTGGAGGTAAGGTTGAAGAATGGAAGGTGGAATGAAAGGAGAGTATGATGATGGAGTTTGGTGTTGGGGGGGAGATGTAGTTGATGTTGATTATTGTTGTGGTTTATGTTGTGCAGTCTGGTCCTAATAAATGGCCTTTTACGCTTAACAACAGTGTGACCTGATTATTGCGTGATGGAGGGCCCCGGACGAAGAGAAGAAGCAGCCTAGTCTTCCCCCGGGGCCTTTCGCGCAGGGAGGGCAAGGCTGTGGGTTGGGGGCGTGGTTGGGGGGTGGGTATAAAGAATGGAGGGAGAGGGAGCACTTCCTCTTCCTGCATTCTGGCATTGCTGTGTGGGGGTAGTTAGTTTTTCTGTGGCCACCCACCCGCCCTACAAGTTTTAGGGTTTTTGGGGTAGGGTTGGCAGAGCGTGCCAGTTTAGGACGGGCTGCGGTTTTTGGCGGTATTTGGGAGGGGTGGGGTAGTCACTAGCGGGCGCACCCACCTCTCGTGGGGGGGAGGAGTGAATGATGGGAGGGGCGACTGGTGGCATGAGAGTAGTGCAAGGATGTGTAGAAAGATTGGAGGTAAGGTTGAAGAACGGAAGGTGGAATGAAAAGAGAGTATGATGATGGAGTTTGGTGTTGTGAGAGAGATTTAGTTGATGTTGATTATTGTTGTGGTTTATGTTGTGCATCCTGGTCCTAATAAATGGCCTTTTACGCTTAACAACAGTGTGGCCTGATTATTACGCAAAGATGCATTTACGCGGACATTGAGAAGACATGCATAAGCAGATGACGTTGCCAGTTGTAGCTCCTAAGGTAACTGCACAAGCTTTAGTAATATGCCATAATGGAAGTTGACACTAACAGGTAGCGGGGTTTAGACAACAGGGTCTTTGGAGACATTGTCAGCAGCTTCAGGGGATGATATTAGGATAACGTAAAATTGCAGTTTAACCCCTTCGATGCTGATGACAGAACGGTTCCGTCATCAGCATCGGCTGAGCTGTGCTGATGACGGAACCGTTCCGTCATGACTCCGCCCGCGCAAGGCGGAGTCAGCATGGGCGGGGAATTCGCGCCGCACGGATACGGTTAATTTCTCCATTTGTTTATTATGATTCTTTTTCAGGTTGGGGAACATTTTGGTTTATCAAATGGGGGTTGAGTTTGCGCGTTTGAGGGAGGGGGTTTTACATTGTGTTTTTTTATTTTAATTATGGATGTAATTTAAGCACAGGTGATGATGAGGGTTTGATATGGGTAGTTTAACAGAATTTAAAGAATTTGCATGGAGTTGTTGGTTTAGATATGTTTCTTCATTTTGTTGCAGAGACCCCATTTTGTTTTAGGCCCGAAATGCATTGGGTATAGTGAAATGAGCACACTTCATACAAATGGTTCAGTTGCACATGTCGCTGTTTAAAGCCTGGAAGGGCAAGCAAGAGACATTTGAAAATGCTGAAACAAAGAATCATGGTGAAATCATGCAGTCTCCGTAGTGAATGACAAAGCATGGATGAATATTGGTATAAGGAACATCAATTTGTTGGTTTACTTTTGGCTTAAAAAAACTGGATTAGTCAATAAGTAGTGGCCTACAGTGAAGGATAAATATTCCTACGTTTAACAGTGTGACAGCAGGGTACGTAGCCCACGTGCAAAAACATGGGGATCAGACTGCACTCAGAGTCTCTGTAAATTCTGAAAAGTAGTACTTTCACCCCGGTTATATTCTCAGGTTCTCGATATTTGGATGCTATGTGTCGCAGGAGAAGATCTTTTTTGTAGTAATTGTTTCTAGTCTGCTGTACATACCCATGAATTTACAAAATACGTAAGCTGTTTTTATATATTTTTATAATTATTGTTACTTGCTCAATTTTTTTTTATTATGTCTTGTATGGCTACTATGTATCTTTTATGGTCTTCAACCGAAATAAAGATTGCTTGACTGACTGACCTTTGGTTTGTGTGGGGTTTAAAATGATAAAGATAGGGATTGTATTTCGACACTTGGGTTTTCATCGTATATTTCTTCAAGATTTGAAATTCTATTTGGGGGAGGTCACGGGGTTAGAGCGAAGCTTTGAACAACTAAGACCAATTAGTGAGCACGTGGGGGAGCCTTTCATACTAACGGTTTGAAATATCTGAGGTAAGACGCGTTTACGTGAACATTGAGAAGTCGTGCATGAGCAGATTAGGTTGCCGGTTGTAGCTCTTAAGGGAACTGCACACGCTTTAGTAATACGACATAATGGAAGAGTTGGCACTAACAGGTAGAAGGGTTTAGACAACAGGGTCTTTGGAGACATTGCCAGCCGCTTTAAGGGATGATATTAGGATAACGTATAATTGCACTTTCATTTCTGCATTTGTTTATTATGATTCTTTTTCAGGTTGAGGATAATTTTGGTTAATCAAGTGGGGGTTGAGTTCGCACGTTTGAGGGAGGGGTTTTACATTATGATTTTTTATTTAAATTATGGATGTAATTTAAGCCCAGGTGATGATGAGGGTTTGATTTGGGTAGTTTTAACAGAATTTAAAAAATTCACGTTGAGTTGTTGGTTTAGATATGTTTCTTCATTTAGTTGCAGAGACCCCTGACGAAGGGCCTTTCAGGACGGAAATGAATTGGGTGTAGTGAAATGAGCACACTTCATACAAATGGTTCAGTTGCACATGTCGCTGTTTAAAGCCTGGATGGGCAAGCAAGAGACGTTTGAAAATGCTGAAACAAAGAATCATGGTGAAATCACGCAGTCTCTGTAGTGAATGACAAAGCATGGATGAATATTGGTATAAGGAACATCAATTTGTTGGTTTACTTTTGGCTTAAAAAAACTGGATTAGTCAATAAGTAGTGATCTACCGTGAGGATAAATATTCCTACGTTTAACAGTGTGACAGAAGGGTGCGTAGCCCACGTGCCTATTGTGTTTATCACTTTTGGAAAACTAGCATTTTCTTGGTATCTTCAGTGCGTGTAGTCTATATCCTGGGTCACATGACTAGGTGCAGTTGGCAGTTTATCTTTGTGTATTCCTCCCAGAGAATGATGCAAAGGGAGACTAGGTGTTCTCAGGATGGCCCATTTTGTCAGGGTGGGTGGGACAGAGCTGTCACCTACCACATTTCTTCTTCAAAGTAGCTGCCTCAGCCACCTCACAAAGAACCTCACACTAATCTACGGTCACCCCAGACCACTCAAAGCCAGTACGGGAGACGGAAGGAAACTTCAGAACCAGATGTGGTTGAAAGTCTAGACTTTTCTCCCATTTCAAAGCTGGCACCAGGTGTCAATATTGAACCTGCAGACAAACTCTTCAGAAAATTCCTGGACCAGTGGAAGCTAAAGAAAAAGGACTACCCAGTTACATGTGGGCCGCCCTGCTGCTTGGGGACTGCCCTTCTGCTTGAGGAATGCTTTGCTGCTTGAACCCAGGACTACCAGAATGTCTCCAAGGGTCAGTTGGGTGACCTCCTCTTTTGAGCTTCAGGGAACAACAAGTTTATGACGGTGACTTCATCTGATTTGATGCAGCATGACACATTTGACGCAAGTTCCCGCATTCATTGCCAGCTCCAGGCCAGTGGCTTCATCAGAATGATACAGCACGTCACACCTTGATGTATCGCAGCTCCTGATCAGTAGCTACCCCAGCACTGACCCAGCGCAATGCATCTCAATGCAAGCCTCCGCAAAGCAGCCCCAGTGGCTTCACTAATCTGTTGTAGCATGACGCATATTGATGCAGGACCACCCCTCTCAGCTCCTGTTCGATGGCTCCTCAATGCAGAGCAGCACAGGCCAACTCAGACTTTGCATCTCTCTACCATGGGCATAAGGTACTGTCTTAGAAGACCAAACTTGGTCCTGTACCCAGCCTGCACTCCGCTGCGGTTGTCTTCAACTTGGGCCTTGGTCCCGGTCCAGTGCGACTAGATAAGCATAATTGGCGCTATTTGCTTCTAGGTGTTATTTCCGCCTAAATCTCTGAAATTCAATTTCTCTGGGTGAACTGATTCTATTTTTGGTGTTCTGATACCATTTTATCTATTTCAAGATTACCTATTTCTCTAGATTGGTCTGTGATTTTTTTTGTGTGTGGTGTTTTACCTTTATTTCTGTTTGAGTGCAGTATAAATACTTTACACATGGCCTCTAAAGCCCGACTGCTTTTGTGCCAAGCTACCAGAGGGTTCAGCACAGGTTAATTTACTGACTTTTGTGGTTTAGACTGACAAGGATTGTGGTTGTTGCCTGAGAAGGGTTAACACCCCCTCAACCAATAACCCAATTTGTCACAATCTTCCTCTTCAATTCACCCCATAATGGTGCACTCTTACCATACCATACCTTTTTGACTTGCTGATGGCTGAAATGGCAGTGACAGGGTTGCCATTTTTATAAATTGTATTTGACTGGTTGAGGGTGGAGTAGTGTAGTTCTTATCCTGAGGAGTGGATAGGTCACTGTGCCAAAGAGATAGAAGCCATCCCCCCCAGACATGGCAGCATCAAGCATTGCAACCTCCAGTGAAAACTGTGGATAGCGCTAAATGATCTATGCAAGCCTAGGAGAGGCTATGGAGACCAGTCTTCCCCACTGCTTCTGCACTCTGTCCTTTTTCTCCTTAACTGGGTATCCCACAATGCAGGGCTTAACTACCACTTTACGTACATAAGAGATCAACCTGGGAAAGTATTGAGGATGAGAACCTGGATGCTAGCTAGAACTCACTTACATATTGTGGGCCTTATAGGTCAGTGACTGTAAAAGCCCAGTTCAGGCACTGGGTTGAAGCCTGCCAACATCTTCCATTTGTTTCTACTTACTTCTCTTTTGTTAGTTTAGTACTTGATATTTTTGAGCCATCACTGTTTCTTTTTTACCTTTCTCTATTCCCTGCCCCTGCTGGTCCTCTGAACCTTTTGGCCTCCATCCTTTTTTCCTACTTATCAAAGGTGCCTGCTATATATGTTGCTCTGTATCCTGGAGCATGCTGCTGCTCTCCGAATCAGCCGCACTTCTGTGCCAATTGTAATTAGCTCCTGTGGAAACCTCTGCAATTATCCTGCTAAACGGCATGCAGCCTCGCTCTATTCAGGTATTCCGAACCTTTAGCCTATAGGCCTGATTCCTAGTAGAACTGGAGCTACTCACAGTATAAGCCAAACACAAGGAGACGATGAACGGAGTGCTGAAACTTTTCAGACACTCACCTACAGTCACAGATCTGGGCTGAATCCATCATTGTTCTCTAGCTCACCTCGCCACCCCAGTCATATGCAAATCAGTCTTGACCCTGTGCCTCATGGGAACAGTCCAGCACTAACTGCCAAGTGAGGTCTTCCCTGGACCAGAAACAAGCATCCTGTGATCGGTTTCGGGGTTACACCCTCATCAGCCAGGCTAGCTGAATCCATTGGCCCAGTGAGCAAGGAACCTACGTCTGGGCATACTGTGCCCACTTAGGGCGAACAAAGCAAACACAAGGAAATGATGGACGGAGTGCTGGAACTTTTCAGACACTCACCCCCCAGTCACAGATCTGGTCCAGTGAAGACCTGTCTTGGCAGTTCGGGTTAGACTGTTCCCATGAGGCACAGGGTGAAAACTGATTTGCGTATAGCTGGGTCTGAACTGGGGTGAAGAAGTGAACTAAAGAACGATGATGGATTCACCCAGATCTGTGACTGGGGGTGAGTGTCTGAAAATGTTCTGCTCTCTGTCCATCATCTCCTTGTGTTTACGCTACTCACAGTATTTCATGGCTGGGAAAGAGGTAAGCTATAGACATCAGTGGCGTGATATATTCAGTGTTTGTTGAGTTAGAAAGGCTCATATTGTCTCCTTATCTCTCTCTTCCTCACTTCTGTCCATCATCTCCTTGTGTTTACGCTACTCACAGTATTTCATGGCTGGGAAAGAGGTAAGCTATAGACATCAGTGGCGTGATATATTCAGTGTTTGTTGAGTTAGAAAGGCTCATATTGTCTCCTTATCTCTCTCTTCCTCACTTCTTAATATATACAAGTAGGGGTTCTCAGATGATCCTAGTTTGCTGTTGGGGTCATGCTGTACCCCATTTTTCTGGATCCATAAATGATACAAAAAACAACAGGATGTGTGGAGGGTCAAAAGGGAATATTTACCGACCTGTCTGCTCGCTCCCCAGTAATCAGAAAAACACACAAAAAGAGTAGAACAGGTCAAGGGGTGGTGTGTGACTATATCAGTGACTATGGTACAGCAGGCTGCATATGCGGACCAGTGTTGTCGGGAGTTATTGGAAAACAAAAAGCTATTATCAATCCCATCAGACCACCCCTTCGGTGGAATATACGTCATGTGGGAATTGCTGATCAATCCGTGTCTTGGCCGGCCATATAGTGCCAGTTTGGAGTTGGATGTCAGAAAACAAGCCATGATGTTTGCCAAAACAGTGGACAAGATGGTGTGCAGTGCTGAAGTGGTGGTGATAGATAAAATTGACTACACTGGCTCTGAAACAATGTGTCCACTACCGCTTGGCTCCACGAAGGAGGTACCGACGGACAGAGCGGGGCCTCATGCTCCCGAGCGGTTGCCGGGTGAGGTGAGGTCTTCACCCACACAATGCTGGGAAGAAGAAATGCTTCTTTACCATCAGTGGACGTCTAACCACTAAGGTTCCTGGTAGATGTGTATCCTTCTACCAGTAAACTTATCGCCATTTTTTTCATCTAATGTGACATTTGTAGTTACAGTTGCAGTAGCTTATTCACAGTAACAGATCCTGAAGAATGCCGGGGAAAATCCCCTTTTTGGCAGAAACATGTTGACCGCAATACACAAGCGCCAAAAGGTAGTCACACTACCTGGCGCGGTTTTTATCTTTTGACACACGGTTTTCTGTATACACATTGTTTCAGAGCCAGTGTAGTCAATTTTATCTATCACCACCACTTCAGCACTGCACACCATCTTGTCCACTGTTTTGGCAAACATCATGGCTTGTTTTCTGACATCCAACTCCAAACTGGCACTATATGGCCGGCCAAGACACGGATTGATCAGCAATTCCCACATGACGTATATTCCACCGAAGGGGTGGTCTGATGGGATTGATAATAGCTTTTTGTTTTCCAATAACTCCCGACAACACTGGTCCGCATATGCAGCCTGCTGTACCATAGTCACTGATATAGTCACACACCACCCCTTGACCTGTTCTACTCTTTTTGTGTGTTTTTCCATAAATGATACATACAGTACATTGATAGGTACAGCTGGCCGGGTGAAATTGGTGGCAATGTTCCTTTTGGGGAAATACACTATTATCCTAAATACCCTAATAATTTACATTTTCAGGCATTGATTCCAAACTTGATCCAGGATGCTTGTGAGAAAATCTTTATGTATGGAGCAACAATGGTCCCTGAGCTATATATAATAAAAAAATCTTTTTGTGCAATAAATGATATAATAAAACAATGAGATTAAAGTTAGTGAGTTAGGTAAGAAAATAAACAAATATACTTCCAGCTGTAACACTAATATGACAATGTAATGAAAAAACAAACATAACCAAAGACAACGCAAGATTTGACTGTCAAAAGGATCAGTGCTCAAACGTGCTGTAGACCGTGAATACACATATATGGAGTGCACAAAAAGAACCTCCAACATGGCCACGAAGTTTAATATTTAAGAAAGATTTGTGGTTATCACTGTACGCATGATTGCAAATTCATGACATAATGGCTCATTGGTCACAAAGTTGCCAGCGTTTCAACCATGTTTATATCTTCATCAAGACTGTAGGTAGAGAAAAATGCCCAAAAAGAAAGAGAACAGTCCAGAAGTCCTAAATTAGAGTAGGTGTGTTTGGCCAAGATATAAACAAGAATGGGCAGTCTGGAATGAAGAGAATATTGTACTGTGTTGCAAAGGATCATCAGTTCAGTAAGGCATGAATGTGCCCTCTTGTAGTAAGCTAAATAGCAATTTATGCCGCTGAACCAATAAGACTGACAGAAGTTCATAGGGTTGTAACAGTGGCTGCAAACAGAACCCAAAAGGCCCACCTCGATGGGTCAGGCACATGAGAGGGGGGCCGCTTGAGGACAGCCCCAAGATAAAATTGAGTAAGGAAGGCACAAGCTGTCACTTGCTGGATGATCAATGGTGGTACCATGCAATGGTGTACACTCTGACCCTGTATCTGAAGAATTAGGCTGCCAGGATTAGACAGTGAAACATTCCGAAATTCAGGATAAAAATTGCCAAGACTGTAGAAATCTTCTGGGAATGGGAAGGAAGAATTTGTTGAGCATACTCACTGGTATCATCAAAAAGAGAGGCCATGAGGTGGTTTGAAGTTGGTAGGGAATCTGTATATGGAACCTACAATGAGAGCTAGTACTTACCTGTGTGAAGCCACGTCCTAGTTAAGCTCTCCAGTTGCAGGGCTTCATAATTGGAAGGAGTACTGAAGGTTTGATGGAGCTGCGTTAAGAGCCTAGCAAGATTTCCAAGCAAATGCATGGCTTCCTGTTCGACAATTTTTTCCATACTTTGTATCTCTCTTGCTATCTCTTCTATCCGGCCCCATATGTTAGGGGATTAAGGCAGGTAATGCTCTTTGTTTTCCTTTCCTTACCATACCACCACAGAATCTGGGATTAATCATGTGCTGGTGTTTAACATCTGGATCCGGGCCAGTGTGGGACTCATAACAGCAACATCCACCATTGAATTTGCTAAGCTTAACCCCTATGCTTGTTGTGGGAATCCTTACTGTAACATACATGTTATCTTGTATATATTTAATCTGTAATGTGGATGTAACCATAGCACTAGAATGTATTTAGGTCATATGGAATGTTGGAGAGCGAGCTAAGACAGAGGCTGGTCAGCAGTTGATGAGGCTGGATGGAGCATGAACTGTTGTTCAGTGGTACAAGGTCAGTTCCGCCAAATGTTTTGAGAGGAGAACTTATAGCTCTGGCACAATGTGTCATCAAAGGATGATAAAACCCAAAGAGAGACTTAAGTTGACATACTTGTGGCTGGGTATGGACAGTCATGTGAGGAGGATGATAGGAGAATGCATGCAGTGTGCTATGAGTGAGAAAACGCTTAAAAATAAAAGTGCAACCAATAGCTATCAGGGAAGGGACCTTACCTCACACATTTGGAAAGAGGTTGCTTTGGAAATTTTGGGCTCCATACACGGCGAAAGTTATGAATCATATGTTATGGTTCTTATTGATATGTACTGTATGTGACCCGAAATTTTGTTCTCTAGAGGCATGGAAACTTAACATGTCATAGGGTCTCTCAAGGATCTGTTTCGTGGGGAAGGCATACCTAGTTTAATCCTCACTAATAAAGGGATGCTAGTGGTATTAAAAGAAATGGAGGAATTTTTTTAAGTGATCATGTGATAAGGCACAAGAAATGCGCTCTCTACCACCCCCAAAACCAATGGCATGGAAATACATTTCCACAGGGCTTTGAAGGAAACCATAGCCTTGCCTAATGATAATGGGTTGAATTGGAGAAAGGAGGTGAGCAAGAAGGTTGAGGCCTACAGAGTGACTCCCCATGCCATCACAGGAAAAACCCCTTTTGAATTATTGAATTGAAGTAGACAACCCAACACTTTGGTAGAAGTTGAAGTTGGGGGAATTTGTAGAGCGCACATATACCCAAAAGGTTTCATGGCGCTAATTTGATCAGGCCGCAGCAGAAGAAGGCGACAATTAGGCCACAAAGGCCCTAGTAAATAACCAGGTCTTCAGACATTTACAAAACTCCAAGTATGAAAGGGAGAATCGTAGATTGTCTGGAAGGGAGTTCCAGAAACGAGGGGCTTGGAAGGAGAAGCTCGACCACACCATGTTTCTTCCTCACAAAGCGTGGAACAAACAGAAGATTTTTAGAGGAGGACCGAGGGTTTCTAGAAGGAGTATATACTGTTAGCCTGGTTGCTACATAAGAAGGAGCTAGGCCTGCTAATTATTTGAAAATAAGACACCCCAATTTAAATAGGCATCTATGGGTAACGGGTAACCAATGCAGTTGCTTCAGAAGTGGGAGAGCATGATGGTATCTAGGCCGTCTATAAATCAGTCTAGCTGCCTGATTTTGGACAAGCTGTAGCCGGGCTAATTCATATGCGGGAATACCAATATAAAGGGAATTAGCGTAGTAAACCCGAGAGATGACTAGAGCTAGAAGGATAAATTTGAGGGCGTCAATGGTGAAGAAATGGAAACTTTACGAATAGTTTGGAGGCATAGAAAACAGAATGAAACGACCATACTAATCTGGGCGTGCATCGAGAGGTCGTCGCTGATTTTAATGCCAAGACTTTTCACATACTTCGTAGGGGAAGGGTCAGGGCCAAGAGAAGAAGGCCAGTAATTAATAGTCCAATGATTGGATGGGCCTCCGAACAAGACTAGTTCCGTCTTGTCGGGATTTAACTTTAGGTGGTTAGTGCTCATCCAGTCCTGGATAAAGATCATAGTATTCTGAAAATGAGAGATAGAGTCAGAAGAAGAGGAAAGAGTGAAAATGAGTTGAAAGTCATCAGCGTAGTTGAACACGGTGACCTCTCGGTGGCGTAAAGCAGAGATTAAAGGAAAAATATAATGATTAAAGAGAAGAGGGGAAAGAGCAGAACCTTGGGGACCACCGCAAGTTACTGTTCGAGGATGAGAAGAAAAGGAGGGAAGCTGAACTGCCTGTTGATGGTTCTCCAAGAAAGAAGAGACCCAGCTCAAGGCAACATCCGAGATGCCAGCATGTTGGACACGGTCGACAAAAAGATGATGGTTGACCGTGTCAAAGGCAGCCAATAAATCTAAAAGTACAAAGGCCTGAGGAGATCCATGATCAGCGCTAACTCTTAATTCACCCAAAACTGAAAGGATGACTGAATCCGTAGAATGAGTGGGACGGAAACCAGCCTGATGGGGATCAATATAATCAGAGGCCTCAATAAAGGAACTAAGGCAAAGGGTTACATATCTCTCCAATACTTTTCCCAGGAAAGGGAGAAGGGAGATGGGTCGAAAATTAGACGGAACAGTGGGAACAGCCCCAACCTTTTTCAAAACCGGAACAATTTTAGCTGACTTAAAAGGGTTGAAGACAACGCCCAAAGCCAGTGAATTATTGAGTAAAGCAAGAGGGGGGTCAGAACAGAGAGAAAAGATCTCACAAAGAATGTGTGAGGGACAGCTATCAGTGGGAGAACCAGATTTCGTACAACTCACTAAACTGAGAAATTTCTCTGTCGAGGTGGGTGGGAAGTGCGTGAAGGTATTTGTATTAGATGAAGGTGAGGGAGGGTCAAAAGAGGGAGAAGGAGGAGATATATGCAATTTAATAGTAGAGATCTTATTGAAGAAATAGTCATGGAGTGAATCACAAAAATCTTGAGAGGGAGGGGGCTTGGCAGTGACTCGGTCGAGTTTAGAGAGACCGTTGGGAATGGAAAAAAATTCCTTAGGCTTGTTGGGAGAAGAAAGAATTATTGCAGAACAGTATTCAGTTTTTGCCCATAAGAATATCCTGTTTATATTCCCTAATTAAAGTAAATTAAAAGATTTTGTCTGAGGGATCATAACGCCAACGCCTCTTTTGTTCTGCCTGTTTAAGCTGAAGTTTCTTCACTTGAAGAGAGGGTGAGAATCATCTTTGCGTGTCGTGTGATCGTTTATTTCGAATGGATCTCCAGGTGACTAATTCCTCACAGGATGAAGTAAGCCAGGAATTAATGGCCAAAGCCTGATCGTGAATGGAGAAGTTTAAGTTAGTGGGACTAGAGGCGGTGAGCAAGGAACAAATGGACTCAATATTCACTCGCCCCCAATTTCTAACTTTGATGTTAGTAGGCAAGGGACTTCTGATAGAGGGATTTAATGAGAGAGAAAACGAGATCAAGATGTGATCAGACCACAAACAAGGGAGAACCGAAGTTAAAGAAATATCCAAATTAACTGACCAAATTTGGTCTAATATATGGCCAAACTTGTGGGTCGGTTGATAAACAAGCTGTATCAGGTTCATGTGGGTAAGTAAATCGGTAAACTCCTTAGAGTAAGAATCCTCCAATGGATCGCCAGGCCAAAAGTTAAAGTCGCCCAGGATCATTATACGCGAGTTGTTAACTATCAGATTGGCGAGAATTTCGTCCACTGAAGAAGAAGAAGCAGGCATGGGCTGGGGGGGAGGATAAAATAGTACACAAACCAGAGGGGGAGAGACATAAGTAGTTTTCATCACCAGGTAATCAACCGCAAAGATAATCGGGGAGGGCATTAAAGTGAATGACCACTTCGAGTGGATGATGACAGCCACACCACCCCCACTTTTACCAGTCATCCGATCTGAGTGTAAAAGATAGTAGTTTTCGGGAAGGGCAGCTAAAATATCTGGTGAGGACACCAGGGTGAGGCAAGTTTCGGTGAGGAATAGACAGTCAGGTTGAACTTGGACAAGAAAGCAAAACATTTCTAGCTGGTGTTTTGCTAATAAGCGAGTGTTAAGCAAGCAAGCAAGCTGAAAAGGCCACAGGAGAGGGGTAGACAGGCGAGAGGATTGTTGAGAAATTCCCACTGTCCTTAGGACCAGGGACATCCCAAGCTTCAGGAACCATGGTGGAAGGCTCAGGAAGGCAAAGAAGACCCAAGGTATCAAGCTTAGCCTGTGTCTGATAAGGAATAGACCATGTACCTTGGAGCGTCATTAGTTCTGAGGAGGTGTAAATTAATTTTTGGGCAGCATCACGGGCCCCTGGCCCCGGTTGGGCGCGGACGGGCGCAGACGGGCGCAGACGGGCTTGCCTTTGGTGCGCCGCCGGCGCGCCGCTGCACGCGTCCGCTGCATGACCAGAATGACATGTGGGCTTTGTAGTCCACAAACGTGATGCCTCAGGCAAAGCTCCGCCCCCCTGGATCCAGTGGCGAAAGGTTAGGTGACTCATTTCATCACAAGCCCTCCGCTCGAACGGGAAAACCCGGCGTCGGATCAGGCTGTGATGAAGAGGCCCCAACAATGAGGAGGAAGTTAGCCGAGCGAAACCAGGTGAGCAAGTCAGGCGATTAAAAACACCTACATAGTTTAATGACATGGAATTGAGATCCGGGAAAACGGAGGTGAACGGAGGTGAACAAAGATTTGGAGCTGAGAGAGACAAAGAAAACAGAGACCCGCAAGAAACATAACATTTTGATGTGAAGAAGTCTGTCGAAAAGACAGGTCAAGGGTGAGGATTGGGTGAAGGTTAAAAAAAGTTCAAGAAAGGTGGGGTGCAAGATTTCACAAGTCTCTGAGACTTGTCAAAGTGTTTACTAATGCAGTTAAAACCAAAGACTTCTGTATTTGGAATCTCAACTGAGTTGTTGTAGTCTAAGACAGTCCAGCCCAGAGTCTCATGGAAGAGTTGCCCCTCAGGATGTTCAGCAGGAAAGTTACTCCTCCCACTTATTTGAAAGAGTATGTTAAGTAAACTATAGCAATCTGTACATTCTTGTAAATTCTTATACAAGTGGCTGGATGTTTGCAGTTTGTATCACACTGGGATACCTTGTTTGACCCAGAAGGAGTGGTTTTGTCCAGCCCCCCGCAGCCTTGGAAGGAAGGAGTTGGTGACGCATTGCGGCGGTTCTTGCTTTGCCGGTGCTCTGAGTTTGTGTGTGGAGTCGAAGGACCCCCGGTGACCTTCAGGGCAATGATTGAGGTGAGCCGTCGTCAGCGCTACCATATTGAAGGCTACTAGCGGGTGAAGAAATTGCGCAAATTACTATTTTTAGGACTTGGATATACGGATATTCTCCTGTTCCTATTGCATGCTCATATTATTCTCTGTGCTATCTGTTGCTGTTAAAGCAATGGCAGCTGATGTGCTCAGAGACCTCGAGCTTATAGCGGATGCCTTATTCTTAAATTTACCGGACACTGTGGTTACAGATAAAGGTGTGGCTGGCACAGCTGAAAAGAATGATGATAAAGGTAAATTAAAAAAGTTGGAAGAACTACAAAGGACAGAGCTCACTAAGTGGTGGGATAGAAAATCCCTAGAAAAATAATAAAGAGGTTGGCAGAGTGCCTCGGGGGTTGAGGGTTCTCATTGCTCCATCTTTTGAGAACCCCAACCCCCTCATGCTGAAGGAATGGGCAGCCAACAATTTGGAGGTGTCAATGAATATGGTGTGTATTCCTATTAAATATGCGGAAATTGACAGACTGGATATTATGCACCAAATTGATGCACTTACTAAAGAACTTGATGCAATGGAACAAAAATAATTTATTGCCAAAACAAGGGAGGAAATTAAGAAGCGCCTTGAAAAACATGAAAGCATCATCAAGACGCGCAAGGTCTACAAATTTGCTCGAGATCGAGCTGATTATGAACAGGGACGCATTTTCACTTTTTCCCAAAAATTTGAGAATGTCAAGCGACAGGCGCTAACAGCCAAGGTCCCATCAAGTTCAAACCCAACGTTGTTAGTACAACAGGCTGAACACTCTGAAAGCTCGGATACAGATTTGAGTTCAGCCATAAGTAGTGTGGATTCGGATGGGGACAGTTCAATGGCAGGCCAATCATCTATAATGAGTGGATTTACCCCTTCCGAGGAGTTGGGGTTTATGATAGGCAGCAAACATTGAGGCCAAGATTTCCTCCATCCATGAAAATCGACAGCAGCGAAATAAATGCCGCAAAGAAAGGAGGAAACCGAGGAGGCTTCATGAAAAAAGAAGAGAGGAAGAGGAGCCCCTCAAATGAACTAAACTCTGCTATAACCCCTAACACTGTGACTGATAACACTATCATTAATCTCACTGATCTGGATTTAGATATAGCTGAAACCCAACTTTTGGCATTAGGCCTATCATTTTGCCCCAAGAATGATTTTAAGTACATTCAATCTCGCATTGACGTATTTAAATTCATTCGCAAATTGAAATTGATGAAATTCCACAAATTGAATAAAGTCACTAGCATTGCAAATACAGTGTTTACTGATTCCCTTCCGCGCAAAAATGTGTTAGTTTCTGATGTCCTGTTGTTAAAGACTATGCATGTGATAGTAGATTCTGAAAATGACCCTCCTACGTCAACTTAGGCAGTTTTACATTCCATGGGGGCTGCTAGTAGTAGTAGAGCTATAAGTCCATTTTGTCCTTGCTCTACATTTCTTCCCATGATGCCTAGAGACGCGATAGATGTGTTTAATGACCGCATGGTTGAGGATTGGGAAGAATTAAATAAATCCATTGCCAGAAAATAAAAACGTAGAAGTTATGCTGAGCTTCGTTACTCCACCCTCATGCGTAAAATTAATGATCATGGCAACATCATTGTGAATAAGGCAGACATAGGGGGCAATATTATTTTATGGCCTTGTGATATGTATATTTTGGAGGCTGAGAGGCAGTTACATGATTCCTTGTGTTATAGGAAAGCTTCCTTTAACGAACTACATAAGGTTAAAGAGCTTATACACAACCTATTGGCTCAGTGGAAAAGGGATGGCCTTATTTCCAAGAATGAATATTTGTTTTTGAAGAATGACCATCCAATTACCCCTATTTTATTACCTAAAGATCATAAAGGAGTATCCCCCATACAAGGGCACCCCATAATTTCAGCCCAAAATGGTTTATTGGAACCTATTTCCCAATATGTCGATTTTTTTCTTCATGGCCATATGGAATCGTTACCATCTTATATCAGAGATACAGGCCAGATTACCACTTCATTGTTATGGATATCTGTTCTCTGTATACTTCTATTAATCATGAAGATGAGCTACATGCTATTCAACATTTTTTAATCAAATCGGGACATCAAATTTTATGAACACAATAAGATGTTGGTATAGATGATTGAGCTTTGCCTTCACAACAATTTTTTTCATTTCAACAATGAAGTTTATCAACAGTTGCGGGGCGTGGCCATGGGGGCATGCTTCTCCCCCTGATACCCGTGTTTACCCGTAGGCTGGTGGGAGGAGTGTGTCCTTGGTCACGCCTCTGACTATGTTGGAGGTCTAGGAACGGATATTATTCACCATTGGTGTTTCATAGACGATGTGTTCATGATTTGGCAAGGGACAAGAGAAAGTGCAGAACAATTTGTGATCAATATTAATAATAATAAGCTCAATTTAGAAATTTACAGCTAATATCAGTAATGAGAGAGTGGAATTCTTAGATGTGGAAGTTTATGTTTTAAATGATACTATTCAAACTAAGCTTCACAGGAAGAGTACTGCCGGAAATTCAACTCTCCATGCTTCTAGTGACCATCCCCGCCATTTGGTTAAGAGCATCCCTTATGGGGAGTTTTTGAGAATTCAATGCATTTGCAGCAATGATTATGATTTGGAAACATGTCTTAATTAATCATTTCAAAGATTTTCGATTCATGGTTACAATGAGATTGACTTGAATAATGCATAAAAAAAGATGATTTTTAATACTAAAACCCTTGTCCAAATGACCAATATTGGAAATGTTCCTTCCACTGTTGAAGTGATACCTCAAAAAGAAGAGATGAAAGTTAGATTAATTACTACTTATAGTAGTCATGAAAGAAAGATCCGCAACATTCTTAAATCTAACTGGCCGATCTTGAACACGGATATAACTTTGGCACATTTATCGGATGAGACTCCATGTATCACTTTTAGGAGGGCTCCCTCTATGAGGGATATTTTGGTCAAGACCAGTCCAGAAGTAGTGACATCATCTAATTGGCTCTCTAATTGCACAGGTTTTTTTTAAATGCACTTCTTGCAGAGCTTGTAAGTTTGGTAGCAACACAAGGGAATATAAGACTGCTTTTAGTCAAGAGGTTACTAAAATTAAAGGATTGTTTACTTGTAAAACAGATCATGCTGTTTATGTTTTACAATGTTCTTGCAAATTACAATATGTTGGGAGCACTAAGCTCCAAGTTTACAATCGCATCCTACAGCATCTTCGGGCGATTGTCAACTCCGACATTAGTTACCATGTGGTGTGTCATTTTAAGTTGGTCTACAAAAATAATCTCAAGGATTTGAGTTATTTTGGTATTGACGCAGTGCCCAATTCCAAGAGGGGTGGTGACAGAGAACGGCGACAGAGAACGCAAGCTCAGACAATTAGAGAGTCAGTATATTAATTAGAGAGTCAGTATATTCTACTTCTTGATACCAAGATTCCGAATGATCTTAACACAGGGGAGGATTTATATAACTTTTTATAAATATTTACGTGTTTTTAGAGATTTATGATATTTAGATATTTATGATAATCTTATTTATCTTAGTAACCACTTTAGGGGCAGGCTTGACCCCTGAAGTTGTAAATCCATGAATTCTGCATTTTAGCATGTTTCCATCTCTGCTGCTGTGTTATTGCTGTTCTACCAACCAAATTGTTGGTTTTACCCCTTTTTTTCTGATGAAATCGTATCAGTGTCCTTTTATCATGTTTTTACTGGAGTTTTTACTCGTTTTTCTAGATTTTCTGGTTTTACTGGTTTTTCTTTTGGTTTGGATGTGGTATAAGGTTTTGCTGGTAAACTATTGGGGAAATTAAGTTGATGATGCCCCTTATATGAATATGTAATTAGAGCTTGTTATGATGTGACATTATCAAACTTTATAATCTTCAATGGATTAAGATCCCTTTTTTCATCATTTTTCAATTTAACTTATTTAAATACACCTTTATCTATTTGATGTTAACCACTAATACTGTCCACAAATGTATTGAATTTTCCTTACAATTTATTGTATGTTTGTGTACAGTGGTTATATTTACCTTAGCACTTGCACTTTATATATGGTAAGGCTTCGTCTAGTTTGATATATGGATGAATCGAGAGGCGATTCTATTCTGAATTTTAATCTGCACTATTTTTGCACCTTTTGTTAATGCTGTTGTTTGCACTATCCCCTTTATATTGCTTAATGATATAGACTTAAACATGAAGTATGTACAATGAATGACTGCTTGAGGTTCGGATAAATTGGGCACTTGCCCGGGATTGAGTTTCATCTTTATATACTGTGTATATCTACATACCATTATCATGCACTTTATTGTATATATATCCTCATTAGTGAGTTTTACCCTCTTGCAATATAGTTCAAGTCCAGTATTGAATTTTGTACTATTAGGCCGTCTTTGTCATTAGTATGTTTTTCATGTATATGCTAGATTGGGAGGAGTTGGTGCTCTCCATCTGCATTAAAAACTCGCTGGTTTTTGGTCTCATCATGTGATCAAGACCGGGTTCCCCTGGTCGAAATGCGTCATGCCGCCAGTTACAGAGTAATAAAGCACTTTATCATCCGGAAAACGCGCTAGAGTGGGCTCTACCTGTTGCCTGTGAAGTGCTTCACTACAGGACTCTGGATTTCAATATATATATATATATATATATATATTACCTACTGGCGGTCGCCAGTAGGTAGTTATAGTTAGGACCTAGCTACCATAGGGAATCCGTAACATTCTATTGGGAATAACTTTGGCGCCGGTTGAGGAATTTGCATGTAATTTTCCAAAATTTAGGCCAGCTCCGCTTCGCTCCTTCCCTGAAAGTTTCGGGGGGGATTCTTCCCCATGTTAATTTCCATAGGACGAATTGACAAGGCTACATCCTGAACCGCTGAACTGAATTACGCCAAACTTTGCAAATATGTAGGGACTGGTACGCAGCTGTGCCTTTGCTATATTTGGCGAAATTTGCTCCAGTGTTTTTTTTTTAAATTAACTTCAAAAACACATATATATCTATAGGGGCGCTCTGGGCTCTCACCGGCGTGCTATGGGAGTGCGTGAGCGGAAAGGTGATTGGCTGTTGACATTCTAAACAGCCCGGAGAGTCCGCCATCTTGTGTCCCTGTTGAATAGAGACACAAGAGGTGAAAATAAAAAGAAGGAAATTAGTAAAAGGGGGCAGGGTACACACCCCCTGACCCCCTAGGTTTTCTGAGGGGAGTTTAGAAAGACCCTGAAGGGCAAAAAAACCTTTTTTTTTTTGCAATTTTCACGGGGTAAGCGCTGGGTGCGTTCCCATGTACACTCACCGGTACGCGCACACTGAGCGCACCACACACTCCTTTACAATATATAAAGAATATAGCTCTTTTTGGAGTATTGGAGGTAGTTCTAAAAAGAACTGGGTTTTTTTCTTCTTTTTTAGTTTTTCCTTTTTTTTTAACTTTTTCCGAACGTTTTAAACATTTTTTTTTTCAGAACAAAAAAAAACTAGGGAATGCGAAACTGCTCAACAGGAGTAAAACAAAGGGGAAAAATTAGGGCTGGGGAGGGCAGCGGTGTTCTTCTCTTTTTCGAACAATTAGTAGGATACTCTGCTCTCCATAACAAAGCAGTTCGTCGTTATAGTTAGTTAGACTCACTATAACTCGCGCGCCCGCAATCCACTGCTGATGATGTCACATATTACATCATTCATGACATGGTCAGTGACATCACTGATGAAATCACTGATGACATCTCAAATGACATCACTGATGACATCACTGATGACATCTCAAATGACATCACTAATGACATCTCTAATGACATCATCCAGTGAATGTGTGTTTCTGTAAAGTTAAAATATGTTTTACATATTGAAGAATGAGTGTATGACAAGTGTTCTCACACTTTGTTTCTGGAGCTCCACACCTTCCCTCTGGGTCTTCCTGTCCATAAGGAAGGCCCGTTTAGTTAACTCCAGATCACCTTTTACAATCTGACTTGGGTGTTCAAACAGATCCAGACGGTCAAGCCTGGCAAAGCTGGATTTCAGGTATTTTATCCATGGAGTGCCCATTGCCTTATCCTGGATCAGATAATCCCTCACAATCAGATTTGTCAGAGGTATATCCTGATTCAACCACAGTTTTAACCAACAGGTCAATGGGTGTAAAGAAAAAGTGTCACTTAGATATTGTGTCCTTAGCTCTTCGTGTACTACAAAATTTGACGTACCTGTAGGGACACACAGGAGGCGCTTCATGAAGAAATTTTCAGCAATCTGTAGCTGCTCACCGGCAACATACCCCCAAATTTCACTACCATATATAGCAGGTGCACTGATTTTGCATTATAAAGTTTCAACATTGCACTGGTAGATTTTTTTCCCAGTTTCGATGCAAAGTTAAAAATCGAAGCATTAACCCTGACCAGTTCCCCTTTCTTTTTTGCAAGATGAGGGCCCCAGTTAAGTTTAGTATCAAAAAGAACCCCAAGATACGAGAACATTTTTGATATGGGGATTACTACTTCATCAATTTTAAATTAAAAGTTCCTTCTTGGTTGTTGGCCAACTTGCATAACAAATTTGATATTTGATATTTATTGGGATTTGTGTAGCGCAACTATCGCTCCGGAAGGAGCATCTTGGCGCTGAGCAAACAGAAGAACCAGCTTGGTGAAACAAGGATCAAATGGCTGCGAGAACCGATGAATCGGGCTGAGAGAATATCCAAGTCTTCAGGAGTTTCCTGAAAAGGCTTTCTGTGGGGGCGTGCCTGAGGTTGAAGGGGAGGCCGTTCCATGCCTTAGCCGCCAGGAATGAAAAAGTTTTTCCAACTTTCGTTTTGAGCTTGATTCTGGGTATAGTAACCAGATTAGCTCCTGATGACCTCAGGCAGCGCGATGGAGTGTAGCGCAAAAAGCGCTTAGCTAGATAGAAAAGGCCTGTATTCCTGGTGGCTTTGAAAACCGTGACAAGGAGTTTAAAGAGGATTCTTTTGTGAAGGGGCAGCCAATGGAGAGTGTTGAGGGCTGCAGAGGCCGAGGACCTTCTTGGGAGTTTAAGAATGAGCCTGGCCGCTGCGTGTTGGACGCTTTGCAGTTTCTTAAGGGTGGACTTCTTTATTCCTGCCAAGAGGCCCTTACAGTAATCCAGCCGGGATAGGATCAGGGCCACGGCGACTGATTTCCTGGCTGAGATAGGAAGAAAGTCAAAGAATTTCTTCAGCTGTCTAATGAGGTTAAAACAGCACCCTGCAGTGATGCGCACATGATCGTCAAAGCTGAGGGACGAGTCGAATTGGACACCCAGATTGCGGGCCGAGGAAACAGCACTCGGCGGGGCTTCAGAGTGTTGAGGCCACCAATCTTTTGGAGAGAAGAGGATGTCTTTGCCTAAGGGTATAATTTCAGTTTTGGCGCTATTGCACTTGAGATGGTTATTGTTGAGCCAAGAAAAGACTTGGGAGAGGCAATTCTGAAATCTGAGGGCAGCATCGGAGTGTTTTTTATCTATGGTGACGACTAGTTGGGTGTCGTCAGCATAAGATGTTACGAGGATGCCGTGGGATTCAATCAGTGTGAGCAAGGGAGCCATGTAGATATTAAAAAAGAGTGGACTGAGTATGGACCCCTGGGGCACACCTGATGTAGTGGGTCTTTTGCCAGAGAGAAAGGGGCCTAGTGAAACTGTTTGTGATCTGTTGGATAGGAATGATGTTATCCATATTAATGCAGTACCCGTCACACCAATCTCGCGCATTCTGTTAATGAGGATGTCATGAGAGATGGTATTGAATGCTGCGGTTAAGTCAAGCAGGATGAGTGCAGCATGTTTCCCCTCATCCTGCAAGAACTTAATGGTGTCCGATAGCTCAATCAATGCAGTTTCGGTGGAGTGGCCAGGGCGGAAACCAGATTGCTGTGGGTGCAGAATGTGATTGTTTTCCACAAAGGCTTTTAACTCCTCGTGTACTAGCTGCTCAGTGATTTTGCCTAGTGCCGGAAGTAGGGAGATTGGGCGCATGTTAGATAGATCTGTCGGGGATTTGTTTTGTTTTTTCATTAGAGGCTTAACAATGGCCTTCTTCCATTCAGCGGGGACAATGATTTTGAATTATTGACCAAAAGGTATCTTTCCGTCATAAACAATTTAAAAGCATTTAAGAGAGCCTGAAGACCCCTCTCAGTTCTGGAAATTAAAACCGCATCATCTGCGTATAAAAGTACAGGAATTTCCTGCCTGCCGACTCTAGGGTAGTCAGCCGGTACTTTCTGCAACACGCTATCTAGCTCATTAATATAAAAATTAAAAAGGAAGGGGGCAAAGATACATCCTTGGCGGAGACCCTTTCTAATGTCAACATTATTTGTTGTACTCAGATCTTGAGAATATCTCACATTTGCTCTAGTATTGCTATGTAGATCAACAAGAAAATTAACAATTCCACTATCTACACCCTTCACCCTCATGGACTGCCACCTCTTTCTCCTGTTTACACAGTCGAAAGCTGAGGACAGATCCATGAAGGTGAGGTGGATGGTACCCCTTTGAGCAACAGTATACTTACTTAATATTAAAAAGAGGTTAAGGCACTGAGTTATTGTTGAACGGCCACTGCAGAAACCAAACTGGGAGATGGACATGATGTTGTTTTCCATCGCCCAGTCTAAAAGTCTCTGTAGTAGGATTCTTCCTACTATTTTAATCATAGAGTCTATTATTGAAATAGGTCTATAACAATGTGGGCTACCTTTGTCCCCCTTCTTGTAAACGGGAACAATCGTAGAGACCCCCCATGATTGTGGACAACCATTTTTCACAGCAGCATTAAAAACAGACTCTAATATGGGTGCCCAAAAATTTGGCTCAGACTTAAATAAGTCTGGAGGAATCCCATCAGGACCAGGAGCTTTCCCGGCTGTTAGTCCTACAATAACCTCAGTAACCTCACCTCTATCAAAACTAATTATTTCACCATTATTGCAAGGGGCAAGGTTGGATGTTTCATCCATCGAGCAGCAATATAGTTGCTTAAAGTGTGCTTCCCACTCCTCCTTTGGTATGTAGCATTACAAACCGTTACCCGGCTCCTGGACCAGGAAAGGTTTCTTCATTACCGCCCAGAATCTGGAGCTACACCGCAAGGTAGTGGGATCAAGGATCTCACTCCATGCCTCTTCTCTTAGGGATTCCTTATGTTTGGCAATGGTAGATTTGTATTCTTTCCGACACAGCTGAACTGTCGCCTTTATTCTTGGTTTAGCTACCAATGCCAACCTTAGATTTCTTGCTGCTTTAGAGCAATCGTGGTTAAACCATTTCGGTCCCACATTCTCTAAATTCTTTACTGGATCCGACAGCAGCTGGGAGACCTTGTCCGATAGACTTTGGAAGGCACTGAGGACCTTACTCTGCTGCGACCCTTCTTGAGTGCAAACCATAATTTCATCTGCACAAATGGCTTTAATGTCTTTGTACAGCAGATCTGGGCTGATCTTAGACCATCTTAGTCGGCGTCTCCCATCAGTTGTGCTCACCCTACCAGTGATATGATTCGGTCCTTCTTTAGCTATCCATGGACCACTCAGGTGAACAGTGAGCGGATTATGATCACTAAATTCACTTTCTTCGATAGAGAAATAATCCACAAAGGACTGCATTGGGGATGTAAGTAATACATAATCAATGAAAGTTCCCCTCCCTTGCCCCTTAAAAGTCGGGGTCTCAAAACACATGGTGGGATCCAACAATGCCATGGTCAGCGTCAAATCCAGATCATTCAATAGATCATTAAAGAGTTCCCCCTCTGTCGTGTGTTCCAAATGCAAACCCTCGGACCGTGCACAATGCAAATCCGAAATACTCTTCAAAAGGGGGTCACCACAAGGGTGAACATTAAAATCACCCATGATCATGAGATTGTGGAGGCAAACCTTCATTGAGATACTGATAAAGACATTCAGTGCTGATATTTGACTCGAAACTGAGCATGGATTGACAGCGTTATAAAAATTTACCAAACCGGCCGTACAGTTTTCTCCTGTTAAAATGTAACCAATGATTACAGAATTGCTTGTTAAGACTCTACATACTTTACAAGATAATGCAACAGAGATGAACGTGACCATTCCCCCCTTGGGTCTTCCCCTAGTTGTTGCTATTGTAGGGACATAGAATGCCTTATAGCCTTCAAGGAAATGGTCACATTCAACTGATCAAGTCTCATGCAAACAGATAATCTGATACTGCTTAATATACCTAATCCAATTGCAGTCCTCCATTTTAGCACCCAATCCCACAATGTTCCATGAGATTACATTGTTTTGACTCATTTTTACCCGTGTGATCTCTGTACATCCCACTTCAGCCAATCTCTCCTTTCCCTTTCTCTCGGATTCCTCACGTCAATCACACACTTCCAGACCCGAGAGTAAATCAAATCTATTCTGCGTTGCAACATTGAACCCATTCATACAGTGGTTATCAACATTATACAGATATGTTACTTCAGGGGCCAGAGGCTGAATAGGAGTAAATGGTCTAATTTTCCTAGGATTAGGAGGGGCTTTAATTAGATGAGTGTAGAAATAACCAAGTGGGCGTACACATACACTGTTCACATTGTAAACTAAGGAGGCCGCTCTTAATAAGACTGTCACAACGTGTTGGGGATGCTTGAAGTTAACAATAATACAGTCCCCACTAACTGTCTTTCTGGACGGGCCAATCCAGTTCACCCTTCTCGTTGACAATATTTGATCAGAGTATGTGATTGGAAAGCCACATCTTATATTCAACCATGATACTGTTTTATTTTTTAGTGAATCATGGGATTCCTCATAGGGTTGAGCAGAGTGATAATCAATGGGTGGGACATTTGTTAGTACAGCCACATAAGGTGCACAGTCAGCAGGAAGATTAATGTAGCGACATTTCTTTGCTTGTCTAGTATCCGGGTTACCCTATGGATCTACTGTAGCCTGTTTATTCTGGCCGATTGGTGGTGTGAGATCAGGTGAGGCAGTTTCGATTACGGTTGTTTGCTGACTAGTTTGTTGTGAGTTCACAGTTTCCTGCCCCTCTCCAGCAGAGCCCTTGTCCACAGCCTTAGATCTTTCGGCTGAGGCCAAGTGTGTTGCTATCAATCCACCTAATCTATTAAATTCCAGGGCCACAGTATCCTATTTAGATGTCAAGGGTTTCAACAGCTCTTCTATCTTTGCCTCTATCTTAGCTTCTATAGTGCGAATCAATAGGGCAAATTGCTCCGAATTTATGTTTGTACCAGCTACATTTTTATCTTCATGTAAATCAGTTCCAATAGCAGAGCCATTAGGAACTAATTGGACTGTTTCTACTCTTTTTTTACTGTACTTCCCCCTGCGTTTGATTTGTAACTTTCTCACTGGTCAAGGGGCAGGCGGTGGCTGCTCTATTGCCTCAATAGGTATAACAGGTATATCAGGTGAATCCTCATTCAACTCGGCATGCACCTGCGCTTCAGCCGATATGACAACCCTATCACTCACATCAAAAATATCAACCACAGCTGAATCCACCAGTGGGATAGACATAACTTCATGTAAAACATGATTGGTCCCTCGGCCTAGCGAGGCCCTACGATCGTTATTAATTTGATTCACCATTTTTACCAAGTCATTGTCCATGGTGCCCAACCCAGATGCAATTTTATCAGTTTTGGATTTAGACATCGTCCAAACTTGCTTTTGTACTTGGGTACCAGATGGGAAAACAAAACAAACTTCAGAAGCACTTTATCCTGATAACAGAATTAAAGGTCTCACTTGGGTATATAGGTCCTTTAATGCAGGGTCAAAGTCCGTGGCCCAGCCCAGCCTCTTCCGGCCTCTTCCGGCCACAGAGGGCCCACCCTTTGCCCGGGCTTAGCCCGGGGCCGCCCGTGGGCGCGCGTCCGCGACGCTGAGGGAGCCTCCGTTCTTTTGAGCGCCTCCGGTCGCGCTGCAGCTCGGGTGGGTGTCACTGACCGCTAAGCCTGCTGGGAGCTGTAGTTTCTCCCCTCAAAGATGTGCGGAGTCACAAGCAGCGACTGCGGGGAAAACAGGCAGCGTCAGGGGCCCAGAAGGAATGCTGGCAGCAGGGAAAGGTGAGTCTGCTCTGGCCCATGCCAGGAAATACTGTCCTCCTTTAGAGGATAAATCTACATATCCCAACTGCATCTTTGTCTTGTGTCTCACATTTTGTTTTTGTGCTTTTTTTTGCAAGCTTCATCATACCATTTGTACCTGCAGCCTATGTGTCCTGAAAAGTAGCTGATTAACAATTCTCCCTCTCTCTATCTCTCTCTTTCTCGCTTCTGACTCTGTGGTGCATAGTGTTCTACCAACCAACAGAGTTGGAGGGGAAAGAGTGGACTCTCTTCCGTTCCACGGCCCGACTCTCCAAGCTTGACAGAAACTACCAATATTCTTAGCATTGCTTCTTCAACCAATGTGGAGAAACAGAGTGAGAACACTATCAGGCCCACACACTGCCTGTTCAGTACAAATTCCACACATGGCCTACTGAAATGCTATGTGTGCTCCATCAGCCCAAGCCCTGAGGAAGATAACAAACTATGACACTTTACTCTGCAAAACCAGATCCTCTACTTTCACTGTGGAATCGTAGAATGGGAACTATGTAATTGTGACAAAGGAGGGCAGGACATGATAGAGCACAGCGTGAGTTACACAGTAACCACAAGTAACTGCTCATACCAGTTATTGATGTCATAAAATTGGTGAAGTTACTACACAGTGTACTCAATGTGATTGAAGTTGTATTTCTTTTTTAAAAAGAATAATACTTGGATGCTTTATTTATTGTGAGTAGCATAGTACTCTTTTATGAACCGTTATGTGCCTTTTGAATGAGCCCCAAAACATCTAAAATAGGATTATTCAGAAAATAGTTGTATACAATTAGGACAAATAGAAAGTTTACCCTCTTTGCATTCTTACTGATAGGGAGTAAAACATTTCGGGCCAATTCAATAAGGCATGCAAGAGTACATAAAGGGAAGTACAAGAGTACATTTTTAGGTACTACAGAATGCCTTTGTAACTAGGCTCCTTGGTGTTTGATAAGTAAAAGATAGCAGAGATTTTAACAAATGCAATTATTGAATACAAAAGGCTGAAACCAAGTTAAAGTGTATAGCATGCCAAGTGTAAAATTCTACTGTATCATTTTTACTGTGGGAGATTTTTAGGGCCTTTGTAACATGGTGAGACTTAAAGCTTGCAACCAAGAATGCATTTCAGGAAGCTCTTTGTTAAATTGATGTGTACAATAGCTGATAGTTACAATACATTAATTTATGACATAGAGCTTTACAGTGAGTGCTGCATGGAAGTACTTTGATTAACAAGTGTTACTGTTAATACAAGTATACGGAATTTGTTTAAATCAATTAGGAAGGATGAACGATTCAGTGGACTTCTTAGGATCTAAACATGTGTTTTCAAACTTTCAAGGTAAGGCACAGATGTTAGCAACATATGCTCAATTTACTGAACAATTGTACTAGCTTACTGTGTGCTGCACACAGTTTGCTTATTATTTTTTATGTTCATGATCAGAAGATGTAGCTACCAAATCCATGAAAACAAACACTGTATGAAGTATACAATTGTTTGGTAAAAGACAGGCGGACTGATCAGCATAAGTAGCTGGTCCAAGCAGACTATGATTAAGAAAATAAATAACTAACCCCACTGGTCTGTCTTCTGGATCCTGCCTCAACCATATTGTCAAATAAAATCAGCTTAAAATATAGAATAGGAATATAATAGGATTATTCATAGAATAGTCATCCACAATTAGTACAAATAAAAAGGACCATACCCTCTTTGCACTTTTACTGATAGGAAGTTGGACATTTCAGGCCGATTCAATAAGGCATGCAAGAGTACCGAAAGAGAACCACAGGAGTATGTTGTTACCTACTACAAAGAGCCTATGTGGATAGGACTCTTGTGCCCACATGCATCAAACTCCCGTTTTGCGATTCCAAATTTGCGATTTTTACCGAATCGCAAATAAGGAATCGCAAAACGGGATGCATTATTGAAAGTGCACAATATTTGCGATTCGGTAAAAATCGCAATTTTTACCGAATCGCAAATATTATGCGAATTCCAATTTGCGATTTCGCAATTCCCATTGATTCCTATGGGCCAAAAGGCCCATAGGAATCAATGGTAATTGTGAATTCGCAAATTGGAATTCGCAAAATGTTGATGCATTCCATGGGTGCAGGGGGGGTCCAAAGGACCCCCCTACACCCCTGAAATGTATTTTAAAATGGATGTTTCACACACACATGTCCTAAGGACATGTGTGTCTGTAACATGAAAGTGTTTAAAATGCTAATTTGATCATTTTAAACATTTTTCGCAAATTACCACGAGGTTCATCCTCGTGGTAATTTGCACTTGCAATCTTTAAAATCGCAATTTTTTTAAGAATGATGCATTGCATTTAAGGAATCGCAAAATCACGATTCCTTAAATGCAATCGCATTTTAGAAAATCGCAAAATTAGCGATTTTCAACAAAAACAAATGATGCATCTCAAAAAGCATTTTTGGAATCGCAAACGGCCGATTTTAAGGAATCGCACTGTTTGCGACTCCAAAAATGCTTGATGCATGTGGGCATTGGTGTTTTTTAAGTAACATATAGCAGGGATTAGAACAAATGCAACGGTTGAACAAAAAGTCCTGAAAGCTAGTAAGAGTCGATAGCATGCTGAGAGTAAATTTGTAAGACAAATCTTGTAAATGATCTGGTGTATCAATGCGATTCACAAATGAGAAACACAATTTAAAAAAAGTTAATAAAAAATGCTTACGATTTCTTAAGTGACATTACGTAATTTAAATGATCATAAGTGTACAAGTCTCAATTAGAGAAAGCATGTTTAATACACGCAATACACTTAAATAGGTTACAAGAAAAGAGAATACACCCACATACACAGATCACAATGCCTAAATGCTTATCTATTATAATAACAATTCATAAGGCAATAGTATCTGGGCAACGTCAAAATAATGTGGCATTTTCACAAAACTTCTTGCCTCGATACAACAAAAAATAAGCCAAATAAAAAGTCACTATTCAAATATTTGCCTTTCAAGCCGCCCGGAAGATTCACCATATGGACCCAGCTTGTTCATAACATTACTAGGCTAACTTACCAACACTTCTTCTGCCCGTTGGTGTTAAATGTAAAACTCCTTCCCAGGGGCCCGGAATTAAGGGATAAACCACGACAGGTGAAAGTCTTACGCTAATGCCGCATAATAACTCACAGAGGGCTTCGAAATGATGGCAATTGTCGGACACACTCTTCCAATTAGAGAGGTTTAATGTTGCCACAGCTGGACTACTGGGGGATCAGCGCTGACAAATACCACTATTTATGGACAGATTAAAGAATGGAAACAAACAGAGTGAGAATACCAGATATGATCACGTGCTCATTGCAAAGCCCTCCTAGTAGACAGGGCTGTCTGAAGGACAAGGCACGTAGAACGCATGGACAGAACTGAAGAGAGGAGCCATCCATATCAATTAGTGACCAAGAGAACTTTAAGAGTCATAGCGTTTGGAAGGCAAGTGTGGGCTCGCGGTTTAAGCTATCAGGTGAAGGGATTGCTTGCATTCGCCTTTGTTTCTATGAATTCCCACTGAACGCTACTTAGAACCAGTAGAGAAGATCTGAATTGCAAAGCCTTTCCCGAGGGAAGAAGGATCTAAGGCCACTGGGAGTCAGCCGGACGTGACGCAATACCCACGATTGTATAGTGGATGCTCAGTGCAATGCTCATATTACTCAGAAGAAGGACGTAGCTAGGCATATGAGGGCCAAGGTGAATCAGAGGTGAGAAGAAAATAGATACATAACTACCCTGTTCTACAGTGACCGGAGATTGAACTGGACATTTGAGAACAGACCCTCCGGAAAAGATGCTCAGCAGTATGAACTCTGAACCCGGACTGCACCTCACCCTAATCTTCATATTCACGCTACTTAATCAGAAGGTATGAATGTAGTGGCTACTAAAAAAACAAGTGAATAATGTTTAAGCTGCATGTTTAATTTTGACAATGTCATTTTTCCCGTGGGGGTATTATGGGGCGTTTGCATTATGTTAGAGAGTTGAAGTCATTATAAACTAGCATCTAATGGAAATATATGAACATTTTCAGCTTGCAACCAAGAATCTATTTCAGGAAGCTCTGTGATAGCTGATAGTCACAATGCATTCATTAATAATATAGCGCTTTGAAGTGAGTGCTGCTTGGACGCACTTTGACTAAGAAGTGTTACTTTTAATACAAGTCTAAGGAATTTGTTTGAATTAATTCGGAAGGATGAACGATTTAGTGGCCTGCTAAGATTCAAATCTGTTTTTCCATGCCTTCAAGGTTAGGCACAGATGTCAGCAACATATGCCCAACCTACTGAACAATTTTATTAGCTTATTGTGCATTGTGCACAGAGGGGCTTATTTACAAGAAAGTGATGCATCTCTGCGTTAGAGCAGAGATGCATCAGTTTCCTTATGCCGGGCAAAGAAACCCTTGCGCCATCATGGATGCGTCATATTTACAAAACGGAGCCCCATGGTGCAAGGTTTGAAATATACATCAGAAATTCTGGCACATCTGTCGGCGCAAAAGTCACTCATTGCTGGAGTTGTGTCGCAAGCATGACACAACTCCAGAAATGCTTAGAGTAGGTCTATACTCAATGCACTGCGTCACTCCTTGTGCCGTCTCCAAGCAGGGGTAAGGTTTTAACGCAGTGGCGTCCTAGAAGTGTTGCAGTGAAATCTTGTAGATTTCCCTGCGTCACTTCTACGAGGCTTTCATGCATGGGAATGCCCACCCTGCATACATTATACCTGACGCAGGTATAATATGGCTCAGGGCTTTACAATGTGATGCATCTCCCTAGATGCATCACGTTGTAAATGGGCCGCAACGTAGCGCATTGTTTACGCTGCCGCTGCATCACAAAAAGTGATGCAACGGCAGTACAAAAGTGTTGCAAGTGACTAATAAATCTGCACCAGATGGATTACCGTTTTTTGGTTGATGATCTGAAGAAGTAGTTACATGATGTATGAAAACAAACGAGGTATATGACTGCTTGATTAAAGACATGCGGACTGATCAGTATAACTAGCTGGCCCAAGCGGACCGCGATTAAAAAAATTAATAACTCAGCGCACTGGTCTTGCTTCTAGATTTTTGTTACAATGTCTATTATTTTGCTGGGAAGTTCTGATGTTATAAAAATTAATTTACTCCCACATTTGGTCAAATAATTAATGTCACTCTGAGTGGGCTCCTGGCCACTGCAGTTGTGAGTAATAAACACATAGCTTTTAAATGGTCTGTGATAAGTTTTTCACCTTCAGTTGATTTTTAGTCAGTGGCTCAAATCTTGCTGGCAGTGGCACTGTTCTGAAAATATTGAAAGAGGAAATCTCATCTTTTAAAATGATTTAAACAGTGGGTTGACCTATGGCAGCGCCTCTTGAAATAGTAGTAGTTTTAGCCAAAGAAAGAATTGGTTTTCAAGCTAATTTCAGCAGCTTCAGGTGTCCTGTTTGATACTCATTTTATGCAGTATTTGACTTTTTGTAACATGATTATGATCAACTATGCTTCAAAGAATTATTAAGAAGCCTTAGTTTTGAGAACTATGAAGCTATTTTCAATTTTTTATGCGGTAAGGCTGAGGTTGTAAACGTGGAGATTAAAGTAATTAAATGTGCCCAATAAACTGAATTTCCTCTCCTAATGTTTGGTGACCTATTGCCAAATTTATAGTTTGGTGGAAGGGTTACACCGTCACAAATGTGACAGATATGCCTTCCTCCTTATATGAGTGCCATAGGATATAATACACTTGCACTAACATATCCATCATGTTTTTGATGGATTAACCTGTCTGCCGATTTCTTAATACAACCCTTTAAATTCCCTCCAGAAAAAGCAGTCCATAATTGTGTAAAACAGGAGCGCTAGTCACGTTTCAATTTGAGACCCAGTTCATCTCTGTCATTGTCATAACCTAACTGTGAAAGGATGATACCTTAACAGCAAAGTGATATTGGGTGCTAAAAATGTGTGACTGTGCAACTTAGAGACCATCATCCTTTCCATTGCTCATTTCCCATCTTAGGACCTAATTTCGAGCCAGGTTATTTCCCTCAGAGAGATAACTCCAATGAAGTCCCTATTACAGGTGTGTCCAGGCCTGGAATTCTGGGGTTCAAAATCCATTGAGTGGATAATTCCAGGACCGGAGACTCCAGGCCTGCAAGTCTTGCAGCAGGACAGGGACGGGCAACAACAGTTCTCACCCTCCACCTGCCCCCAGGAGAAATCCTGGGGGACAAGCACAAGTGAAGCCTCCACCCCTACCCATCCACCCCACTTCTCCCACCCAATTAGCAGCGCTGCAGGCACTCTCCACCTACTCAGTGAAATTGGTTAATACCTGTGTTTTTTTGCCAGAAATTGTGGGAAAATGTTCAGCAAAGTACTGGGTAATTTTGGAAGAAAAATTTTAAATGACTTTACTTTGCTGTGGAGCTATCAATCAGTAATTTAAGTTCCGTTCCACCTGTATCTCCACAGCAAAGTCTGGCCAACTCGTAAATAGCCTTTTACCCTGTAATTCAATTAACAAAAACTATTTGTATTTTTCCGTTTCTCTGCCCCTTCAATGTAACCCTGACCAAAGAGATGAGGGTAGGCCTCACATGATCGGTAATACTGCTAGTGCAGAAATCTCATGGAAATCTCTCTTTGGAAAATTTAGTGAATGTGGCAAAATTACCTTTAATCACTATTACCCTTTTCCACTCCAATATGTATTGTAGAGGTGACAAATCTTTTCCACTGTATTTTGACCAAAAGAGCTCCTTCATAAACACAAGCAAGTAATCTCGCTGTCCCTCTCGGAAAGCCAGGGGGAAAAGTTCGCATCATGTTTAGTCAACATAATGTCCTGGATGTCGGATTCCCGGCTCAAGCTAAACGGGACGAAAACGGAGCTGATGCTTCTTGGCAATCTATGTTCAACACTCCCCAAATCCATGTGGCCGGATGGTCTAGGTGCCCCCCCAGTTCCCAAAGAAGCAATAAAAAGTCTGGGGGTCTGGCTAGAACCCGAACTGTCAATGACCACTCAAGCTAAACGAGTGGCAGGGACTTGCTATGGTCTGCTTAGGTCAGTTCGGAAGATCCTCCCGCTACTCCCTGAAAACTCCCGGAAACTACTGGTGCAAGGATTAGTCATGTCAAGGCTGGATTATAGTAATGCCCTATTTCTTGGGTCACCAGAATCCACTCTTAATGTGCTCCAAAGAGCTCAGAATGCGGCGGCACGAATGCTCACTGGTACTGCCAAAAGATCATCAGCTAAGCCTGCACTCAAGGCCTTGCATTGGCTTCCAATTCGAGCTCGCATAAAATTTAAATCCCTTTGCATCGTGTTTAAAGCTTTGCAAGGATCAGGCCCTCCAATCCTTAGAGACCTGGTGCGCCCTTACAAACCTACGCGAGCCCTTCGCTCGGATGATGGTAATTTTGTGGTGATACCCAGAGCCAAAAAGGTGAAGTCCGGCGGTCGCCGGTTCTCTATTAATGCAGGCCAATTATGGAATGCTCTGCCGTTGGCCCTGCGAAAAGAATCCAATCTAGTACGTTTCCGCAAGGCACTGAAAACTTATCTCTTCCCCCTTTAGGTTTGTTTCTGCTGTATTTGGGTGGTGGTCCTGTGTTTGGTGTCAGCGCTGGGACGCTCAAGGGCAGCCATGCGCTTTACAAATCTCTTTTCATTTCATTTCATTTCATTTCAAATACAAATAAACATTTTTGTCAATAATGAAATGTTGGGAGTAGTTTACATCGTTTTATTTTATAATTAAAGATAGAAGTTTCTCAGATTCTTTATTGATTAGTTCAATATCAATCAGGTTACATAATTGATAATAGAAATACATAATTAGTCCAGATCATATTATAATACATATTCAGCACGTTCCATTAGGGAAATAATCCATATTCTATGAATAGGATCACAAATTATGTCAGTCTGAACCCATAAAGAGTTCAAAAATAAAGGCAAGAGTGAGATTAGCATGAAACTAATAAATCAATAATTAATAATTACAGATTTTCCCATAAAGAGAAAATAAACCATAGAGCAAATAATCTTTGGCAAAGCCAATTAGTCAAAGCATAAACCTAAGGGTTTTGATAAATGTCACAGTGACACAAAGCCTGTCGTTCTGCTGTGCAGCATTGCCCTCCTCTCCAGCTGCCAAATCAAAATCTTCCCTCTCCTCCTCTGGATCTGTTCTTTGCTTTCGGATTTCTGCTCTCCTACCTCTAGATCAGTTCTGTGAATCACCTCAGCCCTGCTCTCTTCAGTTTTGCATCTACGTTTGAGAATCTGTTATTTTCTCCCAAACTAGGAAAGCGTTTATAAACAGTAAAATGTTACAGACATGTGGTCTGCTCTTGTCTTCTCCAATTGAAATCCAGCATTACTTAGACCGTACATTGGTCCTCTTCTTCCAGTCCACACCTAGTTCATCAGGCGCTGGCTATCACTTTGTTAACACCATCGCTGCTAGCGATATTTTGCTGCTGTGCTGTAATTTTCAAAAGTCCATTGTTCATGACGAGCTGGGCTCGTCATCAGTGTTTGAGGAGGCTACACCATGACAAGCCCAGCTCGTCATGAGCCTGGAAGGGGTTAAAATGATCTCCTTTTCTAACCTGCTGATAGAGAAACGTGTTATTCTAACTAAACACATTATATTAGCTGCACGAGGAAATTATTATTTAAATAGGAAAGATTAGAACATATTGTGGCAATGCATTTTGAAACACATAGTAAATAATTGAGGCTTTAAGTCAGTTCATGAATGGAGCTCTTATTCAAAATAACATTCTACCAGCAACCAACACTATGGGCTGATATAGGTGGGCATTTACTGACCGGTAACGGCCGATTTCGGCCGTTACCGACCGGTAAATGGTCATTCCATATGTAGGTGCCCTATTTTACCGATTCGGTAACTTTACCGAATCGGTACAATACCGAATCGGTATTTTTACCGATTCGGTAAATTGGAGATGTAGGTGGGACTCTTCTGAGTCCCACAGGCCTTACCGAATCGATATTTTACCACCCAATCCAATTGGGTGGTAAAATACCGAATCCAGGTGTGCATGCACATGTGTGCATGCACACCTGTGCCATGTGACAGTCAGACATGCCCTTAGGGCATGTCTGTTTGCCACATGTCACTCGTGCCTGAATTCAGGGTGCTAGAGGGTGTCAAAGTGACACCCCTTGCAAAAATCGGTATTTAACGAATCGGTAAATACAGATTCGGTAATGACCATTGATTCCTATGGGCTTCAAAGCCCATAGGAATCAATGGGCATTACCGATTCGGTATTTACAGAATCGGTAAATACCGAATCTTAACGATTCGGTATTTACCGATTCTGAATTACCTACATTTCCCCCCCCCTCTAATTTACCACTTCTTAAATACCGAATCGGTATGATTCGGTATTTTAGAAGTGGTAAATTATAATTACCTACATCTGGCCCTAAATCAGTAAGGCTTCTGAGGTCATTCTGAGAGTCTCTATTTCACAGCACATTCTGTTGTTATCTACAAGGTCAAATGAAGCTACTTCCGAGCAAGCTACAAGCCATTCATTCTATTTAGCTGTCACTGCTCTTGTGCAGTTTTTTTAAATGTGGAGTTAAGTTAATTCAACTATACACTACCACTGCACAAATGTATAATAATTATTGTAAGTAAAAAAAAAATCTATAATTAAAACAAACTTAAACTTGTCACATAGCTATGAATTATGCATGCTCATGTTTTAACATCTGAAAAGAGCTTCATGCATTCTAGGAAAAACATCTAGTAAAAAGGCCTTTTGAAGTCTTGTGTTTTCACTCTCGGCACCAAATGTCTATGTGCCATTTTTAAAAGTCCAAGACAAGTCAGGTTTTTTTTTTTTAAGTATTTCCTACAATTCCATCCTGGGTGAAATATATGTGCACTTTTGAGACACAAAAATACCATCCGCACCTAGCATTTAATGTAATGCAAAGAAGCAATACATATACTTTTTGTTCAACATGAAAAAGTTGTATATTCCCACAATTTAGCTAAATGATTTTGAAATTCTAAAGTACTTGACCAATAAAAGTGTTGTATTTGGTGCTATTTTGTTAAGTAGCTACTGAATACTGCATTAAATGGTCTGTTTTTATGTACACCAGGAAATACACGATGCATGTTAATTTCATAGAATTATCTGCTGGTCTAAATAATGACATTTTTTGGACATTTGTAGTCGAAGATTACTATCAAAGTTCAAGGTGTTTGTTTTTCAACAGGGGTTTCAGTTCACCAGACTCACAGTGACGACAGGGGTGACAACAAATGTTCTTTAAGCTTAACGACAAGTCCATATTTTTGCTTTTCTTTTTTTACAAAAACGACATCATAAATTAATGCCATTCAACATCAATGAATAATTCATATCTTTAAGCAAAATTAAAAAATGTGATGAAAATGAATATATCATGGAACACATTGTCATATATGCCACTAAATAGAGTGGGTCCTCATAGCTACCAATTTCTGACACACACAGCACATGAAGTGCAGTTTAATTGTTCTAAGCACAAAGTAATGAGGCTGCAGCATATTTATATATATAGTGAATGATCACAAACTCACAGGCTAGTAAAAAAAAAGCTATAGGCTTTTCTGTATGTCAAAAGAGTTGGGTCAAGTTGGTGGAATCACACTGGATGAAAGCAGTGTATTAGGCTTGGAAGCATGTTCCACTACTACACCAACATGATAGTATTTTCTCACAGTAAGTTGACTTTTGATTTTCCTTTAGGCCAACAGAATGCTTCTTAAGAACAACTGTGTTACTGAATATACATTTGTGTCTCCTTCATAGGCTGTATTTTGCTGGCATGACCTGGACAACACTGAATATGACTGTTGGCCAGTCGATAAACCAGATGAACACAATATGATCGACTGCCTGGGTTAGTGTTTTAACATGTTTCCTGTTGGCATTTTATTTGAGAAATGTAATGAATGTTTTTTGTACAGTTTGTATCCACTAATTTATACTAGATATTAAACATGGCACCCTCTTCAAATTATTTTAATTTATTCTTCGAAAATACATGCAATATCTACTTGTATCCTTGCATCTTTTTCCCCAGACTGCTATATTTTAATTACATTTCTTTTGCCAATGTATTACAAGCCCTTGATTCTTTAAAAAACAGATTTTATTGAAATGTTTGTCATCAGCAAACAGTTACTAGTATAATTATGTTTGCAGTCATCCAAAATCAATACTCATATGACCAAAATCTTCAAGTACAAAATGCCATTTAAAGCAAAAGCCCCAACACCCTTCAACTCTCGTCCCCACCTCCCCCCATACGTCGCACCCCCAAAAACCTCAAGAGTTTCAAGTGGTACTGGGTAACTAGACATTTACCCAGGGCTCTCTAGTTGTCGGGACTTCACACCACTGGAATGCAACGGGTGGATAGAGAATATTGGAAGACATGTTCCACTGTTCTACATCTAAATACCCAAATGTTGTGGAGGAGGTGGTGAAGGAGAACCCTCTGGTGATGCTGTGTGGGATTGCAATTCCTGGTCTTTCAGGCTATCCAATAATGCCTTGCAGGCTCTTGCTACTTCTATTAAAAACAATCACCTCCAGGCCTTTCAGAGCAGGACCTCCCCCTCATATCTAGCCCATCGCTTGAACTCCTTATGCCACATAGTATAATTCAGGGATCACCGGGGGCCTTCCAATGTCTTGTGATTTCCCTCTTCGGTAAAATGAATGCTAGGTCTTGGATCCTGCTGGTAAATTTTGTTTTGGAGGTATGCAGGAACCAGAAGTGTATGCAATGGCTGATCAAACAGAAAACCTCTTTGGAGATAGTATCTCCTACTATAGTTGTGACCTCCTCCCAATAATTCATCAATTGGGAGCATTTCCATAACATGTGCCTAAGTTCCATCCCTATTACCCCGTAGCTCAGACATACTGTCTCCACCATATGGAAATACTTGTTGATTTGTCCAGGGGTAAGTTAAGCACTATGAATGTTATAGTAATGGATCAATTTAAATCAAGCATTTTTATATACTTTTGGTACCTATTCCAGTATCTCTGCCAAGTCTTTTGTGGGTATGAGGATCCCCAAATCTTACTCCCACCTTGCTTTCAGAGTGTCTAGTGGCCGAAGCATGACCCCCATAATGACCTAATAGACGCGTATGACTGCTTTAACAGTATCCACCAACAATGCAATATATTATCAGGTTTTGTGGGGAAGTGGTTCTGTTGTTCCAGTTTTTCAGTTGTTTCTGAAAGCTATTGTCAGTGCTCTGTGCAGCAAGAAAGGTCCCTGTGGAAAGTCAAATTCTGCTCGGAATTCCCCAAAGGGTATGAGCTCATTCATTTGGAGCAAGTTCCCCACTGTTGTCACTCCTGCAGCCACAGTATATCAGCAACTCCCCTTTTTTCTTCCTTTTGGTTTTACCAAATATTGTTGCTTATATTTATTGTTGTGCACTATTGCCGTAATTGTATTTATTGTCTTTGTTGTATTTGTTATTCATAAGGACCCATTGTTTGTTATTCCTTTGCCATCACAATCAACCCTGATGTAAAAATCATGTCATATATATTGTTTTGCCTGAACTTTTTTGTCATGTTTGAAAAGGAAACTGTTTTTAGAAAAAATAAATCAAAAGAATTTTATATATGTCCTAATAGTAGATTGTTGCTTGCACTGAGCTTGGGTCATCCCCCATAATATGTTGAACATATCGATGTAATATTGTCTGTAGTTTGCTGCCTAGGAAAGTTTTTCTCATTGGTATATTGCCCTGTCCTAGGAGCTTCATTGCTATACAGGGGTCCTTGTTTTTCACATTGGTCACTCCTGCAGCAAGCCATTCATTAAGTTTTTTCAAAACCCCACTATGGGGTAAGACCTTCAGCAACATGAGGGGCAGATTGGGGAGTATGGGAATCATGTGCATGTTTTTTGTAAGCAACAGATCCAGCAGCGTCACATGACTCTAAGTTTCTGTATATTATCCTCCAATGAAAGACCCATTCTTAGTAGTCCCACTGCCAAGCTAGGGAGCTCTGGTACGAATGGCCCACCATGCGGTCTAGTGTTTGCCTGCCCACCAACTACTGTGTGTACCATTGGAGTTGAACCACTGAATAATAGGACTTGAACCCCAGAACTTCTAATCCACGCTCTATCGACAGGAGCTGCAGTTTAGAAAGAGCAACCTGTCTCTGGCCTGAACCTCATAGGAATCTTGTGGTCAGGATTTACAGGTCTCGGAACACGGCCTAGGGACCTGCATGGGAAGTACTGTACAAAAATATAATAGTGAGGGGAGAGCTATCCTTTTAGGTAAAGCTACTCTTCCTGCCACTGATAATGGAAGTGTCCGCAGAACTTCGACCTTAATGATCAAATGGCTGAACTTACATTTCCATCTAGCAGGTCCTGCCTGACATAATAAATCTTGACCCTCAAATAAGTGAGGCAAAGAGGTTCCCACCTCAGCTCCCCCAGATAACTATTTTCCCTCTTGATTAATAGGCAGGATTTCTGCCAATTTACCTATAGACCTGAGAGTGAGTCAAAGTTTTCTAGCATGGCTCTAGCCCCCGCTAAGCCTGTAGTCAAGTCCCTGAGGAATAATACAAAGTAATCTGCATAAAGGGCTATGCAGTGATGATGGTTACCTGTCTGAATATCTCGATAGCTGTTGCCCTCTCGAGAGAGGCTGGCCAACAGCTCTATCGCCAGGGCAAACCACAGGGCTGATAAATTGCATCCCTACCTGGTCCCCCTTCTAGACCGTAGATCTCACATGGTTTACCCTGTGCAGACTCTGGCTTTGGGGTCGGTATATACCAAGTAGATCCACGCTAAAAACTAGGCCCTAAGCCCATTCGATTGATGACCTCATATAGAAAACCCCATTCAAGGATATCGAAGGCCTTTTCAATGTCGACAGCAAATATGTCTTCATCATCACAGCTATAGAGCTCGGATTTCATCATTGCCAGCAGACAACGGATGTTAAGCACCCTGTTCCAGCCAAGTATAAACCCTGCCTAGTCAGGGTGTATTAGTCTGGGCATAAGAGAAAGAAGTCTGTAGACTAAGATCATGCTGAGAATCTTGTAGTTGCAATTTAGCGTCAACAGAGGTCTGTAGAATTTGCAGTCATCAGCCGACTTCCCTGGTTTTAGTAGGGGCACCACTAGCCCCTCTCGAGTTGAGATTGGCATGTGACCCGCGGTTCTAGGCTCTTTATAGAGTGCTGCCAATTTGGGGCCCAGCTCATTAACATATGCTGCATAAAACTCTACCAGAAGCCCATCAATCCCTGGCATCTTCCCACAAGCTAATCCTTTAATTGCTGTTCTTATCTCTTGGGCACCAATATCACCACACAGTTCCTCAGCCTCTTGCTGTGTAAAGACCGGAAGGGGCAATAGCTCGAGGAAGGCAAGTAATCCTTCCACGTCATGGTGTGTGGCATTCTTGTAAAGCCAGAGTTAAACTGTAAGAAGTAACTATATATCTCCGTCTGCCTATATAAGCGAGCGCCTCACTCATTAGTAAACTCCACTATAACCAAGCCCTTCTTGGCCGGATTAGCAAGCCAGGCCAGCAGGCATCCGCTTCTGACGCATTGAGCATGTGCCCTTATCATATACTGTTAATGTCAAAACAGCTGAGTCTCTGTATGTGGCCCACTACCTTTTCTTTAGCGTCTAGTAGAGTTTATTGTAATTCAGAGTATCTGGCCTGTGCTTCTTGACCTCTCTCAGCTCCTGTTCTACATCTACCATATCCAGCAGCAGTGTGCCCCTGATGGATACTGATTCTGCTTTGCACCGTTCTTTAATCACTGCCTTGAAGGTGTCCTAAACCACTAGGGAAGTTAAAGCATTCCCCCCATTATTATCAAAATATCGTCTGATGTGTTCCCCAATTGTCTCTTGGAACAGTGGGTCCTCTAGCAATTCTGGTTTCAATTGCCATGTGGGAATTCTCGGTGTAGGGCGTTTCAATCCCAATTGTAATAACATTGGGTTGTGAGCTGAGATTGAGTGGGCCCAGTATTCCACTCCAAGGATTAGGCCGTGGATGTCTGGGGTGCAGAGGAAGGTATCAAGGTGCATATGTAAGTCATGCAAGTAGGAGACGAAGGAGTAATCTCTCACAATGGGTGGATTCATTGCATTGTGTCCAGTAGCTCCCATTGGGCCCGCCAATCTGTAAAGATCCTGGCTGTCAAAGTATTACCAGCACTTGATGATCCTGCATGCACACTCCCCTCACAGAATACATGCAAAATATTATATAAAGAAACAAACAACAAAGCACACATCATGTTGCCTTCCAATGGCACCCTTTGGGCTGTTGCTTTTCAAACTTAAAACCTAGCATCAATTATCCCCAAACAAGAGGGCCTCTTCCCTCTTTCAAACAATGGGGCTTATTAAGGTAATGTCAAAGACTACACTGAGACAGAGACATTGAGAATTTAAAATAACCCTTAGGTACTGAATGTACAATGTCCCTGGGACCAAAATAACGGAAAAAGCGCCTTACTTACGGTGTATCAGTAGTATAGAAGGTCAGTTCCTAAGTTTCATTAGGTTACTTACATGTTATTTGGGATGCTGATACTCCTATCATGGCATCTGTCTCCATTTTCTTACTATAATTTGGTGAGTGAGTTTGAAAAGTATTGTCTCTATCATGAGTATTGCTTGAGATATACTTTCTTGTGTGTTTAAAATTTATACTTTGCCCTGAAGAAGAATCTTTTGATAACTTTCAGCCTGTATTATGTATTTGGATACTGACTATTATTTGGAACTAACGATGGATAGAATGACAACTATATTGAAATACTCCAAGGATGAAATATGTAATGAGTCATAAGTGGTAATTCCAAAGTTGGTTTGTTAAAACACTTTTATTGAGCACTTGATCTGGTGCATACCTGGTGAATACACAAAGATTTGGGGCTGGTTTTAATGAAATCACCAATGCACATATTGTTGAACAAAAGAAATTGTCAATATTTGCACATAGTGTCATACATTAAAGAATGTATAATCATGAATGTTGTCATTGTTTTAATAAATGGACTGTTCCAGATTGTCACACTTTGTCAGTTAAAAAGTTGAAGAACTTGCATTAGAACACTCAGAGTGTTACTTTATGAATGAATGTCATACATTGCTCCACTAAATAATCAAAAGTATTCACATGCTGCTTAGTTGTGCTCATGGAGCTGAAAAGGTGCTCTTCTATTTTAACCACTGCTAAAGTATTAACCTTTACTAAAAACGTGATGACTACAAGGAAAGCCTAATTTTTCCTGGAATATTAACTAGAGCTATATTACTTGAGAAATTGTTTTTGTGGATGTTTGCCAGTGGTTTATAAGCTCATATTTCACAGAAATTAGGGCTTTACTCCACGTGTGGTTAACAGAGCATTTCTTCTTTCATGCAGTGCTTGTAAAAAAAAATTACAGCGCTGTTCCTGCTGTTATGACTGATATTTTTACCCAACTACTTGCTCACAAGAAAGTGCACCATTTTTACAACACATTTAAAGTGCATGTGTGCAACATCAGAAAAAAAAAAGAAGACATACTACTAAAAGTGATCCATGCATTACAGTAAACCTTTTCATTTAAAAAGATGTATCTGCCTCTAACTTCAATGAACTAAAAAATTATGTAAATTTAAATTTAAAGAACATTTACAGTGCTTTACAAACAGTGTATGCGTTGCCATTCCCTTATACTATGCAGTTTTTCAAAGCTATTATATTGTTGTGGCTTACACTAAAGGGCACATAACCTTCCAATACACACATCTGTAAATTCCAAAATAATGCTTGAATCACGCTTAGCAAAGTGCCTATTCCCTAAAGTGACTTTGTGCAAAACCTAAGTGGAAAATACTTAAAATCCATTGGGAAATTAAAAACAAGTGTATAGGTTTTCTTAACTGTTTAATCCTGTGGGGTCTTTGTGTTGAGCTCAATGATGTGTCTTGACTTTTAAAGTTTCAGGACTTTCTCTCTATCACCCCCTCCTTTGTTTCAGGGGACAGCATCAATCACAAAATACAGATCAATGTATCATTATTTTATGCCTCTCTTCAAAGGGGCAAGTTACAGGACCATTTTTATCCTTATTTGTAATTGCTCTTATGTGCTGAGGAATTCTCTTATACACCTGTAATGTAGTACTTCCCACGCACAGTACATTCCATGCCTTAAGGCAAATACTGCATTTTCTGTTTTACTATGAAATCATCCTTTAATGTTCCTCTACCTGTTTAGCAAGGTTGTTTGATGTTCTCTTATATTCACTCCTATTAGTAAGCTTTGTGTTTGCTGCATTTTGTAAAACCTTGATTCTCATTAAACCAGTTACTTTCTCTTGCAATTTATGGGCAACCTGTTGCCAAATAGCACCTCATTGTTCTCACTCTTTTAAGTGTAAATCCCATTTTTGGGAGCTAATTTGCCAACAACTTCCAATAAATTATAGTATTTTTACATAATCTTACAGATTGTCCCTTCTTGCTTGGTGTATGTTGTAATTAGTCTAAACTTAGAGTTTATTTTCTTCTCTCTCCTGTTATAGAGTAACTTCTCTTGCACCTTGCTTTTACTTTCATCTTACTAGTCTCTATGCAATTTCAGGAATTAACTCATTACTGAAATCTCTTGGACAACTGGTCTAAAGCTTTTTCTGATTCTTATTGTTCACTACAGTTTTTCCCATAGGGAATACGTTTTACCAGAAGTAGGTTTGGTTTCTAACTTAATATGTTTTACATATAATGTTAAATCCAGAAAATGAACTAGCTGTTTACTTATTGAACTGTTAAAATGCAGATTTAAGGAGTACACGTGAATTTCATCAATAAAGATTTTAGATCTTTCAATTGGATGATTCCAGATTATAAAAAGGTCATCAATCTATTTACACCATAGAATGACACATTCATGCCACTCCTTATGACATTGGTACTGGAGCACCTGTTCCTTCCACCAGTCCATATGTAAATGAACATAGCTGGGGGTGAAGCAGGTGACCATTGCTGTTCCTCTAAATTGCTTAAAAAGATTGTTTTTAAATAGAAAGCAATTATTGATTAAGCATTTATTGATCATGCATTGCAACATGAGCGTGTGCTCCACAACTTCATAGGTCTTTAACTCAAAAAGTGTCCTACTACTCCCAATCCATACTCATGTCTTATACTCGTACATAAAGCCATTAATTCAATAGTCATTAATGTGTACTCATTCTCCCATCGAATATCAAAGATCTTCTTCAAGAAATCACCTGCATCTTGTATGTATGGTGGTAAACACCTTAATCACCTGAGGAAATAGTGTGCATATTTTGATGTGTTTTTAAACATACCACTAAAGACTGAAATAATTAGAGGGCCAGGTGGGTCCAATTTGTCTTTATGAATTTTTGGGATGAGGTAGAACACTGGGGTCCTAGGGTGGGACACATCTAAAAACAAATATTCCTCATGAAATAGTAGACCCAAATTACGCCATATCAAAAGTTGTTCATTGCAAACTGACTGTTTCCCTAATCCTGTTAACAAATTCTGGAAAAGTTACTGGGATCCCCTGTGTCCACTGCTGTGTGTATTTAACTTCTTGACTAAACACTTAAATACAATATTAGACAGACTTTTCCATAAAAGTATTCAACATATTATTTGTTATAAGTATTCGGACCTATTCACGCTCACAGTTGAGCAGTCTGATTGAAACATTGTTGCTGGAGTTGAACGCAAGCATACAGATAAGATCCTGGTGGCATTCTTGGAAAAAGCTGATAGCATTTTCTTCAACATCATCGAAATGCGTGTATAGGTCAAACTTCCTTAGAAGATCATTGGCTCATTTCATTATCGGGCCCCCGAAGAAGGTACAGCGGGTCCTGAAATGCATTGGGCAATGAGTAATTTCTTTTATGGACCAAACAGATGAAGATACTAACAGTGTTTTATAACAAATAATATGTTATGCAATGAACATTGTTGAACTTAATTTAGTTTGATGTGATTATGTATTAATAGAGTATCATGATGTTTAAATACATGTATAAATGCATTAAAGTAATCATTGATAAGACAAACACTTTTCTGGAGAGGTCTGTATAATATTGTATTAAAGTGCTTAGTCAAGAAGTTAAATACACACAGAAGTGCACACACGTGATTCCAGTAACTTTTCCAGAATTTGCTCTCACATGCAGTTTTAATCCACCACATTTTGATCTAGGATAATAAACCTTTGCCGGGGTTAAACCTTCCTTTTTAATATGTATAAGTCGCCCCTAGGGTAGGCCCAAAATAGCCCAGAGTGCAGAGTGCAGGGTATTTTTTTTCCGTTGGACATGTACTTTTAAATTTTACATTTTTTGGTAGTTAATATCTCCTAAAAGCATTTCTAACTACTGTGAGGCCTACCTCTTCCATAGGATAACATTGGGTTACCTTATTACATTTAATAAGTAAGAATGTTCAATTAGGAGCAAATGAAATGTCGAGTTTGGTATTTTAAAGAATTGTAATTTTAAACCCCCTCCAATGCTAAAGTCAGATTTCAAGTCACTATTCTGAAAATGCCACTTCTAAAAAGTTGGGATTTTCTTGTCCCAACCATTTGGTGCCTGTAGCCTGTGTCCTAGGTCACATAACTGCGTGTAGCTGACAACTGGTCTTTGTATATTGCTCCTACACAGTGAGTCAAAGGGGGAATAGTTGTTGGCAAGACAGGACAACTCTGACTTGATGAGAGAGAGAGGAGCTGTCACCTACCACACTTTCACATTACAAAGGCTCTGCCACAGGACACTCACAAAGGATTACACTCCAGTCTATTGTGCCCCTAGCCAAGCTAAGGCCAGGACACTGAGGTGCATTGTGCTTCTAAGCATTGTGTTTACCTAAAACTTAAAAATTGCATATCTCTGGCTCTACTAATTGGAATTTGATCTTATTGAGCGTCAATACATTATTTACATTTACTCCATCTCTCTAAAGTGGTGTGGGATTTTTCTTGTGTGGTGCTTTCACTTTATTTCTGTTGTATGCTGCATAAATAGGTAATGCAATGCTCTGTGTTAAGCTTGATTGCTTTGCACCAAGCTGCACAGTGTTACACCGGGCATCCTTGGCATGTTTTCTCTCTAACCTTTTGCCTTCCGACTGCCTGTTTTTGCTGACTTCATTTTTAATGGCTTTAAGACTCTGCACACTTTTGTATTTGGACAGAATTTGGAGGTGCACATATTGTGAACGGATAAATAGGGCAAAAAATAATGTGATATAAAAATATTGTGATTCAGAAATATCAATGTCAAAAATATAGTTTTTTTCAGTTAAGTAATATCGGTGTTAAGAATATTGTTGTTGTTTATATATTGTTTCACTAAATATAGTTGTAAAAGATATTATTTTTGAATTACTTTAATGTGCTTTAGTTCATATATTAAGTTTATGTGGTAATATTGTTTGTAGGATTGTTAATAACATTGTTAAATATAGTTTGTAATTTTAGGTGAATTTTTATTTTTATTTAAATTCTAACAGTAATTCATAGTGTTGTAGTGTATTTCTAGGTTTGTAGGGGTATAGTGTGGGAAGTTAATTAAGTAATAAGCAATTAACCATTCATTATTGAGTTATAATTAATACATTAATCGAGTATTAATTAAGTAAATTGTGTAATAATATGTATGTATGTATGTTTTAGTTATATTTTAGGTGTGGCAGCTAGGTTTGTAGGGGTATATGGTGGGAAGTTCATTAATTAATCATTAATTGATCATTAATTACTAATTTACTATTTAGTATTTGATTGATTGATAATGATGTAAGTTGTGTGATAATTATATATTTTTTATATTTTAGGTGCGGGCTGCGGGGTTTGTAGGGGGTATAGTATGGGAAGTTAAGGTTATAATTGACAATTAAATATTACTTTATTCTTAATTATTTAATTGATTATTAATTATGTAAATCGTGTACTAACAATATTTTAGATATATTTTAGGTGTAGGCCATTGGGTTTGTAGGGATATAGCATGGGAGATTAATAAAAAAGTTGGTATTTATTAATTATTTAATTGATAATTAATTATGTACATTATGTAATACTAATTTATTTTAGTTATATTTTAATTGGTTTGTAGGAGTATAAGGTGGGACATTAATTAACCCCTTCCATCCTCATGACGAGCTCAGCTCGTCATGAAGCACACTGGAGCTGTGCTTATGACAAGGTGAGCTCGTCATGAAATAATGCCTTTCAAGCTTTTCCAGCACAGGACGGGAAAAGCCATAGCATGGACGGTGTTAAGTAATAATTACAAAATAAATATTAATTATTAATTAATAATGGATTATCAACTATATACATTGTGTTATACTTATTTATTTTAGTCCTATTTTCATGGTTGGCGGCTAGGTTTGTAGGGGTATAGTGTGATCATTTAATTAAGTACTACATGAATGGAAAATAGAAATCATGAATAATTATTACATTGTTAAGAGGGTATGACCAAGAAGGATGGCTGACAGTACACATTCCTGAGTTGCTCCATGGCTGCCCGCTGCATTCCTGATATATCCTCTGAGTGCAGTGGCCTCCTACACCATGGTTTACAGGATTGCCTTCCGCCTATTCCCTGCTGCAAGAGAGGTCGATTTCGGAGTGTTGTAGCCACACTGGGGATAGCACTTCACCAACAGTGGTCTGGGAGGCACGGAAGGTGGTGAAGGCCGGACCCACGAAATCCGGGAGGTCAGGCGCAGCCTGCACGCAGGAATCGAGGCTGGAGAACTTAGCCAGGCCAGAGCAGCGATGATGAGCCAGGTATTGTTGGAGTGACGCAGACCTCCCTTGAGACATCCCCCTGGTTAGACCTGGCATTTCTTGGCGTCATTACCCCTAACATTTTGCCTCTACACCCTCTATTTTCGATTCTGTGATGCATTTTGTTTTACTGGCTTAGATGCTTTGGACACTTTGCCACTGCTGATCAGTGTCAACGTGCAATTGCTCCCTGTGTAAAGTGTAATGGTAATTGGTTGTCCATGATTGGCATGTTTGTTTTATTAGTAAAGTCTCTAGTAACATGTACTAACTGTGCCAAGGCTGGTAATTCAAATGCTACTAGTGGGCCTACAGCACTAATTGTGTCAACCACAGAAGTAGCCTTAACACCTTGGCTGCTTGACTTATTCCCCTGCTGTGCTGGACCATAATGGAAATGGGTGTGGTCATGACGAGCTCAGCTAGTCATCAGCACACGAGCACTGTGCCTCGTGACGAGCTGAGCTCGTCATGAGCACCGAAGGGGCTAAAGAGAACTCTGGCCTGCCACTACAGTGCCTGTGCGCAGTTTGTTAAACTGCTATGTTGTTCTGACAAGTGCACCCACTTGCCAGTCCTTACCTTTCCCTGTCTATGCACATCAGACACCCCCTATGGTAGGTACAAGGTACCCCCTGGGCAGGGTGCAGTGCATGTGAAAGGCAGGACATGTACTAAGGTGTGTACCATGTCCTGACAGTGAAATACTCTCCATTTTGTCTTTCACTGTTGGAAGGCCATCTAGCCCATAGGACAGAGTGGGGAGGCTGTGTAATATGTTTTCCAGCCTATCTTCCTAAAGGCTTAAGATGGAGAGGTGAAGTTTTAGTAGGCCTGAACTCACAATGTAATAACACATCTTTTCATGAAGGGACATTTTGCATTATGTGTTTAGAAACCACTCTTTTAGAAGTGGCTGAGTTTTTGTGCTTTAACATTTCTGTGTGTCTCTGCCTGGCTGTGGATTGACTGTCTGGATTTGAAAGTGATAGGATCTGGGGAATGTCGTGACCCAGGGGAGGATGTGAGACAGCAACAGGCTGACCTGCATCTGGAGTGTAGGGGGGAGGAGTAGTCCCTAGAGGTGAAGAGGCCTGGGTTGTAGCCATAAAACAATGGCTCTATCCCCTGCTGAGTGATTGAGAATCCAGACCCCCACTAATCAAAGGAAGAAGGTGTCACTGGCCGGGAGGCACCCAGAACTGGTTTGAACAGGGGTCAGTGCCCCCTGAACACAAAGACTTCAAAGACATTTAGGGGTATAACTATGGGAGGTGAAACCCCTGAACATGGGGAATTTGGGAGATCAAGACTGAAAAGGATTTAACACTACTTTATGGTCAAGAGAAACCTCTGCCAAGGAAGAAACAGCTGAATAGACTGAAGGAAAGGACTGACCCTTGCTGTGTGTTCTGTGGCTGGCCTGCAGTTTGTTGTTTTAACCAAGGAAGAGGCTAAAGGAACTTTGCTGTGTGCTGTGTCCCCCTGCTTGAAAGCACTTTGCTGTGTCCTGAAGTAACTTAACCCCTAGGGCCCGAGGTGAGCTAGCTCCCTGTTGTGGAAACTCAGGAACACAAAAGTTTCAAGAAGTGTCTTAGCGATGCTGTGTGCTTTTTTGTGTGCAGCCTGAGACCTTCGTAAGCTGTGTCCTGTGATCATGGGCACCTGAAATCAAGGTTTGCCCTGAGGATTGCCCTGTGACCGTGACCACCAGAATTCAAGTGTGTCTCAGCAACGCTGTGTGTGTGTGCTTTTTGCAGCCTGAGACCTTCGTGAACAATTGCCCTGTGATCGTGGGCACCAGAAGTCAAGTGTGTCTCAGCGACTCTGTGTGCATGTGCTTTTGCAGCCTGAGAACTTCATGAAGAATTGCCCTGTGATCGTGGGCACCAGAAGTCAAGTGTGTCTCAGCGACGCTGTGTGCGTGTGCTTTTTGCAGCCTCAGACCCTCAGAAGAATTGCCCTGTGATCGGGGGCGCCAGGAGTCCAAGTGAGTCTCAGTGATGCTGTGTGTGTGTGCTTCATGCAGCCTCCGACCTTCGTGAGGATTGCCCTGTGACCATGCGCACCCGAGGCTCAAGGGAGTCTCAGCGACGCTGGGTGCATGTGCTTCGTGCAGCCTGAGACCTTCTTGAGGATTGCCCTGTGACCATGCACACTCAAGGCTCAAGGGTGTCTCAGCAACGCTGTGTGCGTGTACCCTGTTGCAGCCGGAGATCTTCGTCATCGGGCCAGAATCAACCCAGTCGCATCGGAGGCCCAAGTCGGCAGAGGCGGAGAGGAAAGTGAGGTTGCACCCCCCAGGTAACGTGTGTCGGCACCTGGGGTGGGGTACGGGCTTGGAGAGAGACACTCTCGGCCTCTCCCCTTCTGGTAGAGCGAGTCTCTGTTCCAGCTCGTGGTGCAGCCCGTACGTGCGAAGGAGTGGCTCTACCGGGGCCAGAGCAGGGAGCTGCACTGTGATTTACACCACATCTGTGTTGGGGGCCTATGGTGTAAGTAACTGACCACAAGTCAGTCAGAAGGGTGGAGAGACCATCTGAAGCACCATGATCGGTGCTGAAGTGTATTACGCACTGCATTGCATTAGTTTGCAGAACAAACAATCTGATTGTTGCATTACGCATTGCATTATTTCTGCATAACGAACTGCCTGATGGTTGTATTATGCACTGCATTAGTTTGTATGACAAACTGCATTATTCTTACATTGTAAAGTGCCTGATTCTAGCATTACGAACTGCATAGCCTTGCATTAAGACTGCATAGGACAACCTAGAAGTGCTCATTAATACCGCCAGAACTTACCAGAGCTGGTTGAACTAACAACTAGCTAGGAGTTATATTACAAATACGAATATGTTGGATTTGTATCTTGTGGTCTCATCGTATATCTTTTTATATAAACTTATGCTTGTTTTTATATGAAACTCGTGTCGAGTCCTTTTGTGGTGTCACCATTAGGTCACTGGGAGCGTGGTTGCAAATACTTTACACATTTTCCTTGGAGATAAGCCTGGCTGCTTGAGCCAAGCTACCAAGGGGGTGAGCAGGGGTTATCTGAGAAGGTGTCCTTCCTTTCCCTCATGTGGAAGCGAGGGTCCCTACTTGCCCCAAGGTACCTACCTCAGCCAACTAGGGATTCTGGTTCTAACACCCACTTACAGCCTCCGAGGGCTGTGGATCACTGCAAGCTGGGCCTGCGGCAGAGGGTCCACAAGGTGCTGTACTGCCGCCCACTGTGCCCCATGTTTGCTGCGGATTGTGGTGGCCCACCTAGATTTCCAAAAGCATGGTGATGTCCATGATGAGGGGTCCCTGGACTGGAACTAGGATGTAGAGCCTGGGCCCTGATTGAATTGAGCGGCCCCCCCGAAGCTGCGGTGATGAGGCGGGTCCTACTTACAGGGTGCAGCCGAACTGTCCTGCTATGGCTTGGGCGGGCAGTGTGTCAGTGGAGCCCTGGTTGGAGGCTACCATCCTTTACTATGGTAGCCAGATAAACTTGGAACTCCCACGTTGATGCATACAAAGAGCCTGGTCCTGTGATAGTGCTGCATTGGAAGAAGATTCTTGGCTGGCTCCCTGGTTGCAAGTGAGGATCTGAAGATGGGGTGCTGACTGAACCCTGATGTGGTGAGTAAAGGAACTGGGTACTTACCTATATTAATAAAAGGCCTGGAAGCCAATGCCCGGGTGAAGATCTAAGACACGTTCTTGATATTGCCGCTGGGTCTGGCAGCGGGGGCCTGTCTTCATACAACATGGCAATGCAATGCAGTAGAAAATTGGTGAGACATGGGAAAGACTAAACAGGGGGAACAATACACCACACCACAGGGATCCACTAAGTGCCTGTCCCACCAGGGAAGGTCTCGTGGGGATTTGCCATTGGATTCCTCTGTGGAGGAGCCCTCAAGAGTGGAGCTCCTGGCCACCATCCAGGGGTCCCGGGTGGAACTGGAGGGCAAGATTGAGGAAGTGGCCCTGGAGGTAAACCGTCTCCATACTTCCATACTAATTTACGTAAAGTATCAGACAAGATCCAAGTTGCAGAGGGATCCATTCTGGAGGTGTTATCAGAGGTGGCAAGGCTTAACAACTGGCCACTATCACCTCCAAAACGACATCGCTGGAGGCAAGGGCAGAAGATACCAAGTAGAAATCCCGCTGTAGCAACGTACACCTGCTGGATTTCGGGAGCAGGCAGAGGGAACAGAAACAGAGGCATTTGTGGAGGTATAGATCTGTGAAATGCTGCAGCCTGAGGGCATATCAGCATTCTTTGCAGTAGAGTGGGCACACCGGGTGCTGGCGGCCCCTCCTAGACTGGGGGCACCTCTTAGAGCCATCATAACCCATATTCTCAATTTTAGAGACATGGACTGTGTGTTACGTGTGGTCAGAGAAGCTGCCGACACTGGATTTGAAAGTCATAAAAGATCAGTATACCCTGATTTCACCCGCAAGGTGCATACAAATCGAAAAAGCTTCTTGGAAGTCAAAAGCATGTTGCGTTCTATGGGATTCCAATAAATGTTGTTATTAACAGCTCGCCTCTCAGTGGTATCAGGTGGAATGTCCCACTTTTTTGGCTCCCCAGAAGACATGTGGAAATGGTTAGAAATGTGGGACAATGCCCCACAAGAACAGAGGGGCTCCTGACAGTTGAGAGCACAGACAGGGAGAGGAGTGCATAGTCTCAACTGGAGAACCCGTGGAATGACTGCTGCTGGTGACTCATGGACCCGGGAGTTCCAGGATACTGGACTCATTGTGGTACACGAAGATGGCACCATGGGAAGGATCTTCCCTGGGCAGCCTGGTGGGTCAGGGACTGATACAAATACAGCCTAGTGGAGATACGTTCAGAGGATCTGGCTACCTGATTCGGTGGGGCATTATACACACTGATCTTCAGTGTCTACATTCATGATGACCTATAACTAACCAATACCTTCATTACAGGAGAGGAAAAGTGAATCCAGTTAAGTGAGGGGTATCCAAAATATTTCATATTGTCCAATAATGGGGGTGCAAGGGGTGCTAGAGACATTGTTCAGCCATTTGTGGTAGTGCTGGGTGGTCTGGAGCTTTCCCCACATTTGTGGTAGGTGACAGTTGGGTAAGGAGTAGTTGTGGGTACATGTTGTTCCTTCCGTTCCAGTTGGGGGATGGAGTTTGTTTTTGTGGACAGGTCAGAATAAACTTGCTTGCTTTCACTGATTGTGGGTCCAACACACCCTTACAGTATGGGGATGGACATGGAGGAGTATAGAGGTTATAATTACACATGGCTGAGGCAATACATATTCTTACCTGGATCATTTGAGGCCTAAGGGATTATACAAAGAGGTATAGGATCCACTCGTATCTTAAAAGTCAAGGGATCCAAATAGCCTGCTTGCAGGAAGCAGGCCTTATGGGTATGGAGACACAAAATTTAGGAAAGAAGTGGCAAGGGCAATTATATTCTGCAACCTACTACTCATATGCCCGGTGGTGGGGATCTGAGTAGCCCTGGGAGTACAGTTCCAGCATGTTTGTAGTGAGGAAGATATAGAGGGGTGCTATGTCATGTTACAGGGCAAGCATGATGGGAAAGAAAGAAATATTCCAAACTCCTACGGGTCTTATGTAGATGATGGTCATTTCTATGTAACACCACAAGGGTTGCTGGGGGACAGTGTGAGGGCCCTACAGTGTGGGCAGGTGACTTCAAATAGGTCCTAGATGGACATTGGGAACGCTTTCCCCAAAACTGGGCACAAACCCCGAATGACAGAATCCTTGACCCAGGTCATGGCAAACCTAGGACTCCTTGATAGTTGGCTCACTTTGCACCCACAGACACGTATACCTGCCACTCATTAACACATTCCACATATAGCCACCTGGACCATGTCCTGGTTATGAGGCACTGCATTGGGTTGAACATCTGGGTAGAGATATATGTGTGATGATCATGTACCAGTGGCACTTCATCTGGGTTAGGAGAGGGATATGAGGGCTGGCAGATGTTGGCGCATGCCCCCAGGTCTCCTGACTGATGTGACCTGTAAAAAAATGCTTCAAGAGGCGCTCTAGACATATCTAGACGTTAATTGGGGTTTGACTGGACATATGCCATGGAGTGGGATGCCCTAAGGCAGCCCTACGTGGCCACCGTATCGGAATGACCTGTGGTGTTAAAAACAGTGAATTCCAGACATTGACAGACATGAGTGACGGCTAAGACTACTACACTTGGAAGAAACTGGCTCTCCAGTCATTAGAGGGAGAAGTGTTACAGGTCCAATGGGACCTACAGGGAATGTGGGAGTCCCTTAACAGACATAGCCTTACTGCATACCGACAACATCTTTATCGCGAGGGAGATACATCTAGGCAACTATTTGCCTGGATACTGCAACACGAACAGGAGATTCCGCTCATCCTTCAGATTTGGGACCTGGGTGGTTGGGTGTTAGCACAGTGCAGCAAGATACTGGCAGATCTGGTGACATACCTTCTTAATATGTATAGGGAATCTGGGGACAGTTCCCCCTACAGGGAGGTACGAGAGGAGTGCCACTGCCTTGTCTGACACCAGACGATGCCTGGGACCTTGATAAGGAACTTACTTTGAAGGAACTGAGAGACGCACTCTGGGATTTGAATAGAGCAAAGGCTCTGGGGGAAATTACTTTCATCAGGCATATGCTGGTACGTTAGGGGAAAAACTGTTAATTATCTTTATGGAGGCACAGAATCGTGGTACTTAGCCCCCAACTATGTGGGAAGGAATTCTTAGCCTTATATTGAAACGGAGCAGGGATCCTGAGGAATCCTGCTCCTATAGGCCATCACTATGATCAATGCAGATGTTAAGATTCTTAGTAAGTTTCTCTTGAAACGATTACAAGGAGTCGTCAGTACCCTGGTCCAGGAAGATCAGTGCAGCCTTATGCCTGCATAGCACAGCCTACATCTTATTCAGCTAGATCCATGTATTACATGAGGCCATAGAATCAGATGAGGCCCTTTCCCTCATGTCATTACACACTGAGAAGGCATTTGATACCATCAAGAGGGTGCTGCAGTGAATGGGTCTTGGGCCGGTCTTCAGGGGTTGGATATAACTGTAATGTATACAGTCGGTGGCCTCTGTTAGAGTGGAGGGTTGTTGATTGAGCGGGGCACCTGACAGGGATGCCCCCTATCACCACTTTCATTTGCCTTAGCCATAGAGCTCATGGCCATCTGGCTCTGCAGGTAGGTGGAAAGGGTGAAGAGACAGAATATCGAATAAAAAATATAGGGTTGCACAAATATTGAGTCATTAATATCGTAGTTTAGAAATATCAACAGCAAGAATATTGTGGTCAAGAATATCGACTTAAGGTAAGTAATATTGATTTTAAAAATATCGAAGTATTTAGTATCGTTTGCAAAAATATAGTTGTTAAAAATATCGGTTTCTATTAATGTTATGTATTTTAGTATATATTTTATATGTATGTGATGTCTTTTTTTGTAAATGAATTGTTTGCATTTTTAATAAATGTGTTATTTATTTGTAGTTATAAAAAAAATATATTTGAATTTTGCGTTTTTAGTTCTGTAGCCTGTTGTGGATTTAGAGGGTATTAGGGTGGGAAGTAATTTAATTATTGTAAATGTATTGATTATTTTTTATTTATTAATATTTGTTTAATTGAGATGTAATAGTGTTAAATGTGTAAAGTCATTTATAATTAATTAATAATTGGTTGTTAATAATTTGAATTAATTAATTGGTAATTAATTATGGTAATTGTGCAATTAATTATTAGTGTGGGTTGTGATAATTATAGGTGTAAAGGGTGGGGTGTTATTTTTTTTAATTTATGAATTCAAAATTGGTTGTTAATTAATTTTAGCTGTGTTTTGTGGTATTTTGAGGTGTAAAGGGTGGGAAGTAATTTATTTTTAATTTATGAATTATTGATTGGTTGTTAATTCATTTTAAGGAATTAATTGGTGATTAATTTTGGTAATTGTGTAATTAGTTTTAGGTGTGTGTTGTGGTGTTTATAGGAGTAAAGGATGGGATGCAATTTGTATTTAATTAGTATACAGTTGTTAATTAATGTTAATTATTTGAAATCTATTGTGAGGGTGGGTTTTATATACATTTTAATTATTTAACTATTAGTTGTTAAAAGTAATAGTTTTTAATTTAAAGATAACTTTATATTGTATTTTATGATTTTATAGTTTAATTTAGGTGTAAGTTGTGGATATTATAGTGTTAAAGTTTTTGTAGTCAATTAATGTTTATTGTTGTTGTTGTTGTAATACTTTATTCGATAAAAATTATTATAAAAGTACATACAATTTCATCATAAAAGAATAAAATCTTTAAAAAATCCTTATTCAGCATTTAGAAACAATAACAGTTGAGAATAAGATATGAGTGAAAAAACCTTAAGACAGAGAACTACAGATATTTGTTTCTTTGGGTAGTTAAATTAGTTGTCATACACAGTTTCCTACCCCATTCTCAGTTTTACTAGCCTTGAACGCATCTGCCAAGCTTTCCCCAGGAACTTTGCGACTCCACAGACGACCATCATAGATGTTGTGTCCATTACCAATATATGGAGTGCCGTCACGTGGTGCCTGACTCCCAGTTCTCTGCAGACTGGTTTTAACCATCTTCTTCTGGGCCCACTGTATACTTTACAAGCAAACAAAAAGTGGGCTAAAGACTCGGTGGGGTTTGCACATCCCGGGAAGCTAGCATGATTAGACAGAGAAGCCTTCCATTGCCTGGTAAATGCATTCAGGGGAAGTGTTCCATGTCTGAGTCTTAAAAACAGGGTTCTGTCTCTGGGTACTTTAATAATATCTAAAAAAGGTTCCAACTTCCTCACCGGCTTACACTCTAGGAACTGATCAGTTAGAACACCCCAATTTGATTTTTCAAGCTCCCTGGCTTGAACCCATTCCCGATATATTTTCTTGATGGTTTCTTTCGGGGGCGGTGATTGGGACGGCCATGCTTCACTTAGCCCCAAGTTGATAGTCAGTTCCCTCAAATTTTTCAGCCATACAATCTTTGCCGACCTATTCAGGGTGATAAGTTCATCTAAGGCTACTGCATAGTGGGCCAACTCCGGTGTCCTACTCAGTTGCACCCAAGATAATAATGGACGGAGGCTGACAATATCTTTAATTGAGCGGCGCCCCATGTCATGAAATTATGGTTTCAAGGGGGTAGAAACTGGGAGGCCCAACAGGTCTCTTAAAAACGTATTCTCAATTTTGGCTAATTCTTGGATATTGTCAAAACCCCATAGTTCTGACCCATAAGTTGCTGCGGCCAGTGCTTTCCCCTCATAGACTACAAGGGCTGGGGCAATGGGCCTACTGGTGGAGGCTCAATGCTCTCTAGAGATGGCTCCCGTAACTCTTTTCAGATTTAGGAGCATATTTGCTAGATGGGAGTCCCACTTCATTCTGCGGTTTACCCTTACTCCCAGGTAGTCAAAAGCGTCCACCTCTTCCAATAAGGATCCATTGAGTGCCACATTGATCTTCCTGGGTCTCTTGGTTTGGGACAATCCCAATAGTTTTGTTTTAGTGGTGTTGATTGTTAGCCCACGTTCCTCACAGAAGATATCAAACCTATCCAGAAGTTTCTGGAGACCAGAGGGGGTTTTGGACATTAAGAGGGTATCGTCCGCGAAGAGGTGGGTTGGTATTTTTTCTCCCGCCAGGGTGGGAGCGTCCGCTGGGTCCTCCCTCAAGTGGTCTGCGCCCCCATTTATAAAGAGGGAGAACAGAGTGGGGGCAATCACACAGCCCTAGCGGACCCCCCTGTTCACTGGTATTTTATCAGTCAATTGACCCTCACTCCCCCATATGATTCTTGCATAGGGGCCATTGTGTAATATTTTTACCAGCTCGAGGAGATAACGTGGGAAGCCCATATCCTGAAGTACCTGCCATGGTTTAATGCGCGGGACAAGGTCGAAGGCGGTTTTCAGGTCTATAAAGGCCAGATATAATGAGCCTTTACCAACGGAGACAGTTTTCCAGTATATCGCTGTGAATCTGAAGACTTGGTCGATTGTACCCACCTTCTGCCTGAATCCCGCTTGTAGGTGTGTCAGGATGTCTCCCTCCTCTAGCCATGTCACCGTTCTGGATATGAGAACCCTGCCAACCACCTTCTGAATTACATCAATCAGACTTATCGGTCTGTAGTTGGCAGGGTCCTCTCTAGCCCCTTTCTTGTATATTTTGACCACTTCTGCTCCTTTCCACGACTCAGGGACTGGGTAGCCCTGTGCCAGGAGATTCATCAGAGGAAAAATAAGGTTAGCCCATAGGGTGGGATCATGTAGTAAAAGGTCGCCAGGCAAGCCGCCCGCCCCAGCGGCCTTTCCAAGGGCTATAGTTTTAATGTCTGCTTGGACCTCAAGTAAAGTAAGGGGGTCAGCTGGTTCAGTAATCAAATTGGCTAGCTCTGGTTCTAGTTGTACATTTAGCAGTTGTTCGGAGTCAGCCTCACAGCAATAGAGATTCAAGAAGTGGGAGTGCCATTGTTGTTCGGTTATATGGTGTGAGACAGAGTCCACTCCCCTTCTTGATGATTTATTTATTAAATCCCAAAAGACAGTTGAGTCTTTTTGGAAGGCTGCTCTCCTAAGCTCCTGCCAATGATCTTCCTCCCATATCCGTTTTGCCAATTCTACTGTGCTTTTATATTCTCTTCTAGCTACCCTTAAAGCTATGGGATACTTTTTATGGACAGCTAGTAAAATGGCTTTTCTCTTTTTCCTACAGTCTACTGAGAAAAAAGGGTTGCCATTTTTAAAAGAATAGTTTTTTCGTCCTCTGGGTCCTGTGGTCTTAAAATAGGAGCCTATACTTTCTATGAAATCCCTGTAAATTTTACTAAGATCTGAACTAGGGGCATCAACCTGCAAGACATTGAGTATACTAAGTTCCATACCCTTTGATGCTACCAAGAGGCCTATACTAGTCAGAGTTTCCTCTTGGGATGCCACCTTGTGCCACTTTAACCTTCTATTACAATTAGATGGGACTACTTCTTTAGTGCATGGGAGGCTACTTAGAGCCTTCCTTTTTAGATCCCACCTAATTTCTGCACAAAGGGGATTATGATCACTATCTGGCATCTGTTTAACTTCCATATCAACCACGTTCCCCATAATCTTGCATCCAGGAGGATGTAATCAATACGTGACTGGCCATTGGGGCTATTAAAGGTCATGGCCCCATTAGGGTCCGAAGTCGTTCTACCGTTTAGTGCGCGTAGATTGTGTTCCAATGTCAGGGCATTGATCTGCAATGCCCTAACCGACCATCTCTTAATAGGTCTCAAATTCAGTTGAGGAATAGACTCTTTGATATACTCCTCAATAACCCCCAATAGATCATCCTCAGTTAAGGGTTCATACGTGCAGTTGAGATCTCCTCCCACAATTATGTTGGATCATGGGGGGGGGGTGCCCTCTAGGGCTAATTCCAATAATGATATTGTGGCCGAATTTTTAGAGGCTGGCATTCCTCTAGCATACACGTTAAATAAGTCTACTCTATTACCCTTCAGGGGGCCCCTGAATGATAGGTGCAAGATATCTTCTAAGTTTGAATTATTGCGGGTAATATCCCAATTCAATATTACCTTGACCCATATAATAAGTCCTCCTGATGGGCGGCCCCTGCCTTGACTTACAGCAGGGACAAAAAAGGTGGAATAACCTGTTTTATACAGGGGTGTCGTACTCCAGGTCTCCTGGAACATGCATACCTCATACTTCTCAATAAAATTGTTCCATTCTGGAATTGCCAGTTTTTTTTTTAGGCCTGCAATGTTCCAGGAGAGAATACGGATTGTGCCTAGATTGCCCTCCTCTTCCATGTTATATCCACTTCTGTTCAGATTTGGGGGATCTATACTGTAGGGGCTAGGGGGTTCATTAACTATAGTAGGTATGTTTCCATCAATGCCCATGTTAAGGCTACTTTCCAGATTGGTACTACAATTATCTTTAGGTAGTCAATCTATTCTGTTTAAATCTGAAAAATCATTGTCTTTTGTTGTTGACCACAAAGGGGAGGATCTAATCTGGATGTTAGAGTGTTTCGGGGGGCAGGTCCGGAACTCTAGAGCCACTAGATTATCTGCCAATGATTTATTACAAAGTTGGATTTCGATTCAATCTGTGTGGGAGCTGAAAATGGACAGTCTCTTGACACTAATTATGTCCTCCCTGATGATGGATCTACATCCCCTCACATATCTAATCCAGTGGATGGCTTTGTTGTGGATAGATTCTCTTGATTCATGCCCTGAGTTCAGATTTAGTTTAGGGACCCCGGTCATATAAACTGTTGTGTCTGGGTTTCTTGTAGCACTTAGTTGGGGTATTGTATTTTGGCCTGCCTTAAGTTTCCCATCTCTTCCCAACCTTATATCCTTGAGAGGTAGTACACTCTGGTATGAGGGCTTGTTTCCCGGTACTATACCCCGTGACTTCACATTTTCTGCAAAAGACATAGTGCTACGATCGTGCTGTACCGCGGGTGTATCCATAACCCCCAAACTGCGGACCAGCGGCCCTTTTTTTGATAGTACACCCTCGTGGGGCATCCCGGGAATTGAGTGTTTTGTTGAGTTGGATGTTGTCGTAGGTAATGCGGCTGTTCTAGGCTGCAGAGTTTTATTTGCCATATCACTATGTCCTTTCTGTGATGGGGATCTATTCGCTTTTTTATTAATACCATATCCCTTTCTAGCTTCTCTAATTTCTTCAGGATCACCCTATTGAAAGACCCACATTTTGGGCAGTCTTCTTCTGATTCTACGCTTACGTCCTTGACCCTGGTACCCCTTTTGGCAGCCTGCGCAATTACATCTGCAGCTTCCCCTGATTCGCCTTCCAACACGGCAAATTTATTGGTGCATATAGTAACTAGCTCCCCTACATTTGTTGAAATGCCCCTATGATCAGTATTTCCACAAATAACATTGACAGAGTTAATCTCTTCAGAGATTTCAGATATGTCTAAACCAGGGGTACCCTCTTGTGGATTATGAACAGTACAAATTGTAGTGTTTTGCAGGGGCTTTTTATTAAAAATAGCAGGTATCACTTTTCTTCGTTGCTGTCTTTGGCCTTCTACCAGGTTCACCTCCTGTTGGGTATTAGGGTTTTCTACCAAAATTTCTTCAAGGTCATTCACAAGAGCTTCAATTCGTGTCAGAGTACAATTTGAACCAGGATGGATGATCTTTTTAGCCTATTTCCCCTTTTTTGATTGTGACTGTTGTGCCACCCCTTCCATTGACTTTCTCTTGCCCATTGTAAAAACAAGTAGTTAGGGGCACTCTCAGGGCCTGATTTAAAGTGAAGCAATAAATACCAGTCAAGTTAAAACAAAATCAGGACTTCTGGGTTGTCAGGGTCCCCCTATGTACCCCACAGTACCTTTTGTCCTTTATGCCTTTCACGCAATGCAGTATTTGAAGGCTGGATGTTAGATGTATGGCCCTGCCCTGCCTCGGTCTGCCCCGGACGGCCACAGATGACCCGCCCTTTGCCCAGGCTTCGCCCGGCGCCGTCTGCGTGCGCCCAGCGGGCCGGAACCAGATGCTGGTAATATCCGGTTTGAGGGGGGCGTGGCTGGGTAGTGCTGGTGCCTCTCACGCTCACCCCGATGTGTCCTCGCTGCTTCCTGCTGCTTGGCGTTGCGACTCCCGTGGAGCGGGAGACGCGAGGTAGATTTAAAGGGCCTGGTATGAGGGGGCGTGGCCGGGTAGCGCTGGTGCCTCTCGCGCTCACCCCGGTGTGTCCTCACTGCTTCCTGCTGCTTGGCACTACGAGAGGTAGATTTAAAGGGCCCGGTATGAGAGGGGCGTGGCCGGGTAGCGCTGGTGCCTCTCGCGCTCACCACGTGTGTCCTCGCTGCTTCCTGCTGCTTGGCGCTGCGTCTCCCGTGGAGCGGGAGACGCGAGGTTGATTTAAAAGGCCCGGTATGAGGGGGCGTGGCCGGGTAGCGCTGTTGCCTCTTGCGCTCACCCCGGTGTGTCCTCGCTGCTTCCTGCTGCTTGGCTTTGCATCTCCCGCGGAGCGGGAGACGCAAGGTAGATTTAAAGGGCCCGGTATGAGGGGGGCGAGGCCGGGTATCGCTGGTGCCTCTCGCGCTCACCCCGGTGTGTCCTCGCTGCTTCCTGCTGCTTGGCGCTGCTCGTATTATTTGAATTTTGCGTTTTTAGTTCTGTAGCGGGTTGTGGATTTAGAGGGCATTAGGGTGGGAGGTAAGTTACTTATTGTAAATGTATTGGTTATTTTTTATTTATTAATATTTGTTTCTTTGAGATGTAATAGTGTTAAATTTGTAAAATCATTTATAATTAGTTAATAATTGGTTGTTAATAATTTGAATTAATTAATTGGTAATTAATTATGGTAATTGTGTAATTAATTATTGGTGTGTGTTGTGATATTTATAGGTGTAAAGGGTGGGGTGTTATTTATTTTTAATTTATGAATTCAAAATTGGTTGTTAAATAATTTTAGGTGTGTGTTGTGGTATTTAGAGGTGTAAAGGGTGGTAAGTAATTTATTTTTAATTTATGAACTATTGATTGGTTGTTAATTCATTTTAAGGAATTAATTGTTGATTAATTTTGGTAATTGTGTAATTAGTTTTAGGTGTGTGTTGTGGTGTTTATAGGAGTAAAAGATGGGATGCAAGTTGTATTTAATTAGTATACAGTTGTTAATTAATGTTAATTATTTGATATTTGTTTTTGGTAATAGTTTTTTTGTGCGTTTTTACTGTTAAAGGGGTAAAGGGTGGGTTTTATATACATTTTAATTATTTACCTATTAGTTGTTAATAGTAATAGTTTTTAATTTAAAGATAAGTTTAAATTGTATTTTATGAGTTTATAGTTTAATTTAGGTGTATGTTGTGGATATTATAGTGTTAAAGTTTTTGTAGTCAATTAATGTTTATTAGTTTTTTTAAATTAATAATATTTTGTAATTAGTTATTAATTATGTTAACTATGGAAATAAATGTATTAAAAAATGTTGAAGTATCTTGTTATTGGTGTGGTATTATAGGGTAGGAAATAAAATAAATACATTTATGTTTTAATTAATTTTTTGTTTGTAAATATTTTCTCGTTTGATTTTGTTATATGTAGTTAATATTATAATATGTGTTCTTTTTATATGTTTAATATATTTTATTTTTAAATGATTATGTTTATGATATTTTAAAATGAGAATAGTAATTTTTTTTCTCCACTATCCAACACTTTCTCTAATGTTGCACTTACTGGAGTGGGAATCGTAAATGTTACCTCTCTGCTATCCTTCACTTTCCCTACTGTTGCAATCAGTGGAGTGGGAATAGTAATTTTTACCTCTTCTCTATCCAGCACATTCCTTACTGTTGCGCTCAGTGGAGTTGGAATAGTAATTTTTACCTCTCTGCTATCCAACACTTTCCCTACTGTTACACTCTCTGGTGTGGGAATAGTAATTTCTACCCCTCCACTGCCCAACACTTTCCTTACTGTTGCACCCACCGGAGTGGTAATAATTTTGTTTACCTCTTCGCTATCCAACACTTATCCTACTGTTGCATTCCGTGGAGGGGGCATAGCAATTTTTACCCCTCAGCTATAGAACACTTTCCCTCTGTTGCACTTTTTGGAGTGGGAAAGGTAACTTTTGCCCCTCCGCTATCCAACACTTTCCCTATTGTTGCTCTCACTGGAGTGGGAATAGTAAATTTGACCCCTCCACTATCCAATACCTTCCCTACTGTTGCACTCACTCGAGTTGGAATAGTATTTTTTACCCCTCAGCTATACAGCACTTTCCGACTGTTGCACTCACTGGAGTGGGAATAGTAATTTTTACCTCCCCGCTATCCGACACTCATCCTACTGTTCCACTCAGTGCAGTAGGAATAGTAATGTTTTCCCTTCTGCAATGCAGCACTTTCCCTACTATCGCTCATACTGGGGTGGGAATTGTAATTTACACCCTCCGCTATCCAACACTTTCCCTACTGTTGCACTCCTTGGAGTTGGAATAGTACATTTTATTGCTCCGCTCTCCAACACATTCGATACTTTTGCACTTACTGGAGTGGTAATAGTCATTTTTACCCCTTGCTATCCAACACTTTTCCTACTGTTGCACTGATTGTATTGTGAAATTTAAGTTTAAATATTTTTCTAATAGTTTAATATTTGAATTTATCATAGATTTTTGTTTTTTCATATTTAAATCATTAATATATATTTTTATTTTTTGTAATATTTTAAACTTTTAACAAAAATTACAAATAATAGTTTATTAATTGTTTTAAAGTAAATATATGTGTATAAATTATTATGTTTGTGTGTTTTTTTTTAATTACGTTTATTTGTTATATTGTATTACATTGCATATTCAATTAATTAGTTTGTTAATATTATATTTAATATTTAATGTATTTAATATTGATTATTTTATTTTATATTTACATAAAAGTCGATATTTTATACATCTATATTTTTTACATCAATATTTTTGAGTCAATATTTTTGTACTTACCTGTTTAAGTATAGGAGTTTATTTTTTGCTGTCAATATGTTTTATTTGATATTTTTAACATCGATATTTTTTACATCGATATTGTGCCAGTGAACCGATGGAAAATCTCATATTATCTCTTTAGTTGCAGATGATGCATTGGTATACATCAGATCCCCGACGGTGGCAGTTCTGGTATTGATGCAGTGCCTGGAAGATTTCGGACTGGTATCAGGCCCGCAAATAAATCTTAATACAACAATGTTGTTTCCCCTGGGCAGAATGGCCCTTTTGCCACAAGGCCAATTGCCAGATGTGGGCATCCGATGGGAAATAGAGGCATTTTGATACTTAGGACAGTGGTGGAACACAGGCACCTTAATGTTGGTCGCATGGTGAGGGGACTCACTAAAACGTTAGTTATAGATTAGCAAAGGCAAAGATGGTCTTCCTTCTACAATGTTTATATTTTTGTATAAACTGTGCTATTTTCTCTGCCGGATTACTTTTTCAGACTCTAGATAGTCTCCTTGTCTCATTGGTATGGGCAGTGAAACAATGTAGGGTTGATCTCTTGGTCTTGAAAAGGGATAGGGAGGATGGTGGTTTAGCTATCCCAGTCATTCAACTACAATACTATGCGGCACATCTCCAGCATGCTGCTCTCTGGCTTACGGATGGGGACAATTGGGAGAAGCGAATCTTCCAAGACTTGGTAGAGGGTACAAAGTTGCTGCACTTTTTGATAGGGGAGGTCAAGCAGATGGACCTGTACACAACTTAATCCAACATACAGTGGCTGTCGTGTAGGAGGGAATATATACCTAGGAGAAACTTTCATCTTATTCCCAGAGGCACAGAATATATTAGAAGTGGGGCAGGTTCAATTCTTACCATTTGCAATAATAGGATAATACGTGAAGGAGAGCTGGCGTACATGCCCAGCAGCTCCATCACCTTCCCACACACTCAGGGGATTACTCCAATGAAGAAATGGTAAACATCTTATTTTACTCTTCTACGAGGCACTCCACGAGGACCAAACAAATAGAGATCATAAGGTGAGAGTTGCATGGAGAGAGAATTAGGAGGGCCTCTGGAACATACAGATTGGAATCATGCATGTGATCCAGAAAAAATGTGTCTTCCAATAAACAAAACCATTTTAACTATTTGCACTGTACTTACATGGCACCAGTTAGGCTCCATGGCGTTGACCTGAGAAGAGGGGCATGTGTTCTGTGCTGTGGGGAAGGCAGGGCCACTTTCTTACATCTTGCTTGACACTTTGTAGTGGTCTATAAAGTCTGGAAAATTATGGTACCACATGTCTCTTACTTAGTGGGCATTGTTGACCCCTAACCCCCAGTGCCTGTCTTTTGATGGGGATCAGGAGAAAGGCATGGGGCACAAAAAGTCATATAATCTCCTTTAATTGACATTGCTCTTTGCGAAACAAGGGATAGCGATAGGATGGATGGGTCCAAGATTCCAGAGTGTGAGTTTATGGGTAAAACATGTGTTGGGATGGGGTATTGCTGAGAAACATCATTTGAAGCTTTGTCGCCCAGACGAAAAAGTCGCCGAGGGTTTGGAGGCATTGGGTGCAATGTTAACTGCCTTTAATGAATATGTTGCAGCGGATATGGACTCGGATGGGGAAGACCACCCAAAATGGGACATTGAGCCTCATCAAATATGCGTGAACGAAAGATGTTGTGGGTCCATATCGCTATGAATTATGTTATGTATTGACAGCCAGAGAGATTATTTTGGGGGATGGTTGTGTAGCTACATTCTTTGATTGTAACAATGGCACCGGTTACCATGCACCTTATGTTGTACTGAAAGATACAAAATGTAAATAGAAAAGATATTACATTGTTTAATAATCATATAAATTGTTTGCTTGGTTTATATTTTACATATATATATATACCCCTTGATTTTGATGAAAACTTGAATAATACATAGTTAGGTATTGAGTATAAAATAGACATGAGCATGTGATTTCACCCTCTTGGGTTTTATCCGGATGATGTTTACACAGTTGTTATCATGACATGTATTACAAAGCGGACATATGATGAAATTCTATTTTAGAGTCTGTAACATTATACAATATTGTGTGTTTTTGCTTACAAGAGTGCCTGTTTTCGCGTTGCTTTCCTTTTTATACCACCACGTGATTACAAAGTAACAAAAAATGAAAACAGACTGGCGTTATTAATGTAGAATATAATTATAACTTTGACTCAGTATATTTCGTCAGTGTGTTTCAAAAGACATTATCAATTACCCACATGGGTTCAATACCTTTAAGAAAGCCTTTGCGAAACAGAGCTGTCCTAAATTGGAAATATGATTCACGAAAATGCACTTTGAATGTCATTAGTTAAACAATATTATTCAACAAGTTAGCAAAATGAGCATAGGCACAATGTAATTGCATAAAGTTAAAATGATGCATTAGAAATGTAATTATAAGCCATAGAGAGCGTTTAATTTTGTTAATTAAGGTCAGTGCCAGTCTGTTTTCATTTTTTGTTACTTTGTAATCACGTGGTGGTATAAAAGGAAAGCAACATGGAAACAGGCACTCGTCAACAAGGGAGTGTTGCTGAAATGCGTTGAGTGCTATTTGAATGACACTCCTACTAAGAAACACAAGATGCTTCTCTTAAACTGTAGATCCTTTGTAAAACACTCCCTAGAAATCTATCTACTCATCCAGGATCTTGATCCAGATATTGTCTTTTTGACTGAGACATGGCTTACTGATGAAGATGAACCAGACCTGGTTCAGGCCATTCCCCAGGGGTATCAAATAGCTCGCGAAGACTGCAAAACGGGGAAAGGGGGGGATTAGCCATCATTTTCAGGGACACGTTCCAGTGTCGTAGCTCTCACTATCCTATTTCGGAATGTGAAAGCCTCACATTTGCTACAGACTTCTCCCCCACCAATACGTTCTCGGGAATCCTTATATATCGTCCTCCCGGGACTTTAGTAGATTTTGTCACCAACCTTCCCCCCATAGTTGCTAGCCTGGTGACCACGCCAGCCAATTTTACTCTTTTGGGGGACCTCAATATTCACTTTGATGATGCCTCCTATCCCACTGCCCTCCATTTGCTCGCCAGTTTAGCAGCTCTACAACTTACTCAGCTTGTAGCCAGCCCAACTCATAAAAAAACGCCACCTTCTCAACCCTATCTTTAGCAACTGCACGGAATTGGAAGTATGTACTCCTTCCCCCATTCCCTGGTCCGATCACCATCTAATCTCCTTCACCTGGACAACTCCCAATCCTCACCTGTCGCTGCAAACCAATATTCCTCTACACAGAAATTGGTTCAAACTCCCTTTGGATGACTGGCGGACTATTCTAGACAACACAACACCTCACAACAACCCAGATCCTACCTTAGCAAATGAAGAGTTTGACAGTTGGATCTCCAAATCCTTAGATTTTGTACTTCCTCTGAATCACAGGGAACCCAAGCGTAACTCTAAGACCGTGCCTTGGTACTCTCCTGAATTACGAGAACTAAAAAATAAATGTAAACTCCTGGAGCGGAAATGGAGACTGGATTTCGACCCTTCCAGCAAAACCAAATATAGAGATATGCTTAGGACTTACAAAAGGGAGATTAAGTCTGCTCAACAATGTATAAACACTCCTAGTGTCACAGATTGCCTAGGAGTGTTTATACATTGTTGAATTTTTCCCTGTCCTAGGAATCAACCTATGAGTGGTTCAGGGGGTCCTTGCTACTTCCAGATTAAGTCTGCTCAATCAGTCATTTTTTGCAGAAAAAATTAACACAGCAGTCTCTAAACCCAAAGAAATCTATCGGATTGCAAAAACTAACATGTCGAGAATAGCCCCCAGATCCCCGCAATGCACAAGCTCGCTGCAATAATTTAGCTGACTTTTTCTCAGAAAAAATTCAAATCATTTATTCTGCCTTTCCGCCGACGACCATCCTGACTCAAACAGCTACTATCCCCTCCACGGATTCCCATCTCAGGCAAGGCTAGAGCCTGGCTCGATTCCTTTCTCTCCGATCGCTCTTTCCAAGTGTTCGAGGGCAATATGATATCCCCGAGTAAGCCCCTGGTTTGCGGCATTCCCCAAGGCTCGTCCTTGAGCCCGACATTGTTTAATGTCTATATGGGGCCAGTAGCTGAGGTAGTTCGCCTGTTCAGAATAAAAATTATCACCTACGCGAACGACACTCAGCTTGTGGTGTCCCTTAAGCAATCAGACTCCAACCCTGACAACCTCAGAACCTGCCTGGAAGAGGTCTCCAAATGAATGACCCGGTCATACCTTAAGCTCAAAGGCGAAAAAACGGAGGTGATGCTCCTAGGTAACCCCTCCCCACTAGCTCTCAAGTCACTCTGGCCTTCGTCACTCGGTGCACCCCCTATTCCTACGGACAAAATTAAGAGCCTAGGAATATGGCTTGATAAATCCCTGAATTTCAACGCCCAAGCCACCAAGTTATCGGAGACCTGTTTTGGCCTACTTAGGCTAATAAGGAAGATCCTCCCTATTCTGCCCTTTCAAGCCAGGAAAATAATGGTCCAGGAACTTGTTCTCTCGAGACTTGATTTCGGAAACGCCTTGTACCTGGGAGCTCCACAGTCTACTCTGAACATGCTCCAGATTGCACAGAACTGTGCAGCCCGCACACTACTTCAAATTCCCCGTCGTACCTCGGTCAAGATCGGACTGAGGAGTCTTCACTGGTTACCAGTGAGACGAAGAATTGAGTTTAAGACTCTCTGTATCACCCATCGAGCCTATTGGAAAGTGGGACCTTCCATTAATCACTCCCTGATCACTCCATATATCCCCTCAAGACATCTCACGTCATCCACTTCTTTCCTGATAACAGCTTCCAGGATAAAAAAAGTCAGATGTGGAGGCCGTGCCTTCTCATACAACGCATCAAGGCTCTGGAATCCCCTCCCCCTTCACCTGCGTGCGGAACCCAACTTATTACTCTTCCGCAAACATTTAAAGACTTTGCTCTTCTCACGCTCTGAGTAATCCTTCTGTCTGCTGCGTTCACTCATAATTCTGTAGCGCTAGGACGCCTCAGGGTAGCTATCGAGCTCTATAAATTTTCATTCCATTCCATTCCAGACTTAGAGTTTAGGGTAGTGCAGTGGTGTTCGTGTAGTGTAGGGGGTCGTGCTGGATTTGTGTTTTAGGGTATTGCAGTGGTGTTTGAGTAGTGTAGGGGGTTGTGCTGGGGTAGATTTAAGGTTTAGGGTAGTGGAATGGTGTTTGGGTAGTGTAGGGGGTCATGCTGGGGTAGTGTTTATGGATTTAGGGGTCGTGCAGTGGTGAATGGGTAGTGTAGGGGGTTGTGCTGGGGGTAGATTTGGGGTTTAGGGTAGTGCAGTGGCATTTGTGTTGTGTAAAGGGTTGTGATGGGTGTAGTGTTTTAGGGTTTAGGGTTGTGCAGTGGTATTTATGTAGTGTATGGGGTTGTGTTTTAGGGTTTATGGTAGTGCAGTGGTGTTTGGGTAATGTAGGGGTACGTGCTGGGGGTAGATTTAGGGTTTAGAGTAGTACCGTGGTGTTTGGGTAGTGTAGGGGGTTGTGCTGGAGGTAGATGTAGGGTTTTGGGTAGTCCAGTGGTGTTTATGTAGTGTTTGTGGGTTTGTGGTTGGGGTTAGTGCTTTAGGGTTTTCGGGTAGAACAGTGGTGTTTGTGTAGTGTAGGGGGTATTGTATTAGGGTTTAGGGTAGTGCAGTGGTATTTGTGTAGTGTAGGGGGTCATGGTAGGGGTAGTGTTAGCCAATCAGCAACTGGTGCTGGCCTGACCAAACACACTTCAGGAGAAGCAGCATCAGCATAAGGAGTGTCACAATGCCAGGGATGTACATGGTGGTCAGGCGGCGAAGGCTACAGCGAGCAGCACAAAGGAGACGCAGAATCCAGGACAGGATATTCCGCCAGCGGGTCACCCTGCTGGGCCCAACCAGAGAGCAAATATACGCAAAGTACCGCCTGAATGGGGCAATGATCATCAAGCTAATTCAGGACCTTGACCCCCTGATGCAGCTCCCAACAAGGCGGACCAATGCCGTGCCAACACATGTCCAGGTATTGTGTAGCCTGCACCTCCTGGCCTCCGGGAGCTTCCAGGGTATAGTTGCGGCTGCTGGGGGGATATCCCATCCCACCATGTCCCGCTGCCTAGGGAGTTTCCTTGACGCAATGCTGACCCAGCTAAACCACCACATCAAATTTCCTACAAGCCAACAGGATTTGGATGAGACCAAGCTTCAATTCTACAATGTCGCCCATTTCCCACAAGTGATAGGATGCATTGACTGTACCCACATCCACATCTGCCCACCAGCTGCAACGGAGTACATGTACCGCAATCGCAAGTCCTACCACTCCCTCAACATCCAGATGGTCTGCAATGCTAAGACATACATCACGGACATAGTGGCACAGTACCCGGGGAGTACACATGACGCATTCATATTCCGGCACAGCGGCCTCCACAAACGACTGGCCAGGGGAGACTTCGGGGAAGGACACCTACTTGGTAAGTACACTTTGCCACAATGTCACACTGCGATGAAGTAGCTGCGCTGCACAGGCACTCACCCTCTGCTCCTCTCGTTCAGGTGACAGTGGCCACGCCCTGCGTGAATACCTCCTCACCCCATACCTCAACCCTGCTACACCACAGCAACGGCGTTACAATGTATCACACATACGCACAAGGAATTGCATTGAGAGGACTTTTGGGCTACTGAAGAGCAGATTCTGCATACTTCACAAGACAGGTGGGGCCATGTACTACAGTCCAGATGTGTGCTGCCGCATTGTGGCTGTGTGTGCAATACTACACAACATTGCTACCAAGCGCCGGATACCTGTAGACATCTCTGGCAGTGAGTCGGAAGGGGACGACCGGCCACCTGCACATGTGCGCCATGCACGCGGGGAGAACCCAGCTGAAGGCCACAGACGCCGCAAACACATCACAATGAACAGTTTCTAGTGCACCCACTCCCCTCACCCAACAAATCACAATTGCATGCAAATTTAAATAATGACAGGACGCCAAATGTATGATGCAAGAATAAATATTATTGTTGGATTCACAATAATAGTGCAAGTTGCCATCCTTCCTATTCAATCAGTATTGCCCCATACTGCTGCGTCCAAAACACAGGGCAGGCTTGTAGTGTCAGCATGTCCCTGTAAAAGTACATGTTACTCAGGTGCGCCTCCGGCGCGAAGCACCCAAGCGCCTCTCCGGCTCCTCCTCTGCTACCGCACGTGACCCTGCAGTGGGCCTGGTGCTCCGTCGTAACACCGCAACCTGTGAGGCAGACAGGCTGCTCACACTGGAGGTGCCCTCGCTGGCATCGTCCCCCCCGACATTGCCTGGTAGAGTGGGATGGAGTGCCATAACAGCATTGGTGAGGTGCTCAAACACTCTGGCCACATCCTCACAGCATTGGATTAGCTGCTGCTGCTGCACCAGGGACCGTCGCGATAGCTGGGATGTCGCATTCCCTATCACGTAGTTGGATCTGGTGTATGCGGACAGCCGTGTCAGTACCTGCCGGTGGCGGCGGCGGGCGGTGTTGCACTGCGATATTAGCGCAGCAGTGTTGGCCTCCATGGCTGCCGTCATGCGGTCCATCCTCTCTGCCACATTTGCCACATTGCGGCCAATATTATGTAGCTGCAATTGTATGGCCCCTTGCCGGCGTGTCTTCAGCTGGTGAATGCGTAGCATCCTACGCTCAATGCTCATGCTCGGCAAGCGCACTTCCATCCCCCTCCTGCCGCTGCGTGCATTGTTCTGCAGGCGAGCCCTGCCATGCCTGCTCTGCTAGCTGCCCACAGTGGGTGGGCGCTGTGTCACTGCTGTCGCTGGACCAGATGTGGAGGCTCCAGCTGCTGGTGGCATTGAGGTAGGCGTAGTTGGTGCGCCTGATGGTGGAGGCGCAGATGCTGTGGGCCTGGCTGCAGGGGTAGGTGGTGCACCTGATGGTGGAGGTGCAGATGCTGTGGGCCTGGCTACATGGGTAGGTGGTGGGCCTGATGGTGGAGGCGCAGATGCTGTGGGCCTGGCTGCAGGGGTAGGTGCTGCGCCTGTTGGTGACGGCACCTCCTCGGCATCCAGTGGTTGCTCATCGATGAGCAGCCTGTCACTGTCGCTGCTGTCTGCGCCACCTGTGAGGGGAAGTGGACATTCATTATTTGCATGTATCTGTCACACGTGCAGTTGCTACATGCATGCTGGATGACATTCCCTGACTGGCTGTGGCATTGCGTACTTTGGGACCTGTCTGGCTGCATTGGGGTACTTGTACATTGTGGGCGGACTACATGTCCCACAATGCTTTAGGGCATTACCTAATGTGCATGGATGGCATGACTTTGGAACATTATGGGAGGCTATAGGGCCATGGCCATTGATAGGTGACAGGGTCGCAGTCGCATGCCACTTACATTGGCTCTCTTGGGTGGGGCGGGATGAGTCCAATCTGGTGACCCCAATGCACGCCTCGGGCTCCAACGTATCCTCGACGCGGTCCTCCATGGGGGTGTTGGGAAGGACTGTAGGTCCTCCCCCTCCAGTGGCCAGGGTCTCGCCCAGCCTCTCGGCCACCTTCTCCTTGGCACGACCTCGGAGGTCGTACCACCTCTTCTTTAGTTCCTCCAGTGACCTGTGTGCCACGCCCACGGAGTTCACTGTGGCCACTATCCCGACCCAGATTCGCCTATTCTCCTGCTCAGGCACCCTCCTTGATTCTCTCCCAAACAGTTTTCAGTGGTTCTCAACCACACCTTCGATGAGGTGCTCCAACTCCTGTTCGGAGAACCTCATTTTCCTCTTGCGCCCGGTGTTGCTGGGCCCTGGTACAGCCTCCTCTGCCATTGCTGCAGTGATATAGGGTGTGGAATATCAAGTTTGCAGGTGTCCTGGTAGGAGCTGAGTTAGTTGCTGCCTCGAGGTCTGCCTCACTGTTGTGAATGGGGGTGGGAACTGGCTGCTTCCTGGTTGTGATGTCATCACTGTGCTCGAAATGCGACTTCCCGTTTTCCCGATCTCGCGATTTTGCGATCTCGCATTTTGCGATCTCGCAATTAGCGATCTAGCAATTAGCGATATCGCTATTTGCAATATCGCAATTCCTACACGGATGTTGCTGAAAATAGCGATTATTCTGCGATTCCTGTAACTCGCAAACGCTTTTTGCGGCCGCGTGCAAATCGCATTTTTTTTCTCGGTAAATTTCATGAATACCGATCTGCGATTTCTAAATTGCGATTCGCTGTTAATCGCAATTTGAAAATCGCAGATTTCGGTTTTCATGAATCAGGCTGTTAGTGTTTAGTATATCTAAAAAAACTACTGAACAGATTTACACCATTTAAACAAAAGGCACAACTCTGAACTAAGGACTACCTCTTTGCCAAATTTGGTGTAATTCCGTACAGCAGTTCGGGCTGTAGCTGCGGCTAAAGGTCCCTATGTAAAATTACATGTGGAAAACACGTTTTGGGACTCCATTTTTTTCTCAGACCCCGCTACACGAATCGTCCAGAGACTTTCAGGATAGGAGCGGGCCGGAGCTGGCCGTTAGTTTTGAAAATTACAGGAAGATTCGTCAACCGGCCGCAAAGTTATTCCAAATAAAATGTTGCGTATTTACTATGGAAAATAGGTCCTAACTATAACTACCTACTGGCGGTTGCCAGTAGGTAATATATATATATATATATATATATATATATATATATATATATATATATATATATATTACCTACTGGCGGTCGCAAGTAGGTTGTTATAGTTAGGACCTATTATCCATAGGAAATCCGTAACATTCTATTCCCAATATCTTTGGCGCCGATTGATGAATCTTCGTGAAATTTTCAAAACTGGTGAAGCGCTCCGGTCCGCTCCTATCCTGAAAGTTTGGGGGTGATTCGTCAAGTGGGGGACGAGAAAAAAGGGGATCCCAAAACATGTTTTCCCCAGGCAATTTTCCATAGGAACTTTCAGCCACAGCTACAGCTCGAACTGCTGATCCGAATTACACAAAAAGTTTGGTAAAGAGGTAGCCCTAGGTTCACACTCATGCCTTTTGGTTAAATGGAGTAAATCCGTTCAGTAGTTGCAGGGAAAATCAAAAGTAAAATCAAACATATAACTATGGGCGTGGTGGATCCACGCACCATATGCGCACCCTGAGCGCACCCTTCCAATCACGAGCTGCATGCTAATTGACTGTCAACTGGCTGTCAACACTCCAAACCAGGAAGTGATGGCAGCCATTTTGTGCCTCGGTAGAAGCGAGGCTCAAGAAATCAATGGAACACATGCACAAAACATATAAAGGGGCAGGGTAGAAAAACCATGACCCTCTTGACCTGAGGGGATCACACAAGGACCCCAGGGCCCCCCAAAATTCTTCTTTTTTTAAATGGCAAAATGAGCACAGGGTGCAAATTGTTTTAAACGAAGAGCAGGCTCCCGTGCTTCTTTAATAATTAGCCCGCGGGGGGCCAAATCCCCGGGGCAAAAATATTAAATTTGATGGGGTGCCCAGAGGGGTCCCCCAGCCCTGGGGACCACCACCCCCCGGGGCTACAAAATAAATGGGTGGGGGTCTCAAAGGCCCCCCCAGCCCTGGAGACGGCTACCCCCGGGGCTTTCAAACAAATGGGTGGGGGGGCTCGAAGGCCCCCCAAGCCCTGTGGACCACTACCCCCGGGCTTTGTATATTGTGGGGGGGGGGCCGCACGGCCCCCCTCCTGGAGCCGTCAAGGGCCCTGGGCACCGCTACCCCCCAGGGCCGGCTCCTGCAGTGTCTCGGGCTGCCTACCCCCGGGACACTGCTGTTTGCTACGGCAGGGCAGGAGCCTTGCGGCTCCCGTCCTGCCATTGCAAACTTGGTTTGGATTTTGAAAGAGAGAGCATTGAAACCTACTCTCGCTTTCAAAATGCAAACTAGATTGCTTTTCCACACGGGGAGCTGCATGTTAGCAGCTCCCCATGTGGGAAAGCAATGACGGCTCCTGAAAGATGCGGGGACCCTACATGACCATGGGGGCATTGGGGCTCCCTCTACAGTCCCCAACATTGTATAGAGGCTCTGGGAGATGAGGTCCCTGGAGATAATATCATTTTGACTTAGGTGCTAAACATTTTTTTACTGTCAAATTAGGAGTTGCGCAACAAGCGCGGCCCCCTGGTGTGCACGGTTTGGGTGCGCGACTCCCAGCGTGGCCCCCTGGTGTGCACGTGCTGAGTGCGCGACTCCTAATGCGTTGGGTGTACGACTCCTACCACATTTGGTGTGTGACTCCAAGCAAAAAAAAGTATTATTTTTCAGCTATGTATCAAGCTTATGTGTTTAGATCTTGGGTGGCTCTGAAAAGAGCCCTTGTGTTTATTGAGAGATTTTGGCACCTAGAAGTGAGTACATATGAGTCTAAAGTTGATGAGGAAGACTCTGTTACCCTCATCTGCACAATGTACACCAACTCTCTTATAGATGCCATCCATATTAAAACACAGATTGTTGTGGTAAATGGACCCCATCCTATAATCTCGGAGATAAGCAGAAACAGCTTTATTGACATGTTTCCTAGCTTTCGCAATCTGTGGACAAAATTGATTGGACCAGTTCCATTTCTTTCTTTAGCATATGTTAGAATAGACAAAGGCAGATTGGGGGAAAAGTGACATAAACTCTCCAAAGGTGTCCTTCATAAGCATTTCCAGACCAACCCCAGTCAAAGTGCCTAGGTCATTGCCACCACAGTGCACAATTATGAGGTCAGGGTGTTGGAGATGCAAAAAGGATTTAAACAATGGCATCAATTGGTGCCTCTTTAATCCTCTCTGACCAATCCATTTAATGTCTACATTTGGCAAAGTTAGGTCTTTGTCAATACCTCTGTTATCTGCATACATTTGGCTCCAGAAAATATAGCTGTGTCCCACAATCCACACTTTAAGCGTCTTGAAGGGAGGTCTGGATGCACTCAGAAGGTGTCTGTATGTGAAATGGCAGTTTGAAAACTAAGATTTCCTAAAATGGTGGATAAGATACAGTTTTGAAGAAAGAAGAGAAATGATTGGCTGCTTGAGAACATTATAGACTGAAAAGTAGGGTGCATGTTTCTGTGTTTTAAAAGCATATTTCTTATTGGCTAGTATTAACTGTTTGAAAGGAACATTAGATAGGATAAGCTGATATATTGAAAAGTCAAGCACACTTGCTGTTTGGATTAGCAACATTGTGTGCTGAACTTGTGATCTGTGTGTTCAGTTGATTGTTCCCTGAACTGTTGCTATGGTAACAGGCAGTAAGAAGATTGGGGGTTGGGTTCAAAGTTATGTCAATTGAAAAGGGTGAAAAGTGTAACCAATAGAAATGTGAGTTAGCTTTTGAATTAATGTGGGAAGCAATATGATTTGATATTTACTTGTATATGTGTGAAGAATGAGAGGGTAAGTTTGTCATTTTTTGGTTTTGCTAAGAGCAGTGCACTACAGACAGATGTAGAATGTGTGCAGTCACTTTACCGCTTCGAGACTAGTGATTCTGTTTTGGTACAGTCCACGTAATAGTGTTGTTTGTCTAGAATCACACTGTGAGTCTGTCTCCATTTGGGCAACCATTGAGAGAGAAGCATTTGGTAACTTCATGTCTTTGCTGACACATAAATGTCTTAAAAACCTATCCTGTCATCAATTTTTAGTAGTATTAGAAGCCAGTCATTGCTTATGTATTTGCAAAATGAGACATGTATTCACACTAGATTGCAGTAGTAAAATATGTAGAATGTGTGCAGTCACTTTACCCCTTCCAGACTAGTGATTCTGTTTTTGTACAGTCCAAGTAATAGTGTTGTTTGTCTTGAATCGCTGTGTGAGTCTGTGTGCATTTGGGCAACCATTGTGAGAGAAGCATTTGATTACTTTATGTCTTTGCAGACAGATATAGTCACTAGAGAAATAGGAGTTTGAAGCCATCCATGTGCTAAGGACCTAGTCACCAGAGTCTCTTTGGTTAAAGTCCACTGCATGGAGTTGCTTATCAAGAATCACACAGTGAGCCTCTCTGCATTTGGGCAACCATTGAGAGAGAAGCATTTGTAACTTCATGTCTTTGCTGACACATAACTGTCTTAAAAACCTATCCTGTTGTCAAGTTTTAGTAATATTAGAAGCCAGTCATTGCTTATGTATTTGCAAAATGAGTCATGTATTCACACTAGATTGCAGTCGTAAAATATGTAGAATGTGTGCAGTCGCTTTACCCCTTCCAGAATAGTGATTCTGTTTTGATACAGTCCAAGTAATAGTGCTGTTTGTCTAGAATCACACTGTGAGTCTGTGTGCATTTGGGCAACCATTGTGAGATAAGTATTTGGTTACTTCATGTATTTGCTGACACATAAGTGGTTAAAACCTGATCCTGTTGACAAGTTTTAGTAGTATTAAAAGCCATCATTGCTTATGCATTTGCAGAATGAGTCAGGTATTCAAACTAGAATGCAGAAGTGACATATGTCGAATGTGTGCAGTCACTTTATCCCTTTCAGGCTAGTGAGTGTCTTTGGTTAAAGTCCAAGGAATAGTGTTGCATGTTTACCATCGCACTGTGAGTCTATGTGCATTTGGCCAACCATTGTGAGAGAAGCATTTGATTACTTTATGTATTTGCTGACACATAAGTGTTTAAAAATCTATTATACCCCTTGCATTTCTCTAGTGACCTATTCAGCACCATGTACTAATTTATTCACTGCACCAAATTCCAACCACTTATAAATTCACCTAGGCACTATCTTGGCAGTACTCTAATCATTTAATCAGTACCTAAGTACTCATGCAGTGATTGAGGGCCTTATCATATGGACTGCTACAAACTCTAATGCGCTATGCTTGTAGTCCTCTAACCACCTACACACTTGTTTTTCAGGCCTTCAATTCCCCAGTCAGTATCCATACACTCCTGCAAACACCCTGTTACTCCCCTTGTGCTCCTCTAGTGACCCATTCAACAGCATGTACTAATCCACTCACAGCAGTAAAACACAACCATTTATAAATTCACCCAGTGTCCCTCCATGTAGTACTCTAATCATTCAGTCACTATCCAAGTACTCATGCAGCGAGCCAGGCTTTAGCACATGAACTACTTCAAACTCCTCTGCACTATGCATGTAGTCATCTAACCGCCTACACACATGTGTTTCAGACCTACAATGCCCCAGTCAGATTCCACACACTGCTGTAAACACCCTGTTACTCCCCTTGCACTCCTCTAGTGACCCATTTAACACCATTTACTAACCCATTCACTGTGACAAAACCTAACCACTCATAAATTCACCCAGGTACTCTCCTTTCAGTATTCTAAACATTCAGTCAGTATCCAAGTACTCATGCAGTAATCCAGGGCTTACAAACTGGAGTGCTACAAACCTCTGTCCAATGTGCGTCCATTCATTTAATGACCTATACATTTATCTTACACACGTTCATTTATCCAGGCAGTATTCAAACACTCCACAAACACCCTGTCACTGCTCTTGCAATCCTATAGTGACCTATTCAGTACCATCTACTAATACATTCACTATGCCAAAAGTGAACTATTTATAAATTCACACAGGCACTCTCGTTGCAGTACTTTAATCATTCACACTGGTACAACCCCTTGTCCATAACACATGCAGACCTGTAATAAACTTTACAGTTATCTTTACACCTTGAATTACAATTTAAATTACTGATTACAAAAGAAAGTGTTTAAATGGTTTTTATACAGTATTTGTTTGTATAGTAATAGAAAAGTATAATTTATAAATGTATTGAAATACATTTATTTATGTTTATTGTTTACGGATATTGTTTATCATCATTAAAATAAAGTTATCATGCCTGAAAAATCCAGAAAGAGAAAAGGACAGAAACAGGACAATTATTTGAAGAAAATTAAACAACAAGTATTGGATGACCAACATCATTTGGGTAAAAAGAAAAAGTCCTCCGGTAAGACAACAAAACAATTCATTAAAAAACTGTCAAAGCCTAGAAACAGTGTGCAGAATGTGGAAACTACTGAGAATGGTTCGACAAGAAAACAGAATATGAAAAACAGGAAAGGAGAAAAAGAAAAATTATGTTCTAAACATTCAATGTACGGTAAAAGAAGGCAAAATCAGTAAAAAAAAGTATTTTTTTTTATTATAGAGTGGTTTTTAACTTGCTCAAAGATGTGAAAAAATATAGCAAAAGAGCACTATTTTATAAAAAGAAGAAGCATATTGAATCCATTGTTCAAAAGGCTTTTGAAGTCAAAAGGAAACTATTCATTTTAGTTTTAAACAGAATTTGATCACTAGATAAACCAATCCATTTAATGAAGGTCAAAATTAAGAGGAAAAGAGTAATTAACAGAACTAATTTTTGTGATTTTTTTTGGGTGAATGGAAACACAGTTCAAGTTCAGAGCCTTTCTTTAATGAAGAGAGTTATTTTCAGACCAATAATTTATTGCATGCAGTTGATACCAGTGGTCAAGCTTATTAGGTTAGAAATGGTTGTCCAAGTGAGAAAGAGAAGATGGTTTCCAGAAATGCAGAAGAAGTATTAGCTGATAAAGTTCTAGAGAGACGTCCTAAAGCCCTAGTGTACACTTGGGAGTGCAGTTATATTTGTACTGTGCGACAAGAATCTATTGATATATTATGCAATTTCTTATGACAATATAGTTAGAATATTGTTAAACAAAAGATTAAGATATTGCAAGGACTAGACCCTTGCAGGGTGAGAAAAAATACTGGTTTGCAAGGTCATTCTCTGGCTTGTCGTTCTAGAAAAGTATGTCAAAGTGTTTTTCACCATTTCAGGATGTTAGCAGTACATCATTCTCAAATGCGGAAATTAGAAGATTGTAGTATGCAAAATGTCCAGCACTAATGTAAATGAGTTGAACAGTGCTCTTTTGTTTGGATCAGTATCAGATGTGAAGAAGGTTTGTGATGAAATTGAGTTTTGTTACTTTGGTCCTGAGCAAGAGATTGCAGAAACTGACACATTAATAGAAAAAAATATTGAAGAGAATGTGCAACATAGTACTACAAAAAAAATTGAAGAACAAATTACAAAGTTTAAGGTGATTTCAGGTGAAAGGCCAAATTATTCTTGTATTTGTTGTCAGCGAACTCACTATAAAAATCAAACTAGGACTGTTGATCTTTATTTAAAAAGTGAAAGAGAAAATATTCATAAGTGGAAGGATTTTGCAATCTATTTGTTGGTAGAGCATTGTTTTGATTTGGGTTCTGATCAGCGGATTTATAAATATTGTTGTATTGAATTAGAAGAGAATAAAATGCCAGCTAGATCTGTCCATAATAATCTAGAGTTGGTAACTATTCCTCCGGGACTGATAGATTTAAATACCTATGAGTCTATTCGCATTCAGTGTGTGCACCCATTTCAAGCTATTGTTCGTAAGGAGCCTAAAACAGGTAAATTGCCTCCTTGAAATTTACAGAGAGGATTAAAAGGAAGAGTTGTATATTTACCTCTACATTTAAAGAAAAATATTGAAACTATTGCTGTAGAGAATGCAGAAAATGAACCACTAGTTATTCTAATTAATGGCGTATCCACTAAGAGTAAGAACATCTGGCAAGAATTAGTGGATGTTAGGAAAGTGCAAAAGGCAACATTGTATCTTATAAAAAACAATGAGTACTATAAAAATGTGTATGTGGGAGAGGAAGAAATACTTTTAGCAGAAGATAATGAAATGTCAAGTGGACAAATTGAAAAAGTGGACATGTCTAAAAGTGAAGAAATCTATGAACATTATAGCGTACATCTACTTCATTCAAAAGAAGTGATGGGAATACTATTGAGTTATTCCAAAAGAAAAAAGCAAAAGGAAGTCCCATGAGTGTATGGGAAAAAACTTGGAAGCTCGTTCTTTTCCCCAGTTGTACCCAATAGGAAAAGGTGGAAAATATGATGAACGACCTGTGCAGATTCCTGCATCTGAGTATCGGACAAGATTGTATGCAGAAGATCCAAGATTTCGACAATGTATCCCATATATATTTCATCTTTCATTTGACAGTGACTTGTTTGGACTTTCATATGCAGTCAATCACATATTTAAAACAGGAGTATATCTTCAAAATGTTTCTGCAAAGGAATTTATGGATAAAGTACATCAGAGAGATGATCATTTAGAATCTCAGCTGATTAATCTGATGACATGTCAGTGTGGCACTAATGAGTATTGGTACTGTCGTCATGGAGAACTTAAATGTATGCTAAGGAACTATGGGGCATATTTGCTATAGGCAGCGATAATTATTGCTGACCTTGTATACCGCATTATTTTCTATCGCTGGAATATTTCGCCAGGCTAGCGTTGTCTTAACAACGTTTAGCACCATGACGATGAATATTCCTGCGATATCACCCTTTTCCATGCAACATTGCTGGTTTTTCAGCGATGTTCCATGTAAAACGGCGATATGCATGATAATACTACCCTGTGGTCGTATCACATGAATTCAACTCCCATGTTAGATATGCCTTAGTCAGGAATTTAATAGACGTTAAATTCCCGCATTAAGGCATACTTGGCGCAATTAAAATAATCGCTTCCCCGAGGTGTAAATATCGCAAAGCTGCCTTCGCGATATTTACCCATGTGGTTTCCACAGACACGCCTACTTTGCATCTTTAGAAAAATCGATATCTAAAACTGCTGGTTTAGAAAAGAATCTATATGTATGTATAAACTGTTGGGGAATTTTAAGGCGTAACTTGGATTTGGAAAAAGGTTTAGTAAATGGAGCAAAGGGTAAAGTTGTTGATTTTGTTAATTATCAAAATAGAGATGGGATTGAATTTTTAAAAATCAAATTGATCAGATTGAAGAAGTAAAACAAATTTGGTCGTTGTTCAGTTAGTTTTTTGCTTGTTAAATATTTATATGTCCATAGAAAACAGTTTCCACTTTCTCTGGCGTATACAGTCACTATTCATAAATCTCAAGGATTAGGTGTAGACATTGCTTGGTGAACATTGGAAGTACCATGTTTAAAGAGAGTATGGCATATGTTGCTTTGTCCCGAGTCAGAACTTTATCTGGATTGAATTTGATTGATTTGGATGAGACAAAGATTACTGCACATGCAAACTGTGTAAAAGAGTATAATAATTTAGGTCAATATCCTGTATTTGAAAAGCGTGTGGTAGGTCAAAAAAGAAGATATGAGAATATCTGTAATGAAGTTATAGAGAAGGAAAAAAATCAAGATAATGTTTAGATTGCAAGCAAAAAGAAAAAGGACACTGTTTTAATTAAAATGTTTTTATTGAAGTCTAAATTGCAATACAATAAAAACCATACATCCATAAAAAGATTTTTCCTTTAGACAAAATATTAGAATTACAAGGATCAGTAAATAGCACAAAAACACTGAGAAGTCATGAACAGGTGAAAAAAAGACACTTTAAGCATTTTTTACAACAAGCATAAAACAGTTTCCACTCCCAATCCTAATCAAAGTATGTGTCCCAAATGTTTTCAAACTTCCCAAGCCCCCTACTCGTAAAGTATATGTATGTTCACTTCTTTTAACCCTTTCATCCTGTGGGCCCACTCATGGACAGAGGGAATAAGATCGGTACGCCATCTTTGCAACAAAAGTGATCTGGCTACTGCCATTGCAAAGTATAAAAATGTAACAAGCTTATCAGGGAAAAGAAGATCTGGATCAAAACCTATAATTATTACAAAGTTATTCATTTCTAATAGAATACTGCATTCAGATTCCAAGTGACAAAAAATATCCTCCCAGAACCTCTGAATCCTAGGACATTGCAACATGATGTGTGACCAATTAGCTGTAGGATGATTAATACAGCGAAAGAATTGCACCTATTGATTGGTATACATTTTAGAGAGGGAGAGAGGGGTTTGGTAAAGTTGCCATTTACTGAAGAACAGCATCCTTTGTCAATTTGCATCTCTTAGTGTACTGAAATTACGTTTATTAATAACCGACCACATACTGATGGAAATTTCTAATTTTTCATGTTTCATCCATTTTGTAATTGCCTTCTGCCCAAGATTGGGGCCCTTAACTTAGGCTAAACGCTTTTTCCATGCCCTAGGTTTTCTACAAGCCGTATCCTCTAAAATTTCAAGAACTGGATGATGTTCGCAAATTTGGGATATGTTTAATTCACTCAGGAATTTACTGAAAATGGTATAGGACCCCAAAAGAAGAAAATTATTAACATCAATTGTGACATTTCAGTCATAGTCAACCATCTTCCATTCCTCAATCCAGCAGAGGCCCACTTTAGTGTAAGTTCTGAAGATTGTCTAATCCCTGCTAATAACAGAAGGCAAGATAGCGAAGTAGCAGAGTTAACTACAGGAATGAAATATCTTTTATAGAGAGCCTGACTTTTTAAAAAAAAACATTGAAGGCACTTATACCAAATCAGTTTAGGAGATTTAAAAATTGACAAAGGGGAGTGGATCTTACTTTCCTTACACATTAGATTCATAAAACTATTGATAACAAGATTTGATTGTTGTTGAGACTTAAATCTAGATATATATTGTGCAAAATAGGCAAAGTAATAGTCCCTGAGATTCAGAAGAGCTAAGCCTCACTGTTCCAACTCTTCATATAAAGCGCTAAGTGCAATTCGCAGTGGTTTTTTTGCCCAAAGAAAGGCTGTAAACATAGACTCTACTCAGGCAAAAAATGAGCCTAATAAAATACATGGGATGGTCAAGAACATAAAGTTAAAAAGAGGAAGAACAGACATTTTAATAAGTACAACCCGGCCCAAAATAGATAGTGGAAGTGAGTCCCAGCATGAGAACAAATCCTGAGTTTTTCATAAAAGAAGGGCAAAATTCAAATGACATAGATCACTTATACTTTCTGAGAAATAAACCTCCAAATATCTCTTGGGTTTGGTGTTTACGCAAGAGAGAATATCTGGGTGCAAATCCAAGCCTGCTCCACCGCACTGAATAACTTCAGATTTCTTTTTATTAGTTCTATACCCACCTAAAACCTCAAAATCCTCAAAAATCTGAAAGATTTTTGCCTGAACCTCTATATCTGGTTTAATAATAAACATAATATTGTCAGCGTATAATTTCAATTTCGCCATAGATGGAATTGGGGGATGAATATCAGCGCAGTTCCTTATTGCAATCTCCAATGGTTCAATAAAAAAGGCAAATAATACCGGCGATAAAGGGCACCCTTGTCTTGTGCCTCGTTTTACTCTAACCTGACTGGCCACTGAAGTATTGATAATTACATTGGCTTCAGCATTAAGATATACATTTTGGATCAGGCTCGTGATCCTTGAAGAAATACCAAAGTTTCATAAAATAATAAACAGGGTCTCCCAAACAGCAAAGTCAAATGCCTTCTCTGCATCTAAAAGAAGGACTAATGCGGGTATCCTCTGGGTCTCAAAATCATCCAATGCCTCAGTTAAATAATGTGTATTGGTAGCAAACTGCCTACCTGCGATAAAACCATTTTGGTCCGGATGGATCAAATGTGAGGCGTTTAGATTAAACCAAATAAATAACAATTTGGTAACAATTTTATAATCCGAGTTTAAGAACGTAATCGGACGATAAGAATTCGGGTCCTCACTATTTTTACCTTTTTTCAGAAAACTAACTATATTGCCTTGTCTAAAGGACTCTGGTATTAACCCACCCCCTCCAACATAGAATTTACTAACCAAAGAAAATAGTCTGAAACTGAGCTATAAAAAACTTTTAAAAACTGGCAAAGGTTATCGGTCTCTGTCTCTGTCCAGCAGTGCAGGTAACCCAGCACCATCGACCATACTGATCTTTACAAAAATTAACAACCTCCGCCTGGAATGTTTTGCTTAAGAATATTACTGTCCCTCTATGGGAAGCTGAAGATGAAGAAAACCCCAGTTAGGCTGCCCAACACCTAAACATAGAAAAGTTTGACAGCTTCACAGCCGGTATATGGGTCTCTTGCAATAAAATCACAGCTGGATTTTCTGTTTTAATCCACAATTCAATTGTCCACATTTTCTTTTATTGTTGAGACCATTAATGTTAAAAGAGACCACTTTCAGAATCTCCTTCCTAGCCACAATAAAGAAAAGACCAAAGCAAATGTAACCACCTAAATGGCATCCCAGGCAGTATCAATCTAGAAAATGGATGTATAAAACCTGAATGAACTTGAAAAGAAGAACTTTGTTTTTCCCTTCTGCTCCCATCCCCCCCTTGTGAACCCTCCCCCCCGAAATGTGAAAAAACACTTATCGACCACGCTAACCACATTTTGCCCCCCCCATCTGACCTGGGTGTCATGTAATTACACCTGAGTGATACTACCCCCGGCCCCCCAACAATACCTTGATACTGTCAACCATTAGCGTGCAAGCAAGCTCAATAAAGGAGGAAGACCCCTTTCATGACCATTTAACAAATCAACATTAAGACCTGGCCTTCTGGCGAAAGAGGCCTTACCCTGCTAACTCCCCTTTCATGAATAATTAATTTATATTTAAATCATTCCTTTCCTTCTAAGCCCGGGAGCCCTGCGAGATCTCTTTCAATAATTCCTGGCCTTCATCTAGGTCAGAAATCATAAAGAACTTGCCCTTAACTAAAACTCTGGACTGCTGAGCGATAGATGCTTGCGCACCGTTGGCTTTAAACAAATGAAGGCTTTTCACAAACTCCTTTCTCCTACGTGCCGCCACAGCAGTCATATCGGAAAAATATGACATTTAATAGTTTCATTCACTAAAAACTGTCTCTGTTGAATTGCTTTTGTCAGAATTCTTTATTTTACTCTATAGTCGGCAAAATTAAATAGTATTGTCCGCAGCATCATAGAGTTGGGGAACTGAAGGGCAAGAACGCGGTGAACCCTGGTGATGGTGAGATCTCCTTCAAACTCTGCAAGAACCCTTTGTTTGATAAATGAGTTAACCCACTGCAGGGTTTGGGAGCCTTCGATGCCTTCCGGGACTCCAACTAACCAGAGATTCGACCTCCTGGTATGATTTTCAAGATCCTCAAGTTTGTTTTCGGGCTAGCTCTTATTTTTGGCCGCCTCTTTAGCTTCCCCCATTACCATGGTCATTTGATCCTCTAGAACTGAGATCCTGGCTTCTGCCTCCTGGAGTTTTATAGGAAAACATGACATTGTCCCTTCATTTTCCCAAATCGTTGGTGGAGAGAGGCAATTTCAATTTTCTGGGTTCTCTTCATCTCGCAGACTTCCTCCAAAATTAAGTTCAGCATATCTTTAACACTCAGCTGATATTTGCCTGCTAACTCCTTATTTGGGCTGGAGATATTTGGAGGTCAATCAGCACAGGGAGACGTATTTCTGACCATTATTCCTTCAGGAGACGTCAGGCCATTTGGATGTGCTGGACCCTTCTACCCGAGGTTGTATCTGTACCCCGGCTTGGGGGATCATCAAAGTACCAGAGATGCTGGAGGCAGTCTGATCAGTTATTTCTGATGCTTTTTGTTGTCGAGATTGTCTCACACTTTGAGTAGTCGATGAAGTTAAGGAGGTCATCCCACCATGGCTTAGGTCTTGAACCACGCATGTTTTCACAATTGCATTGTGAATTTTCCTGACTGTTAGAAACCAGATCTTTTACTGGTACTGGTGACACTGAGATTTCTGAGGTTCCTGAGATTCCTGAGGGCTCTTTGGATAGTTTCGGGCTGGACTGGAGCCTGGAGAGGGGGATTGCAAGGTGGCTTTCTTAAGGAACAATGCGAATCGTTTTGCCTCTTTCGCCTTTTTAGGACCCTCTGTAAAAGGTAGCTGGCATAGCTGCAGTTGTGCTCTTATTTGCCTCGTCTACCTGTTCCAGAGACATAGCAGAAGGCAGATCCTCCTCCAAGCTCTCAAGAGTAGTGTCAAGTCCGTACAGATTGGAGACATTCTCCTTACTAGCTAGTCGGACTGCCTCTTTTGCCTCCTTTGCGGGGGCTCGGCGAGTTTTGACCTTCAGGTGTGCCGCGGAGTCAATATTAGCAATAGCATTCCTGTGTTTAAGAAGTTTACCCATTTTGGCCACTTCAATTTCCCTATACTTTTCTACGACGGTGATATATCCCTTTCCGTATCCTCGCTGCCTTGCCTTGCCTTGATTCACCTTTGACTGCCTCTATTCACTATTTTCTATGCCGTCACAGGAGGGTGTCCAAAGTGCTTCTGAAGACACTCTGATTCATTTATTTCTTTGTTTTATATATTCTCCCCTGTAATGATTGAGAAGCTTATTTGCTCCCCCTTAATGCCTCTTATATCTGAAGCGTCTTAAAATAGATTAGGGAGCTTCGCCAGCAGTGTGGATCCGGCCTCTCCTTAATTGATGCCCCCGGTCTCAGGTCGCACAAAAATCCAGCCACCCCCTTAGGAGAACCGCCTCCTCCTCACCTCCTCCTTTGCGTCTGTGGCTGTAGCGGCTGTAGCGAGCGCCCCCCGCAGCTGCTGACACCTTGGAGTGACAAAGATCCCAGCCGACGCTCGGGAAAGCCGCCTCCTCCGCAGCGCCGAGCCGGAAAAGGAGTCAAATCAACACAGTTCAAAGAAACTCGCTCCACGCCCTGCCCGGTACCGATAGAGATAATACCTCGATACAATGCCTTTCCTCCAGAAGGGAAAATCCGCCTCACTCCACAGAATTCACTGGGAGCGCTGCGAACACCGTGAACACCAGCTTGCAGCAGAAAAGAACCACCATTGCTAGGGATGGGGCAGAGGTCACCAGTGGCTACTCGGAGACGTGGTTCTCCGTAGCCATCTGGATCAGCCCCAATGCCATGAAAAAAAGGACACTGTTGAAGAGATTGTTGGTTATCAGTTTGAAAATAGTTCAGGTATCAACTGCTATACTAATGTAGTGGTAAATGTTGTTTTTTTTCTAGACAGTTTGCAACATCAAATTATGGAGAATCGGGAAAAAAAAAGTTGTTCCTTGTTGCATTGTATTTATAAAAAATTGAGAACTGATAAAAGTAAAATGCAAAGCGTTTCTGATATTTGTAATCTTTTAGATGTATGTTCTGGTTCTACACAATTTACGCAGAATATCCAACAAGATGCTCAGGAATTTCTAACGTATATGCTTGCAGCATTGGAAAATGAAGGAATCGAAATTGAAAATCTTTTTGGCCTTCGTTATAAATGGGTACATCAATGTGAAAATTGTATGTTGACTTCTACCACTAACATAGACACTTAAAGATATACATATTTGACATTACCAGACTGTAAATCAGTGTCTTTCAACAAACTAGTTAAAGCAGCAAATTAAAACATGGAGTGTAGCCAATGAAAATCAGAAATGTTATCAGCATTATTTTTACAAAGATATGGACAATATATAATTTTAATGATACAACGTTGTACAGCTGATGGAAGAAAGCTGGAAACTTTAATTATGAAAACAAAAAATCTGAGATATCGGATGGAGAACCTAGCTGGTAGAGTAGATTACCAACAGTAATAGTAGTAATCTTGAAAGGAAAAATGTCCTTTCTTGAGTCCCCTCAATCACCGGAGTTTCCTCACGGTGATATGCTTCATCATCAGGGCCATCCCAACCCACTGCGGGTTGAGGCGTGCTGCAACTTACAAAATATGTAGGAGCACTTAAAGTGAGGAACTATGTGTGGTGCAGTGATATGTGTAGGTGGAGTGGTGTGAATTAAAAATACCTGACCAGTGGCCGTAATTTACTTTATTCTTGCTCCTAGCTGATATATTCGAAATGGGGGGGGGGGTCTCTAGGTTTTCCTGGTTTAGCAATGAGTCACGAGCCCTAGTAGAGTGCCAACATGTTTCAAGCTTACCCCTGAGCTCTCCTTCAGGACACTACAGGGGCCAGCCCTGTGTGTACCAGTCCAAAGTGCAGTGAAAAAATTAATTAAATGAAATGCCTGTCAATGAGCATTAAATTAAACTATATACAAACAACATAAATATTGTTCAGTCGATATCTGCAAATAGAAAAAGAACTGGTTAGGATGCAGCCCCCTGTTCTCTGCAGAATCTTTACATTCCCTCGTGTTATACCAAAAAAAAGACAGCGGTTGTGGCGCTCTGCCAAAAGTGCATAGAAAACATATATGGTTCAAATGTTGACAAGCTATAGTGCCTAGATAGGAGAAAAAGTTCTGTATAACACCAAACATACCAGATATGCCCTCGTGAATCCTCATGCACCTGTGGTCCTAGAGGGAAAAAGGACACTAGTTTGTGGTGCGTGAAGTTTCTAAAATAGAAAACAAATGACCCATGGTCGTGTGAGTGACGCATAAACGCAACGAAAAGGACAAACATGTAAGTAGAACATACGTATCACTAGGCTGTACTGAGCCTCATGGTCAGATAGGGGGAAAAGGGAGATCCTCAAATTAGCTGTAACCGGAAAAGAAAATGTAATTACTTTTCCGTAGGTAGTGGAAAAATCGGATCGGTCTGCCTGGGCAACACTGTGTATGTCAAACACAATGAAAACCCTGGGTCTGGCGGTTGAAAAGGAACAAACATACTTGTAAGGATTCTCTCTTTGTAGTTGAACCTACTCGGCGTCCCACGAGACCGGATGGTGCCGTCTCAGTGCCGGGAGCCGCTAGATAAAGGAAGTGCTCCCGCCTAGTCATGTTAGAAAGACTAGAGCGGGGACTTCACAAAATGGCCGCTGGGAGTCGGCCAAATGGTATATCCATTTTGGATTTCTCGCTATTAGACATAATTCAGTCAAACCACAGTGGGACAACATGAAGTGGTAAAGGAAAGATGTGCTAATACTTGGGGGGATGCAGGCAGATTATAAAAGATGATGTAATTTCACTGAAAATAGTTTAAATAGGCCATCAGAAAAATATATAAATGTGTGTGGGGAATAATGGCTAAAATGATTTTTAATGCTGTTAAGGAAAAACACTTTCTACGGCCTTTTTAATTAATAAAAAAAAGCTGAGTGGAAAAGAGATAGTAAGTCTCATGGCTCCTTTCCGTTCAGTTTTTTTCTGGTTTGAGAAGACAGGTGGGGGCTTACTCCGGAGTGACTTTTCCCGGGGAACCTCAAAAAGAAGTAGAAGCGATCAAAAATACAAAAATGGCTTAGGTTGCCAAAGTACGTACTAGGAAGTCAAGTAGAGTTTAAAATGTAGTTAGTTCTCTAGTGGAAGAAGACCATTCAGAGAGATGTTTCATCTGGACAGCTGTCTCCATGGAATAGCATCATTCAGGCCTTGGCTGTCTGTGTGGAGTTTGAACACCCAACATTGCTCCTTTTCTAGGAGGCATTGTTCAAGGTTGTCATTCTTTTCTAGATGCTCAAGGATCACCCATCTCATATCGTTGGGAGTGTGGTGTTTTTCAGTTCAGTGGGATGTCATTTGGTGGTGTTTCTTTTACACCTGATGTTGCTTTGGTGTACCATGATCCTCGTGCTAGCTTTCCTGGTGGTCATTCCAATGTAATGTATGCTGCAGATGCAGGTGATCATATATACAATGCCAGAAGTATTACAATTGGTGAAGTTGCGGATTTTTCATGTCATTTTGTTATTAAATTGTACCATTCTGTTTGCAGTGGTCAGGTGGCAGACACTGCAGTTGCTGCACAGGTAGTGTCCAATGGGCAAGGTTTGGAAGGTTCTTTGTTTACTTCCTTTATGTTCAGTGTTTGGGCGAGTATGGACTAGATAGTCTCTCAGGTTTTATTCCTTTTTTGTGGCTCAACATTGGTTTAGGGATTTCAAGATTTACGCAGTTTAGGGTACGCCAATGTTTCTTAATGATGTTTGTTACCTTATCTGAAGCGATATTTTAGGTGTGGATACAAATGGGTCTCTTATCACCTGTCACCTCTTGTCTGATTTTTGGTTCCAGGAGTGCCTCTCTGTTATTGTTGCAAAAACAACAAGTGATGGACTGAGTGTGGATCAATGTCACACACTCCCCCAGTCAAAAGATCTGGGCCCAAATCCATCGTTTTTTTGCACTCCACACCACCCTGGGTTAGACAATGGCGATATGCAAATCAGCTCTGACCCTGTTGCCCCATGGGAACAGTCCAGTCCGAACTACAAAAGCCATGTCCTTCCCAGAACGGAATCAAGCATCCGAGAACCGGACCGGTTTCGAGGTAACACCTCTCATCAGCCCGGCTAGCTTGACTCCAGTGGTGTGGAGTGCCTGGGACCCACGTCTGGGCATCCCCAGCGCACTTAGGGCGGCAATTGCAAAAACAACAAGTGATGGACTGAGTGTGGATCAATGTCACACACTCCCCCAGTCAAAAGATCTGGGCCCAAATCCATCGTTTTTTTGCACTCCACACCACCCTGGGTTAGACAATGGCGATATGCAAATCAGCTCTGACCCTGTTGCCCCATGGAAACAGTCCAGTCCGAACTACAAAAGCCATGTCCTTCCCAGAACGGAATCAAGCATCCGAGAACCGGACCGGTTTTGAGGTAACACCTCTCATCAGCCCGGCTAGCTTGACTCCAGTGGTGTGGAGTGCCTGGGACCCACGTCTGGGCATCCCCAGCGCACTTAGGGCGGCAATTGCAAAAACAACAAGTGATGGACTGAGTGTGGATCAATGTCACACACTCCCCCAGTCAAAAGATCTGGGCCCAAATCCATCGTTTTTTTGCACTCCACACCACCCTGGGTTAGACAATGGCGATATGCAAATCAGCTCTGACCCTGTTGCCCCATGGGAACAGTCCAGTCCGAACTACAAAAGCCATGTCCTTCCCAGAACGGAATCAAGCATCCGAGAACCGGACCGGTTTCGAGGTAACACCTCTCATCAGCCCGGCTAGCTTGACTCCAGTGGTCCTCGGATGCTTGATTCCGGTCTGGGAAAGATATGGCTGTTGTAGTTCGGACTGGACTGTTCCTATGGGGCACAGGGTCAGAGCTGATTTGCATAAAGCCATTATCTGACCCAGGGTGGTGTGGAGTGCAAAAAACGATGGATTTAGGCCCAGATCCTTGTACTGGGGTGAATGTAAGACATTGATCTACATTCTGTCCATCAAATTGTTTTTTGTAATTTTCTCCCTGAGTGTACTGGGGTAGCTCAGACGTGGGTCCCAGAGCCTCCACACCACTGGAGTCAAGCTAGCCGGGCTGATGAGAGGTGTTACCTCGAAACCGGTCCGGTCCTCGGATGCTTGATTCCGGTCTGGGAAAGATATGGCTGTTGTAGTTCGGACTGGACTGTTCCCATGGGGCACAGGGTCAGAGCTGATTTGCATAAAGCCATTATCTGACCCAGGGTGGTGTGGAGTGCAAAAAACGATGGATTTAGGCCCAGATCCTTGTACTGGGGTGAATGTAAGACATTGATCTACATTCTGTCCATCAAATTGTTTTTTGTAATTTTCTCTCTGTTATTGTTAGCAGCTCTTTTCTTTGCTTTTGTGACTAGGCGTTTCGGATAGTGTCGGTTGAGGGGCTTTCTGAGAGGTCTTTTGTTTGTTTGTTGTAATTCTTTTTCTTCGTACAATTGTGCCTCAATCTCAATAATTGGCCGAAAGGGAGATTCTCTTTCAGCTGTCTGGGGTGGAAACTGTGTAGACTAAAAGACATTTCCTGCGGTGGGTTTAAAATGAGTAGTAGTGATCAGGTTGTCAGCTTCCCATGATGATGAGATCCAAAAACACCAGCTGTGACCTACTCATGGTGTAGGTGAATTTTAAAAAAGGATCCTGGAGATTGAGCCAATCAATGAAGTTGGTTGCTTCTGTTTCTGTCCCTACCCATATCAGCAAAACATCATCGATGTATCTTCTCCAAAGTCCTAGATGTTTCCCGTAGGGGTTTGAGTCATTAAGGATTTTTTGTTTTTCCAAATGATGGACATAGAGTCCCACGACACTCGGCGCAAAAGTGCTGCCCATGCTGTAACCATGTATTTGGCAGAATAGTGTGTCTTCAAATCTGAAAAAAAATGTAGTCAGGGCATCTATAAAGGTGACTTGGCCTGCATTGTAGCCCTCCACCATCATTGACTCAAACTACCAAAACAGGCATTGACAATCCCAATAGGTCTGGCTTTAAAGGGCAGCTGTATGGTAATATGAAGAATTGCAAGTAAATAGCATGGAAATGGATACGTATTTGTTTGGAAGCAAAGAACAAAAGAATAATATTGGTGTAGGTTAAAAGGTCATGTGATAGCTGCACTGGCAAGCCAGGCCTAAACATCCATGTAGGTTAATGACTGCCATCCTCCCATCCGTGCCACTGCCAGAGAAAAACACCAAGAAAAACACCATAATTTATCTAGGTATTAGCATTGCAAGGTCATGTGTGTGCCCCTAAAAGTTAGTGATGCACATATAATTGTCTGGCGACCACAATGATCCTATACATCAGTATTCATCTGCACTTTCTGCTACATGTGTTCACCAATCAGTTATAGTATGCACCTCTCCTTTGCTCAATCATGTTAAAATAGGGTTGTTAGTATTTGCCGAGTGCTCAGTTTTAAGGTTCCCAGCTAAAAAGTTTCATAAGTAATTCTAAAATTGTTATTGTAAAACTAGTCAGTACATACCCATCACATCTGTAAAGTAAAAATTTTTATTGTATTTTTCAAACATGCAGGTCTTTCAATGGCTTGGATTTTGCGCCCTCCTGAAAAGATTGTAAGCGGACAAGAGTTCAATGTAACGTATTCCCTCACAGTAAATGACCAATTCTATGAGAAAGCAGTCAAAGCCAACATTTTTCAATTCAGGTATGTTGCATTTGTTTGCACTTGTTAATTAGTGCTGGGATGCCCCATAAATATTCTTAAGTGCGAGGGCCCAAATGCAAGACCTAGGGGCAGATGTACTAAAGGTTTTGGGGTCACAAACAATTCCAGTTTGCGACCACAAAATTTTTCCAGCAGTGACCCGCACAGGTGAGAGCAGTGGGCCTGGGTGTGTGTGGGGGAATTTTGACAGACGACAACGAGGGAAAACTAATAATTTATTTACTTTTCCCTCCTAGTCATCTGTCAAATCCCCCCCCAACCCGGTCCCACCGCCCCACCGCTCTTACTTGCACAGGCCGCTTCTGCCTTTTTCATATGTACTAAACCCATTATATGATTCGGAAAAGATTTTCTGGGTTGCAAAATGGGGTTCCTGGTCAATGCTTATTTCTCAACCGCCACTGACCAGCAATCCATCCCTCCACCCCATTAATCTCACTTCTCCCTCTTCTTTCCTTGCCATGCCTTTGTCCTGCTTTGGTTGGTCTCGTACCTAAAATGAGACCTAATTACCTTGATCCTGAGAAATCCATTGGTTGGTTCGTAAAATAAAATACTGGAGGCAAAACGTCGGAGCGCAATTTGCGACCATGTTTTGAGACAGTTAATTAAGGTGGTGCATCGGGCCCATTATTCTCTTCTTATCCAAATATACCTCATGAAGACTCTTATGTGAAGGTCTAGGCATTGGAGGTGACTGAGAAGAGCCTTTTCTTATAACAAGATATTTTGTTTGAAGAATATGTTATTGTTAGCAGCAGATTTACAATATCAGAAAAGTGTAAAGAGTCAAATAGTAACCCGTCATTTTGGAGTGTGTCAAACTTTACTGACAGAATCATTTATTTACATTTACTATATCTGTAGTGAACCACTTTTTCTTTCTTTTTTCTTTCCATCAACAGACTTTTCTTATTGTTTTATATTTATTTAGTGGCCTTGTTTCTGAAATAAAATGTATTCTCTTGTACTGTAGTTCATTTAAGTTCCTTACGCAATTCTTTGTAACTCTTTAATATTCTCCCCAGTCTTAAAAGTATAAACTTTGCATTTGGATGCCAACTCTCGATACTGAAATAATTTGTTGGGATGATTTTCCACCCATATGTAATCCTCTTCACATTCATAGGGAAGACAGTGCTAAGTACTAACCTCAGGCTGTTTAGATTTAGAGGAGGAAGAAGTATCCTATGCACTCCATATCAGCACATTACAAAATACCATGTTCAGTCAGCAGTGACTGCCCATCACCAGTAGAATTTCTCGACTGCTTTCATGCTCACGATGACTCAGAGGGGTTTTCTGGAGAGCTTTTTTCTGAAGATTGTAGGTAGTGTGGGATGTGGGTTGTGGCAGCAGCGTTTCACAATTCCCTGGAAGTTAAACTCGGACTTCCTCTTTAAGATTGAACGCCATGAATTCTCCAGGAGGGGTGGAACTCAACCTTATGAAATGCCCTTCCCAAGATTGGTGGTCATTTCATTGGCATTAATTAGAGTAGACTATTCCAAGAAGTTAATGACTTTCATCCTGTGATGTTAGTTCCTGTTTCAAGTATGGAGAAGGCAGTGCTTGGAGGGGCATGTATTTCGTTCACTGATTTCTTTGAGTTTCAAAATGACCATTTGCTGGGTTTTTGCCCTGGATTTTTTCTTCCAGCTGGTCAGATAATTTTCTTTGGGGATCATTCCTTAGCTCTGTGTCACCCTAAGTAGGATGGGTATGTCCAGATGTGGGTCCTGTGCACACTGTCTCACTGTAATCAAGCTATTCCTGGCTGATGAGCCCTCACTAGCGTGAATCCGGACCTAGGGGCTGATTATGATTGCGGATAATTCGCATCCTCCGGGCCGGCGGAAGCCACCGCAGACCCGGAGGATGCGGATTATCCACTGCAGATTGGAAAAAGACCCCCGCCAGATTAGTATGGCTGGGGGATCTATTTTCCGTCCGCCGCTTTTCCGCCGCGGTCGCCATCCGACCGCGGCGGAAAAGCTCTGACATGGCTGGCGGTGTCACCGCCAGCCTATGGTACCCCCCTGCCTTTGCATGCATGAAGCGGCAGGTACCGCACGGAGCCTGTAGCTTCGTGCATGCAGGTAAACATGCATTTTTTTAACATTGCGGCGTGTGCTGCTTCAAGCTGCACCCGCCGCAATGTTAAAAATATAGGATGTGACCGCCAGGGTGGCAGTCACATCCTAATTAGCACGGAGGAACCGCCGCTGCCCCTGCGGACGGTCACAGTGGTGTCAGTGTGATCACAGTGTGCTCCCTAAGCGAAGCAGCAAACCACTGAGTAAGATGTCCGCCCCATTCCATCATATGTAAGTGCAGAATAGTGAGATGTGTTGGGGACTTGCTGTTCATGCCTCTCCATTTAGCGGTAAGTGCAGCCGGAGCGAGCGGTGTAGCAGGAATTGGCCTGGATGTAACCCACCTTCCTCAACCAAGGTGGCATATGGTATTAGGGTTAAGCATGGGCGGAAAATCCGTTTCGCTCGCGGATTTTGCGGATTTTCGGTAAATTCGCAATCCGCGAGATTCGCGAATCTCCCGCAAAATCCGCAAATCCGCGAGCAGCGGATTTTGCTCGCACTGTTCGCACTGTTCGCGTGAGTTCGCGGCTTCCCAGTACAACTTCGCGCCCCGCGAATAAGTGCAAAATTGCAGAAATACGATCTTAGCAACACTGAAACTACTTACCAGGTTCAAAAGTTCAGGCTCATCATTAGTAGCCATTTCCTGTAGTGCTTCCTGAGGGGCCCCTCCAGAGTTCAGTTGCCAGTTGCAACTATTATGTGACCCTGCTCTGAACCTCAGAATAGTTACACATATGCCACAAAGGTCCTGAATTACAGCTAAGGGAGACAAGCAGGAGCCAGGCTGGAAGTTCAAATCCATTAATCAGCCCCTAATTCATTATTGTCAGTTGGGGCAGGGCAGGTGTTGTAACTAATTTTGCAACAATGAAAGCACTTAGCAAGTGCAAAAGATCACTAATCAGGAAGCACTAAGGAAGCAGGTGGCAGCTAAAAAAATATTCTGTGACACATTAATCAGCCCCAAATTAATTCAGGTCACTTGAGGCAGGGAAGGTGTGCTTGCGTTGCCACAATAATGTACACTGACTGGACAACCAGAGGGTGCTGTGATGAAACAGAGGGTGGCATGGGTGGGCCAGAGGGTGGCATGAGTAGTCAGAGAGTGGCAGTGGTGACAGAGAGTGGCAGTGATGAAGAGGAGTGTCCCAAACAGGCTGGACACGTAGAAACAACAAGTTCGCGAAACTTGTGACCCGACAGGTAAGTTCGCAATTTGCGACATTGTATAAAACCCTCGCGAACTGGCAGAAACCCGTGCAAACACAAAAAAAAAAAATCTGCAAATTCGCGAGAATTCGCGGATTTTGCGGATTGCGAGTTTGCAAATCCGCAAAATTCGCGAACGCGAGATTCGCAAAATTCGCCCATGCTTAATTAGGGTACCCTCCCGGTATGAGTCTTCTATATCCTGGTCCCCACCTCACACCATCCACTTAGTTCAGCTACCATGGTTGTGACGTGCCTCCTAGGTGTGCCCTCCAGTGGTAGAGCAGATGTGTATGGGCTCACAATGCGGGTGATATAGAGGCTTCTACGATAGCATCTGTATGCCACATTGAGCAGCAGTGTCTCTGGGGGCATTGCCTTCACACAACAGTGAAACAGCCTAGTCAAAGCAGCTAGGGACCAGGGTGATTGGGTGGCTGCTATGTCACCGAGGTGACGATCCGGCAGCCACCTTGCCACCCACTGCAGCTGCCCACAAGGTAATACTGTTCCATGTTTGGTGCTGCCAGGCTTCCCTGGTCTGTGGGCAGGTAGAGTTTCTCGATAGCTACCCGCTACCGAGAACCACCCCAGATAAAGTCTCTGATCGTCTTCTCAAGGGTGCAAAAAAAGGGGCAGGGAGAGGTATAAAGGTAGATTTGTGAAATAGTATAGGAACAGTGGAAGGATCACCATCTTTGTGAGAGTTACCTGGCCAGTTACTGACAGAGGGAGTGTGCCCTAGAAGGATATTTGGGAATTGACGGGAGTCAGCGCTCTACCAAGGTTACCATTTAGCAGGTTTGTCAGTTGCCTACATATAGATATACCTAGGTGTTGGCTTTCAACTGTACATGCACCCTGTTAAGCATATACATCAGGTCTTGGCATGTATCATTGAAGGAATACAGACATGACTTTGCAGTGCTCTCAGCCCCAACAAGGCAGAAAAGTCCCCCAGAGTGTGTGCTAGTCACAGAGGGATTGATCGGATATCTCTAATACACACCAGGAGATTATATGCATATAACGAGATTGTGTGTGTGCCACACCCTAGCGGGACGCCCCAGTCTGCTCCAACAAGGATGGCCTCTTCCAGTGGTTATATTGTTAGTGAGAAGAGGAGGGGGGGCAGTGGGCATCCTTTCCTGGTCCCTCGTCTCACTGAGATTGGCTCACATATATAGGGACCAGCTTCTTACCCGAACCGTTGGCTTCCTGTAGAGTAGCTTAACCATATGGATGAATGTGTCGCCAAGGCCATATCGGGTTAGGGTGGCGAAAAATATTCCCATTCCAGGTAATCAAAGGTCTTCTCCAGATCTAGTATTATACAGCCCGAGTGTGGCCATCATCGTGTGGAATATGTGGTGACTCTAATAACAGCACCTCAGGTGTAGGGAGGTTCTTCGAGAGGGGACAAACCCATTTTGGTCCGCATGAATGAGGGTTGGGACCACTGGCATCAGCTGCTCCACTAAGATTTTTGCCAGTACCTTTTAGTCCACATTTAGTGGGACTAGTGGCCTGTAAGAGCCTAAGTCTGGGGGGTCCTTATCAGGTTTCAGCAGTGGCACAAGACTAGCTTCATGCATTGACGAGGGGAGTTTCAACTTTTCCAGTGCAGCTGTGTAGATGGCACTCGTCACAGTGCCCTGAGGATTAGTGCTGTATAATATTGTGTCATTGCGGTATGTATTTTGTGCTGCATATACAACATGTGTCCCTTGTGGTCGTGCTGGGCGTATGTAGGTTGGCGAGCCTGTTCCTGATGCAGAAGCCATGCAAACATTCGACTTGCCCTGGCTGATATTGCATATGTGCACACAGAGTGCACCGCATAATTGTGGCACCAAAGTCTCTCCAATAGGTCTGTGTGTCCAGCATGCAGCTTGTCTAAGAGCCGTATATCCCCTATCTTCGCAGCCACGTTGGTTCCGTACTGCAGTAACTGTTGCTCTATTTATCTAAGTGCTTTGCTTAATTGTTCACAAATGTTCCAAGTGAGTCCTAGACAATGTCCCTTGCAGTCACTTTAAAAGTGTCCCACTCTAGTACCACATCGCCTGTGGAGCTATCACTTGCCTCAAAGTATTCCCCCAAGGAGGCACGGAACGCCTGGTCTTCCAGTGCTGCTGGCTGAAGGTTCCTTTTGGGGGTGGGTGGTGGTTTCCATCTCCCTTTTAAGTTGTAAAAGATGGGGTTTGTGATCGAAGTACGTGCGTCCCAGGTATTCAATCCCCCTAATAAGAGGAAACAGGTTATATGACCCCACTATACTGTCCAATCTTACATGCACGCTATGTAATGGGGAATAGAATGAGTAGATGTGCATGTCTGGGTAGTGAGCATGCCATATATCAGCCGAGACCAATGAGCTAACCACTTGCTCAGTGCTTGTGCATTTCACGCAGCCGAGATATGACTCAGGGGCAGGAACGACTGTTCCAGCTCTACAATCTGATACCGAATTAAAATCACTGCTTATTGGCCAGGGGATTCCACTCCAGCCGACCAACACTTCCATCAACTTACAAAGGAATGAACTCTGCTCTATATTGGGGTCGGAAACATATCCAATAAGGACACAGCCTGTCTTTCATGAATACATCAGCCTCTCCTGTCAAGCCAGGGCCTGTCTCTTCCAGCTAGTCCCATGTATCTGATGGTGTATCAAAGAAGCAAGTGGCGCCCTTCGCTGCCTAGCTGGGATCAGCAGAGAGTAACGGATATCTAGTTCTCGAAGGTGGCATTTCTCTGCACCAAAAGACCGTCCCCGTCTCTGTGCCTGCACCTTATAATCAGGAAACAACTTGACCTGAGTATTTTGGATTCTGATGTAGTTTAGTCTGCATCTTTCCCTAAGGACAGCATATCTGTCTCTGTAGTTCAGCATTTTGAATAGGAGCAGTTGTGGCCTGGCCCCCGGCAGTGGTCTATGAACCTCCAGATTTTGCCCCTCCTCACCCTCAGGAAGGTCCACCACTCTGACATTGTTGCGGTGCCAGCGCCCTTCCGCATCCTCCAGCCTGTCTTCCAAGATATTCACTCGGTCTAGGAGATCCTGTAGTGCCGCAACATGGCTGTGAGAAGTTGGATGTATGTTTGTTAGAGTAAGTTCATTAGCGTGGACTTTGTCAGCTAGCTTACGATGGTTGCCCCTCAGGAGATGTGACTTTGTCTATTTTTGATTCCAGGGATGAATACGTTTGGTCCAGTGAGGCTCCTATTTTCCAATCTGTGGCTAGGACATTGTCTAGTTTGGTGGGTAGCGCTAAATTTGGAAGTTCCTGGGCTTTGCTGCCCTCTACATGTGAAGCTTCACTCACGCCTGATGGCATGGCGGTCTGCGAGGGGTGCTACTGCAGATGGCCCATGGCCAGTTTTAGCACCAAAGTCATATGTGGTATGGTGCGTGCAGCTTACACAGCGCCAGCAGTCCCCGTCTCTGTCATCCCTGTGCAGAATAATGTCCGGTGACTACAGCAGTTCCCTCTGATGGCAGCCTGGGGTGACCGGGGCACTGGTGACCGGCAGGCAATGGGAGGTGATTTTAGTTGGACCTGTGCTCCCTGAAGTTCATCCTCCAGAACATTGACAGTGACAGTGAGGTTTTAGTGGACCTGACTAATGTGAGGGTGGTTTGCTTTGTGGCATGGGTGCAACAAGGTCCGTTGCTTGATTTGTTCTGTGCGATATTTGTTAGGGTGAGAATATGCTAACTCTCATCTGCTTCAGGCAGCATGGCACATGGTAAGGCTGTGAGCACTGTTGCCCATATCCATGCATGTGGTTCCTCGCTTTACTATAGTGGGAGGGGGTCCCTACATATTTCTGGTGCCGCCCTGCCGGGGAGCACTCTGCTATTATGAGACCTTGGCCTGATCAGACCTTCAGGCCTCAGGGCACTAATAATTCCCTACAAGCCACAGGATGTGTCATTGTGTGCCAGAGCACCCCTCTCTTTGTATCCCTCGACCACTCGCATGCAGCGGGCAACCAAGGAAAGGTCTGGGGAGCCACTCTAGTTCTGGAGCAGGAATAAATAGTGCTCAGCAGGGTCCCACTGGTCCCATGCCTACCGCGTACCTCTGTGTTAGGGCCAGTGCCCAACCCAACAATACTGCGATGGGGCTCAAGCCCGATCTGTCTTCCGTGCCCCACCCAGATCCCTCAGGCCACCGCAAACCACTCTAATTGATCTGGGCTCACCTCTGCATGTGCTTCGGGTTTTAATTGCCCGCATGCGGCTGTCTCCTCAGGCGCCACCCACACACACCCATAATAGGCCACGTTCGACGACCCAGAGCTCCTTCGTCACCTCTGCTCTCCATGTTGCATGGGTCGGGTCTTCTCTCTTGCTCCACGCCCTTGATTTGGATTCCGCTGAATGCTTCACTCACTTTGTCTGGTCTGCTTCTGGCAAAGGTGCGCTTGCCAAATCCTTGTTCTCCTCTGGTACTGTAGGTGCCACATCCGACAGCGCACCCCTCCTCAACACAGTGTCAGCAGGGCTGCCAGTATTTGCACCTCCTTCTCACGAGAGGCCTGTGATGCGTCGCCCAACTGGGCAATGATGGTTTACTGTGGTTTTCGGCCACGGCGACCCGGTGCAGGCCTAGGCTGCTCGCTCCGCCTTGCCTCCAACAGCCGATCCACAGCCTCCACTCTCTTCAGGGTTCCGTGCTTCAGAATCTGGGAGGGGTCCAACACTTACTGGCATCTGAATTGTGTGTGGTTACAGTGAAATAATCAGGATAAACTGGGGATGGACACAGAGCCTTATGAGTTTGCATCTGCCATCTTGCTGGCCAGCCCCGCCCCCTAGTTTTTTGCATAGTTCTTGTTTAACAATCTCAGATAAAAGAAATCAAGACTGGGATCATTGCTCTTTTTAGACTATTTCTATGCTGATTTCCTGGTGGTGATTTAGAGGAATTACATTTTGTAGAAACTTCCAATCAATTAGGAATTCCTCACTTCTGGAATATCTTTCTAGCTGTAATTATTGGCTCCCTAGAATAAAGTTACTCTGAGTTTGAAAGATAAATAGAATTTGTTTCCCATTGTTTCACAGCCCCATTTGGCCTAATCTCATGTATAGTTCTTTATTATTACTTTTTTTAAGAGTGCGGTTATATTTACATACCTACAATAATTCTTTTTTTTTTTTTTGTTTTTATTTATTTATCATAAAACAGCACATTACAAAGCGCAAGTAGCCATTCGCCTACATCCCTTCTCGGGCCGGCAGTAGGTCACCTTATCTTATCAATGACGCATAAGCATAACAGATGGAAAAAACCCCAACTTCCAGTCTAGTAAGTATTCAGTCAGAGCGGGACTTCTCCGGCAGGCCAATACTATCGATAGTGTGATGTGCACTGTGTGTATATGGACAAATCTATGTAATTTTACCATTTTCTCCCAACCTGTTCCCCACCCCAAAACCCCGCCTCCCCTCAATCGGTCCCCAGACTGTGCTCTTCATGTGCGTTAGCGTATAAACTGTGAACGTGTTGTGGCTTGTGCTGCATGCTACATCCTATTGTTCCAGGGGACTACACCCATGTTCTCACACTTCCAGGGATGTCGTAACTCCTACAGGTCTGAGTTGCACTGTCTTCCAAGGGGTAGCCCTGGCTGACTCACCCAGGATCCAGGTGCGGGTCGCACCCCTGTTCCTCCCCCTCCCCCGCTGCTAAGTCGTCATCATCTAACCTGGAAGTTAGGTAGGTCTGGTATAACCCCCAGAAGTTCTTGGGTCGGCTTCGGGGCGGAAGCAGCTCACTGTATGTCTCCGCTTGAGTGTTACAGTACGTCATGTCGCTGGCCCATCGTTTCAGCGTCGGTAGAGGCCCCCTCATCCAGCATAACGCGACTACTCGTTTGGCGAGTAGCATGCCCATGCTTACCAGTTTTCTCACAGGTGCGGGTACCTTCCTCACGTAGCCCAGTAAGGCTAGGGCTGGGTCCATTCCTAAGTCCAATTCCACGATAATGCTCATTTCAGCAAATATTTTGGACCAAAATCTCTGAACCCCCGGGCACGTCCAGGCTAAATGCAGGAAGTCCGCAACTTGGGCGTGGCATCTCTCACAGCCTGGTGTGTCGCGGAGACCATACCTGTGCAGCCTTTCCGGTGTATGGTACACCCGCTGTAAAAATTTAAAGTGGACCAAGCGGTGTCTCCCGTTCAGTGAGATCCGCCTGGAGGCCGCACAGCAGTATGCCAACATACTGTCATCTATTTGAGTATCTAAATCGGTCTGCCAGGCCAAGCGCGCCCTCGTGTACTGCAGTGCCGTATGTTCATGTCCTATCTTATAAAGCTTAGAAATCAGCTTCTTCGGTGACTCGGTGTCTATGACATATACTAGTTCCGGTATTTCTGGGGGTTCCTCCATGTCGGGGCCTAGCAGGTCTAGAAGGGCACTACTCACCCTATGATACTGGAAGCGCTGAAGTAATGAGGTACGATCCCTCCCTCGTGTCAGCTGGTCCCACGTCTTTACCCTCCCTTGCTCGAATAGATCTCCCAGTGTGCGTGCGCCCAATTCACTGAGGGCCCTGTGTACGCCTGGTTCCGTCAAAGTGGGGAGCCATAGTGCCCAATGCATCGGCATATTGGGAGCATACAACAGTTCTTTATTTCGTCTCTGCAGTATGGAATGCCAGGAATGGTTAGTAGACAGGAGGGAGTCCAGCGTTCCTACGCTGCGGTCCTTAGGGCGACAGATAGTCGCCGGGAGCGGGGTCGGGTCTGCGAACAGTCTTTCCAGGATCACATGTGGAATGTCCTGATTACCATGTATCCAAGTGTGGAGGTGGAAGGCCTGCGCTATCCTATAATAGCGCTCCAGATCAGGCGTAGCCAGCCCCCCTTGCTCGTATGGCAACTTAAGTACCTTCCATTGCACTCTAGGCTGTTTTCCAGCCCAGGCCAGTCTCACGAGAAGTTTGTTTATGGTTGTGAAGAAAGCTTTAGAGAGGACAATCGGGAGATTATTAAAGAGAAACAGAAACCTCGGGAGGACAACCATTTTCATCATAGCAATTCGTCCCATCAGAGACAGCGGGAGTTTAATCCAGAGCTCAACGTCATCTGCGAGTTTGCTATAGGCAACCCCGTAATTTTCCCTCAGCATGATTTCAGGATCTGTGTGTAGCATTATGCCCAGATACCTTATCGGTTCTGTGGACCACTGTAGCGGGTATTCCATATCGAAAGGTTCGGTGACAGGGGTCAGGGGGAACGCAACTGATTTTGACCAGTTGACTTTCAGCCCCGAGAGCGCTCCAAACCGTACAACTTCCCTCAAGACCGATGAGAGATTATTCACCGGGTCTCTGACGTATAGCAGGGTGTCATCCACGTACGTGGATATACCAATCTTGTAGGTGGGGTAGTTGATAGCTTCATAAGAGTGGTATTCCCGAATCGCGCTTGCCAGCGGCTCTGCGATCAGTGCGTAGAGTAGCGGCGAGAGGGGGCAGCCCTGTCTCGTGCCTCTGCTTATGGCGAACGGCTCCGAGACTGCATCACCCAGTCTAACTCTCGCAGTGGGTTTATAGTAAAGCGCGCCCAGGAGTTGGAGAAATAGGTCTCCCAGCCCCAACTTCTTGAGTACTCTGCGCATGAATGCCCACTCTACTGAGTCAAATGCCTTCTCCATGTCTAGGAAGACTGCAACGGCCTTGGTGTCATGCTTAGTGTGCTGCATGGCTCCCATGACCGTGCGGATGTTGTACGTGAGATTCCTAGCTGGAATGAAACCCGCTTGCTCCGGGGCTACCAACTCAGGGGCCACGAGTGCCAACCTGGCCGCTAGCACCTTAGCATAGAGCTTAGCGTCCACGTTGAGAAGCGACAAGGGGCGGTATGAGCCTGGAAGGTCATGCGGTTTGCCTGGTTTCAATATTGTTACAAGGAGTGCCTCTCTCATAGAGGGCGGCATTGCGCCGTACTCACAGATTTCGTCAAAGAGGGTGGAGAGGTAGGGCAATATCTTGTCTTTGTACGCCTTGTAAAAGGTCACAGTTAATCCGTCAATCCCGGGGGCACTTTCCGATCTCATGCCGTCTAGCGCGTCTGATATCTCCTCTCGGAGTATGGGGGCCATCAAGAATTCCCTCTGCCAGTTCTCGAGGAACGGCATCTTAATATAGCTTAGGTAGTTTTCAATTTGATCCTCTACTCCTGTAATCTTGTTGGTGTATAACTCCTCGTAAAATCCCTTAAACTCCGCTAGGATATCCTCCTCCGTTGTTAGTACAGCTCCCCCCGCCGATTGCAATTCTGTGACTACCTGCCTGCGCCTGGTGCCCTTCATTATCCTGGCTAGTAGCGAGCCTGGACGGTCTCCCTCACCATACGTGCGCGCCGTCGCATACTTTCCTAGATGCTTGACTTCTCTGTCTGCCTCCTCATGGAACTCTTTCAGAAGCTCCTGCAGGGTCCCATCTCCAGTTGGGGTTGGGTCCGACAACTGTTGCCGTTCAAACTCTGCTATTTGCCCCTCTAGGTATGTCAGTCTGTTTCTAATGGCTTTCAGGACACTGGAGTGTTTAGCCATGACCATCCCCCTGACGTAGACTTTAAATGTCTCCCATACCGTCCCGAAGCTGCCCACTGTGCCTAAATTAGTAGCGAAGAACGTATCTATGTCCTCCCCCAGTTCAGCCCTAAACGTCTCGTCCAACAAGGAATATGGCGGGAAGCGCCACGTGAACGGGGGTATCCTCTGCTTGGGGGTGTTCAGTACCAACAATATAGGGGAGTGGTCCGATAGTGTACGGGGGAGCACCCTCCAGTCCCTTACCGTCGCTAGTAGTGTGAGTGACAACCAATAGTCTATCCTGGTGTGAATGTTGTGGTACGCAGAGTCCTTTCTAGCCGACCGCCGGCAGACAATCTGGGCGACAATCTGGGCGCCACCTTTCTCTGCTGAAATGTCACCGCTTGAAGTGGGGGTCCCGCAAGGTTCCATCTTAAGCCCCCTCCTGTTTAACATCTTTATGGCCCCCCTGGCGGTGACGGCGGAGTCTTTTGGCGCCCGGATTGTCAGCTATGCTGATGACACCCAGCTCCTCTTTGTAAGTAACAGGGATGGTTAGTTTGATGGTGTCCAGGTCAACGGATGTTTGAGTGCTATTTTTGAGTGGTTTGGATGCCATGGGCTGAAGTGCAACGCCGACAAGTCGGAGTTGCTCTTCTATGGCTGTACATCTGAACCCGATTGGAAAACCTGGTGGCCGAAAGACATGTCTCCTCCCACTAGCTCGTCTGTGAAAGCCAAAAATCTGGGAGTGGTGATTGACAACAAGCTATCTTTCGGACCACATATTTCATCTCTCACTGGGAAATGTTTCGGCATCCTGCGGATGCTTCGCAAATTTCTCCCCCTAGTCTCTATCCAGCACAGAAAAATTATTGTCCAGGCACTGATCTGCTCCAGGCTGGATTATGCAAACATTCTGTTTCTGGGACTTCCCAAATATCTGGTCAGGCGTTTGCAAATCGCCCAGAATTCTGCAGCCCGAGCCATTTTTGGCCTTCCAAGGAAAGCCAGAGCCACGGATCTTCTTGCCACATTGCATTGGCTACCAGTTGCAAATAGGATTTTATTTAAAACACTGACCACGACTTTCAAGGCCTTGCATGGCATAGGCCCCAAATATATCTCCAAACGACTGTCTTGGTATACCCCTCTCAGATCTCTTAGATCCTCGTCCTTATCAAAAATGAGTGTTCCCACTATCAAACGGGCAAGAGTAGGAGGACGGTCTTTTCGGCACTTAGCCCCTCATGCATGGAATGATCTTCCAATCTCTTTAAGACAGACTTCCAGTCTTCTGTCTTTCCGCAAGGCCCTTAAGACTTGGCTCTTCCCGTAATCTTTGAGGCTGTTTTTATGTCTGTATGCCCTTTTGGTGTTATGTTTTTTCTCCCCATCTTCGGTTGGGAGTCTTCGTCAAAGCGCCGGGATACTCCAGTGGAGTGGCCGTGCGCTATAGAAGTGTACAAATAACATAACATAACATAACAGTAGTGTGTGTATCCCCCCCTAGCACTGTGTCTTTCCCTCCAGACATCCACAAGTCCCAGTCTCACCATTTCTGTTTGCATTTGCTGCGCGGCTGCTGCCGAGCGTCGGGGGGGGGGGCCCGCTGATCTATCTAGCTCCGGGCTAAAAGTGAAGTTAAAGTCTCCCCCCCAAAGCATTCTATCTGAGGGCCACTCGGTACAGTGACCCGCTACCGCCGCGTAGAAGTCCGGGGAGTCGTAATTCGGGCTGTTTACATTCATGACCAGTAGATTATGCCCCTTTCCCGTACATTTGCTCAGTACAAACCTCCCTTCCGGATCTGCTCTCAGCAGTGTGAGTAATAATTTGGATTTTGGATTGACCCATGTGAGAACACCCCTTGCATGTGAGGTGAAGCCTGCGTAAGTGGAGTTACCCTGAAGCCCCCTATGTTTGAGCATCTTACTAGTGTTGGGTAAGTGCGTTTCTTGCAGCAGGGCCAGGTCTACGTGATGTCTTTGGAGGTAGTGCAGCACCTTGCGGAGTTTGCGATAGTCATTTAATCCCCTCACGTTCCATGTCAGAGCCTTAAAGGACTCTGTATCACTCAGTAAATCTTCGTGCAGTGTATCAGCCATTCACAGTGTAACAATACCTCATGTGCTGTCGCAGGGTTTCCGTTCTCTCACAGAACTGTGCTCAGAGACCTAGAACCTGGGTGAGCCAGGGTGACCCACAACTCACCTATGTTTCAGAAATCCCCTTACCAGGCTAGCTACAGTATCTCATCGGCAGTGAATACTTCCCGATGTCTTAGACAATCCAGAACATGAACTTAGAATACCTCAGGTATCGTGGAACACATGAACACTCTTTCGTTATATTATCATTCCAAACCGAAACTGGGAGGCAATGAGAACACGTGCAAGTTTGAAATGTTTATTTTTTCAATGCAACATTCTCAAACGCAGTATCTTGTATAATATCAACATACATATTATAAAAATCAGAGTCAGCAGCATAGTCACTAATCCATAGTAAGCAAATTGTGATAACATATTATGATGCAAAAATCTATAGAATTCTGTATCACCTATATTTCGCGCACCCTAATTAGCATATTATATTATATCTAAGAAGGTCTCATCTGGGCTTTAGCTGGGCGAACCCATACCTCAAATTCTCAGTAGGAGGAGATCACATCAACAGCTACCAGCTCTCAGCATGTCCAGCATCAAGTGTATTTTCTAATTCCCTGTAACTGTATCTTGAACTCACGTAAAGCCCAAAGTTGGCACAAACATTATTTGTGTTATGACTAACGTAGTGCGAGGATCAGGCCTACAGTAACCTTGTGTTAGAGTGTGCAGTTCTCAGTGTGCAGACAGTTGTACCAAGTGTTCCAGGCACGACTGATACCAGTACAATAATATATTATTCTGAAGTAAATCACATCTTTCGTCTAGGTTAAAAGCTGTAATAACAATTAGGTGTCGTGTGCAAACCGAAGCAGAAAGAAAATATGGTGTTTAAACATTTAATAAGCACATGCCAACTTAACACAATCTATGGAAACGTAATAACCATATGACACCCCCCCAATGGTCCGAGGACGGTCAAAAGACAAATATATAAGCCAATACTCTATGAGAGGCAAGACTTGAAAGCAGAGTTCAATGATATTGAACCAAGCTAAATGTATGTAATGTAAGTAAAATTTAAAAAATACAAAAATTATGTATGAATGCCTATAGTGGCCACACAAAATATAAAAAGACGAACTTGAGGCCTAAATTTAATAAATAGGCCTAGAACATATGAAAAAATCGAATGTTCGTATTGAAACTGGCACCATTCAGAATTACTAAAAAGTCACGTGCCATATAGATGGAAGTATTCAGAGTCATTCCTCGTTGAATGAATATGCAAAATATGTAGCAACAGCTTCCAACATGAAATCACTGTCATCATCCGAAAACAGTTCAGCCATCCAATTAAGCAATGGGAAAGAACATACGTGCTCCTCCAGTACTGAATCCTCTAGCATCATCAGAGGACAACTCAGTGGGTTCTCGAGAACGCTCTGTGCCAGAAAGTCATGCGCTGCTGCGAATATGTCCCACTGACCCATTAGTCCATGCATCGCTGCCACAGCCATAACCCTTTCGCCAGAACAGACCAACTCATGAGCCACTACGGGGGACATCAGCTGATCAAAGTCGACGTCAGGAGAAGTCGGTAAACAGAGACACAAATCAATGGCCCAGTCGAAATCACAGCTCAGGCAATGAAACACAGGCTGGACACAGGTGAAATAGGAAAATCTGAAAGATAATCCAAAAGCCGTGCTTAAAGTCGCAAGCGGCAGGGATCCATAATAATCAAGCATCCGGTTGCGAAACTGCATCAGTAGATGCTGTGCGTTTCCTTGCGCAGGATGGGCATCCATGTTTTATGAAATAAAATATCACCAGAACGCCTGCAGCCAAAGCCAGCAAAACAGGAAATCCGCCAAACAGACTAGCGAATATAGAATGAAAGAACGCAGGGATAATACCAAATACTTTTTCAAATGTAGTCACAAGACCACTGCTAACCATTTTAAAAAAATGAGCGAGGCTGGATGTGGAGGAGGCATTAAAGATTTGATGAACCAGCTCGCAAAAATGAAACGGCAAATCAGTACTTAAAAGAGCTTGTACTTCCGTGCGTGTGTTTGCTATGTGAAGGACATAAGTTTTGCGGGCAGAGCTCAGGGCCACCTGTTTTTGAGACAAAAGGGCTCTTATACGGCCTAAACCATTGAATTCAGCTCTCAAGGTTGGTATTCTCGGCCAAATTAAAACTTCTGAATTCCCATGCGTGGGTGGATACAACACATTCTTGCAGCAAACGACCCTTTCAGACACGGTAACCACATATGCGATTCCAGCCTCTAACCCACAACAAAACTCGTTATTTAAAAGTAAATAACTACCGTTGGACAACAACGTGAACGTGGGAACTATTGCAGGAACTGGTGTCCCTTTCAAAACACAGGCCAAATTCGGTTTGTCCTGATTACAAGAACCATGCAACTGGATGTGTCTGCAAATAAGTGAGCGGTCAGGGGACTGTGTACATTCTTCACCATTCAGATTCACTTCATTCCCCTCCTTAAGGCATCTGTAAGTGTACGGTAAAGACCATGTCTCATGGAGGAAAGCGCTGCCTAATGGTTCATATCGCCCAATGGCAATATATTTCATACAATTTGTAAATTTATACAAAGCAAAAGGTAATGTTATAACACCATGAATAAGCCATGTTGCTGCAGTTACTTCAGCCACCGAAAATGGCAGGGATTCTAATTTTTCAATATGTAACATAGAAAATGTAGCATCTCTCATTGACAACATGCGCTGTTTTTCAGTCAAATTAAACGGAGCAAATAATGATGATATGTTCAAAAAAGTCCATGGCACTCGACCAGACTTAAGAGTCTGTAGTGTCCACGCAAACTGCATCACAGAACGCAATTGATTTTGACCATGATACAACACGGACACTTCATCATGTACAATGTCGACAACAGAAGACACAATATTATTTAAAGTGTAAATTTGGGAAGAAAGCGTGTTAATGCTGTTATGAACCACTGCAAGCACTTTTTCCAAATTAGCTTGATCAATAGCCCTTAGGCGTTTAGCAGCCTCAACCTGGTTAACTTTCCAAATTTCATTGTAAATTGCATACAGAAATCGTTTAGATCTACCTTTAGCAGGGCCTTTTATAAAGTTGTTTAAATCCACATTATCATGTAATTGAGACAAATGTAGTTTAACTGCAGCTAAAGTTGAATGCTGTAACCAATTTTGACACAGCTTCCCCACAGAATAAGTCGTGACAGTATAGTCTTCTTCAAAACGTGGATCGGGCCTGAGTTTTGTGAACCCCTCAGCCAAACCCATAAATCTGCGCTGGCAAGAATCAGCACTCTTTTGCCATACCAGCCAACCCTTGGAATCCAAACTGGAAATGTTAAAGGACGAATTGTGTAAAAGAGTTTGCAACCCTTGAATGGAGGAATCAGTGAAATTACCCCAACCTTTATATTCATTTAAATCTGGGATGGACGGTGTAATTTATTTTTTAGAAGTAGCCAATCCAAAGCATGTTGTCTGGAAAATGGTAGAATTTAAAAACAACATGTGATTTGGGATGAGACATGCACGGTGCAAAGCCTCAGTGCCTTGTACCTGCCAATCTTTGGTACCCCAAACCGATTTAAGGTCAATTGTTCCTTTCCAGAACTCGTAGCCATCTACAGCCAACCTGTCTAAAAAGGACTTCGAATACAGTAATTTTGTATCGGTAAGTCTAACTTTGGAAATGGGCTTTTGTGTCATTTTAAAATAAAATGACTCGGGATTAGACTGATCAAAGTCTGTAAAATAGGTATATTTTTTCAGAAATGTATTGGAACTGCCACTGAATGGAGCAGGGCAATGTTCCCATTGTGTATAATTTACAGCAACCCTCCTGGAATTTGTCTTATGCAAAAAATGATTACCATAGTGTTGAAAACAAAACAAATCACCATAATTAATAGAATCTGTATACAGATCCTCCGCATCGAAGGCAGCATAATACTTCAAATCCGAGAATAATGCTTCTACGGCCTGAATATCCCAATCATCAGAACGTACATTTTGTTTAATCACATCTCCCATGTTTACTCTAAGCATATTTGGAACATTAATCACTTCAGTAGGCCCGTGTATCTGAAACCTAACCGCATCCCACACAATCCCATCAAGGACAGGCCAAGCTGTAATGTTAACCGTATTTAAGTTTCGTTTCTGTCTGTGCGCAGAATGTGAAGAGGAAAGAGGGTTCAATGTTCCATTAAGGTACCGAATTCCTGTTCTTTCTTTAATGTAGTGACCATCAATCAGGCGGAAAAAATAAAACACAAAACCAATTGACATAAAAAGATAGAATGAAAATAGGAGCAACCAAATGTATGTCCAAGGCGGAATTAAAAAATGTTTCTTGAACAACGTGGCATATCTTGCAATGTTTGTGGGTTTCTTTGATGTTTCCGAAACAGAGTCAAAAGAGAATCTGGACTGGCCTGCCAAACGGGTCTGCAAATCAGGCATCGATAAATCAGCAGGATAAGTGTAGTTTAGCTCATCAATGTTAGTATCAGGAATAGTATTTAATAAAGGACTGGATATGGCAGGCATCTCGAGGGACACCTCCTGTTCTGCACCAGATGTAATAGCCAGCACAGAGTGCCTCACCATGGAAGGACAGGATACAGCCGGTGTCATGCTATGAAGAATCGGCCACCCTGTGTGTCTTGACATTGTCAATAGAAATAAATCTGTTTTCCTTACGACCTGGAAGTGGTGGTAAAATGACTGTTCTTGTGCCCTTCACTCCAAGGACTCGAACTGGTGCTCGATATGAGGGACCAAACTCTTTCTTGTTATCGATCTTCTCTCGAACCAGTTCTCCAACTTGGGGTAGCCAGCCAACTACCGGGATCTGCAACGCATCATCCGATGTGGAGGGCAAATGTTCCTTTGCAAGACTGTCTCTGGTCTTTTGTAGATTCTGTAAAACATTGCAATGTTCATCTACGTCAAAGGCCCCGGCCTGGGCCTTGTAGTCCGGCCCATCAAGGTCAGGTACATACATCTTGATACCAAAGAGCATTTCGTATGGGGTCCGCCCACCCAGAGACCTTCTAGGGAGATTATTAAGCGCACGCTGCACGCCTATGAGGTGGGCTAGCCAGTTTCTACCAGTACCTATAACTCGGGCTGTCAAAGATTGCTTTAAGTTGCGGTTCATTCGTTCTACTACACTATTACCCTCAGGTCTGTAGGGACTTGAAAACTTGACTTGGACTCCCAACGAAACCATAGCAGCCTTGTATGCCTTAGAGGCGAAAGCCGGGCCCTGGTCCGAATGGAAAGTACCACAGGCGAAAATTCCCACAAAGACACGCAAATCCTTAATGACAGTCCGCGAATCAGCGCTTCGATGCGGCCATACCCATACAAAGCGTGTGCATGAATCAACTGCTACTAAGATGTATTTAAACGCAGTATCAGAAGAAAAAGGACCGCAGTGATCCAAATAAACGCAACCAAGCGGTTTATTAGAGATGTACAACTGTGTCTGAGGCGGACGCGCAGCAGTAGAAGGCTTAATCTGCTGGCAAATGTTACATTGAAGAACATATTCACGCGTCTGTTTGTACAGACCCCGCCACCAGAATCTCTGTTGTAGCTGAGTTACAGTGGCCGAGACGCCCGCATGCGCAGACGCCACACCTTCATATGCCGCTGTAATCAAAGCAGCTCTGCGATTCGAGTTGGGAACTAAACGCTCGCCAACTTCAGGGATTTTCACATAAGGAACCTTATCGGGACTTAAGTGGTATGTGTATTTAGAAGGGAATCCCGCAGGATATTTACCTCCCTTCTCCGTTGCAGCTACAGCTGCCAAGATGTCATCATCGATTTTGCTTTTGGACCTCGTGACTGCCGCGACTAAGTATTTTGATACCGCTGACTTCGCTGCTTCGTCAGCAAGCGAGTTGCCAACAGCGTGGACCCCCACGCGCTGATGACCGAGAGTATGAATCACAAACACGAGTGGCAGCTTCTCTTTAAGTTCCGCCACTCGGACCCAGATTGTTTTATGTTTTATTGTGCTACCTTTGGAGTCACGAAAATCATTCTGAATCCAAAAGAACAAGTTTTCATTGTAAGACTGGACACAGTAGTAAGAATCACTTACGATTAAAGTCGTCACACTAGGATCTGCGTACTCCAATGCAAGCATCAGAGCACGAAGCTCTGCCAATTGTGCGGTGCAGTCTCCAAGCGTCTGCGTGTGCACGACACTGGACTTGAACTCATCGTTCACCATGGCACCGACCACAATGGCGCAAGCGGAAATGTAGGCATGTTTAGAGCCATGCGCAACCTGCGCCGAACCATCAGTGTAAATGATGCAATGGAAATCCTCCAACGGCCGCATTGCTAATGGAGCAGGATGAACAAACTCATACTGTAAATACTCCTGGGACCGTAAGGTGGCGTCAAAAATAAACGTGACATCCTGGGACGTCAAGGACGCAGCCCATTGAATCCACCGAGGGTGCAAAGCTTTGGAATTAGGTACACTGGCTTTCGTAACCGCCTCTAAGGCAGGGCACGGGGTAACAACCAACATGCGCTTTCCTTGTGACAGGGCACGTTCCTTAAGAATTGCCATCTGCACAGCCGTTAAAACTTTCTCCACAGTGGAAAAACGCAATTCAGCCGAAGTGTACAAGTGTGACTTGTAAGCAATAGGTACTGTATCTCCTTCATTAAAAGTCAGGTGCGTGAAACCCACCGCCCCAGGGATAATTCTTATCACCAGGTTGGTCTGGTTATCACGAGTCTGTAAGTATTCAGAAGCGAGCAAATCAGCCTGCAAAGACTGCAGAATGGCTGAATGCTCAGGCAGCCAGCATGATTTGGAAAAAGATGGGTGTATCACAGCATACAAAGGCTTGATACGCTGGGCATATTCCGGAATGTAAGTCCTCCCGAAATTCAGAAAACCCAGAAGAGATTGTAATTTTTTCAGTGTTGTCGGAGAGCACAACTGTGCACATTTCTCCAGGAAATGAGGTGCTAAACCCTTCCCTTCATGGTTAAGCTCGTAACCTAGAAACAACACTGTGTACTCTGCAATGTGCGACTTTACAAAGTTAAACTTGTAACCTACGTCAGCAAAGTTACAAATTATGCTATTTACTCGACACAGATGCTCCCAAAGATCGTCGTCTGTGAGATAAATGTCATCCACATACGAACAAGCAACTGGGTCGAAGCTCTCCAAAAGAGAGACTATGCGCGCGGAAAAAACTCCCGGACTGTTCTTGTAGCCCATTGGGAGTCGTTTAAACATTTTTTGCACTCCGGCGCATGTAAAACTGGTCCATTGGGAACTTAGACCATCTAATCTATGTGCATAAAAACCATTGGAAATGTCAAGCGTGGTTTTGAACCGTTTACGCTCAAGACTATTCACTAACGCAGAGCCGTGCGTATTCTGTACTGCACAGTTACGGCAATGCGAGTTCAAATGCCTATAATCCAAAACCAAACGATATGATCTGTCCGGTTTGTTCACAGTAAAAAGTGGGTTATTCATCGGTGACACACACGTTTCAATTACACCTTGATATTCCAATTGTTCAAGGATAGCCGCGACTGAAGCTTTCGCTTCACGCCGTATGGGATACTGTGGTTGAGGCTGTGGCTGTGACCGTAACGGAATCTCATGGCTTGGTGACAATTTATCCCAGCCACATTGATTGCGGTACACAGCCGGCGCAAGCGCCAGAGCCCACTCTTCTGCAAAATGCAGCGCCTCCACCCTCGGCACCGTGTGCGCGAAGCTGGGTAGGATTACCTCCTCCCCTCGCGGAGCTGCGAGAACAAAAGGTGGGGGCCAGTCAGCCTCCGAAAGCAAAATGTCATACGTAGACGAGAGATTTTCCCAAAATACCCCTTTTACAGTTCGCTGCATGTCACCTTCAATTAACAGGACAATTTCAAAAAGTCTTTCAGGGGGAGCAACATGCGTATCTGCAGTTTCAATCACAACAAAAGTTTCAGTCGCTGTCACCTTCAACAGTGGACGGAGGGCCTCTCTCACTATGGTAATCTCTGCAGCGCTGTCCAGCAAGGTCAGAGCCCACGTCAGATTCCGAAGCCGCGTTCTCACTATCTGGGGCATAACGATGCGCGGTCAGGGCAGCGACTTTCTTTGTGGCAAACTGAGGTCTCTTGGGCGTAGAGCCTTCCTGCTGATCTCCACTGGAACGCGGGCGGGGCTGACCACGTCCTTGCTGGCCACCCCGGCCCTTGCCGCCCCCTCCACCACCGGTTGACGGAGCCGATGAGTCCTGAAAGGAACGAGGAGAGCGTTGTTCAGAAGCCTGAAACCTCTCAGGCGATTTAATCATCGCGCGGTCGCGCAAATCATAAACACGATCCGACTGCGCAGGCAATGGAGACGCAGGAGCAGAAACCTGTATTTGTTGTTGTTGTTGCTTACCCTGATTCTGCTTTTTAGGCCAATTTTGTTTCTTGGACTTTTGTTGACCACTAGTTTCCGATGTCTGACTCTAGGGCTGTTTCTTCTCCTTATCAGGAAAAGTTTTAACCCCCTTTGCATTGCGGCCCACCATTGCGTAAGCATGCACAATAATCTTTGCTAACTGTCGGGGTCGGTCGGGCTCGGGAACCAACGCTAATGCGTTAGCAACTTGAAAGTTCACTGCATCCCCCTTGACATTCGCAAGGATCACACCGCAAACCACTTCAAAGGAGCCACACAGGCGCATGCCCAATTCAACAGCCGCCTCCGGTCCATGTTCGTCCTGAACACGTTTAAGGACCCCACCTAGATTGGTCACAGACGGGGAGCCATAGCACCTCGAATAGACCGCTGCAAAAGTTTTTCCCCAGGTCTCACAGTCAGCAAGGTCAGGAGCCAGATCTTTCGGCAAACTCAGTGTAAGAATCCGGTGTTTATCACCCGGACTTGTATTAGGAAACACAGCTTCCAGCTGGCCGAATTTCTCAGCAAGCCAGAACGGAAAATCGTCCTTTTCCTGGGGCTTCTTACCCATCACGGAATTAACCATGACCGGGTTGATTTTCAGACCAGCATGTTCTGCTCGAAGCTGTGCGCCTCTAGGGGCCGCGTCTTGAACATTACGTCCAATGTAATGAACAAGCGCTCTAATCACTCCTACCGCGACTTCATGAAGAAGCCGCAGTTCACCTACGTTACATGCGTTACGTCTAGGGTGAGGAGTAAATCCACCCAAAGCAGGCCAACTAGTGCCTGCAATGGACAAAGGACCTAACCTCGGAGCGGTCATAGCGTGCGGTAGGGCGCCACCAAACCAAACTCCATGCTGCCAAGCGTCAATAGGCACCTCCAGTGCTCTGTACGGAGCGTACGCCGCCGGTACAACCGAAGCAGTGTATGTGTGGAACACACCAGTATTTGCGTCCACCTCCGGAAATGTCACCCACGAATAAAACAGTTCGTACGGGTAAGCATGTTCCGCGCTCACCACCAGAACCACAGCCAAGCCATCCAAAGGAACATCATACATCCGCAAAAGGTCACGCACCGCAATGCCACTAAGCTGCGGGATGTCCACGGGCTGAGCCATGCTAGCAAAGGAATGAGAAAAAACAAATTATACTTTGTAGCACAACTGGGTAGTAATCTAAAGAAACCGTTTTAGACAGATTCAAGCTTGAAAATGACCTATTTCAAAAATAGGTAGGTTTTTCCGACACTGCCGTTTTCCGGAAACAGGAATGTAGGCGTTAAGGTTTGAATGATATACTACTCGAGTGTCATGTTATAGGGCCAACCAACGTTTGGGCGCCATGTCGCAGGGTTTCCGTTCTCTCACAGAACTGTGCTCAGAGACCTAGAACCTGGGTGAGCCAGGGTGACCCACAACTCACCTATGTTTCAGAAATCCCCTTACCAGGCTAGCTACAGTATCTCATCGGCAGTGAATACTTCCCGATGTCTTAGACAATCCAGAACATGAACTTAGAATACCTCAGGTATCGTGGAACACATGAACACTCTTTCGTTATATTATCATTCCAAACCGAACCTGGGAGGCAATGAGAACACGTGCAAGTTTGAAATGTTTATTTTTTCAATGCAACATTCTCAAACGCAGTATCTTGTATAATATCAACATACATATTATAAAAATCAGAGTCAGCAGCATAGTCACTAATCCATAGTAAGCAAATTGTGATAACATATTATGATGCAAAAATCTATAGAATTCTGTATCACCTATATTTCGCGCACCCTAATTAGCATATTATATTATATCTAAGAAGGTCTCATCTGGGCTTTAGCTGGGCGAACCCATACCTCAAATTCTCAGTAGGAGGAGATCACATCAACAGCTACCAGCTCTCAGCATGTCCAGCATCAAGTGTATTTTCTAATTCCCTGTAACTGTATCTTGAACTCACGTAAAACCCAAAGTTGGCACAAACATTATTTGTGTTATGACTAACGTAGTGCGAGGATCAGGCCTACAGTAACCTTGTGTTAGAGTGTGCAGTTCTCAGTGTGCAGACAGTTGTACCAAGTGTTCCAGGCACGACTGATACCAGTACAATAATATATTATTCTGAAGTAAATCACATCTTTCGTCTAGGTTAAAAGCTGTAATAACAATTAGGTGTCGTGTGCAAACCGAAGCAGAAAGAAAATATGGCGTTTAAACATTTAATAAGCACATGCCAACTTAACACAATCTATGGAAACGTAATAACCATATGACAGTGCATTTCAAGTATTAGTACCGCCACCCATCGTATGCAGCATCTGCCAATCACCCCTGTGGAATGCAACATTTCAGAGCACGCTATGGACCCCCCCCCCCGAACTCCCCTGGTCCCAGAACTTCCAACTCCTCCCACCTCCCACAGTCAACCAACCCCAACCTGGTGTGACCGAATTCCCTGCATCCCTCCCCCCCACCCACTGTCAATCCCATGCAACACTTCCCCAAACAGGCTCAATCCAAGCCGTAACCGCTGAAAGCGCTAGGGCAGAGGTAGCCTACTACGTCCTTTTGTCGTCCATTGTCCTTCCGGGACTTCCGTACAATGTCTATATGTTGCCCCTTCGCCAGCGCCCCTTTAGTTAAGTTCAGCCGTAATCGGTAAGCACAGTATTCTACCAACATGTCTGGGTCCTCACCCCCCCCCCTCCCCGGACCCCCAACCTCTCTGTCCTTTTCTCGTGTCAGGCCCCTGTGAGGCCTTCCCTGCTTAGGGTAACTACAGTATTTTAAACGCAGCCCCTCAGCGGTACCTATTCAAAAACGTGCAGATCTCACCCACAGTATAGCACACAGTAGTCCGGTGACTGCAGTAGATTGCTCCGAGTGGGCGTCTTCCGCCTGTCCGAGTGGGGGGTGCCATGGGTGCGTAAGCTGTTGAGCCTCCATGATGTGTCACAGATACCCCTCTGCTCGTCAGTCCTGTTCCTCGAGGTCCTCATTGCCAGTTCGCTCCGCAGCACGCGCCTCCGGGCTCCCCCGGTTCTCCCTAATCCACACCTTCAACGATTTTTGCAGTTCTTTGGGATCTGTGAAAAAGTGCGAATGTCCCTGTCGGTTGATGCGCAGCCTTGCCGGGTACAACATGGCGTAGTCCAATCCAAGGTCTCTAAGTTGTTGTTTGTATGGGACGAAGCGTCGCCTCTCCTCTTGCACTTTGGAGGTGAAGTCGGGGTATAGCGATATGTCCATTCCCTCATACTGGAGTTTCCCCTTCTCACGGGCAGCTCGGAGGGCAGCTTCCCTGTCCCTGTAATTTAGCATTTTCGCTATGATCGGTCTAGGATTTGCGCCCGGGGGAGGCCTTGGCCCGAGTGTGAGATGGGCGCGTTCCACTATAAACATTGGGGAAAAGGTGTCTTCTCCCAACATAGTCTTCAGTAGCTTCTCAACGAAGAGTTCCATTTTTCCCGTTTGGGTCAACTCCGCCACTCCCGTCACGCGGATGTTGGAGCGCCTGGAACGCGCCTCCAAGTCCTCCGACTTCTCCTGGATTACCTGAAGCAGTCTTCCAAATTGTTTACGGTCGGCGTCCCACTCTGTTTGTGCCTCCTCCGCCTCTGTCAATCTGCGCTCCGCCATATCCAGCCGCTCCGCATGCTTGTCCACCCTTTCCGTCATACGGTCCATTCGATATGCCAACGCATCTATCTTGTTGCCAATGGCCGACATGCCCTCCTGCAGGCCCTTCTACATAGTCGTAAGCATCCCTTTAATTTCCGCACATAGTGAGGCACCCGGGTCGCTAGTTGCTCCCGGAGACTGGGCAACCGGTTGTTCTGGCTCCTTCTGTCGTCGTTGTTCGAACGACAGTTTCGACTGCGTTCTGTCCCCCTTGCCCATCGTTGCGTTGCCTGGGAAGGCTGGGCTCCTCGAGTATAAGGACAATCTAGGCTTCTAGTGCTCCGCGGCTGTCCCCTCGCCGATTGCGAGCCGTTACAGGGGGTCCGTGGGCCAGTCTGTGCAATTCGTGTATCCTGGCGGGCTCCGCCAGGCCCGTAGGCCTTGATGTTTGGTTGCCGGTAGTTCACTCTCCAGTCCCACCAGCACAGCTCGGGCCGCTTCAGAGCACAGCTCTTGTGGGGGGGGGGCCCTCAGTGCTCAGTCAGCCTCTCACTCCCCAGTCGACACGCTGCGCCTCCGTATTGCGGGGAAGCCTGTCTGTTAGGGGCCAGGGGCGGGTGTACCTTCACGGGGGTCGGCTGGTGCGATGTGGTGCGTCACTGGCTCCGTAGCTGAGCTGGCGCCTCTCTCGTAGCTCCTGTCGCCCCCAAAGACTTTTGTTGGTCCCCCTGTGTGCGTTTCAGGAGCGTGGGGGAACAGGAAGGTCAGCCTCCATCGGGTCCCGGTTGGTCCCGAGTCACCTGCTCTGCGCGGCCGCACGTCGGGTGACGTATCCCGGCTCCGTCGGTCAGGAAAGGCCGAGGATCCGGGCCTGGTCTGGCGCTCGCCGAGCAGATGAGCAAAAAGAGGGTTTCTGAGCTCGCTCCTCTCCCAGACTTCGGTCGGAGATCCGTCAGGGGCAGGGGCGGCAAGTCCTGCCGGTCTCGCTCGGTTTTCACCGCTGGAACAGGATCTTTGCCGGATATTTGTTGGCGCTGGCATAGAGCTTCGCTCTTACGCGTCCACCATTGACGCCGGCTAGCTCCGCCCCCACCTACAATAATTCTTGTTAGGAAATGTAAATGTGAATTTTATTTGTACAGGTATCTCAAATCAACTTGTAATTTCCTCATGAGTAGTTTATCATTTTGATGTGCAACATACATTACACTTCCTAACTTTCACACGCCGAAGTACATGTTTCCAGAGATTTGCAAATTACCTGTTGTAGACATTCTATTGTCACTTTTGTTTTCTGGTTTCAATCTCATGAGTAGGGTCTAATGATTTTTCATCTTTATCTTTCCACATAATTCCAGTAAAAAATCTATCTAGAATATGCCTTTAAATTAATCATACTCATCAATATGTTTATTAGCATCTTCTATTAAATATATGGTAGAAGAATTTTGCTATAACCCAGTGGCATTCTATTTTCAAAGAAATAGCATTTTTTTCTTACAATAGTTATCAGAGGACCATGACATAACATAAAAATAGCTTTGATCACAAGGCCATAAGAAATAAAGACTTGTTTTGACCCTAAGCGTATATTAGTCCCTGGAGCAGGTCGATCTATATGTGAATAAAAAATATAAATAGAGCTATGTTTTTGTTTCTCTCGCTAATGATCTTTTAAGTCAAGTTTTAAAACGTAGAAACTCCAGCACATCTACATTTAGACATAGGCCATGCTTTGTTTTTAAGGCTTATGGAAATGTTCTATCCCTAATAATGCCTAATAATGCGGAGATGTACATTAAAGTCTATAACAAAAAGGGTTCTTATGTGTTATCAGAATGTGTAATTTACACTTGGTCCTCAAAAGAAGGCAACTTATAAATCTGTTTGTTTGTTTTTTAACTCTGCTAAGGTCCATTTAGCAGATAGAGAAGAGTTATTTGAACAGAGGCTGCCACGTAGAGTTCCCGTCATGCTCATCAGGTCAGCTCACCTTTGAGGAGAGAAAACGATGGCTGGGTGGCTCTGCAGCTGGTCTCTGGATAGGTTCCAGTGTCCCATAAGCGATGCAGCGGACCCTTGGACAGAACACTACAGGGTACCGATCCGCGGCTCGCAATCAGTGGGGGAATTAAAAACAATAGCAGTGGTATTGACAACGATGGTGGGGAGAGAGAACAGAAACAGCAGAGACAGTGGCTCAACAGGCTGCGGGGGCCGTGGTGAGGCTGAGGGCCAGGAGGATGTGAGGCTGCGAGGACAGCCCAGCATACAGAAGCAACAGTTGTAGGCTGGGCTTGCAAGAACTGTGCCCCTCAAGTGTTTGTCTCATGATGGTGAGGCAATAAAATCATCATCACATATGTGGAATAGCAGGAGGAGGGAAAAAAGAGCTGACTCCACCATAGACACTCTACTGTTCCAGAGTGAAAACAGAGATATGAGGGTGTCCCATTGATGAAATAAGAGATTCTGGAATTCTTCTTTAGTGAATGCATATTTGTAAGTTGTAAAATAGGAGTGATTTCATGAGACTGCAGAGAATTCCTGGGACAGTTAGAACTGGGGGTCTCTAGTTGGCAATGGCTTGCACCTTTGTCCAAATAGGGACCCTTGCTTCTAGTCAGAGTAAGGGAGCTACACTCTTAAGTAACCCCTGCTCACCCCCGTGGTAGCTTGGCATGAGCAGGAAGGCTGATCTCAAAGGCAGTGTGTAAAGCATTTGTGAACAAATACAGTAATACAGTGAAAACACTACAGATGGACAAAACACAGGTTTTATAAAAGTATTGTTTATATAGACTAAATATAGACTTTATATAGACTAAACACAAGACCCAAACAAAAAAAATCCACAATACAGTATTAAGAAAATGACTTTAAGATGGAAGAAATAGCTTAATTCACTCTAGATGGTAAATGGAACACGTTTCTCTCAAAGTACCTTGGGATGCATCACACAAGATAAACAAAAGGTTTGCAGGGAGAACGAATCGTTGTTTCCATGCTTCGGGGGAGGCGATGCATCTGTTCCTCAGTGCTTGCACGGAGTAAACAATGCATCTGTTCCTTACCAGAGAGGAGGTGATGCGACGATCTTGTGGTGCGTCCCGGTTGCATTGCGACAAGATGGAGCCTTGATGCGATGTGACGATCCGGTGCGATGCGAGAAGATGGCGCCCTTGATGGGATGCGATGAAGTGAAGACGATGCATGCACGCCCGATGGCTGTGCGGTGACTCTGTAACAGTTGAGCCGCAACAGGCCCTGCGACACGCTTCTCCGGTGATGTGACAGCAACCCTTGCGGTAGCGACATGCTTCTCCGCTGATGTGACGGCAACAGCTGCAAATGCGACCTGCTTCTTCTCGTTGAGCTGCGCGTTCAGCTCCCAACAACATGCAGGCTGCTGCAGACAGAATTCCCAGCAATGAAATACAGGGGGGGAGCTGGTGGTGAAGTCTTGTATCCCTGAGACTTCAGCAGGAGGCAAGCACAGTTCAAGCCCTTGGAGATTGCCCTTGCAAATAAAGGTCTTTCTCCTTTCCTTGGCAATAAAGAAACCACTGCAGGTGAACCCCAGAAAGCAACACACGGGCATAGGGCCAGTACAACTCTTGCAAATTCTCTGGTTCTTCTCCTTGGCAAAAGGTCGGTTTTGATGTCCTGAAGTGATCTGAAGTTTTGGAGTCTGGGTCCCCCCCTTTTTATACACACAAATCCTTTGTCTCTGAAGGCAGAGAGTCTCTGTACCCAATCCAAACCAGTTCTGGGTGTATTCTGCCAGTGCACAACTTCTTCCTTGGTCAGTGTGGGCCAGGGTCATCAGAGGCACCACAGGAGGTGGAGCCAGCATTGTGGAAGGCAGTCACAGCCCTATTAGGCTCAGCTGCTGCGCCTCCCACCACTCCCAATGCAGATAGGTCTATTCAGCCTAGTGCTGACTCACCTTGCGTCCTGGAGCCCCTCAGCCCGTCACTCACAAACTAGACATGCAATACACAACCTAGCAGAGGCAGGCTGGATGGTTTAGGAAAGAAAATACATACTTTCTAAAAGTGGTATTTTCAAACACAGAATGTTAAAACCAACTTCAGTAAAAGATGCATTTTATCATTCTGAGTACAGGCATGCTAAATTCGGCTTTCTACCATGTTCCCTGGGTCAGTCAGGATTATAACATGTTATCATCAAACTGCCCATTCTAGCCTATGGGGACAGGTAGCCTTGCAATAGTGAAAAACAAAATTGGCTGTAATTCACTATCAGGACATGCTACGCACATCAGGGCATGTCCTACCTTTCACATACAATGCACCTGGCTCTAGGATCTACCTTAGGGGTGGCTAATATGTAGAAAAGGGAAGGTTTAGGGACTGGTAAGTGGGTGCACTTACCAAGTGGACATAGCAGTACTAGACTGCACACAGGCCAGAGACACACTTTACAAGCTGCTTCCGTGGGTGGCACAATCAGTGCTGCAAGCCTACTAGCAGCATTTGATCTCCTTGGCACACATGGTGCACTGTACTAGGGTCTGACAAGTAAATCAAATAAGCCAATCATGGAGTCACTAATCCATTACAATAATTTGCAATAGGGAGCACTTGCACTGTGGCACTGAATAGCAGTGGCACAGTGCCCAAAGCATCTACCTAGCCAAAACGTATCAAAAACAGAGGAGACAACTGCGAAAAATGGAAGGGAGACTCACGACAATGGTACCAGGTCTAACAGATACATGCTATGAAGAGCTCTGATGAAGCATATATCGAGGGATCTGTCAATGAAAATGGAAACAACTAAGTAGAAGAATCTCCAGGCAAAAAAACAATCTGGTCAGAATCTATCTCAGAGCCTGACCCAGCTATCGATTGCTAAAGCCTATCCGAATACTACAGCTGCAGCTGCCTTGGAAAAAGCTTCCTTAGCAGGGAATGTCGAGACACCAATTGGAGCCCAGACACCCCTAACAGTATCATCCCTGCAGGCTTCAACGATTGGGATGACATTAAATCAGATATTAAATGAACTTTGTGAAATGAAGCGCTCTCACTTATGACTGAGGTAGAACAGAAGGTTATCTTCTTTAGAAGACAACGGTAGCAGTCAAGAAAGGAATATCAACAAATTTCAAACTGAGCTGTAAGATCTCCAGCTTAAACTGGACAATATAAAAAATCGAGCTTTGCATACTCATTTAAAGTTTATGGGTATATCAGAAGATTGTGAAGCAAGCCTTTCACCCATGAAATTGATATCAGATCTTGTCTGCAAAGTAGTACTTCCCAAAAAAGCGCAAGAAATCGGAGACTTTACAGAACACACCGAGCACCACCAATTCGATCTACAAATGCAAAATACTCGCGAACAATACTGGTCAATTTCAGAGATGTTTAGGTTAAATTCTGACTCAAGTGTTTAAAAATAAATCATTTACTTCACCGGATAATTTTTCATTTTGGATTTATCCGAATGTGTGAATTTGTTAGATTGATAGGTTGCTTTAAACGAAATGGTGATCTGGCCAGGATAATCCAACAATCCACGCAAAAGGTTTTATATAAGGGACGATCGTATATATTTCAGTCAATAAAGCGTGCGAAATAATTTCTTCTTTCAGTCCAGGGCGAAGGGGGACTAGGAAATAGTAACTATGTTAAAAAAGGGAAAAATAGAAAATGGGAAAGAATGTGTAGGATAATGGAGGGAAAAACAGAAAATGGGAAAGAATGTGTAGTGTAAGGGACAAAAAAAGAGACAAGAATGGGTTGACCTTTTAGCAAATCAGAGAACTATATTAAAAAATATGGTATTATGAAGTTCAGGCCTTTTTGCATATCTACTAAGATGGGTTCCTGAGTACCATTCCAAGGTACTACCTTAGGGAGAAGGTATGGGTGGTGGGTCAGTTCATGGGTGGGAAGAAGCCCATGGATCTCTGAGTAAGGGGAGAGGGTGGGCAACAGGGACATGGAGTGGTGGGGGGAAGAGAAATAGTAATCTCAGGTAGAAGGAAGAGTATCATTTCAAGATTTCAGATTAGGTAGGGGACTTTAATATTATACAGAATATAATGCTATATTCTTCCCATCAAAACAAGGTACAACATAAGCCCAAATCCTTTACTGTGTGCAAAGGAGCCATATTTATAAGAACAGGAAAAGTCATGCAGGGTGGCTTTTCCTGTTCTTATAAATATGGGGCACTAAAATGCGCCGCCGGAGTATCACTTTTTGTGACGCACCGGTTGCGCAAGGGTCTTGTAAATCACAAATGAAATACATGTGACAGAGGGACTATGGAGAGACGGGAGGCACTGTTGGAGCGTGATAAAAAGAGAATCACTGAAGAACCCGAACAAAGATTATCGTATCCTGGTGCATAGTAACGTCATCATTTAATATTCTTTTAAAGCTAATACAATTCAATATATAATGATAAATGTGTTGTAGAATGCACTATTGTTTCCTAAATTGTCTTGGGGGGAGAACCTCCCAAAGTCCCCTTTGTAGTGGTTCGACTCACTCACTGCACTTGGTGTGCACCCTGTGGGGACTGGTCTGAAAACATTTGCCAGGGCTGCTTTGAGTTTCCAGACTGGCCCTGGCAGGAGCCTCGTAGTGTGAAATAAAACCAACCATTTAAAAGTTAGTCATGGAGATGCAGCACCAACCTTGCCAATAAAGTTGTTTTTTGCGGATTCTTTCAATATAAAATGCTAAAATCCTTAGTAATTCGACTATTTGTTTTGTGTTCACACCTGTGTTTATTTTTTTCGGGTTACTGTTTAAAATTTAAATTATACAGATTGCTAGGGGGTTCCTGGCTTCCAGTGCTGATTCAATGGGGGTCCTCAGGAGCCAAAACCTTGGGAACCACTGCTTTACACGATTGGATAAATTGATTAGGGATTTCTGACACAATAACATAGGCGGTGCGGTGCTTCTGCACCTATATCTACAGAAATGGTTGATAATTATCTTAATCAGATTGATCGGCCTACATTAAGCCCTATACAACAGGCGCAGATTTTGGAATCTATTTCAAGAAAGGAAATTCTGGAAGCCATTAGACACACCTGCAGTGGTAAAGCTTGTGGCAGCGATGGAATAGCTATAGAAATGTATAAAATATTTATACTGCAATTAAAAAATTGCTGGTAATAATATTTAATGTAATCTTAGAAGGATGTCAGAACCCTAAATCTTTTTCAGAGGCAGCCATAGTTCATTTTTTAAAGAAAGGTACATCCTCGGGAAATCCTGTATTATATCACCCAATTTGTTTACTTAACAGTGATTATAAATTATTTACTAAAATCATGGCAGCCAGGATAACTCTGCTAGCTCAAGATATAGTAAATGAAGATCATTGCAGCTTTTTACCAGGGAGTACCCTAACTAATAATACAAATCTTTTAGTGCAGGCTATCGATTACTTTTCAAATAATGATGTAAAAACTTCAATTATGATTGATGGAGAGAAAACTTTTGATCTAGTTCATTGAAATAGTTTGTCATTTTAATTAAATTTGAGTTTCCTTTGCGTTTTATCAATATGCCACAGAACCTATACAACAAAGCAGGGGCCAAGGTTATAATTCATACACATGTTGCTAGGTCAGTAAAAACTCAAAAGAGTACTCATCAAGGGTGCCGTCTGTGCCCAGCTTTATTTGCAATATTTATTGAACCACTTACTTCAGATATATGACAGCACCTTCAAATTAGGTCACCTACTCCGGGGGCAATAAAGCTCAGACTGTTTGCGGATGATTTCATTCTGTATTTGGCAGCAGATCTTCAAAATATTATAAGAACCTTTAATGCAATTAGAAGCTTTTCAGACCAAGGGTACTATTATGCCAATATTACTCAAAGCCAAGAATATTATGCGGAACTAGCAGTCTTTACCACTATGAAGATACAAAAGGTATGAGGATTCTTCACACACCCGGCAAGGTGTAATGCTTCATCATATGGGCTGCTCCTCGTCAGGTCGCAGCTGCAATACCTGATGGGCTCCCTATGAGGGGCTCTTTGGTGGAGATCTTTTTTCTCAATGCCGTTTGGTGCCATGGGGGTGACGGGCCTAATTAGTGTAGATGAAAGTGTGGAGGTGTATAACCTGAAAGAAATGTTAAAACAGGTAAGAGAGTACTAGTGAAGACTATTGTAATCAATAGGTCTCCAACCCTGATTCAAAGAAATAACATAGACATAATCTCAGACATGCACCTTTGTTTCTTTTAATCAGTGTGGAAGACCCATTGACTATAATAGTCTTCACTAGTACTCTCTTACCTGTTTTAACATTTCTTTCAGGTTATACACCTCCACACTTTCATCTACACTAATTCGGCCCATTACCCCCACGGCACCAAATGGCATTGTTAGGAATCTACAACTTTCAGACACTGCTCCCCAAAAGGCGATTAGTTATGCATTATAAATGAGTGAAACAATGGGGTTAGTGAACTGGTTTCAAATACTTCAGCGAGAGCTTTATAAGAAGACAGTTCCAAGTACCTTGCAGAAAATACAGACATCCACATGATGCCGGACAGAAACAGAACTGTGGAAAGTGCATAACGAATGGTCTCATAAAGCCAGACGAGAAGCCAACTTTAAACGTATGGTGTTTTTTGCAAATGGCAGCTATACTATTCCCCAAAGAAATTAGAATGTCTTTTCCCTTAAGTATTAGGGCAATGCTTTAGATTTAATCATCTGATAGGAGACTGGATTCACATCTGTTTCACTTGCCCAATTCTGGAAGAGTATTGGGTTCAGATCTTCCAGTGGGTTAACAAGAAATTGTCGGTGAATATAGTTCCCGATGCATAAGTGGGTTTATTTGGAATTGTTAACATCAGTTTGCTAATTTGACAAAAGCAGTTTGTTTTCATTGTGTCTCTCTAGTGGCTAAGTGCCAGATGTATCAAAGGTTTCCACCCATTCTGTATCTATGGGAAAATGTGTTCATACATATTGCCCTAAATCGCGTATCCTACAACGATGGAAACTGCCAAAGCCACCTAATTTAGTCTTTGGGAATTAAAGATGAGCAAATTTACAAATGAGGAAAATCTGTATTCAGTAAGAGTAGGGGAAAAAGTTTGTTGAAATCTGGGGTAAAGATTAGAAGGTATGTATAGATAAGAGAGAAAATGGGGAGAAATGCTGAAATCTTTGTAAATATACCCCATAGTGTTTTTGTTACAGTACTTGCGAATTAAATAAGTATTTGAGAACATCTCAAAATAAGACAGTTTGCACGGAATTAATCAAAAGCACCAGGAAACTGAAAATGTTAATAAATCAATACATTTAATTATTAGTTTATATTTTGTTTTTGTACAGCTCTTGTAATGTTCATGATTGCACACTGCCTGTTTATTGCATGAGCGGAATGGAGTTGTGGAATAAATGTAATCCCTTTCCATATTGCTTCACATTGTTGCTAGTGGGTGAATGTGGGTGGCAGTTAATATGAAGAGAACACATCTCATGGGGAATCTGGTCCACAATACTTGATTGATGATGTAAAAAATCTGCTTTTTAAACAGTCCGAATACACATCCTGTGTGATTACTGTCAGTGCATGCGAAATTAATATGCATTTAAGCATTATGTGGCCCTCCCTTAGGTCTGTAACTGTTGTCAAGAGAATATCATTTAGGGAAAGGACGTTTAACAGAATGAAACTCTCTCTCTCCCGAGAGAGAGAGAGAGAGAGAGAGAGAGAGAGAGAGAGAGAGAGAGAGAGACAGAGAGACAGAGACAGAGAGAGAGAGAGCATTTGGGAAAATGGCAATTAGTGCTCATCTGATTACCCACGCCGAACACAGGCAAATACATATACCATATACAATGTCTGACTTAGCCGGTCCCTGTACCTATAAGTACGGGTAAAAACACTGTGACTGTTGCCACCATTAACATCATTCTAATTGTTTGAGCTGATCTCAGCATCCTATAAAAGTTACTAAAAGTGCATTTATGTCAGTGGAGCTCTAGATACTCTGAAATGGAGAGCTGCCTCTTTTTGCCAAGGGTCCAGCTCAGCAAAGTCTACATAGAGCCATTTTTAGAGGCTGCAAACTGAGATTTGGGACACTTGACACCGCTAAAAAGGGTTGTAGCATGTATCAACCCTCTTTTGCGAGTCAGTAACCTTTTACTGACGCGCAACATTGGGTTTGGGAGTTGCTATTAGGAAAGGGCCTACCAAGGGAATGCCTTCCAAATAGCAAGTCGCAAGGCCATGTAAGATTGTTTTGCGACCAGAATGCGGTCGCATAACAATCCCCGTTTACCACCTACTTCAAGTACATGGTCAGCCAGTCCCAAATGGGAACTGGCAGCGAAAACATTATTAAGAGCAGCCATTGGTTCCTCGGACCACTGCCTTCTCCTAAAAATATGGAACAGAAATGGTTCCTTTTTCTTTTTCAAATGCATTCCATTTTCCTTTAAGGAAAACTGGATGCATTTAAAAAAAAAATAGTTTTCAAAAAGCAGTCATAGGCGACTTGGTCTGCTGACCCCAGCAGGCCACCAATCTGGTGAGTGCCAGCCATTCCCAATGGATCACAAATTGCGACCTCCCTCATGACTATTAATGAGGCAGGTCCCTTGTGACCCATTTGAGAACCGCAGTGTCTGAGACATTGTTGTACATTTTATTTTGCAACTCACACATTGCAAGTCGAAAGACATTGCAATTTGCGAGTCGCAAAACGAAATGGTCGAACATGTGGGCCTATGTCTCTTTAAGGGAGGAGTGCCTACAACTGAGGGCCTCAAGCTCGGTCTTCAAATGGACTCACACTATACCTCAATTGTGAGTTACAACAAGATCAAACCTCACCTAGAGGTGCTTGTATTCCCATATAGAAGGGGTTAGGATTGACCAAGACTGGTGTGTTTCTAGTTGATCCACTTTTAGCTGTGAAAAAATCTAAAAACTATGGGCTGGAAAGATAGGCAGAGCAACTGCAATTAGTTAAGGGCCAACTCAAGGTTTTTTCAAGAATCTTTTTATGGTTCTCTGACATATAGATGCTGTATTGTATTGTACTGTACTGTATTGTATTATATTTTATTTTATTGTATGTAATTGTAACAGAACACATTTTCACTCAGCACTGCAGGTGAAGCAAGGACATTCTGTGAAGATACAGAATGTCCTATGGACTGGAAAGAGGCCACCGAAGATAACTGTTGTGTTTATCACGCAAACATCCATTCCTGTCCAATGGAGTTGATGGTGAGTATGGTGCAAGTGTGAATGTTTGAAATGGCTATGACTAGATCAGATTCATTACACAGAGACACGTCAACTCACACAGGGCCACTATGTGGTGCATGATAGCAGCCCACTTCACACTGTCACGCCATGAAGAGCTAAAGTCCACATTACATGAGCCAAAACTTGGCAATGAGCCCATCCAGTAATGTTTTATGCTGATGAAGCGGGTTTGTTGGATCTGACGCTGGCCACAGAGACAATTGGATGCATTTGCTGAGTAAAGCAGGTCCATCGTTTTGAAAATAAATATGGCTAAGACTAAGGTAATTGCTTTTGCAAAAGGGAGGGGACAGAAGAGAAGGCTAAAGTGGTGACTAAATGGAGTTCTAGCGGAGGAGGTGAAAGAATATGACTATCTTGGCTTTCTTTCAAAAAATATTTTTAATTTTAAGCCACATATGGATATACAGGAAGGGAGGGTTAGGCATTGCAGGAGCATTCTTTAGGGTGGATGCAGCACTGGGTCATAAATCCACAGAAGTGCTTAAAGAGACATCTAATGCAAAAATAGTGAGTTTGCTGTTGTATGGGTGTGAGGTTTTGCTTGTAAATATGCAAGAAGAATGAAAATCATTGAAATGAATGTCTGGAAGAAATGATTGGGCCTATCTAGTGTTACTGTAAACAGTGCACTGAGGCTTGAATTGGGCCTAATAAATGTCTTATTTATGTATAAGCAACAGCTCCTTAGTTATTCGCACGGTCTTCTTAGAGCTGAAGAGGGCTCCTTAAGGCAAATTAAAAAATCTAGCTCGTAGGAGAAGTATGACAACAGGCGGGTGGCTAACTTACTGGATATTAAGGCATCATTAGATGTTTCAGTAGGAGAGAAACTCCAAGGGTTGTCTGTTGCAAAGCAGAAGCAAATTTTAAAGCATTTAGCTAAGGAGGGCTCTAGGAGGAGTGATTCAGAAGATGTGTGTAAGAAAGATAACCTGTGCCTTTTAAAGGATGTAAGGTACTTGAGGCATATCTAAAACATAACCTCCATAGACCCATTCCTCATTCCTAATGCAGCAAGTCTTTTATCTTAATCAACTGATTGTAAACGATGGCCAAAAATGTCCCTACTGCATAACTCATGGGTTTATTATAACTTCCTAAAATTAATTGCATGAGACCCTTAGTATGTTGTATCAGAGTCAATCTGAAGGTCGGCAGCAGCAATGTTCTTCTACTAACTTTGAAACTAGAGCAAATTATAAGTAAATGCAAAAAGGTCAGTGGACCCCTTAAGGAAAAGGGATACATAACTTTAACCATCCCAAATTGCTGGACCAGCTGCCATTGTATAAAATTTGGTGCTTCCCAAATCTAACGTTTAAAGCACACCTCCATATATGGGTGCTCTTTATTTCCCATAGATGAGATTGATTATGTTCCCGCTATAAAAAAGGGTATTGTGAGGAAAGGAACATTTTTTTAATAGTAATAGTATATGCACTTTGGTATCTAATTTTGCAGAAAGGAAAAATCACCTTCAATACATTCATAAATGATTATTTTTAGTATCAATGTTTTTAATGTCTGTCTTATCTAAAGGTGTATGGTCCAGAGAGGACTGTTGAATTATCATTTTTCCTCTATTATTAAGAAACAATTCTTTGCACTTGGTGATTCCTTTTATCTAATGTTTAGCTTGGTTATTTCTCGTCTGCATAATACATATACTTTAAGTTCAATCAGATGGCATGCATATATTAGTAATTGGAATGTTGTTCTCTTAGCTGGCAGGTATCACAGCTCAAACATCTTAAATTGTCCTTCACTATTTTCATTGGGATGAGCAAGATAATTCACTCACTAGAGGGCTTAAGCATTAAATAGCTGTCAGGAAGATTTTGGATTCCCATTAATGAACTTACTTTTTCTACCTCATGCATAATTTCATGACTTTATAAACAATTAAATTATATTTTCCAGATTTTTAGATTAATAGGCCAAATAGTAAATTGTAAGACTGATGCCTGTATATTGATGGATAAAGTTGTCTCTTGCATATATAACTCTCATATCTTAGATTTGAACTTGGCCCTCTCTGCAGGGTCTCCTCCCACCTTTCTGCCTTTACATGTCCTTTTGTTTATTTCCGTTAACATTAGGACCGTGTGCACTTGAGCACTAGTGCTAAAGTGCTTGTACTGTCTCCCTAAAACATGGTACAATTCACGTACACCTGATTGGCAAATTTAATTGACTTGTAAGTCCCCATTTAATGGTACTACATGTATCCATGACTTGTTACTGGTGGGCCTGCAGCCCTCATTGTGCCACTCACTTAAATAACCTCTTTAATAATGTTTCCGACCTGGCACTGCAGCCTGTAGTGCACTTTAAAACAGCCATTTCAAACTGGCAAAATAAACCTTGTGCTAGGCCTAAACCTTTTTTTAATACATATATGTCACTCCTAGGGTATGTTCCAAACAGCCTCTAGGGCAGGGTGCATTGTATTTAAAAGGTAGGATGTGTTTATAAGTTTTGCATGTCCTGGTAGTGAAAAACTCTTAAATTAGTTTTTCACTACTTGAAGGCATTTCTCTGCCATTGGATATATTAGGTAGATCCTGCGCCTCGCTAGATGCTGCTCGGGGGCTCGTTACGACCCCCCGAGCAGCATCTAGCGACTGCGCCTCGCACACAGAGGTATTTATCTGCAGGAGTCGGGCGGGCGCACTCTGACGGAAGGCAGTGAAGGCGAATGTGGAGGTCCACAGATTCACCCATGTGGCCTGAATGTTCGTGCACCCTAAGACGGCAGATTGACTACGCCGTGGGATTGGATGTGATTAGAAGCTTTGGAATCCGGTGATTCACACCCGGTTTTGACCTGCCCCCTCCTGAATCAAGCTAAGAAGCGAGGAACTTCCCAAAGGTCCTGGACTGTAGGTCATTCGCAGACCGTACATGAAGTGCTCTCACTATACATTGTCCTGATGAAGACCCCAGAATGAGGTGCGAATAACCCTTGTAGCAAGCGGTGTCGAAACGTAGACTACACCATCACCTCACACTATGGGACTTAACTAGAATTGAGGAATCCAATAGACTGTAAAGGTCTTCCTCCAATTGTACTGTGATTGTGCTATTGTCACACCACCTTTACCCAGTCCCCCACTTACCCAATCACCCCCGTCTTACCCAAATACCCTTTTCTTTTCCCTCACTGAGACCACGCTCAATTTTAATAGTATACAGATAACTTTGACTAACAAGAGTTATTCATGTATTTTGTTGACCTAATATTGTGAGTAATACTTTTGGAGCTACATAATTGATTTTGAGTCTCCACTATCTTTATGCTCATTAAATTCATATTTTGCAAAAGTTATATGGTGATTATGTGATGAATTTTTGCTTTTTCATTTACCATTTGAATGTTTGTAAGTCATTTCTTACTTGAATGATCAAACACTGACCTTTTCTCTTATGTACTCAATTAAACTCAATGACAGACTTCAATCTCAACCATAATAATGAGGTCCTGGACTGATAAACACTTCTACGTCTCTAATGTAATCTCCAACATACTTTAACATGTAAAATAGTATACCAAGTACAATTAAGAGATCTTCCAAGTAGAGTAATTATTCACTTTCAAGCCAGTTTCCTTATTTTAGTTGATGTAATGTACCTCTTAAGCAGTGGACAATCCTCAATTAACAGTCCCACATCAGTTTGAAAGACGTCGCCTAAGCCTAAACCTAAATTTTCATTTAATGTGTAAGTGGCTCGGCTACCACACACTTGACAAACGAGGAAAAAAGTTGTGCAGCTATGGATCCTCAAATTAATACTCAGCATAAAGGCCCTGGTGGTAAGTAGAAACAACTAGTGCTATACTACAGTCATTGAGGACCAAAACAATCAGAACTGGACTTTGTAGAGAGTAATGGCACCACTAGCACTGACCATTACTGTCACGCTGTTCATGTAGCTTTGTAAAAAAAAATCCACCTTTTTCTAAACAGATTGTTATTATTTTATTTTAACAAGGCCTTTGCAGTACAAATGCATGTGTAGCAACAAGGTCAAGTACATGTTCTGCTGAGCTGACATTGATTTGGTACATATAGCATCAGCTATGAGTGTCATTATTATAATATTTTGACGAATACGTCAAATAACCGTAATTCCATGAGTTCATGTGGAGGATTCTTTTCTTAGAATCGTCTACATAATATTTCTTATCATTCTTGTATGTCTTCTGGCCTCTTTCATACTTTCATATCACATTCATTCGAATTTCTGCAGCCAGCAGTCATTCCATGCATCCTTGTTCCATGAATCTAGTTAGGGGCCCTGGGTATGTAGCCTAGAAGTATTTATCCTCCTTTTTGCTAACAACAATAATAGTGCCACAAACACATACATTGTGCTAGGAATGTGTCATTGTCGCCATCTGCAGCCTAAACAGAGTGTCTCCAGTAATCGTCAATGGCAGGACAGTACCATACCATGTGCAGGAATCCCACCCCATCTGATCGGCAGAATGGACAAGTCACCGTCTTGGATCAATATATTTACTTAGGATATGTGGAGTGAGATGTACATGTATAGTATTTTAGATATGGTGAGGCAGAGCCTTGTGCATTGCTAGTCACTGTATTGTGGTAGGTCAATATTTTAGTCCTTTCAGAATCGGTAAATGGTATCTCATAGTCAACATTCTACCTTTTTGACAGAATGTGAACATTATTTGTAACAAAGTGGAAATAGACACCTTTTCACCAAGTGTTGTGTCATGCTCCAGACTTCGGTACCCGTTGGCTTTGATTGGTGAATCGTTCTCTTCTGAAAATAGAATTTGTGCCATCAGCTGTTTCAAACATTGTAAGGCTTGTAAAAATAGTTCTACATTAATCAATAGTAATTGACACAATTAATTATGTCATGCCGAATTGACACCAAGTGAAAATAGTACTGCAGTTAGAGCTTCAAGCTTGAACCATTCATGTTTGTCATACTGCTTCTAGTTAGGTGCTTTGCCATCTTTCGCTTCTGAAATTAGCAACTTTGCACTGCCTCAAAGAACCTTGCTGTTATTCATTTTCTTTGATGTCTCTGCTTATGCCTGTCCTCAACTGGTCTCATGAACTTTAATTTTATGACACTTAGATCCTCTGCAAACTATGGAGTGCACAGGGTGTCATAGGTAAACTATTTTAGGGTGCATTTGAGAGTCTGTGAATGCATAGTCAGCAACGGGGTGAGGCAGAACTCAAGATGAAACTGAGGTCATACCAATCTGTGGCATTTATGAGCTCTGGGCTATCTCTTTTTACTTAGCGTAATAGAGTTTAGTCCCATACTATAGGAAAGTGACCCTTATTGCTTGGTCACCCCCATTTTTTGCTAGAATTTATAGCTGGCTTTGGACTATGCACATTGGTATACTGCTTTCCAGTGCCCGATGCATGTGCTCTGACCCCTAAAACATGTTGAAATTGTCTAAATACCTAATTTGCATATTTAACCAATATGTAGGCCCATAGCATATGATACATAGTGTACCCATTAAAGTGACATGGTAAAGCATGTACCCAGGCCTGCGCTGCATTCTGGTGGTGCAGTTTCAGTGGTCAAAATTAACCTTTAGACAGGCCTAAAACTTCCTTTTTAATACTGTTAAGTCATTCCAAAGGTAGGCCTGAAATGCCCTTAGAGCAGGTTTCATGGTTTTTAACTGTAGATCATGAATGTTTAACGTTTCACATGTCCGTTGAAAGCTCAAAAGTTGTTATTCACTGTCGCAAGATTGTCTCTTCTATAGGTTAACACTGGTTTACACTTTTACATTTAATACTTGTAAATTCAGTTAGAGGATGGCTAGAAGTATGGTTCAAAATACATTGTAATAACAATTGAAAATCCAATTTCATGGTAAAGTTGGATTTTATATCACTATGAAGGAACAGACACTTTTGGAAGGTTATCGGTTTCCTGCCCAAACCAAAAAGGCTTTTCTGCCAGTTTCTAATTGTCACCTGACCCCTGATGGCTTCTCTGGAGGGAGATGTGTATTTCTCTCAGACAATTGACAAAGGGCTTTGGATGTGGGGAGGTGTTATTGTTTCTTGAGCACAATGGCCTATGGGCTGTACCAGGCCACTTCATGAACCTCAAAGATGCCTACTCTATCACTGGCAAATGTAGCTCAAATCTGGGCCTGCCTCAGTTTTGTCTTTCTAGTCAGGCTAGCTCCACACCCAGTGGGTGGGGGAGAGCTGCCTAGAACTCGTTTTGGCAGTGGACAAAAGAATGCCCTCAATCCACAGGCTGGCACTGGGTAAAAAAGTAGCACACCCCGTTACCTTCTTCAGAACACGACTGGACATGTTGAAGACAGAAGAAGGGCTTCACCTGCTGTTGAGACTTTTGAGACCTGTAAGGAGAACCCTAAGCGCTGGACCTGGTCACATTTGTACCCAAGACCAAGAAGTGGGCTCCAACGGTCAGTTGGCTGACATCCTGTTAAGTTATACTGATACAAAAGCTGCAAGAAGCCCACTTTCCTAAAAGAGATCAGCTGATCAGTTTCAACTGGACCTGCCCTGGACCCTACTGGTGACATCTGTTGGAGGGAGTCCTGAACCCAAAGTACTGTTCTGGAGGTCCTGTAAAACCATTAAAAGACAGGGACAAAACTGAGAGTGTTCTGCTGATAGGCCTAACTTTGTTGTAGTTTTAGATGCATTCTCAGCTCAATTGCTAAAGTCATCAAGACTGAGACCGAAGTTCTCCAGGGCAAAGAAACTGGCGCTTTTCCTACCTAAACCAACTTTTTCACCAAGGTTCCATCTCTGCCCCTGACTCAGGTGATACCAAGCCTCTCCTCTTGACTTCAGGTATATTTTACACCGGGAAAAACCTGGCCCTCATATCCTACCTGTGCCTCATTGAGGTCATCCTTAAACCATAACCTTGTCTAGAGTGACCAGTTGACCACAGTTAGCACTTTCGACTTTTTTGTGCTATTTCTTATCTAAACCATTTGAGATTCAAATCTTTAGTTCCCCTTATTGAATTTTTGCTGGTTATGGTGTCCTTTTATTCATTAAAGTATGCTCTATTCCTCTAATTTTTAGTGTTTTTTTTAAATTATGTTTTGTTTTCCACTTTTTAACTGTTTTGATACTTCTATATGCTTTACACATTTTCTTAAATTAAGCCTGCCTGTTTTATGCCATAACTACCTAGTTTTGAGCTCAGGTATACATTTTTAAACCTTTACTGGACCTAACAAGAATAGCGACATTATTTCTTGTGGCGGACTATCATACACCTCAACAAATAACCTACTTTCGCACACATCCTATCTAATCCCTGAGTAATCAGGATTTCAGCATTGACTTCGATCTGTTGCTTTTGGCCAAGGACAGCACTATTCCTGTTACTTTCTTTTAAGATTGCAGGTCCTTTGGAAATTTCACTTTCTTTAACAAGGGATAGTTGTCCTCAGCCATTGAGGCTAATATGGAAGCATAATTAGACTATTGTAGTACCATTTTTTTGATCATCTAAATAGTGTTTGAATCAGCTATAATTAAAGCAAGCTTCAACATCCCTACTTGATGTGAGGGGGCCCAAATCTGATATTATTTCATAGCATCGCTACTATTACATGAGCTTCCAATTTAGCAACAAGGTTCACTGATCACTCTTTGGAATCATCCCTACCTTTCTATGAGATAAAGTGAATGCATACAGAGCATTAAGTATTTACGTTTAGCCCAACTCTACTTTCTTTGGGTTTCATAAGTCAGAAGTCAACATATCAAGGCAGGTTCTTTCCAGTTTATGAAGCGATCAAAGACCTTCCTGTTCTTGTTCAGTTTCATAGCCATTTGGATCTATGTTGTTCCAAAATGAGAAACAACATCAGCAGCTCACTCAATCTCATTTTGGAGAGGAAACAAAATGGAGAACACCATCCAAGCTGGTAGAACTTCTTTTTGATGAATTTCTAACATAAGCACTACTGGGCAACGGTCGCCAGTAGGTAGTTATAGTTAGAACCTAGTTTCCATAGGAACACAATTTTTGATTTGCTAATAACTTTGGCCTCGTTAGACGAATCTTCGGGAAATTCTCCAAAAAAAGGTCTATCCAGGTCAGCTCCTATCCTGAAAGTTTGGGGGTGATTCGCCAAGCGGGGGCTTAGAAAAATGGGGGGTCCCATAAAGTGTTATCTCCATGTTAATTTCCATAGGAAACTTTAGCCAAGGCTATAGCCCGAACTGCTGAACGGAATTACAGAAAATTTGGCAAAAAGGTAGCGCTTCGTTCAGAAAGCGACCTTTTTTTTAAATGGTGTAAATCCATTCAGTAGTTGCTGAGAAATTCGAAAAATAAAAGTCAAACAATCTATTTCCTTTTTTTTTTATTTCCAGGAAGCAGTAGTTGCATACTTTACTATAACACATACCAATTTTCCTCTTTTTACATAAACCCACAGAGGACAGACTTCATAACACAAAAGCATATAAATAGAGGAAAAAAAAAAGACAAAGCCATGAGATATTCAGACACATTCTCCTCCGATCCCCCTACTGTTCCATCAATGGCCCCCAGATCCATCGACCCCTTGCCCTCCCACTTCTACCTTTACATTTATACAGTGCCATCTCCAAATTAAATATGTGAAAAAGTCTGGCATACCTTGCCTGATAAGTTGGAGGGTCTTCAACCTTTCACTTAGAAGCAATCATTATACGATAAATGGTTATAGCCATAAAGCATAGATCGACTTGAGACCGTTCTAGCTGTAGGCTTTCATCACATCCAAATATCAACATGGTAGAAGTTACAGAAACAGCCTGCCCCAGATTTTGGCATAAAACAATTCAATACCTCGATTCAATGCATCCAGTTTACAGCAATCCGAAAACATGTGGACTATATCAGCCGGGCCCTGACCACACCTAGGGCATTTGTTGTTATCCCTTTTTCCCCATGCCCAAAGTTCGGCCGGGGCGAAATAGAGTCTAAATATAGTTTTAAAAATTTGGGCTTTAAGATTTGCTGATAAGAAAGTTTTTTAGCTAGCTCTAATGGTCTACAGATGTCTACATCTGGATTATCCAGTTTATGCGCCCATCCACTTTCTACCCTGGCAATATCATCCGTAGTAGCCTCCATCAGCATTGAAAACAAATCCTTAACTCAAAGCTGTTTTTTCGTTGAGTGTTCTAAAAGCGGGATGCGGACAAAGTTAATAGGTTGTGCAACCACCGTTTTTATTATCTCCATTAGTTGGATATATTTTCAAAAGTGTTAGGATCAAGCCCATATCGTTTCTGAAGTTCCCCAAATGAATAAACCCCGGTCGATAATATCTCCTCGATTTTTTTTTTTAACAGTTCTTTTTATTAAAATAAAACACCAGCATGAGAGACATTATACAGAGGTTTGCTCAGAGTTACAGTTTCCACAATGGGGTTCTAGGATAAATAATACATACAAAGGAAAGGGAACTTCACGGGGAGGGTCATCAAGGGCAACGTTTCTGGGTGGTGTACAAATTTCTCCTCTGTAACAGTTCCAGGGCCCCCAGACCAGTGACCACTTTCAAGGGCAGCCCCTCGCAAGATATGTTGTTTTCTCCCTAAATATATACCAATCTAAATTATTTTCCCACGCTTCCAAGGTGGGAGTTTGCTCCGCACCCCACAACGGGGCTATGTTCCTTTTTGCTAACATGAAACCCAGAGTGGCCCATTGTGTCTGTGAGGTGTGTAAGTCAGTAGGCTCCCATATTTTCAAGAGGCACCTCCTCGCCTCCGGCGTTAGGGAGACCCCCAGTACTTTATGTATAGTGTCATGTATTTTGCGCCAGTATGTGGTAATCTGTGTACATTCCCAGATGGTATGCATAAAGGTACCTGTAAGACCACACTGAGGTTTGCATAGCCCTATGTCTGACAGTCCCATGTGCACTAACCGGGGTCCAGTGATGTAGATCCTATGCAGAACCTTAAGCTGGACTAATCGCAGGCAGGCTGGAATGGCAACTTCCCTTGGGGATGACACTGCTGCCTGCCAGTCTTCGTCATCCAGCTCTATCCCATCTCATGCCCATTTTCTCTTAACGCCTCAAGGGGATCAGCTTTGTGGTTGAGAAGTTTTATATAAATCAAGGAGATTGTTTTTTCAGGGAGGTGGCCATCCAGTGTTCTATCCTCTAGAGGTGACGCCTCTGGGGGCTCCATACCTCCGGGCAACACTGAGAGAAGCGAGTGCCGAACTTGTATATAGGGGAAGTATTCGGTGTTTGCCAGTTCGTACTCCTTCTGCATTTCCTCAAAGGATTTAATCCTCCCTTTCCCCCAGACATCCTTGACAGTTGAGATACCTATAAGGTCCCACTTGTCGAAACCTTTTGTCCTCCAGAGCTTACCCAGTTTCTCGGAATCCCAGAGTGGGGTGGCCATGGTCAATTTATCCTTCCAACCCAGGGAACTCGTGGCAACATGCCAGATCCGAACTGCATGCTGCGTTGGCCCTGTCAAGGCCAGTTTCTTCTGTCGGGTATAAAGGGCCCTGTGATACCTACCCCCAGGGAGAAGCCATCTATCTATGGCATAACCGGGATCATCAACTCGGCCATATGTGCCATGGTTAATCGCAGCCAGCTGTGAGGCCCAGTAGTATTGTCTAATATCCGGGAGGCCAATGCCCCCGTCGTACCAAGTAAGTGTCAGTTTGTTCAGGGCAATGCGGGGCCTGCCATCACACAGCAGACTCCGCTGAAGGCTCTAAATCTCAAGAAAGTGGCTAGCTGGTACAAGATCTAAAGTATTTTGCATGGCATAGAGAAAGTGAGGCAGAGCCATCATCGTAAGGAGGGTTGCCCTACCCAATAACGAAAGTGGAAGCTTCCTCCGGTGGGCGATGTCACTCTTAAGCCTCTGCAGGGGGGAAGGAGATTCCGGGCGTATCGAACCGCGGGATCCAGAGAGACGAAGACTCCCAGATATTTGAACTGTGTTGACCAGTATAAGACAATTTCATGGAGGGACCGGGGGATCCCCACTTAATATAAATAACAAGGATTTCGTCCAATTGATAGAGAGTCCTGAGTATCTCCCAAAGGAGGCCAAGACATCGAGGATCTAAGTAAGGGACTTACGGGGAGAGGTCAGGAAAAGCAATATGTCATCTGCATATAAAGATATGCGATCCTCCCATAGGGGGGACCAATGCATGCCCCTAATCGTCGGCTCCCACCGTATCCAGGCGGCCAGAGGCTCCAAGGCCAGTGAAAAGAGGAGAGGGGACAGCGGACAGCCTTAACGAGTTCCCCGACTAAGCAAGAACGGAGTTGAGGCTCTGTTGTTTACCACTACCTGGGCCAGGGGTTCTGCGTATAACAGGCACACCCACCCGATGAATTCGGGGCCGAATCCAAATTTGGCCAAGGCAGCCCACAAATAGGGCCATTCAATTGCGCCGAAGGCCATTGTTGCATCTAGCAATGCGATTATGGCTGGTCCTGCAGAGTGTGAACTCTGTCTATTACTCTGTGCAGTCTGCGTAAGTTTAGGGCCGTATTTCTATGGGGCATGAAGCCCGATTGATCAAGGTGGACCAGATTGCTGATCACTTTCACCAGTCTATTTGCAAGGAGCTTGGCCAGGATCTTCGGTTCAGGATCTAAAAGAGAGATAGGCCTGTACGAGGTGCAGTCTGTTTTAGTCTTGCCTTCCTTATAGATCACAACCACAGTAGCTGGTTGTGATCTATAAGGAACTCTGTTCCCTGGGTAACACCCCTTTATCCCTTGATTCCACAAACATTGATTTCAAATAAGGTGCTAGTTTATCCGGTTTGAGGTTGTAGAGTTCGATTGGAAGCCCGTTGGGGCCTAGTGCCTTACCAGAATTTAATGAACGGATCGCTTGGGCAATCTCGTCCACTGCTAGCGGGCTATCCATATAATCCCGGTCTTTGGAGGAAAGACATGGGAGCTGCACGTCCCGGAGCAATCTCTGGGAGTCAGTTTCAGAGTGAGGGGACACCGATCAGTAAACCATCTGAAAATGGTCTTCAAACTTGTCTACTATGTCCTGTTGATCGGTAAGTGATATCCCCTCCCTCGTTATGAGCTCTGGGACAAGACGGCCAGCCCATTCCTTCTTGTCCAGCCATGCGATGAGTTTCCCAGCCTTATCCCCGAGATCATACAGCCTACCCTGTTTTTCCCTACCAATAGCCTTAGCCCTGTCAGTGACCAGTTCTTTGTAATAGTGTTGCTGCAGGCTCAATAAATGAAGTTGAGCTTGCGTTACCCCATCTCCTATATTTTTGACTCCTGTCTTTTCCCAAATTATACTTATATTATCATATATTGGAACCGGGAAGACTGAGGAGTGCCATAGAGACACGTATCTCTGGATTCTGGGTATTTCCAATTTTTTACTAACCTTCAGCTATACATTCAAGGCCGCTCTTAAGATCTTAAAACATGTTTTTTTATAATAGCTATCCTCCAGCTGCCTTAAAACTAGCCCTGGTGCTGGATTACCAATGGCTAATTCGTAGATAGATGGCGGGATTTTGTTGTCCAGATCTACTGCCCCAGTCGGATCCCAAGCTTTTGGCCTAAATAGGATACTCATATGTTGCAGCATTACAGCCCAGAAATAATATAGAAGATTAGGAACTGCCAGCTCCCCTCGATGTTGGGGTACGGTCATTATTTTTAACGATCTCCTAATCTTCTTATACCCCCATATAAACTGGGAGAATAGCCCATCTGCCTTTTTGATTACAGAGGTTGCCGGTTCCAAAGGTACACACCGGAATAGATAAAACAGCTTAGGAAACATCGTCTTTTTAATTATATTTGCTCTTCCGATGATGGATAGATGTAAATTATCCAATCTCTTTAGATCCCCCTCCATTTTTTTTAAAATAGGAGCCAAATGTATTTCCCATGTCGTGTCTACCTCCGCTGTAATAGAAATCCCTAAATAAGTGGCTTACTCCTTCCTTCTCGGAACCTGAAATTGCATGGTCCTAGTACAAACAATTTGTGTATTGTCAGTATTCAGACTATATCCCGATTGTTTTCCGAATTCTGCAGCCAGCTTTTCAATCTTATCTATTGCAGCTTGCGTATCAGTGGTGACCACCGCAATGTCATCGGCGTAGGCCAACACCTTGCTGTTATAACCCATAGCCTTGATCGGTTTGATTGCACAGTAGTTCAGTACAGATCTAACTAAGGGGTCTATATGCAGCGTGAATAGGATAGGGGAGCAGGGACACCACTGCCTTGTACCGCGAGTGATCCTAATCCTACCGGACTCCTTCCCCATTACCTGTATCTTTGCATGTGCTTCAAAATACATAGCTTAGATGGCGGTTAAAATACGTGGGCCAAAGCCCTTAGATCTTAAATTCTGCCACAAGTATGCCCATTCTCCTTGGTCAAAGGCTTTTCGTGCATCCAATAGTATCAGAGACAGTTTCTGTACCTGTGGCTTTGGCTATATCAAAAAGCCAGATTACCCTTCGGACATGGTCCGTTGTGCTTCTGCCTGGGATTAAGCCATGTTGCCAAGGGCTCACTAGTGACCCAATTATCTTAGATAGTCTTAAAGCCAAAATCTTATAATATAATTTCTCGTCAGTGTTGATTAATGATATTGGTCTGTATGAGGTGGGGTCTTCTGGCTTCTTCCCCTTCTTTAAAAAGATCACTATATTGGTCTCCTGCCAAGATTGTGGCGGGCCCCCTTCTGTTGTACCGATAAGAACAAATCAACCAGGAGGTGAGCTAGCGCCGCCTGTAAGGCTTTATATATCTCCATCGGGATTCCGTCCGGGCCTGATGCCTTTCCCAAGGCCATCGTCCGTAATGCCTCTAGGACCTCATTCAGTGAGATATCAGCTTCAAGACCCAGCAACTAAGGAGACACATTCCATGTTGCTACCTCAATTTTACCCAGTGGAGAGTCCCTAGAGTGATACATGATCTTGATAAAAAGACGTAAGTAGTTTTAATATACCTGGGAGATCTGTAGCTATCTGACCTTCCTTCCCTTTTAATTTTAGGATGCTATTTGCCACCGCCCTTTGTTTAAGTCGTAGTGCCAAGTGCTTCCCCATCATCTCTCCATATACGTAGTTATCCCGTGTCCCCGTTTGAAATCTTTTGGCCACTTTTTTATTATAGATTCCATTAATTCTGGCCTTAGTCCTGATTACTTTACGCTCTAGGCTAGCTTTGAGTAGAGAGTAAATCGATAGGTAGTATTTACTCTCTTCCTTTTTAATATATGTGTGTTCATTGGTTTGCAACAGAGAAGGGAATGAAAGTAAAGTTTATGGTCCCAGTTGCACAGTGATTTATATGTTAAATGTTGTCAGTTTTGTCACATATAAGTTGTGTCCACTGCACCATTCACTGTCTTTTTACTTTTTGGTTTTAGCTTGATGGCACCAATGATGAGAACAGGGCCATCCTGGTGAGTACCAATCAGGGGCCCCATTGGTGGTGCGCCCGTGAGGTGCCATCTCGCTTCTTCACACATTTTTTGTTTGTGCTGTCTTGTTTGTTTCAATCAGAGAGGTTGTTGTTTTAAAAGGCAATACATTGAAGCATTTCAGGATTTTCTTAAGATTAAGGAAACCCCTTTGGACTAGGCACGTGGGCCAGAGATGTTTTACAATGTCACAATGGAAAATTGCCATGAGAACTGGGACTGTTGTTGTTGACTAGCTTGTAGGTCTGCCTGTTTTTGTCCTATGGCTACAATATGTTGTTTCTCATGAAAACTCAGCTCCTCTGTAAGTGCCTGTATCTCGTCCCTCTATTGTTTCCTAGGAAATGCCCCAAAGTTGGCTATTTCACCCCTAAGCCCTGCTTTGAATGTATCCAAAACATTTTCTCTTGATGTGCTGTATCTGTTCATATCAAAACACTGTTGAGTCCACCTCCTGATATGCTCTATGAACCCTTCTGTGGCTAACAGTTTTTTATCAAACGTCCATTTTGTATATACCTTTGCGTATGTCGGGCCTTCAATGTTCATTACCTTTGGATTATGGTCCGACAGGACCTTAGGGAGTCATTTAATCAGTGCTCCCTCTAAAAGAGAGACTGAAGCAAAAAATAATCGTATTTCCTGTGTGGACACGAAAAATAAGTAAAACCTGGATCCACGATTTTTTTACATGACCATATATCCTACAGACCCTGACTAGCCATAAGTGCCTTTAAAGCTTTAAAGACTTGAGGTTTCCTTCCTGAATACCCTCCCTTATCCCAATCACCCGTATCTAAATATATATTGAAGTCCCCATAGATAATTAAGGGCGTTGGCCAAGAGGCTAGTTCGATCTCCAATTCTGGAAACACATCCACATTGTCGATATTTGAGCCATATACTGTACAAATAGTGAGCTGGTTTGGAATGAAAGAAATGGCCCACCAACCCCATTTATCTGCCTTGACTTGCCTAATGGGTAAAAATTGATGCTAAACAAACAAAATCAATTTCCTATAGGAAACTTTAGCCAAGGCTACAGCCCGAACCGCAGAACGGAATTACACCAAAATTGGCAAAATGGTAGTTTATGGTTCAGAAAGTGACCTTTTTTAGGTCTTGCCTATGCAGCGAGCATCCGCTGCATAGCAAAGAGACCTTTAGAATTCGCTCCAGGATTTCAGGTAAAAAGGTGCACGCGTTGCATTGCTTTAAATGGCAACGCATGCACATTTGGCGATTCCCTTGCGGAAGCGAGCGGCGCCATGTGTTAGTAATTATCACAAACACTTGGTGTCCCTGGCTCGCTCCCTCAAGGGAAATGCTTTGGTTGCTCTCGGCCGCACTCCCCTCAGCCCTCCCACTTTAAGCGCGATGCGCGAGCACTTGTTGTTTATTATCTTTTCATCCGTTTGAGGTAGAAACAATTTTTAGTGAAGTGTTCAAATTATGCCAATTGATGCATTATGTGGCAAATGCGGCAAATTTGTAATTACGTGGAAGACACTGCCGAAGCAAAAGCACATACTTTCCGTGTCCATGGACATAGGTAAAAACTTTCTTCAGAAAAAGCCTTGATGCTAAATGACGCTGCCGCAGGATGTTTTGGGCGCCCAACGCTGAGGGGTCAGTGCCACGCCATAGCTGGTCTCCACAATGCTTGCTTAGCCTGAAGTAAATGCACCCACCTGATGGCTTCCATCACCGCTCCATGCCTTTGTAGACTGCCTCCGACCACCATCAGCAGCCTAGTGACTGGCCGCGCGCCTGTAAAACAGGAGCTGCTAGCTCAGCAGCAACCCGCGTGCAGCCAGCGGCCAAGGGCTTGTCATCAGAAGTGATATCCGAAAACACTGTCCTGCCAAACATACAAAGCAACTAAGCCAGCAACAAGCCCCCTCTCTTGCTCTCTGCTCTGCCTAGCAGTACATCCCTAAAACCGAGATACAATGTGGCTTAACAGCCAGAGATGCCGGCTCCAGACCTGGGGCGTCGGCTGAACATCCTGTGATTCTGGACAACGCACTTAATCTCCCCTTGCCTCCTAAAAATGAATGTGTCCCTATGTAACATAACTGGTGCTCGTGTAAAGTGCTCAAATACCCTCGGGTCGAGTTTGCACTATATAAAATGACGAAAAATAAAAACTAAAAAAAAATGGGTTCGTCTTTATTGTTTCCCGGTGTGTAAAATTGTAATGCTTCTGGTTCCCTCTACAAGTTCTTCTAATAGAGAATGGTAGGCAAAGAAACACTCTGACTATGTCAATATTATCACTGGATGGATGTAAAGGATAAGGTCAAAACGTTGGGCCATCTTTCGGAAGCTAGCCATCCACCCACTGCGGTAATGAAGCATTTGTAATTTCTCCAACACTTGGTGCTATCAGAGATGGATTACAATAAGTATTTGAAAAGCCAATAGGCCTTGCTTTCATTTTGTGCCCTAAATTAAAACTTTAAAAATTCTACTGCGCTGAACAGTGTTGACAGTGTTTGCTTTCTGTTTAGAATGCATCTATAAGATAAAAAAGTTAACGTGTGATGATTCAGTTTACTTTCGAGACAGCAAATAGTCCCAGGTATCTTGCAAAGCAAGCATTCCACAGGAGGTGGAATGATACACCAAACAGCTAGCAGAAGGTGAAGAAGTCAAACTTCTCTGAGGATGAATTAGGGTCTACTCTATGTAAATGTTGAAAAACTGGAAACAATAGGTCACCGACAGCTGTCAGTGCTTTAAATGGGCAGGTACTGTCCGGCACTCAGTACCCGTTTTTTTTATTTGAAAGGGAAAGTACCTGCCCTTCTCAGCACTGCTGCAATACATGTAATGGAAGAGTACCTGCACTTCTAAGCACTGCTGCAATACATCTAATGGTAGAGTACCTGCACTTCTCAGCACGGCTGCAATACATTTATTAGGAGGGTGCCGACACTTCTCAGGATAGGGCAGGTACTCTAATTAGTGAGTACATGCACTTTATTTATTTTTTAAAGCACTGGCTGTACCAAAAAGTTGAGGTTTTCTGCTGGCAGACAGGCAATGGGCCACAAATGATGCTTTTCACTGCTGGCTCTCCTAACTCAAGCTTTGGGGAGGGACGGTCAGTCTCAAGTCAGGGAAGGATGTCAGGAATGTCCCATTGTCCTTCACTCCGAGTCAGAAAAGTGTCCTGCTGACACCCAAGCATGAATAGGCCTTCTATAGGGTGAGGTCAGATGTCATTCTGATAGCACCTGATAGTGGTGAGGCCAAATCACAGCAATTAGACAGAAAAATTACCTTTTGTCTTAGTACAGTGAGCATTCAAGAGGTAAAATACAATTTTACTTAGAGAACTGAACATGGTTACATCATTCCTGTAACGCAAAGGCTGACTGGTAGGGAGCAGTCAGGCTATTTGACACAATGAGAGACTCTGGAATCTTTCTCAAATTAATGAGCACACATTCCCAGGGCTATGTGAGGCTCTCCACTTAGTAGAGGTGGTTCGTCACCAGAAATGAGCCATCCCATGGTCTCATCAGCTTGTTAGTAGAGAGACTCTCCGAGATTATAACCTGCCAGAGGATGTCAAGACTTGGGTGGGTCAATACACATAACAACACTCAATACCACATAATTACACACAACATAATTACACTAAACTCTATAAGCAACAGCAATACACCACGCATAATACAACTAACTAACACACATAACACTTTTAGGTACAAATTTTAGACAAAATGAACCACAATACTCTACTACATAGCACAACATTTTAAATGAGCACTTAAGGTCCCAAAAGCGAGACCTATTGGCTATGCCAATGCTTGTTTAAAATGGTGTAAATCCGTTCAGTAGTTGCTGAGAAAATCAAAAAATAAAAATATCAATATCTAGGGGCGCAGTGGGTTTGCGAACCCTCCCGACCACACGCTTCATTCTAATTGGCTGCCAACCTCCAAACCAGGGAGTGTTGGCAGCCATCTTGTGACTCGGTAGAACCGAGTCACAAGAAAATAGTAAAAGAAAGTGAAAAATTTGGAAAAGGGGGCAGGGTAGAAACAACCTTGGTCCCCTAGGCCTGCTCAGGGGGTACCAAAAGGACCCCCACAATAAAAAAAAATGTAAATGTACAAATGCGTTGTGGGTGCACGAATCCGGACATTTTTTTTTTTAAATGAACAGGGGCTCCCCCACTTCATTTAAAGGAGCCCCTTGGTGGGCTAGGTCCTGGGGGAAATCGTATAATTATACCGCCACCTCCTCGGAGCTATGTAACTTAGGTGCAGGAGGGCACATGGCCCTCCTGTAGCCCCGGAGACCACCACCACCCGGGGATTTGAAAATAGAGGGATGGGGTCCGCGCGGCCCCCATCCTGGAGCACTTTATGGCCCTGGGGACTGTCACTGCTCAGCACCGGGTCCTGCTTTGTCCCGGGACATTGCCATTTGCTATGATAGGGTGGGAGCATTTCTTCCACCCTGAGATAGCAAATCCTGGTTTGCTTCGTTGAAGCGAGAGGAGAAAAACCTTCTCTCGCTTCAATAAAGGAAAGGAGAATTGCGGGTGCACCATCAACATCCAGAACAAAAGTTGAACCAGTGCCTGTGCCGTGCTTCAGCTCACACTCTGAAGGTTGCGGTTGATGGTGCACCCACCCGATAATCGCTCCTTAAATGCTACATATTAGGATCTACGATCTCCTGTACCTTTGAAGGCGCGCATGCCGATATCCCTTTACACAGGCACTTTCGTTCTAGGATATCCATCACACTGGAGTTTCTCCTTTTATTTACCATAAGATTGGCAAGGACTTTCTGTTCTTCCATTTCCCTATCCAGACCAGTTGGTTCAGAATTATCAACAACAAGGCTATTTCATGAACAATCTTACATGTTACATTACAGCCCTGAAGAAGTCACAGGATACTTCCCATTGTGACGAAACACGTGTTGGCTGGTTTTGCCTATCAATGATAAAGATTAAACAAATTGAAGAACTTCTATAAATCTTGAATGGACCTTTTATGATATATTTGTGATATTACAGACTTTGCTAACTAGCATATATACCCAATTACGTGTGCCCGTGGCTTTGTTTCTCTTAAATTGTGCGGGTTTTTGTCTACACACACATAGGGGTTATAGGGTATCTTCTGCTATCCTGGTTGCACCGTGTTACACACATAGTGAACATTCAAAATGCAAACAGAGCAAGGCGCAACACTTCCTGGCATATCACAAACCCAAACTCTCAGCTATTGCTTAAGTGTACTCACCATTCAACAAGACCGTTCACCTGCATCTCTTCTGATACTTTATAGAGAAATGTTCTAAGAAATCTTTAAACTCTTGACTATTGAAAGGCATGCCATTGTCTGACTTCACTATGGCTGGAACAACCCATGTCGCAAAGATGCTATCTAGTCTTTCAATGACTCGATCTTATGTAGTAGATGAAAGATTTGCAATAATTGGGAATCGTGAATACTATTCCACAATCACCAGCAGGTGGTGTCCATTGTAGAGTGGACTGAAACAGTCAATGGCTATTCTCTCCAATGTATGCTTTGAAAGTTTTGACATGCTCAAGGTGTGGTGAGTAGTTTATGTATAAAGGCAGTTGCATAGATGACAGGCCTTTAATTCAAGATAAGGAAACCAGACACGGTCTCGGAGAGCTCATTTTGCGGCAACAATTCCAAGACGTCCTTCATGGGCCACTTCAATTATTTTCTGTCTCAGGCTCTCTGGAATCAGAGTGCTTGACCCTCCTAGTATAACTCCTTAGTGAGTTATAGACAGTTCATCTTGACCTTTATGTATTTTTGATATTCACCATCACTGGTGAGCAGTCTAGGGTTTTGGTTCCATGACTGATGTGTAATTATATCCTTCAGCTTTAACATGTCACTTTCATGCTCGCGGCAGTGAAAATCTAGGCTAATGAAATAGTGTTCTGTTGGATTTTACAATGAAATTGAAATAGGACTAAGCCATCTTTGAGAGATTGCCGTGCCCTTGTATAGGTACTCTGGAAAAGTAATCATCAGGGTTCTGATTTTTTACAATGGTGAAATCATACTGTTCTAACCGTAGATCCTATCATTCAATGTGAGGAGGCATTCTGGCCTTTGAATTGCCACATATAGTCAGTAAAACTTGATCTGTTGCTAGTGCAAAAGGCTTTCTGTACAGGAAGACATGGATATGTTCACAAGCCCATACCACAACTCAAATTTCATTCACGTTTTATGCTGTGCTATGCAAGGATAGTGACTAACCTGACAGGGCTAGCATCATCAATAACCTCTGTATGAAGATTAAAGTATATGTAAGTATAACTTCCTAGGCAATTGACAATGGAATCAAGTAAAAGGAAACAAAGCAAGAAGGAACCAAAACTTATATAAAAAACACAGTATAATTTTAGTAAACACAGTTACAAATCCTATAGTGTGCTAGATAGCATCTCTATCTGACATCAAACATACAAAATTAGGAATCATTAATATTCAGTACTTCAAATACAATTTAAAAAGTTAGACACACAGTAATTTTCAATGGTGTCTAAATGAACAGTTGCAATAAAGTTTGACGCGCATTTCGGCGTAGACAACGCCTTCTTCAGGAGCCACACAATTATCTGAAATACATATACAAAGACAATGTAAATTATCCTAATACATAGGATATACATTACAAATTATAAAAATAAAACGTTAATACCTTCTCACTCTTGTTTATTTCCTTATGTGCAAAATCTTGTTTCCATATGCATGATAATATGATCTTTTAAATTATTCTGAGTACTCATATTTAGGGGGAGTATCTATATAGATACACCCTCAAACCCCAAAATTCATTTCTTATCAAAATCTGTCAGTTGCTCCCTATTATACAGTTATCAGATAGTATGATTCAATACTATAACAAATGTGACCAACACTTTATCTGTACATGGTATTCATAGGTTGTAATGACAAAATCATGCGGTCATGACTAGTAAAGTTAATCACTAGACAATTGTTTTATTTTAAATAATTATGGGAACTTACAAAATGCAGAATCACATTAGGTATTCATAACAATTCCAGTTAAATGTTCATATTCCGTGAGCAGAAATGGATATATTCAGATTCTATAACAATATATAGACATCAAGGTTAGATAAAATATTAATAAATCACAACAAGGTATTGATCCTCTTAATGGTTGTTCTAAAAGCACTTGATCCTGACCTCAAGTTAAATAATGTGACTAGGTAGCATGCGACTAACTTCCAATATGGATCATAGAAGTTAAAGAATGACCAAAATTAATCATAATTACACATCTCGTCATTTTAGATACCCTTGTAAAATATGGCATCTATAGGAAATACTAATTGAATTTGCTCAGCAATGAAGGGCTATAATTAATATCTAGCCACAGGACAATAATGATGCCAATAGGCAGTTGGATAGCCACTCGTAGTATCTGATTAGTGATCCTACCCACTGCTCATAAGAAAGCTGTTTTCTAAAAAAATTCGGCAGGTATTCAGTGTTAGACATATATCTACGGACAAGCTTATGGTTACGTATATATAATAAAGGAAAGTAATTCCAAGTCCTATGTTAAAAAAGTGCTAATACCTTATAATGTAGCGTTATGGTGTCGCAATATGCGTACGTAATGGTTACAAAGCGGTGGTGATCGTCGTGAAAATTTCCTAATGTGGGGAACAATGATGCAACGTAATCATCAAGAATCTAAGAGTTAACGTTGTGCAGCAAACACAATAGATACACATTGTTCAGCAACCAATCGTACCTGTGGCCAATTTTTCGCAATAAAATATATAATGGTTGGGCTGCTCGATACAGAGAATGTCAAAAGACAGGAAAATTCACTGTTCGTGTCCGAACGGATTATAAGGTCTGAAAGGGAATAACAGTAGAATATATCTAAGGGAGATATAAAAACATGATAGAAATTAACATTGCCCCAAAGGGGGACTATGAGGTCGATAAAAAGTCCGTTAGGTAACTCTGTTTACCCTGAAAGCGCTTACCTTTACGAAAATGAGCATGTTGTTGCAAAAAATCTGGGCAAAGATGGCTGCTGGCGTCTTAGGGTCAGATCGCGACGATAAACAACGGGTTGAATAACCCGGAAGTATAAATAGCTGACAGCTAGAGATCACGTGTCAGTGTGTCGGACCGTGTATAGACTACAAATGAAGACGGACAAGCGGAACCTCCATATTTAAAAAGAAAATTAGGCATGGGAAACCAATGATCTAAAGCAACTAACAAATTTTAAAATTGTATAAAACAAATTTCGCAAATCTAAAAATAAACCTTGATGTAAAAGGGATACCAAATAAAGACAAAACTAGGAATTCCCAATATATAGGTCCTAAATTATGTCACCTTTGACAGTGTATAATACACGCCCGAATTAATCATGATTGAGGTGAGATAAAAATAGGACTAATGGCCCAAACAGTCCCTGATATGTATAACCTGGAGATTAAAGTATGCCACTCCCTTAGCATTCTCAATGGCTTTTTAAATTCTTTTAAAGCGTGTCTCACATTTATGTGACCAATGAAATGAAGCATTCTTTTTTGTCAAGTCTCTCAGTGGAGCACTAACAATGGCAAAGTCCTGTAGGTATCTGGAGCAGGAACTGGCCATGCCAAGAAATGAACGCACCATAGAAACATCTTGAGGGGTACAGCATTTGACAGCACCTGTTCTTTAGCAGGATCAGGTGTCATACCCCCATCAGAAAAGATATGGCCAATCAATTATAGCTTTGTCTTATGGAACTCACTCTTGTCTGCATGCAAAGTCAAACCTGCAGGGCTTGAAGCAAGATGGCGGCTGCGTGATCTGTGTGGGTGTCACTTCCCGACCACTATGCTGACTGACTGGTTGTACATGGAGCTATCGCCCTGCTGAGTCCTGAGCCATGCGTTTTTTTGCGGAGAACTCTTTCTTCAAGGATTGAACGATTTCTGGCAACGCGTGGCAGAACTCCATTTAGTTCCGCGAAGTCGAACATACCTGGGCTCCTGGCGGGCGTGGATTGCTGGCAGGCTGTTGGGGGAGAGCATAATGTTTTAATTCAAATACAATATGTTATTGCTGATATACAAGTGTTGTACATGTAATTGTTAGGCTCTATCATATGGGCTGCATTGTTTGTAGTGAGAGGCTGTAACGCAGGGGCGACACATTCTTGCTTGTGCCCCCAATAATTACACAGAGTGATCTGACAGAATTCTCTACCAAGGGATAAACTCCTTCTACCTTGAAGTAGTTGTCATTCAAATGCCTTGTTTGGCTGAAGCATGTCAACGCATATGTGTACAGCTCCTTCACTGTCCTTTTAGGCACTGCCACTATGGGAGAAACCCATAGAGTTGGACTGATTGAACGCTCGATAATGTCATGCTTAAGTGATGCTTCAAGTTCTTTTTCAACAGCTTCTTGCAAAAGAAAAGCAATTCATCTATATTCCCAAGCAACAGGACATACGTCCTCATTAATATGCAGCTTTACATTAATAAACTTAAGGTTCCCAAACAATGAAATAACGAAGGGAACTGACTTACTATTTCATGGTGAGCATTTGTGTTGTAATTCACGGAGCTCAATCCCATATCAGTGGCAGTGCTGAAAGTGAGCAGCACATGAGCCGTCCCTTTAAGCACATGGAAGGGCGCTTGTACTTTTGTTTTCTTGTATTTCATTGTCGCTACAAAAGAACCTTGACTTCTATTTCAAGATGCCCGTCGAGCTGGAGCTCCAGAAAGAAGCTCCCGAGCTTGGGATCAGTTTTCAGTAAATATCCCTGTTACTTTTTAACTTTAAAAGAGAAAATCACAATGTAACAGAGGATTCTACTTACTTAGTCGTCGAAAGCCCGCTCTATCTGCTTAGAGGCTAGAGGGACGGAAACCTGCATAATCCTCGTGGTGTCTGGAGAGTCCATTGCACTCCAGCTCACAGCTGTCCTCCTTTCGTTGTCCTCTGCACCCAACTGTTCTGTGAAAGCCTGGAGGATTGGTGGTGGGGCCCGCAGCGTGTCATTCCGATTTGGATTCAGCACTACAGCGTCCGACTTTATGGTTGGATGGAGGGAGCTTATAACATACAACAAGAAGCTACCCTTTCAAGATGTCTGATTCTTAAGGGAGGTAGAGGCACACTATGCCGGTAACCTATGTGCTAATATGCATCTCAAAATAATGTAAGGACTGTCCTCACACACCACCAGGTGTCATGCTTCATCATCGGCAGGCCTCGCTCTTTAAAAACCGCGTTTGATAAAGAGCGGGCCTGCACATGGAGACACGGAGGCACTTGTACAAATAAGTGGGGGGCCGTGCTAAGAAAGTGAGTGAGTGGTGTTAAAAATTGATGCAAATACTACATGAAAACTTTAATTGTGCAGGATTTGCTCAATATTAAAACTAATGAAGGGGACTTGGCCGGGAAGCAACGAGGACAGACCATAGGAGCATCACAAGGGATGCACCTTGAAGCAAGTGTAACTACAAGGGTTCCTTGTTTCCTGCCTTCCAATGGGATATTTTTACTCCGTACCCGGTGTCTCTGGAGTTTTACAGTAGAGTTTGACAAAGGTCAAACTACCTTCAGTGGATTCATGTTAGTCTCTTTGAGATTAGATAGGAACCCATTCTTCCATGTCCCTATTAATGCCTTGGATCCTCCTGGCCACAGAGGCAGGAACATGTTGGCAACACCGATGGGGATGGGGTACTAATCCCCCAAGTTCCCATCACTAGTTATAATACAAACATCCCCAAGATTGTTCTGTGATGGAAACATCTTACAAGCCTCAAATGCCCGCCCCATATCATAGACTCCACCAGATCCTTAGGTATTACATTTGACAAACACCTAAATATGCAGGATCACATTAGTGCAGCCACCAAAGGAGCAAACTACCAACTGAGCATTCTGCGGAAACGTAAGCCCTACCTACCACATGAAGACCTAAAACAAGCAGTCCAAGCTCTACTATTGCCCAGACTGGATTATGGTAGTGCCACACTATGTTGCTTACCTAGATACAAACTGGCCCCTCTGTGAGCCTCCCTCAACGCAGCAGCAAGACTTGTCCTCGGAACTAAAAGAAACTTGCACATCTCACCAGCCCTAAAATCCTTAAACTGGCTACCATATGAAGCAAGAATCCAACTGAAAATTGCTTGCATGTCGCATAAAGCATTACACTTCAATACCCCCAGTTACCTGGCTCAAAAGCTAGAAAAATGACGGGGCAGCAGATCCCCACTAAGGGCCCGATGTAGGTGTCAAAATACAGGTCAGAAACGGCCGAAAATACCGATTTTTGGCCGTTTTCAACCGGTATTTTAACATTGGTATGTAGGGCATTCGGTAATTTTACCAAATCGGTAATTTTACCGAATCGGTAAAATTACCAATTCTGTAAAATTACAGAATCGGTAAATGTTACCGATTCTGTAAATTTACCGATCTGTAAAATTACCGAATCTGTATTTTCCTATGTAGGTAGCACTTCTAACAGTCTCCCCTACAAGTCTGTGTGGGGTCCTCCTTTTCTTTGAAACTTCTGACAGTGCTACAGGGCCTTTAGAATTCGTTATTTACCATGTAATACAATTGCATGGTAAATAACGAATTCTTGTGTACATACACATCTGTGCATGTACATCTGTGACATGTGACACACATACATGCCCTTAGGGCATGTATGTGTGCCACATGGCACACAAGCCAGAAACAGGGGTGTAACAGGGTGTCAAAGTGACACCCTGTCCCCCTTGGCAGTTCGGTATTTTTACAGATTCTGTAAATACTGAATCGGTATTTGCTATTGAATCCTATGGGCTTCATTGCCCATAGGATTCAATAGCAAATACCAATTCGGTATTTACCGAATCGGTAAATACCTAATCTTAACGATTCGGTAAAAAATACCGAATTATTACCTACATCGGATTTACCGATTCTAAAATACCGAATCGGTAAAATTCGGTATTTTAGAATTGGTAAATCTAATTTACCTACATCTAGCCCTAAGTGCGCTCACCTTGCTTCTGAAACCCCAACGAACCCTCAAAAAGAAAACGGGGGCCAGAGCATTCTCTGGTATTGACCCAAGATGGGGAACTCTATACCACTATACGTTCTTCTAATTTCCTCAACCTCCTTCTTCAAAAAAGAAGCTAAATCTTTTCTACTGACTAAGTTTTTACCCTAAGTCAATATATCAGTGACATTCAAAATGTATAGATGCCAAACTCTTATGGTGATTGACCGTCCTAGTACTGACTTTAATCAAGACCAATCCCTGTTATCTTATTTTACTTTCTGATATGTTCGGCTCTCACGCATATGTTTTCTGTTTACCAGACCAATTGATACTCTTCTTATCATCATGTAAAGCACTCTGATACCCACTAGGGTCATGTTTGCGCTATACAAAACTTTATAAATAAATAAAGGGCGTTGATGCAGCCCAAGTGTGTCCTTTGGTTTTCAATGGCGTAAGTTGTGGCAATGGAGATAGTTTATTTATTTCTCCTCAGGCATAATTTTTATCGATGCATCACTGTCGATGATGAAACGTATTGAACAACCATTTATTAACTTTTAGTGTAATCTTCCAGCAATGTTTAAAACACTTTGGTGCTTTAGCACATCAAACGTTTCGTCACTGAAATTTTTCTTCATAAATGACTGAACCAACATGCGCACACTTTTCTGAGGTAAACTTTTATATGGCACAATCATGTTTATCCCTTTTACTTGATACTGATACAGAAGAACTGTTTGACGATGATGTAGATTATGATCAACTTCGTTCAGTGTTGATTTGTCTCAATTGATATCAAAACTTGGCCTTGTGGGTGTGCGTCCAACGTGGCTTCTGAAATTTTCTAGCAGACATTTTGTCTTCGCGCTGTGATGCAATTATTTTTTATTTCGCTTAGCAAACTATCACAAAATGGTTATCTTTTCCACAGCCTTTGCATATTTGTCCAACAGCGAGACATTTACTTGCATGTGGGAACAAAAATCCACATCTAAAGCGCAACTTCTTTTTACTTGTAGACATCGCTTTGTGTCCTTCCATCTTTTGTTTGGCTTACTTTTCACTCATGAGGGATTTGTTCTGAGCACCTCCAGGATCCATGTAAGCAGCTTGTCTATCAGCATGCTCTTCAGCGCTGGCAGCCATTAACACTTGTTCCAGACTCACAGTTTCTCTCAGCATTCGTCGTCTGAATGAATCTGACAGGCATTTATCAATAACTCTCAGATGTAGAGCTTCTTCATAATTAAATTCATTGAGCCTACAATGTCTGATCAGTGTGTTCAGCCTCTACACACATTCATCAATGGTTTCACCAACTTTCTGGCATTCTTGGTTGAAGATTTATCATTCATAATCAACATTTGGCATTGGATTAAACTTCTTTAATTTGATGATGTGCGACATTTTCATCAGTTTGCCCCATTTTCTTTATGACTTCTTTCACACCATCACCAGCAAGATTTTTTAAATACTTAGGATCTTTTTGGTATCAGTCTCTTCAAGTGCATTGATGAAATCATCAAATGTCTCTCCCCAAGCAGTTCTTCTATCACCAATATTTTGCTTTTTGGTGGGATCGAATGGTAGTGGTGGCTTCAGGAAAGTGGCAGAGTTGTAACCATTACTGGGAGGTTGATAGTGAGGTTGGAGCTGTCTCTGGCTCCCTCGACAGTCGTAAATTGGTTCATGTGAGCTATCTTTAAGCCCTGCGATGTGTTGACCTGTGGATCATACACAATGACATTTGAAATGACAGCTTTGGTCTTTGGCTCCATTGGCAAAGAAGCCTTTCAGTATTCCAAAGTTAATTGCGACTGTTCTGATAGTATCTCACTGCTATATTCCTCTTCCAACCACCTTCACAGCCCTTCAATCAGCTTGACAGGACCCACCAGCATTGAAGCACAACCCCTGTGCTTCACCTGGGTTGCCGCACCTTGCGCTGAGGTCATGCCAGCTAACTTTACTCCTGTTCTGGTGAGTAAATGACTGTTTTATTCTTTGATGTCTCTTTGCGTGAACTTTGTCTTCACCACTTTCAAATCTTCACCACTTTCAAACTGTAATGTTATCTTGCTTAGTTTTATATGTCTTTATTCATCTGCGTGTATCTGTTAACTCAACATTCTAAACCAGCCTTTAATGCATTCCTCTCTTAACACTTAAATCACAGTTCTACGGAGTCTTCAGGAGCCAAAAGGGTTTTTATAATTTCTAGCTTGCAAGACACTACACCCTGTTGTCTGAAAAGATGATAGTGAATGATGTAATAGAATGTGGGTGTGCAGTGTGGATTGGAAATTAGGAGATAGGATCGCTGGGGGAGAGAATAGAGCCCTGACAGGACCTACCTACTGCTGCTTCTTTAACCTAAGGGTCTTACATGAATTAAGGAACTTGCCTCCTACCTAACTGGTTGCAGACTTGTATGTGAGAACTACTCTCATAAACTACAGCACACACCCTAACTTACCACCAAGGATGTGGAATAGCACCAGTTAAAAATATTTTGTAATACTGCCCCAGGTATCTGACCTGCTGGCAAAGTGACTGGCCATTAATATTGACTACCTAGCAAAGTCACCCAGAGATGGTAGGCCCTCCACCTTCTCAAGTAATACAGGGAAATGTGTTGACTCTGCAAACATGCACAGCTTCATAACTGAATAGGCAGATGTTATCGAGCAGAAAAAAATAATTTTAACAAGGAATAGGTTTGAAAGCCGACATTAATGTAAAAAAGGCAATACTTTCTCCTCCTCGCGAATCTTTTCATCAGGGCGAGAAGAGGTTGAGCCTGGCTCTCGTCCATAGAGACTCCTGCACGGACCTGCCAAAGGGTGGGGAACGCAACGATAATTCCTCCTTTCTTCCCGTGTGGAAATCTATTGTGATTCACGTGAATATAGCATGCAATCATCACAAACAGCTGCAACCGCCAGCCTTCGTCTTATATTTCTTATTGGTGCTGTTTATCCAGCTGAGGGTTGGTTAACAGGTAATTAAAACGTGTACAAGTTAGAAAGGTAGGTGCAGTTTTCAAAATGAAGCAATGCAATATCAAATAAAGATGAATCAACACATGCCCAGACTTTTCTAAGGGGAGTAAGTGAAATCAGGTCACCCTCTTCAGTGTTTACTGTGACACTGGTTAACTGACTCAACAGTTCAAAACAACATCTTGAGTTATGTGGTCTCCAACACGAGGAATCCTATCACAGTCCCATTATGGAAATATCCAGCCATACCTGCAAATTAAATCCAGGTCTGTAAAACAAAAGCAAAAGGCCCATCAAACAAAGTGAAACTCGGGGATCAAATCTGGAAAGTTGGGTCCTTTCTGTTTTTCAGAGCAAGTATCTGCCTCTGATGTAAAATGGTAGTAATATTGAGTAGAACATGTTCGCTGGCTCAATTTTATGTACTATTCCTTTTGTAAGAGTAAAGCTGGTAGAACAGCTTCAACTTGGAAAATCATTTCTTTTTTTGGAGATATTTTGTTTGCGTTTTCACATTTCAAAATGCAAGTTGTACATTAGTGGCGTCTGCTGCTGCATATCTCTTTATATTGTGCATGCATCACTATATATTCTTCTGTAGCATTTACCCCTCTACATCATAAACTAGTGCTTGATTTGTAAAAAAAAAAAAAGTGCCAGGGCCCTTTTGAAAAGGCCACTTCAGCTTGCACCACCCGTTGCTCCTACTAGCGTTGCCAATGACAGTACCATCACAACTAATTCCGACTTTAAATCTGTATTAAAAATGAGTAATACATGCCACCCAAACTATTCTTATAGTTTTGGGCCGCAGGTATTGGTGATTTTAATGTATACTTAATTATTAAACAACTGATGTTGTGCTCCTCATAAAATTATACAAACAGCGCCACCGTGTGGCAGGCTTTTATAAGAGCCGAGATTAACAATAAAGTGCTGGTGCTGAACACCCGAAACCACAGGCTCAAATTGAGTATTCCTTTAAACAGATGGAACATAACCGTAAACAGTCCCAAGCTTGTTTTAGAACCCATGCCACTGGGGTCCAGGAGTTGGTGGGCGCATCTTGACAAGAGGGAACATGTTTGTTCCCATGCCGAACAGGGTGGAGATGATCCCGTCTGCACCACCGCTCCATGGCTCGCAGTGATTCCCACCCTCCACTTCTTTGCGGCCAGGCCCCAGGACGTAGAGGAGGCTAGACACACTCATGGCATCTCTTGTTGCTGGGTTTTCAAAGCTAGTCACTGGCTCCTGCCCCAAGACTAACCAGTGGAGACCTATGGAGCCCTCTGTAATCCTTCAAGTGCTGGGCTCTTTCCTCTGCTTTCACCCAGTGTAGCACCTCTGCCTTCCACCTGTTGTAAAGTTTGCCATCTGGAGACTTCCAGTGCCTGGCAATATCCCTGTGGGCTACGCCAAGTGCCAGATCCAGGAATCTCTTTCCAACTTTTGCATCAGGCTTTTGGTCATAGAGGCCCAGGAAGCAAATCTCTTCAGTTCGGAGACCCTGTCAATCCAGAACACACTCTTGGTCTGTTGCCACAGTCTCCAAAAAGTGCAATAACCACCTGCAACTCCAAACCTTGTGCCTGAAATCTGTGTTGAGGTGGGAGCATTGAGGACAGCTCCTACCGCACACATTATACATTACATTTACTCGGAGAGGCTTAAGGTAAGTGGTGTGGAGACAATTGAACTGCGTGTATTTAAAGCACGTGTTTCACAAAACCCTCTTGGTGTGTTCCAAGGTGCGCTCCTCTTCTTTACCTATGAATGATCATCCCTCAACACTTTCCCAGGTGAAACAATACTTGTCCCTTCTGCCTGATGACCTGAATATCAGGAATTTTTACTGGGTCCCAAAAACCAACGTCAAAAATTCTTCTTGTATGGAATAGGCAACGAGCTATGGAAGATTTCTCATCAGGAAGCTGCAGAGAGATTTTGTGAGATCAACAGCGTTAATATGGAAAAGGCTTTGGCTGTGGTGGATAACGGTATGACTACTTTAGTCTCCAGCTGCTGTGATACGTCAGGTTTTCAAATTGCTCTTGAATGGGAGCTACTTGATGCTGAATGATCAAGGTTGCTGTAGAATTGAACCGGGCATCGCTTATTTGGTGATGGTTTTTTCCTTAGTCACTAATTGTACTCAAGTACTGTTTCAACCTGTCTTCACAATGAGGGAGGCAACGCTGTGGCCTTCGCTAAATGTTTTCAATATATGCTTTGATTCAGTTAACAATCTGAAAGCCAAGCTTTTTCAATAGAATATGGCCTTAACTTCTACCAGAGAGACGTTTGATCGTAAGGTTGCAATGTCCTCGTCTGAGACACAAACACTACTCCACACAAACTTCCTGCTGCATTTTGGGGAGCTAGGCCATCATATCTTTAACATTTCTGATACTAGAGGAATAGTGCATTTTCTTAAATGTGTCACCTCTGGACTAGTTAGCACCTTTCAGACAATTTTCTGAGTTATTACATCATTCATACACTCCGTGCTGGGAAGATTTTTGGATGGCTTCCGCTTGTCCAGCTACTTTTGGCGGGAAGTAGTGCTTTTTGTTCTTCAGGCCTGTTTGGCTAAACTGCATGCAACCTGTATTCTAATGCCTGCTTTGCGGTCACAAATGCATATTAGACCTATGCCTAGGATCACAACTGGTTGCACCATTGAACATTGATGTACTACTAGACCCGTTGATTGCCCATGGGTATTATTGTCCCCAGCATCTTCCTCTGCTGATGGATGCATTCCTTGAGCCAACCTGGGGTGCTTTTGCTCCCGGTGACTTGGACAATGGCTGCACGATACGCATGCAGGATGCAGTCTCTGTGGGAATTGGATAAAATCATCTTTGCTCTATCAATCTGCCTCTAGATGCATCTCTGAGATCATCATCTGCGGTTATGGACAACAGCAATGTTATGTCTGCCACCCAGAAAACATGAAATAATTGCCATTTACCATGTGGGATAAATTCTGCTTGTTTTATAAATTAAATTCGACCAAAACATTTTTTATTTCTTTTCTTTTCTAGGCACTATGGCTTTTGGAGTGCTTAGTATTTCAAACCGTATAATGAATTTAAGGCCTTTTGGAATATTTTATTGGGGAAGCTTGCTTTTAGACTATGTTATGAGTTGTTCTGACCTTTTTATCCCATTTTATACTGGCTTTCTAGATAGCTTTTATATATCGACCCTTAGGCTGAGGAGAGGGTGTTATTTTCCCAAGTTAGGCCCATGTAGCAAGGCAGCTTATTCCTTACATTGTACTAGAAAATAAAGTTTCAGCTGTAATTTTTTGCACACATTTGCATGCACGACAATGTTGGATTAGTTTCTCTGAAGCTACTTTGTTTATACATCCAGCATCGCAGTACACTGTCAGGATGCCCTAAACGCACTGGGTACAAAGGTCGTCCTATCTTCACCCACAGGGCGACAGCAGTATCCACATATCCATAAAATCACTAATCTAGCGCGCACATCGCAAAGGATGCTTTTTATTAGAAATAATAGGCATCCCGATAGATTGATATAGAAGGCACTTTTGCTGACACAGAAGGCCCTGTCTGCTGAGAAGTCACCACAGACCGGTCTGAGATTCCGTGAGGGCTGTCCAACTCGAGACCAAGACGGGGTCCCGCACTCTTTCCCATCAGGTAATGGGGTTGTATCATCCCTAGGGAGGGATTCTCGGCTCTACAACTACACACACTCTAGGTACACTTAGAGCAGAGCTCACATCGCAGGAGTACGTTGGAGTACATTTTACATATATGCCCGAATATATCCATTGCTCCAGCACCATGGTAGAAATGTATCAAATGTTTACTCTTTTAGTGATTGTAATCTCCTTTATGTGCTTCTGTCTCCTAATCTTTACAGCACACGTATTTTTACTAAGCCTGGGCTTAGTTCGCGTAGCCGCACTCCACGGAGCTACGCGAAATTGCACTTGCACTCGGCGAACTATGCGTAGCTCCGCGAGCATGCGTAGTAGCATGCTCGACCCATTCGCGAGCCGTTTTTCGTCTTCGGGAGCGCGGTGCGCGTGTTCGGCGCGCTGCCTGCATGCTCGGGATGAGTAGCGCGCGAAGTTACCCATGAGGGTTGTCCCGCCTGTAGGAAGGTGGATATCTGACTATGGTTGCCCCCAACTTTTTGCCTAGTGTTTTAGCTGGTTTATGACTTAGTTGGCCTGGGATCCTGCTAATCAGGGCCCAGGCTGATTGCTCTCTCTTTAAAATGGACTCCATGTACCCTAGGTACATACCAATGCACTTTAGGTGCATTACCAATAACTTTTACGCACCCATTGTAAACCCATGGGCGCCCGCGTGTAACTTCACACATTGCACACACTACCCGTGGACCTCCTGGTCACTAACTGAAGTTAGCTCCTTGTAGGCCCAGCGATTCTAGAGGCCCTAGGCCTTTTCCTTTTCACACTCGTGGTTCTTATACCACTATTTTAGTATATGGTTTGAGCGGCCACCAGTGCAACTTTTGTATATTGTGATACTTTCTTGTTTGACGATTTGTGCTCCTGTGCTCATAAAGAGTCTAGGGGTTACTTTGAGTAATAAATACATATATATTTTCAATATATATCTGTGTGGTGTCCTTTCATTTGTATAAAGGGGGGTTACATGTGGTAAAACAGCTTGCTTAACATGCCAAAACGAGTTTAGCCTAAAGACTGCTTAGCCTACGCTACCTCTAGGGCAGCTGGTCCAAAGGTTGACTTACAACCACACCATAAGGGTTGCTTGGCATGGTACAAGGTGGTCACTTTTAACTAAGTGAACATCATATACCAGGCCAACTTCTCACACCGCCCGCTCGCGTCCCCTTATATCCGGTTCCGGGTCACTACTAACGTGTTCGCGAGTTATTCTGTGCCAGATTGCAGTTTCTGCATGTTCGGCAACTCGATCTTACCGACAAGCATCCTCGCGCGTCCTAATGATGTTATCGCGCATCCAAATGACGTTATCGCGCACGCGAACATGTTATTGAGCGCGCGAGAACTACGCTACGCAGCAGATTGCGGAGTATTCGACAACTACGCGTTCTCCGCGGAGCGCGGAGTTGCCGAAACTCCGTAAACTCCGCGAACGGAGCGTAGTTCTTCGCCCAGGGTTAATTTTTACTGCAAAATAACGTTGGTTCATTAAATATTATTGAAAATTTCTTACTGTGTATTCTCTGTATATTTCTCTGATAACAAGTGAGCACGAGTGACTGAGCAAAAGGTTCTGTACTGTTTCCACGATTACTGAGGAATCAGGGTTGTCATGTTTAGTGGTTGCGAGAAACTGGTTGCTCCTTGGAATAATAGGGGGGCTTGCAGTGGCACTGTGAGCTAGCTACTCTACAGGCCAACATATCCTGCGGGGGTGTCCAGAATCAGTCTAGGCACCAAGCCCTTAGTTTATAATGCATAGATCCTACGGATTAGTAGGAACTACACAACACTTCATGGTCTTGAGTGTGTCATCTGGGGTGAGCAGAGTCCAGTCGAGCAGGATCTGTTGAGGTGTGGGGTGGGCTGTGTGCAGTAGTGTCGGTGAGGTGGCAGGGTCTTGGGTGTCGAAGCTGTCGTAGATCTGCCTGATCTTGTGGTGGAAGAAGGTGCCAAGTTTGTTGCAGAGGTCTTGAGATGGTGGAACGTCTGTGGTCTTGCTGTTGGGCCTGGTGAGCTTCTTGACAATGGCAAAGAGTTCTTTGCTGTTGTGTGCTTTGGTATTGATTCTGTCTTAGAGGTCCATTTTCTTTGTGGTTTTGAGAAAGAGACAGTGTGTATTGACGGCGGTTTTGAAGGTTGCGTGGGTTTCCGGGATTATTGTTCCTACATCTCTTCTCGAGTTTTTTACAGGTGCGTTTGACTCATGGAGGGCGGGAGTGAACCAGCTGTATTTTTTTGGAGTGTTGTTTGCCGAGGGCCTTCTTGAGGGGTGCCACAGTGTCAAGTGACCATGTTCCAACTACGATGGGGTGATGGTGAGGGCGGTGGTGTACGATGGGTGTGGTGAAGGCAAAGTGCACACAGTGGTGGTCAGCCCAGAGGAGTTCAGTGGTGTGGCTGTATGTGATGTTTCTGCTGGAGGAGAAGACGAGGTTGAGAGGGTGTCCCGCTGTGTGGGTTGGAGCAGTGACTTGCTGCTTGAGTCTGGTGTTGGCAAGGTTCTCCAAAAGAGATGCAGTGTTCTGGTCACTGGGTCATCCAGGTGAAAGTTGAGGTCACAGAGTAGGATGTAATCTGCGGATGTGAAAGCCTGGGGTGTGATGAGGTCAACATGGTGTTGGTAAAGGTTGGGCGGGGTGGGGGCCTCTAGACAAGGGAGCCGTGAAGCATAGTGTTGAGGTTGGCCTGGATCTTGAAATTGAAGAGTTCCATGGTTGCTGTTGGGTCGTCTGAGAGAGTGATCAGGCGGAGGGTGTTCCTGTGGATGATGGCAATGCCTCCTCCTGGTTGGTCAACGCGGTCCTTGCGGGTTGATTTTGTAGCCACCAGGGATGGTGGTGGCGATGGTTAGTAAAGGTTTCTGTGATGAAGGCGATGCCAGGGGAGGTGATGTCGAGTTGATCCCAGAGTTCTGTGGTGTTTTTGTGGAGGGAGCGTGTGTTGAGGATGATCCATTTGAGCAGATTGGGTGCACTGACGGTCGGCTGGGTGGTGAAAGGAGCTGACTTGTGGAGGCGGGTGAGGGTGTAGAGCAGTTGTGGCACAAGAAGGGTCCTTGGGTGTCCTTCGATGATGCGAGATGGCGGTGACATGGCATCCTGTGTTGATGGTAAGCTGACTTCAGTGGCAGATCGATTCAGAAAAGGGGGGTGGTGATGAACAGAGTGTCTGAATTGAGCAGACCACTCTTACCCAGTCCAAAGATCAGGGCTTGATCCATCACCGTTATTTATCTCACTGCCCCATCCCAGCTCAGAACCTGGCTATATGCAAATCAGTCTGTCCCTGGCCCAGTGCATCATGGGAACAGGGCAGACTAAACTACCAAGCCAATTCTTCACCAGAAAGGAAACAAGCTACCGGGGACCGGTTTCTGGCATTTCAGCCGTCTTCGGTGGCAGGTCCGAGAACCAGGGTCCGTGGCACTGGGCAGGGTATAGATGCGGACAGACACAGAAGGGCTTGCCTTCGGTGCGGCGTGGCCGCCATTAAGTAGTGTGCATGGTCTGGACAGCTGGGATGCGGGAAGCACGAGGATCAGGAAAGAGCCCCTAGAGGGGAGCGGGAAAGGGGGATCACAGCAGCAAGGACCACACAGCAATCAAAAAAGGGGAAAAAGGCAAAAAGCAGAAAAAAGGCAAAAAAAGAGAAAAGGCAAAAAGAGGCAGAAAAAGAGAGCGACAGAAAGGCAGTCAAGCAGCAGGCCTGTGACACTCTACCACCAGGCCATCAAGGATGAGACGCAGGAGGGAGCTTGCAGGTTGCAGGTGGAAGAGGGCATGAACACCTGAACAGAGGGTCAGCAGCAGGAACGGGGGCAGCAGCTACCAGGCTGAGCTGTGCAGTGAAGGGAGCAGCCCACTAATAAGGTCAGTTCACTCTGACAAGAATTGTGGTTGTAGGTTGAGTAGAGTCTCCACCCCCCCCCCAATCAATAAACCAATTTCTTACAATCAGCTTATGAATTTTAAAAATAACTACTTTTTTGTCTCCAATGCACATGTTCCAATTTTGTTCTTCATATATTATTTTGACCAAGCAAAAGCTCCAAATTTAATAGACTGGGCTGCATATAGAAGAGATACTTACTGGGAGCTTGAGAGCTACCAGTAGCTCATGAGGTATTCATTGGAAGGAAACCTGATTTTGGTGGTGTCAGGGTCCGGGGAGTCTTTGAAAATGTTTTGCTAGATAACCCTTGGCTGATCCAGCAACTGGCTACAGATTCAGGTTGATATCTGCACTGCATCTAGCAAGCAGTCACATAAAGCGGCTCATATATAGTCAGTAAGCACAACCTGAGATTAAAATGTTTCAGTTCTTTTCTCATAGTGCCGCCTTTGAATTCTCCAGCGTTAGAGGTGCAGAGTTAGTGCCAGGACTTGCAGATGGTGTATTTTCTAGGTGCTTTTCCGCATACTCCGTGTCCTCCAGACTTCAGCAGCCGTCATGGTATGCTGACAGACACTGCACACCATTGCTGAAGTGGCTATGTCTTGTGCACTTAACCATGGTTACAGAAGAGCACTGGAGCTTGTAGGCTGCCAAGCGTTGAGCAGTGCATTTTTACAGGAGGGTATAGAACCCAAACATTAACCTCACTCCAGCTACCTTCCCTAAAACAACATGTCCGAGGAGTTCTATTTAGGTAAAGGCAGCCATTAACAAAGAAGCTATATGGTGGAGAACAGAGGCCGGCTCAATACTAAAAGAGAGAGTGAGCAAATAATTACTCCAGCCTAGCACAACCAGTCACAGTGCTTCTTACCAGGACAAGGACTTCTTCATGCATAAATGGCCCAATCAGAAAAGGAAAGGAGGGAGTATTGTCATCCATATTTAAGTCAGGGAAGAGATAACGTCATGAAGAAAGATTTGGGTTGCAAAAGGGGAAGGTGAGGGATGGCTTTTCTCTTTTCCCAATGACTGACAAGTTTACAAACAGATAGGTTACTCAATCCCATGGAGCCTTGAAACTGCTCTAACTAAAAGGCACACTCACACCTTGTAAAGTGTCAGTAAAGGATTATACCAAGAAGTTGGTGGAGAAAAGGGACATGAACACATATTTCTGTACATTACTTTGTATATGTAGTGTAAAATCAAGAAATACAAACTTTCTCTGATGCCTCATAATACATCACCTTAGAACAAATGTTACAGAATGCCTTAACCCAACATTTTAGGCACCCTCTCCTACTGGGTCATCAATATCGCTGTTGCCTTTGGTGCCAAGATCAACTTCTCTTATGCAATCTAGGTCTTCAGCTGTTAAAACTGAGCAAATGTCTCTGAAACATGGCTGTCTATTTTACATAGATTTTAAAATCCTATCTTTCTCCTAACATAGAGAATGCTCCCAGCCTCATACTGCAGTCTCGGAAAAAGGATACCATTCCACTAGTTTCTCACATTAAAAGTCACAATATTACTGTTGGACCTGGTGCCATTGATGGGAGTCTCCCTTCCATTTTTTGCTATTGTCTCCACTGTTTCGATATGTTTTTGCTGGTGAGATGCTTTGGGCACTGTGCCACTGCTATTCAGTGCCACAGTGCAAGTACTCCCTATTGTAAATTGATGTAATTGGTTAGTGACTCCATAAGTGGCTTATTTGATTTACTTATCAGACCCTAGTACAGTGCACCATGTGTGCCCAGGGCCTGTAGTTCAAATGTTGCTAGTGGGCTTGCAGCACTGATTGTGCCACCCACAGAAGCAGCTTGTAAAGTGTGTCTCAGGCCTGCCATTGCAGAGCCTGTGTGCAGTCTAGTGCTGCCATGTCGAATTGGTAAGTGCACCCATTTACCAGTCCCTAAACCTTCCCTTCTCTACATGTTAGCCACCCCTAAGGTAGACCCAATGGCAGGCTGCATTGTAAGTAAAAGGTAGAATATGCTCCGGCGTGTGTGGCATGTCCTTATAGTGAATTATAGCCAATTTTGTTTTTCACTATTGCATGGCTACCTGTCCCCATAGGCCAGAATAGGCAGTTTGGTTATAACACCTTATAATCCTACCTATCCTAGGGAACATGGTAGAACAACGAATGTAGTATGCCGGAACTCAGAATGATAAAATACATCTTTTCGTGAAGTTGGTTTTAACATTCTGTGTTTGAAAATACCACTTTTAGAAAGTAGGTATTTTTTTGCCTGACCATCCAGCCTGCCTCTGCTAGGTCGTGTATTGCATGTCTGGTTTGTGAGTGACAGGGGCTGAGGTGGCTCCAGGAGGCAGGGTGTGTCAGCACTAGGCTGAATAGACCTATCTGCATTGGGAGTGGTGGGCGGAGTAGCACCTGTGCCTGAATAGGGCTGTGCCAGCCTTCCACAATGCTGGCTCCACCTCCTGTGGTGCGTCTGATGACTGTGGTCCACACTGACAAAGGAAGAAGTTGTGCACTGGCAGAATGCACCCAGAACTGGTTTGGACTAGGTACAGACCCTCTCTGCCTTCGGAGACAAAGGATCTGTGTGTATAAAAAGGGGGACCCAGACCCCAGAACTTTAGATCACTCTGGACATCAAGACAGACCTTTTGTCAAGGAGAAGAACCAGAGAATCTGCTGGAGTTTTTGACTGCCGCTGTGCCAGTGTGTAATTGCTGGGGTTGGCTTGCAGTGGTTTCTTGCCAAGGAAAGGAGAACGACTTTTATTTGCAACTTTCATCATCTTGAAGAAGAATCTCCAAGGGCTTGATCTATGCTTGCCTCCTGCTGAAGCAAAACCAAAGGGGATGATGGACGGAGTGTTGAACATTGCAAGCACTCACCTCCTGCTGAAGTCTCAGGGATACACTACTTCACCACCAGCTCCCCCCTGAATTTCCTTGCTGGGAATTCTGTCTGTAGAAGCATACGTGTTGTTGGGTGCTGGAAGCGCGACTCAGCGAGAAGAAGTGTGTCGCATCCGCAGCTGTTGCCGTTGCATCATCAGTGAAGCGTGTCGCCATTGCAAGGGTCGCCGTTGCATCTCCCGAAAAGCGTGTCTCCGTCGCAGCTGTTGGTCATCACATCCCCGGAGAAGCGTGTCACCACCACAAAGTTCGCCGTGACATCACCGGAGAAGCGTGTCGCAGGACCTGTTGTGGCTCCAAAGTTACAGAGTCGCTGCATATCCGCCGGGTGTGCACGCATCGTCTTCACGTTGTCGCATCCTATCAAGGGCTCCATCTTCTCGCATCGCACCGGATCATCGCATCGCATCCAGGTGCCATCTTGCTGCATCGTAACCGGGACACCCTTGAGATCATCACATCACCTCCTCTCCAGTAAGGAACAGACGCATCGCCTACTTTGCGCAAGCACTGAGGAAAAGACGTATTGCTTCCCAAAAGCAAGGGACCGACGCATCATTGTCACTGCGAACCTTTTGTTCATCTTGCGTGACTCATCCAAAGGTACTTTGTGAGAAACGTGTCGCATTTACCATCTAAAGTGAACTGAGTTATTTCTACCATCTTAAAGTCATTTTCTTAATACTGTATTTTGAATTTTTGTTGTTTGGGTCTTTTGTTAAGTCTATATAAAGAATACTTATTTTAATAAAACCTGTGCTGCGTCCATTGCAGTGTTTTCACAATATTTCTATATGTGTTCACAAATGCTTTACACACTGCCTCTGAGGTAAGTCTTCCTGCTCATGCCAAGCTACCACAGTGTTGAGCAGCGGTTATTTTAGAAGTGTAGACCCCTTACTCTGACTAGAAGCAAGGGTCCCTATTTGGACAAAGGTGCAAGCCATTGCCAACTAGAGACCCCAGTTCTAACAATTACCCATCCCTTACAAATGTCTCTTTGGCTTAAGAAGACAAGCTTACACTCGGTGTCAAAAAGGTCATCAATGAAGCTCTGTTTACTAATCGGACTCCATGTCATTCAGCAAGCTTTGAAGCTAGAGGAATAATGTAGGTTCTCTCAAACTCTCAGACCTGGTGCCTCAGACATTGGATTTTCTCCATAATGATGGTATGCTAACAAGCCATCGAAACCCTACTCTTTATCCAATTGTTTCTTGCTCTGTCCACTCAGTATTTGCTCTGCATGTGTCTGTAGTCAATTTAATTTCGAGCGTGGATGGTATAAAACGTCAATATTAGTGCTTAATACAAAGGTTGGCATAAACCAGATAATAATGTTTGTTTTTAAAATTTTTAATATAGAAACAAAGTGGCATCTGCGGACCATGGATTCCTGATGATGGGAAAATTGTAACTCATACTGTATCCCAAGCTGGAAAAATGTCCCAGTACAACTGGACGAGCAAGGTATTTATTTGGTAATTTGTAATAAGTACACAATTGGCAAACTTGTATCTTACCGTGGTGTACTCTTTTAAACCTGTCTTTAAAACCCTGATAACAGTGTGGGTGAGTGTAAAGATTAAGAACAATGTAATCTGATGTGTTTCTTTACCTATATTAAGCATATATAAACTATTTGCATGTGTGAATTAGCAGCTTTACAGAATTTTCAATAATATGCAGTAAGTATGCATGAACGCTATGGTGGTTCCATTATTAAAGAAGGCCAATGCGGACCCCAACAATCCTTCCAACTTTCGCCCTATTTCACTGCTTTCTTGCTTCTCCAAGATTTTGGAGAAACATGTGAATTCTTTACTTAGTTCTTTTGTTGAATCCACCAATTTTCTCCACTGCTCTCAATCCGGGTTCAGGGCTGGTTTCTCCACGGAAACTACCCTCCTTGGGGTGTCAGAAACCATCAGACGCCAAGTGGATAATGGCGAGACGGTGGCACTCATCTTGCTTGACTTGAGTGCCGCTTTTGACACCGTCTCCCATTCCATCTTACTATCCACCCTGGAGGCAGTAGGTGTCGGTGGTACCGCCCTGGCCTGGATTGCGAACTTTTTGTCTGATCGCACGTTTCAGGTTTTTTCCTCTTCTTCTGCTTCATCCATCCTCCCTTCCTCTCACGGTGTTCCCCAGGGTTCCATCCTTAGTCCCCTTTTTTTCAACCTATACGTAAGGCCTCTTGCGTTCCTGGCTGAACAGGCTGGCCTCACAATTTATTCCTACGCCGATGACACCCAAGTCATCTATTCCCTATCTACTAATAAAAACCTCCCTTCCTCCTCTCTCCAAATTGGACTGAAGCATATATCGGACTGGATGCTAAAGCACAAACTGAAGCTTAACGGGGATAAAACAGAGCTGCTCCTGTTTGGCCCCGACACCTCTCTCTGGGGCCCACACCATTGGCCTCCGGAGATGGGTCCTCTACCCACTCCATCAGTGTCTGCTCGCAATCTCGGTGTGATCTTCGACAACCAACTCACCTTCAAACATCATGTTGTGAAAGTTGCAGCCACCTGTACGACCATCATCAGGTGGCTGAGAAAGATCACTTGGATGCTGCCTACAGACACCTTGAGGACCGTCGTCCAGGCCCTTGTCATCTCACGCCTGGACTATGGGAACATCCTGCTCTTAGGTGCTGCCAAAGAGGTAACCAGAAAATACCAGGTGGTTCAGAATATGGCAGTCCGCCTGATTTGTCAACTTCCTGCCAGATCCTCGGTCACCCACCACAGGCGGAACCTGCACTGGTTGCGCATTGAAAGCAGAGTGCACTTTAAAGCACTCTGCTACATGCATAAAATCATGACTGATAGAGCCCCGCGCTATCTTGCTGCTCTAGTTCAGCAATATGTTCCCCCCCGCACACTTAGGTCCTCATCGCATAACAAATTTCAAATTCCGCGCATCAACAGAGCTAAAATGGGTGGCCGCTCGTTTGCTCTGTTGGCCCCATCCTTATGGAATTCTCTTCCTCAGTCCTTGCGCACGGAATCGTGCTTTCTGAAATTCCGTAAAGGAATAAAGACCTGGCTTTTCAACAACTAATGTCCCTCCCTCCTATCACTGATCAGTTTGCTCTAGCGCCGGGAAACCTCCGGGTAGCTGTGCGCTTAATTAAGTGTAATAATAAATAAATAAATAAATGAAACCGTATGCCTCAGAAATATTCCAAACTCTTCCCTCCCATATTCAAATATTTGTCCCACTTTTAATTTGACCTTCACCAAAAATCAGGACAACGTTAAAGTCCCTGGATATGAGGTACTGCGACAAAACTAAGCATCTGCTATTACTGTGATATAAGAATGCAGGAATCTGGGTGGGGTGTGCTTCAGTTGCTTCACTGTTCACTTCATAAAACACTGTGGCACAATTCACAAAAGTAATCTGAGACAAAATCCTAACTTTATGACTTTCGGTATTCACAAAGCACATTTAGGAGTAGTAAAGTTAGGATTTTTTCTCAGTTAAACGTACGACCAAAACGTAAGTTTAACTGAGACAAAGTTTTGGTCTTAAGTTTAGGTTTTGGTCCACCTGGGCAGGCCTAGGGGGTCAAGGGCTTTCTACACTGCCCCCTTTTTGTGTTCTACACATTTGTTTTTCTGCTTTCTTATGACTCGGTCTACCGAGCACAAGATGGCTGCCAGCACTTCCTGGTTTGGAGTGTTGACAGACAGTGGGAGCCAATCAGCATGCAGGTCAGGCACAGGAAAGTGATTGCACGGTGCGCGCTTATAGATATATACATTTTTTCAAATTCGATTTTCTCAACAACTACTGGAGGGATTTACACCATTTAAACAAAAGGCCGATCTGCGAATCAGACTCTACGATTTTGCCAAATTTCTTGTAATTCCATTCAGCCGTTCGGGCTGTAGCCGTCTCTAATCGTCCTATGGAAAATAACATGGGGAAAACACGTTTTGGGACCCCCCTTTTTTCTCGGCCCCCGCTATACGAATCTACCCGAGATTTTCCAGGAAGAATCAGAGCGGAACGGGCCACCTTCTTTGAGAAATTCAGCTCGTCATGAGCACACAAGCAGTGTACTGCATGACAAGCTGAGCTCGTCATGAGCATGGAAGGGGATATATATATATATATATATATATATATATATATATATATATATATATATATATATATATATATATATATATATATATATATACTATTATTATAAAGGAAGAACTTTGAGGCTTTGAGGCGGGTAAACTCGGGAACCACAGCGCCAATCCACACACCCGATACATCGTTGGAATCCTCAGGGTGTGCAGATGGACATAGGCTATATAAAGTTAAAAAATACGTAATATTTCAAAAATTTACATTATACAAAAAGTAGTCCCCTCGAAGCAGAGCCGGCCGCGAACTGCGTGCTGACATCAGGAGCACGGGGAGGAGCGGCGTCCAGGAGCGGCGGACATGGCACAGGTAGGAGCGGTGACGAGCGGCGAGGAGCAGTGGACTGAGGAGCTGAGGTAAGGCAGCGAGGGTCGGGGCAGGCGGCTTACGGGGTGATGTAAGGCTCCAAACTACCATGATCACGCTCATTAGTTTTACCTCAAACACAGCTCAGGAACTTGAACTGCAGAGCGCCAGCGTTTCAGCGTTTCAGCTTTAAGGGTCATTAGGTTGACACGCGGGCATTATGTTACCATGCTGTAATCTCGGCACGCCGAGCTCCGTCAAGGGTAAACCCCGCTCAAAGAGGCCCCACAGGCGAAAGTGATCCGTCAACCTCGGAGCCGTGTTTAAATGTGCCCTCTTTTCGTGGTACTTTTCATGTGGACGGGGAAAGCAAACAGCCCGAAGCGCACTGCTGTGACTATCATATGTCGCCTTTTTAAGGCTCGGGGGGACAATGTTGGTGCAGGCGGGGGTTGGGGCTGGCGGGGGACAGGGTGGGCGGGACGGGGAAAGCAAGCAGCCCGAAAGAAAGCCAGGAAATCTGGTTCGGTTTATCCCCACTGTAAACACATGGAAATGGTAATTTCCAGGCGAAGGCTGGAGTAATAGCTACAATACAGTGAGACAGTTTTACATTATAGTGCACTGCTGTGACTATCATATGTCGCCTTTTTAAGGCTCCGGGGGACCATGTCAGGGCAGGCGGGGATCGGGGCAGGCGGGGGAAGGGGTGGGCGGGGGCCCGAAATGCTGGACAATGTCAGGGCAGCCGGGGGTCGGGGAAGCCTGATTGCTCCCGGACAAGGTCGGGACGGGCTGATAGTATATATATATATATATATATATATATATTCTCTTTCACCACACGCTAACCAACGTGTAAATGCACTCGACCTCCAGACAATATTCACCAATGAATTAAGCCATCCAGCAAATTCGTAAGTGTATTCTTTATTCCAGCATGGAACACAGTTCATGGAAATAAACCCCCAACGCGTTTCAGCGACAACTCGCCTTGGTCACGGGTGAATAGTAAACACAAAGGTGAACATTAAATAAAGTTTTTCAAAACTTCAAGTGTAAACATAAACAACAGACATGGTGCTCAAAGTAAAAACACAGCGGCCATCTTGGCATGGTCATTTGTTACATGATGATGTGCCCAATTAACACAAAAACCATAAATAAACGCCTGATTTGTACATGCAATCATGCGTAAATTGAAATTTGAAATATGAACAGCGTCCCAAGTGGGTGAGCTAAATAGAAACCTCCATGTTGTCATAGATAGACATATCATGACAACAAACATGACTAAGGAAAGCGTATGATGTTCAAGTGCTAATAAGGTTAGTAGGTGACACATTAAACCGGCTAACAAATTCCCAAGTGGGAAATCAACTTATATACAAATTCCCAAGTGGGAAATCAACTTATATACAAGGCCCATGGGGAACCAGAATGCGAATTGATATCTACACGGCAGTCATGTGCATAATCAATACTCGAATATCAGATAGATACTATCACCATCTAATCAATCTTCAAATCCCAAGTGGGAAAATTCTAAACATGACCCATGGGGTAATCAGTGATTCTGCGCAATCTTATACACATTAAATATTCGCATTACAAATAAACTTATATCACCATATATGAAATATACAGTCTTTAACTTCCAAGTGGGGAATTCTAAGCATGACCCATCGGATAATCAGTTCTTCTGGCTGGTCTACTCTCCACAGCTATGTGTCACCTAAAAAACAACAAAGACGGCACATCAGAGCTTATAATGCCATTGACGAGCGGCCATACACGGATAGGTTACGCCAGTTGGAGAGTAAGTATATTCTTGACCTCGACACACGTATCCCAGGAGGCTTGAATTCTGAAGAAGAATTAAAATGGTACTTAGGAGAGTAAAAGGTAAAAATGTAAAGTATGCTGCCTGCATTTTAGTTCAGCTATAGAATGTATTGTATTATATATTGATCTCCTAGCAATGATTCTAATATTTTTAATCACTTCACAGTATATTTGTTTCTTAATTGACACTAGCAGTGTATGGCCGCTCGTCAATGGCATTATAAGCTCTGATGTGCCGTCTTTGTTGTTTTTTAGGTGACACATAGCTGTGGAGAGTAGACCGGCCAGAAGAACTGATTATCCGATGGGTCATGCTTAGAATTCCCCACTTGGAAGTTAAAGACTGTATATTTCATATATGGTGATATAAGTTTATTTGTAATGCGAATATTTAATGTGTATAAGATTGCGCAGAATCACTGATTACCCCATGGGTCATGTTTAGAATTTTCCCACTTGGGATTTGAAGATTGATTAGATGGTGATAGTATCTATCTGATATTCGAGTATTGATTATGCACATGACTGCCGTGTAGATATCAATTTGCATTCTGGTTCCCCATGGGCCTTGTATATAAGTTGATTTCCCACTTGGGAATTTGTATATAAGTTGATTTCCCACTTGGGAATTTGTTAGCCGGTTTAATGTGTCACCTACTAACCTTATTAGCACTTGAACATCATACGCTTTCCTTAGTCATGTTTGTTGTCATGATATGTCTATCTATGACAACATGGAGGTTTCTATTTAGCTCACCCACTTGGAACGCTGTTCATATTTCAAATTTCAATTTACGCATGATTGCATGTACAAATCAGGCGTTTATTTATGGTTTTTGTGTTAATTGGGCACATCATCATGTAACAAATGACCATGCCAAGATGGCCGCTGTGTTTTTACTTTGAGCACCATGTCTGTTGTTTATGTTTACACTTGAAGTTTTGAAAAACTTTATTTAATGTTCACCTTTGTGTTTACTATTCACCCGTGACCAAGGCGAGTTGTCGCTGAAACGCGTTGGGGGTTTATTTCCATGAACTGTGTTCCATGCTGGAATAAAGAATACACTTACGAACTTTGCTGGATGGCTTAATTCATTGGTGAATATTGTCTGGAGGTTGAGTGCATTTACACGTTGGTTAGCGTGTGGTGAAAGAGAATACGAACAGGGTGCCTTTGACCCTGGTTTGCACCGCAGTCCGAGGGTCCCTGTGTCTCAAAGATTGTGAACTGGCATATATATATATATATATAAATATATATATATGAACATATCCTGCATGGCCGCAGCGTCTTCAATCACGCGGTAGTCAGCAGAACAGGACACGGACCCAATTTCTCGTGCTTAATTATATTTTATTCGCCCAAGTTGTCAGAGACGCGTTTCGCAGCGCGAACGCCGCTTGTTCACTCGACCTATATATATTATATATATATATATTAAAGCTCCGCAGTCAAAAAGACAGAAACAGCACTCGTAGTAGGTAAAACCCGCTAAGGTTTATTGCACAGAAATAAAAAACAGACGCGTTTCAGCACTTGCCTTCGTCATATATATATTCTTCCACAAATTGTCCTGTTACAAGAAGAGCGCTGCTAAGTTGGTGCCGTCACCGGGATCAGGGCAGTATCCCGTTTAATTTTTTCCACAAAGAATTCAATGAAGGCACTCCATTCAGTAGTAGTTTAAAGTTCTTTATTCAAAACTGTGTTCGCCTACGCGTTTCGAGCCAAAGTTCTTGTTCACAGCAGTTTCTTGCCGTGAACAAGAACTTTGATTCGAAACTACTACCGAATGGAGTGCCTTCATTGAATTTTTGGTGAAAGAAAAAATATGTATATATATATATATATACATATATATATATATATATATATATATATTTAATTTTTTTTCACGTGCTCGTCTCTACACTCCACAACTTCAGGAAAAAAGACGAAGCAAACCCAAATGTTCCAGTGCTTATTCCGTGTTTATTGTCAGCCCAGCACCGCAGCCATTACGCATTTGGGACCTTGATCACATGACACACTACCAGGTACAATCCACCAATTTAAAGTGACAGTGCATATTTTCTCAATATGGACATGGAAAACAGACTCGGTAAGTATCATTGCAATGTGTTCTCAACTAGTTAAATTCCTAATGTTGAGTAAAGTGCAATTGTTTTAATTTCACTTTGTGCAAAATACATGAAATTAATATAACTCCCGGGCTGGACTCAAATTATTGTCTAAAATCTGAGTCACAACCCACAAATGTCAGATCAATTTTGTACACAATCTTGACTGAGGGATATGATCAAAACAATTGTACATCTTTATAAATAATTAAATAAAGATAAATAATTAAGAACAATTGTTATGATTAAAAACTGCTAATGTACTACAGTTTTGCTAGCTATAAAAGATAAAACCAATAAAAGCTCTTATAATTGGAATCTTCATTTAAAATGGCAGCAGATAATATTCCATAACCAATAGCACTCATTGCATTGCAAGAAAATGAAGCCCAAGTGGGCAATCATAAATATCACAAGGTCCATGATTTGAAGTACATGTATATATCAAAAAGTGTCACTAAAATAAAAAAACAATACCTAAAAAACCCATCCTGTGCAAAATGTCCATTGAATTCATTAATATTTACAGTAGGGGCATATAAATCAACCTACACAATTACAGAAAGATGTTATAAATATTTGTAAATATCTTCGCTGGAATTCAACCCATTAGGAGTTTTAGTATCTATTTCTAAAATGTATTTCGTTTCCAGTTTTCTTAGCATACTTTCACGATCTCCTCCTCTTCTCAATGGGGGAATGGAATCAACTACAAAATACCGCAATTCACCAGATTTCCTTGCAGGTTTTTCATCAAAGTGATGGGCAACGGGATATGTCACATCTCCGTTGTTGATTGCGCGTATGTGCTGGAGTATCCTCTTGAGGGCCTGCAACCGGGTACTACCCACGAATCGCAGGCCACAGGGACACTCCAGCACATACACCGCAAATTCCGTCTTGCAGGTCAATTTTTTAAAAATCTTTATCAGCCTTTTGCTGAATGGTGTACTGAACTCAATCTTATTTACACCATGTTTACATGCCTTGCAGACTGCACATTTGATAAAGCCTTTGCTGGCTTGAATCCATGATGTATTCTGGACTAGCTCAGGGCTGCTGCTAACCAACGTGTTGCTCATAGAGCTAGCTTTCCTAAAGGTGAGATTGGGAGATCTAGTCAATTTCTCACCTAATACCGGACCATTCCTTATTAGGGCCCAATTCCTATTGACTATCTTTCTAATAGTACGGTGTTGGTTACCATATGTTAAGATAAGTCTCATGGGCTGTTCTATCATAGGAATGTTATCCTTCAATGTTCTACCTTTGAGAGCTTGTGCTCTACCTTTCTCGTTGGCCCAAGCCATGGCTTTGTTGACTACACTGGGGGATGTATACCCTATCAATTAATCTGGTATGGCACTCACGCTGTGCTTTCCTGCAGTCATTATCCACACTGCTGATCCTCCTAATGCTCAGCATCTCCCCAAAAGTAATGCTGCAAATTAAATGCGCTGGGTGATGACTGTCCGCATGCAGCAATGAATTGCCGGCTGTACTTTTATGGTGTAGCCTTGTGTGCAGAATGTTATCCTTGGCAAGGATCTCAACATCTAAAAAACAAATGGATTTGTGGCTAATCTGGCTGGTAAACTGCAGATTCAAGTTGTTGACATTGATTTGCTCAATAAAATGGAGAGCCTCCTCCTCTGGCCCCTTCCATATTATGAGCAAATCATCTATGTATCTAAACCAACATATTATTTAGTTGTTCATGATATCCTCGAATGCCGGCGCCAGGACCTGTTCCTCCCACAGCCCCATGTGCAAACATGCGTAACTGGTGGAGAAACAGGCCCCCATCGCCACACCCCGGATCTGTTGGAATGCTTGTTTCTGAAATAGAAAAAAGTTATTTCCCAGACACATAGATATAATGGCCATCAACATTTTGTTCTGTTCAGCAAAGCAAATAGGTCTTTTTCTCAGGAAGTGTTCTACAGCCTTGAGTCCATCTCTGTGATGGATGGAAGTGTAAAGTGATGACACATCCAAGGATATAAGCAAATAATCATGTTGCCAAATCTCTTCCTACAACTTACGTGAAAGATCCCCTGTGTCTAGTATAAATGAAGGTAATGATCTTATGTGTTCCTGCAAGAAGACATCCACGTATTTACTGGTATTTCCATAATGCTGCTACAGGCCGATATAATGGGCCTGCCTGGTGGGTTTGCGGCATCTTTATGGATTTTTGGTATAAAGTATACCACAGGCATCACCGGGTGATCAATTTTCAGGCACCGGAATTCATCCAAAGATAATAGGCCCGTGCTCTTCCATGCTAATAAGCTAGAGTAAAAAGTGTCCCAAGATGATTTGACAACTGCCATATCACTCCGCTTATAGCCATTTTTGTCATTAAGCTGTTGTAGGGCTTCTGCCATATACATATTTCGCAGCCGCAGAACAATGTTCCCGCCTTTGTCCGATTGGCGCACGATCACGTCGTTATCCAGCCGTAGTGTTTTCATGAACTTAAAATAAGCATCATCACGGGCAGTGTAGCATCATTTGATTTGCCATTGTTTTTTATTGAGAATTTTAAGTTCCTGTGTCACTTTTTCATGTTAAACGTCAATATTGTCTCCCAACAAAACTGGACAGAACTTGGATTTTGGTTTAAAAAAGTCAATGGTGCTGTTACTTGGTCCTTGGCAACTTGGCTGTATGACCCCATTGGAATTTCACTTTCTCTCTGCAATTCATGAAGGTCACTCATCAACTCAGCATCATGTACTGTCAAGACTGATGGACTCTTGACTGTTTCATTTAATTTCAAAGGTTTTTTAAATGACAATTTTTAAATGTATTAATTGTTATTTTTTATACTGATTTACTAGATTTTTGCAGGGAGGTGTTCTGAGGGCACGCCCCCTTTTTACAACACTCTGCAGCGAAGCTCCATGGCGCTTACTGAAGATACCTGTTGGAGTAGTTGCCCTGTAGGGGACCTCTGAATTGAAGAAGAATTAATTTCCCAACTTAAAACACGCCACAGGGTAGTGTAATGAAGCCACGCCCTGTTTTACACCTCTCTGCAACGCAGCCCCCGGACGTGTTATCAGAGGGGGAACTAATTCCCCTTGCATACTGGGGGTCCCTGGGGGCCAACTAGCCCACTTGGAACCTGCAGTATGCGCCAGGAGACTGCATTGCAGAGAGGTGTAATGAGGCCACATCCTTTTTTACACCTCTCTGCAGCGCAACCCCTGGCGTGTTTGCAGAGGAGGAACTAATTCTCCATGCATACTGGGGGTCCCTGAGGGCCAACTAGCCCACCAGTAGCCTCCAGTATGCCCCACACTTTTTTTTATCACTATGCCCCCGTGATTTGGTCCCCCCGGGGGGGTAATTTTTAAAAAAACAGACCAGGTTTAAAAAAAAGAAAATTGGGGCCTTTTTTGTCCTTGTGGGACCACCTGGGCAGGCCTAGGGGGTCAGGGTGTGTCTACCCTACCCCCTTTTTGTGTTCTTCATGTTTGTTTTTCTGGTTTCTTGTGCCTCGGTCTATCGAGCACAAGATGGATGCCAACACTTCCTGGTTAGAAGTGTTTTGACAGCCAATGAGCATGCAGCTTTCTCAGGAAGGCATGCTGATTGGCTGCCACTGTCTGTCAACACTAGCACAAGATGGATGCCAACACTTCCTGGTTAGAAGTGTTGACAGCCAATGAGCATGCAGCTTTCTCAGGAAGGCATGCTGATTGACTGTCTGTCAACACTCCAAACCAGGAAGTGTTGGCAGCCACCTTATGCCTCGGTAGAACCAAGGCACAAGAAAGCAGTGAAACAAAGGTGGAAAACACGCAAAGGGAGCAGGGTAGAAGCACCCTGGCCCCCTCGGCCTGCTCAGGGGGGGTCCCACAAGGTCCCCCCCCAAAATCGCGGGGTATGCGTGCCGTACGCATCTGTATGCGGACCCGTGCGCGCACGGTAGGCGTACCCCGCGATTTAAAAAAAATAATAATAATTTATTTGGCCAGGGGGGTCCTTGTGAGACCCCCTGAGCAGGCCTAGAGGGTCAGGGTGCTTCTACCCTGCCCCCTTTTTGAGTTCTACACGTTTGTTTTTCTGCTTTCCTGTGCCTCAGTCTACCGAGGCACAAGATGGATGCCAACAATTTCTGTTTTGGAGTGTTGACAGACATTGGCAGCCAATCAGAATGCAGCTCGCGCACGCAAAGGTCCGCGCACGTACGCGTACCGTGCACGCACAGTAAGTGGACGGTACGCGGACGGTACGCGCCTATAGATATATACATTTTTTCAAATTCAATTGTCTCAACAACTACTGGAGGGATTTACACCATTTAAACAAAAGGGCGTACTGCACACCAGTCCCTACCATTTTGCCAAGTTTGGTTTAATTCCGTGCAGCGGTTCGGGCTGTAGCCGTGTCTAATCGTCCTATGGAAAATAACATGGGGAAAACACATTTTGGGACCCCCCTTTTTTCTCATCCCCCACTCGATAAATCCCCCAAAACTTTCAGGGAAGGAGCGGAGCGTAACGGGCCATCTTCTTTGAGAAATTCACATAGATTCATCAACCGGCGCCAAAGTTATTCCCAATAGAATGTTGAGGATTTCCTATGGAAACTAGGTCCTAACTATATATACCTACTGGCGACCGCCAGTGGGTAATATATATATATATATATATATATATATATATATATATATATATATATATATATATATATATATATATATATATTTCCTCACTTTTGGAGATGACAACGCTCCCACATGGGAACAATATCCTGGCACTGCATATCCCAGAAGGCTTGTGGCAGCCACGCCTACCTGGGCGGGGATATGTGAATATCGAGTGCACAGGTGAAGTGTGCTTGTCATTTCCAACTGGAACTCACGCCGCTGAAGAAGAGATTTATTCTCGAAACGCGTCCGGCGTTTTACTCTAGGTTGTGTTTGCATGAAGAGGGTCTGCGAGCAAGCTGCTGTCTCTGATTAAAGAGCTTCATAATTTCAACCTCCTGTGGTCTCCGTTTAAAGTTGGTTCCTGTTTTGGTGGATTTATAGCGGCTTGCCAAAGTCGTGAACTGAGACCCACTGCTGGAGCGGGTCCGTTTTGACACCACTGGTGTTCGAACTTGGAAGGAGGCGCAAACTCGGCCCTTTACAGGGAGGTGCCTGTCTGCAGCTCGAGACAGCATCTACAAAGCAGAGCAGAGACTTTACTTGACTTCACACCAGCCCACATGGGTCTTAATTTCCTCACTTTTGGAGATGACAACGCGTCCACATGGGAACAATATCCTGGCACTGCATATCCCAGAAGGCTTGTGGCAGCCACGCCTACCTGGGCGGGGATATGTGAATATCGAGTGCACAGGTGAAGTGTGCTTGTCATTTCCAACTGGAACTCACGCCGCTGAAGAAGAGATTTATTCTCGAAACGCGTCCGGCGTTTTACTCTAGGTTGTGTTTGCATGAAGAGGGTCTGCGAGCAAGCTGCTGTCTCTGAATAAAGAGCTTCATAATTTCAACCTCCTGTGGTCTCCGTTTAAAGTTGGTTCCTGTTTTGGTAGATTTATAGCGGCTTACCAAAGTCGTGAACTGAGACCCACTGCTGGAGCGGGTCCGTTTTGACACCACTGGTGTTCGAACTTGGAAGGAAGCGCAAACTCGGCGCTTTACAGGGAGGTGCCCGTTTGCAGCTCGAGACAGCATCTACAAAGCAGAGCAGAGACTTTACTTGACTGCACACCAGCCCACATGGGTTTTAATTTCCTCACTTTTGGAGATGACAACGCGCCCACATGGGAACAATATTCTGGCACTGCATTTCCCAGAAGGCTTGTGGCAGCCACGCCTACCTGGGCGGGGATATGTGAATATCGAGTGCACAGGTGAAGTGTGCTTGTCATTTCCAACTGGAACTCACGCCGCTGAAGAAGAGATTTATTCTCGAAATGCGTCCGGCATTTTACTCTAGGTTGTGTTTGCATGAAGAGGGTCTACGAGCAAGCTGCTGTCTCTGAATAAAGAGCTTCATAATTTCAACCTCCTGTGGTCTCCGTTTAAAGTTGGTTCCTGTTTTGGTGGACTTATAGCGGCTTGCCAAAGTCGTGAACTGAGACCCACTGCTGGAGCGGGTCACTTTTGACACCACTGGTGTTCGAACTTGGAAGGAGGCGCAAACTCAGCGCTTTACAGGGAGGTGCCCATTTGCAGCTCGAGACAGCATCTACAAAGCAGAGCAGAGACTTTACTTGACTGCACACCAGCCCACATGGGCTTTAATTTCCTCACTTTTAGAGATGACAACGCGCCCACATGGGAACAATATCCTGGCACTGCATATCCCAGAAGGCTTGTGGCAGCCACGCCTACCTGGGCGGGGATATGTGAATATCGAGTGCACAGGTGAAGTGTGCTTGTCATTTCCAACTGGAACTCACGCCGCTGAAGAAGAGATTTATTCTCGAAACGCGTCCGGCGTTTTACTCTAGGTTGTGTTTGCATGAAGAGGGTCTGCGAGCAAGCTGCTGTCTCTGAATAAAGAGCTTCATAATTTCAACCTCCTGTGGTCTCCGTTTAAAGTTGGTTCCTGTTTTGGTGGATTTATAGCGGCTTGCCAAAGTCATGAACTGAGACCCACTGCTGGAGCGGGTCCGTTTTGACACCACTGGTGTTCGAACTTGGAAGGAAGCGCAAACTCGGCGCTTTACAGGGAGGTGCCGTTTGCAGCTCGAGACAGCATCTACAAAGCAGAGCAGAGACTTTACTTGACTGCACACCAGCCCACATGGGTTTTAATTTCCTCACTTTTGGAGACGACAACGCGCCCACATGGGAACAATATTCTGGCACTGCATTTCCCAGAAGGCTTGTGGCAGCCACGCCTACCTGGGCGGGGATATGTGAATATCGAGTGCACAGGTGAAGTGTGCTTGTCATTTCCAACTGGAACTCACGCCGCTGAAGAAGAGATTTATTCTCAAAATGCGTCCGGCATTTTACTCTAGGTTGTGTTTGCATGAAGAGGGTCTGCGAGCAAGCTGCTGCCTCTGAATAAAGAGCTTCATAATTTCAACCTCCTGTGGTCTCCGTTTAAAGTCGGTTCCTGTTTTGGTGGATTTATAGCGGCTTGCCAAAGTCGTGATCTGAGACCCACTGCTGGAGCGGGTCCGCTTTGACACCACTGGTGTTTGAACTTGGAAGGAGGCGCAAACTCGGCCCTTTACAGGGAGGTGGATATATATATATATATATATATATATATATATATATATATATATATATATATATATATATATATATATATATATATATATATATATATATATATATATATATATATATATATGTGTGTGTGTGTGTTGCATTTTTTCTGTCATATGTTGTGTATCTTGGGAAGGCTGTATTGAGCGACATGGCCTAGAGTCATTGCTTCAAAGAGGTATGCCAGCAACTGATAGATTCCAGGCTCACTGTGCCCAGAGAACTTGGGAAAGAAGCTGACCTCTAGCTCAGAAAGGATGGTCCAGGAACACCTCTGGAGAGGGAAAAGGAAGAACAGAGAATACTGAAAAGTTTCACAAAGGGTCTTAAAGAGTTTTATAGGGAGGGATTCCCAGATCAGTTCTGCACAGAAGAAGAGGAGCTTTGGTGGAAAGAAGCAATTGTTGCCCTATGTTTCCATATGTTGGCCCTGTGCTTGGACTGTCTACCAACAGGGTACAAAAGAGGAAACTCTGTATAGAAGCAGAAGCTACCCACATTTGGGCACTCCATATGGTGGCTAGTGTATTACTAGTGGTAGATTATTCCAATGAGGATACTGTAGAGCATTGACCAGTATCCCTAAGCCTGAAAGTGGACCAAGAAGGTAAGCTGGTGATCCCTGAGGATGTTAGATATCTTCTTCAGTTTGCTTTATTCGATTTTGAATTAAAATCATAAAAGCATACAGTTAAAAAACAAACATAAATCATGCATACAATAGCACAAAGTATCTACAAGTTTACCCTCCAGTGGGGATACTTTCCTTTAAAATTACATATTTTCATACGATAGGCATTCACAGTTCTACCCTTACATCATGTTCGCCCTTAATAGGAGCAAGGTAATAAAGATTTCCATTTTTATATATGTTGTGCACTGGTGCAAAGCGGTTTAGAGCGGAGGAACTACAATTATTTGAAGCATAGGATCTTCTACCCATCACGTAATTATAGTTGTACCCTACCTCTGGTTTTAAGGAGCGTAAGTATGGCGCACTGGGGTAAAAATCATGTAAATCCCAGATCGATATTGGGCCATCATCTTCTTGGGGCTGCCAGGTTCGTAGGTACGGGACAATATGTCTAGACCTAGATTTTACCAACACTAGATCACCAGGAATGTCTTTTGGGAGGGAGCCTAACCAGCCCACCCTTCTAACACACATTATTGTTCCATCCAGGTCGGGTGGCAGAGGTCTGTTTTTTGATAGCCAAAAGGTAACCTTATTTAGTAAGTCATGGTGCCTTTCGGATTTTCCATGTGTGAGTGGTGGTACTCCTGAGAGAACACACACGAATGGGATGGCCTCAGGTGGTAGGTGTATGGAAGGTACTTTATTATTGTCTACTCTCGCAATAATATGCTGTGGTAGTACCGGTTTAGAAGCAATCTTAGGGGTTGTTTTATTGGGGGCTAGTTGTAGAGTTTTTAAATTGTTGCATAGTGTAGGTTGCGTTGGCGCTATAGAGGCAACAGGGGATTGATGGCGATTAATTATTTCAGTGATTTTAGCGGGAAATAAAATAATCTTGATCAGTTCCTCTATTTCCATCAGCTTATTCTCCAGGACATTTATTTTCTCCAACAACGGCAATATAAGAGATTTGAGCAATGGTTCAATCAGAGATGTTAGAGCCAGTTGAAGAGGAGGTACTAGACTATCTAATTCTTCTACAGCCTCTGGAATTGAGGGGGAGTTAGTGACGGACAGTGGAGGGCTTAAACACAATTTTTGTACCTTTGGGTCATTCCCATTTTGTTGAACCTTGTCACATTTCCATTTAACGGGTAAGATCTGCATGAGCACTGCGCATTGAGTGTTAACTTTAGTATGTAATGAGGTGGATTCCTGCGCAAAATCATTGTGGAGCAAAGTACTAAAGCTTTTAGTCGTACAGGGAGAAGCACTATTTAGTTTAGTTCTCAAATCTGCTGGGACATAGTTGGTTTTACACAGATTTTTTAGTTCCGCTAACAGTGAGTGGCTTTGGAGAATACCGGATGTTTCTGAGGGAGATTGTTCGCTGGGGGTGCTAGCTATGGCCTGGCAAGAATCATTCCCATCTGAATCACAAGGTATAGGCCGTGGTATACTGATTAAGTGGTGGTCTTGTGTACCATTACGCGAACCCCTCTGGTTGACAGATTTTTTGGGGACCCCTTTCTGAACCATGGTTCCGTTCAATTGGGTAGGGGTAATACGTAACATCAACACAAAGGCAAAATGTTTGTGTTTTTAGCTACGTGTCCATTAAATGTCAGCAAGCATTTGGATGCTTGGGCCCCCACTCCACCGGAGGAACTGCTTCCTTTTGAACGCCTCCGGGAGCGGGTGTAGGTGGTAGTAGGCGGCGTTCAATCCCGCCTGGAATGCTGGATCCTGTAGTCTCAGCACTTTTCCCTTCCGACCGCGTTACCAACAGCGGCGGCGGGGGTGTGCAGCAGCAGCGGCAGCGGGAATGTGCAGCAGCATCTGTGGGTCCCCTGACAGCAGGTAGGCGAAGGTGTGTTCGGAAATTGCCTAAAAGATGCTTGGGCCCCCGCTCCAGCGGAGGAACTGCTTCCTTTTGAACGCCTCCGGGCGCGGGTGTAGGTGGTAGCAGGCGGCGTCCCAATCCCGCCTGGAATGCTGGATCCTGTAGTCTCAGCACTTTCCCCTTCCGACCGCGTTACCAACAGCGGCGGCGGGGGTGTGCAGCAGCAGCGGCAGCGGGAATGTGCAGCAGCATCTGCGGGTCCCCTGACAGCAGGTAGGCGAAGGTGTGTTCGGAAATTGCCCCGAAAGATGCTTGGACCCCCGCTCCACCGGAGGAACTGCTTCCTTTTGAACGCCTCCGGGCGCGGGTGTAGGTGGTAGCAGGCGGCGTCCCAATCCCGCCTGGAATGCTGGATCCTGTAGTTTCAGCACTTTCCCCTCCCGACCGCGTTACCAACAGCGGCGGCAGGGGTGTGCAGCAGCAGCGGCAGCTGGAATGTACAGCAGCATCCGCAGGTCCCCTGACAGCAGGTAGGCGAAGGTGTGTTCGGATTTTGCCCCAAAAGATGCTTGGGCCCCCGCTCCACTGGAGGAACTGCTTCCTTTTGAACGCCTCCGGGCGTGGGTGTAGGTGGTAGCAGGCGGCGTCCCAATCCCGCCTGGAATGCTGGATCCTGTAGTCTCAGCAGTTTTCCTTCCGACCGCATTACCAACAGTGGCGGCGGGGGTGTGCAGCAGCAGCGGCAGCGGGAATGTGCAGCAGCATCTGCGGGTCCCCTGACAGCAGGTAGGCGAAGGTGTGTTCGGAAATTGCCCCAAAAGATGCTTGGGCCCCCGCTCCACCGGAGGAACTGCTTCCTTTTGAACGCCTCCGGGCGCGGGTGTAGGTGGTAGCAGGCGGCGTCCCAATCCCGCCTGGAATGCTGGATCCTGTAGTCTCAGCACTTTCCCCTTCCAACCACGTTACCAACAGCGGCGGCAGGGGTGTGCAGCAGCAGCGGCAGCGGGAATGTGCAACAGCATCCGCGGGTCCCCTGACAGCAGGTAGGCGAAGGTGTGTCCGGAAATTGCCCCAAAAGATGCTTGGGCATCTACAATTGCATCACTGCATTTGAGAACAGTCCTGGGGGTGGGGGGGGCTGCAACGACCGAACACCTTCCACGCTTTGCCGCCGCCCAATTGGTGGGGACTACACTTCCCTCTTCCCATAGTCCCGCACTGGTGCCTGCCGATGTTAGATATACCTTCCAGGAGGTCAGAGAGAATGAACCTGGTTGGTGTACTCGACTCATACTTCATCCAATGAGTGTCAGATTATGCCCAGGTTCCGGTCTACCGCGACCATTGGCTATCATTGGCACTTTGTGTTTTTTTATGCTATTGTCACTTAAATCTTTACACATTTATATCTCCAGCTCCTCATGTTGGATTTTTGTTATTTTGATGGCATGCTGTTTAATACATTTGTCTCTAATTGTCTAATTTGGTTTGGGATGCTAATTGTTTTACAAGTTTCCTTTATTACTGTTTTGGTGCTGCATAAATCCTTTACTCATTGCCCTCGGTTTAGTCTGTCGGCTATGTGGCATAGCTTCCAGGGGTGGAGCTCAGTTTCATTTTGTGTATTTAAGGATACAACCTGTCAAGTGTTGTGATTATTCTTAGAAGAAGGTAGTAGCCCCTCTCCCCAAATAATAATCCAGTGTCTTACATTAATTAATTCCTCTTTCTTTCTTAATGACACGTGTTGACCAGCTTCTTATAATTGTTACTTACACAAAGCAAACATTTATCGGAACAATGACAACTATGGTAAATTGGTTCGAAATCTGAATAGTGCAATTTTTCAAACCTGTAGTGGTGTGGGAGAAGAAAGATGTATGCTAAGCAAAGATTGTCATAATGGGCAAATTCTCATGATGAAAACTGACCAGCTGCTTTTTAACTACTTCCTCGTTGTAGAAAGGCATACAATAGGCATGGACCCTGGGTACTGCTCACCTGTGATGTAATCATAGATTTTCTATATCCTGTTAATTTTGATTTATCACAACTAATGCTGGCAACTTTGAGAAGAAAGCAGATACCTCCTTGCATATATATGTGTGTTATTGTGCTACATTCATTTGATGATTGACCCCAGCCTCTGCCTGATTATACTAACCCTTCCATAGCCACGTTATGGCTGGTTTTCATGGGTACGTACAGTTGTTGTACATACACTCGCTGAAAGAAATGAATTTTCCATATCATGCATTGACATTGTAGTTGAGTGATGATAATTGCTAAAAACGAATCGTTTGTTAATAGCTGTCAATATATATTTAACTTTTTAGGTTGTCTTGATCAACTTGGGTGTTACTTCTTTAATTGCTCACATAAAAGTTGGAGCTATGCAAGCTGCTTTACAATCAACATCAACAGTTCTCAGTACTCAAGGTATGCTTTTTTTGTATAGTCACCGTACCTGGATAATGTGAAGCAGCCTGCTCCAATGTGTGATTCTTTTGTGAATTGGAGAAATTATGTTAAACGGTTTTTTAAGAAAAACAATTAGTTGTCAAATAGGACTCCAATATTGTATGTCTAGCCTCCCTATGATCTAATGCAGGTTTGAGGATCTAGTAGGGTCCCGACCAATCTATTTTTTTGGCTGTAACTGAAACCTTTTGTTTTAGCAGTTACTTTGAAATGTGAGCAGCTCGGGCCTTTGACCTTAAAGTGGGAAGAATGAGAATGTAAAGTAAACAATTCAGAAGGAGAGATGCTGCTGCTCCCTAGAGAATCGGAAAAAAACGTTTCATGTTGGGGGTTGTGGATCTTAATGCAGATCTGCAAACCGCATTAACTTATATTTTTTAGTGGGTCAGCAGACTCGGTTCCAGGTTTCAATATTTAAACATGCACAATGTAATCCGCCATTTAAAAAAGAAAATCTAGCTTTTTTCTCCATTAACCCAAAGCAAGAAATTACAGAGCACTTTGAATAAAAATGCCGGGCACAGGTGGAGTGGGTTGGACAGGTGCACGGCCTAGCCACAGTCCAGGCCCTGTGGTAAGAGATCTCAGTAAACAGCCGAAGGCAGTGAATAGAAGGTTTAGCTGGGTTAGGGGTGCAGGGCCTGACTGTGGGCTAGGCTCTTTGATCAGAGGTGTCTGTGCATATCTTCTTAAGTGGAATGAGGTCTTCCCCAAAGGTCAAACACAGGCTGGGTTGCATCGGATGTCAAAGTGTATGTCGATGATTGCAAAACAGCAGAAATTGATGGCTGGGGATAAGAGCACACACACTCCAGTCACAGTTCCTATTGTCCACATCCAAGGATGCTCTCAAGTGTCATGTCATGTGTGCCGCTGGTTGGGCTGGGTGAGCTTGGATTCAGACCCTGTGCTCAGAGAGTTCTATGCATGGTTGGAAGCTGTGAGAGGTTAGCTCATTAGATGGGGCTGTGCCACAGTCCATAACCATAACCCAGGCCCTTCATCCAGAGCCCACACTATGTGCCTGAGAGCCACATACAGTTGGCTGGCTGGGACATGTGAGGCATGGCCTTAGGCCATACATCTAGAGCCACCTGCCCATTGCAGATGATTATGCACATCTAGTTTGAATGGGACTAGGTCTGGGAACATAGAGTCATACGTGCAGAGATTTGGGTGGGGCAGGGGATGGCACAGATACAGGCTTCAGGGCGCACCTTGCACCTAGGAATCACTGAAATATGGCCGGATGAAATTGTGTTGGTTGTAATAATCATAAAAACATACATTGCCTTTTCTCTGAACAAATTAATGATGTTTATAAAATCTTAAAAATACAATGAAAGCCCATAGTGACATTATACTTACAATAAAAACAACTAAACACTATACAAGCACTATAGTTATAGTAAGTTGTTCATTCTAACCAAAAAACTGCCAAGTGCTGCATCACTTTACTCAATAAATCTCAAATGAGATCACTGTCATGAACCAGGATAGTGTTTGAGGCAAAATGTCTACACTACAAAATTGCAATGCTTGAAGATGATACTCTAATACCTCCAAGAAAATGAACATTGCCTATTGCTATATTCTTCCATGATGGAGTGAAAGGGAGCAACCACATAAATAACATCACAAAAAGTGTGAGACAACAGAGTGCACTGCACATTGCCTGTTGTGCACAGCTTTACTGGATATACAGTTTCAAAATGGTGTTTTAGGATCCTCAGAACTGGATCACCAATCTAAAATTATTAAATTGCTGTCACCATTGCTTGGGGTTCATAAATCTGTCTCAGACCCAGGCACTGAACACAGAGAAAATGGCAGTTCGGGATTCGCATATCCCTCGACAGAGCTTTTGATTCAGATCCAGCGTTGACGTTCTCACCTAGATTACACTATCCTCATGCCCAGGCTGGTAGTGAATGGCTTCCCCTGGGTTAACGGTAGGAGCACATGCATGGGTCAGGCTTGGTTGTCAATAGTCTTGCTACTATCACCAGGTTTTGATCACTCCTTCTCTGTCCCAGCACATGAGATTGTAGCAGTTCCTTCCAGCACAGCCCTTTGCCCTGTGGCTCATGAATTTGTTATGGCTAGCGGGTCGCCTGCCCATGGCCCTGCAGACTGTACACCAATAGTGAGGGAATTGAGAACTCAAAGTCCTCCACCTCAAGGATTTGGTGCTCTATGGGCGACTCAGCCATAAATCATCCTCCTTCATGCCTGATGGCTGTTTTCTCCCCACTTTCTATCATCAGCTACACTCAAATCATTTTCTAGCACAACGTTTTGCAAGAATGGCTCATCTTTGATGAGGGCATAATGTCTCGTCCAATCCTACACTGAGGATATCACGAGGAGCTCAGATCTGCTTTTCGGATCCTCGTCTACAGTCATAACAGTTAACACCATCTTCAGGGATTATGTCATTATTATTTTATCTCTTTACACCACCTCTTTTATTTAACGTATATCATATAACAAAAGCTCATCAAAATCCATATGTGTTGCTCCATGATCTGTAAACGTTAACCAAGAACAGGTCTATATTGCATAAGTGATGCTTCCTGCTACCCACTAGCTCATCTTCTCAGCATGACCTTTTCCATCTCAATGCACTTCAGACCATCATAGGTTATTTAAACCCCCGTCTTCCTTCATGAGTGTCTCCTCCTTTGCTGGTTACACAGAGCTGTTACCTGTCTTTGCCTTTCAGTGCCTGTACCCAATACTCTACCAACTGCTATGTTCACAATGTGCAGTATCATCACTCCTGAAAACTGCTTACCCAAGTCTGTGGCACTGAGTTTTGCTATACAGGCCCAGCCTCTGTCACCACTTAAACAAGGAAAAAAGAAATTTAAAGCCAATGGCCACCTCGCTCATCCTGAGAATCTACTTGCAATGCCTATTCCAATCACATTCATTGTTTCATTAACACAGAGTTACTATTCTTTACTAATAACACTCGTAGGTCAAATGTATAAATGGCTTTTATAGATTTTTCAACAGCATTCGATAAGGTAGATCGACCGTTATTATGGAGAAAATTGCAAAAAATGCACTGCCTCCTCTCCTGCTATCCTTAATTATTGCACTACATTTTCAAACTTGGTGTCAGATATTATTGGGAGGAAATCAAGGTCTGTCAGATGTAATCCCTACAGAAAATGGCTTAAAACAAGGTTACTTGTTAGCACCATTGCTATTTCTTTATATGTGGCCTTTTGCATTTCTCCTATATGTAGATGATATAGTAGTGATGGACCTAACTCCCATCAGGCTGAACTGAAAGTTGATATCACTTCAGAATTACACGGTGGCCCATTTTTTTTAATTTAAACGTATCTAAAATTAAAATCTTGATCATGAAATGCTACAAAAGTAGAAAATCAAGTAATTTTATTTGGCAAATTGGTTCTGAAAAGCTGGAGGTGATAGATTCATACCTTTACTTAGGGAAATTTATGGTAGGTAGCATGAAGAACAGACTTCATATTGAACATAGTTCATGTAAAGCTGCATCCCACTTTAATGGTTTGCGTATCTTCTATAGCGCGAAGGGCAGAAGGCATTTTTTACATTTACTGATGGTTTTTAAAGCAAATATCCCTCCAACCCTGCTCTATGCCATTGAGTCAATCCCTGTTATGGACTGGAGCTTTTTAGACAGGATTGAAGGTCAGATTTTACGTAAACTATGGAATTTTAATGTTTGTCCCATCAGCCGCTATTAGACTGGAATTTGGCTTGATAAGCTCCTATATCCAAGGTTTATCCAGGGTTCTACGTTGGGGATATCAGTTAAAAACAGCGAGCCTGATTCATTAAGAGGTTATATGTGTCAAGAAATCTTTGGCGAGAAGGCAGGTAACTATTCCTTCTATCGTGACTTCTCTTTGGCACTAAAACTTTTTTGTGTAGAAGAAGGACCAGTGATTAATCTACCGCCTTGAGAACTTAAATCTCTTCTAAAAACCTTAAGTGGCAAAATTAGCTATACTTGAGATATTAAATTTTGTAAGTTTAAAGAGAGAACTAAAGATAATAGCCAGGACAAATTTACTGAGAATCTCACAGAAATATCTACTCTGGAATTTAGAACATGGAATTCCACGACTGCTCATTTTATGTCGTATGAATCTTTTACCTTTAAATGACCTAACAGCAAACTGGTTCCAGAACCTGAAAAACTGAAACATTTGTAATTTCTGCAACCAGAGCACTTAGACCTTGGATGATATTTTGTTTGTCTGTCCAGCATTGGTTCTGAGACGTCGTCGCTGGCTTCGGCCGATGTTTTTACAAAATTGTGTTAAATATATCAATTCAGCCCGTGACTTTCTCTTCTGCCTAAAAAACGAAGCAGTCTGTGCAAAACTATTTAATTATTTTAAGGAGTTTATTAATATATTTTAATTTTTTATATATCCTTTTAAATGAGCTGTTAACCTCCATGTTTGTTATCCCTTTAAGAAGTATTAGTATTTTCTCCTTTTTCAGATTGTATTTTGCACATTTACAGGCTGCTACTTATTGCTTTTTGCACAGTTAAGATACGCTGTGCTGTGTTTGTCTCTCAATTTTCTTTCGATATTTTCTCTCAATCGTTTCTTTCTTTTCTTTTCTTGCTTTTCTTTAAAACTCAATTGAAGCGGGATATTGGTTCTACTTTGCACATGAACTGGCTGCTATTGAACTGATTCCTGGTCAGAATAGGATATGCCCTGTTACTTCCTTTCCTCGCTGCTAATTTCAAACTGAACTCTCTGTAGAAGCTGGGTTTTAGATTATACTTTGCATATGAACTGGCTGCTATTTATTGCTTTTTGCACACTTTGGGATATGCTTTGGTATTTTAATCCTTCTGCTGTTAATCTTAAAACTTTTTTTTTGTTTTTTTTGTTTTTGCCAAAGCCATCATGTTTTGCCACCTAAGTGCTTGAAAAATCTTAACTAGTACTGATGCGATGCATATTATTTTATATGTACATGAAACTGCTATTTTTCTAGTATGATCTTAACTTTACATTGTTTTGGTTTGAGGTCTCTCGGGCCTCAGTTCTCGCCTATGAGCTAAATGGTCCTATTGTTGACAAATTTAGTTTTCTCGTCTACTAGGGCAAATGTCGGTATCTACTAATGTTATGGATGGCAAAATCTAGATCTGCTACGTAGGCTTATGAAAATGTATGATGGTCCGAGATTCTAGTTTTCCTACTGTTTTATTTTATTTATGTAATAATTTGTATGTATTTTACTGTGGACCTCATTGGAGTTCCAAATCTTTAATAAATATTGAATTGAATTGAATTGAATTGAATTACCAATAACACAGATGTCTGGACTGCAAATCTCCAATGCTTGTCTCCCACCTCATTACTCCCGATAAACCCTTGTGGCAGCAAACTTGTATCATCACCCAATCCACTCCAAAAGACATGAACATCAACATGCCTAACAGTAGCATTTGTACCATTAGAATTTTGGACCCAGAGTTTGTACCTAGTATTATTTTAGATCCTGGAAATTAGAGTTCACATAATTTCACATTACCATGATTTCAGGTGCAAAAAACAGCTAGCTAAATATTATAGGCAGGGTATTAGGGTTAGGGTTTTAAATGTACATAAACATTAACACATTTATAGCTTTATAAATAAAGATACACTATATTGTCTTACTTTGTATATTTAGCTTAATTTTGTTTATTTTGGTTCATGCTCACTCAGATTAGTTCATTTGATGAATTCATATAGAAAATGGTTGCCTCTCTTTTTGTTTGGTTGATCAGCTGGTTTTTCAAATTGAGAATAGTAGGATTTTCAGCATGCAAGGCAACAGTTACATGAAATTGTATGTGGTAAATACATTTTTCTTGATGTGGATGCCATGCAAAACAATCATCTTTTGATTTATCTTTGTTTACTCTGCAACTGATTTTTTATTCTGCAGTTTAGTTGTTAGCTTTGATATGCAGTATTACTGGTTTGGTGAGTGCTAGTGGCATCTTTATGTCACAAGTGTTAAGATGAGTCTTATTTAGAATGTATTTTGATGGTGTATGAGTAATTTTATGTATTATCTTTGCTTAATTTGTAATCGGTGAACTATGGGTAAATGTAATCCATTTTGATTGGCCCAATGTTTAACTCTACTGGATAGCAAGAACTGGTGTATCCCTCTATTTCCTTAAAATATGAGTCTTCTTAACTTGCCAGCCTTAGGTTGGTCTTTGCATAAACATTTTGCCTTCCTCTCCCCTTTTTGCTGATCTTGTTTTTTTACCTTAGGACCCTGTGCACTTCACCACCACTGCCTACTGCTAAAGTGTATGTGCTCACTCCTTACAACAATGGTAACATTGGCTTATCCACAACGGGTATATTTTATGTACTTATAAGTCCCTAGTAATGTGGTACTAGATGTGAATTCAATGCTACCATTCGCCCTGCTGCACTTATTGTGTCACCCACTTACCTTGCCTTTAAACATGTCTCTGGCCTGCCATTGCAGCCTGTTTATGCAGTTTTAAACTGTCATTTGGACCTATCAAATTAAACCTCTTGCCAATCCAAAACCTTTCTTTTTAATACATGTAAGTCATCACAAGGCAGGCCATGGAAAAGCCCAGAGGGCAGGGTGCAGTGTATTTAAAAAATTGGACATGTACTTTTAGGTTTTACATAGCCTGGTGGTGAAAAACTCTTGAGTTTTACTCTATTCAAAGGCCTGCTTCTCCCCTAGCAAAACGTCGGAGTTACCTTAGTACATTTAATAATCAGTAATATCCAAATGGGAACAGGTAATCATTTCATGTTTGGTTTCTTTGGAACTGTAGGGAAAAATGTATTCTTATTGTAAAGTTGGATTTTGAGTTACAATTGTGAAAATGACATTTTCAGAAAGTTGGCATTTTCCTGCCTTAGCCATTCGGTGCCTGCAGCCTTGCTCTGTGTCACATGACTGGGTATATCTGACAGCCAGGCTTTGTGTTTTTCTCCTAGACAGCCACACACTATAGGGAGCTTAGATGTGCCTGAATGGGCCATCACTGTCAGGATGGGAGGCAAGAGTTGGATAGGTTGTGTCTTGCCTCCACACGAAGGACTGTATACCCCCTCTAGCTAGTTTGTAACCAGGGCAGGAAAGGCAGAAACCCTGTGGACTTTGACAAAAATCCTCTAAAAGCTTCTCCCACTTCAAATCAGGAACCAGAAATAAATATTAAACATCAGACACCAACTCCTCAGTGCACTTCTGGACCAGTGGAGCCTCTGCCAGGAAGGACTGCTGTGCTGCTGGAAAGACTGCCACTCTGCTGGACTGTTGCCCTGTTGGACTACTGCTTTGCTGGACTGCTGTCTTTTTGTATTGCTTCACTTCTGCCCTCCTGCCTAAGTCAGAGGGATTGGACCTGTACCTAAACCCAGGACTCTCAGAGTGACTCCAAGAGTTGTGGTGTAGTTCTAATATTACCTATGCAGGATCTGCGCATTCAGATAACATAAACTGTGGGTTTGGTGGCAGACTGGTCCCAAGCACCTCTGACCGGATACGTTAGCCAGTTTGCATTAGCTAGCTCACAGTACCACTAGAATCTCCTATTATCAAGGAGAGAATAGTTTCTGGCAACCTCAGAACATGACAACCCTGATCCCCCAGGATCGTGGAAACAACATTCTACTTTTCGCTGAGTCCCTCGTGTTCACTTAGTTAGTCTCAGAGATACACAGAATAAACATACTGGGGATTTGTCAATAAAGGTTTATTGAACAGTTGTTATTCTAGTGTAGAGTAGATGAGCTGCAACAACCATTAGACAGTAGCAGGATATATGATTAACAGTACTACGAAAGTAAGGGGATGGTACAGTTCTACCATTTTGCAGTAATAATTAATATATACAAGTACATAAAATACATGATAGATAAGTGCGTACTCCCACGATGCCTCCCTAACTAGATGTACCTAAATGTACCTAGCATCTATGTAGGTTTATGCCACGAATCCCTCTAGGATGCAGTCAACCCCATTACCTGAGAATGAGAGAATATGGGACCCCGTCCTGGTCTCGAGTTGGACACCCCGCGAGGGATGTTTGACCACTGCCAGCTGGAGTGTCTGCATGCAGGCACCTCAGCGTCTCTAGTCAGTGTGTCAGCCGGGAAATCATGGTCTCCTCTGTCTTACTAAGCAAGACATGATGTATATATACCCACAAGTCTCCCCAGGGGTCCCACCTTGCTGTGTTACTGTGTCGGCATAAAGGATGATGTCGGACCTGAACTTTATTTTAATTGGGGGCAATCTGTGCCCCCAACCAAACGCACAGCTGAAAATCGCCATCCTGGCGTTCAAAATTGTTTCACAAAATTACTCTCTGTACTCCTTATAATCCATGTTTTAACATCATTTGTCTTCAATTAATATTCAATAGTTTTTTAATCCACACGCGGAGAGGTATGCCAATTTTCTCGTTTTCTTATATGAAAACAGTGCCATCCGAACCTCTAGCTAAAACAGGAATGACGCAAATTCGTCCGAGGCAGTGTTTTGTTTATTAAAACCCAAGGCATTTCGGCCTCTGGTGCCCTTCATCTGGGGTCACTACAAATGACAAGAAATAAGACTTACATTTAGAAAAAATTTCACCTCTTACATCAGTGATATTTACACTTTAAAATGTTACTAAATGCTTAATTACATGTATATTTATCTGTGTTGCCCACCTTATATTCTATAGCAATATTGCACCCCCCTCAGCATAACAAATCTTTCAGTAGCTCATTCCTAAATGTTCAGCGTTCACTCTTAATCAACTCTCAAAACCGTCATCTATCACGTCTTATTCTCAGTCCATACTCTGCCATTATCTTATGCGGCTCATTGGTTATTGCTCCCATTTATTTGATTATTTCTCTCTTGCCTCATGCATACCGCTTGCGCTGACATGTTTTAATCAACAAGATTACCTACTCAAACCATCCCCCCATTTTCATATTCTCATACTTTCTCCTATCCCTGCGCTCTTACTCCCAAACTCCTCCTTGACCCATTTTCACTTAATGCTGTGAAAAAACGTCTCTCCTAAGCCACCAGTATTTCAACCTCACACCCACACATTCACATGTAACCATTCAGTTAATCCACAGCTAAATAACTACTAAACTCACATTTCAAGTCATCCCGCACTTTTTCGCCAGACTTCACACATCCCTATTATTATTTGACAAACATCATTCCGTACCTGCCTCGATGTTTAAAATACAACAGTCCTCATTTCCGTTCAACAGATGATGGTTCCCTCCCTGCTTCAGCCCCTTATTTAATCACATGCACCCATGGCAATCGGTCCCTATTGGACAATTTTCCACCAACAGAGTCACTTAAAAAATAGCTTAGCAATCTCAGAACTCCGACTCCCATAATGCAGTTTAAAAGTTGGGTTTCAGTGCAACCGCATCATAAACAAAATATTCCATCATGATCCAAAAGTCAATTTCATGAGTGTAAACCTTTAAACTACTAAAAATGCCTTCCGGTGTTTGATGAAGGTTATCGTTCATAATATTATAAAACTGTCTTCAATGTACGAACCACGATGTCTCACCAGCCGTGTGGAAAGTTGCTTAATTAGTCCTTCATTTCTTTTATGGGTGCTATCCCAATGTAGGGCATTATTACGACAACATTCACAGTGGGGGTAGGGATGCACTCCTGTTTCAACTATTATGCCAAACTTGTCCAATATTGTTTTTAAATGCGTGCAGTTTGGATTAGTGCCATGCCCATATGGCACCTGAATAGGAGTCCTATTTTAATTGGGGGCACTCTGTGCCCCCAACCAAACGCACAGCTGAAAATCGCCGTCCTGGCGGTCAAAATTGTTAAAAAAAAATTACTCTCTGTACTCCTTATAATCCATGTTTTAACATCATTTGTCTTCAATTTATATTCAATAGTTTTTTAATCCACACGCGGAGTGGTATGCCAATTTTCTCGTTTTCTTATGTCAAAGCTGGGCCATCCGAACCTCTAGCTAAAACATTTCAAACTAGGGAAAAACCAGCGTTCTGAATGCAGTGTTGTATCTAGGTAAAAGGTCAGTCCCTATGAACCGTTATGTATGTAATGTAGGGAAGGATATAGGTGAAAGGTTGCAGTGTTACCTGCGCCTAAATAGGGTACCTATATGGAAAATAACAGAGTTAGTTTGCTGGCCACCTGTTCAGAGTCACAGTGACATAACTTTCTCACAACCACCTGAAACAGCACCCAGATCCAGCTGGAGGAAGCCCCTGACTCCCAAGTTGTGTCCCATTGGCCCTGGACCTTTAGCATGGCATGAATTCAATGTTTTTGGGCTCTTTGCTACCATGAACGGGTCAATTGGTGCCAAAACCTTGCCGGTCTCAGAGCCACCAACATGAAGTTCCCTGAACTCGACTCTTCGCACTTCATTATGGACCGCAAGCAGGGAGAGCCACCACGAAGCTTCGGCCTGCATGCTCGCTCACGAAGCCAACATCACTTTGGGGCTACAGTGACAACCATCTCCAACGCCTGGCTTGATCTTGCGCTAAATCGTCGACCATCCGCGATGCTTTCCTGCACTTCACAGCTCCCTCCACCGCAAATGGGACTCTTGGCGCTGGACTGAGAAGGTAACTTTTCAGTGATACAGTCCTGGTCCCTGCATTTAAATTGCATTCAGCCTGTACTTGTGACTGTCTCCTGGTTTCACATGACCAGATAGGCGTGAGTCGCGCTATGTGTATTGTCACTATTTTCACTTATATCTTTCAAACTGCATATCTTCGTATCTACTGATTGGATTTTTTTGTTTTGGTCTTGTTTTATTTATTAAAATGTACTCTGTTTTTCTAATGTGGTGTGGGATTCTCTTTGTGGTGTGTTTTCATTTCATTACTGTTTGAAGTGATGCACAAATACTTTACACACTGCCTCTAATTAAAGCCTGACTGCTTTGGGAAATGCTATTAGAGGTTTGAGCACCGGTTAATTTGGGTTTTGCTTGTGCTTCACCTTGACAAGGATTGTGGTTTTTGCTGAGCAGGGTTTCAACCTCCTCAACCATTAGCCCAACTTCTTACACATGGGGACCTAGCACAGTGATTACAACACTAGTATCCCATGAAAAGAAGGATTAGTTGACAGGGCATGACGTTAAGGCCTTGTATATTTAGCTTTGCTTCTCATTACCTTCTCCCGCCTTTTCAGGGTAAGGAATTCAGTAACACTAAACATATTGGAGAATAGTGACAGCTTTTATTTGCATAACCAATAAGTCTATCTCATACATATGAACTAGATATCGAAAACAAAAGTAACAATAACTAAAGGGAAAGATAGGTTAGGCGTTGACGTTTTGGTCTCCATTGTTCTATATCAGCGAGGCCATCTTCAGGACTTCAGTTATGTGAAGATCGAGTATACCTGGTTGACTAGTCAAAAATTTCTTTTTTTACTTTAATTTATCAATGTTCTCTTCATGAAGAGAAAAATACTGAGTAATAATCATTAAATATTCCTCATAGAAATGGGGTACATTCGTTGTTCATTAAGTATCTTTTAAATTTTGGAGCTACGGTGACACTTGTTGGTCTTGTTTGGTGTTTTACTTCAGTATGAAGCTGTCTAGAAGTCTATGAGGGATATTTAATGAATATTACGGAGTACGTTTCTCTCCATTAGGAGAACATTGATGAATTAAAGTTAAAAAAGACCTTTTTGGGGGGCGTGGCTTCGGCAGCGATGTGAATGGACGTGTCCAGAGGGAGCTCCCGATTCCAGCCGCCTGTTTACAGCGTGTAAAGCGGAGCTGGGGTGCTCAAAAGCGGCTCCCGGGGCGCATTTGGGGTGCTCTTGTGACAGGTACCTAGCAGCAAGCTGTAGATGATTCTGGGGACGGCACTTTGGAGATAGCGGAGGTCGCGGCTTCCGGACTCGGAGAGGCAGTCCGCCATCTTGCGCGCCCTTTAGGGAGGCTGTGACTGCGCCCTGCGCCCGGCCGGCGAGACCCGCTGGAAGAAATTGCAGATTCTCCCCCGGATGTGCGGCGGGGGAGAGAGCCCGGATCGAGGGCACACACCTGCGGACACCAGGCCTGGACTTGAGGCTGGAGGCTGGGGACTGCGGTCAAAAAGTGCGGTCCGCCATTTTGTAGCGAAGGGCCTGACTCGCGGAGCCCTGGTGAGGCACGGTTCTGGTGGGCGTTGTCCCCTGTATGCACACCCCGCAGCGCTGGAGCTGGAGTTGCAGACCTATGGAGGAGGCGAGTGGACATCCCCGGGGAGCTGGCGGTGTCGACCCCGTGGCTGCGGGCTGGTGGACGTTGCCCCTGCGGCCCGCCATTTTACAGCTCAAGTAGCAGAGGCCTAATGTGAGGCTTCTGCAGCAGCAGACTCTACTCCCCCTGGGCCCACTGTTCCTCACACGGCTTTGAGGCTATTCTGCACATGCAACTCGGCAGCAAAAAGGACCTGTGGGACTGCTCAAAGTGTGCAAAGCGGTGGAGGCTGAATGCGGGTCCCCTGTGGCGTCCTGAGAGGGCGGAGAGTGATGGCATGAATACCGGCTGGAGCGAGAGGGCTGACTGGTGGTGGGGTGACGGGAAGGCCCTGCCCTGCGGTGCAAGGCCGTCAAGTGGAAGTTTTTAGCTCTTGGCCTTGGGCTCTCAAGAGGCGGCATGTCAGCGACTGTCTAATCGGGGCCTGGGAGGCGAGAAGTGGCCCTATCCTGCGGTGTCTGGCGGTGCCTGGACGTGGAGTGGAGGACTGCAGCGCTTGGCCGGGGGACCGGGCACGGTGGCATACCGGAGGCTGTCTGGAGGGGGCCTGAGAGGTAAGAGACTCACTGCAAGTGCGGGGCAGCGGGACAGTAGCGCAGACATGCCAACCCTCCCGATTCAGGCGTGAGACTACCGATTTGAAGGCTAGTTCCCTGCCTCCCGATTCCTGCAAGCAAAAACCTGATTTCTCAGGGGTTTCAGCTGACAGGGCTTGGTATTGTGTAAAGTGCTAATTCTTCCAGCAATAGTCAGAGTGGCAATGCAGGGGCTCTAGAAGGGGTGAAAAACCAACAAAGTGTCATTAACAGGGGAATGGTCTTTTAAAGACCTGTGAAGTACTGGGGGGCAGCTGTGTGTGTGCAGGGGAAGCTTTTTCAGCCCGGGCTGCCACAGGGGGATGTGGGGGTGGGTGTTGGGTGTGGTGCATGCACTGCCAGCAACCTGCCAGGCCAGTGCACAACACTTGCATCACCCTCTCTCTGCCTGCCATTGCGCTCTGTGCTTCTAAAAGGTAAGAAAAGAACGTGCGTTTGCGTTTCAAATGCCAGATTCTGCAAGCACAAACATGATGTCTCCGCATTGATGTGATTAAAGAGGATGCATGAGTTAAGATTTTGGATTAAGGCTCATAACCAAGTTATAAAGATGTGACTATATAAGATAAGTTTCACTAAGGAATGATTTCCCAAACCGCAGTGCAACAGACGGGCTCAGGAGAGAAGTGCCCCTTTCGATTTGTTTATAACTGAGCCGTGATGAGGTTCGACACGGCTTCTGTGTGCACGCATTTCGCTGTAAAAATGGAACACAAGAGAAACTGTTTAAGGGAAGGTGTGCAGCCGCTCAATTCACACAGATTCTGCAGTAGCACACTTCCAAAGCCCATACATGACAGTAACCCGATTCACGAACCCATTCCCCCGATTTTTTTCTTTGTAATCTCTCACTTTGCTCTTCTGAAATGTTGGCATGTATGGTAGCGGTTTGCCTTCCATGAGCACCCCCTTCACTGCGGACGGCAAGGGGTGATGGCGGTGAGCCTCGGGACTGCATTGTGAACTGCTGGGAGGCCTGCATAGGGGATACCAGTGTTAATGGAGAGGCGGTGAGTCGGAAGCGGTCCTGCTGGCGAGATCTGCTGGGTGTTTCTGCTGTGAGGCGCGTCCTGCCTCTAGAGACTGTGAACGGCAGTGGCGGGGTGCTGGGGTGAATGCTGACCCTGAGGGTGCGCCTCCCCGCCATTTTGATCTCGGGTGCTGGACGGTGGGGGGGTCCTTGAGTACTTTGGGTTCCCCACTACGCCTACCTGGTTTGGGGCCCCCACTCTCATGTGCAGCTGCCTGGGGATATTAGAGGCGGCCTTCAGTGGAGGAAAGCTAGAGGACCCGTTGGGGAGGTGTGGAGAGGCCTGCATGATGGAGCTGCCATTTTGTGACTGTGTGCGGGAGGCCGGTAGCCCCTGCTTGAGCGTCATAGCTGTTCTGCCCCCTCCATTTGGTCTTCTAGCCAGCACGCACGTTGGTCCCGCTATGTTAGGGGTGAGAGAGCTTTTGGACAGTGCTTGAAGCTTCCTTTGTACCGCTGTGGGGGGGTGGCTGCTGAGGGCATTTATGAGGGGGGAGGTGAAGGGGCAAGTGCGTTCCTCACTCTGCGTCAGTACTGTTGTAGGGCACTGCGTTGGTGTGGGTAATTCCACTGTGCCTTGTGTCAGACGTGGCCTGAGTGCCGGGGAAGCTGCAGTTTGCTCGGGGGCTGTTGTGCGGGCCCTTGTGTAATTAGATTAGGCGGGAAGGTGGGTGTGTGCATTCCCTGGGCCACGCTGAGCCGCAGAGGTCCCTGCCTGTCTGGCCTTGAGAGCTTAGGAGTGGTCTATGCACCCTGCACGGCAGTATAGTTGGTACCCCTAGGGTCTGTGTGGTTCGTACCCCGGATTGGTGGCCCCTCCATTCAACTTCAGCTTTGTGTGTGGGGGGATAGGCTTGGCTGGGCTTCTTCGGATTACTGTGCAGAAGGTTGGGCGAGGGTCTCCAAATTGTATCTTGCTTTGGGATTGGGGCCTTGGACTCTCTCAACCTGACTGGTCGTTGTGCTGAGGATCATACGCTGGGTTTAAGGTGGTGGCCCTCTGTGACTTCCTGAAGGGCATTGAGAAGCTGGTGATGACGCGCGCCAAAGGGGGCAAGGCCGACCCGGCTGTAGCCCCCAGAGACAATACTGTCATGGCGATGTGGGGGAAAGCGGGCACATCTATTAGCGACGAGGGGTCATCCCAGGCTGCCGGGGATTCCCCACCTGTCACTCAGGCATTTATGACCTCCGTTATGTCGGAGCTAAAGATGGAGATCGGCTCTCTCCGGTCCGAGGTCCACACGACCTTCAAGGAACTACGGAGGGAAGTAAAGGACCTGGGAGATCGAGTGGATGGGCGGGAGAAGACGATGGATGCCCGCACTGAGGATCAGGAGCAGTTGTTGCAGCTTCTGGCAGTACTGGAAGAACAGAATATAGAGCTTCAAGTGAAGCAGGAAGATTTGGAGAACAGAGGCCGTCGGAACAATCTCCGTATCTGGGGGATTCTCCCTTGGAGAAGAGGGGAAGGACATTGTGACATATGTGGCGCAGCTCCTCTATGAGGTCTGGGGCGATGAGAATGCCTCTCCGCCGGCTTTGGACCGAGCTCACCGTGTTACCGGGCCCGCTGGGAGACCGGGACTTATCCCAGACATCCTGACACAGGTTCACTTCTTTACGGAAAAGGAGGCAATTTGGAGAGCAGCACGAGACAAGACGGACCTAATCGACAAGGGGCACCGAATTCAGATATTTCAGGATCTGGCGCCTAACACCCTGAAGAGACGGCGAGTCTTTAAACCAATGACAGAGAAACTACGAACCTTGGGCTTCTCTTACCAGTGGGGCCATCCATTCGCGCTTATCTTCCAGTGGGAGTCCAAACGGAAAATCGTCCCAACGTTCACGGAAGCGGCGCAGCTCCTTCATCTACCAGCAACGCCATTAGCGAGCCCGTCACGTCCCCATAGGCAAGAGAGGGTGCCAGCCAAGCCATCTTTGACCACGGTGCAGAGACATCGTTGCCCGCCCCCTTTGGATGAGCGATCGGCATCCCAGACCAAGCAAGACATCTTTGAGCACATTAGGTCTCTTAAGGGGGACCGGGAGGAACTCGTTTCCCGCCCCTCGATGCCAATATTTGAAGGGCGGCTGCATACTATCTAGTGGGGGGTCAGCTCACTGATCATGTCCATTCCTCATTGAGGGGAGACCTGTGGCGCAGTACTCCACACTACACCCTGGCTCCTGACCTGAGGGGTGGGGGGTGGCAGGGGCTCCCGGATGTTGGACCTTTGAGATCGCCACAGGCCTTCCCCAGGCTGTCCCTAAGGGAGTGACGTCCCAGAGAGTATCCAAACCCGTGGGTGTAGGATGCCCTGTACCGGGGACAGTGTAATATGGCCCTGTTGGCCGCCGTTGTTGATCCAAGGTGTGTGGCCTAGCTGGCCGCCTTCTGTTTTCTTGATCTTTTCTTACGTTCCTTGTTTCCTACTGGTCTTTTTTCTCTCTCTTCTTTCTTTCTTCTTAGAGCGCTTGGGGGGGCGGACGCTTTGGGATGGTGTGGAACTGTATGGGTGTGCACTTGTGTGCGTGGAGCATCTCTGGTGCGAAGGGGAGGGGCGCGGGTGGCCCTTGTTTGGACCCTGCTATGATGACAAGCTTGCCTAGCCCTTTGAAGATTATAACGTTCAATGTCAAGGGCCTCAATTCACCCAATAAGCGGAGGCAAGTATGGCACTATCTCCTCCAACAGCTCCCTGACATCATATTTCTGCAGGAGACGCATCTCTTGCAGGCGGACACTAAGCGCATGGCACATCCCAAGTATCCTCTCCAGTTCTGGGCTGCAGCGGACTCCAAGACAGCGGGGTGGCAGTATTTTGCAGAGCTGGCATCAGGCGGGGAAGACAAGCCCTTTCAGGGTGGAGACGGGCGCTTCCTTCGAGTAAGTGTGGAGGTTGGGCGGTGCCGATATACCCTATGTAATGTTTATGCCCCTAATCAGACGCAGGACAGCTACATTCGAGACCTCCTGCGGGATCAAGTGCTGCGGGGAGGCCCTTCATTGATTTGGGGGGGGGGCTTCAATCTAGTCTGGGATCCGGCTGTGGACCATGGTGAGGGCTCCTTTAGTGGTGCAAGGGCTATGTCCTCTGCATTGCGCAAGCAGATAACGGACCTCGGACTGTTGGATGCATAGAGCTATCATTCCCCAGATCGGAGGGAGTACTCGTTCTATTCCCATGCTGTGCGCGTCCTACCGTCCGATCACCTTGCTCAACACCGACTTCAAAATTTACACTAAGTTGCTGGCGAAGCAACTGGATCCTCATATGCCGGGTTTGTTGGACCCAGATCAGGTCGGCTTCATCCGTCATCGACAGGGGGCGGACAATGTGCGCAGGGTTGCACACCTGGTGGGCAAGGTGCATCATTGGCAGATACCGGCCTGCCTTCTGTCGTTGGACGTGAAGAAGGCATTCGATCGGGTGGACTGGTCCTTTCTGCGAGCGGTGCTACTTAAAATGGGGTTCGGTCAGAAGATGATTGCCAGAACCATGGCGCCATACCTGGCTCCGCATGCCAGGGTCCGGGTAAACGGGCAGCTCATGGCGCCGTTCATCATTTCTAGGAGCACCAGGCAGGGTTGTCCGCTCTCGCCACTGTTGTTTGCTCTTGCAATAGAACCCCTAGCGGACATGATCCGGCAGACCTCTGACATCCATGGTATTCCTCTTGGGGGCCGGGAGAACAAGGTGGCACTGTTTGCGGACGACCTCATTCTTACACTTGCGAAGCCTCGCGAATCCCTCCCAGCAATGCACTCAGTCCTGTGCCTTTTCAAATGGGTCTCCGGCCTGAAGATCAATCACAATAAGTCTTGGGCACTTAACCTCACCATTCCAAAGGATGAGGTGCCCCTTTTGGAACAGCTTGCTCCATACCGGTGGACCGCTTACCACATTTGTTACCTAGGTCTCCGGCTGACTCCCTCCCTGGATGGGTGGACGCAAGTCAACTGGCGGGAGTGCCGGCGCTCGGTCCTTGAAGACCTACGGAGGTGGAAGCCGCTTGTACCATCGTGGTTGGGCAGGCTCAATGCTATTAAGATGTCTATCCTCCCCAAAATTCTATATTTATTCCAGTGCCTTCCCACTGCCATCCCATTGCGTAATATACGAGGCCTCCAGTGTGACCTCACTAACTTCATCTGGGGGAGAAAGAGACCCCGCTGCTCCCAAGCGCTTCTGATGGCGCCGCGTGACAGGGGGGGACTGGCTTGCCCTAATCTGGTGGATTATTACTGGGCAGCGCACCTCCGCTTTATAATGGAATGGGGAGTAATTGAAAGCGAGAAGGGGTGGCTGCATATAGACCGGGTGGTAACCGGGCGTACCATCTGGGACCTTGCATGGCGGCATAGGACGGGGCGCATTCGGAGTGCTTACATGGCGATACCCACGAAAACGGTGCTAGAGATTTGGGATAAGATAGCAGTCTGCAGGGGCCTTACGACATTTCCCTCGCCGCACACCCCAATAGAGGGGAATCCGTCCTTTCCACCGGCTTACCATACGGGTGCCTTTGGCAAGTAGACACAGGGCAACTGCAGGGTGCTTACAGATCTGTTTGAGGGGGATCCCTCAAGACCTTTGCTCACTGTAGGGAGGAGTTCCGGGTCCCGCTTAAGGCAGGGATGCAATACGCTCAGTTGAGGCATTGGGTAACTGAAGACGGAACATACCAGGCGGTTACTCGCGCCTTTACCCTGTTTGAAAGGCTGGCCCGTTGACTCGAAGGGATTGATATCGTGGATCTATCAGATTTTGCAACATCCAAAAGAGCCGCCCTCACACCCGTATCAGCACCGCTGGAAGTCAATGTCAGGTACGGAAATTGCCCTGGCGTAGCGGTCTCGACAGTGGCGGGATATTCCCAAAGTATATCGTAGTATTCCGCAACAGGAGAACACTTATAAGATAGTGAACCAGTGGTACTATACGCCTCAGCGCCTGAGCAAGATGTTCCCTGCTTCCTCTTCATTGTGCTGGTGGTGTCAATCTGCAGTCGGGGACTTTATTCACATTTGGTGGGTGTGTCCATTTGCTGACCATCTTCTGGAAGGAGGTCCTAAGCCACATCAGGGGGGTGTTGGGATTCCCTCAGCCTGAATCCACAAGCACGCTATTGTTAGGTATCAAGCCTGCTGGTCTGGGGGTGCTGACCCAGAGCAATTGGATCCTGGCGCTTCAAATGCTAGGGGCAGCCAGGCAGCTCATAGCCTAGTATTGGAAAAAACCTGAGGCTCCGCCAATCGCAGCCTGGTTCGTGCGCCTGTGGCATGTTATTATGAGGGAGCTCTTCACTGCTAGGTTGCAAGCCCAGGACACGCGCTTTAAGGCTGTGTGGCGACCCCTGGTTCGATATTTATATGCCGTTGAGCATGAGCGACATATGCCTGCTAAGCTACGGGCGCTGCGGCTCGTTGAGGACGTGGTGGCTCCCCCTGAACCAGATAGGCTGCTAGCGTGGGCGCCTTAAAGCGCCTTGCCCTGGATGTCAGGGGCGCTGGACTGAGATCTGGTGTCCTGTAGCCCCCTCCCCCCTCCTTTGCGCGTATGGCATTATCTATGACTGTCTTTCTGATATTCCTCTCTTTACTTATTCTTCCTATCTGTGCTGTCCTGCTGTTTATTACTCTATTGTTTTGTAGGAGTTTGGGCCGTGATGTTCCGTTTTTTCTATTTATGTGGTTTACTTGTTCGTATCAGACCTAAGGGATTGGGCTATTTCCTGCAACGACTGAATGGCCTGAGCTTGATATCATATGACGCGGCCGGCCCCAAGGGGTTGTAGGCGAAAAGCTGTGTACAATAGGTCTGAGTGGGAGCCTTCTACAAGTTATTTATGTGCTATCTGAAACGCGGCCGGCCCTGAATGGGTTGTAGGTTTAACGCTGTGTACTAATAAGTCTGCTGATTGCTATGTGTTCTGGAAAATAAAAAGATTTGAAAGATAAAAAAGACCTTTTATAGCTCATCAACCAGGGGTCCTGGATCTTCGCATAACTACGCAGTCCTGAAGATGGTCTTGCTGATATATAACAATGGTATATAACAATGGAGACTGAAACGTCGACGCCTAACCCATCTTTCCTTTTAGTTACTGTTAAATTTATTTTTGATATCTAGTTCATATGAATTGGACAGACTTATAAGTTATGTTTATGGAAAGTGGGTGTACATACATTGATGACTAGTAAGTTCATACAGAGAAGAACGATAATGTTTGCTATCAATATATTGATATTGCCTCATGAACCGCTAATTTGATATCTCTGATTTTCTGTAATCAATATAAACCATATGAAAAGACATACACTCGTTAGTTGAAATTTATTTTCTGAAGAAATCAAAGACATGTTTTGTAATTAAGTTGACGATGTCAGGTTAAGACATCATATATAATTGATGTGCAGGTTAAAATATTTCAATAAAATCGAATCTCTAGTTGGCACCTTTACCTATTTGAATTTCAAGACCTAAGCCCACAAGGAAATATTGGGTTGTCCGTTTATATGTTACAAAGTTTGTTAGCAGCACTCAGTGGCAGTATAAAGCATCGAAATGTAAAGTCTATTTTATCTCCTATGTTTTGATAGACAGGCATGTTTGTACATTTAATATTCAACTTGACATCGAATGAACTGCAAGTATTCCAGAACCATTTTTGCTGGCAGTGAGTGCTGTCGTATTGTGGATTTATCGCGCAGAAAGTAAACAATGTAAATGTCTTCCAGCATGATAGGGCTCTTTTTATCTTATTGGAGTTCAAACTTCTCATCCGTATACTGCACACGCATTAACCCATTGAGGTAGCAGCATAGAAAATAAAAAATCAACAAAGAACTGAAAATAAGATAGTACCACAATTCTGAAAAACATAGATGTTATGAACAAACTTTAGTGAATCCTTTTTGTTTCTTCATTGGTCTTTGTACAAGTTTCAGAGTGGGTGATCCAAAGCCTATGCTTCTAACCCTTATTTCACATTTTTATGGTCTGGCTTGGTGGTGCAGCAGTCACCAGAAAATTATGCGAGAATCACCAGAAGAGGGGCTTTGTCAGTAGCGGCTGTTGATGTGAGTGCTGCGGGCAGTGTGGTGGGGAGGGGCAGCGGACGGACAGGGTGGAGGGTAGTAAACTCCGGCATACGGCCAATCGGAGGCAAGTACATAAATAAATAAAACAAATTACATTGCGCGTGCTGCAACGCAAATGGCGTTGCAGCGCGCGCAATGAAATTCGTTCTATTTATTTATTAATTTATGCACTTCTCCGGTCTTCGGCCCCGCAGCACTCCCACCACAAGCCGCTACTGGAGCCACAGATGGGCCTGAGTGTTATATAGACACCGCGGCGCCCATGCCTCACCTTGTTCCCTACCTCCAGCAGTCCTGTCTTAAAAGCATAAACATGAAGCAATAATTTAACATCATAAAAAGACTCAATTTGTATGAGCATGAACACCTAAGTGCCAATTTCCCGCGATTTTTCAAAAAATACACATATTACATCAAAGATAAAGTAGAAGAATAAAAACTACTTGCACATAGCAATAAAATCCCAAATTAAATATTTCCTCTAAGCCTTTTCGATCTGATGGACCAGGCCCATCTCAAAAACTTCGACAGACCGCATACATACAACAACCGTGTATCGGACTTAAAAATGCGCAGCGCTACAGAGTGGTCTTTAGTGCCCAGTTCTCTACATAAAGGTTTAAGCCAACAGTTCCTTGGCGATTTATATGCCGGACATGCGAACAGGATGTGTGCGATTGACTTTATTCTAGACTCGCAGTTTGGGCAAAAAGGTGATGTTTGAAAAGGGACTTTCCAACGGGCAATCAGTTCACGTATTGGTTGTATGCCAACCCTAAATTTGAAGTACAGAGCCCTATCAAAGGGCTTCAGGATAATATCAAGGTAGGGTTCACAAAATGCAACATCCTTGGTCCTCAAAAACTCCTCAGTTATTCTACCTAGTTTGGGATTAGAGTTGGCTTTACTAAATACCCATCTCCAATAAAGTTTATTCAGTACTGCCTTTGGTGGGGCAGATTTATTTTCGCATGCATCATTGAGGCCCAAATCCCAGAGCAAGGATTTGACATCTTTAAGCCACTTAATTTTATGCCATCCCATTAAAGACATTACTTCCAACAGACCCTCCACATATTTTGTTAACTCCAGCACTCGCTACAACCAAGCTCATAATAGGAGCGGTCGGACTTTTGCCAGATCATTAATCGAGTGACACCCCAGATCAAGTAACAGTGGGACCAAGGGGGTGCTCTGGGGGAGTACCATTTGTTCTTTAAGGAATTTATTTTCAGATCTTGTCAGCTGATCCATGTGAGAAGTTGGCCTGGTATATGATGTTCACTATTCTAGTGAACACCTTGCACTAGTCCAAACAACCCTTATGGTGATGGTTGTAAAGTCAACCTTATAGACCAGCTATCCTAGAGGTAGCGTGGACAGAACAGTCTTAGGCTAAAAGACTCTTGAGGGCGTGTAAAGCCAGCTGTTTTACCATATGTAACCCCTTGAATACCAAATGAAAGGACACCACACAGGATATGTATAAAATATATATGTATTCATTTACTAACACACTCCTCTGAACTCTTTATGAGGTCAGAGGCAAAAGCACATAACAAGTTATACTCAGAAATACTTTAAATAGCACAATTTACAGTTAGGCCCTAGAGGCACATAAAACCATATACTAAGTAAGTAATATAAGAACCACGACTCGGGAAAGGAGAAGGCCTAGGGCCTAGGGAATCGCTGGGGCTACACTATCTGATCCTTAGGTGAGGAGTAGGAGGCCCACAGGCGGCGCGTGTAGAGTCAGTACTCTCACACGAGAGTCAATAGAAAGTGAATAGGAACGTAAAAGGTAAGTAAATGAAGATTTAGGACACTTCCGGTCTAGCTAGAAGGATACAACTAAAAACCTAGACACTTGGATAGTCAATACCCTTGGGAGCACTGAAGTACTCGCGTTACCTTACACACAGGAAGCGGGTGCATAGGTGTGAAGATGTGTCGGGTTTCACCGTTGCCGTCTATGGAGCCTGTGAAGAAAGATGCTGCAGGCGACCAGGAGGAAGATGCCCGGATGGATCCAAGGGTGGATCGGAGTTGAAGAAGACCTGAAAGCAGAGGGGACAGAGTCTAGGTCACTAGCCAGTGACCGGGTGGAACCAGGAAGGAACCAGACGTTGTCGAGGAGTAATCAAGTGCTGGGGTGAAGCTTGTCGTTGCAGCAACGCGGACCAGGAGGTGTCGAGGACAACCAGGTGCTGGAGAGGAGCTGTCCCATGAAGAATCTCGCAGATGGAGGGGTCGGCTTCAAGATTGGAACCAACAAGCCCAAGCAGAGGCAACCCACGCAGGATACATAAGGAGCTTCTGGTGCAGCCCAGGAGGGTCTGAGGTACTTCACCTTTTCAGGGAGGCAAGTGCCAGTCTGGAGCAACCAGACCAGCGGTGAATTCCCAAAAAGGATCGTCGTCAGAGGGCTACTAGCCAACGGGCCAGCAACCGGATATAGGTGAAAGGTTGCAGTGTTACCTGCGCCTATATAGGGTACCTATATGGAAAATAACAGAGTTAGTTTGCTGGCCACCTGTTCAGAGTCACAGTGACATAACTTTCTCACAACCACCTGAAACAGCACCCAGATCCAGCTGGAGGAAGCCCCTGACTCCCAAGTTGTGCCCCATTGGCCCTGGACCTTTAGCATGGCGTGAATTGAAGTTTTTAGGCTCTTTGCTACCATGAACGGGTCAATTGGTGCCAAAACCTTGCCGGTCTCAGAGCCACCAACATGAAGTTCCCTGAACTCGACTCTTCGCACTTCATTATGGACCGCAAGCAGGGAGAGCCACCACGAAGCTTCGGCCTGCATGCTCGCTCACGAAGCCAACATCACTTTGGGGCTACAGTGACAACCATCTCCAACGCCTGGCTTGATCTTGCGCTAAATCGTCGACCATCCGCGATGCTTTCCTGCACTTCACAGCTCCCTCCACCGCAAATGGGACTCTTGCCGCTGGACTGAGAAGGTAACTTTTCAGTGATACAGTCCTGGTCCCTGCATTTAAATTGCATTCAGCCTGTACTTGTGACTGTCTCCTGGTTTCACATGACCAGATAGGCGTGAGTCGCGCTATGTGTATTGTCACTATTTTCACTTATATCTTTCAAACTGCATATCTTCGTATCTACTGATTGGATTTTTGTTGTTTTGGTCTTGTTTTATTTATTAAAATGTACTCTGTTTTTCTAATGTGGTGTGGGATTCTCTTTGTGGTGTGTTTTCATTTCATTACTGTTTGAAGTGATGCACAAATACTTTACACACTGCCTCTAATTAAAGCCTGACTGCTTTGGGAAATGCTATTAGAGGTTTGAGCACCGGTTAATTTGGGTTTTGCTTGTGCTTCACCTTGACAAGGATTGTGGTTTTTGCTGAGCAGGGTTTCAACCTCCTCAACCATTAGCCCAACTTCTTACACATGGGGACCTAGCACAGTGATTACAACACTAGTATCCCATGAAAAGAAGGATTAGTTGACAGGGCATGACGCTAAGGCCTTGTATATTTAGCTTTGCTTCTCATTACCTTCTCCCGCCTTTTCAGGGTAAGGAATTCAGTAACACTAAACATATTGGAGAATAGTGACAGCTTTTATTTGCATAACCAATAAGTCTATCTCATACATATGAACTAGATATCGAAAACAAAAGTAACAATAACTAAAGGGAAAGATAGGTTAGGCGTTGACGTTTTGGTCTCCATTGTTCTATATCAGCGAGGCCATCTTCAGGACTTCAGTTATGTGAAGATCGAGTATACCTGGTTGACTAGTCAAAAATTTCTTTTTTTACTTTAATTTATCAATGTTCTCTTCATGAAGAGAAAAATACTGAGTAATAATCATTAAATATTCCTCATAGAAATGGGGTACATTCGTTGTTCATTAAGTATCTTTTAAATTTTGGAGCTACGGTGACACTTGTTGGTCTTGTTTGGTGTTTTACTTCAGTATGAAGCTGTCTAGAAGTCTATGAGGGATATTTAATGAATATTACGGAGTACGTTTCTCTCCATTAGGAGAACATTGATGAATTAAAGTTAAAAAAGACCTTTTTGGGGGGCGTGGCTTCGGCAGCGATGTGAATGGACGTGTCCAGAGGGAGCTCCCGATTCCAGCCGCCTGTTTACAGCGTGTAAAGCGGAGCTGGGGTGCTCAAAAGCGGCTCCCGGGGCGCATTTGGGGTGCTCTTGTGACAGGTACCTAGCAGCAAGCTGTAGATGATTCTGGGGACGGCACTTTGGAGATAGCGGAGGTCGCGGCTTCAGGACTCGGAGAGGCAGTCTGCCATCTTGCGCGCCCTTTAGGGAGGCTGTGACTGCGCCCTGCGCCCGGCCGGCGAGACCCGCTGGAAGAAATTGCAGATTCTCCCCCGGATGTGCGGCGGGGGAGAGAGCCCGGATCGAGGGCACACACCTGCGGACACCAGGCCTGGACTTGAGGCTGGAGGCTGGGGACTGCGGTCAAAAAGTGCGGTCCGCCATTTTGTAGCGAAGGGCCTGACTCGCGGAGCCCTGGTGAGGCACGGTTCTGGTGGGCGTTGTCCCCTGTATGCACACCCCGCAGCGCTGGAGCTGGAGTTGCAGACCTATGGAGGAGGCGAGTGGACATCCCCGGGGAGCTGGCGGTGTCGACCCCGTGGCTGCGGGCTGGTGGACGTTGCCCCTGCGGCCCGCCATTTTACAGCTCAAGTAGCAGAGGCCTAATGTGAGGCTTCTGCAGCAGCAGACTCTACTCCCCCTGGGCCCACTGTTCCTCACACGGCTTTGAGGCTATTCTGCACATGCAACTCGGCAGCAAAAAGGACCTGTGGGACTGCTCAAAGTGTGCAAAGCGGTGGAGGCTGAATGCGGGTCCCCTGTGGCGTCCTGAGAGGGCGGAGAGTGATGGCATGAATACCGGCTGGAGCGAGAGGGCTGACTGGTGGTGGGGTGACGGGAAGGCCCTGCCCTGCGGTGCAAGGCCGTCAAGTGGAAGTTTTTAGCTCTTGGCCTTGGGCTCTCAAGAGGCGGCATGTCAGCGACTGTCTAATCGGGGCCTGGGAGGCGAGAAGTGGCCCTATCCTGCGGTGTCTGGCGGTGCCTGGACGTGGAGTGGAGGACTGCAGCGCTTGGCCGGGGGACCGGGCACGGTGGCATACCGGAGGCTGTCTGGAGGGGGCCTGAGAGGTAAGAGACTCACTGCAAGTGCGGGGCAGCGGGACAGTAGCGCAGACATGCCAACCCTCCCGATTCAGGCGTGAGACTACCGATTTGAAGGCTAGTTCCCTGCCTCCCGATTCCTGCAAGCAAAAACCTGATTTCTCAGGGGTTTCAGCTGACAGGGCTTGGTATTGTGTAAAGTGCTAATTCTTCCAGCAATGGTCAGAGTGGCAATGCAGGGGCTCTAGAAGGGGTGAAAAACCAACAAAGTGTCATTAACAGGGGAATGGTCTTTTAAAGACCTGTGAAGTACTGGGGGGCAGCTGTGTGTGTGCAGGGGAAGCTTTTTCAGCCCGGGCTGCCACAGGGGGATGTGGGGGTGGGTGTTGGGTGTGGTGCATGCACTGCCAGCAACCTGCCAGGCCAGTGCACAACACTTGCATCACCCTCTCTCTGCCTGCCATTGCGCTCTGTGCTTCTAAAAGGTAAGAAAAGAACGTGCGTTTGCGTTTCAAATGCCAGATTCTGCAAGCACAAACATGATGTCTCCGCATTGATGTGATTAAAGAGGATGCATGAGTTAAGATTTTGGATTAAGGCTCATAACCAAGTTATAAAGATGTGACTATATAAGACAAGTTTCACTAAGGAATGATTTCCCAAACCGCAGTGCAACAGACGGGCTCAGGAGAGAAGTGCCCCTTTCGATTTGTTTATAACTGAGCCGTGATGAGGTTCGACACGGCTTCTGTGTGCACGCATTTCGCTGTAAAAATGGAACACAAGAGAAACTGTTTAAGGGAAGGTGTGCAGCCGCTCAATTCACACAGATTCTGCAGTAGCACACTTCCAAAGCCCATACATGACAGTAACCCGATTCACGAACCCATTCCCCCGATTTTTTTCTTTGTAATCTCTCACTTTGCTCTTCTGAAATGTTGGCATGTATGGTAGCGGTTTGCCTTCCATGAGCACCCCCTTCACTGCGGACGGCAAGGGGTGATGGCGGTGAGCCTCGGGAATGCATTGTGAACTGCTGGGAGGCCTGCATAGGGGATACCAGTGTTAATGGAGAGGCGGTGAGTCGGAAGCGGTCCTGCTGGCGAGATCTGCTGGGTGCTTCTGCTGTGAGGCGCGTCCTGCCTCTAGAGACTGTGAACGGCAGTGGCGGGGTGCTGGGGTGAATGCTGACCCTGAGGGTGCGCCTCCCCGCCATTTTGATCTCGGGTGCTGGACGGTGGGGGGGTCCTTGAGTACTTTGGGTTCCCCACTACGCCTACCTGGTTTGGGGCCCCCACTCTCATGTGCAGCTGCCTGGGGATATTAGAGGCGGCCTTCAGTGGAGGAAAGCTAGAGGACCCGTTGGGGAGGTGTGGAGAGGCCTGCATGATGGAGCTGCCATTTTGTGACTGTGTGCGGGAGGCCGGTAGCCCCTGCTTGAGCGTCATAGCTGTTCTGCCCCCTCCATTTGGTCTTCTAGCCAGCACGCACGTTGGTCCCGCTATGTTAGGGGTGAGAGAACTTTTGGACAGTGCTTGAAGCTTCCTTTGTACCACTGTGGGGGGGTGGCTGCTGAGGGCATTTGTGAGGGGGGAGGTGAAGGGGCAAGTGCGTTCCTCACTCTGCGTCAGTACTGTTGTAGGGCACTGCGTTGGTGTGGCTAATTCCACTGTGCCTTGTGTCAGACGTGGCCTGAGTGCCGGGGAAGCTGCAGTTTGCTCGGGGGCTGTTGTGCGGGCCCTTGTGTAATTAGATTAGGCGGGAAGGTGGGTGTGTGCATTCCCTGGGCCACGCTGAGCCGCAGAGGTCCCTGCCTGTCTGGCCTTGAGAGCTTAGGAGTGGTCTATGCACCCTGCACGGCAGTATAGTTGGTACCCCTAGGGTCTGTGTGGTTCGTACCCCGGATTGGTGGCCCCTCCATTCAACTTCAGCTTTGTGTGTGGGGGGATAGGCTTGGCTGGGCTTCTTCGGATTACTGTGCAGAAGGTTGGGCGAGGGTCTCCAAATTGTATCTTGCTTTGGGATTGGGGCCTTGGACTCTCTCAACCTGACTGGTCGTTGTGCTGAGGATCATACGCTGGGTTTAAGGTGGTGGCCCTCTGTGACTTCCTGAAGGGCATTGAGAAGCTGGCGATGACGCGCTCCAAAGGGGGCAAGGCCGACCCGGCTGTAGCCCCCAGAGACAATACTGTCATGGCGATGTGGGGGAAAGCGGGCACATCTATTAGCGCCGAGGGATCATCCCAGGCTGCCGGGGACTCCCCACCGGTCACTCAGGCATTTATGACCTCCGTTATGTCGGTGCTAAAGATGGAGATCGGCTCTCTCCGGTCCGAGGTCCACACGACCTTCAAGGAACTACGGAGGGAAGTAAAGGACCTGGGAGATCGAGTGGATGGGCGGGAGAAGACGATGGATGCCCGCACTGAGGATCAGGAGCAGTTGTTGCAGCTTCTGGCAGTACTGGAAGAACAGAATATAGAGCTTCAAGTGAAGCAGGAAGATTTGGAGAACAGAGGCCGTCGGAACAATCTCCGTATCTGGGGGATTCTCCCTTGGAGAAGAGGGGAAGGACATTGTGACATATGTGGCGCAGCTCCTCTATGAGGTCTGGGGCGATGAGAATGCCTCTCCGCCGGCTTTGGACCGAGCTCACTGTGTTACCGGGCCCGCTGGGAGATTGGGACTTATCCCAGACATCCTGACACAGGTTCACTTCTTTACGGAAAAGGAGGCAATTTGGAGAGCAGCACGAGACAAGACGGACCTAATCGACAAGGGGCACCGAATTCAGATATTTCAGGATCTGGCGCCTAACACCCTGAAGAGACGGCGAGTCTTTAAACCAATGACAGAGAAACTACGAACCTTGGGCTTCTCTTACCAGTGGGGCCATCCATTCGCGCTTATCTTCCAGTGGGAGTCCAAACGGAAAATCGTCCCAACGTTCACGGAAGCGGCGCAGCTCCTTCATCTACCAGCAACGCCATTAGCGAGCCCGTCACGTCCCCATAGGCAAGAGAGGGTGCCAGCCAAGCCATCTTTGACCACGGTGCAGAGACATCGTTGCCCGCCCCCTTTGGATGAGCGATCGGCATCCCAGACCAAGCAAGACATCTTTGAGCACATTAGGTCTCTTAAGGGGGACCGGGAGGAACTCGTTTCCCGCCCCTCGATGCCAATATTTGAAGGGCGGCTGCATACTATCTAGTGGGGGGTCAGCTCACTGATCATGTCCATTCCTCGTTGAGGGGAGACCTGTGGCGCAGTACTCCACACTACACCCTGGCTCCTGACCTGAGGGGTGGGGGGTGGCAGGGGCTCCCGGATGTTGGACCTTTGAGATCGCCACAGGCCTTCCCCAGGCTGTCCCTAAGGGAGTGACGTCCCAGAGAGTATCCAAACCCGTGGGTGTAGGATGCCCTGTACCGGGGACAGTGTAATATGGCCCTGTTGGCCGCCGTTGTTGATCCAAGGTGTGTGGCCTAGCTGGCCGCCTTCTGTTTTCTTGATCTTTTCTTACGTTCCTTGTTTCCTACTGGTCTTTTTTCTCTCTCTCCTTTCTTTCTTCTTAGAGCGCTTGGGGGGGCGGACGCTTTGGGATGGTGTGGAACTGTATGGGTGTGCACTTGTGTGCGTAGAGCATCTCTGGTGCGAAGGGGAGGGGCGCGGGTGGCCCTTGTTTGGACCCTGCTATGATGACAAGCTTGCCTAGCCCTTTGAAGATTATAACGTTCAATGTCAAGGGCCTCAATTCACCCAATAAGCGGAGGCAAGTATGGCACTATCTCCTCCAACAGCTCCCTGACATCATATTTCTGCAGGAGACGCATCTCTTGCAGGCGGACACTAAGCGCATGGCACATCCCAAGTATCCTCTCCAGTTCTGGGCTGCAGCGGACTCCAAGACAGCGGGGTGGCAGTATTTTGCAGAGCTGGCATCAGGCGGGGAAGACAAGCCCTTTCAGGGTGGAGACGGGCGCTTCCTTCGAGTGAGTGTGGAGGTTGGGCGGTGCCGATATACCCTATGTAATGTTTATGCCCCTAATCAGACGCAGGACAGCTACATTCGAGACCTCCTGCGGGATCAAGTGCTGCGGGGAGGCCCTTCATTGATTTGGGGGGGGGGCTTCAATCTAGTCTGGGATCCTGCTGTGGACCATGGTGAGGGCTCCTTTAGTGGTGCAAGGGCTATGTCCTCTGCATTGCGCAAGCAGATAACGGACCTCGGACTGTTGGATGCATAGAGCTATCATTCCCCAGATCGGAGGGAGTACTCGTTCTATTCCCATGCTGTGCGCGTCCTACCGTCCGATCACCTTGCTCAACACCGACTTCAAAATTTACACTAAGTTGCTGGCGAAGCAACTGGATCCTCATATGCCGGGTTTGTTGGACCCAGATCAGGTCGGCTTCATCCGTCATCGACAGGGGGCGGACAATGTGCGCAGGGTTGCACACCTGGTGGGCAAGGTGCATCATTGGCAGATACCGGCCTGCCTTCTGTCGTTGGACGTGAAGAAGGCATTCGATCGGGTGGACTGGTCCTTTCTGCGAGCGGTGCTACTTAAAATGGGGTTCGGTCAGAAGATGATTGCCAGAACCATGGCGCCATACCTGGCTCCGCATGCCAGGGTCCGGGTAAACGGGCAGCTCATGGCGCCGTTCATCATTTCTAGGAGCACCAGGCAGGGTTGTCCGCTCTCGCCACTGTTGTTTGCTCTTGCAATAGAACCCCTAGCGGACATGATCCGGCAGACCTCTGACATCCATGGTATTCCTCTTGGGGGCCGGGAGAACAAGGTGGCACTGTTTGCGGACGACCTCATTCTTACACTTGCGAAGCCTCACGAATCCCTCCCAGCAATGCACTCAGTCCTGTGCCTTTTCAAATGGGTCTCCGGCCTGAAGATCAATCACAATAAGTCTTGGGCACTTAACCTCACCATTCCAAAGGATGAGGTGCCCCTTTTGGAACAGCTTGCTCCATACCGGTGGACCGCTTACCACATTCGTTACCTAGGTCTCCGGCTGACTCCCTCCCTGGATGGGTGGACGCAAGTCAACTGGCGGGAGTGCCGGCGCTCGGTCCTTGAAGACCTACGGAGGTGGAAGCCGCTTGTACCATCGTGGTTGGGCAGGCTCAATGCTATTAAGATGTCTATCCTCCCCAAAATTCTATATTTATTCCAGTGCCTTCCCACTGCCATCCCGTTGCGTAATATACGAGGCCTCCAGTGTGACCTCACTAACTTCATCTGGGGGAGAAAGAGACCCCGCTGCTCCCAAGCGCTTCTGATGGCGCCGCGTGACAGGGGGGGACTGGCTTGCCCTAATCTGGTGGATTATTACTGGGCAGCGCACCTCCGCTTTATAATGGAATGGGGAGTAATTGAAAGCGAGAAGGGGTGGCTGCATATAGACCGGGTGGTAACCGGGCGTACCATCTGGGACCTTGCATGGCGGCATAGGACGGGGCGCATTCGGAGTGCTTACATGGCGATACCCACGAAAACGGTGCTAGAGATTTGGGATAAGATAGCAGTCTGCAGGGGCCTTACGACATTTCCCTCGCCGCACACCCCAATAGAGGGGAATCCGTCCTTTCCACCGGCTTACCGTACGGGTGCCTTTGGCAAGTAGACACAGGGCAACTGCAGGGTGCTTACAGATCTGTTTGAGGGGGATCCCTCAAGACCTTTGCTCACTGTAGGGAGGAGTTCCGGGTCCCGCTTGAGGCAGGGATGCAATACGCTCAGTTGAGGCATTGGGTAACTGAAGACGGAACATACCAGGCGGTTACTCGCGCCTTTACCCTGTTTGAAAGGCTGGCCCGTTGACTCGAAGGGATTGATATCGTGGATCTATCAGATTTTGCAACATCCAAAAGAGCCGCCCTCACACCCGTATCAGCACCGCTGGAAGTCAATGTCATGTACGGAAATTGCCCTGGCGTAGCGGTCTCGACAGTGGCGGGATATTCCCAAAGTATATCGTAGTATTCCGCAACAGGAGAACACTTATAAGATAGTGAACCAGTGGTACTATACGCCTCAGTGCCTGTCAAGATGTTCCCTGCTTCCTCTTCATTGTGCTGGTGGTGTCAATCTGCAGTCTGGGACTTTATTCACATTTGGTGGGTGTGTCCATTGCTGACCATCTTCTGGAAGGAGGTCCTAAGCCACATCAGGGGGGTGTTGGGATTCCCTCAGCCTGAATCCACAAGCACGCTATTGTTAGGTATCAAGCCTGCTGGTCTGGGGGTGCTGACCCAGAGCAATTGGATCCTGGCGCTTCAAATGCTAGGGGCAGCCAGGCAGCTCATAGCCTAGTATTGGAAAAAACCTGAGGCTCCGCCAATCGCAGCCTGGTTCGTGCGCCTGTGGCATGTTATTATGAGGGAGCTCTTCACTGCTAGGTTGCAAGCCCAGGACACGCGCTTTAAGGCTGTGTGGCGACCCCTGGTTCGATATTTATGTGCCGTTGAGCATGAGCGACATATGCCTGCTAAGCTACGGGCGCTGCGGCTCGTTGAGGACGTGGTGGCTCCCCCTGAACCAGATAGGCTGCTAGCGTGGGCGCCTTAAAGCGCCTTGCCCTGGATGTCAGGGGCGCTGGACTGAGATCTGGTGTCCTGTATCCCCCTCCCCCCCTCCTTTGCGCGTATGGCATTATCTATGACTGTCTTTCTGATATTCCTCTCTTTACTTATTCTTCCTATCTGTGCTGTCCTGCTGTTTATTACTCTATTGTTTTGTAGGAGTTTGGGCCGTGATGTTCCGTTTTTTCTATTTATGTGGTTTACTTGTTCGTATCAGACCTAAGGGATTGGGCTATTTCCTGCAACGACTGAATGGCCTGAGCTTGATATCATATGACGCGGCCGGCCCCAAGGGGTTGTAGGCGAAAAGCTGTGTACAATAGGTCTGAGTGGGAGCCTTCTACAAGTTATTTATGTGCTATCTGAAACGCGGCCGGCCCTGAATGGGTTGTAGGTTTAACGCTGTGTACTAATAAGTCTGCTGATTGCTATGTGTTCTGGAAAATAAAAAGATTTGAAAGATAAAAAAGACCTTTTATAGCTCATCAACCAGGGGTCCTGGATCTTCGCATAACTACGCAGTCCTGAAGATGGTCTTGCTGATATATAACAATGGTATATAACAATGGAGACTGAAACGTCGACGCCTAACCCATCTTTCCTTTTAGTTACTGTTAAATTTATTTTTGATATCTAGTTCATATGAATTGGACAGACTTATAAGTTATGTTTATGGAAAGTGGGTGTACATACATTGATGACTAGTAAGTTCATACAGAGAAGAACGATAATGTTTGCTATCAATATATTGATATTGCCTCATGAACCGCTAATTTGATATCTCTGATTTTCTGTAATCAATATAAACCATATGAAAAGACATACACTCGTTAGTTGAAATTTATTTTCTGAAGAAATCAAAGACATGTTTTGTAATTAAGTTGACGATGTCAGGTTAAGACATCATATATAATTGATGTGCAGGTTAAAATATTTCAATAAAATCGAATCTCTAGTTGGCACCTTTACCTATTTGAATTTCAAGACCTAAGCCCACAAGGAAATATTGGGTTGTCCGTTTATATGTTACAAAGTTTGTTAGCAGCACTCAGTGGCAGTATAAAGCATCGAAATGTAAAGTCTATTTTATCTCCTATGTTTTGATAGACAGGCATGTTTGTACATTTAATATTCAACTTGACATCGAATGAACTGCAAGTATTCCAGAACCATTTTTGCTGGCAGTGAGTGCTGTCGTATTGTGGATTTATCGCGCAGAAAGTAAACAATGTAAATGTCTTCCAGCATGATAGGGCTCTTTTTATCTTATTGGAGTTCAAACTTCTCATCCGTATACTGCACACGCATTAACCCATTGAGGTAGCAGCATAGAAAATAAAAAATCAACAAAGAACTGAAAATAAGATAGTACCACAATTCTGAAAAACATAGATGTTATGAACAAACTTTAGTGAATCCTTTTTGTTTCTTCATTGGTCTTTGTACAAGTTTCAGAGTGGGTGATCCAAAGCCTATGCTTCTAACCCTTATTTCACATTTTTATGGTCTGGCTTGGTGGTGCAGCAGTCACCAGAAAATTATGCGAGAATCACCAGAAGAGGGGCTTTGTCAGTAGCGGCTGTTGATGTGAGTGCTGCGGGCAGTGTGGTGGGGAGGGGCAGCGGACGGACAGGGTGGAGGGTAGTAAACTCCGGCATACGGCCAATCGGAGGCAAGTACATAAATAAATAAAACAAATTACATTGCGCGTGCTGCAACGCAAATGGCGTTGCAGCGCGCGCAATGAAATTCGTTCTATTTATTTATTAATTTATGCACTTCTCCGGTCTTCGGCCCCGCAGCACTCCCACCACAAGCCGCTACTGGAGCCACAGATGGGCCTGAGTGTTATATAGACACCGCGGCGCCCATGCCTCACCTTGTTCCCTACCTCCAGCAGTCCTGTCTTAAAAGCATAAACATGAAGCAATAATTTAACATCATAAAAAGACTCAATTTGTATGAGCATGAACACCTAAGTGCCAATTTCCCGCGATTTTTCAAAAAATACACATATTACATCAAAGATAAAGTAGAAGAATAAAAACTACTTGCACATAGCAATAAAATCCCAAATTAAATATTTCCTCTAAGCCTTTTCGATCTGATGGACCAGGCCCATCTCAAAAACTTCGACAGACCGCATACATACAACAACCGTGTATCGGACTTAAAAATGCGCAGCGCTACAGAGTGGTCTTTAGTGCCCAGTTCTCTACATAAAGGTTTAAGCCAACAGTTCCTTGGCGATTTATATGCCGGACATGCGAACAGGATGTGTGCGATTGACTTTATTCTAGACTCGCAGTTTGGGCAAAAAGGTGATGTTTGAAAAGGGACTTTCCAACGGGCAATCAGTTCACGTATTGGTTGTATGCCAACCCTAAATTTGAAGTACAGAGCCCTATCAAAGGGCTTCAGGATAATATCAAGGTAGGGTTCACAAAATGCAACATCCTTGGTCCTCAAAAACTCCTCAGTTATTCTACCTAGTTTGGGATTAGAGTTGGCTTTACTAAATACCCATCTCCAATAAAGTTTCTTCAGTACTGCCTTTGGTGGGGCAGATTTATTTTCGCATGCATCATTGAGGCCCAAATCCCAGAGCAAGGATTTGACATCTTTAAGCCACTTAATTTTATGCCATCCCATCAAAGACATTACTTCCAACAGACCCTCCACATATTTTGTTAACTCCAGCACTCGCTACAACCAAGCTCATAATAGGAGCGGTCGGACTTTTGACAGATCATTAATCGAGTGACACCCCAGATCAAGTAACAGTGGGACCAAGGGGGTGCTCTGGGGGAGTACCATTAGTTCTTTAAGGAATTTATTTTCAGATCTTGTCAGCTGATCCATGTGAGAAGTTGGCCTGGTATATGATGTTCACTATTCTAGTGAACACCTTGCACTAGTCCAAACAACCCTTATGGTGATGGTTGTAAAGTCAACCTTATAGACCAGCTATCCTAGAGGTAGCGTGGACAGAACAGTCTTAGGCTAAAAGACTCTTGAGGGCGTGTAAAGCCAGCTGTTTTACCATATGTAACCCCTTGAATACCAAATGAAAGGACACCACACAGGATATGTATAAAATATATATGTATTCATTTACTAACACACTCCTCTGAACTCTTTATGAGGTCAGAGGCAAAAGCACATAACAAGTTATACTCAGAAATACTTTAAATAGCACAATTTACAGTTAGGCCCTAGAGGCACATAAAACCATATACTAAGTAAGTAATATAAGAACCACGACTCGGGAAAGGAGAAGGCCTAGGGCCTAGGGAATCGCTGGGGCTACACTATCTGACCCTTAGGTGAGGAGTAGGAGGCCCACAGGCGGCGCGTGTAGAGTCAGTACTCTCACACGAGAGTCAATAGAAAGTGAATAGGAACGTAAAAGGTAAGTAAATGAAGATTTAGGACACTTCCGGTCTAGCTAGAAGGATACAACTAAAAACCTAGACACTTGGATAGTCAATACCCTTGGGAGCACTGAAGTACTCGCGTTACCTTACACACAGGAAGCGGGTGCATAGGTGTGAAGATGTGTCGGGTTTCACCGTTGCCGTCTATGGAGCCTGTGAAGAAAGATGCTGCAGGCGACCAGGAGGAAGATGCCCGGATGGATCCAAGGGTGGATCGGAGTTGAAGAAGACCTGAAAGCAGAGGGGACAGAGTCTAGGTCACTAGCCAGTGACCGGGTGGAACCAGGAAGGAACCAGACGTCGTCGAGGAGTAATCAAGTGCTGGGGTGAAGCTTGTCGTTGCAGCAACGCGGACCAGGAGGTGTCGAGGACAACCAGGTGCTGGAGAGGAGCTGTCCCACGAAGAATCTCGCAGATGGAGGGGTCGGCTTCAAGATTGGAACCAACAAGCCCAAGCAGAGGCAACCCACGCAGGATACATAAGGAGCTTCTGGTGCAGCCCAGGAGGGTCTGAGGTACTTCACCTTTTCAGGGAGGCAAGTGCCAGTCTGGAGCAACCAGACCAGCGGTGAATTCCCAAAAAGGATCGTCGTCAGAGGGCTACTAGCCAACGGGCCAGCAACCGGACAACACGTCGAGCAGAACACAAGCAGAAGGGCCCCACGCAGATCTCGTGGAGTGTGGAGGGCTGATCTTCGGTGCAGGTGGAGCTCGGTGTCGGGGTGTCTCAGTCCCCAGTGCACAGCTTCAAGGTGGCCTCAGGAGCTGTGCTGTTAGCAAGTTGAAGACTTTCCAAGTTGCCTGCTTCCATGGGTCCTGACGCCTTCCACGGGGCTCAGCTGTGCTGGAGTCGTGCAGTGGGGTCAGAGGGATCCGGGAGTCAAGATCTTGTCAGGCTCTGTGCTTGGGTTCCGGCGGGAACGGGGACAAAGCAAGCCGTCGAGTTGCTGGTTGGTGCCTAGTTGCCCAGGGTGGTCACTCCTTGGCCACAAGGGAGATTTCTTCAGTCGTCAGTCTTCAGTGAATGTTGAAGCGTCCAGAGTTTCGGCTTCAGTCGATTCCAGGATTAATCTAAAGTCTCCTGGGTCAGCTCCTACCTTTATACAACTAAAGGGGGCTGGTTTGGTCTCTAGGTCACCCCCTATGGGTGGGACCAGGAAGGGCGGTGGTTACACCCCCTTTCCTTTGTGCAGTTTTGCGCTAGAGCTGGGGCTGGGGCTGGAGTGCCCCAGGAACCGGTTTGAACTGGGGTATGCATGGAGCACCTAGAGTGCTCCAGGCAGTGTCTGATTCTATTCAGCCCTCCCTGTCCCAATACACATCCTCCTGTCTGGGGTGGTGCTCGCACCTCCCCAAGCAGGAAACTGTTGAACTTGGCCCCTCTGGCAGGTTCACCCCTAAACTTTTTGCTTTAAATGGGGACCTGGTGATGGTGATTTTTGGTGTGTGCGCACTTTCACTGTGTCCCAGTGGAAAGTGCGTGCTCACTCTGAGTGCGTGGATTGAGGTTGGCCTGCCCTCCCATAGGAATGTATGGAGAATGTCTGTGTCCCTGGTAGTTCCTGATGCGTGAGGCGTGCATGCTCGAGTTTGGTATCTGCGAATTCGTGAGAGTGAATGCTGCGCAATGGTATGTGCGACGTGTATGTGTCTAGTGGGGAAGTACCACTTCTAGACATGGCTGTACGTGTGCTGTGAGGGTGCTGGAGTGTGATTGGCTGGAGCTGGCTGGGATGCCAGGCTCCAGGATGTCTGGATGGGTCTGCCCAGTGGTGAGTGCTGAGATTAGCATGCTGATGGCTGGGGAGGAGTGTACCTGTGTCCTAAATGAGGCTGGGTTTTCCCCAGACAATGCTGGCTCCGCCCCCTGTGGTGCAACTGATGACTCTAGCCCTGCCAGTGAATAGAGTGAGGTGATGAGCACATCAAGGGTGCTCCAAAACTAGCTGCGACTGGTTTCTCCCCCACCCTGCACCTACAGACAAAGGAATGTGGTATATAAAAATTGGGCTGTGTCCCCACAGAGGTTGTTCTCTTCCAGGATCCTGCCTGAAGGGGCTGCTGCTGTGCTGGGCCAGAGGACCACCACTTGGACTGTCTCCCTGCCTGGAGACCCAGTGAGCTGGCTCTGGGCCCAGCCTTGCCCCCCTATCTTCCTTTCTGCATTTCTCTACCTTGTCCCTGGACTTTTGGGACATCTGCAGCCTGTTGGCGCTTGGGAGCGCTGTGGTCACCTTTCTAGCGCAAGGAGCGCTTTATTTTGTCCCCATAGCGCCTTGGGAGCGCTTTCTGCACAGCCGGTGCCCACCCGGCATTGGCCCGTCTATTTTGCCAATTTGGAAGCCCCTGGTGAGTGCCCACCTCACCAGGGGCCTTGCCGCGATTCTGTCGGTGCCCCCCATAGCGAGAGCCCACCTCGCCTTATATTTAAATTAGAGGGTTCACCGCCGCAGCCTGGAGTGTTTTGGGAACGTTGCTGGGCCGCTGCCAAGTGCAACCCGGAAGTGCCCACCTCCCTGCTCGGGGCCGCGCTGCCATTGGCCGACACCCGAGGCAGGAAGCCAGGTAAGCTGCAGCAGGACGTGGCCAGGCCGGTAGTAACCCGGACGTCCAGCCGCCGGAGAGAGCCCCGGCCGCCTGCCTTAGAGGCAGGAGCACCACAGGTGCCAGCGCCGCCGTCGTCCCCCCCCACCCCCGGGCTCCCAGGAGCGAGGGAGTGCCTCGGGGAGAGAGGGAAGTCCGGCCGAGAGAGCCCGTGGTAACCGGCAAAGAGAAGCCTTCTGTCCAGCAGCGGGGCCCCCGTGGTGTGGGGAGAGCCCGGCAGCTGCCGAGGACGAGAAGGAGCCTGGAGAGCCCAGAGAGAGAGCCGCCGCAGGACCGGGTGAGTGAAGCAGTGTTGCCCAGAGAAGGGGGAGACGTCGGGGCACATTGCCGGTGCCCGCCCCCCCCCCCCCCAGTGCTCTCTCCCCGAGTGCGGGACAGTTTTCCGCTTTGTGCGCAGAGCGGCCCCGGTTGCCAGGGGGCCGCTCCAACCAGTGGGGCATTTATTTGTCTTGAGTCCAGGAGGGACTCCAAAGAGGGGCGCATCCTTATTCTTGAGCCCTGAGAGGCTCCCCCAAGGCGCCCCAGTGTCGAGAGCCCAGAGAGGCTCACACCGCCATATTTATTTAGGAGCTAGAGAGGCTCTTGAGTGCCATTTTGCAGGGAGCGAGGCTCTTGGGGGACACAAGTGCTTTGGCCCTCATTGTTCTTTCAGCTGCCCAGCACTTCGTGGGCAGCTGCCACGTTTAGGCCCCCTGACACTGGGACACAGGGCGTCCTAGCCCCAACAAGGCCAGAGGGCCTAGGGACTGCCACAGGTTGTGGCTCATGTGAGTTTTGCGCAATTGCTCGTGCTTGCGCCTCTGAATGTGTTTTTTTATACGTCATGTGCCTTGTTCTTACACCTCTGAATGTATTGTTGATGCATCATGTGTTTTCCCTCCTTACACCGCTGAATGTATGTTATGCATCATGTGTTATGTGCTTACACCCCTACAGGTATTGTGATACTTAGGTGGTTGATCTCCTAGTACAGGTGGTGCTAGTGAGGTCCTGGTTACCAGTGATTACTGGTTGTGTACTTTATGTTCTAATTTGTGCTACAGTGATTTACATTTTATATTCTATGTTCTAAGTGCTAATTCTACCTAGTGCTAAGTTCTAAAAGTGCTGATGTCTGACAGTGGTCCAGGTGGCCCTGTCTTGTACATATCCCCTGTAAATTCCGCCTGTGCCTGTTGGCACATTGTAAAGTGTGTGTTTTTATCTAATGTGTTTTGGTGTAATACAAAGGCTATTTTTATATATAACCTTGTGTGGAGTTTCCTTTGTGGTGGGCCTTGGGTGTTGTTGCTGGGGTGCGTGCGCAAATACTTAACTCACATCGCCTCCAAGTTTACCCTTGCTGCTCGCGCCACGTTACCTAGAGGATGAGCAGGGGTTATCTTGGCGTGTAACTCCCTTGCCCTGACTTAGGAGTGGTGGTCTCTGACGGACTTTGGCGCAAGCCCTGGCCAGCCAGGGATCCCATTTCTAACAGAAACCTATTGTCCAAACCTCCATGACTGGAAGGACTCCCAGCAGCAGGAGGTCAGACTTGTGTCTGTGGCAGCAGCATCCATTTTGTGTTGCTGGGGCTCAGGTTAACTTTAACCGGGATAGTCAGAACTAACATGTCTTCTCCCTCTTGAAGGGTGGAATGCTACCCCCATCACCAGAATAGGTAAGGGGGTAGTATTCCAAAGCATATGACACCTTACACGACATGTTTAGATAAAGCCAAACCAAAGTTAGCATTTAACTGCGAGGTTCATAATGCACTTAAGAGTATATGGTAGGGCAGTATCATACAACAGCTATAAGGACATGGTTCCGAAAGGTGCAGACAGGCTCAGCTCATGCTAGAGCAACATCTCACATATAACCAAGCACTCTGCCTCCAGGATTGTTAAGGCCTGCCATATGAGTGACGTATAGGTTACTATGTGTCTATTTGTAAGTAGGTATAGGAATACTACACCTAAGCAAGGAGTGGTTACACGACCTTGCCCCAGCTGAGTAACCAGCCAGTTGTGTCTATTTGCGTGGCCAGCCAGGGGTGGCACAATACATGCTGCAGCCTCGGGTAGGCCTTGGTTACACCTATGCCCTGAGTACCTAGGGTACACTTTTACAGGGGCTGACAAGGTGACCCAATTCCCAATTTTGTATGTACCTAGAGTACATGGTTTGAATTTAGAGATTGTGCATCTGGGCTGTGGGTCTGATTAGCAGGCCCACAGCCACATCTAAGTCGAAAACCAGTAAAGCAAAAGCAAAAAGTGGGGGTGACCATAGGAAGCAGACCCTACTCTCCTACAATCCATATTGCTTGTACCCCACAGTTCGGCTCCATATAGGGCAGAGCTCACTCCTTTCGCCCTATATATGTCGAGGACCGGGGCGATGGGTCTGGTTTATGAAGATCGTTGTTCCTTAAGGATAGCCCCCACTACCCTTTTATGGCTCAAAAGAATTTTCTGTATGTGTGGGTTCCACTGCATGGTATCGGAAATGCGTATACCCAGGTAATCAAATACGGTGAAACTTTCCAGTGATACAAGATTCAAAACTGGGGGCCGGCCAAGCTTTTTTGTTGGGTTCAGTACCAAATACTTAGTCTTCTCTGTATTTATTCCAAGCCCTCCCAAGATACAGAAGGACTGGAAACTATTTAGGAGGCTCTGAAGGCCCACAGGGGACTTAGAGAAAAGGAGGGTATCATCAGCGAATAGGAGAGTTGGAATTCGCTCGCCCGCCAGGGATGGTGCATCAGATGGACCTTTCAGCAAGTGCTCCACCACACCGTTCACATGAAGTGAGAACAGAGTGGGAGCAAGAACACATCCCTGGCGGACACCCCTATTCACTGGAATTCTATTTGTCTTCTGCCCCTGTGGGCCCCACCTCACTTGTGCGAAGTTACCATCATGGAGCCTCACTAGTATTGACAGGATGTTCGGGAGGATCCCCATTTCAGACAACACTCCCCATAGGCATTCCAGGGGCACCAGGTCGAAGGCAGTCTTTAGATCGATAAACGCGAGGTAAAGACTGTCTTTTTCTATGAGAACCACTTTCCAATAAATAAGTAACAATCTAAATGCCTTCTCTATAGTCCCAGAGCCAGCCCTAAATCCCGCTTGGTAATCCGAAAGGATTTTATTTTCATCAGCCGATTGCAAGATTTCTCTCGAGTACCACCTTCCCGACAACCTTCTGGGTGGAGTCGATCAGGCTTATTGGGCGGTAATTGGCAGGGTCGTCCCTGCACCCCTTTTTAAAGATTGGAATGACCTCTGCCCCTTCCACGACTCAGGAATTGTGGCACCATTATCAATGGCGTTGATTAAAATAGAAATAAGCTTTCCCCATTTGGGCAGGTCAGATCGAAGAAGGTCTCCGGGAATACCATAGGGACCTGCTGCTTTCTGTGGTACAATGCACGTAATGGCAATTTTCACTTCCTTTCCTGTGAAGGAGTAGCTATTAGGTTCCCCCAAGGTTACCAGGAGGCTTTGGGGAATGGACTCATTTAGGCCACCCTGTGAACACGAGTACAGTTTTTAGAAATGTCGAACCACATTTGGCTTGTAATATTGCACGTTATAAGGTCATTAGCAGGTCTATTCATTGATCTTATAATATTCCAAAAGCGGCCGTCATCTCTCCCAATGCTGGCCTCCTTGACTGCTTGCCAATACTGGTCCTCCCACTCTTTTTTCGCTTCTGATACAGTCAACTTATACTCTTTCCTGGCCAGCTGGATCAATGCTTGGGACTTGCACTTGACTGCCTTGATTAATGCAGAATTCTTATGGCGGCATTTTATTGTATACCAACTCTCTTTGCCATTGGACTTTTGGGGCTCCCTCTGTGCCACACCTTTGGACTAAAAATAGATTCCCCAGCGCTTTAATGGTGTCTTGGAATATAACCGACACCCTAGATGGATCATATTGGTCTACAGGCGTCATATCTAACTTAATCAGTGCTGCTGACAAAAGGGCCCCTATGTCCTGCACTTTCCCCTCATCCAAAACAACTTTACACCATTTCAGGTGCCTCCCACAATTAGATGAAAGGACTTCTAGGGTTGACATTGTTTCAACTAATGCTACAGGACCATGCACACACGGCCACAGAGGATGTAGATTTAGAGAGTGGGTTGTGATCGCTATCGGCAGTTGGGAATATTTCCATGTCCTGTATGAAGTCCCAAAGCTTGAAATCAAGGAGAATATAATCGATTCTTGTGGAATGATTAACCCTATTATTCGTTGGGTCTGAAACAGTTCTGCTGTTTGCTGCTCTTAGGCCAAACTCCATGACTAGTGTGTTCAACTGTATAGCCCGTTGCGACCACCTCTTTATCGGTTGGATTGCTAGTGTAGGAATTCCCCTCCTAGCATCGTCCTCAGCGATATCTCGGATGTCCTCTGCCGCAAGGGGCTCAAATGCACAATTGAAGTCCCCCGCGACCAGGACATGCATGCTATGGTGGCATTGCCTAAGTTCGTTTTCTAGGAGTGTGACTATGGAGGATGAGGCTCCACCTTTAGTGCCTCGGGCATATATATTAAATATTTCCAATGTTCTCCCTCTCCGTGCACCACTGACTGAAATCCTTAAAATATCAGGGGAATTACATTGCATCTGCTTAGTGCTACATCCCAGGGAGGTGCTAACCCAGATTAGAAGCCAGCCTGGAGGGCGCCCTCTCCCTGTGGGAGGGGGTACTGCTGGTAAGAAATAGGTAGTATAGCCGACTTTATGGTAGGGCACCAAGCTCCAGGTCTCCTGGAAAATGCAAATCATATGAGACTCGACCAGGATATTCCAATCTGGCAGATCTAATTTCTTAGAAATGCCCTCTTTATTGCAACTAAGAATCTTTATAGCGGGATCAACTCCAGCTAGATCCTGGGATATCTATATTGGCGCTAGATATGAACTATCTTGTGGCCGAGTGGGCTCTGTTGTCGGATGCAGCAGAGCAGTAACCTGCAAACTAAGAGTATTTCCCAGCCTAGTAAATAGATCTGGCGGGGTCGGGCTGATTTAGTTGGATTCGTCATAAATGGCCTGAGTGCCACTTCTTCCGATCCCAATTACAGTCTCGTGGCGTATTCCCACACTCTCAGGACTCCCACTGCTGCTCTGGGTGATTGTTAGTTTGGGCACTAGCCTGTTCTTACGGTTAGCAACTTTAGTTGGAAGGACACTATCAGAGGTTTGAAAGATCCCTCGCTGCTCTACAAACATCCTGCTACCTGTAGACCAAGTCCTATCAATGGCATTTTATGCCAAGATAAGGGGACAGTATTCACCATGTCAGTATCCATGATCTAACCCGTAGAAGTCTGGGCTTCTGTTAAACGTGATTGTTAAGGGTAGGCCCGCCTTGCACCCCCCCCCCCCCCCCCCAAGATGGGTAACAGGGATTCAGTGTGTGCTGCGAGTTAGCGGATTGCAAATGGAAGTGGCTCAGATCATAAGTGCCAATTCCACTACAATCAAGACCATACCGTTGATTACATATGAACCTCGCAACACGTATGTCCCTGACGTTTACAAGGATACAGTCCCCAGAAGTCTCCTTAATCCTGTTGCCAACCCAATTAACCCTTCTTACGAGAAGAACCTTACCATCAATTTAGCTTGGTAGCGGTCTGTTCTTATTCAACCAATAAGTAGTTTTGTTTTTGAGTTCATGGTAAGATTCGAATTTACCGGCCTTAAGCTGAGGAACTCCAGTTAGTACAACTACATAGGGTAGACATTCGGGCGGCAAGTTGATATGGGTTGAATTTTGGTCAACTGTCGTTACCATACCGGGCTTTTGATTTAATGCAAGTGGGGAGTTCTTTTGCCCCTTTAGTCAAAGTTAGATTTGTAGATTTTCTGCCAAGCTCGGCATTATGGGTTGAAGTGTCTATTGCTGCAGGTTTAGTTCCGGACGGGGGCCTAGGAGTTGCAGCGGTAGTTACAGATGCCAACACAGGTGTGGGTATGGAATCTACCGAAGGATTTTGTTTCGATTCGCAGTCTATTTCTAGAATGTAGTTTAATTAATGTCTTAAGGGAAAAAAAGTTATCAAGTGTGGCTTGTTCAAATCTATCCAGCATCTCCGATAATACTTTAACCCTCTCGAGTAGCGGGAGTATGAGTGATTTCGCAATTTGCTCTATATGGGCAATAAGGGGAGTCTGGGATATAGTGCCTGTAGATAAGAGTGATTTTGCACTAGGGGTTACCGACTCTAATGAATTTCGAGAAACCGGGCTACCGGCAGGTAAATCGTCTCTTGATGATAGAGATATGGGTTTCACTAATCTCCCCCGGCCCATTGTTTTCTCATTTGCATTATATGTTTTTGTTTTAAATTTCTTAGAGGTTTTTGGGCGTCCCCCCTTCTGACCGCTACCGACTCTTTTTCTTTTAACAGGAGCTGTGCTAGGCCCTATAATGGTCGCTGGCTCTGACTGCACTAAAGTACCCAGGGGGGGCGTAGTGTTACTAGTACATTTGCATTCCCTGTTTGAGGTGACCGCCTGCGATGGAATAGGGGGGTCTGACTGAGTTAGAGGCCCCTTCACAACGGACCTCTCGAGGTTAACCCCTGAGTTACATGAACTATTCAATACATTGGCGAGTGACTAGCCTTCAGTGCGCTCATCTACGTTGGCTGGGGAGGCGACCAATGCTAGTGGCTCCAAGGAAGAACGCTTTCGGGACAGTGGTTCAGTGGAAAGGCGTCGCTCAGTGATGGCAATTTCATGTTCAAGGACCGAGTATGCTCGGATAATAAACTGAACTAGCGTACCGCTAACGCAACCACCCCCCCACCCTCCTACCCTTTCATGACCATGTAGACATTGGCATATACAATAGTCTTGTGCTTTGATGATACAACAGGCCCTATACTACATTCATGGAAAAGTAGCAATACAATATGTAAGATACCTTACAGTGGCTAAGACAGTGGGAAGGAAGGAAGTTAGAGTGGTGGCCTAGCCCGGCCTCCTCCGACCCCTGACGGCCACATGGGAAAGTGACGCTGCAGCATCTTGTTGGGCACTTTAAAGCCAGGCCAATTGGCTCTGCTAATGCTTGTTCTAATTGACATGCCCTGAGTTACGGAATTATTTAAAAGATGAGCTGTCATGTATAATTTAGTTTACTGTACTTCATTTATTATGCCAATCAAATGTAGAGTTCAAAATAAATAATCACATAAGTGACAATCTGTATAATTTATAACCATGCATCTGTGTACACATAATGTTGGCATCTGTGAATATATGTATGTCATTTGTCTATGTGCCATTGTCACTATGTCTCTGCTGTATACCAAAGCTAGACCTATTGGATTCATCAATGCTTATTTTAAAATGTGTAATCAGATTTTCTGCTGTGATTCTTATTTTCTGACAATCATTCAAACGTAGTTTGTCTAGAGAAATATCATTGTGCACTTGCAGCTTGATTCCTTCTTTTTAGGTCTGGCCTAAAAGGTGGCTCGGCGAACTATTGTTTTTCCAAAAAAGATCATGCACAATATAAATAAAGAACGGGGCTTTTGGTCAGTGAGCTTCCTCCATCGATCTGTCAGATATGGGAACACATGGAGACTAAGATTGCCTTTCAGCAGGAAATGGTATAGTCCAAGCTCTGTTTTTAATATAGAATCAGGGCCTTCGGTGGTCATATCATTGAACATAAAAGATTTAAAAAACATATTTTTGTCTACGGGTGTTCGTGGAATACAATTATTATGGACTGTAATCTAGAGAATACTAAAGTGATGTGGCATTTTACTGACCTCTGCTGGGCGTTTCTATCAAGAAAGTTAAATGGAGGCAGTTGGCAGAAAAATAAAAAAAATAAAGTCCCTCAGCAGAAAGCAATTCTGGTATTTTACTGACCTCTGCTGGTCATTTTCTATCAAGACAGTTAAATAGAGGCAGTTGAACAGAAAAAAAGTCCCTAAGTGGAAGCAGACAAGTCCTAGGGCTGATCTCCAAAGCCCACAAATTCTCGAAGGAGCCGGTTGAGTTTTTGGATCAGGTCTTTCACATAGAGAGTGACATCGTCTCTATAAAGAAAAATCAAAATGGGACAGAGAAAGCTATGAAGGGCTTTTTCGTGATGAAGCTGCCTGAGCCTCGCCGCAAGAGCAAATAAAAGAAGGGAGAGGGGGCAGCCTTGACATGTGCCCAGAGTGAGCAAGATGGGAGAGAAAGTGTGGCCATTAACCCTCACCGGCGCAGTCGGGAGGCATACGAGAGCTGGATCCATGAGAGACGGCCAATAGGGAGGCCCATACATTGAAGAATGATAAAGAGATAATCCCACTCAACAGAGTCAAAGGCTTTCGTGGCATCTAAAAAGACTGCCACGAGTGCCAACTGGGGGTCAACGTTGTGCATTAGAGAGAATAGTGTGTGCAGGTTATGGGAGGTTGCCCTCCCGGGAATAAAACCTGCCTGATCAGACAGTACTAAGTTCTCCATCAATAGGATGAGACGATTTTCCAGAAGCTTCGCTATATCTTTGTATGGGAAACACCCGTTACAGCGGAAGCACTGCATCGCGTTGCTATCGCATCGCGACTGTTACATCGCAGATGCCTGCACACCGCATGCTACTGCGACGCATGCCAAGACGCCGCAATGACTTTCAAAGCGCGAGGCATTACATCGCAGTACAGGGCAAAGCCATGACATCGCATTCGCCACAAAGCCTAAACAACCAGAAAAGCATTAACGATCCCAATGGGTGATTACGACCCAAATTATGGCAAAGAAAAACATAAACGAAAGAAAATAATACAAAGGATTTACGACCACTTATTATATGATAAATTGTGACTTCCAGGAAAACGTACACCAAAGTTATTACGGGAAATGAGCACAAATAATGGAAAAGAATGATTTACGACGAAATATACCCAGCTAAGTTATTACTGAAAATGTACACCAAAGTTATTACAAAAAATGAGAAATATACCCAGAAAAGCATAAACGGAAGCAAATAATACAAAGGATTTACGACCACTTATTATGTGATACAATTGTGACTTCGAGCACAAATGATTACGACCCTAAAAATTGGCAAAAAGTTACGAGCACAACGATGGTCTGAGGGCAAGGGAAACGTTAATTCTGTTCATTTCATATCTGGCCGAGGCGCCCAAATACCAGAAATTATTTAAGGCCACATAACGGATAACGATGTGGTCTGAGGGCAACGCGCTCACCTTTGGTCCCGGGGACTAATGTTCGAACCTCCTGTCACGTCGACAATAAAAAATACACAAACAATGTACATTTTGTTTTGGTGGCCAACATTCAAAAAATAAATTACTTTTTATACACTGCGTGGAAGATTCAACAATATACCCGTAATACATTGTAAGTGTTTTTGTTACTTGCAAACATATATATTTGCTTTTTGTGGCTGCGTGCATGGGGTGGATGGGTGGGTGGATGGATGCGTGAGTTGGATGCGTGGGTGGGTGGGTGGGTGGATGCATGGGTGGGTGGATGCATGGATGAGTGGGTGGGTTGATGCGTGGATGGGTGTGTGGATGGATGCGTGGGTGGGTGGATGGGTGGGTGGATGGGTGGGTGGATGCGTGGATGGGTGTGTGGATGGATGCGTGGGCGAAGAAATATACCCAACAAAGCATAAAAGTAAGCAAATAATAGAAAGGATTTACGACCACTTATTATGTGACACAATTGTGACTTCGAGCACAAATGATGACGACCCTAAAAATGGACAAAATTTAAGAGCACAACGATGGTCTGAGGGCAAGGGCAACGCGGCCAACTTTGGTGCACGGGACTAATGTTATTACACCAAAGTTCTTTGAAGAACAGCAGTTAAGATCTGCTTATATACAAATTGCTCTGCTACTTGAATTAACGTTAATTCAGTTTATTTCATATCTTGCCGAGGGGCCAAAATACCAGGAATGTTTTAAGGCCACATAACGGACAACGATGTGGTCTGAGGGCAACGCGCTCACCTTTGGTCCTGGGGACTAATGTTCGAACCTCCTGTCACGTCGACAATAAAAAATACACAAACAATGTACATTTTGTTTTGATGGCCGACATTCAAAAAATAAATTACTTTTTATACACTCCAAACATCCGATAGAAAGCGAAGATTTGGCGTTGAGGTGAGGGGGGGTAGGTGAGGGGGGGGGGGTAGGGGGGGAAGGGGGGGAGATGGGGGCCAGGGCTTAGAGGCGGGTTCTCGCAGGCGATTCCAAAGACCGCGTTGTTTTGCCATGCGACATGCTGTACTGCGGGGTAAAGTACGGCCCCATAGAAACCAATGGAATCGCGCTGCAATAGATTGCGCGGTGAAAACAGACGATGTAATGGACTCGGCGATCAAATAGATGCGGGGAAAAAGCGCGCGATGTAATTGTGCGCGATGGAACGTCATACATTCCTTTGTATCAGTGTTAATGAGGGAGAGAGGCCTGTATGAATCAACTGATCCGCAGGTTTGCCAGGCTTCAGGAGTGAAATGATAAGCACCTCTCAAATAGATTCTGAAGAGTTTGAGACTCTTGAGCTTCCAGATATACCTCCTGTAACACTGGGATCAGCTGCTCTGCAAAGGACCTATAGAAGTCAACAGGAAGGCCATCGTAGCCCGGGGCCATCCCCGATTTCATTTGCATAATTGCCTCTCGAAACTCATCATCCTTGAAGGGCGCAGCTAGGAACTCCCACTGGTGATCTCCCAGCCATCCCAGGGCGATGTCCTTAAGAAAGTGAGTGAAATCCGGGGGTTCAGCTCTGCGATTATTGTAGAGGTCTCTGTAGAAGGATGTGAATGTGTGTAGTATGTCCCGACTATTCCTATGACCCACACCTGCAGCATCTAGTATATCAATAACATAACTAGAGAAACGGGGCTGATGGACGGCCATTACAAGTGCTCTGCCAGGCCTCTCCCCTTCGCCATACCTACGAGCAGTGAAGTATTTACCACAGAAGCGCACCTCCCGCTCGGCAGAGGTGTATTAAGTTTGTTGTTCGTGTAATGTGGCCCTCTGAGTGCCCGATGCTTCGTGCCACATCTGCTTCCAATTGCTTAAGCTCGCCCTCTAGCCGACGCAAGCTGCGCCTTTACTCCAAAACTTTTTGCCATACAGAACCCCCGCACTGTAAATTTAAAAGCTTCCCATAGGGTACTCACGTGTGCAACCGAGCCCTTGTTGCGGCTAAAGAAACCAGCAATCTCGTCCCCCAGCTCCGTCGGAAAGACGGTATCTAGTAGTGCTTCTGGAATTAGCTTCCAGCAGAACGGGGAAGCAAGTGAACGGGGGGGGTGCTATTTGCATGTGTACGGGAGCATGGTCTGAGAGAGTCCTGGCCATATGGTCTATGGCAATTATCCACAGTGCGACCCCGCGAGAGACGAGCCAATAATCAAGGCGAGACTAAGCAACGCGGGCTGTAGTGTAATATGTGCCCTCCCTACCCCCAGGGTGTACATGTCGCCACACATCAATGAGTCCGTGTTCAGGGAGCAGGTGGGAGAGTGTCTCATGAGTTTTGGTCTAGTGATGCGGTTGAGGATATGAGCGATCGAGCGAAGGGCATAGCGTAGTGTTGAAATCCCCTCCCAAATGACATGAGTAGATCCCACTTTGAGAATTGGCCCCCATAAGGAAGTGAAATATTCTGGGTCATCAGTGTTTGGTCCGTAGCAGCAAACTAAGGTAACCGATTGTGTACCCAGCGTGCCCCAAAGCATGCAGTGTCTGCGAGACGGGTCACTAAGGGACCCTCCCGAACAAAAGGGGTGCCTCACTTAACCAGAATCAATGTACCCCATGAATATGTTGAGTATGAGGAGAAGGCTCTGTCCGACACCCATCTGCCTCCAAAGCAAAGCAGGGTAATCGGCGGGGGCCTATGTGTGTCTCCTGTAGCACCACTATACGTATATGATGTCTATCGAGATAGGTGAGGGTTTGTCGACACTTGCGGGGGTCTCCAAGGCCTCTGATATTCCACGTAAGTAGGTTTATGCGAAGTGTGTCAGTGTTCAAGGACATTACTGTGGAGATTATTTATGCCTAGAGATGTCTTATGGGGGTCTCCGTACAATAAATTGTCACAAAATGTGCTGGTATATCTAGCTGCCAAAACATCATATTGGAACAATTTAAAAGCATCAACAATTCCCATCCCGCCCCCACCACCTACAACAGCACCCCAATTGTGCCGGAAATATACCACCCACCCAATTCCCAATAAGTCCATGATATTGCAGTCCAAGCACAAGTAGATGTGTGTCATCTCAAGGAACAAAATAAGAAACAAGGGGGAATGTCGATGTTGGGGGGTCGCCAGAGCAACACGAGAACCTCCCTTCCCTCAGCTCTGCTCAGGTAGAATCTCACTACCCTACAGAGGGACAAGCAGAGTGGGAGGGGTGCTTGGCATAGTCCAGTTACAAACCATCTGCTTCATATGTGCAGACCCATCCAACCCAACAAATAACACAAGTCTCCAGTTCAAGAATCCACTTATCTGTACATGTTGGGTGGAGAACAGTGCGATACTCCGGGGAGGAATGACTCCATCTCTATAAAGTACCCAGTCTCCAGTTGAACATCCTATACACCAAGCATTTGGCATTCAGTCCATCAAGGGCTCCCACAGTCCCAATGCAGCATATGGCTAAGACGTAAGTTGCTGAGTCTATTAATCAGTGTGAGGGGAAGGTGACCTAGCAGCGTGGTCTTTGGAGGCGTTCCAAGGAGATCGGCTTTAAACAGATTTAGGAAACTGCTCCGCCTGGAGTCGATTAGTGAAGATGGTGTGGTTGCCATGATAGAAAACCCTCAGGCACGCTGGGTAAAGAAGTGCATACTCGTTTTGCGCCTTGCGAAGTTTTTGCTTGACTCCAAGAAATTTATGGCGCGCTTCCTGCACCGCAACCGTGAAGTCGGGGAAGATGGTGAATTTCATGCCGTCATATCGTAGCATCTTATGTTCACATGCCAGCTTTAGTGCAGCGTCCCGGTCACGATAATTAAGGAGGCGAGCCACCACAGGCCGGGGGGGCCCACTAGGAGGAGGACGAGGCCCTGGGGAGCGATGTGCTCTCTCCAAAATGAGCTGTGCTGAGAACGGGTCTGCCTTGCAGGCACCTCTCAATAGCCGTTTAACATACTCCTCCATGCGGCCTGTGTTTGTGCTTTCCGATATGCCAATTATGCGGATGTTATTCCGGCGGCTGCAAGCCTCCAAATCTTCATTTTTCGCCACAATGACCTTAAGAAGTTTGTCCATTTGCAACACCTGGAGCTGCAGCTGTGCAGTGGTGTCCTAGTTATCTGATATACGCCGCTCTGCTTCTTTGATCTGCCCATTGTGCTTGTCCACCTTCTGGACTAGGAAGTCTTATCGACTATTCATGATGTCCATCTTCCCTGATAGGTCAGACAAGCTATGTTGCGTAGCAAGGAGCAGCGACTTAACCTCATCCTCAGGAGGCAAAGTCTGCGCCTGCGACGTCTCTCCAGCTGTCTGGAACAAATACTCTGAGCCAGAGCGCGTGGTGACTCTCTTGGCGTCAAACACCAGTTTGGGCTGTCGGCCATCCGGCTTCCCCATTGTAACTTCGAAGATGCTGGGGAGCGTCAAGGGAGGTGGCCTACGAGTCTATAATTTACTCTTCAGGGGAAGGCAACCGTATATCCCAGATGTGGGCAGGGAGTCCTGATAGTCTAGGACCTGGGGGGTGGTCACACAATAAATGCAGGCAGGACTCTGCTGTTCGAGATAGATTTTGTGCTTCCTTGGGTCTCCAATGATCCCCCGCCTACTTACAAATAAAGGGCGCTGTCCGATTTAGGATGAAGACCCAGACAGTGAGGGCAGGCAATGCTTTTTGCTGGTAGTCCACGGCGCGATCCCTCAGCGCTTGCTTGGCAGCGACTTGTCTTCACGCACAAAGGGTCCACACAGTTGGGGTGTATAAGAAGGCGCAGCTTGCGAAATGAGGTGGAGGTCCAGTAGTTCCACTATGTCCAGCAACACTCCGTGCGCAACCACTATTGCGTAGCAAATTCAGCACGTGGTGCCCCCACAGCAGCTGAGTAGTACTGCACCACACAGCACTAAGCCTCTCCGTTACTGACCAAGGATAGCAATGTCTTGCTATGATGAGTGCAAAGGACTGTTCTCACTCTCTCCAAAAGTTTAATACAAAATTACAGTGTACAAGGGGGGATCAACAAGCGAAGGCTGCAGACTCAAGAGCGTGTCCCACAAGGGCCAAAATGATGGATGGATTTGGGCCCAGATCTTTGGACTGGGGTGAGTGTGTGACATTGATCCACATTCGGTCCATCACCTGTTGTTTTTGCATATTCCGCCCTAAGTGCGCTGGGGATGCCCAGACGTGGGTCCCAGGCACTCCACACCACTGGAGTCAAACTGTTCCCATGGGGCACAGGGTCAGAGCTGATTTGCATATCGCCATTGTCTAACCCAGGGGGGTGTGGAGTGCAAAAAAACGATGGATTTGGGCCCAGATCTTTGGACTGGGGTGAGTGTGTGACATTGATCCACATTCGGTCCATCACCTGTTGTTTTTGCATATTCCGCCCTAAGTGCGCTGGGGATGCCCAGACGTGGGTCCCAGGCACTCCACACCACTGGAGTCAAGCTAGCCGGGCTGATGAGAGGTGTTACCTCAAAACCGGTCCGGTCCTCGGATGCTTGATTCCGTTCTGGGAAGGACATGGCATTTGTAGTTCGGACTGGACTGTTCCCATGGGGCACAGGGTCAGAGCTGATTTGCATATCGCCATTGTCTAACCCAGGGTGGTGTGGAGTGCAAAAAAACGATGGATTTGGGCCCAGATCTTTGGACTGGGGTGAGTGTGTGACATTGATCCACATTCGGTCCATCACCTGTTGTTTTTGCATTGAGCAGGGGAGCCAGTGTTCACCACAGCAGTCAAGGAGCGCAAACCTCGTGGTGGCGCCCGGCACCCGTGCCTCCGTCGTATTATTAACAGGCCGCCTGTACTCACCACGCACCGGCAGTCCCAAGCAATAGTAAGCCGGTCCTAAGACCCATCAATGATGCCCGGCAAGGCCACAGCAGTCATCTCTCCTCTGTACACTCCAGCAGCCAGAGGCCTGCCGACCAGAGCTCAAGTGCCTCTCGCAGCCAGGCAGAGTTTCATGCGGCACCCGGTGCACACCTCGCTCAGATCTTCTGTCGGCTCCAGACTCCGCATGGAGAGCCGTCCACCCTCACGAAAGGCACCGGAGATAGTGGATGGGTTGAGGAACAGTAACCGAAACCATCGGGCAGGATCAGCTGGGAGTGGTGGAGGATTCCTACAGGATCATGCTGCCAAGGCGACAAGAATAAATCACTATCCAACCAAGCACTCAGATTACAGGAAGCTACAATTTTACAATGTCACTCAAGCATTTTTTTTACAGATTCTTTAAAAGGGAAGGCATCCAATGTGTAGGCAAAATAAGTAAGCAGCCACTATTTAAAGGTAGTAGTAACAAAAAGAAATACAATTGAGCATCCTTTGAAAAAGCTTTGTCAATGAAGAGAAATAATCTACTTTAGGTGGATGTGGCCATGTGAAGGGCTATGTGCAGTCACTGAACTTGAAGGTGGCCAAAGGGAAATATGGCCAGGTCCACTGTCTCATTCAGTATGCTGCAAGTGAGTGGAAGCAAAATGTGCACCACAAATTGACAGATCAATGGATGAAGCCCACTGACCAAAAGCCCCTCTCTTTATGTGTATTGTGCATTATCTTTTTTGGAAAAACAATAGTTTGGAAAGCCAGCTTTTAGGCCAGACCTAAAAAAGGAGGCATGCTGTGGGTGGTGTATAGGTGTTCCCATTCATCCACCCATGGAATTTGGTGCATTTTCAGATGTACATTTACTGGTAGACCTAAGAATGCATCAAAATTCTATGCATTCCTAAGGGAGGCGTAACAAGGAGAAATAGTTATTTCCTCTTACTATGTGTGCTGCATTCTGTAGCACACAAGAAAGAGGAAAATGCCTAAGGGAATTGTTTTTGTGCAGGAAGGTGTCCCTTCCTGAACAAAAACAATCCTGCTGCATAGGTTCAATAGTGCCTGCATTGGTGCTAGGCAGCACATTGTGCGCCATATTGTTAAATATGGAGCATCCCTGCCCTTTCCTTATCATGCAGCACAGCACAGCAATGTGGCTTGCTGTGCTGCATGAGTTTTTGATCAATATTCCCCTTAACGTTTACACCACTAGTTCATTTTCTCCACCATTTGCGATTGCTTCCCTGGAAAGTTACATAGACCAGTTCTCAGTAATCAATTTTACAACACATTTTTATTGGAAAAGCCCAAATGCTGTGATAATGATTGGCATTGTCATAGTGCACAGAACATCAACACCAGCAATATTATGCTCATAAAAAGGTGAACAATTTATTGTTCTTTTTCCAATTGTTCTTTTTGCATTGAACAATTTAGAGACAGAAAAAAGCTATTTGCTACCATAAGCCTGAGTTTTAGAAGGTGTTCAGTTGTGAAAAGGATGTCTAAAATGATGGCTGCTTTTTATGTGCCTTGGATGTGATAAATAAGTCCATTCACACACCCTTCAGACCACCACATTGATTCTTATTCCATGTTGTGAATTACACAAGGTCAAGGAAGAAGCTTGCCTGATCCTAGAGATCTATGGACCAAAAATGTGACAGATATGTAATACTGAGATTATCATTTGTGTGCCCCATTTGAGTATGTGGATTTTTGAGGGGGTTGACAGAATGCCTCACCCCCCTCCCAGAACCTTTGGACGGGTGGTAGGGTCCAATGGGAAGGGGCGGGCCTGTTTGGTTGGGGGAGCAGGGACATTAAGGTTTTTAGGTTTGTGTAGATATTTTGGGGGTGCCATTTTAGTTTATGGTACACCCCGGCTGGTAGGGACAGTAGCAAAGTGTTTGAGGCTGTGTTGTTTAGCGAGGTCCTGTCCTCTTAAGTGAGCGGTTTTACTGTATTGTGGCAATGAAGTTCAGCGATATTGTGCACCAGGCCCTGAGTACGCTGCAAGAAACTGGCAGGGTGGATCTGCTGTCGACAGGGGCCCTGCGACAGATTGGTGTACCCCAAGTGGCACAGGCGAGGTGGAGGTCAGCTGGGATGGCCTGCTCATCCCCATCCCACAATCAGAAGTGAGGAGGAGTAAGTACAGCAAAGGGTGCAGCAGGCAGCATGGTGGGCCGGCAAATCAGGGCCAGGGTGCCATAGACAGGTGGGGCTGAGGAATTTTAAAGGGTGGTTTGGGCACTTTTTATACCTCCTGAGACACCATGTTGGTGAGGGCTGCATGAGCGGTATATAGCTGTCCAAAGCCACTCTTGCAGGGGCAGGTCTGGGCAGTGCCAGATGTGTCTGAGGGTGTGCTTTTCGGGCCACTCCACGCTAGCTTCAGGCAGCATAAACTGTGGTTTGCCCTGCTCCTAGGCAGACACAGAGCCTTGTGACAGAGGAATCATCAAGCTTTCAGCCCGAGAGTGAGGTGACACCTCTTGGCTGCTCGGGGAAGGTTGTAATGGTGATGGTGGGGGTGGGGTGGGGCTTGTGAGGCTCATGACCTGCCACCAGATCTTTTGAGTCCTCGCAGGTAGGGCCAGTTTTCAGGCTAGCGGAGGGCATGGGAGCATTGCCTTAGGATGTTTGAGGATGGAGGGGCAAAGCCACTAGGAGGTGAGGAAGGCTTGGGAGGGACAGGGGCAGGACAACCTTTTCAAAGGGCTGGCAAGCAGGGTTGTCAACAGGTGGTGCCCCATGTTAGCAGTAAGGGGATTGTGGTGAGTGGTTTGTCTGGCAGGGTGGTTTCCTAGTGGGAAGAGATGGCACACAGGTTTTCAGGTTCTAAGGGAGACCTGTTGGTGGAGGATGGGGGCAGCAGGGAGAGGTATTTCACTCCCAGAGCTCAATCTTGTTTGAGCCCCACCCTCTTTAATATCTATGTGGCACCCCTGGCCAGCATCATGAGAACATATGGCTTTATTCCGGTGTCCTATGCCGACGATACCCAGCTCCTCTTCCCTTTCAAACATCTCACCTGAGGTCAAGAACTCCTTTTCCCAGGGTATGAAGGCTGTGGCGCATTGGATGTCCACCAACTATCTTCAATGCAATGTCGGTAAGACCGAAGTCATGTTGTTTGGAGAAGCAAAACTGCTATGGACTCCGGACTGGTGGCCACAAGATCGAGGTCCAGTCCCGGAGCCAAAGCAGGTTGTAAAAAATCTAGGAGTCAGACTAGATCAGGAACTCTCATTAAAGCAGCATAGCAACTACGTTGTGTGTTTATGCTTCCACGTAATTGGGCTCTTACGGAAAGTATTCCCTCTGCTTCCCGACTCAGTCAGAAAAACTCTGGTGCAGGCTCTTGTTTTAAGTCGCATAGACTACTGCAATGGCCTGTTTCTGACCGCTAATGAAGGAGTTCTAGCAAAACTCCAAGTGGTTCAAAACACTGCAGCTCGATTAGTCCTTAACGCCCCTACCCGAACCCCTTCCAAACCTCTATTGGCAAAACTTAATTGGTTACCCATAAAACAGAGAACCAAATTCAAAACTTGCTGCATTATTCATAAATGCCTTAACGGTTCAGGACCCGAATACCTAAAAAACAAATTCATCCCCTACGTTCCTACAGGCTCCCTCAGGTCCAGTGACCAGGATTTGCTATGTGTCCCTCGAACTAAGAAGGCTAGACACTGTGGTAAGGCACTGTCTGTGGCTGGACCCTCTCTTTGGAACAGTCTCCCTAGAGCCCTCAGACAATGCTCAGAACACCTACAATTTAGAAAACAACTTAAAACCCATCTGTTCCAACTCTAATCATCCAATCTAGTTAAACTTCTATACATCTTACCGTTGTGGCTGCCAAAGCGCAGAGATACTCCTCCGGGAGTTAAATCAAGCGCTATACAAACCCGCAAATAAATAAATATTTGGCTTGGGTTGGAGAAAGGACTTTTTGGACAGGGGGCGGGGAGGTGGGTGTAGTGCCACAACAGCCTCCACAGAGTTTCTGGGCAGGCAGGCCAGGGTTACATTAATGCCAGCAGAGGTGGTATCCGTTCAGCCGGGAGAGTCTTGTGCAGCCTGGCTACCCCGGTCCGAAGTAAGAGCTTGTGTCTCTACAGCCAGCTCTGTGATAACATTGGATGACTCAGTGGAGAGGCAAAGACTGGGATCTGTGTCCACCTTGGAGGAATGTGGCCCTTCTCAGGACCTTTATGATGAGTGATTTGGTTACAGCAGTGTGGGCGATGGTGAGGTGCCAGGCGCGAGTACCGATTGTGGTGGTGCTTTTGGTGATGCTGAGTGAGAGCTGGATTATGATGAGGATGAGTTGGAGGAAAAAAAGATTGTGGAGAAAGAGGTGCGAAAGAGTGCATGGTGGTCAGTGCCTCAGGAGGTGCATCGAGAACACAGTGATTGTAACCAAAGGGGGAGTATTGTATTTTTTACCGCAGCCTGTTATGGCTTCTGCAAGGGCAGTGTCCACTCAAACAGAGGCAAGACTGGCATCAAGATGGACGGCTCTGGTGCGGACCCTGACCTTGAGGCCAGGTAAGGAGGTTTGCATGGCAAGCACTGCTGATGGGTGGGTTGTTGTGGGGAGTAGGCTCTCGGGACTGACACACAAGAGCAAGGGGAAGCTGGCCTTCGCTTGTTGAAGGCTATTTATGTGCAGGACCAAGGCACTTGCATGGAGGGAGAGGTGGAAAGTGGGAAAAAGAAGAAGAGGATGTGTGAAAAACATGCAGAAAGCGGTGGTACAGTCTGGGGCTGCTGGTGAGAACAAGAGCATGGGGGGAAAGAAGGAGAGCAAGGAAGTGAAGCGTAAAAAGCTGCCATACATGGCAATCACAAAGCCGTTGGGAGGACACTAAATGTTGGCCACTAAGGAATGCATTTGGAAAGGGGAGTTTGTGGAAATATTTCAACTCTTGCATCGTAAGGTGAGGGCAAAGAAGAGCTCCAAGGAGGAAGAGTATGAGCTGTCCCAATGTATTGTTTAACATTGAGAACTGGACAGCGATGCGGTGTTTCCTATTTGTGTGAGCATGTATTGTGGGAAATATCCAGAGAGGTGTGTGGCATTGTTCAAGTACCTCGTGGAGTGTGAAAAGCGCACGCTACATGCAGGGGTTGAGCCTGGGTGCCGTACGATGAGGAATTTTGCGCACGCCTTGCGGAATACACAAATGGAATCTGGGGGCAGCCGGATAATAATCTGTTCCTCCAAATGATAACGCCAGAACGGCCTGCCACATCGACTTATACAGCAAGTGCTTGGCCAGTTATCTGTAAGCCCTTTTGAGGGCTACCCACCAAGGCAGGGGTGGGTGCAGCAGGCAGGAGACAGGTATGGAGCGGGACAGTGTGTTGGTCACACAACAGGGGAATATATCTGTGGAATTATTATAAGTATAAATACAAATGCTCAAAGTGCCGTGAGTAAGCACATGCTCACCCTGTGTGGACCTCAAGAGGAGCTGGTGTGGACAGCAGCGATATCAAGGGGGTTAGTGGACAGGTTCCAGTGACCTTAGTAGGGGAGAACCCCAGGGGCAATAGTGCCTGCTCCTGTTATGGTGGAGCAGTTGCGGCATTGGATCGGGTTGTTGGGGACAGAGTGGGATAAGTTGTTCTTGCTTGGTTTTCAGTTTGGTTTTCAGTATGCTATAAGGGTTCAAGGGTACGCCAATGGCCGGACAATTTACTGTCAGTCAAAGGAATGGAGAAATTGGTATGGGGAAAATTGTTGAAGGAGGTGAGAGAGGGGAGAATGGAAGGGCTGTTTCATGACTGCCCTCTGGAGAACTTGAGTATTTCCCCAGTTATGGCTTGAAGGCCATAACTGGGGAATTCATTCCTGAGTAGTTTAGCAGGGTGCGCTATGCATCTGTGGACATGGCTGTTCAGTTGGTGAATAAATGTGGATGGGTTGCTTTGATGGCAAAATGCATTTCGGTTTCTGCTAGTGCACCCTGAGGACTACGAGCTGTTGGGTATGCATTTTAAAGTTACGTTTTTTGTGGATAAGGCATTGCCTATGAAGTGTTCAATTTCATGTTCATTGTTTAAGGTGTTCAGTTCTTTTTTGCAGAAGATTTTCAACATGTTGGAGGAAAATAAGTTATGACACACTATCTGGATGATTGTTTCTTGGAGGGTGCTCCCCAGTCACAGGAATGTCAGGAGGGTTTGTAGTTGTTTCAGTATTTGTTAAGGGTGGGCGGCAAACTCCGCTCCTCCGGCGGAGTTTGCAGAGTTTTTGCTACTCCTCACTTCGCTCAGAGTGCGAAGTTAGTCAGAAACTCCGCCTTCCGCTGCGTAGCATTGTTTTACCGCCTCAAGGAACCTGAATTGTCCCCTTTTGTGAAGCTCTAAAAAGGCGGACAGTTGCACCGGGGCCCACCCTGGCTCCCGGCTGCCAGTAGCAGCCTCGAAGCTCCCCCTCTGGCATTAAACTAGGAGCTTTCATTTTCACTAGAAAGTGCCAGCAAAAGAAGAGAAGACTAGACTAGAGTATTAGAGATCGGCCAGATCGCCTTCCCAAAGCTATCCCGTGGAGAATCGATTCAATCAAGATTCAACAAGAGGTGAAGCAGGGCTGCCCCTCACATGTGCTGAGGAGAGGCGGACAGATCCACTCTTTCACCCGTGTGCTGCTGCTCAGGCAAACGACAATAAAGCCACGGCACACCAGGAGAAGGGCCGAAGGACCTGTGGGAACGGACTACATGATCACCCAGTGGTCGATGTTTTGCTCCTCGCAGCTGCTTAGTGCCGAAAAGACAATCTAGAAAGTGAGTGCCTTTTTGGTAATTATTAATTTAATGAGCAGGGGCGGTTCCTGTGCGAGGGCGTTGGGGCCCCGCCCCTCTACTTTCAGTCTAAAAATTAATTAATATTAAAACTACTTCTTTTTAAAAAAAAATAATTAAAAAAAATAAACCATGTAACTGCTTAAATTACCGTGCTCGGGGGCTGTTGCACACTGTCACTCACTCTGTTTGTCGCAGTGATGATTTCCATAAACTTCATGCCCCTGGGCGACCCCAAAGTCAAGAGTATTTGCTCGGCTGACGATCTCACAGCCATGAGGCCTGTGAGGTCATCAACTTGGCAAAGACACAGCCTCAGGGACCAGTCTCCACCCCCTAATAAAGTGTGGGTAAAGTTAACCCAGGGCGCTTCAGGCTGAAGCCCTGTAATGCCAAAGGTTTCTTCTTCAACAGCGAGTGGACAGGATGGTCACCCCCACCCTTTCCAAAATCGCCACAGGACGATTTGGGAAAGGGTTTGATAGAGGCCGCAGGAAGACTAGAAATCGAGTCTGCGCAGTATGTCTTCAGGATTTTGAAGACACACTGTGCAGTCTCGAGGTGTCTTCTTGCGGCGTAGCAGTTAATAAGGGTGGCGTGAGGCCCATTAATATTAACTCCTGCTTCCTTACTTGACTGTTATTTAGCTCCTTCATACTTCCTGAAGGGTTTTTTCAAGTCGGAAGCTCATTTTATGCAACTGTCTGTCTCTGTGGACTTCGTAAAGACGTTGGCGTTTGTCGAACTTAACAAAAAAATTACTTCAGTGAGCCCCAGGACATAAATTGGATATTGAGAAGCTCAAAAAAGGAGAATAAAGGTAAAATAAACGGAACGCAGTGGGATTCGTGGAAAGCTGTTCAAACAACTGTACTGTAAAAAAGGCTTCCAATCAGCATTTAAATTAGCATGATTACTAGCAGTGTGTGGGAGGGAGGTGGGGGGGGGGCTTGGATGTCACCAAGAGTCTCCTGGATAGGTCACTGGCACCAAAGCCAAGAGAATGCACTAGTCTGGGACTGTCCTACAAGGTAGACTGTATAAAGCTGTCCGAACTTTTGGAGTTTCTGGGTGACTTCAAATTGCACTCTCTAGGAAATCTGCATGGAGTTAAGGGAGGCTGGTGACAGCATATAGGCATTGAAAACATTTGCCACATAGATAGTGTCTGCTGTGATGTTATTTTACTGTGTGTTGTGTTCAGTGAACTTACACACCATGGTCCCTGCGTGGCTTCACAGAGGGCATCTGGTCTTGCTAAAAAATGCAGAATTAGGAGCCTTAGAGGTCTGAAGTTCTTAGCTTCAGTATGAGTTCCTTATAATATCCAACAGCTACCAATTCCAGCTTTTCAACTCCCCACCAAAGCTTTGTGGTCAAGGTTCCATGCCCATTCAATACATGGCCTCTTTGCAGGAAATTTGTAAGACTATTGGTATTGTAATTGTCGGTTTTCTGGGAAAATATCAGTTGTGCCCATACAGGTAGGAATTTTAGCTAGCCTGTATTCTTGAACTGTTATTTAATATATTTGTCTTTGTTCCCCATAATTAGTTTTCACTGGTGACTCTTGCACAGGGTGCAAGAGTCTGTCTCTCTTTGGAACGTACAGTTCCTGTACATTTCTAGCCCTCATGGTTGACCGTACAGATACCGCCAGCTGCTTTGCATCGAGACACAAAGTCTCCTTGGGTGCTTTGTGCAGTTTCTGCTTGGACAGATCAGCACACCAATTTGTCGATACAAGTTATGTGTGCGCTTTCAAATAAAAAGGACTTGTTTTTAATTAGCTCTGCTTACTGCATTTTTTGCTGACTCTAAGCAACAGGCTTGCTTTCACTGTACACTATTGTCTAAGTGTATTCAGTGTGTATCCGGACGGTTGTGTTTGCATGCTGTATGTTTACATGCCCCACTTTTGCAGCATATCATGTGCAGTATTAGCTTGTAGATAATGTCACCAGAGCATATACTATGACAATGCTCTTCGTGTTCAGAATAATATACGGATAAACTTAGTTTAGTCCGCGTGCACACACAGTCTATTGTATAATTGTGTGTGAGCTATGAATAAGTACACTAAAATGTATGCATAATTGTAATGTTTTATTTTGACTTCTTGATTGTATATTATATAGGTTGTGTATGGCAAACTGTGCATTTACATTTTGTTTTCCTGGGAAATGGCGATCGGCCTACCAAAAAATATCATTACCCCTTAACGTACCACCCCTATCCCTTCAGCCAGCCAAGTCAAGCCAAGCCAAGCCCACCCTCACCACTATCAAAGTTCACCAGCCGCCACTGTTAATAAGGCAGGGTGCGAGCAAGAGAGCGCGCACGCCAAGGGGCGAGGAGAGCTAGAATTGTTCTGGCACATTTTGTTGCATTGCCTTTTTGAACAAGACACTTGAAATCCCTAACTTCCCATAGCTGCGCAGTGGCAGATGAATCCGGGGAAGCCAGACACTAGCCGTTTGCTTAGGAATCACTTTAAGCTCTTTGCCTTTTTTTCTTCGTTCAATCAATCAGCACTTACTTTATCATGTTTAGTAAGTGTTAACATTACCAACAGTGGCATCTGCCTTCAACTCATTAGAGCTTTAATTACTGTAACAGACTAAACGTGGGTGGGATATTCAATGAGGGGAGAGGGACAGTTCTTATTATATTATTGAGTACATCTTGCGTTCACCATTTCGTGTTGCACTCATGCCTTGTTGGATGCTTCGTGTGCTCAGAGCATATGCCGTTGCTCACTCAAGCTTCATATATGACATAATATTGGCAAAAACGGCTCCTACTATTCTGGACTGAGAGCCACCTCTATTATAAAATAAATATTTTTTTAATGTAACTGTTCAGAACTTCTTTCCAAACTGTCGGTCGCACTATGCAATAAAACTATGAGAAAATGGCACGTTGCTGCCACCCAATGGCATAGCCTACAGTATGTTAATAGAGGTAAGTATGACTGTCAACAATTCCGAAAAGCACGAACACACTAAGGGGCATATTATCAAGAACGACATTAAAATTATCACCGCTTTAGCGGCAGGTAACTGCTGCTAAAGCGGCGATAATGGGCTTGATCATATACAATTGTGAATTCCCACAGAAGCCCAGGTTCACACCAGAACCTGGGCTTCTATGGGAATTCACAAGGGCATATTATCAAGCCCATTATCGCCTCTTTAGCAGCAGTTTCCTGCCGCTAAAACGGCGATAATTTTAACGCCGTTCTTGACATGCCCCTGAATAGACTTTTTTTTTACAGTAACGCAATGTTGTATTGAGAATATATATTTCTCCAATCTACCTGTCATGCGCATTGAGCGGAGCGAGACTATAGGGGCTTAAACAAGAGTTTAACTAGACTGGCGATTTGATGCGGTGCATGTGCGCTTTTAGCTCAATGTGCAAGTGCAATGAGTTAAAATGTGCATGCACAGCATCAAATCGCCAGTCTTCGCCATCTGTTCACACAGCCTTGCTCGCATTTCTCCTCCCCCTCCCCAGCCGCCAGCACCTCCCCTCTCTCTCCCTGCAGTTTCACGGCCGCCAGGCCGTGTCTCCCTTTATTTTACTTTTCTTGGTATTCCAGCGGGCACGTCTTATGTTTTATTGCTTCCAGACTAGCACTGCGATTAATAAATGCAGTTAATTTGCTGGACTGTTGCACACATGCTATGCGGGACATGGCCAGTGAGATCTTGGGCGCAGTTTAGGAATACCTTAAGCCCTCTTTGGCCCAGACGATACACGATGGCCAATGCGGCTGGATAAGTTATCTGCGCAGGTCTGGATTGTATGTGGAGAGCAGTGTTGTTTGTCGGCATGCATGGAGGCATTCCACAGGATTCTCCAGAAACGTGCAGGCCCTCAAGGATATACCTTTGATGGGTCCCCAGCTTGGCGCCTCCGCTCCTGCTCTCTCCTGGCTGCTCCGCCCCTAATTATTCACGGCCGGCCGGCCGTACTTTCACTTTCACGGCAGGCAGGCCGTGTCTTGTTTTCTTTTTTTTTTGCTTGTTTTTCTTGTTTCCCTTATTGTGCTTGTTGCCCGAGACAACCTGACACATTTACAGCCATGTTTATTTCAGTGTGTATAGGAGAGGAAGGGGAAGCTTTCCCCAACAGCTGAGGTGAGCCATAAAAAATTATAAGAAACAGCATTTCAGATGGTACTGTTTAGGGGAAATCTCTTAAAGTGTGTACGGATATCTGAAGACTTTAACCTCTCCCATGCTGATGACGGAACCGCTCCGTCATCAGCTACAGTTGAGCTGTGCTGATGACGGAGCGGTTCCGTCATGGCCCTGCCGCCGCGCCTGCGCGGCGCTGATTTCGCGCCTGCGCGGGCGTTCTAATGAGCGGGGCGGGTCATGACGGAACCGCTCCGTCACCCGCATAGCTCAACTGCGGCTGGTGACGAAGCGGCTCCGTCACCAGCATGCGGCCGCCGCGCGGCCGCCCCACCCCTTTAGCGCTGCGGCGGAATAGCCGCCGCAGCGAAGGGGTTAAGGTGCGCAAGTGGTTGGACACGAGGGAATTACATAACAAAAATGTGTGCTTCTTTCTTCATCCATGTTTAGTTTCTACACCTCCCCCATTCTGAGTTTTGCTTCTTTGCGTTGCGCACGGATTTTGTTTCCAACTTTCTGTCCCTTGTTGGCTGTAGTTCGCAGCATGTCGGTGCTGTTTTGTCAGTTGTGCATGTGTGTGTGCCTGTGGAGAGCGGTTTAAAAACTCTTAGCCCACCCATGGGGAGGGAGTTTGGGTTTGCAGTGGTTTTACTGCCGTTGTCAACTGGTTCTTTTCTCACCTCCTTTCTTCCCGTGACGCCTTCCTGCCTCCCATGGGTGCTTTATTGCTGCTGCTGCTTCTTGTTTAAACGACTTACAGAAATGTTTTGAAGGTTCCACCTTTGATGGTGTTCGCAAATTTAAAGAAAGAAAATCAGCACTTGTCCATTGAGGCATTCAAAATGATTTTAATTATTGTAATGTATGTGTTGATGTTTGTCTGCAGCCTGCATGCTAATTAGTTGAATATCCGCCTCGACACCGTCTCTGCATCACTTGAATGTAATTAGGCACTCCCGTTTTGAGGGAATTCTATAGATGGAATAGTCCGTTTTTCACATTGGCTGCCATTTCATCGAATGTTCTCCATTCAAATGGCAAACATACGAAGGAACCCCCTGGTGTCCAGTAGGGGCATCTCAAGGTGTCACGTTTGCGAAAAGTTAAAACTATTGGCATTGTAAATGACAAAGCTATTAATTTTGCTATTTTCAAGACGAACACATAAAAAAAATTGTCATTTACAAAACCAAAAGCTCCAACTTTTCTAATGCGAGACCTATTGCATTTCCAATGCTTGTTTTTAAGAAGCACTAGTCTGTCAGATAAGTTTCAGAAATCCCTGTATACCACCTCCCCCTTGCCTCTGTTAGTGTTAACTCGGAAAACAAACCAAACACCTATGCTTAGCATTTGCCGCTACTTCTCAGGCGGGCTCCCGTGACATGCTTAACAACAAGATGCAGCAGAAACGTATCCATTCTCCTTCCTTTGCACCTTCTCACCTCGTCAGGAGCAGAGGAGAGAAGCAGGCAGGCCCATGGCTCATCCATCACAGGGGCGCTTTCTGCAGAGGGTGCAAGTTTCTTTGGAGCCACCAAATCGCAGGCATTTAAAGCCCCTGATTGTGGGACTGATTGCATGTCATATTTTCAGAGTGCAAACCACAGTCATTAGTTCTTACATTCCTGGACCCCATTTAGTCACGCTTGGCCCGCTTGACAGGAGGCACTGCCCTTTTGTAAAGCATGTACCTTATTGATGTGCGTGTGAAACATATGGTGTGCAGAACTCCATGGAATCTCACTGAGTTTCATTAGACACCACAGAATTCTGCGTAGTAAAACTCCGCAAGCTACGCCCACCCCTGGATTTGATGCACAATGTGGGTGTCCCATTGGTGCCGTAAAAGACAGTGGGGTTAGTGCAGGTGCTTACCTTTTAGGGAGTTGAGTTGGATTCCCACAGGATGGAGATCAGATTGCCAGAGAAGAAGTCGCAGCAGCACTGGACAGAGATTTAGGACAGGATGTTGGACAACACCAAGGTGCAGATGAAAAACATGCAGGTCTGGCTAGTTCATTTGAACTTTGCATGCAGGGCAGTAAGGGAAGGCAGGACGTTCTGTAGGTGGTTTGGCTCCGGCAGGGATGTCTTTTCCTCACCACAGTGTACGCTTCAAGGAGAAAATGCAGAAGGATTTTCTTGAGGGAATGCAATGGTTTTCCCATGGTGGAAGAGAAGGAGCAATTGGAGTGATCTTTTCAGTGGTTTTCCAACGGAGCAGGTGGCCACGGTTTTGGAATTCTTTGGCAGGGTCTCTGTTGTGTGGAGGAGTGGCAGGAGGTATGGAATCGGGGGGGGGGGGGGGGGGGATTTCCCTTCCTCGAGTTCTTTCCATTGTGGGTGCAGCTTGTTTGTTGGGGCACCAGTTTTCTAACAGAACGGTACTGCTCGACATGTCGGTGGTGAGGATTATCAATCGACAGTCGGAGCGGGACCTGAAGGTTTGGCACATTTTGTGGTTTTTTGTGGTAGAGGGTTTGCATGCAGATGTCACTTGCAAAGCACAACATATTGTTGGAGTAAAAAATGAAATTGCAGATACTCTTTTTCGTTTCCAGTGGACGAGGTTCCGCAGTCTTGCACCAAGGGCCGATGAGGCGCAGACTATGAGGCCAGCTCATTTTTTGTTCTCGGCTCAATGTTGGAGTCTACCTACAAGTGTTACTTGCCTCCGTGGGATTAGTTTGTGAAGTCAGGGGTGGTGTGGTGTAGGGCAATGACGAAAGTCGAGCCCAATGGAATGATGTGTTACATTTCATTATGTCTCTGATTGACAAGGGTTTGTCAGCCATCACCATAGTGAGTAAGTTGACAGGCATGGTATTCAATGGGAAACTTTGCTGGGGTATGAGGAAATGGGGAAGCTGATTCTGGAAGGCTGGTCAAAAGAGGGGCACTGGGTCGAGACATTTTGAAACAGGTTATTTCAATGCTGCTGAGTGTCTGCAGGGATGATGGGGAGGTGCTGCTGTTTGCCGTGATTATGGTTTGGTTATTTTTTGTCTAATTCTGGGTTATGGAGATGGTCTGCTCTAAGGCCCAGGCAGGGATCGTTGACAGGATGTCAGTATCTTTCTGGGGCAGTTCAAGTGTGGCTCTCAAAGTCGAAAATGGATTGGGTAGGGGCATCTGTGATACGATGAGAGCATATCCGGATGCGCAGGTTTTACCCACGAGAATGGTGAATTGCACTGTGCCAGCAAGGGGGGCAGGGGGTTTGGATAGATCTTTTAAGCATACAGATGGGACTCATTTTTCAACATCTCAAGTTTTGGGGGTTTTGCAATAGGTGTACCTCACTTTGGGGTGTGGGGCATAGAATTTTGGGACCCACTAGTTTTGGGTTGGGATGGCGATGGAGGTAGAATCCAGGGGTTGGACAGTGGTGGAGATTCAACGTGTGGGGAGGTGGCCATCGGATTGTTATCGGCGCCATTTGTGATTGGGATGGGTTTTTTACGAATTGCATTAACACAAGTCTTTTTTCTCCTAGGTTGCATTGCAGGCCCCATGAGAAGGCATATTGAGATTTGGATTTGTGAGCACTCATTCATGAAGTGGGCAGTGAGGCATGCCGAAAACAGGAGTTGGGACTGCCTGATATGGTGGTGCAGTTAAAATGGTTTGGAAAAGGGGGCATGCAGTGTTATTGCCCAAGTTCAATTTTCTAGCAAGGGGCATTTTGCAGCTAGGTGAAAAGGACTTAGTGAAGTTGAAGGGATTGGCGCTGGTCATGAATGTAAATAACAACTTGAAGGAGATAAAAACGACATGGTCTGTCTGGTGCCACGATCGAATTCATATCTAGAAGAGTCTGGCGGAGGGCATTGAAACCCAGGGCTATTGACAGGGCAAGGAGGAAAGGGAACAGAAATTGTGGCAGTTCTGCAAGACAGAGGGTTTTCCTTGAACATCGTTACAAAAAATATATAAGATGGTGGAATTCTTCCGATAAGATGTGGTGTATCTGTCCATCTATGGGGTGGAACGGTATTTAATGCAGGTGCAGAACGTGCTGGCAGAAATGTTGCATTTTTCGGTGGGGATGATAACGATTTTACCTGGGGGGAGGGGTGGGACAGGAAAACTTTGTGGTTTTTATGGTGGTGGGTGGTAGCCAAGTTTAAGAGTTGGTGCAAGAAATGCTGGTGAGTTTGAGACCCATTTGAGATCTCAGGAGGAAGGGGAGGGGGAGTTGAATGGAATAAGATGGAAACAGTGGTATATGCACAAGGGCTGGATGCAGGGAGTTTGAGTGAGGTGATTCGTGATTGGAGTTTTGGTTGGTTTGGTTTGTGAACGGTTGCTTAGGGGAGGGAGAGGACAATTTGGATAGTTATTCAAGGTCTACAGTGGAGGCCCGATTGATGTTTAGTATGTAAGGCATGGAGCCAAGTGTTGTTATAAAGCTAGTGCACCTGTTTCATTAAAGCAGCCTTTTGCACACTATTAAGTAGTCAGTCATTCTTGAATACGCCATCCGGCTCGATGGGGTTTTGGGGGGGCTGAATTCCCTACCCCGGAATATTCAGGCAGATGATAGGGTCCAAGAGTGCATGCGGCCCTGATTGGTCAAGGTGTGGGCCCATTAATGTTTTTCAGGTTATGTAGATTTGTTGGGGTTCCGTTTTAGTTTATGATACACCCAAGCTGGTAGGGAGAGTACAAAGGTTTTCCCCTGCTTCCCTCTCGGGTTTCTAGTTTTGGTGAGGCAGGTGCGCAAGGGCAGGGATTTTTTTGGGTGTTGTCACTGTTGATGAGCTGGTGCCTTGGCGGGTTGGCGACAAGTTTAAAAGTTATTGCAAGAAATGTTGGTCAGGTTGAGACTCAGTTGAGATTTTGGGGGGAGGAGAGGGGGAGTTGAAGAATGGAATAAGATAGAAACAGTAGTGTAAGCATGTGGGTTGGATATGGGGAGTTTGAGTGAAGAATGTTGTGACTGGATTTTTGATTGGTTTGGTTTGGGAAGGATTGCTTAGGGGAGGAGGGAGGCAGATTTGGATAGTAATTCAAGATGTATAGTGAGGCTCAATTGCTCTTTAGTATGGAAGGCGTACAGCCAAGGATTTTTATAAAGTTTGTGCACCTGTTTTATTAAAGCGGCTTTTTGCACACTATTAAGAAGTCAGTCATTCTTGAATACACAGTACCTCCTGAATTTATGGTGGGGGATCAAGTTACAAAGACTGTTATCTGATTAAACAGAGTTATTTATTGATTGTACGTTTCTTCTTGGACATGGGTAATAAACATCGGCCAACACGTGTTGAATTATAAACTAAGATGTTTGCTGATATTTGTTGCCCTTACATACAGCTTTTCACCAACATCCTTCACAAAGATCTGGGAAAACCTTTGCAAAGCTCATGAAGTTTACAATTTCCCACATATGCATGAACATTATGACCTTTGCAACAATTTATTTATGAAATAGTTAATATTATAGAGAGAAAAATCTACATACATTTTTCATCTGAGTTTAAATAAAGTGCAAATTATCCTCCTATGACAATGTTCTTAAAATATGCAGCAAATCTTTACACATGTAAAGAAGAACTTAATTTTTTAAACCTTGAAAATTTGGACAATCAGGAATTCATGAAAGTTTGCTAGTTTAAAGAGCATATCACACAACAAATCATGTGCTTATTTTAGAAGGGCATATTCATACAATTGACATATGCAAACAAATTAATATAAATAAACAGATATATTAATACATAGGCAAGAAAATAATAAAGAACAATCAAGAGGCAACAAATAAAGAAGAAAAATTTCACAATAACATAGAATATGTAAGAAAAATATTTTAGGGGGACTACTTCTTATTTCATATTTAGCCGGGTCCAGCTACCTTAAGCCGTTTAGGGCCAGTGGCCCCTAGAGCTCCTCTAATTTAACTAATGATTTGATGCCCCTTGCCTTTCCCAGAGCAGCCTCTAAGCCATAAGTATCTCTAATAATCGCCCACTAATCCACTGCCACAGGTGGTGTAGTAGAGACCCATGCCCTGGCAATAGCCAGTCTAGCTGCAGCCATCAAAATCATAAAGAGATGCGCTACTGCCGGATTACCATCCCCATATCCCAACATGATTTCAGGATCCGTAAGTGGGTGATCGAATCCTATTTTGAAATTAAGTATTTACTCAATTTTCCTCCAATACCTATTCAATTCTGGACATTCCATAAACATATGTTTTAAATTAGCTGCGTACATTCCACATTTTGGGCATTTTATCTTACCCCCCCATCTTGTTTCCCTGGGCCCATTTAGCAATTCTAGCCAGAGTGTAATACATCATACGTGTTTGCTGAAGTTGTAGGCTAACAGAATGGACCGAGTCCTTAACATAGCCTAATACTTGTTCAATCATTCTTGGTGAGACCATTGTCCCCAAAGTTTTAGTCCAACGTTCCGGTAAGTACTCACTGTGCAATGGTCTAAAGCTATGTAGAAGAGCATACATTGAGCCAATGAGAGATTTAGACTTCTCCCTTTAGATAAAATCCCGGCCACATTAGAAGCAAGATAATCCTTGATCTTTAAATATATATTTTTTTTAATGGGCCGGACGTTTATAGGCCAGTCTTAAATTTTCAAATGATTTGATGCCTCTGTCATTGTATAAATGGCCCAAGCAATTTACTCCATAGTTCGCCCAGATTTTACCCACTTGATCCTTAACCACATCCGTGCTGTACGATTTACCGCCGGGTGCTAAGCCCTAATGGAAACGGGCGTGGTCATGACGGAATGGTCCCGTCATGAGCACAGCTAAACCGATGCTCATGACGGAACCGTTCCGTCATGAGCATCGAAGGGGTTAAATACCTCAGGAAAAGTCGGATTCTCCGAGCCAGAATGGGTAGTTTTTATGGAATATCAGTAAGTTACACCTAGTTGATATTGCTTGCCAAATATAAACAATATCCGGTACGGTCTTAAATTTTACCCTTTTAAAAAAGTTTGGATCTCTAATTCAATATAAAAATGTGTCCCTCTGATTTCCAAACATAAACACAAAATCAGACTGATCTAGGCTGAGCAAGCTACGGAAACGACCCATAAAAGCGGCCCAGAAATAGATCTTGAAATCTGGGAGACGAAGCCCACCTTGATCATATGTAGCTTTGAGCAGCTCAATCGCCCTCCTCAGTTTTTTGTATCCCCAAATAAAACTACTAAAAAAATCCTCTAATTTTTAAAAAAATGTATTGGGAACTTTCAAAGGAATAGAACGAAACAGAAATAGAAATTTAGGCAATATTTTCATTTTGATCAGGTTACATCTACCTAATAGACCTATAGGAAGCCTATGCCAAATTTTTAACAATTTAGTAGTTTCTTTTAGCAAGGTTGTATAGTTTAGATCTGTAATCTGATCAATCTTAGCCGTTATTTTTACTCCCAAGTAAGTTACAGTAACACAAGATCCAGTAATGCGGTACAACTTGTTTCTAGAGATATTGTTTTGAGCAAAATGCACAAATTCAGTCTGAAAGTCTGAATGTCTTAGAAAAGAAACATATCAAGACATGATGGTATGTGATCTGAGAGATGTAATCATAGCATGACCATGTAGACTATTAGTTGGAGGTATATCTGATTAAATGTAAGCATACATATTTACTGCCAGTTTCACATGTAGTCAATAATATACTGTATACATCTCAAGTTTATGTTTAGTAAAATCAATGCCATACAAGGACCTGGGATTTCAGATTACAGTTTCTTTAGAGGATCCTCATTTTGATATTTAATTTAGTGGTTGCTTGAGATGTGCTTTGCTTTCATTAACCTGGAGCATAAATAAGTGTAGCTTTAAATTCTTCAATGGATGTAGAACTAAGAAGCAACCTTGTGTGCAATTTTCTTAGGCATGCCAGAGGTACAGTGTGTATTGCAGTCATGTATTTCAGAAGATCAGTTGTTCAATGTTTTGTAGAACTAAAGAAGTATGTTCAATGTTTTGTAAACCACTCTTCGACGGCCTGCTTTATATAAGCATATGTATCCCTATATTTTCACAGCTTTGTCTTAGTTCTACTCTCATTATTTACACAAATAATGCAGGTCCTCTGCATCAATGTATTTTGATTGTATATGGTTGACATTATATAACTAAAAATAATTAAATACATAAGCAGAAAGTGCTGATTGATTCTTCTACTCTGCTTTACTAGTGTGTGGGGACACAATCTGCAGTCCCCAGGAAGGATGTTCTTTGTGCCCAGCAGACTGTGGTCCTTGTCCAATGTCTACAAGCATCAAAATAGCAGTAGGACTTCCACTTGCCTTGTTTTTCAGTGGATTCGTATGTGGACTTGTGGTATGTGCCAATTATATTTAAGAGCTATTGGGAATTTCTTTACAAATAAATTGTGTTCATTATTTCATGTAATCTTTGATACTTGTTAGCACTTTTTTAAAGAGGTGGGATTTTTCTATCATGTTACTTAATGATTTAAAAAAAGGTTTTCTGGGCAGCTTTATACTTTGGATACATCAGAATAAAATATGACTATATTAGCAGAATGAACAGGTTAAGTCCAGGCAGTTTGCCAGGCTCTATTTGCTTGACCACATAACGATAGCCAGGAATTATAGAAGCAGTACATTTTCCACTGATGAGCATTGAAAAACATAATCCTAAAATGTTGGTGAGTATGGATTAAGAATATATCCCTTTTGTCTTCTGAGTGGGAACTTCAAGAGGAGCAGAATGCACCATATTAGGTCCATGAGGGTAAAGATATATTTAAATGTTAAAATCTTCGGGATTCAAAAAACACATTCAAATAAAAAATGTCAGAAAAAATGGGAAGATTACCAATAAGTATTAGTCGATAAGGATAAGGTATGATGAGGGGAAGAGGTGTGGCGCCACAGACAGGGCGACTGACGCTGGATTCTGGGGATCAGGGTTCGAACCCCAGGTCCGGCGGCAGGGGTTTGCCCAGCACCATGCGACTCTGGGCAATAGCTCGCTTAATCTTCCCAGCGGTGATTTGTGCGCAATACAGGTACTGGATTTACAATGTACGTTTGCTAAGACCATGATTATGAACGGGCATAGTCATGTCGACTCAGTGTGCTCAGTTTTACCAATAAAAGAGATATTCTTAATACCAAATTGTGGAAATAGCCTGAATCTTAAATTGATCCCATGTATTCCTAAGAAACGAGCATATCATGTGGAATTCTGAGGTACTGCAACAATTACCGCATGTCAAACAATAGTTCCGGGCTTCTATCAAGAGCCATATTTTTCGAGGTTTGACCTGGAGGGTTTCTCCTCTGAAATCAATGCAGTATTACTAGATCTATAAATACCACGTGACTCATTATATCATGTTGAGTGGAAACATGGGTTCCCCTTCAAAATGTGATTAAAGGCAAATGTGCGGTGAAGACAACTGGCAGGATTAACAAGTATATTAAGGGACATTTAAGAGAAACATAAAAGATAAAAACTAAAGAGAAAGGTTTAGGAACCAGCTATCTTGTATTTCTGTATCCCATGCATAAAAAATGAAAACATGGATAATTCAAGATTACCTTTGGATTAAAAAGGTATTAATGCAAAATTGTATTTTAAAGAAAGAGCCAGAAAATGAAAACTCCAAGATTATTTTAACCCCAAAAACACTGAATGCCAGTGAGATGCTCACAATACACCAATCGTACTAACATTGCTTATGATAGTAACAAAATGTCATTAGTTCTATTCCACCACTTTAAAAAAGAACTATGGGGCATATTATCAAGCCTGTGCGCTAAAATTATCGCCGCTTTATCGGCCGTTTTCGGCCGATAAAGCGGCGATAATTTTAGCGCACAGGCTTGATAATATGCCCCTATATCTTTAACTGACATATACAACATTATAAATGTCGATGAAATATTGTCCTGCCACCTAGGTAGTGTACAAAATGTCTTCCAGCACAAATGGGTGATATGCCATCAGCCACAACCATTGCCATTGCTAAGAACATGACATGACATGGCATGTTAGGCCCCATTCCAGGGACCACAGGGCAATCAAAGGACACTGGACTTCAATTGTGGGGTTTGAGGTCGTTTGCCTCTAATGTCCTGGTCCTGTTTTACTATGGCTTTGCACACTAGGCCCAGTACAACCCATGCAGCAACTGACTCTTGGTGCAGCAACCACGAGTAGTCACAGGCTTCTCAGAAGGAGATTGTGAAAATGATCAAAGTCAGCATTCAATAAACACACACCAGTATAATAAATGATTACCCAGCCCAGGGCTTGACTTTCAACAAGAAAAGTACTTTAACCCACTCTAGAACTAAATCCAACACATATAAAAATGTACATGATACAATTTAGTGTTCTGGCACTTGAGTATAACCGGGTAGATCCCACACTATGTACATGCGTAGAAAGATTACACTCAGATGTATATTACCTTAAATGCTCTTGTGATTCTGCAGTCTGTTTTGGAGTCATTTTCTTTGACTGCCCTGCTCCTCCTGTAATGATTTGTTTCCCTGCGCCTGGGCTGAGCGGGAGTCAGAAGTTCCTCTCAGCCTTCTTTGTGGTTAAATCTGGAGTGATGTGGATGCTTTGGCTGCTGATGGCTGCTCGTGAAAGTACGGATTTTATTTTGACTGGTCCAACAGGTGCAGCCCCCCACTTATGGTTTGGTTCCAGATCGGGGCAGCTACCCAAAACCTGGACTAGAGTAAACGATAAGGTTTCAAACAGGCCTCACTAGCTGGGTGGGGACCATGGTACAGGTCCCTCTGCTTTTCAGTGCACTGCAGTCTCAGGTTAGGCAATGGCTCAGGTCATGTCACAACTCACAATTCGGGCACAGCAGCTCAGTTTCAAACTGCAGGTCACACTGAGGCTGCACGCTTAGGTCACAGTAGCTCAGGCCACACTGCAGCAGCTTGGGAGAGTCTGGGGCTCGCTGGCATTGCCACTGACAAATTGCTCTCTGTAGTCTTCTGATTTTGCAGACCATCACACTGGGGTCGCACTATACCTTGGACAGTTACTCATGCAGGGCTGACAGTACTATATTCCCTTTGCCAGCAGGCAGACTTACGTGTAGGTGCTTCAGGGTGTCCCTTCAAATACTTAAAGCTGGCTCTCAGGTAGATATCAGCTCCAGTTGCACCCCAGTTCTTTGAGTATTATGTGGATTACTCCATTTCTTGGTCATAGAGGACCTGTAACGGAAACATGTGGTTCCCACTTTTATACTGTCAAAGCAGATAAGCAATGTGTTCTACTGCCTGCAATCCAAGAACCAGTGTACTGTGGTTATTCTCTCAAGTGTCCTGTCCATGCTGATCTCCAAATACAAACTGTGTGTAGAATGATGCTCTTCACAGCATTGTTGTCTCCAGCATGGAGCACTCACAACAGGCACAAACAGATGTGAGGTTTCTGCACCTGGCTGTCATCTGCCACACTGAAACAGTGCTTAAAGCAAGGCAAATAGCTAGCTTCACATAATGGGTCACTTTCACGTTGAACAACAGAGACAACAGTCCTTCCATTCACACCCACCATCTACCAAATGGTAGTGCTACAGGAAGACTAATCAGCAACTGCTTGCTCTGCAAAAGGCTAATCAAATTTCTAAAGGAGCCCTGTTTACTCTTTTCCCACTTCACTGTGTAGGTCTTCTGCCACCAGCTTCATGAAGGTGAGCCATACGGGAAATAGTCGGAACACTGCAGCCTCAGCCACGCGTGTTCCGACTACCCAAGTGCTACCACACATGCCTTAACCACTCATAGGCGTGGATAAAGCAGTGCGCAGTCTGCCTGCTAGCTGCTGGCTGTTGGAAGCAGGAAACAGCCAAGCAGCATGAAAGATCGGGAGTAACGCGACGCAGTGAGGTAAGTTGGGCTGGAGCTGGGTTTTTGGGGGGTAAGTGTATGGTTTTGGGGGGTCGGGGTAGTTTTCAGGGCTAGGAGATCAGGGTAGTTTTCAGGGTTGGGAGGTAGTTTCAGGGCTGTTAGGAGGGGGTTGTTTTTTAGGAGGGAGGGGGTAATTTTAGGTGTCAGGGCACAGGTTTGGGGGCAGTTTTAGGGCTCAGGGTGGGGGGCAGGGATTGAAGAATTTTTAGGACATAGGGGGGCATGGTAGTTTTTAGGGCTCAGGGGGGTCTATAGGATTTAGGGATTAGGGGGGGCGGGTAGTTTTTAGGACTGGAGGCAGGAATGTTTCTAGGGCTAGGGGGAGTTGGTTTGTTTTCAGGAGGTAGGCAGGTAGTTTTAGGACTCAGGGTGGGGGCCAGGGTCGGGGGTTTAATAATTGCCTGTCATGTCTTAACAACGGATATGTGTTCACCATACATGCCTTAACAACGCATAATTCATTGTAAAGGACTGAAGGTATGCATGGTAAAGGCAAATTCGTGGTTAAGACTTGCGTTGTTGAGACAGCGTGGAACCAGCATGCATGGTATACGCATGCGTGGTTCCATCACTCAACCGAGCAATACACTTCCACTGTCTCATGCGAAGGCCTGGGCAAGGCCATACAAAATGGATCCCACAGGTATACATTATTGTGGGTCACTTCTAAACACCATGCATGTACCACACAGGTTGCATATACAAGTATTAGCCTGGGTAAACCTATTGAAGCAGACCTTTCCATGAGTGGGCCAGTAGGCCTTCAATCCAGTGTCACAGATAAAAGGTATGGCCATAACTAGAATTCACAAAACACAAGATGATAAAAACAGCGTTCTATGTGCTAAACTCAGGACAGAGACAGTAGGCCACTGTCTGTTCAAAGAGGGCACACATGGCGGGTCCCTCCAGGTCACAGAACAGATCCAGCACCTTACTAGTGTCAAGGGAAAGGCTTAGGCCTCTGCACACACTAGTTTGGTGTGAACGTAGGGCCAAAATTCGAAAAAAACAGGATGCCAGAGACCCTCAGTGGACAGTCCGGCACTGAGGCACTGGGCAGGGATAGATGGCCATGCAGGGGGGGGGGGGGGGGAGCATTTCCACCCTAATATGAAATAACAAGACAGTTTCTGTTTCCGGCATTTGGGTATAATAAGGTCCCAGTAATTGCAAAAGCCAGACAATGAAACCATGCCAAATGAAAATTCATGCACACCGATGCATCACAGACCGGGATCAGGTCAGAGAACCCTTCTGCTCTGTCTTCATAATAGCTATAGCCCTCTCTCTAAAGGTGCAGCTAAAATCTATTGCTAGGACTGCTTCCAATTTTCTTGCAGGGCAAGAGTGATCTAGCACTTTGACAACTAAACAACACAATCTATTAGATACTTTTCTTTTTTATATTCCTGCACCAGTTCTAATAGTTCTGACCTTTATTCTTCCTCAGTTAGGAAAAGATTGTTAATGTGACATGCCATGGAGACAGGCCTATGATGTTATTTTAATTGGCAATTTGACTATAACTGAGGGCAGGTAGTCCTGCATGGCGCTGCCTTTCTAAGGCTCATGGGGAATGTGGTAAATGAAGATGCAGAGGCCACTTGATAAGTTAAGATCCTTTATTGCAGGTTCCTTCCAGGTTAGATAGACAGGTTAAGATGTAAGGAAAACTCCACCAGGAGCCAGCTGTTAGCAGCTCAGCCTGAGATGACCAACTGCCACAGTAAGTAATAGAAAGGCACAGTGAGCTAGAGGGACACCCTGGCATTCTATGATGTCATAGATAACATAGTACAGTCTAGCCAGAGAAGAACAGTGGAGAGGACATTTACTACACATCCTCTTCCCTTATGGAGTAAGAGTAGAATAAAGGAATGATCGGCAACAATACCTCAAGTGCACCAATCAGCATGGAAGTACACCAATAAGAAGAACCAAAAGTAAAAGTGTACAACATGAGATGACGTTAGCATGAGGTATCATTAGAAGAGAAAACAACATAATATATCACATCCCCTTCCCTTAACGAAACAGCAAGGTTTCGAAAAAAAAAAAACAAGACCAACAGCTAAGTTAGCTGCAGACACTAATAACCTCCCCACACATGGGTACACCACAGGGCAGACACCCTAGGAACCAAAAAATAAATAAAAAACTACCCCTGATAAAGATGTGCTGACACTAAACGTATGAAAAATTCACAGCTCAAAATCTTACCAAAATGAAGCCCTGGCCAGTAGCTGCAGGAAGGTAGACTTTGAAAGGAAAGTAGTGCACAAACCATCTCCACCAAAAACAGGGGGTCAGCGCATAATATGGAGAATGGACTACCCACAGACACTGAACCTCACCTGAAAAGGGTGCACCGCAGGACAGCAAACCTGAGAATAAAAATAAACGTTGACTACCCAAAATGCACAACCTCCCCCGAAAAGGGTACACCGCAGGGTAAGAAAAGTAACCCTGGGAAATGGGGCATGGACTACCCATAAACACTAAACCTCAAAGGGTACACCGCAGGACAGTAATCCTGGGAAAAGACATAGGGCATGGACTACCCGCAAGCACCCAACTTCCCCAAAAAAGGGTACACCGCAGGATGAAGACAATAACCCTGTGACAAACTATAGGGCATGGACTACCCGCAAACACCAACTTCCCCAGAAAAGGGTACACCGCAGGGTAAAGACAATAACCCTGGGACAAACGATGGGGCATGGACTACCCATAGACGCACAACCTCAACGGGTACACCGCAGGACAGTAATCCTGGGAATAGACATGGGGCATGGACTACCCGCAAGCACCCAACATCCCCTGAAAAGGATACAACGCAGGATAAAGACAAAAACCCTGGGACAAACGATAGGGCATGGACTACCCACAAACACCAACTTCCCCAGAAAAGGGTACACCGCAGGATAAAGACAATAACCCTGGGACAACGAAAGGGCATGGACTACCCACAAACACCTACTACATGGGGAATGGACTATCCACACAGAAACCACCTCCCCTAGATAGGGTACACTTCAGGAAACCAACCCTGACAATATGGATGAGCATACACCACTACATGGGGCATGGACTACCCACACAGATACCACCACACCATACAACAACACACTTTGTAAAGAAGCAGCAGGAATTTCCCATGCTAAAAACACACTTCAATACAAAACAAAACTGTGTTAAATGATACACATTTAGGGCTTGAGAACTGTTACACAAAAACATTGAAACAAAAACTCTGGTGAGCGACCTCTCACCCGGGGTCTTTGTACTCTGCTCCCTGCAGACGCTGTGGACTAACATCGGCCAAAAAGAATGTGAAGAAGTCCAAGAGTAAAGTCTCTCCCACTCCGTTGCTCCACACTTCCCTTAAACACAACGTCATGGTCAGCACCATGAAGAGAATGCAGAGATTTCCAAATATACACAGGTGTGTAAATCACCGAAGGAAATACAAACGCGCTGAGTCTTGTGGATTGACTGCAAACGCTACGAGTGGTAATTGTTGCTATAGCGACTTAAACAACCCAACATGTGTATCGTCATGGAAAAGTTATTCAAATTCCGAGGTTGAGAACAGCTGTGGTCATAGTTCTGAAGAAGCAGACTTATTTAGATGCTCACGCAAAGAAATGCGTCACGGATCGGTTACTCTTCATGAGGAGTGTAGTCATGGCAACCAAAAATGGCTTCTCGTGCGTTGCGCGCTGACGCGTGTATGAAAACTGCCAGGAGACTGGTGAAGACAACTTGCGCGTCAGAAAAGAAGAGAAGCGCTGTAATTGGCCGTGGGCTGAAGCATCACGAAGGAGTTCACCAACACCCTCTGTACGTTCCAGTACGTCATCAGAAGAAAAGGAGAGGGTAAAACAACACGGACAGAGGCACGAAGAGACTGGAGAAGAAGGAGGTTCTCCAATGGAAACACAGAGTGACAGCTGAAGCACTCGTAACGGGGTAGGCTACAGAGATACTAAAATAAAGTCACCTGTGAACCTTGGCAGACTGAGAAGACGAACTGTAAGGGATGTGTCGATCTTCACTGCGCACAGCAAATCAGTTTCTCAGCATCACGGCAATCATGTAAAACCGCGCACAAAACAGGTCTCTGTCTAACAGTACATGGAAGAATTTACAACTGAAACAGTTCACTCACTTGATGATAATGTCCCACAGGTTGTAGGTTGACCATACAGGAGCAGAAAGCACATAAAACACACGCCCAGGGTGCAGGCTGTCCAGGTGTGATAGGACACTGGTGGGGTCAGCTGGGCATTACCTTCTGTGTGAAAATGAAGTGTCTTTGAAAGTGTTGAATTCTTGAGTTCCTTCCTTTAGCTTGTTTAGTTCCTTAAGTAGTCTTTATCTTTAGATCACTCGTAGGTTCATCCTTCTAAGAATCATCGCCAAGTTGTGGTAAATGAAGATGCAGAGTCCACTTGATAAGTTAAGATCCTTTATTGCAGGTTCCTTCCAGGTTAGATAGACAGGTTAAGATGTAAGGAAAACCCCACCAGGAGCCAGCTGTTAGCAACTCAGCCTGAGATGACCAACTGCCACAGTAAGTAATAGAAAGGCACAGTGAGCTAGAGGGACACCCCGGTATTGTATGATGTCATAGATAACATAGTACAGTCTAGCCAGAGAAGAACAGTGGAGAGTACATTTACTACAGGGAAGCCTTAGAAAGGCAGCACTGTGCGACCACCAGACTGTAAAGTCCATGCTTTGCTGAAACGAGGTGCATGCACACAGGGTGCATAACATGTGCCCCCTGCATGCATCCCCAGGCCCTGAGGAAGCAGAGGGCCCTGTAGGGCCCCCTGAGTTTCCTCACCAGCACAGTTTTCATGGTGGGCTCACCACCATGAATACTGTGGTGGTGAGAAAACTCAGAATATGCTCAGCGGTTCAGCAGCGACACAGCCAGCATATTGATGGTCCAAACCGCTGTGCCACCACCAAGCGATCACGGATCCTTGGCGGGTGTGGGGTTCATGTGGTGGTGGTACCGCAGCACTCGGAATGCGGCAGTCGGATCGCTAGTGCGGTGCCACATCCCAGCGATCATGGCAGTCCTATTTACCACCGTACTCGTAATCAGGCTCATAATCTACCAGTAGAAAAACCCTACTGACAGACATATCAACCCAATTGATGGGCACCAGACCACAGATAAATTATACCAGGAGTAGAGGGGGATTAATGTGATTATTGGTTCACCCGAAAGCCATCTCCTAGATGAATTTTGGACATTCTCCAGAAACATTTAATCAATGTTCATCTGCCGGAAGGTTTAAATCGCAGATTTATCCTGGAATCTGCTCCTCAAGGTCCTTCACAGAGATCTTGTACACGCCCAAAAATGTGTGCCGTCTGAAAATGTATATTACACAACATTGTTATCTCTTTGATTTTAGTTTTAAGTGCATTAGTATGAAAGAGGGAATAAGAAACACTTTATATCACACATGGGTGATTCAACTTATTTGAAAATAAATGATTGCTATAATAGAGCACGTGATATTTTGGTATGAGATATTCCACATAGCTCATATTCAGTGGTACAGAAGAACACATTCTTGGGGGATAGGGTTTGTACACAACATCCATTCATAAACCCCAATTTCTCATAGGATTAAGGGGAGGTATATGGTGATGCAGAGGCTGTGGGGAACATTTTCTGGGCGTGGGCTGGGTTGCACTAAATTTAGGAAAATTATTTATTTTTTATTTTTATCTGTCGCCTTTGTTTATTCTTTTGCTTTTTCACTTTATTTAATTTGTTATTTAAGCTTTCAAGGAACGATTGCTAGTTTTTCTGAAAATATAGTTCCCTCAGTTCCCCTAAGTACCCTACCGTGAGTATCTGATATTCTGGTTTTTGATTTTGGGCCTAGCCACAAACAAATCTATTGTGTATACAGAGTTCTAAGCCTGTGCCTTAACATGTGAGAAGTCCTGTAACCTGTCCTGTGACCTGGCTGGAAGGGGTGCACCAATGCTTTCATTAGATTGACAGTGGACCACTGTTCCAAATACAGGTTTAATACATTAGGAGTTGATGTTAGCATACCGGGTTTTGTGTATACATAGCTTGGCCGGGTCTTTCAACCTCTGTCACTCGAGTTGAGGACTCCTGGCCCATTTGTGTAAACTTATGCTTCTACACACTAACACATTTTCTAGCACTAACATCTCAAGTATATGTTATGTTTTTGAGTATGTGGACTGCATGTTATGTGCATTTTGTGTGCCTGTGTAATGGAGGCCTATAGGGTTCATTTGGTTGTGTGGAAGATGAAGGTGAGGTTTTCACACACAGGGAAAGTCTATTGCTGGCATTCCTGAAGCTGGAGTGAGAATATCTAGAAACTGAAACAAGGAGAGAGTAGACAAGGCTCTTAGATGAGAAGAGCTGCTACTTAGCCTTAAAATGGCACTATAATTTGGTAGAGGGTGGGTATAAAGTGTTAGACAGAAGTCTCTGATGTTTAAAGTGAAAGGGTCCCTTTTTGATGAGGCCAGTTCTTTGTCTTCCTACTGATCACTGTGCAATGTGGTTTTTGACAGCCGAGTGTAGAAAGCTCAACCTCTGTGTGCCTCTGTTATGAATGCTCCAGGATCAAGAATACCCTACTGCCAGGGGCATCACACTAGGGGCATCACACTAAACAAAGGGGATATCCAAAGAGCACTGCAGAGAACACTCGAAAGGAGAACCACCCTAAAGCAGTTCTAAAGGTGCGGACAATGGATCCACATCTCCTGTCTACTTTTACTGTGTAAATGGGGGTGCCACGGACCCACGTATTTCAGTTCCATGTTATCTATTACTCAGGAAGTGAGTGCTCTGCACAGACCTCAGAGAACTGCACTTTAACCAGAGCTGGTGTCTGCCTGACAGCCAACTTCTGCGGAGTGAGGGGACATTACCTGCATCTTGCCTTGCTGAAAGATGTTTATCTGGCCTGAGGTACATATAAGCCAACCTACTTGCCATGAGAGGGAAGGAACCTGCCAACCCTTCAGGAGGTATGGCTGTCCCGCGAGAACCAGAAGCAGCATGATCCTGGTTTGATCTAGTATAGGACAGAGGATGGAGTAGAATAATGTGTTTGCCCTAGTTGTTAGAGGGCATCGGATTTTCTTAGTCACAGTCTCAGTCTGGAACTGTCAAAGTATGGCTATTTGTGCTCCTGTGACAGAGAAGAGCAAACTCAGAACAAACTGTGCCAGTGGGCTCAGAGATGTATGATCCTATGTCTCTGTGATCAAGAAGTGCACCTGCCACTAATCCTATGCTGCTGTACAAAAGAAGTGCGACCGTTTTTCAACCCATGCCACTACTACCCAGAGACCACTGCTGCCCACTTGCACCTTCAGTCCTCAACAAGCACTCAGGAGGGTGACCAAGAGCAGACCCACCTCAAGGGGCCACTACAATACTCAAAAATTCCAGACCAAGGGGGGCTCCAATGTCAGCTACAACCACCACCCCATACCACAATCTCAATGGAATGGAACAAGGCAGCCTCTGATTGGGATTTGCCCTCTCCCAGAAGCAGGAGAGACACTGCATGCTGTCACCGGTTGACTTACGGCCTTGACCCAGCATGTCAGTTTCCTGCATCATGGTACAATGCCAAAGACTAATGAGAACTTTGGTAAACTAGGCACATTAAATGTTCTAGAGGAGGGAAATGTGCACCTGACTTTGATTCATGCCAATGCAGGAATTCTGACCCAGAGAATAGTCCCTCCTAATTGAGAGGAGATGGGGAGCCTGGGAGGAGAGGAGTAGATAACAGTCCAAAACACAGTAACCTCTGCACCCAATTCCCTAAATTGTACATGTTCACTAATACCTTTCAATTATCTAGTTTTTATATGCAATAAAGTACTTTTATTTTATACAGTAAAGCACTGGGTAGGACAATCAGGTATTGCGCTGCTGGTGACTGCTGAGTTCTGATCTTGATCACTACCTCCATCAGAAGCCTGTGTGTCAAGCCAAATTAGGACAGACCCTGGAACATCAGAGGCAAATGACCCAAAACCCAAGGTTGAGGCCCAGTAGCCCATGCTTGCCTTGTGAGCACAATAAAAAAAAGTATTCGGGCAACCAAGGAGATACCTTTGCTAATTTGTTGCACAGTGTATTACACAAAATAATTCAGTGTTCCAAACAATCAGTTTTTCCTAACTACCTTAGTTTTACATGAAGCTTTTTCTTTCTGCAACGCTCTCAATTGTTCAACCCAGCACCCATGAAACAAGAAAGTTATAGCTATGTGGTGTAAGTCATATTTTACAGAATCTACAAGAGACGAGAGAGGAACACTTGCCCTCCACATCAGATGATGCGTTGCAGATTCCGGTAGTTGGCTGGCTACCCCCAGTTGGAGAACTGGTTCGAGAGAAGATCGAGAACAAGAAAGAATTTGGTCCCTCATATCGAGCTCCAGTTCCTGTACTTGGCGTGCAGGGCAATATAAGAATAAGGAACAGGACAACCTGACCAAGGTTAAGCACAACCAAAACAACTGTGTAATCCATATGTAACTGAGGTGCTGCACACTGCCTGGTGCCTGTTGTCCCTAGGCACAAATCCGGTCAACAAGTTTTCATCAAAAGGCGGAAGGCACACTCATTGAAATCACAGAGACGTTGTTTTTAGTCCAAATAGTTTTCTTCTTTCTTTTGGTAATTTTACCCGACAAAACAAACAGCCAACGCGTTTCGTTACTTTACGTAACTTCGTCAGGGCTGAAAAAATTATCATAAAAAACACCAATTACACATACACAAAAGAAATAAAACAATTAAAATATAACATAAATACAATATTTACAACATAGGATGAAAGACACAACATGGACATAATTGAATTGTGATAACACGCCGTATATATATCCTCACCACCTAGAGAACGCATATCAACTATACTTATATACAGTGATCACACTATACCTATACCTATACATATTAAAACCATATTTACAAGTACCAAATGATCGTTAATGGGTTAAGTCCAATAAAAGAGTTTAAGAAAAAAGTTTAGTGAAGCAAGTACAAAGGAAAGACAAGAAGGAGAGAGTCTAGAAAATTGCCAAGGATAGTCCATATTAACTGTCGTGCAGGGCACAAGAACAGTCATTTTACCTCCACTTCCAGGTCGTAAAGAAAAAAGGTACATCTCCATTGACATTGTCAAATTACACAGAGTGGCCCATTCTTCTTAGTATGACACCTGCGGTCTCTTGTCCATCTATACTGAGACATTCTGTTTTGGCTCCGGCTCCTGACAACAGGCCTGACGTTGTCATCGAGATGCCTGCTGTTTCAAGTCCTTTATTGAGTATCCCACCTGATGATCATCTTGATGATACTGAGTATACTTACCCCACAGACCTATCGATGCCCTATTTACAAACCTGTTTGGCAACTGAGTCCAGATTTTCATTTGACACTAACTCTGCCATATCAAAGTCCCCTTCAAAAATCTCTGTTTTTGCTACATGGTTTAAAAAGCATTTTTTGATTCCTCCTTGGACTTACGTCTGGTTGGTGCTTTTTTACATTTTTTTGTTCATGTCAATTGGATTTGTGGTGTATTTTTTCTGTCTTGTAAACGGATACTACGTTGAAGAGAGAACGTCTATTCGACACATTAATGGAACATTGGCACCCCATTCCTCATCACACAGATTAAAGAGGGACCTGACTTTTGGAAACATTACTGCTTGGCCCGTCTTAGATGGGATTGCATGGAATGCTGTTAGATTTCAAATCCATGGTCCCACAGAGGTTATTAATGTACCGAATGTCTTAAGGTTTTCTATGGGGGATGTGATTAAACAAAATATACCTTCTGGCGATTGGGATGTTCAAGCCGTGGAGGCTTTGTTTTCAGATTTGAAATATTATGCTTCTTTTGATGCTGAAGATTTATATTTAGTCTCGACGAATGATGGTGATTTGTTTTGTTACCAACACTTTGGCAATCATTACCTGCATAAGGCAAACACCAGGAGGAATATGGTTAATTATACGCAATGGGAACATTGTCCCTCTCCTGTTAAAGGCAGCTCCAGTTCTCTTTTTAAAGAGGTACACCTATTTTACTGATTTTAATCAGTCAAATCCCGATGCATTTTATTTTAAGATGACCGAAAAGTCTACTTCCAAAGTTAGACTTACCCACACAAAATTGTTATATTCCAAGTCCTTTCTTAACCAATTGGCTATTGGGGGCTATAAACTGTAGAAAGATACTATTGATCTTAAATCTGTTTGGGGTTTTAAAAGTTGGCAAGTGCAAGGCACTGAGGCTTTGCATCGTGCATGTCTCATCCCAAACCATATGTTGTTTTTGAATTCTACTATTTCACAAACGACTTGCTTTGGATTAGCTTCTACTAAAAAAATTAAATGCTCCTTTTTTTCCAGAATTGGAAGAATACCCTGGTTGTGATAATAATACCAGTTTTTCTATCAGAGAATTATAGACCTTATTGCTGAATTCTACTTTTAACATATCCAGTTTGGATCCTAATGGTTGGTTGTTGTGGAACAAAAGTGCAGATTCCTGCCAATATTGTTTTCTGGGTTTAACCCCTGGCTACACACAGGTTAGGGTGGATCCCCGTTTTGAGAGTGACCATTCTGTGACTACCTATTCCGTAGGCAAGTTATGTCAGAATTTGCTCAAACACTCCACTTTAGCGTCAATTAAGCTTCATTTGTCTAAATTGACTGGCGATGTTGATCTGAATGATTTGGTCAAGGACCCTGCTTCCGGCAGATCCAAAAGGTGGATATAAGCGATTTACAACGAAGTTTGGAAACTGTCCCAGATTGAGGCTGCTTCCCACTTAAGAGCAATAAATCAAGCACATTTAGAAAAGGTGCAGGCAGTTGTAGACAACAGCATTAACACGCTTTCTTCCCGTATTTACACTTTAGATAATATTGTTTCATCTGTTGTTGATATTGTGCAAGAAGATGTCTCTGTTTTGTACCATGGTCAAAATCAATTGTGTTCCATTATGCAATTTGCATGGACTTTGCGAATGTTAAAGGCAGGAAAAGTACCTTGGCACTACATGAACACGTCATCTTTATTTGCCCCTTTTAACTTGACTGACAAGCAACGTTTTATGTCTATGAAAGATGCAACTTTTTCTATGTTACATATTGAAAAGTTAGAACCTTGGCCGAAACAAATTCTGCTGTGTGACTCGTCCATGGGTTAATAACATTACCTTTTCCCTTGTTCAAATTCGAAGCTTGCATGAAGTACTACGCAATTGGCAGATATGAACCTCTGGGCACCGCATATCTCCATGAAGCTTGGTCACTACCTTTTACCTATAGGTGCCTGAGGGAGGGAAAAGAGGTTTATTTGAATGGTGAGGATTGCACAACAACACCGGATCACTCATTAGTGTGTAGGAATATCCAATTACATGGTTTTTGCAACCAGAACACACCTAATCTAGCCTGTGTTTTGAAAGGTACACTAACGCCTGCTATTATACCCACCTTCACATTACAAGCAAATGGTAGTTATTTACTTTAAAATAATGAAGATTGTTGTGGGATGTTAGCTGGAATTCCTTACATCGTTACAGTCTCTGAACGTGTAGTTTGTTGTAAAAACCTAATGTTTCCTCCTCCACATGGGAAGCTGGATGTTGCCATCTGGCCGTCGATTCCGACCTTGAAAGCAGAGTTCAACAAGATGAGTCGCATAAGAGCTCTTTTGTCTCAAAAAGAAGTCGCCCTCACATCTGCTCGTGAAACATTTGGCCTTCACGTGGCAAACATCCGCACAGAGGTGTATGCTTTATTAAATACAGATTTGCCCTTGCATTTTGGGGAATTAATTCACACTATCTTTAATGCTTCCTCCACCACAGGGCTGGCTCACTTTTTTAAAGTTGTTTAGTAGTGGCCTTGTGACTTCTTTTCAAACTATATTTGGTGTGTTCCCAGCATTTTTTCATTCAATCTTTTCCAGCCTATTTGGTGGATTTCCCTTAATGCTCGCTCTGGTTTCAGGAGTGCTTCTGTTGCTTTGTTTATTTCAAAATGGATGCACGTCCTATGTTACAAGACGATCGGCCACGGCTGTTGCTGCTCTGCAACCAAAAGCTTGATTATTATGGCGAGCTGCCTCTTGCTACATTGAGTGCAGCTTATGGATTATCGTTTAGATATTCCTTTTTCGCATGCATCCAGCCTGTCTTTCATTGCCTGAGCTGCGATTTCGACTGGGCTCTGGATTTGTGTCTCTGCAATACGGTGTCTCCCAACGCGGATTATGATCAACTGATGAGCCCCTTATTTGCTCATGAATTGCTTTGTTCTGGTAACAGGATTATGGCCTTTGCAGCGATGCATGGAGTCCTGGGAAGTTGGAATGTTTTTAAAGCGGCGCATGACTTCTTGGCACGCAGTTATATTGAAGAGAACTCGAGTTGTCCTCTGATGGTACTAGAGGCTCTGGTTATTGAAGAACATGTATGTTCCTTCTAATTACTGGATTGGATGGCTGAAATGTTTTCAGATGAGAACAATGACTTCCTGTTGGAGGCTGTTGCAACATACTGTGCATATACACTGTTGGAATGAGATGCGTTTCCTCTTCTCCCCCTTTCGTGACTGACGTCACATGTTTGACATCAGATTTTTTTCATTAATTTTGCCATCTTCATTTTTTTTCCCAGGCCCATTGACTTCTTTGTGCCCGTTAAGGTGATTCTTGATTTGAGTTTTTTTATTTCAAAATTTGCAGTTTGCTCCCGTTTTTCACTCTGGCAATTTGAATTTGATTCTGACTCTTGAACTTGAACTCTGCGTTCCAAATTTGCCCCCTTCTTATCCATGCTCAGATCAAGGGAGGGTGTCGTGGGGCTGAGCCTTGCATTCACACAGTGTTAGGTTGACATGAGCTTATTAGAAGTTTAAACGCCATTTTTCCTTTCTGCTGCCTTTTGCACACAGCACACACTTTATTAATTGTTTAGAGTTTGGCAGAGTGTTTTGCTTCACACGAGAATAACATGTTTTTCTACATTAGTAGCCTTGCATGGTAAGCTTAGTCTGAACAGTGAGCGCCGAGGCCTTCAAGGTTATTTCAACACTGTGGTTGTTTGGAATGATCAGCCCACATTCTAGACATAACACATATGCAGCTGTGGTCACCTCTGATATTGGCGCGTTTAATAATGCACTGCGTAGGCATGATCACACACACTTGGAGAACATTTGTATACTGAGAGCTTGTGCAGAATGTGATGTGATCCACTTCTGCTAAATACCAGAGGTATGGGGCCGCCTATGTAATCCCAAGAGACCGTATGTAGTTATAAAATAACCTACTAGCAGGGGAGGGTGAAATATAGGTATTTTTTAAACCTGTTTCCATTTAGCATTATAACATGCTTTCTCCCTTTGTATTTTATGGAATAGTAACTATGCTGACAATCTTGTTTCTAATAATATGTCTGCTTGTATTAGCTAAGGTGGTACGCATGAGAACACAGCATTAGAAATAAATATTTAACACTTGCTCGTGTCTCTTTTTACTCCCTGTTTTGGACTGGTATGAGAGTATAACAAAAGTGTTCTTGTTTTCCACATTGCCTGAGGTAGCCTAAGTCGCATGTTCTGGGTTGTATAATCATTGGTTTCTTTGCTATAGGACTAAGAGCTAATGAGACACTGATGCTAGTCTGGTAGGGGATTTTGGGTACTAAGGTCAGTTTTGGCACAGCCTAATTCACTGAGGTCCAAAGTCTCTGTCCCCAGTTCTGTGTAGGAGCAGAATCCCTGCAACATTCTGACAATGACATTCTGGTACCATATTGTCAGCAGAGTAAAGAGTTAGACTTGGAGGGTTGTTGCCATGGGATAATGTGGTACTAAGTCTGCAAGACACCTCGTATGGCATAACACTTCTCTCAGAGGCTGTCAATGATGCTTCACTGGGCACAACCCCTACTGTTGATATAGATCACATTCTTGTACCGCTGCTGACATCTTGGAAAAGCAACCTCTCCATTCCTATAAGACTCAGGGCTTCATTTATAAGGTTTTGCCGTAGGGCAGTGCTGCAGGCCTTCCTTCTGCGCTTCCCCACGGCAAAAGCAGACGGCAGTAATGTGCCGTATCTATGAGATATGGTGCATTCCTGTCCTTGATATACAGCACATTCCTGTATTTTCCCCTGTGCATAATAGGTTGCCCTGTGCCAACGCAAGCACCCTTGCACCATGGTGCAAGGGTGCCTGCGTTGCGGGATGATTATTTTTGTGCAGGAAGAAAACCTTCCTACACAAAAACAATCACAAGAGGCTGTACAACCAGTAGCAATGAAGATATTTCTCCTTCGCTGTGCCTCCCTTACGCCTCCCCTGGAGGAGACCGCTGCCTTAGATTTACGATTACTTGTAAATCTGGGGCGGTATCAAAAAGCCATTGATGTTGCTGGGTACTCCCCAAGCAACACCAATTGCATGCCCCTTTAATGCAGAAAACTGCGTTAAAGGCAACAAGCTAAAACAAGTGGCTTACTGCTGCCTCATAAATATGAAGCAGGGTTCTGGGCCATGGAACGTCACACAAATGATATTCCGGCGGCGCAAGGGGCCTCATAAATGAGGCCCTCTGTTTTACCTGCTCCCACTCTCATTATAGAAAGGTAATGAATGGAGATTCCTGTAGAAACATAACTCTTGCGCACCAAATTCTCTTCAGTCCCTGCAGATGAATGATGGCAGAGTCAGAACCCACTGCCTCAGAGAAAATAGTCCCGAAGCCTCTGCAGATGGTTGCCTCCAGTAAAGGTAATGTCTACTGCTTTGGCCATCCTCCTTGTCTATAACAAAATAAAACTGAGACCCAAGTCCTCCCTACCTATCTATTAATAAAAGCCATGTCACATTTTGCCATCACAGCTTGGGATTGAGGACAACCTGGCACTATTCAGCATCATCGAATGGGAACTGCAAAACATATACAGTACACAATGTCAATGCTGTTACCCAGCATTACCAACTGTCTTGTTTAGCATGTGCATGAATCTTTCAACCAATCAATCAGTCAATCAATCATAGCATTTATAAAGCGCGCTATATACCTGTGGGGTTTCAAGGCGCTGGGGGGTACTGCTACTGCTCGACTAGCCAGGTCTTGAGGCGTCTTCTGAAGGTAAGTAGGTCCTGCATCGGCCGTAGGTGGAGGGCTTTCCATGTCTTGGCAGCGAGGTGGGAGAAGGATCGGCCGCCAGTGGTGGCTCTGCGGATGCGGGGGACGGAGGCGAAGGTGAGTTTGGAGGATCGTATCTGGCAAATGGGGGTGTAGAAGTTGAGGCGGCTGTTGAGGTATGCCGGTCTGGTGTTGTGGAGTGCTTTGTGTGCGTGGGTGAGGAGCTTGAAGGTTACTCTCTTGGTGACTGGGAGCCAGTGCAGGTGTTTTAGGTGCGGATTGATGTGGCTGCATCATGGGATGTCGAGGATCAGCCGTGCGGATGCGTTCTAGATGCGTTGAAGTCGTTTGAGGAGTTTCGCTGAGACTCCTGCGTAGAAGGCGTTTCCGTAGTCCAGTCTGCTTCTGAGAAGGGCCTGGGTGACCGTCCTTCTGGTTTTGGTGGGGACCCACTTGTAGATCCTGCGAAGCATGCAAAGGGTGTTGAAGCAGGAGGAGGAGACGGCTTTGACCTGCTTCGACATGGAGAGAGAGGAGTCGAGGCTGAATCCTAGGTTACGTGCGTGGTCCGTGGGGGTGGGTGCTGTTCCTAGCAAAGTGGGCCACCAGGAGTCGTCCCAGGCCGAGGGGGTGGGTCCGAGGATGAGGACCTCTATTTTGTCTGAGTTCAGCCTCAGTCTGCTTTTTCTCATCCAGTCTGCGACGGCAGTCATTCCCTCGTGGAGGTTGGTTTTGGCCGTGTGGGGGTCTTTGGTAACGTAGAGGATCAGCTGGGTGTCGTCTGCGTAGGAGATGATATTGAGGTTGTGCAGTCGGGCGATGCGGGCGAGCGGGGCCATGTAAACGTTGAACAGCGTGGGGTACGCCGCAGATGATCTCGGTGGCTTTGGAGCGGAAGGGCGGGAGGCGGACACTCTGTGTTCTGCCGGATTGGAAGAAGGTGGTCCAGTCCAGGGCCTTTCCTTATATTCCTGCGTCGTGGAGGCGTGTGCGTAGGGTGTGATGGCAGACTGTGTCGAAGGCGGCCGACAGGTCCAGGAGGATGAGGGCCGTGTTTTCCCTGTCGTCTAGCAGAGTTCTAATGTCGTCTGTGGCGGCTAGGAGGGCTGTCTCGGTGCTGTGGTGGCGGCGGAATCCGGACTGGGATGCATCTAGGATGTTGTTTTCCTCAAGGAATTTGGTCAGTTGTATGTTGGCGCCCTTCTCGATGATTTTCGACGGAAAAGGGAGCAGGGAAATGGGACGAAAGGTCTTGAGGTATTTGGGAAGGACGTGTTTTTTTTCCAGGAGGGCGTTGATTTCGGCGTGCTTCCAGTCCACCGGGAAGGTCGCTGTTTCGAGTGAGCAGTGGATGGCCTTCCGGAGGTGGGGTGCAATGGTGGGGCTGGCCCTGTTGAATACGTGATGTGGGCAGGGGTCTGTCAGGGAGCCAGAGTTCATGATTTTGATGGTGTCGCTGATGTCGATGTTTGTCCAGGCAGTCAGGCGGTTGGTGTGGGTGGCGATCGTGTGGGTCTCGATGATGGCTGGGGTGGGTGAGGTGATGAAGCTGTCGTGGATGTTTGCAATCTTACGGTGGAAAAAGGTGGTGAGCGAGTTGCACAGTTCTTGTGAGGGGGGATGTTGATTGCGCTGGCCGTGTGGTTGGAGAGTTCTTTCACGATGTGGAAGAGCTCTTTGCTATTGTGTGCGTTGTGGTCTAGGTGGTCTTTGTAGGAGGCTCTCTTGGCGGCTCTGATGAGGTCGTGGTGGTTGCGGGTGGCGTCCTTGTGCGTAGTGTGCCTTTTCAGGGTTCGCTCGCGGATCCAGATCTTCTCTAGCTTCCGGCAGTTTTTCTTGGATGTTTGCAGGTCTTGGGAGAACCAGCTCGCTTTCTTCCTGGTGTGGCTGATAGAGAGGTTCTTGATGGGGGCCAGGGCGTTGGCGCAGTCTTCGATCCAGTGTCTGAGGTTGTAGGCTGCGGCGTCTGGGTCGGTCGGTTCTGCTGGCGGGTGATGGGCGAGGGTGGCGTATAGCTGATCGTCGGTGACTTTGCTCCAGTGCCGATGGGGCATCTGTTGGTTGCGGTGGGGGTTGACCGGTTTTCGAAAGGTGAAGTGGATGTAGCGATGGTCGGTCCAGTGGAGTTCAGTGGTGTGGTTGAAGGAGACGTGGGTGCTGGCTGAGAATATGGGGTCCAGCATGTGGCCTGCGGAGTGGGTGGGTGTCATGACGAGTTGCCTGAGGTTGGCGAGGTTGTTGAGGGTTGAGGAGTTGGGGTCATTGTTGGTCTCGAGGTGGAAGTTCAGATCCCTGAGGAGGATGTAGTCTGAGGAGGCGAGGGCGTGGGCGCTGACGAGTTGGGCGATTGCGTTTCAGAACTGTGGTCGGGCATTCCTATGAGGGTAGTGTTGGGGTCGGTGTGGGTCTGGAAGTGTAGGTGTTCGATGGTGCAGAGGGTTTCGTCGTCAGTGGTAGAGACGTTGATGGTGTTCCTGTGGATGATGGCAATTCCTCCTCCCAGTTTCAGCAGGAGAAGGGCCCGTGGGTGCCCCTTGCGTCGGCCAGGCAGCAGGTGCTGGATCGGCTGGTGTTGAGTGCATGGAGGTTGCTGTTGGTGTAGTGGAAGCGGATGTTGTGGAGGTCATGGGATCCAGGGGTTCTGGCTCTGGGCGCGGTCCAGGCGCGGACGGGTACAGACGGGCTTGCCTTAGGCGCACCTTCGCCACGCCAGTGTCATGCGAGCGGCACGCCAGCTGCGTGGCCGTTTCGTGGTCTTCATATGAGTGGGGTTGGGAGGGAGGAGCAGCTGGGTGGTGGGAGCGGGGCGGCGAATGGGCGGGCATCTGGGGGCGGGGCTGCAGTGGAGGTCAGCAGCAGGAAAAGCGGGGAAGAATCTGGCACAGCTGTGGGGCGGGAGAATCCGATGTCAGGGCTTGCAGAGGCGGCTCGAATGCAGTGGGAAAAGAGGAGCAGAGGAACCCAGGTCAGAGACCGGGCAGCGGTGTGGGGGCCTCGTCTACCTGCTCATGTTCTCCTGGTGGCGTGGAGTGGCAAGATAGGAAATTGCCTGGTTCTTTGACCCCAGGCAGTAGACCACCTCCTTTTGATGATGTTTTAGCTGGCTGGCCCACCTCTCGATCCTCGGTGGCGGATAGGGGGCTGTACCCTTGTAGAGCGGGACCAGAGGCTGGTGGTCGGTAACTACTTTGAAGGGCTGGCCACATAGGTAGGGGTGGAAGTGCTTGCATGCCCATTTGATGCTTAATGCTTCCGGTTTGATCTGGACGTACCCCGCCTTCGTCGGTGTCAGCACCTTGATTGCGAACGCTAGGGAGACCCACTGCCCAGGCTCTTGCTCTTGAGCCAGCACTGCCCCAAGCCCAATGGGGCTGGCGTCTACTAGCAGTTCTGTGTGTCTCTCAGGGTTAAAGTATACCAGTGTGGCATCGCTGAAGAGGACGTCTTTGATTTTCTGAAATGACTGTTCCTCACAAGGGCCCCAGTTCCAAATGGCATCTGTTTTGGTGAGGGCCCTAACTGGTTCGGCTAGGGTAGCAAGTTCAGGGATGAACCTCCCGCTGTATGTGGCCATGACGATGAAGCTCCACACCTTGGAGGGTGTCCAAGGAGCAGGTGCCTGTTTTATCATCTGTGACTTGCTGGAGTCCACTTCGATGCTGTCTTGGTTAAAGATATACCCAAAGAATTCTAGGGATGGTTGGAAGAATAAACATTTGTCAGGGTGTAGTCACCCGTGTTCACTGAGGTGTCGCAGCGTGTCCTTCAGGTGCTTGTGTTGTTTTGTGGTGGCGGAGTGACAGTCAAAATGCTGGGTAGGCCAGATTGCGTTTCGCGTATGGTGATCTGGAAGACCTCTGTGGCTGATGAGATCCCAAAGTTCAGTTGCTTATACCGGCATAGCCCTAGGTTGGTGATGTACTGACCCTCCTCTGCTAGGGGCAGCTGGTGATACCCGGAGTTGAGGTTCAACTTCAAGAACCACCGGGAGCCATTGACATCCGCAATTCTATTGTCCATGGTGGGCGTGATGTGTTGCTCTCTCTTCATGGCACAGTTAGGTAGCCTCATAGCGATACACAGCCATATCTTTCCCGGTTGTTTGGGTTTCTTGGTGATCACCATCAGGGAAACCCATGGGGAAGGGCCAGAAACTTTTTCTATCACCCCTTGTTGTTCCAACTTCTCAAGATCTTTTCCCACCAGTGGTCTGAGGTTGAAGGACACATTACTGTGTCCCAGCACCACTGGTGCGATTGACGGATAAATGTGCAGTTTGATGGGGCACACTTGAGGCGGCCCAGGCCTTTGAATAACTCAGGGAATTTATCTAGTAGGTCATCGACTTAGTGGGCCCGGCCACTCCTGGGAAAGGATACTAAACCCAGGTTTTCGACGGTGTGGCTGCCAATCAAGGTGTCATCCTCTTGGTCAATGACGTGGATTGTCACCATGACTTCTTGCCTATCCAACATCACGGGCACAGTCATCCGCCCTTTTAGGGATATCAGGGAGAGGCAAACACAAGGAGAGGCTCCCATGGGCAAAGATCTTGGTTCGGGAGGGTGTTAGGGGTGGCTTGGGTCAAAGACAGTTGTATTGTTGGATCCACATACATTGAATAATGTCCCCGTGTCGATGATGAATTTGACCTCAGACCCAGCTACCTTGACGGTGCATGTTGGCTGTGGTCTTCGGCAGTGTTTCTGCTCCTGTGTGAAAGAAATGAGAAACATCTATTCTTCCTCTTCTTCAGGAGAGGAGTTTCGAGACGTCCGTATGCTTTTCCTGCCCCTTTGGGATCATCTTGTTGTCTTATTATTGTGATGGATAGTTGGTGTACCACCTTTGCCAGTGGTTTCTGGCTTCTGGTATCTTTTCCTCTGGGTGTCTTCTGGCAGACCACAACAAAATGTTTGGGAATTCTGCAGTTGGCGCAGGTCCGTCCCTGTGCGGGGCACTCACTGACGGGTTGTTCGTCCCGACTGCAGTATCCACACTTGGACTTGGTTGTTGAGAATCGCTGACAAGTCCTGCGTTCGTGCCAAGATCAGGATGCCTCCTAGGCTTATATTGTGTTGGCGCAGGATTAGGCCTCTGAGTACCTTGTCTCGACATCCATGGATGACCTGCGCCCTGATCTCCTTGGGTTGGTCCTCCATTGTGCAGGTGCTGGCCAGTTCATGTAGCCTCAGTACAAGGAAAGTGGTCCGAGTTTGCACAATTATTCAGCAGATATTCTGTATTACTCCATACAGACGTTCACCACATACATGTATCATTATTCATTGATAAACAAAGTGAACAATAAAGATTGTAGTATTCAAAGTCTACTTGCATTTATTTTTGCAATTATGTAAGTTGTAATTACTACATCCCAGAAATAACTTTTGATCTTCAAGGTTTATAAACGTAATTTTCAAATCATTACATCAATGGTGCTCTCAGTGAGGAAAGGAGGGAATGTGATTGGGTTTGTGAGGGACTGGGTAAAGGTGGTGTGACATTGATAGCATCACATTAAAATCAGTAGGCCTTTACACTCAAGCTAGTACACATGTTCCCTAGTCACATCACACATAGACTAGACAAATCCATTTTGTTGGGTCCTATGGTGTGCTGTGTTGGTGTAGTCTACGTTTCGACCCCCGTATGTGTTTAAGGGTTATTCTTGCCTCATATTGGGGTCTTCGTCAGGACAGATAAGAAATGGGAGCACATTAATGCAACGGTCGGCGTCTGAACCGTCACTGCGTGGGCCAACGTAGGCTCCTCAAAGTTTTGGGTAATGCTCCTGTGGTCGAGCATACAATTTCACTCATGTCACGATTTATGGAACCAGTGGGTAACAATTTCTGTATTCAGTGTGCACCTGGCACCATTCTGATCATTGTCGGTGTTTACTCTGCAATGATGGCAGAGTAAACGCGGACAATTTATGGAACCAGTGGGTAACAATTTATGTATTAAGTGCGCACCTGGCACAATTCTGATCATTGTCGGCGTTTACTCTGCCGTGATGGCCGACAATGATCAGAATGTGCTCCCAGTTCTTATGTGTGATGTGACTATGGAACATGTGTACTAGCTTGAGTGTAAAGGCCTACTGATTTTAGTGTGATGCTATCAATGTCACACCACCTTTACCCAGTCCCTCACAAACCCAATCACATTCCCTCCTTTCCTGACTGAGAGCATCATTGATGTAATGATTTGAAAATTACGTTTATAAACCTTGAAGATCAAAAGTTATTTCTGTGATGTAGTAATTGCGACTTACACAATTGCAAAAATAAATGCAATTAGACTTTGAATACTACAATCTTTATTGTTCACTTTGTTTATCAATGAATAATGATACATGTATGTGGTGAACGTCTGTATGGAGTAATACAGAATATCTGCTGAATAATTGCGCTAACTCGGACCACATTCCTTGTACTGACTTACTAACCCAGGTCCATGAGTTTTTAGAGTACACCCCGTTAAAACTCAACAGTTCATGTAGCCTGGCATAAAAGGTATCAATGGATTCGCCTTCACGTTGTCAGGCCCGGTGCAGCTTGAATCTCTCGAATTCCATGTTGAGCTGTGGGTCGAAGTGAGCATTGAGTGCTCTCACCGCAATGTCATAGTCTGTGGCAACTGTGTTTGGTAGGTGTTTGGATACTTTAAATATCTTGCCTCCAGCATAGTGGAGGAGCAGCGACCTCTTGACGGCTTCGACCGGTCTCTCTTGTGGTGACAAAGTCATTTTCGAGCCGCTCGATCCAGATTTTAAATTGTGGGGATGCCGTCGCCGGGTCTTCTGGTTCACTGAATGGTGGTAGCACCCCGGTGAAGGCGTGCTGGACTAAGGCCCTCTGCTGGGGTGGGGCTTAGAGCTTCATCCGTCATTGGGAGTAACCTTTATGATAGTGCCTTGACTGTGCTGGCCAGTAGTCTTCTGGCCTTTCCTCCCTCCACTTACTGGGCATAAACTGACTGTTGGTTGGTCGTAGGGCTTGCTGGGGTTGTGAGGTGGTTTGCACCTGGTCCTTTAGAACTTCTTTCTCTGTGTGCTCCGATGTTTTTTTAATTATCTTTTTTTTACTCAGAGCGTCCTTCTCTGTGTGCTCAGATGTTTATGTATTTATCTATTTTTTCTTCTCTTATCATTTTTTCTTTCTTTATGGCCCTTTCTTTGTATTTTCCTTTTCTCTCTGTGCACTTGTAGACTGTTCTTCCTCCCTGGAGCACGTTTCAGGTTCTCCCAGGGCCTTGGTTGCAGTAGGTGTCAGCACTTCCCTGAACAGTGGTGATGATAGGGAGACCTTGAAAAGCACATGTGGCATTGCGCTGGACAGGGCGTGTCTTGCATCACACTCACCGCGAAGCCGCTCTTCGTAGCAGGTGGCTGTGCAGAGCACACTATGTCTTCCTGCACTTTGCAGCAAATGACCAGGTACCGGGTGACTTGAGGCTGAAGCAGGGTTGCGGGCATGCTTGAAACTGCTGATAGCGTAGTGTGGGACACTGCCCCCTCTTCGATAGTGTTACGACCCTATCTGGGTCTCGTGGTGCCTTGGCGTGAGCAAACACTCATCAGGGTACAATGAAGACACACACACACTCACAACTATGTCGGAGATGAACCCAGAGCATTCCACTCCCCTTTATTAGCTCCCCGTGGGCCACGCCTGGCCCAGAGATGATGTGCAACTACATCCGGTGCCTGACATGGTCAGCAGGACTGCTGTAATGCTACATCGGAGAAGGAAAATGAGCGCTGGTAGCCCTGCCCTCAATAGAGCAAAATGACCATCACTGTGACCCAGTAGTCCTGTGGCGAATTCGGTGATGAGTGAGGGTTACCATCAACAGATATTAACTCAGCAGTTTCACATCTCTAAATAGAGGGGGGAATGGGTTTAGGGGGTGAGACTACCGCCAGTTTAAACCCTTAAATTGCACTTTACGACATTTAAACAGACGTTCACAGTTGGCTCTTAATATAAAAATCTCACAGTTAAATTATTTACTAGTATATTTCAACCTAACTAATCTGTCTAAATCTTTTGTCTACTCTAAATAATGACTAATCTTTAGGCATCAGCATTGCACTTACAGGAGTGGTGATTACTGAGAGAAATACATTTTTGATACTTTCATATATCTTAACATAATGGTAACTATCAATAGTAATTAGCACTTCTTCAATTCAGCCTACAAAGTAATTTATGTTTAAGCTTTTAGGGTAAACTATCACCTCATCAGAATGAATAGGATCTTGCCTCTGAAACAAGCATGAATAGCTGTTCTTGGACTTGTCTTATTTCTGTTCTCCAGAGTGACTGGAGGGGAACAGAACTAATACTTCTCAAAGAAAGGTTATTCAAGTTTGTTTTACCGCCTTTCAAACATAGTCTGCTGAAATGACATTCCATTGCAAAGATTTGCAAATCAATTCACAGTAGTAAGGGTGATTCATTACTATCTAATAGTAATGACTGTTTGTATCATGATGCATGAAACTTGACATATTATATTCCCAAAGGTAAATATGGGTTAAATATGTATTCAAAACAAGAGAATGTAGATAGAAATAATGTATTGCTAGCCAGAATTTTTCACCCCAACCCTATCTAAAGGTTGTTAGATTTGGGGGTCTCTAGTTGGCAAATAGTGAGCCTTGCGTCTAGTTATGGTAAGGAGGTACACTCCTAAAATAACCCCGGCTCACCCCCTTGGTACCTTGGCAAGAGCAGACAAGCTTATCTCAGCAGTAAAGCATTTGTGAACACATACAGTAACCCAGAGGCAACACTACAGATGGACACCACACAGACTTATCACAAGATCACAAACGACAAAAATCCACAACACTGTACTTAAAAATGGTAGAATTAGCTTCGATCTCTTCAGATGTAAAATGCGACAATTTGAGTTCAATGTACCTTAGAATGCGTAACGCTATACAATGAAAGTGTTGCAGGGGCTGTGATGCATTGGTTCCTTACACTCAAGAACAGTGATGCGTCGGGTCCCTACTGATGCATAGGTGATGCATTGGTTCTTCTCTGTGAGGGGAGGTGATGCGTTGGTTTCTTACTGCGCTTCTGTGGCGATGCGGCCTGCAATGCAGTGATGCGATGAAGATCCGGTGCAATGAAACAAAGATGGTGTCTTCTCTTGGATGTGACACGATGCATGCACCCCCGACAGCCTTGCGGTGAGTCAACGATTCTCCTGAGCAGCGACAGGCCCTGCGAACCACTTCCCGTGATGTGGCGGCATCTGATGTGATGTTGATCTTCTCTGGCGATGCGAGGCACTTCAGGCAACAATGCGACAGCTTGCAGCGGCAACACGCTTTCCCAGCAATGCGATGACAGCTGCTACGACACGCTTCTCTGATGATGCAATGGCGTCTGGTGCGACGTCGATCCTCTTCTCCGGCGATGCGAGGCACTTCCGCGTTGTGAAGTGACTGCTGCAGTTCGGTGACACGCTTCTCCTTCGTGAGTCACGCTTCCAGCTCCTTGCGACACGCAGTCCCTCAGAAAACCCATCAGAACTGCAGGCACTTCCAAAGTACTCTTGAGGAGCTGGTGGGTAAGTCTGTTGTCCCTGAGACTTCAGCACGAGGCAAGCTCTTTCTCAAGTCCTTGGAGATCCTTCAAAAGTTGATAAAAGTACACACAAAGTTCCTCTCTCCTTTTTTTGGCAGTCAGGCAACCACTGCAGGTCAATCCCCCAAGCAGCACTTCAGCTTAGGGATCGAATTTCTGGTTCCTCTCCTCAGCAAAGATTTCTTCTTGTTTCCCTAAAGTGATCTAAAGGTCTGGGATCCGGGTCCCCCTTTTTATGCACAGTTTCTCTTTGTTCTCTGAAGGTAGAGAGGCCTTTGCCTAGTCCAAACTGTTTCTGGTCAGTCCTGGAGTACTCTGTTTACATGACTCCTTCTTTCCTTTCACACTACCGGGCAGGGACATCAGATACACCACAGGAGGTGGAGCCAGCATTGTGGAGGGAAGGCACTGCAATATATATTCATGTCCCAGGTGCACCTTCTCCCACTCATCTACATGCAGATCTCTCTATCTAGCCCTGTGCTGACTCACCCTGTCTCCTGGAATCCCCCAGCCCCTGTCACTCAACCTCCATACAAGGAATACACAACCTAGCAGAGGCAGGCTTGGATGGTTAGACAATAAAATACCCACTTTCTAAAAGTGGTAATTTCAAAGACAAAATATTGAAACCAACGTCACTAAAAGATGCATTTGATCATTCTGAGTTCAGGCATATTAAACTTGAATTTCTACCTAGTTCCCTGAGTCAGTTAGGATTATAAGGTGTAATAATCAAACTGCCCATTCTGTCCTATGGGGAACAGGTAGCCTTGCAATAGTGAAAAACGAAAATGGCTGTAATTCACTATCAGGACATGCCACACACATCAGGGCATGTCCTACCTTTTACCTACAATGCACCCTGCCCTTGGGCCTACCATAGGGGTGACTAATATGCAGAAAAAGGCAGGTTTAGGGACTGGCAGGTGGGTGCACTTGCCCAGTCAACATGGCAGTACCAGACTGCACACCATCTCTGTAATGGCAGACCTGAGACACACTTCTACAGGCTGCTTCTGTGTGGTGGAACAAACAGTGCTGCAAGTCCACCAGGAGCATTAGGTTTACAAGCCCTGAGCACACGCAGTACACTGTACTAGGGTCTGACAAGTAAACCAAACCAGCCAATCATAAAGTCACTAATCCATACATCAATTTACAATAGGGAGAGCATATGTACTTTAGCACTGATCGGCAGTGGTAAAGTTCCCAGAGTCATAAAACCAACAAAAACAGGTCAGACAAAATACAGGAGGAAGGCAAATAATTCAGAGATGACCCTGCAAAAAGGGCCAAGTCCAACACAACCCCCTTCCAGCCAAAATGCAGGGTAGACCGATCACTACCTTGATGGGCTTCCCTGCTTTGGGTGATAGAACATGGACCCTGACCCGCAATAGCAGGGGCATACGGGAGTTCTATGCCAATCTGAACCTATTTGGGTCCCTCTATCCATACTCTTAGGGTCCACCAAGCTAATCCATGTGGAACCTCTCTCCTCACCTGTGGACACCATCTGTGAGGCACCTAACCTGAGCTTGCTCACAGGTGTGTCCCAACAGACAGTCAGCAAGCCACAGTGGCCACTGACAGTAGTCAGTGATGATACCCAGGCCTTATGCTTCTCAGGGCTCTCAAACCTCTGTGACATCAGAGAGAGGGGCAGTAGCCCCAGGTGCTTGGCACCCTTTGTCCACTCTTCCTCCTGTCAGGTCAGGTATCCTGACACTTACCCACCAGCCCCAAGCCTGTACCCGGCGGCTGGACTAGAGACCGGGATGGGCTCGCCCACACCCGGTTCTTCTCCTTGGGGCTCTGTACCCTCCCACCTGGAGCGGTACCCCCTTCCTGAATTGTCAGATGCCTGTAGCAGGTATCCTGCACAATTCACCCACCAGTTCAGTATCCTGCAACTGGACTTCCAGGTCAGGGGGGACACCCTGAACCTGGCCCTCCAACCTACACTCTAAACCCTCCAGTTGAACCGGGGTCAGAGGCAAGGACTCCCTTCCTCGACACCCCTTCCAGAGTACTGTACCCTCCCACCTTGAGTGGTACACCTATAAGACCAACCGGTTAGGATGCTGTTTACAGTTGTCCCTCCCTCCAGGTCAGACAACACCTGAACCTGGCTCTCCAACCCAGGGTCTGTACCCGGTGGTTGAATACTTGCCTGGCACACCAGGACTTCCTTTGGATTATGCATGCCCCCCCTGAAAGTAACACATAACTTATGTGTCGGGTGATGGTCTGCCTGGTGCAGATCTCCCGACCCCTGTCAATCTGACAATGAGCGAAGATCCCTCTGGACAAAGGTGGTGTCACCATGGTCATTCACTGGTGACGCAGCCCTTCGGGCTGGTCCCTGACCCACTGGTTCTTCCACTGGGGATTCCTTCCCCCTTTCACCCCTCAGTGTGGAGTTCTGCAAACTCCACTCAGGAATGGTACTACAGACCCTCCCAGTTCACCTGACACTAGGGGATCCCCCCCCCCCCCCCCAATGGACAGCCAATCAGGACAGACTAGGCTCCCGACCTGGTGTTCCCTTAAGGAACCATCCAGGCTCTGAGACTGGTTCGGGCACATTGAGACACGCATCCACACACTCACTCCCTCCCCACTGAGACAGGATGTGAGCCCCTACACCCTTCCCACTATACCGGGACCTAGCTGGGCTACTCTGAACCACTTCTACCAATCTGGGTTGGAAGATACCTGAGCCACTTCTCTTATGATCACTCCCCAATGCCTCTCCAGACCCTCTGACATCGACCAAAAGGTCTGCCTCCAATGTGAGTCCCCTGGGGTCAGAGAACTAACTCTCCAACAGGTGTTGGCATAGCTCAGGAAAACAGATACTTACAGTATGCTCTTCCACAATTGGATCACACAGCCCCCTACAAGTGTTAACCAAACTATCCTTCACCTCACCATCCAGTGCCTCGAACACGTACTCCACACCACTCACCTGAGATTGGCAATACAGTATCTGACTGTCTCTGTCATTCAACCCACATTCTTCTGGGCGATCTTCGCACTCACACACCAGGACTTCAACTATGGGGGAACCCCTCTCCCTGCACCTCTCATCTAGTCAGTAGAGTGTCCCGACCACCACTTGAAGCATGACACCCCTGAGTCAGTTTCCCAATTCTCCTCAGGGACACTGCACACTACTAGAGCTACCTCATGTCCTTGAACCTCCTGGTGTATGTTAACCCCCTACTTCAAGTCAGGTACCACATCTCTCGGTGTATGTCCTGTTCCCTCAGCGTAATATATCCACATTTTGCTGCCACCATCTGAGCTGGATTCCACCTCCAACTTAGCACAGCTCACTTCCTAAGCTACACACATTTATTTTTTCGGGGCTGAGACATTCATGAGCTCAAGCCTCTTGAGCCCCAAATCATGCTCCCTCATTCTCAACTCATGCTCCAGTTGCATTCTCTTTTCCTCTAGGGCCAATTTCCTAATTTCTAACTGCCCCTTCATTTTCGCTAGCTCCAACTCATGCATCCTATTCCTCTCCATGTCCTCCAGCACCTCTGGGGACAGGCCTTTGGCAGAAACACTGCTACCTGCTGGGGAGGTTGCTCTCCTCCCCCTGGATCCAATGGCCCATTCAGCTGCTCCTCTGCATTCTCAACCCCTTCCTCATTCTCAGGGGTACTCTTTGCTGCGTCTCAGGCCCTAAGCGCCTTTTGAAACTCATCCTTCTTGGAGAGACCGGTCATTGCAACTTTAAATTTCCTGCAGAAGTGCTTTAGCTGTTTTACGTTGCAGCTTTCCAGTTTCTCCTTTTCCCAATCATAATCAACAGATGCTATGGATGCTGCTTTCTCCGTGGTGGTTAAACGTGGCAGTTCTTGGCAAAAATAGAGAATCCCAGGAAACCAATCTACCAAAAAGTATTTGGTCGTGTTTTGGGCTGCATTAACTAGCAGAATTCAACAATCACTGCATATGAATCACAAATGCAAGTCTAAATCCCACCGCTGCCACCAATGTTAGATTTGGGGGTCTCTAGTTGGCAGAGGTAGGGCACCTTTGACAAATAGGGACCCTTGCATCTAGTTAGGGTAAGGTGTACACTCCTAAAATATCCCCTGCTCAACCCCTTGGTAGCTTCTCACAAGCAGACAGACTTATCTCGGAGGCCGTGTGTAAAGCATTTGTGAACACATACAGTAACCCTGTGACAACACTACAGATGGACACCACACAAGTTGTAGTATAAAAATAAGTATTTTTATAAGATTTATCACAAGACCACAAATGACAAAAATCCACAATACTGTACTTAAAAATGGTAGAATTAGCTTAGTTCTCTTAAGATGTGAAATGTGACACTTTGAGTTCAATGTACCTTAGGATGCATAACGCTATACAACAAAAGTGTTGCAGGGGAGGTGATGCGTTGGTTCCTTACACGCAAGAATGGTGATGCATCGGGTCCCTACCGATGTGTAGGGGATGCGTCGGTTCTTCTGTGCGAGGGGAGTTGATGCGTCGGTTTCTTACATGCGCTTCCGTGGCGATGCGGCCCGTAATGCTGTGATGCGATGAAGATCCAGTGCAATGAAACAAAGATGGCATCTTTTCTTGGATGTGACACGATGCGTGCACGCCCGATGGCCGTGGGGCGACACAACGATTCTCCTGAGCAGCGACACGCTTACCGGTGATTCGGCGGTGTCTGGTGCGACGTTGATCCTCTTCTCCAGGGATGCGAGTTGCTTTCGTGTTGTGAAGCGACTGCGACAGTTCGGTGACACGCTTCTCCTTGTTGAGTCACGCTTCCAGCTCCTTGCGACACACAGTCCCTCAGAAAGCCCAACACAACTGCGGGTACTTCCAAAGAACTCTTGGGGAGCTTGTGGGTGAAGTCTGTTGTCCCTGAGACTTCAGCAGGAGGCAAGCTTTTTTTCAAGCCCTAGGAGATCTTTCACAAGTTGATGAGAGTACACACAAAGTTCCTCTCTCCTTTCTTTGGCAGTCAGGCAGCCACTGCAGGCAAATCCCCCAAGCAGCACTTCAGCTTAGTGATTGTCTCTCTGGTTCCTCTCCTCAGCAAAGGTTTCTTCCTGTATCCCAAAAGTGATCTAAAGTTCAAAAGTGATCTAAAGTTCTGGTGTCTGGATCCCCTTTTTCTATACAGTTTATCTTTGTTCTCTGAAGGCAGGGATACCTTTGCCTAGCCAAACCAGTTCTTGTCAGTCCTAGAGCACTCTGTTTACATGACTCCTTCTTTCCTTTCACAGTGCAGGGCAGGGACATCAGACTCACCACAGGAGGTGGAGCTCAACTTGTGGAGGGAAGGCACAGCCCTATTCAGGTACCAGGTGAAACTCCTCCCACCCATCTACATGCAGATCTCTTTATTCAGCCCTGTGCTGACTCACCCTGTCTCCTGGAATCCCCCAGCCCCTGTCATTCAAACTCCAGACAAGGAATACACAACCTAGCAGAGGCAGGCTTGGATGGTTAGACAATAAATACCCACTTTCTAAAAGTGATATTTTCAAACACAGAATATTAAAACCAACTTCACTAGAAGATGCATTTTATCATTCTGAGTTTAGGGATAGTAAACTCGAACTTCTACCTAGTTCCCTGAGTCAGTTAGGATTATAAGATGTAATAACCAAACTGCCCATTCTGGCCTATGGGGAATAGGTAGCCTTGCAATAGTGAAACACGAAAGTGGCTGTAATTCACTATCTGGACATGCCACACCCATCAGGGCATGTCCTACCTTTTACATACAATGCACCCTGCCCTTGGGCCTACCATAAGGGTGACTAATATGCCTAAAAGGGCAGGTTTAGGGACTGGCAAGTGGGTGCAATTTCACAGCCAACATGGCAGTACCAGACTGCACACATGCTCTACAATGGCAGACCTGAGACACACTTTTACAGGCTGCTTCTGTGGGTGGCACAGCCAGTGGTGCAAGCCCACCAGCAGCATTGGGTTTACAAGCCCTGGGCACACGCAGTGCACTGTAGTAGAGTCTGACAAGTAAACCAAACCATCCAATCATGGAGTCACTACACTACATCGATTTACAATAGGGAGAGCATATGCACTTTAGCACTGATCAGCAGTTTTAAAGTGCACAGAGTCATAAAACCATGAAAACAGGTCAGACAAAATACAGGAGGAAGGCAAAAAGTTCAGAACTGACCCTGCAAAAAGGGCCAAGCCCAACAAAGGTTTTTCATACAGGTGTGAATGTTCTAATAGCTTTCTACACCAGCCATTAAAATACCTCCTCTTTATTATTCGCCCTCACATTTATTTGATAGCAATAACTTTGTGTATAGGTTAATGTCATACTCCCACTTCCCATGAGCCATTTTTGTATGTATCAGAGGCAAATATTCACTACTTCTTTTAGAAGGCTGTTTACGATGGTTTCATAAAGAAATTGTACCATTTGAGTTGTATTTTCTCCTTATTGACTACTACACAACCAATTGAGAGCTTCTGGTACTTATCCCGAAGAACCCTCTCAAATAATAAAGAAAATAATCAAGAAACTCTTGGTAGTAAATTGGTGCTTATGTTTTCCTTTATTGTAGTGGTTCCTGTACCAGAAGCAAAAAATGCTGTGGGATGAAAGTTGGATTATCAATGTTAAAGACATGCAAAGTAAGTGCTTCCTGATATGGCACTGCAGTTATTCCAACATAAAAGAAAGACTAAAGAATGTTTAACATTTTGTTGCTTTCTGTGTTTTTCAGGTAGTGATTTTCAGACTGAAATGGGTAGCGTGCTAAGTTTGCAACAAAATAACAACAATGCATACAAGACTCTTCGCCCTAAATTCAAGGCTAACACAGTACTGACATGTTCGTCCTCCACAGACTGCATCATACAGACCGGAATCTAGTATGTATTTCATGCACTGTAACATACTGTATTGCAGACTGCACCATACGCTGTGCATCAATATGTTGTGAAAAATATCTAGTACTTGGATTGGGCATATACTGTCAGCCTCTGAGTGATGCAACAGTTCACACTGTCAAAGGGGAAAAGAGACCTTTTGCCACAGGTCTGACCATGGCTATCCATTCCCAAAATACATCGGGTAGAAGAAATCATGTGACTCATCCTTTTAACTTCAGTGATATCACACGATTCATTCTTGGTTCTACACTTAAGTACTCAACAGCCTTTTAATTGCTGGTGAGGCTCTTGAAAAAAACTGAAGCACTGGACACTAAAGAAGTAAACATGGGTCTTACCACCATATGTACAATGAACATTGGCAAAACCAATTGGTCTGGTTTTTCACATAGCTACCGTTACCTCAAGTACTTCATGCCCTTTCTGAGTCAGAAAAAACTGTGTGCAGTCTTAAACAAGACTGCAGCCCCATCAGACTTTACTAGCTGTAGCTATTAAGTCAGAAGCTACAGCTTAATAGGACCTGTAACAAAGCTGCAATAACTTGCATTCTTACTAAATGCCCTTCCTGAATAAAATGCAACTGCTTAAAATGAGCGTCACAAAGTTGAGGGGGTGTGGCTTTAACATGACATATCCACTTTTGCTACTCTAATATAGCTTTGATGTTCTTTAATGAAGGTGCAGTTCCACAAGTTGTTACTTGGTGTCCCTTACTAGTCAAATGTAAAAGGATTTATATTATTTTGTAAATGCGCAATTCCACAAGTCATCACTAGGTGTCCCTCACATGTCAAATGCAAAAACATTGAACTTCCTGCAAGAAGCTGCAGTTCCCATAGTCATTACCAGGTGTCCCTATCAAGTTGGGTGCAACAGCATTGAAATTCTCACATTAAGCTGCAGTTCCTCTTGTGGTTTCTAGGTGTCCCTCGCAAATCGAATGTAAAAGCATTGACATTCTTACACAAAGCTGCAGTTCCACTAGTCATTAATAGGTGTCACTCATAACTCAAATGCAAAATCATTGAAATGCTTGCATCAAACCGCAGTATCACTAGTCATCACTAGGTGTTTTGAAGCTCCTCCTAGGGGAGAATGGCATTACTGCAGCCTTGTGAATAATGATGACCTGCACCAAGCTTGGGGGGTTAGTATATATTTCTATACACACTTTTGCAATTTGAACAGTTGTGCTTGTTTTCAATAGAATTCATTATTTTAGCAGATTTATAGTGAGGGATGAGAATTGAGTTATGAAAATAGTTTATCTTTAGAGTTATGAATATAGTTGATATAATCCTACTGTACATAGGGTATTGGAAAGTACAAGTGTCCAACAATTTTGAATTATGGAGATATTTTTTTGAAATGTTTAAATCAGATGTAAGTGATCATGTGCAAGTGTAAAAAGGCAGTAACTCGAAGTGCAAGCATCCAGTGGCGGGAGTAGGCTAGTTTGTTGATCTATATCTTTTGCCGTGGTGGGAGGGACTTTAATTTGAGTGACATTTCCGCAGACCAATGGTGAAAGAGTTTTGTTTGGGAGCTCCTATATATATGTATATATGTTCTGTATGATATTTTTTGGGACACATAAGGCTGGAAATTAACCTACCTCACGACTATTAATGAGGTAGGTTGCAGTTTGTGACCCATTAGGAATGGTAGCCATCACAGCGATGGTGGCCTGTGTGGGTCAGCAGCCACCATGTCTGTGAATGCGTTGTGTAGTAAAGTATTTTTTTTCATGCAGCCTGTTTTCCTTAAAGAAAAAAAGGATGCATTTAAAAAATAGATAATGAAACTTTAAAGTTTTATTTTCTAACAGTATGCACTGGTCTGTGACAAAATATTTTCTTTGCAGTCACAAACGGGCAGATTCTGCAATTTGGCCCGTTTGCGACTTTTATAAAGTTTTGTACATATGGTGCTTGGAGCCCTACTCACTTTAACTGTGATCTTTTGATTTTGCTAAAATGCTATGTAATATAGTTAGAGCCATATTCATCATCATATCACGCAGTGCAGCAAGTGACCTTGCTGCGTTGCGTGATTGGGAAAGGGGAGGAATGTGCTGTACTTAACATGGTACGGTCCACTCCTACTTTTTACCTGGTGCACAATGTGCTGCCTAGTTCCAAAGCAGGCACTCATACACCATGAGGCGAGGGTGTCGGCATTATTCGCAGGATTGCTTTTGTACAGGAAGGGACACCTCCCTGTACAAAAAGATTCCCCTGAGGCATTTTCCTGCTCTTTCTATGTGTGCTGAGGAATGCAGCACACATAGAGAAAAAACGAGAAGAAATAAACATATTTTTCCTCGTTACGCCTCACCTGGGGAGGCATAGCAGTTTTGGCACATTCCCAGGTCTACCACTTATGATAAATCTGGGAATGTGTCGAAATCCATGTGTTTTGCATGGGAACACCCACGCAGCACCCATGGAATACCTCCCTAGGGCAGTGTAATGCAATGCATCGATCTGCGCTGCATTGTGTAACTCTGGATTTATCAATCTACTCAGGGCCACACAAGGTGACCTCGCGTGGCATGCTAAATTGCATCTTAAGGGTTGTATCACTTTTGCACCCCATTGTATGGTGCAAATTCAACTCAACCCTTAGTAAATATGGCCTTCAGTTGCAAGAGAGTTCAGACAGCCCTATTCATCCACTGAGCTGTTGTTTTGCCTTTCACATTTTTCTTCCACCTGCTACCGCATTCAGCATGGAGCAGCGGGTCAGGCCACGTCAGCAGTTGGCTACCTTCAATGTCATTCTGCTCTTTTACAAAGCAAGTTCCTTCAGTGTCGAGAACAACTATGGCAAAGGTAGCTTTGTGAGACTTCTATAACTAGACCAATGTTTATTTTTTCTATCGGCAAGAACCCACCAGCTCTTCAAACATAAAGTTGTACAAAAACCATGAGAAAACAAAGCAAGCATAGTGGAAGCCAAAAGGCTTTCAGCCACCTTCGGCCCTGTTGACTTTGCTAGTGCTTGTATTGCTCCTGCAGCTTCTATTTTTGGCCAGAGACCAACAATAACCAGAGCCGTGGCAGAGGTAATAGAGGAGTAGCCAGGGGTAAAAGTTGTTAGTCCTAGCTAGTCCTTATTAACGTGTCTGGGTATTCTGAAGTGGCGTCGCTTTTAAAATCGTAGATACTTTTGTGAGACACGGGGCTGTTGTTGCTGTCCTTTTCAAACCCTGACTATAACTGAGGTGAACTTTTTTCCATGACTTGTGACAATCTGTTTACTTTTGTGACATACAATGTTTAGGATTCCAACCATGTCATTCTACGCACAACTGTTAACAGGAATAAATTCTATTTCAACTGAAAACATCAATTCCTGTCATGCTTATTCCGCACAGTTTATAAAACACATAAACACACCGAAGTACTTAAATGTTGTTTGCTCAGGAGTGGTGTCACTGTACAACGCGCATCCGCTGTTGCACACTGCGTGTTTCTGAAGAATATGTGTTCAGGGCCGAACATTGGGTCCTAACCAAACTGCGGGAACCTTAATAGAGCGGGCAGAGAAACGGGCAAAAAAGGGAAAAGTAAAAACTATTTAATTACACGATAAATAACAAAACCGATCTTCCGAATAAGCGAAGAGGAAGATAGATCTGCCCCGTTTTTAATCAATAATAGGCTCTTTAAGAGTCCAGTTTTTTTCAATAGTCACCCATTTAGCGCTCACCAAAGTATCAGTGCCACATTAGATTTAGACAAGAACACATTCAAATTTATAAAAAAATATATCATTTTTATTTTTATTTACTTCATGTTTTAAAGTGCAAATAGACATATATTCATTTATTCAAACATTTCAATATAACAAGATAAAAAACACCCCATCAACAACCAGTCTTCCTGCATTCAAACTCAAACACATTCATCAATCACTAACAAACATTCTCATACATAATTCATTCATTCAACTCAGACAGGAATTAAGGAATAATGCTCTGAGAACATCCTGAACATGTCCTCTCAGCCATAGGCCGGAGATCGGTGATTAAAGGTTCAGGGCAAGTTGTTTCAACGCCGACGCGCGTTTCGGTGCCAGGCCCGTAGACTGGCTGCACCTTCGTCAGGGCAAAAGAAGGGAAGGAGAGGGGGTAGTAGGTAACAGTATAACAAATGCTTCTGATATCCAGGCACTCTGTAGAAAAAACACATATTTTAATATTGTGTTTCGCCCCCATTCGATAAACAATTTAAAGAGATAATCATTTACTATCCTCATATTTTTTCTCAAATGATTTTCCTGTAGACCTATATACATATGTACTGATCACATAGTAATTTATCACAGTGATTTAATCACAAGTTGGGGGTCTTGGTGAGCTCAAAAAATGGGTGACACAATAAGCAAAAATTAAAAAATAAGTCATTAGTATCAAAGGTACATTCACGACCCCTGCAGTGGACCCTCACATACATCCTGGCTCTTTTGTTTCTGTACTTATGTCACTAAGCATTTATCCATTTTTTATATATATGCATTTCACTATTTATTTCATATCATACGATACGCCAAGGTGGCCTTGTCCCAAAATCTGTTTGGTTAAATAGTATCGCTATTGTAATTATAATTGGTTAACCCCTCGTTTTTGAGGACCCAAACATTCAGATTCCTAATGCAGTTTTAAGAAACATTCAGGTTCCTAGTGCGGTTTTAAGTGACAGCCATTTAAAAAAGCTCGGTAGCCCCATCAAGATCGTGTGTTGGAAGGGCATTACCTTGTATTCAGGCCCGAATTCACTTAGGCAGTCCGCCCAAGGGGAAGTGATGGCAGGTCACCACCTTTAAATAACAAACAGGATTTCGGAACCTTCCTGGAATCCTGAACAATAAATAACAGTAGCGTTTCAGTAACCTAACTAAGATTTAATTTCACACTTCTCACTCAGATTCACAAGTGTCACGTCTTACCTAGGCACAATGGAGTCCTAATATGCGAATAAAGCAGCGTGGTAGTAGGTTCGGGGCCGGAGACTGAATCGGCCTGGAAAGAGGAAAAACAGGGTTTAAAACACCTCTTTCCACCACAGGAATTAGAGGCACAGGTGATTCAAAGCATAAGATACCTACTTAATCGCGTTGCAAATTAGCGCGTAGCAGCTTTCTTGCAGAGGCCGCCGCACCCGCCCGAAGGGCGGGGGAGGCTCGAAGGCCGGCGCCATAACCCTCGTGGTGCCACCAGCGGGGGTAAACTGGTTCTGGGCGCTTCGATGCGCACAGGAACCAGCGGAAGCGGGGTGCGCACCAGCCACCCGACCGGAAGTGACCTGTTGACCTGAGCGCCCCCAAAGGGCGGCCAATGGTCAACCTGGCTTTGTTTGAACCCCCCAATCAGGGGGACTCACCTGAGACCTGCATGGAGGGCTCAGGAGGATTTAAGCGACGCCGCCCTCCCAGCAGAAGCACATCGCATTCGAGGAGCTGGGAGAACGGCGCGACAGCAACAACGACTGAAGAGGAGGAGAGGCGACGCGGCGAAGGACGAAGAGGAAGACGGCAAGGCTCCAGTTGAAGATCAAGGTCGTCATCACCGAGGACGCCTTACGGAGCGCGGCGCGCCGTGCCAGCTCCCCCGAAGCATCAGCAGGTAAAAGCCGCAGCAAGCTCAGAGCCCGGGATAAGCACACGCAGCTAGCTGTGCCCCCAGCTGACGGCCTGACGCAGACGCGGGAAACCAAGAAGCCACACACAAGTGCGCAGGGACTCACGACATGTCGGAAGGCCAGCCGGACGAGATGGCAGAGGTGCTGTTGAAGATCTGAGAGTTATCGGCCATCCACGGCGACGACTGGCTTCACCCCCACCTGGGCAAAGGGAAAGAGAACAGACCGGTAGAGCAGGCGGACGAAGAGCCGGGGCCTTCCGCACCCAAGAAGTTGAAAAACGCGCCGATGAAGAGAACATCGAAGAGGAACCCTCCGAGGAAAGTGCGGCAGAAACCCCTTCCGCCGAGACCAGAGGGCGGCGACCAGAGCGAGACCACCGACCAAAAGAAAAAGGGTGAGCATATTAGCAACATCGTAAGGGAATGTTTAAAATCGCTGGCGCCGGGGCTACTTACTGGCACAGGGCAGGGGGTACCAGGGCCTAGGGAGCAGCGCGCGGAGGAAGCGGCAGGTCTCACATGGCATATGGTCGACCCGGGGTGGGCCCGTCAGACAAGAGTGCAAGAACAGGTAAGCTTGTCCACCCAGGGGGAACAAATCTCCCCACTACCTGGTTGGGGTTACGGCCCCGTTTCGGGAAGCCCACCGCCGAGCGGGGTAGTCAACGATCATTACATCAGGCCATCCCCCGGTCCGGCGTCCCTGACTACGAAAGCCACCGGCTTGGCATGTCTCATCCCCCTAGCGGTGAAAGAGAGGATATGGCGCAAAGAATTCATTGACATATTTTCGCTGCTCGAAATACAGCTAGATGGGCTTGATCTAACCACGTGCGACAGGAAGGAAGAGGACAGGAGAGAAAGGCGTGGGGCCAGAAAGGAGCGCAGTTTCGACAATTGGTTAGATGCCTTTAGAATCATGGCGTGCATTATAGTGGAAAGGTTCCCCCATTGCGCGGCTGACTTGTGGCTTTACGAGGCCAATATCCACCTAGCACAGAGGCAGTTCCCGGGGGATGCCTGGTTAGAGTACGATAAAGGGTTTAGATTAAAAATGCAGAGGCACCCCGAGATGGAGTGGAACGAGGAGGATGTCTCGGGTTTCATCCACAAGATGCTCACAGCCAAAGATGTTAGGGCCTGGGCGGGAAAAGGCGACCAGCCCTTTCGGAGCTCCTACCAAAAGGGGAAGAGCGGTTCTTATCAAAGGCGGTCGAACGGGAGATCGTACTCCCCAACCGCAACCAAGGCGATCTGTTGGAGATACGAAGCAGGGGACTGCTCATGGGGCTCGTCTTGTAAGTTTCAACACGCATGCGCGAGCTGCGGAGGCAAGCACGCCACCGCTGCGTGCAAAGGTTCCAAGCACGAAGCGAAAAGAGAGAAGAGAGAAAAGAGTAAGAAGCGTTAGCCCCAACGCAGGGGAAAAGAGGGGACTGGTGGACATTTGTAGGCGCCAGCTGGCCAGATCCCCCATTGTTACGCAACAGCTGCGCAGATTAACAAACAAATACCCGAACAAAGCAGAGGCCAGATCACTGGTAGAGGGCTTCGAACAGTGCTTTGTTATTCCTTTCCAGGGCCCGCTCCCCGCGGCGGGAGCGAGTAACCTGAAGTCGGCAAGCCAACACCCCGAAGTGGTTAGCGCCAAGATAGAGAAAGAATTAAAACTGGGTAGAGTTGAGGGCCCCCTCCCAAAGGAATTGCATGAAGGCATAGTCATCTCCCCGCTAGGCGTGGTCCCCAAGAAGGAACCAGGTCAATTCAGGCTGATACACCATCTATCGTTTCCGGAAGGTTCCTCCGTGAACGACGGTATCGACCCCGAAGCTTGCTCAGTGAGCTATGCGTCAGTCGACGACGCTATCGAGCTGGTTAAGGCGACAGGCAGAGGAGCCCTTATGGCGAAGGCCGATATTGAATCTGCGTTCCGACTATTGCCGGTCCACCCCTCCAGCTTCCATTTATTGGGTTTCCAATGGGGCGAGGACGTGTTTATTGACAAAGCCATGCCCATGGGATGCGCAATTTCATGTGCATACTTTGAGCAGTTCGCCACTTTCTTAGAATGGGCGCTGCATGACCGGCACCAGGAAGGTGGAAAGCTGCACTACCTAGACGACTTCCTGTTCACAGGCCCGGCAGGGTCCTCAGTGTGCGCAAGCTCATTGGCAGCCTTCGAGGAGCTATCTAGGTCCCTAGGGGCCCCCCTCGCAAAAGAGAAAACTACAGGCCCGACCACAAGTCTCACGTTCCTGGGCATAGAATTGGACTCTATAGCGGGAACGGCCAGGCTGCCTCCCGACAAGGTGAAAGAATTTCGCGAGGAAGTATCGAAGCTACGGGGTCGGAGCAAGGCCACCCTGAGGGAAATTCAGCGAGTGATAGGGAGACTTAACTGCGCGGCTCGGGTAATCCCTCCCGCCAGGGTATTCTCAAGACGCCTAACAGTGCTAACGGCCGGCGTCACCCACAAGCACCACCACATCAGGCTGAGCGCAGGCGTGAAACGGGACCTGCAGGTGTGGGACGAGTTCCTACAAGATTTCAACGGGGTGCTGATTTGGAGGGCAGGTTGGGTAACGGCCGAACAGATAGCACTTTACACAGACACGGCCGGAAGCCGCGGCTTCGGCGCGGTCCTGGGAAACAGTTGGTGCGCCAGCCAGTGGCCGGATGAATGGCATGCGCAGGGGCTCACCAGGAACATCACATTTCTCGAGCTGTTCCCGATCATTGTGGCTCTGACCATTTGGAGCGAGAAAATAAAAAACCTGAAACTCACACTTTGGTCAGATAACATGGGAGTAGTACAGGCCATTAACAGAGGCGCAGCGAGATGCCCGGACATGCTGAGGCTACTGCGGCGGTTAATTAAATTGCAGCTGGAAGGGAACCTGGAGCTGAAAGCACGCCATGTGCCAGGAGCAGAGAACTCAGCAGCAGACGCGCTCTCACGGGCCCAAATGAAACGTTTCAGAGAACTGGTGCCCGGGGCAGACAAGGAGATGACCCCCTTTCCATCATCCCTTTGGGACCTGGGGGAGTGGACTTATCATGGCTAATAGGGCAGTCACTTACCGCAGAGGCTAACAGAAGGTACAAGACATACGTGGGCACGGTAATGAGAGGGGGGGGCCTAAGATCGCTAGAAGACAGGGCAAAAACTCGCACACCCGCGAGAAATTCGTGCAATGGACATTCGAGTCGGGAAAAACGAGATCGTGGGCCCAGGCGCATTTGTCCGCCATCGCCCATTTTGCCAGGCTCTACACAGGCGAGGACCCCACTACCTCGGCCTATCTAAAGACGGCCTTAAAAGGCTGGAGGAGGGTTGAAGGTAGAAAGAAGGACGACAGGCGTCCCATCGATTTTGCCAAACTGGGCCAGCTCCTTGGAGCCCTCTCGGGCTTAATATCGGATAAATATGAGCTGCTGCTGTTTAGGGCGGCTTTCACGACGGCCTTCTTCGGAGCATTCCGTATCAGCGAACTGGTAGCCCCCAGCAAATTGGGCCCAGCGCAGCAATGCCTGCAGGCAAGAGACATTAAACCAATGGAGAGGGCAGTCGAATTAACGCTGAGACAGTCCAAAACGGACAGGGCAAGGAGGGGGACGACGATACGTCTCCATTGCATCCCAGAGGCGGGGCTCTGCGCGGTATGCTGGTTATTTAAGTACATGGGGGCTCGACCAGCTGGTGAGGGCCCTCTCTTCATACATAAGGACGGGAGGAACCTGAGTAAGTTCCAGTTTACAGCCATAATGCGCCAAGGCTTGGGTAAAGCCGGGTATTGTGCGGCATCGTTTGCCTCCCACTCCTTCAGGATCGGCGCAGCGACCTCGGCAGCACAGCATGGCATGACAGAGGACAGGATTCAGGCAGTGGGTAGATGGCGCTCCAGGGCGTACAAGTCGTACATACGCCCTCACCTCATATAAAAAAAAAGAAAAAAAAAAAGAGAAAAGAGCGAGAAAGCCACGGGGGGGGAGGGAACGAGAGGGATTCGCCTTGGGATGCCGGACGGCAGGGTGACAGCACCCCTCCTCCCTCGCCTAAAAATGCACACGGTGCGCAGATAAGCCACCTAACAGAATGCTTTCTCTCGACAGGGGGACGCCCGCAGCTGGTCTGGGTGGTGGGGCACTCATTCGTGTCCCGAATGGAGTCTTGGTGGCGGCAGGGGGGCCGCACCATAAACAGGCCCAAAGCGACGTACATCCGGTGGATAGGGCAGCCAGGTATGAGATGGGAGCAGCTACTGCCGACGCTGGACGGCCTCATGGCAGATTCGGCCTGGTTGCCCGACGTCCTGATCATCCACCTTGGGGGCAATGACCTGACCCGGCTAGGGCGAAAAGCGGTCGGGCAAGCAATCCAAAGGGATCTCACCAAGACAGCAGCGTGGCTGGGGCCCACGACGGTAGTCTGGTCCGAAATGATCAGCAGGAAGCATTGGAGAGGGGCCGATTCCAACAAGGCCGTCGACAACGCAAGAAGGAAACTAAACGTGGCAATGCACAAGTTTTGCCTCGCCAATGGCCTGGAATCAATTCGGCACGGCCTCATCCACCCGGGCCGCCCGGAGCTCTATGGGCAAGACGGGGTACACCTATCCGAGAAGGGGATGAAGGTGTTTTGGGATAACTTGTGGGGTGCAATGTCACTCGCAGGTTGCATATAAAAAAATTAAAAAAAAGAGGAAAAGATATGGGAAAGGTGGGAGCCACGAACCAAGTGCAGGGGGGGGAGCCACAGTGAGACGTGGGCCTCCCTGCGGCGTGGCGGAAATCCTACACTGGTTGGCTAAGAAAACACACCGGCGGGCGGTGTGTAAGAGGATAGCCACTCACTCTTGAATGCCGCACGGCAGGGTGACGTGGCGGCATAAAGGAGGGGAGTAACAGGAGGAGACGGCACTCGCGGCCCAGACCCGGCCGGACGGCAGGGCGCAATTTGGTAGCGAGCTGGGGACCTAACTCCCGACTGGAAAGCTCCCCTCCGCAACACGCAAAGGGCGTGGTCAACCAACCACTGGAGCACCAATAGACTGGCAACAAACTGGTTTGGGTACAAGCCCCATTTTCGAACTAAGGAGGGCACAAAGAGACTGACACCCGCTATCACAAGAGGGTGTCATAAAGTGTAATATGCCAATTATGATTGATAATTATGATTGATGAGTAATGTTCGCAAAATGGAAGATTGCTTGAAACCAGTTTGTGTTATTAATATGTCTTTGGTTATTAATAAACTGCGGCCAACAACGACCACTAATGATACCAGGTTTTGTTGGCTGACATTATTTCCCACCTTTGGCAACAGCAGAATGCGGGGGCCGGTAAGTATGGAGACTGGGGGTCTCCGCTGAATAGGCACATGCGAGGGTTATTGCAGAGGCCGCCGCACCCGCCCGAAGGGTGGGGGAGGCTCGAAGGCCGGCGCCATAAACCTCGTGGTGCCACCAGCGGGGGTAAACTGGTTCTGGGCGCTTCGATGCGCACAGGAACCAGCGGAAGCGGGGTGCGCACCAGCCACCCGACCGGAAGTGACCTGTTGACCTGAGCGCCCCCAAAGGGCGGCCAATGGTCAACCTGGCTTTGTTTGAACCCCCCAATCAGGGGGACTCACCTGAGACCTGCATGGAGGGCTCAGGAGGATTTAAGCGACGCCGCCCTCCCAGCAGAAGCACATTGCATTCGAGGAGCTGGGAGAACGGCGCGACAGCAACAACGACTGAAGCCCACCCACCCACACCTAAGGAACAGCAAAAGTCGCAGTGCTGGATAAGGGAAAGGGTGTTAGCGGAAATCCTACACTGGTTGGCTAAGAAAACACACCGGCGGGCGGTGTGTAAGAGGATGGCCACTCACTTTTGAATGCCGCACGGCAGGGTGACGTGGCGGCATAAAGGAGGGGAGTAACAGGAGGAGACGGCACTCGCGGCCCAGACCCGGCCGGACGGCAGGGCGCAATTTGGTAGCGAGCTGGGGACCTAACTCCCGACTGGAAAGCTCCCCTCCGCAACACGCAAAGGGCGTGGTCAACCAACCACTGGAGCACCAATAGACTGGCAACAAACTGGTTTGGGTACAAGCCCCATTTTCGAACTAAGGAGGGCACAAAGAGACTGACACCCGCTATCACAAGAGGGTGTCATAAAGTGTAATATGCCAATTATGATTGATAATTATGATTGATGAGTAATGTTCGCAAAATGGAAGATTGCTTGAAACCAGTTTGTGTTATTAATATGTCTTTGGTTATTAATAAACTGCGGCCAACAACGACCACTAATGATACCAGGTTTTGTTGGCTGACATTATTTCCCACCTTTGGCAACAGCAGAATGCGGGGGCCGGTAAGTATGGAGACTGGGGGTCTCCGCTGAATAGGCACATGCGAGGGTTATTTGTTTCACAGAGTTTAGGGTCCAGGCGAGTATCAGCTCTCAGCACGCACCCGCAATCAAATAAAGGATCTCGTCTTGCGGTGCTTTCAGCAATAAGCACCGTCGGGGTCTGCTTGATAGAAGGTGCAAACAAACCCGGGATTAGCTCTATCGTTTAAAGCTTTCAAAATAGGCAGCGCGATAAACGTGTGTTCCAGCAGTAAGGTTTTAAACTTTACAGCAGTAAGTTTTTAAACAAAATGTACAGCACGGAATCCGCTTATGTTGACAGACCGCTTCATGCACTGTTTAAGTCTTCCGGGCTCACAGAAATATAGAGACCCGGCGTAGGCTCTGTGGCTGGTGCTTTTCTTTAAAATATAAAGATACAAACAGCACCCTAGGCACGAAATGCAAGTAAGCTTCTAAAGCTTAGATGGTGCGCATTTTCACGCAAAGTACTCACACGGACGGTCCTAGTGGAGATTCCCCTTCACTCCTCATCCGGCAGCCGGTGGGCGACAGCTCAACACGCCGCTTCACTCTTTTTAAAGTACTGCAAACACCTAATGCATTTCAGGTGTGCTCAGCAGCTACTGGCTCAAGGAAAAGGAAAGACCCGGACTGGGTTCCTGGTTTTGACCAAAACACGAGATGGAGTAATCAACTTCGTGTTTTCCTTTAATTTACATGGTACCATCATCTCAGAGTACAGAAAGTATTCAATAAATAGCATTTTCCCATGGGCATGCCTCGTTTAGGCCAGTATTAGCCGCATCTAATAAAAAAATCCAGAAAGCCTCCCTCTTTTTCCTGATGGAGGTAGTATTTTTGCCTGGAATTTCACGGATCTTTTCCAGGATGGACCATTTTACATCATGTTCAGTATGTTTCATATTCAGCCAGTGGGCAACGAGGGGAGCTCCCCGCCTTTCATTCGGAATATTTCCCTTGTGCTCGCCAACTCTGATTCTGCATTCACGGCCGGTTTCACCCACATATGGCAATCCACAGGGGCAGATGATAACATATATAATATTAGATGATCGGCAGTTACTCATGGTGTTTAGTTTTATCTGGCGATTTCCAATGGTAAGAGATTCGCCAACAATGGCATTGGGACATGTGTGACAGTTGCCACACCGGTGATTACCTTTTACAGGTGGAAGGCCCGAGAGGCCCGTTTGTTTAGGTCCAACTGGGCTCCGAACTGCCCCTCGTACAAGATGGTTTCTCAAGTTCTTGTTTCGCCGAAAAGCAAAGATGGGTTTGGCTAAAGTTTCTTCTCCTTCATTGCCATTCAGGATGTGCCACTGCGAATTTATGGCTTGACGGATTTTGTCATTCACCTTAGAGTGATTGGTGATGCAAACCAGTCTGTTTAATTCATCCTTTGTTTGGGTTTGGAACATGCTTTCACGGTTGAAATACCTGGCCCTCTTAAAGGACTCCTTGATTAAACGGTGGGGGTACCCACGTTTCATGAGTTTGACTTTCAGTAAGTCAGATTGTTCTAGGAAGTCGCTCATCCGAGAGCAGTTCCTTCTCAATCTCAAGAACTGGCTAAAGGGAATGGAATCACGCTGGCAGCGAGGGTGGTAACTTCCATAGTCCAGGAGCATGTTTTTGGCGGTGGGTTTAGTATATAATGACACATATAGGCACTCCCCATTGTATCTAACCCATACATCCAGGAACTCTACTTGCACATTACTCGCCTTGGCAGTGAATTTGATGTGGTTGTCCGCTAGATTTATCCATTTGATAAATTCATCCAGAGAGCCCTGGTCGCCACTCCAGATGAAAAAATGTCATCTATGAAGCGCGACCAGGCTCTCACATTCTCAGAAAATGGGGCCATTTCGTTGTAGATGTTTTTGTTTTCAAAATAGCCCATGTATAGACAAACTATACTCGGTGCACATGAGGCCCCCATGCTTACCCCCTTTACTTGGTGGTAGAACTGTTGGTTGAATTCGAAATAGTTTTCATTCATCACAATTTTCGAAAATTCAACGAGGAGCTGGGTATTGGGTAAGGCATCTTCTTTAAGTAACAGTCCTTCTAGGACCATGATAGCTCCTTCTTGTGGAATATTAGAATATAACGATTCCACATCCATGGTAACCATAAGTTCTTTGTCTGGATCGAATAAACAATTTTCCATTTTTCCAATAAAGCCACCCGTGTCCCTGATGTAAGATTTCAATTTGCATACTAGGGGTTTCAAGAACTTGTCAATATATTTGGACAGCGGTTCTGTAGCAGATCCAATGGTAGAAACAATTGGACGCATTGGAGGGTTCGTTTGACTTTTGTGCACTTTAGGAAGGCCATAAATAATTGGCATTCTTGTGTGTGTGGGGGTAAGGTACTCTGCTTCTTTTGTACAGATTATACCTTCGTACTGGGGCCCCTTCCTTTGTGATATATCAAAACCGACCTTCCGCCAGACCTCTACGACCATGACTGTTTAGAAATCATGAGTGTGTGCTGTCAAGACAACATTATGCTGTATACAGTTCTGCAGTTCCAAAGAAAGTATCTCCTAAAGGGCGTGCCTCATACCATTTCATTAAGTAGACGAAGTGGACTGTGGCCCCACAACTGAAGTATCATGTAATCCTGCCAAGCACTGACACATACTTCATGCAATATGCAGAGATGTCTATCTGCCTTATATGACTTTCTTGTTTGTCTGTCTATACGGGTTGTCTGTTTATTTAAATACCTGTCTCATGAATCCTTCTGTCTGTCTTTTATTACCTACCTAGCTCTCTGTCAATTTAAACACCCGGTACACTCCTAAAATAACCCCTGCTCAACCCCTTGGTAGCTTCTCACAACCAGACAGGCTTATCTCAGAGGCAGTGTGTAAAGCATTTGTGAACACATCCCAACTACACATCTACCGATCTCTTTGTCCATCTTCCTTCTCTAAGTCATAAAATATACATATATCTGCACGTATGGCATTAAAGATAGATGTAATTGCCAAGAATATGTTGCATAATGTAATGTTGCTGTTGCTGGATCATGAACCTTGATGTTCTTTAAGCGCGGAGGCATGGATAGATAAAATATTGCCTTCTGTTTTTTTTTATTTTACATTTATTTTTTCCAATAAATAGAGGTTCTTCTTTCTGGTTCTGTGCTTCCCACTGAGGCTGGTTGTTTTCTCAGCCACAAATACAGGGTGCCAATTTGGTGGGTTTGTGTGAGATGCAGATAGTCTTGTATAGCCGTAGCGGGCTATACCGGCCAATAAAGGCCCACTTCAGCATTAAAGGTCAATGGCCTTTGACAAGGGAGAGGGCCTTAAATGGCTGATATAGCTCACTACGGAGGGTATAAGGCTATTAGAGCATTCCGTCCCTAGATGGCCTCACGGAGCATGAGGGTATTGAAATCCCCTCAGGTCCGTGAGGCTTTTGTTCACAGCAAAAGCTGTGAAAGGAAAACATTGGAATATTGATGCTCCGGTCTTCTACCAACCATTACAAGCCAGGTGCATTCCATTGTCTTTAATGGAGCATCAACATATCAATGGTCTATTAGATGATAACGTCTTGGAAGAAGAGCCAATGTATATTAACCCCTTCCATGCTGATGACGGCCGGGAGCCGTCATGGAACACAGTGCTCGTGTGCTGATGACGGCTCCCGGCCGTTATGACCGCACCCGCGATCGGAATGTGCCGCACAGGCACAGAATCGCGGCCGCGCCCATGGGGTTAATATGTGATGTGGTTAAACTTGTTGACCCCTTTGAGGGCACATATTGCAGCATATACGATTGAGTTTTAGGCAGGTACTTTACATCCAATTCTTTGAGGCTGAGGAAAATTTTGAATCACTGAATATCAAAAAATCAATGGGGGAAGGGATCACTTGTCCTGAGTAACCAGGGGTTTGTAATCTAATCGTTTCCGGTTCCGATAAGAAAACCCTAATTCACCACCAAGGCTCAAATGGCGGTGTATCTTGATTCTCCGCCTTTATGTTAGCGACATGACAGCGTCATCATTGGGTTTAATTCTATACTTCCTCCACCCGAAGGTAGACCACTGGTTAATGCAATAGTGATTAGTGATTAAAAAAAATGTGCGGTGTTTCAATAAAAAAGGCTTATATGGCCAGTTAAAGCACATTTGAATTAATACTGGAAAAAAGGCCTTTTTAAAAGAATTGGGTGTGCGTAAGAAGCTGGAGTTAGGGGGCTTCCGCACTTGTTAATGTTCATAAAAAGGTCAACATGTTTCCGCCACTAATTGCCCATAAGGGGTCAGGTGGGCTTTCTTCAGGACCTAGTATCTATAGTGAAGAAATGAAAAAATGACCTTATTATGTAGCTTAATTCTTGGAAAACTTTTCCGGATTTCGAAAAGGCCTTTAAAGTACCTGTGGATGTGAAAAAACGGGGGAGGGGGAAAAGGGCAGACAATACAAGCACATAGATAGCATCAATGCGCAGTATCATGGATGCTGTAGTGCTTGAGAAACAGAAGAACATTTTAAGAAAATTTAAGGAACTGAAAATGGCAATTCTTTTTTACAAAATGCTAAAATTCTCTCGTTCCCATGAGGCAAAACATTCTCTCATTGCTCACAAATAACATGTTACGGTACTGTCATCCATATGTGTGGAAGGCTTTGCTCACTCCTAAAAGTGTGTATGTAAAAAATGCGATCTGGTTAGTTACAGGTAGTTGCGCTACATAGCTTCCTTAATGTGTCATATGCGGTTATCTGATTTACGATTGGTGTCGATGTACTCATCGTCGTGGTTTTCATAGGGACATGGTCTCGTGTCTTGGGATTCTAAATGCTCTAAGTCTATTAAAGTATGAGTGTTTGTTAAACCCCAAGGTAATCGTTTCCACGTGCGCGATTAAAAAGCGGTCCCAGTATGAGCAGTGCTTTCAATACAGGTTAAGATGGCACCGCATGTCATATTGTGAGTGTGTTTATGTAGAAAACAAAGCAGTCCTTCGGACATGTGTATTTCAGCTAAATTCTGGGTGAGCTATGTACACGGAGTGCTCAGATCATTGTGTCACTGGTATTGGGAAATAACAGACGTCATGGCCCCTCTGTACTTACGGCATATTAAATGATCACACATGAAAATTGCTAGCTCGTACCCGCCTTTAACTGGGAAGCGCGTACCTTTTGGTGTTCGTTTAAACACCTCCTCGGGCTTGCTGAGAAGGCGGTACCTGCTGAGAAAATAACATATGTACATGGAGTATTACATGTTTGGTTGTCAAAATACCTTACGGTTTTGTAGCGAAGGTTCTGGTGAAGAGCGTTCTACCTCCATTGCAGTTCCTACACGACTTGTGCTGTTTCTGCCTCTCAGACCCCGGAAGCAGAGGTTACATGGTTTCCTCCCTCATGTAGATGGAGGTGGATAGTGATGGAAGAAAGACCTCATTTAGAAACTACACTTTCCTGTAAATTAAACTATAATTTGCAAAATCGGACTTTACCCAAAAATTCTGGTGTTACTGGAAGTCTCATTTAAACATATATTGAGAATGAAGTTTGGCATTGTTATCTAGAAAAACCTCGGGTAAATGAAAATTGTTGTGGAATAGCGATCCCGGCTCTGGAATGATTATCTGGGTTATCACTATGCTGGTTAAGGAGCGTAATATTTCAGTATACAATTTTCGATGTACATTGCTGATGGTTCTCTGGAGAGTTCCCCTTGGCAAGGGTGACAGTGTGTGTTACACTATACAATTTTCGCTGTACATTGCTGATGATTCTCTTGAGAGGGAAACCTAGTCTGGTGGGTTCCCATTGGCAAAGGTGACAGTGTGTGTTTCATTAGGTCACAGCCACATGGTGTCTAATTCAACTAGCTGCTTAAGCTTAGCCACGGAATATTGTCATTGAGCCCGTTGACATTCGTCTGCAAACGGTGGACCCATCTTTGCTCCTTTTCAAATAGGATTTTTTCAGCATTGTGGTTCCTTGTGGGTAAGGTTTCCAGAATTACCCATCTCGAATCTTTCACTGTATGTTTGTTCTCAATGAAGTGGTTACTCCTTTTGGTGGTGTGGCATTGGCACTTGAAGTTGCTTATGTGTTCCACCATTCTTTGTTTCACTTTGCGACAAGTCATGCCGATGTAGAGCAAATTGCAAGGACAGGTGATCATATAAATTGCGTGGGTGGTGTAGCAGTTAGTATGATACCTGATGGTCCATTTGAGATTTGGAAGGAGCTGTAGTGTCTTGGTTGCCGTTGTTAATTCGCACACGGAACACGAGCCGTATGGGTAATGCCCCATTACGGGGGGGATTGTTCCATAGCTGGGGGGTGAGTTCTCTCCTTCTTGTTGGAGCTGGTCGGGTGTGAACCAGTATGTCTTTTAAATTACGTGTTCTTCTATTAGCGAATCTTGATTTTGGCCAGCAAATAGTGCCTGAGGTAATGATTCTCCAGTTCTTTTTGACAATTTTCTTAATTTTGCTTAAAGCTGCACTGTAGGTAGTTAAGCAAGTTACTACGTCACTTCCCTTTGTTCTTGGGGTTGTGTCAAGGAGACATTCTCTCGGTTGGTTCTTTGCTCTCTTTTTGCATTTCTTGTTTACCCTCTCAGGATACTCTCTGGCTCTCAATTTTGTGCATAAGTCCTCTGCTTGGCTCCAGTGGTCTCGTGTGCTACTGCAGTTGTGTCTCAGGCGCAAACATTGGCTGTATGGCAGGTTCTCCCTCAGCGGGCAGGGGTGGAAGCTTTTGTAAGAAAGCAGACTGTTCTTAGCTGTAGGTTTAACGTAGGTTCTTGTTTGCAGAGTGCCGTTCTGTGCATAGATTGTTAAATCTAGAAAGTCAAGGCTTTTATTATCGGCTGTACAGGTACACTTAAGCCATTCATCTTTCGTGTTAAGCCATCAATGGAATTCTGCCAAATTTTCTCTGTTACCTTCCCATATGACGATTATGTCGCCTATATAGCGTTTCCAAAAAAGGATCCTGTGCAGGTAAGGATTGGTAGCATTCTGTATGTGAGTCTCTTCAAAATCACTCACATAGATCCCTACCACACTTGGGGCAAATGTGCTGCCCATTGAAGTTCCGTGGCACTGCTGGTACAGGGTGTTGTCATACTCAAAATAGTTCTCTGTGAACGCTAATCTGCTGCATTCGAGGACGATGTGCCTTGGTGTTTTATGGTCCCATTGTCTGTTGAAGAGCAGTTTCTCCAGGGTTTAGAGAATCTTTCCTTGAGGGAGACCTGTAAAAAGACTCTCTACGTCGAGTCCTACTAGTAGCATTGACTCCTCTGAGTAATTTTTTTCGGTTAAGAGGTTCAATAAATCCCTTGTGTCCTTAAGGGATATGGGGGTCTGCTGGACCAATGGTTTGAGATATTGGTCTGCAAACTGGGATAAAGGTTCCAGAACGACCCAATCCCAGAGACAATTGGTCTCTCTGGTGGTGGGTTGCGTTTTTTTTTAGTCTTAGGAAGAGAGTAAAAGTATGGTATCCTGGGCGTCGGGGTTTGGAGGAAATCTCCCTCATTCTTTGTGATCCAGTTTTTCGCTTCCGCCTCATTTACCATTAACATGATGGTCCTTTGGAGACATTCAGTGGGGTCGGGTATTATTTTCTTGTAGAATTTGTGATCCAAGAGTAATTCTCTGCACTGTAGATCATATCCCTCTTTGGTAAGTAGGACAATTCCTCCGCCTTTGTCTGCTGGTTTGATAATGAGATTGGCATCCTGTCGTAGTTCGTCTAATGCCCTCCGTTCAGTGCTCGTGATGTTCTGGAATGGTTGTGTGGTCTGTGTTTTTAGGTCTTCTATTTCCTTCATCGCTGCCTCTTCAAAGGTCAGTATCTCAATCGGAATCTGACTGTTCAGTGGGCAGAATTTGGATTTGCACCAGAGGTTGGTGTCTCCATCCGTGGTGTGTTGTTCCTGGTTGTTAAAGAAGGCTCTTAATTTCAGCTTCCGGCAGAATTCGGCCATCTCATATTATAGTCTGAAAGTATCTAGGGGTGGTGTAGGCACGAAACCTAGTCCTTTATTAAGGACCTTGATCTGTTGTTCCGTCAGTACTCGGTCTGTTAAGTTGAGGACGAGGCTGTCGCGCTGGTGCTGGGGTTGTTCCCGGTCATGCTCCTCGTGTGGACCTGTCGTTCCTGGTCTGACCAGGTCACTCCTTTCCGTCTGGTCCTCTGGTTCGGCCGGCCTCTCCCAAAAAAAGAAGGCCTTGGTGCATACTCTTGTCCAATTTGTGGTGTCATGGGTGGTCCCATTGGTGGTGGGCCATGGAAGTATGGGTTCATCCATCCTGAGAAATTTGGATTGAACGGTTGGAAAGGTACCCCTTGATTTTGGTTTCATTGGTACGGGGTATGCCACATATGTGGTCTGCCGTGATTCATGCGGCGGTTATGGCCTCTGTTCCTTCTTGGTGTAAATGAGTTATCTCCACTCCAGTCTGAGCCGACTGTGGAGGATACGGCGCTAGATTTGTTGTCAGAGCTGTTTTCTGGTGCTCTGCAATCATCCGAGCTGTATGGATGCATGCGTACCATAGAGAATTTTTTCAGATCCTTGCCCAGTTTTTGTATCTTGTTTTGTGTCAAATATTCTTTCATCTCACGGTTTATTCCCTCAAGTCTTTTTTTGTATACTGTGATGTGTACCATGTTTTTTAACTTGGTTTCGCTCACTTGTATCTTTACGGTCTAGTAGCTGTCTTTATGATAAGCACTAGGTTATCCGTGGTACACTTCCATGATATAGCAGACCAGTCCTTATGAAAGAGTAGATCTTGTAGGAAAATCCGGGGTGCATTGCTCACCCAAAGGCCTTTGGGTGCGGCATTTGTACGCAGGTATTCCGTCATGATGGTGCCATGGACGGCCGTTTGCACCTGCTCTCTTTTGATCTCTGTAAGTTCATCCCAGTCGGTTGTTTGGGCTAGGGTCTGAGAGATGTCTTTGTCTTGTAAAAGAGATGGTAGTGATAGAATTGCATTTATTTCTTCTGTTGTGTAACTAAGGCCGAAGTTGGCGGCCATCGCACTCGCCCTATTTGGAGTGATTGTGTTGAAGAAGAGAGACTCTTCTAGGAGGAACTCCCACAGCTGTGCACTGCTTGAACTGTTTTATATCACAAAGGGGGTGAAGGAAAAGTCTGTGACCCTTTCAACTTCCTTAGTTTCAATATAAAAAAACTCAATGGGGGAAGGGATCACTTGTCCTGAGTAACCAGGGTTTTGTAATCTAATTGTTTCCGGTTCCGATAAAAACCCTTCCCCCCATAGATTTTTTGATATTGAAACTAAGGAAGTTGAAAGGGTCACAGACTTTTCCTTCTCCCCCTTTGTGATATAAAACAGAATCACTGAATATGTCATGCGCCATGAACATTTTCAGGCAGAATTGAGTGTTATTAGTGTATTGTTATATCCCAGTGCTTCTATTTATGTGTAGCTTTCCTGTGGGTTCCGTGGAGAGTTTAAGGAATAAAAGTGTACTTGCTGAAATCACTTTTTATGGCCATTATTTAAGCTCAAATAAATCAAATCACTGACACAATATCAAACCCAAAAATATTGTGATACAGAAATATTGTGTCAAAAATACCCTTCACAAAAATATTGTTTTTCTATACATAGAACGGTAAGTACAAAAATATTGGAAAAAGATTGGTTACTTATAATGATGTCAGGTGGAAAGCCATCTGACAGCTCATCAGAGGCTTTCAGCCTGACATCATAGGTTTCCGTCTGACCAACATATTACGATACTGGCGATCGGAGGGAAACCTGCGGGGGAATTCTGCTCCAACGGGCTCACAGAGCCCGTAGGAGCGGCCGGCGGAATTGTAATCCCAAAACAACAGCAGAGCCAGCCTCAGCCCTGAATTTGGGATTACAGTGTCACTTTCCACCTGCCTTTCATGGAAGTCCCCCCGCCATGAAAAGGCCAGCAGAAGTGACCTTGGGGGGCCATAACAGGGCCCCCTTTTTCCCTGGCCCTCCACTATGGCAGCTGCGCACCTCAACATCCTTTGAAAACATGGAGCCTCATTTTTGTGTTTTTGCCATAGGGCAGTGCCGCAGGCCTTCCCATTGCGCTGCTCTCTAGCAAAAGAAATGGGCAGGAATTTGCCATATCTAAGAGATTCAGCGCATTCCTGTCCTTTTCCCCTTCATCGGCGCACAATAGGCTGCTGTGCGCCAATGCAGGCACCTTTGCGTCATGGTGCAAGGGTGCCTGTGTTGAGAGGGTTTTTCCTTTTTCTATGTATGCTGCATAATTCAGCACACATAGAAAAGGAAAAACGAGGAGAAATAAAGATATTTATCCTTGTTTTGCCTCCCTGGGGAAACAAAAGTTTTTGATGCTGCCTCAGATTTATGATTTCTCGTAAATCTGAAACAGTGTCAAAATGATATGGATGTTGCTGGGAACACCCCCAGCAACACCCATTGCACGCCCCTTTAACACAGAAAACTGTGTTAAAGGGGACAATATTTACGAGGCAGTATTAAGCTGAAAAAAGTGACTTAGTGCTGCCTCGTAAATATGGAGCAGGCTCCTGCGCCACGGAACGTCACAAAAAGTGACATTCCGTTGGAGCAAGCGGCCTCATGAATGAGGCCCATCCTTTTTACTATTGCAGCTTGTCCTGCTGCCATTTTCTGGCCACCGCACAAGCTACAATAGAAAAATTTATATTTCCAACCACCCATAAGGCAGTTGCATCCTAAAACTGCGGGTGGAAGCGCCGGCTAATAGTCGGGCTGTTCCATTCCAGCTACGGTGTAAGTCAGATGCTTGTCCAACTGACATCGTAATAGGGCCCATTGTTTTTTATATATATTACCTACTGGCGACAGCCAGTAGGTATATATAGTTAGGATTGGCTACCATAGGAAATCCCCAACATTCTATTGGGAATAACTTTGGCACCGGTTGAGGAATTTGGGTGTAATTTTCCAAAATTTTGGCCAGCTCCGCTCCGCTCTTTCCCTGAAAGTTTCAGGGGGATTCGTGAAGTGGGGGCTGAGAAAAAAGGGTCGTCCCAAAACGTGTTTTCCCCATGTTAATTTCCATAGGACGGTCTGACAAGTCTACAGCCCGAACCGCTGAACGGAATAACGCCAAACTTTGCAAAATTGTAGGGACTGGTACGCAGATGTGCTTTTGCTATGTTTGGTGAAAATTGCTCCAGTGGTTTTTATGAAAATTAGGTTCAAAAACACATATATATCTATATGAGCTTACGGGTCTGCGACCGTACGCGTACCGTACGCGTAAGTGCACATACCCTTACGTGCGCAATCCTGATTGGCTGGCAGTTGACTGTCAACATTCCAAACTGTCCAAACCAGGAAGAGTTGGCCACCATCTTGTTTCTCAGGAGAACTGAGGCACAAGAGAGCCCAAAACAAGAGTGGAAAACACGAAAAGGGGGCAGGGTAGAGACCCCCCAACCCCCTAGCCCTTCTCAGGGGGTCTCAGAAGGACCCCCAAGGGCAAAAAAAAAAATTTGAAAAATCGCGGGGTACTCGCACGGGATGCGTTTAGGCGTGTGTACGTACGCGTACAGTGCGCGGACCATGCGCGTACCCCCCGATTTTATTTAAAAAAATAATAATAATTTTGCCCTTGGGGGTCCTTCTGGGACAACCTGAGAAGGGCTAGGGGTGTGTGAGTCTCTACCCTGCCCCCTTTTTGCGTTTTCCACTCTTGTTTTGTGCTCTCTTGTGCCTCAGTTCTACTGAGAAATGAGATGGCTGCTCAGGTGGTACCAGAAGGATATTAACATATAAAAACATTATTCGCTACTAGAATTTGCATTTACAAAACCTTTGAAGTTTTTTGAAAAAAATATAGGTTTCACTCCAAATATAGTTAGGAATTAGCATTTAAAAAACCTTGCAAATTCACTTAAAAAACCTTAGGTTTCAGGCCTTATATAGTTAGGAATTCGCATTTAAAAAACCTTTGAAATTCACTGAAAAAACCATAGGTTTCAGGCCTTATATAGTTAGGAATTAGCATTTAAAAAACCTTTGAAATTCACTGAAAAAACCATAGGTTTCAGGCCTTATATAGTTAGGAATTAGCTTTAAAAAACTTTGAAATTCACTCAAAAACAGTTTTAGGGGTGTTATAGTTTGCTGGGCATTTCACTCATACAAAACCATTGAAATTGCTCCTATATAGTTAGTTGGACTAACCTTATTTCGCGCACCCGCAATGCACTGCTGATGATGTCACATATTAGATCATTCATGACATGGTCAGTGACATCACTGATGACATCTCAAATTACATCACTGATGACATCACTGATGACATCATCCAGTGAATTTGGTTTGCTTCTTTATTTAAATATGCATTATATATATAGCAATTTGCATTGAAGAATGAGTGGATATATATAAATAAATATTTGGATGGAGGATTTAGCAGCAGTGTAATTGACTGGTTACTTGCCTGAAACCTATGGTTTTTTAAGTGAATATATATGTAGTTAAAAAGACTAAATATTACATATTTTGACATATAACAATATTATAATGTAAATTAAATATATTTAATTAATACTTAAACATATATACACATACAAGCTTATTTAAACAAACACACATACATATATATACTTTTTTATATTTATATGCACACATGTAATATAAAATGATTTTTAAAAATCATAAGTATAATCTGTTTTAATTTTCTATTTTTCATTTTTCCAGATAAACATATAAAAGTAATACATAATTGTAACAAATAAACTGCAATAATGTTTGAAATATTTCGTATTTAATTATACATAAAACAGTAAGCAATATATAAAATTACATTTTACTAAACTTTTTTTTACAAATTACATAAATATATACATATATATATAAATTTGTAACTAAATACATAAACACATAATAATAAATATGTTAATAATACAAAAAAATACTATTAAACTCCCAAAAATAATAAATATACTATTCCCGCTCCAGTATGTGCATAAGTAGGGAATGTATTTAACACCAAAAGGATAAAATGTACTATTCCCACTCCAGTGTGTGTAATAGTAGGGAAAGCATAGGACTGAGGAGGGGTAAAGTTTGCTTTTCCTACTCCATTGGTTGCAACTGTACAGAAAGTAATGGACTCGGGGGGGGGTTCAATTTGTTATTACAACACCAGTCGATGCAACAGTAGGGTAAGAGTTGGACTCAGGAGGTGTAAAATGTACTATTCCCACTCCACTGTGTGCAGCAGCAGGGAAAGCGTTGGACTCAGGAAGGGTTACTGTAGTAGGGTGAATTTATTTTATTTAGAAGTTTTCTATAGCGCTAACAAGACCTGAAGGTAGCAGAGCGCTTTACAATAGAGCGAATGAAAAGAGAACAACATGACACAAATCCAATAAAGCGATCAGCGAGCGACAATTTGGAATGCGGAAAAGTTCGGACAGCAGGACTTCTTGGTAGCAGGATTCAATGTTACTGCCTGGGTTCAGGGGACGCTTGCTGATCCAGGTTACCCGCAACCAAGGGAACGGATCAGGCACAAGGATTTGAGTTGGCTCTTGAATTCTGAATAGGACGGTATAGTTCTGATATGCGGGGGGATGGCGTTCCATATTTTGGGGGCATTTCCTGAGAACGAGCAGTCCGCAGTTCTCTTCTTTCTGGTTTTTGGTAGGATGAGCAGCAGGGAGTTGGAGCTTCTCAAGCTTCTGGCTTGGCCTGCTTTTTTGAGCTTGTTTGCCAAGTATTCCGGTTTACCGGTGTGGAGGGCCTTGTGGGTGAGGCAGGCCGTTCTGAAAGTGCTCCGCATTTCCGCAGGGAGCCATTCGAGTTCTTTGAGTGCCGGGGAGATGTGGTCAGATTTTTTGCAGCCTGTGATCATTCTCGCTGCCGCATGAAGTGTTGTTTTTAGAGGGGCCAGGTGCGATTTGGGGATGCCTGTTAGGATTGAGTTCCCATAGTCCAGTCTTGATAGAACTAGAGATTGCGTGGCTAGTTTGAGGTCCTTGTTGGGAATGTAAGGTTTGATTTTGTTCAGAAGTCTGAGGTTGAGAAAAGGGCTTTTTGCCGAGTTCTTAAAATGTGGTTTGTCAGGGTTAGTTTGGGGTCTAGGGTGAAGCCCAGGGATTTGACGGAGTCGGCTAGCGTGAGGTTGCCTTTGAGAGCATCGATCGATTTTAGCCACTCGGTGATTTGAGGGTTGTCTTCTTTGTTTGAGATGAGGAGTGTTTCTGTCTTGTCGGGGTTGAGTTTCAGGTGATTCTTTGTCAGCCAGTCTTGAACTTCATTTAGGACATCGTTAAGTCTGTGGATGTCTTTAAGAGAAGAGGTTTCCAGGTAAATCTGCGTGTCATCCGCGTAGAGGTGGAAGTGGATGTTGGCGTTCCTGAGTAATTTGGCGAGCGGTTCCATGTAGATGTTAAAGAGCTGAGGAGAGAGCACTGATCCTTGCGGGACACCCTTGTTGACCTGCTGGGTTTCGGAGGTGAAGTTCTTCATTTTTATTATTTGCATGAATGTTCCTCTTCTTTCCTTGCTCTCTCTTTCCCCTTGCTGTTCAGCCTGAGTATTTGTGGAATGTTGATAATGTCGTGGAATGTTGAATGTCTGATGTGAGTCAGATGGTGTCAGCAAGCTGAGCAGCTAGGAGGCTGCCCCTGGTGGGGCGTACTTACAGGCCTACTTTCCATCTTGGCTATACTTAATACTTCTTTAACTACAATCTGAATAAAACTACATTTTGGAACCACAACTTGGCCTCCTGTGGACTTTAACACTACGACAATTACATTCACTACTTCCACTCCAGTAGGTGCATGAGTAGGAAAAGTGTTGAACTCGGGAGAGGTTACATTTATTATTCCACACCAGTCCTTGCAAGAGTAGAGAAATCGTTGGACTTAGGATGGGCAAAATGTACTATTTCTACTCCAGTTGGTGCAACAATAAGGAAAGCGTTTGACTTAGAATAGGTAAAAAGTATTATTGCCACCCATTCATTGGTGCAGTACAGAGAGAGAACTATACTTCAAACAAGTAACATATTTTTTTTGTTTAATATATTTTTTTAATACAAACAAGTGACATATTTTAACAACTTTATTAAATACCCAAAAATGCAAAAGCCGAAATATGAAAATTAAATGTCTTAATTTCAATTAAAAAAACATAAATATTACAATTTTTAATCATTCTCATCAATTAACACAAATATTATCAATAATTTTGTTTAAAAAAACCCACTATACTCACACAAACATAACAGCCAACAAAACAAAGTATAAAACACAATTAACATATTAAATAATGAAAAAAGTTCTAAATAAAGGAATAATTCCTTTTCATTTATGATAACTTAAATAACATCCCCCATTCCCCTACAAACCAAACAAAACACATAAATATAACTTAACAAATATGGTACATTAAAAACATTAACATAATTAACAATTAAATAATTAATGATATATTATTAATTAACTATCAGTTCATTCTTTCTTAATTACCTTCTTACAATGTCACCCTCAAAATACGACACCCCGAACCTGACATATAATTTAAAAAAATCGTAATTACACAATTTACATATTTATCAATTAAATAATAATAATTTAAATTTAATGATTATTTCTTCATTTCCCTCTCTGTAGCCCTATAAACCCCACAACATCTACTTAAAATAAAGTTTTTTTTATTTTTTACATAATTCACATAATTATTTTGTTAGTGAAATAATAAATAATTAAAAAGTAATTATGAATTAATTACAATCAATTTACTTCCCACACTGTACTCTGCACAAAACCCACAATCTGCACCTAAAACATAAGTGAAAAAAAATTAACTACACAATTTACATAATTATCAATCAAATAATGAATACTAATTAAAAACCTAGTTATTAATTGATTTTAAATAACTTACTTCCCACCGTATACCCCTACAAATCCCACAACCTGCACCTAAAACTTAACTTACAAAATGTATTAATTACACTATTTATATAACATAATTAATTATAACTGAACTAATTTATAATAATTGCAAATTAATAATTAATTAATAGCCACCCTATACCCATACAAAACCCACAACCTGCTACAACAAAAAAATTGCAATAAACAATTAAATGAAATGAAAAAACAACTGAAAATGTACAAGTTATTTTATAAAACATTAACAATAATTATACAAACAACTTATAAATTATACAATTAAAACATATAATAAAAACACATAAAAATAATTAAAAACGACATTATTAGCAACAATATTTTTGTAATGTTATTAACAACATTGATATTCACAACATAGATATTTTTTAAAACAATATCAACAGTATAGATATATTTGACTACGATATTTCTTGTCTCAGAAAATCGATGTTTTTGTCAATGATATTCCTGCATCACGATATTGGTAGATCGCGATATTAAAAACTTGATATTTCTGCATCTTGATATTTTTTACTCTATAATTTGTCTGAATATCAATAACTCACCTTGAGTAGCCTAATCATACCACCTCCTTCAGTGTTATTATTTTCACAACTCCTATTAGAGTAGTAACCAATGACTGCTGTGCTTCTGCTCAAACCCGAACAGCTTATTTTTTCATAAGATGTTTAAATAAAATATTTTGTGTCAGTTTCCAAAGGTTTATATTAATATTTGAGCATTTACTGAACAATGTTTTGGTGGTGCACAGATTATCAGTCCCAATAGCAAAACCTCCCACAAATAGCACTGAAAATTGAGACTGGAGATAGCTTATATGGACTATGCTCCTTTGTACAACTGACATTACCTCAAATGTGTAATAAACACCAGTGCTTTATTTGTAAAATAGTAAATGCTGGGATACAGGATATGTCTAAGGTGCCTTTGCAGTTTGCACCACTTGTGGTCTCTGCTGCCAAATACCAGTACCAATGACACCTGCTTACTATTACAGGTCTACAAATGTGACAATTTGGACTATTATAGGTGACATAAAGCTGTCCAGGTAGTAATACTTTTGCAATGGCATATTAAATAATTGAACATTTCGCTAAAATGCTTTTTTGTAAATAGACTGATAGTGCTGCCATGTGGTGGCTGTCATAAATATGTTTCTATGTTACGAAATAAGTGTTGGTGCCAAGCACAGGCAAACATTGGCACAAATTGATCACTGAGCCACATTCCTGTGAGGAGTTTCAATAAAATCACCCTCACATACTCACTCCTTCATGTACAGTGGCAGAAAATACCAGAAATTTATCATTTCAAAAAATCAACTAACAGGAAAAAATAAACTTGTGATATCTACAAACTCAATATGTCATTATTTTTCTGTGAGAAAGTTCCTCTTTTCCAAGCTCAGTCCTATTTTTTAATTCTGCACCCTATGGCTCTGCTGTTCAGGCCTCAGAGTATATACTTTACCCGTTAAAACGTGTAAAATTGGCTAATCTCCAAGTGACATATTTAACTTTACAATATAGTGCAGGAAAATACATCAGTTGCATGGAAAGTTAAATTTCACTTGGGGACTGCCGCACATGTGCAATCTACTTGGCTGACAAAAGAACCATGGCTTAAGGCCTATCTGTGTAGCCTGACTCCTGCACCTTTTAACCCTGCAGGAAAACCTGACAAAATAACCCTTCTTGATAGGAAATAACCCACTCGTACAAAATAAATAAGTCATCCTTAAGTAGTCCTTGTGGTCCACAAAGAAAGATGCATAGGGACTGTTTAGGATGTTGGTCGGTGTTTCCTCTGACTGACATCCCTGCGATTTCGAGACCGACCGACCTCAGGTCGGTGGTCCGAAACCACAATTATGATGCAACTGCACATGGTGTGGTCTCAGTCTCCCAATTCCTTTTGGGAGCTTGTGTGGCAGTCGGAAACCAGCTGCAGCACAAGCTCCCATAGACAAATGAAAGTCGCTGTAAATCCCTGCACCTGTCAGTGCCTGCCACTCGGTGCAGGGATTGATAGGGACCCCGACCGGAGGTCGCAGAGAGAGGGGGGCCCTGCTATGGTCCCCCAAAGTCGCTTTCCTACAGGTTTTCCTCAACATGGAAACTGGCATTATGAGCCCGACGGTGGAAACACTGTACTCATGGGATTATGGGGTCATTAGTATGGCGTACGACTCAAGTCCGTCCGCCATCCTGGTGTAATCTGGGACCGTCCTCAATGCATGCGGCAGACCCGCACATCCGATCAGGTAGCGACCGCCACCAAGGCGGTTGGATCTTGACATTTAACATGGTGGCAGGTGCTGCTGACAGCAGGAACAGCCACAATGCTAAAACAGCATGTCTGGAATTTTACAGCACTACGTGGCAGGCGCCACACCCCCCAAGTACACCCTCACCTCCCTGACACAAGGGGCTTGCAAAAGGCCCCCAAACCTAATCCCCACCAGCCTTTCCCTGGCAGTTCCACTGCCATGGAGGCCACAGCCTACAGCCAACAGCCAACATCGTAATTTGGCGGACGGTGCCTGCTAGGCACTGCCGCCATATTACTAATGAAGACCGCTCTGCATTGCTTGTGGCGGTCTTGTGGCAGACGGTCTTTTTGACCGCCACAGTCGCTGTGAGATTCTCCTTGCCATCCTAATTTGGCGATGGAAAATTGTGGTCTGAGGTCATAAGGACCGCCACCGCCAGCCTTCCCAAATCCTAATGACCCCCTATGTTTGTTTTTCGACTGGCTGAATGGCTGCATAAGCCCATTTAATGCCAGCCGGAATGACAGGCCAGTTTGAATTTTGACCGCTGTAATCCTAATATGGCAGTCGGAATATAAAACCAAGGATGTTGGTTGGAAAGCCTCCGACTTGCAAGTAAGATTCGTGTCGGGTACACACCGTACAACGCTTTTTTTACGGGAGCCCAAAACGTCCGGAGAAGCAGAGTTTGCCTCGAAACAGGTACGGAACGCCTCCCCCCGGGTATGGTGCGTACACCCCATGTCTGTAGGGTTACGGTGCGTATACCCCAAATCTGCAGGGGTACGGTGCGAACCACTGTGATCTGGGGTGTATGCACTATACCCCATGATCGCAGAGTGTACAGTGCGTACCCCTGCGATCATGAGGTGTACTCACCGTACGGTGTGTATGTGATTGTGTGGTTGTCTGTATGAATCGCCCTTACCTGACGTGGACCGTACGAATCACGTCCTCATACCCCGGTACGGATCGTACTCGTCGGGTCGTACACAATGTTTACGAATCGTACGGTTCACTGTATTGTACAGCTTTACCCTTGCAATTCTTACGGTTCGAGACGCTTTGGACGAATTGACAAGATACGGATCGTACTACGCGATTCGGATGGATGTGTATGATTCGTACGGAGAGGGCTCGGGATACGATTCGGACGGATGCTTTTTTCCCCGAATCAGAATTGGCCCCTTGGTGTCACCACATCAAAGGGTATATAGTGATTTAAAGTCTGCATTGCCATGTATACCCCGCCATTGCATGATCAAGACTCAAGCTTAGTGTGGCCCGGGAGCAGTAGTCCGCGTGGGCCCACAGACACGTGTGGTTATAATGCTATGCACAGACTTGGTGGCACCACATCGAAGGGAGTATAGAGACTTCATCTCAGCTATACACATCGCCCTCAACCGTAGTATAATCAAGACTCAGTTCCAAATGTGTGACCTACTAGTACGGTAGAGTACGTCAACGAGAAAGGAGTACTGCGGGCCTTGCTCGCGGAGGACGTGATGGTCAAAGCTGGATGCCAGGGTTGCGGGCCTTGGGCCTGGAGCTGGCACCTGCACGTGGTAGGCCCTCTTTGACACACGCCAGTGTCGGCAGGTGGGCATTGAGGCCTGGGTGCGCAGGTGCGGGTACGACTGGTTCGGGGACCTGCCACGCGGGGTGCAACAGGCGCACAGGATTGCATGCAACTCCGCTCACGGGGACGACATCCGCCTCGTGGCGGGGTGAGAGGCGCTGCCCTGGCAGAGATGTTTGGCATTCCGGAAGAGGACCACACCCAGAGAGACATGCCTTTTATTCACATCCCTACGCTGGCCTGGCATACACCGGGCCAGCCCACTCTGCTCACACTCAAGGGGGGATGTAACAAGCTACATTTCCACCTTCCTCTGCACTGGTTGGGGTGACATGGTTGCATCCACTGTCCACTACACTCCATACACCAAAGGTGTGTGTCAACATGGATATGTGTGTGGTCTGCATACTGCAGTGTGGCCATCACATCCACGCCACACTTGGCATTGTGTACATTCTCATTCATGGGACACTTGCCTCCTTCGTACATGCCTGGTCTCCACCTCTTCCCACATCCTACTATTATGTGGATGAGATGCCATGCCGTTGATGGCTAATGTACATGGCTGGCCTAGGTTCCCACAGTAAGTTGTTCAGTCATGCTTGGTGGGTGTGCATTTCCTGTGTTGTGAGTTGCATGATTGCGGAGTTGAGGTGTGTTCATATTGTATTGGCCAACGAGCTGTGCATTTCCGTGGGTGACATCCTGGTAGCGCAGGTTGATGATGGACTGTCGGAAGGTGTAGGGCTCATGCACACTGTCTGGGGGGTTGCGGCGACGTTGGCGGAGATTCCCCGGTGGTACAATATTGCCTGGACATTGGTGGGATACATGCGAATTCTGTTGCACTTATTGTGTGCAGTGTTGCTAGGGGGCACAATTAGGACATGTGTGCAGTCAATTGCCCCCCTGACACGTGCAAGAAGACAGCTGTGGCGTAGATGCATTTCTTGGTCTAGAGCTGTTCCTGCTCAGTTTGTTTGAAGTATAGATAGTGGGGTACCAAGCTGATGGTGTCATCCATGACCGTTGTGAAGGACTTGGATTGGGCTGGCTGTGTGACTCCTCCAACACGTGTGGATGTCGTTTGGAGGGTACAAGTGGCCAACAGGTGCATCACGGCCAGCAGCTTGGTCCCCAGTGGGATGTTGGTTGTCCGCTGTGTTGGTACCGTCAGCCTGTGTGCAATGGTGGTCAGGATGTGGAGGATGGTCTATCTTTTGTGACTGTGGTGGGCTATGACATTCTCTGGTGTTGGGTCTGTGAGGTTGGGGCGTTTTGGGAGGATCGCTGACTTTCTCTGAGCTGCCTCGGTGTTGGTCGGGGTGGTCCATGGGGCTCCGTGGGGGTGGTCCTGGGGATAGTGGCAGTGGGTGTTGTGGCTAGGTCAGAGCAGGTGTTAGTTTCTTGCTACTAACGTGCCTTATCACCTGTTTTGGTCTCTTATTGCTGATCTGGCTGTTCGTTGAGAATGTTGCAGAGTGGTGTTGGGCGCTGCTTTTTTGCTCATGAACGTCTACTCTGAATCTCATTAGCGATAGTTGCAGGGATCATTGGTGGCAATGTTTTTTGTGGCTGCTATCGTAGGTAAACTGGTGCTATGGGCTGTTAGCACTAGCTTGTGAATGGGGTGATACATTTATAGCGACTTTGGCTGTGATAAAGTGCTGTTAACTCTGAGATAGCTCCTCGCAAATATGCCCCTTAGAGTGCTAAATGTATCCCCTTAGTGTGCTATGATAGTGGACATTGGGGGTATGGTCAGGTTGCTCCACTCCAAGTTGCTGAAAATAAGTTTTTAAGGAGTCTTTTGGGAGTTTGTCAAAGTATACCTCACAAAATTGTCTATGAAGAATTAGGTATAGATTTTTAAATTAATCAGCTCCACCTCAGCCCATTAAAGCTCTGGAATTCAATTTGGACAAAGGCGGAACTGAGTTTCTGTAAACTGATCTTGAAGGAGTGCCTGCAACTAGAAAAGTCCCTACAGATCTCTTGACTGGCATTTGCGGCGCGCAATTTGCGGGCCCTAGGGAGGCCAGATATGTTTGTTAACACCTTAAACATAACTCGTGCTGACGGCAAATGGGTTGAAACCGCTTTTTGGGACAAGCTGACATGAGAATGCGACGATGTTGCATTAACAAAAGACTGTATTCGACATGAAATATTGGTGAAAACAGTTAGCAATATTGAGCAATACTTGATTTGGATTATGTCTTGCCACCAACGCAGATTGCTGACCTATATTTCAGCTTAAAATGTATTTCTACACTTGGCCCCATTTAGTCGTGGTTGAATTAAGTATTCAGATTTGCCCCTTTGCAACTGTTCAGAAAAGGGGGTGGTGATGAACAGAGTGTCTGAATTAAGCAGACCACTCTTACCCAGTCCAAAGATCAGGGCTTGATCCATCACCGTTATTTAGCTCACTGCACCATCCCAGCTCAGAACCTGGCTCTATGCAAATCAGTCTGTCCCTGGCCCAGTGCATCATGGGAACAGGGCAGACTAAACTACCAAGCCAATTCTTCACCAGAAAGGAGACAAGCTACCGGGGACCGGTTTCTGGCATTTCAGCCGTCGTCGGCCCGGCTTGCTTGAATCCTGATGGTGCAGTGAGCAAGGGACTCATGTCTGAGTATACCCTGCCACACCTATAGTGGCCAAAAACGATTCAGAAAAGGGCGTGGTGATGAACAGAGTATCTGAATTAAGCAGACCACTCTTACCCAGTCCAAAGATCAGGGCTTGATCCATCACCGTTATTTAGCTCACTGCACCATCCCAGCTCAGAACCTGGCTATATGCAAATCAGTCTGTCCCTGGCCCGGTGCATCATGGGAACAGGACGGACTAAACTACCAAGCCAATTCTTCACCAGAAAGGAGACAAGCTACCGGGGACATGTTTCTGGCATTTCAGCCGTCGTCGGCCCGGCTTGCTTGAATCCTGATGGTGCAGTGAGCAAGGGACTCATGTCTGAGTATACCCTGCCACATCTATAGTGGCCAAACACGATTCAGAAAAGGGGGTGGTGATGAACAGAGTGTCTGAATTAAGCAGACCACTCTTACCCAGTCCAAAGATCAGGGCTTGATCCATCACCGTTATTTAGCTCACTGCACCATCCCAGCTCAGAACATGGCTATATGCAAATCAGTCTGTTCCTGGCCCAGTGCATCATGGGAACAGGGCAGACTAAACTACCAAGCCAATTCTTCACCAGAAAGGAGACAAGGTACCGGTGACCGGTTTCTGGCATTTCAGCCGTCGTCGGCCCGGCTTGCTTGAATCCTGATGGTGCAGTGAGCAAGGGACTCATGTCAGAGTATACCCTGCCATACCTATAGTGGCCAAAAACGATTCAGAAAAGGGGGTGGTGATGAACAGAGTGTCTGAATTAAGCAGACCACTCTTACCCAGTCCAAAGATCAGGGCTTGATCCATCACCGTTATTTAGCTCACTGCACCATCCCAGCTAAGAACCTGGCTATATGCAAATCAGTCTGTCCCTGGCCCAGTGCATCATGGGAACAGGGCAGACTAAACTACCAAGCCAATTCTTCACCAGAAAGGAGACAAGCTACCGGGGACCGGTTTCTGGCATTTCAGGCGTCGTCTGCCCGGCTTGCTTGAATCCTGATGGTGCAGTGAGCAAGGGACTCATGTCTGAGTATACCCTGCCACACCTATAGTGGCCAAAAACGATTCAGAAAAGGGGGTGGTGATGAACAGAGTGTCTGAATTAAGCAGACCACTCTTACCCAGTCCAAAGATCAGGGCTTGATCCATCAACGTTATTTAGCTCACTGCACCATCCGAGCTCAGAACCTGGCTATATGCAAATCAGTCTGTCCCTGGCCCAGTGCATCATGGGAACAGGGCAGATTAAACTACCAAGCCAATTCTTCACCAGAAAGGAGACAAGCTACCGGGGACCGGTTTCTGGCATTTCAGCTGTCGTCGGCCCGGCTTGCTTGAATCCTAATGGTGCAGTGGGACAGGAACAGACTAATTTGCATATAGCCAGGTTCTGAGCTGGGATGGTGCAGTGAGCTAAAAAACGGTGATGGATCAAGCCCTGATCTTTGGACTGGGTAAGAGTGGTCTGCTTAATTCAGACACTCTGTGCATCACCACCCCCTTTTCTGAATCATTTTGTCCACCATAAGCGTGGACGGTTATACTCAGATGTGAGTCCCTTGCTCATTGCACCATCAGGATTCAAGCAAGCCGGGCCGACGACGGCTGAAATGCCAGAAACCGGTCCCCGGAAGCTTGTTTCCTTCCCAGTATAAGAATTGGCTTGGTAGTTTGGTTTGCCCTGTTCCCATCATGCACTGGGATAGGAACAGACTAATTTGCATATAGCCAGGTTCTGACCTGGGATGGTGCAGTGAGCTAAAAAACGGTGATGGATCAAGCCCTGATCTTTGGACTGGGTAAGAGTGGTCTGCTTAATTCAGACACTCTGTTCATCACCACCCCCTTTTCTGAATCATTTTGTCCACCATAAGCGTGGAAGGGCATACTCAGATGTGAGTCCCTTGCTCATTGCACCATCAGGATTCAAGCAAGCCGGGCCGACGACGGCTGAAATGCCAGAAACCGTTCCCCGGAAGCTTGTTTCCTTCCCAGTATAAGAATTGGCTTGGTAGTTTGGTTTGCCCTGTTCCCATCATGCACTGGGACAGGAACAGACTAATTTGCATATAGCCAGGTTCTGAGCTGGGATGGTGCAGTGAGCAAAAAACGGTGATGGATCAAGCCCTGATCCTTGTACTGGGTAAGAGTGGTCAGCTTAATTCAGACACTCTGTTCATCACCACCCCCTTTTCTGAATCATTTTGTCCACCATAAGCATGGAAGGGTATACTCAGATGTGAGTCCCTTCCTCATTGCACCATCAGGATTCAAGCAAGCCGGGCCGCCGACGGCTGAAATGCCAGAAACCGGTCCCCGGAAGCTTGTTTCCTTCCCAGTATAAGAATTGGCTTGGTAGTTTGGTTTGCCCTGTTCCCATCATGCACTGGGACAGGAACAGACTAATTTGCATATAGCCAGGTTCTGAGCTGGGATGGTGCAGTGAGCTAAAAAACAGTGATGGATCAAGCCCTGATCTTTGGACTGGGTAAGAGTGGTCTGCTTAATTCAGACACTTTGTTCATCACCACCCCCTTTTCTGAATCCCTTTGCAACTGTGACAACACGTCAATTAATGACACATTACACGTCGTTATGCTCTGTCCAAAATATAACAGCCTGCAACATAAGTTCATAAGCTCAATTTTAATACCGATTAACTTTACTCAAGTTAGGCCAGCCTTATTTATCCTACAGCTGCTAAACTCCCCTTCTATTTGCTTTTCCCTTCTAAGTTTTTTGTTGGGGGTTTTACAACATGAATGATTGTGACACCGAAATTTTGTATGATGTATTTAATGATCTGTCTTTTATTATTTTATCTATAAAATTGTACAAATATTATGAAAATTGACTGCCGTAGTCGTAATAAGTAGTAGGCTGTGTCTGAGGGAGGCTCAATGACCTCGGACAGGCGTTGGACGAGATCTTGGTGAAGTAGCTGTTTTGGCAAGAAATGCTTCAACTAGAAAAAAATTATTTTTCACCAAGGGAAGGTCTCTCCTCGGCCAGTTAATTTTGGCACCTAAGACACCATCTTTAAAACAGTCTTGATCTGTGGAAGAACAGAAGGACTGAGTCTACAGTTTAAGACCTATGTGGAGAACTGAAGGGCTGGATCTGCTCCCACTTATACCCAGGACTAAGAAGGGGACTCCAAGGATCAGTTGACTGACCTTGTATTTGGCTACAGAGACATAATAAGCTGCAGTGGGCATTTTCCCTGAACTGATCAGCTGACCAGTAGCAACTGGGTCTGAACTGGATCCTGATGGTTGCCTCTGCATGAGTGAGTAATGGCCCTAAGTTCTTTCACTGATGTTCTGGGAGCCTTAGAAATTACCAAGAGGAGCTGCTCCATAAACTCTGAAAAGTTGGGACTTAGAAAATGTTTGGACTTTCAATACTGCTGGAGCATCAGCCAGACCTTGTGACAATGGTGTCCGATTTTGATGCATCTTTGTAGCATCCAGTTTTTAGCTTGCCCCCCTGGATGATTTTGAGCTTAATAAAGATGCCTCATCAAAGGTAGAAATCTTAACTGGGTGAAGATGTGAAAATGCTCTGCTCAACACAAGGATTTTGTTGGCTGCAAACATTTTGATTTCTCACATTTGGATCTATTCCTGCCAAAAACATTAGAGGATATCAACTTCCATTTCAGTGCAGTGGTAAAATCTTTGGCCAGGAGGAACCCGCCTGGTGTATCCCAACTGCACCCTGTCACAGTGGGCCTGAAAATGTGCATAGGACCCAGTGAATCGTGAACAGTGACTGCTGATTGGCATTTTACATTGTCTTTGCAGTTTTTGCATTAAATCTTTAAAAATTCATATGTCCGATTACTCTTCAATAATTGTTTTTCATGTTGGTGTCATTTTGCTCATTACATTTTAATCTACTTTTCTAAGTTAGTTGTGGGATTGTTATTGCGTTGTATCTTGGCTTTGTAACTGTTTGTTAATACTAAATACAAATTTTTCACAAGTTAGGCCTGTCTGCACTGTGCCATAGCTACCAGGGAGCTGAACCCTGGTTTCAGTAATTGTACCTGTGTTTTACTCTAACATATGTGTGGCCTCTAGTCTTCTGTCTTATTCACATACACCTCAATTAAAAAAAAAACACTTTCTTAAACATATAAATAAGTAGATTGGCACACTTTTTAACACCTCAGCTTCTAAATTGCAATTCACCCATTGTTTTGAATTCAACTTTGCATGCAGGAATTGGAGACTTATAGCAGAAACATAATTTCGTTACCAGGCAATTAAGAATTGCTGTCAATGGAAAAGTACTCCTACTAAGACTGTGACATATTTTTTTTTAATTTTATTATATACATTTTACCACATTCAGAAAGCAGGTAAATGCTTAATTGACAGCACTGTATAAAAGTGGAAAATACAAATTCTCGTACCAGTGCACATGGATGGAGCAGGTCCAACATTTTGGGAACTTCCGCCTTCATGATGCCCTAAACCGGGCCCGCCATTCTGTACATCCTGCCCTCCACAGGCAGACTGTCTCCTGTAGCAAGTACACTTTAATCATCGTTAAACTCTCCATGACAGGGAAGGCACATTTCTGTGTCTCTGCACATCCCTGGCCAGTAAAACAGACGGTCCAATCTATCATGAGACTTTCTAATCCCTAAGTGTCCTGCTTAGGCCACTTCATGGGATAGTCACAACAGGAAGTTCCTGTTCACTAATGGAAGAAAATAGCCTTTTGAGCCTCCCTGGCTCAGGATTCAAAGACTCACTATAAAATAGGCCAACCTCCCAGCCAACTTGGGAGCTGATTACGAATCTGGAGGGCTACGGACTGCTAAACTCATGGGAATGCAGTGGCAGCGGTTTCCCAACCACCCTATTATGATAAGGGCAATCGGATCGCTATTGTCCAGCTGCCGCCAGGGAACCTCCATACAAGGGTGCACAAAGTTGGGCACAACTTGTGCCCTCTTTTGTATATGCACACCAGTTCCTGCATGGCATAGACTTTGCAGTCCATGTCTGCAGGAACTGTTTTTGGCGTTCCCATTGCAGTGCACATTTTCTGAGGCACCGCCGTGGAAATGCCACAAACCAGCCCACCAGACAGAAGAAAACTCTTTTTTTTAAAACCATCTTTTTATTGTTAAAAATAAGCAGAACAATCACATGACAGTACAAGTTATACATTCTTTGTCCTTAGTGTGTTACACAGCATGATCGGTGTTCATCTTTTACATATATTTTGCGATAGTGGGCTCTTTCCCTTTTCTTATCACTAGTCCTCTTCCCTGTTTGTGAAGCAGAGACCGGGCCTGGTTGTCTCCTCCAGTAGGGGCGTTCAGGGGTACCCTCTGTACTTATTCCACTTATCCAAAATATCCCCCCAGTTCTTCAGACAACCCCTACTGATATACACTGCTTTCTCGGCTACCATACACCAATCCATATCTCGTGCCCATTCACCTCGAGTTGGTATTTCACCCGATCCCCATTTACGGACTATATTGTGTTTCGTTACCATCAGACCCAATGTGACCCAGGTTCGATCTGCCTGTCCTAGGTCAGAGTCTCCCGATACATTTAAAATACACCATTTCGGGGCTAAAGTTAATGACTCTTGTCATACAGGTAATTATCGCTTCCCCAATAATATTTGATTCTTTGGTACTCCCACGTGATGTGGAAAAATGTCCCCTAATCTCCACATTCTCTATAACAGAGGGTATCTTGTGTTCTACCCATTTTATTAAGTGTATTGCAAGAAATGTATGCTCTGTGAAGAAGTTTAAGTTGGATCAATATGAACCGAGCCCGGATGGCCGCTTCCTTGGGGATGCCAGGGCGTCCGGCTAATCCTTCTCTTGCAGGTCTGCTATATCTTTCCCCATTGGTCCCTCAGGCGTCCCAATGTGGCTGGCATGTTGTTTATCAGTTTCTGATATGTCATGGATATTGCTTTTCGGGTGAGGTGTTCCTCTAGGAGACGGCACTCCAGTGCAGAGAATTCAGGAGTTGATTCTCCCTGGGGCACCACCACTCTTATGGCGTGTCTGATCTGCAAGTATTGAAAAAACTCCTTGGGGTTTAAGTCATTCGACTTTTGCAGTTGCTCAAATGATTTTGTGTGTGTGCCAGTGTGTAGGTCTCCCACCGTTGACATTCTGATCAGGTCCCACCTGTCGAATCCCACTTTTTTCCCCATTGTACCTAATTGTTGTGCATCCCACAGTGGGGTTGCTTTGGTGATTTTATTTTTCCACCCCAGTTTAGCCGTGGTTGTATGCCAGACTTTAACTGTTAATGCTGTTGGGCCCTCCAGGGGATGAGTCCCTAGGTTTGTATATAGTACCTAGAGATATCCTCTCATTGGAGGTGTAAACGGTCTATTCTATAGGCTGGTTCTGTGTGCGGCTGGTGTACCTACTGGTTTATGGTCACCAGTTGGGCCGCCCGATAATAGAATTCTATGTAAGGCAGGGCGATTCCTCCCTCACAACCAACTTCAAGTCAGTTTTACAAATGCGATTCTGGGGGCTCCCCCATCCCATAGCAGCGTTCTGTCCGCCCCATCTATTAACTTAAAGTATGATTCCGGGACCCAATACGGGGTGTTCTGCAGCATATACAAAAATCTCGGCAGTGCCATCATTTTGAATAGTGCTGCTTTTCCTAGTAGCGATAGCCGGAGAGCCTGCCAATGATGGATTCATTTTGAAGCCTAGTCAGCGGGCCCATCAGATTCTCATCGTAGAATTGATTAGGGTCTAGTGTTATAATTATCCTAAGGTATCTGAATCCCTCCGACACAACTTGGGCCACACATTCTGATGGAAGGGCAGGTCCTTGACCACTAAGAACAAATGCTACTGATTTTGTCCAATTAATTGCATAACCCGAGTATTTACCGAAGGAGTAAAAAATATTGAGAATTCTGGCGATCGATGCCCTGGGAGAAGCCACATATAACATTATATTGTCAGCATTGAGAGATATTCTGTCCTCCCAGTCCTCCATCCAGCGGAGTCCTCTTATTATGGGGTCTTCTCTTATCCAAGTTGCTACCGGCTCTAACATCAATGCAAATATTAATGGGGACAAGGGGTAGACCTGTCTTGTTCCCCTGTACATTGGGAACCATCACGAGTTTCTCCCATGGACCACCACTTGAGCCCTAGGTTTTTCATAAAGTAGCCTTATCAGGACAAGAATTGCGGGCCAAACCCCATGCCGTTCAAGACCGCAAACATATATGACCCTTCAATGGTGTCAAAAGCGAACCTTGCATCGAGGGAAAGGATTGCTGCTTCTTCCTGGATTCTATGGGCCCGCCTCAGATTCTCCATGGAGGCGTCAGAGATTTAAAACAGGGGAGCGACCGGGCATAAAGCACGACTGATCTGGGTGGACCAGGGTTGACAACACTGGCAACAGCCTCAAGGCTAATAGCTTGGTCAAAATCTTAACCTCCGCATTGAGGAGTGAAATTCGTTGATATGAGGAGCAATTCTCTCTGGGTTTCCCTGATTTATGGATTACAGGTGCATGGAGGGGTAAAATAGGTATATGGCCTGACTAGCCACACGAAAACTAATATGTTTTTCAACAGTGGCCTCCCTTCCCTCTAATCCCCTGCAGCCTAATGACCCCTAATTAGGAGTTTTTTCGCTCCTAGCGTAACCACCCCCGGGTTACAGCTTCATTCGCCCTGTAACCAATTTTGTTATCAGGGAACAAAGGAATGCAGGTATGGCAGGGCGTTAGTGTACCCTGACCACCCATTTCCTTTTCTGGTCCTGAAGAAAAACCGGCATTTTCCATTTCGGTTTGAAACATGTAGACCTTCCACTTATATTACAGATACACTTGGTCATAATTCAACCTATTATTGTATCTACACACACGTTTTTAATATTGTCCAGTAGTCTTAAGAATACATTTTTCACCTATAAGCCATACCAGGATAATTTTTAACACACTTACTTTTTTCTTGCATTCATCACTCATATACCCGCTCCACTGTATTCCAGGTGTCGCAGCACACCTTGATGGCACTCAGCTGTCAAGGTGGCCAGGTCGGTGAGTGAGGGGTTTATTAAAATCAAAGAAGGACTTTCTTCTTTTTCCTCATTAGAAAATCATCCCACCAAAAATCGCCCTTTGAGCGTTTTTTATGGTGGTACTCCTCCTTTCTGTTATATAGATACCTGGCCTAGGGGATCAGGATTACTTTTCCGTCCACTCTGGTGGATAAAATCCCTTTACTCTCTCCTTTTGTTTATTGTTTACCACCACTGTTCCCAGCCTCTGATCTGTGGGAAGAAAGCCCTTTGTTCTACTCTCCTCAAGCATATCTAGGAGGTGTGGCATCATTTTGGAAGCCGTGAGCTTGTAGAGTTCTATGGGGATTCCATTTGGACCCCCCGCCTTACTAGAGTTGGGGGCTCTGAGTTATTGTGTCACCTTGGAGAGAGGGGTTGGCCTAACAGCTAGGGCAGTTAACCTCAAATCTGAGGAACCGGGTTTGTGTCTCAGCAAGGACTCGCAACATCCTGTGATTCTGGGCAAATCACTTAACCTCCCCGTGCCTAACATAAATGAATGTGTCCTCATGTAAAGCTTCTGGTGCTCGTGTAAAGCGCTCTGATAACCTAATACCTTCATGTCAAGTTTGTGCTATATAAAACTCTGTGAACTAAGAAAACCATTTCCTCTGTAATGTCAGCCTCTAGGAGTTGTTTTTCCTCTGCCAAAACTACCGGGAGAGGAATATCTACTAAGAGTTCTAGGGCATCCTGGGCCGTTGCTTTCAAACCTGAAGTATAGATATTTGAGCAGTAGTCTGCGAAGGCCCTCTGCAATCTCCTGCAGGTCTTGCAGAATCTCCCCAATTTCTAACATTGTTTGCGGGACTCACCGGCACAGGATCAAGACTGATTTGCATATAGCCATGTCTGAACTGGGGTGGAGTGGTGAGCAACATAATGATGGATTAAACCCAGATCTGTGACTGGGGGTGAATGTTTTGCCAATGTGCAGAATTACGTCCATCACCTTGTGTGTTTTGCTGTTCGCCCTATGTGGGAAGGGTATGCCCAGACGTTGGTCCCGTGCTCACTGCTCCACTGGAGTCAAGCTATCCTGGCTGTTGACGGCTGATAGCCAGAAACCGGTCCTAGGATGCTTGATTACGGTCCAGGGAAGACATGGCTTAGCAGTTCGGGCTGGACTGTTCCCATGAGGCACAGGGTCAAGACTGATTTGCAAATGGCCATGTCTGACCTGGGGTGGCGTGGTGAGCAAAATAACAATGGATTAAACCCAGATCTGTGATCTACCGTCCATAACCTTGTGTGTTTTACTAACTTCTGGTGAAGGCATTAGCTTTTCACCGCAATGATGGTAGCACCTAGGATGCTCCTCCTGGTCCAAAAAGACCACAATTCATGAGACAGGCCTCTCTAATAGCTCACATGAATGGTTTGTGTTCACTCATGGAAACAAAAATCAGCATTCGGGATCTAGATAATATTACAGTTGGGACACTCGGGGCAGGGGTGCACGTCCATCCCCATACAATGGACTTTTGCATCCCAACAAAAAGTTACGTCTGGGACAGGGGCAATTGCTTTTATTTGTAAGGGTGGGAAGAATTAAAGCAATAGTGTTTACTTTCTATGACCGCAATGTTAATTTTTAATAATCACTAGATGATATAGCTTTGGACATTGTTAGAATCTGCCTGAGAGTGCTGCTAAGTCCTGTTTTGGAGATTTTTGGTACTTTGCTCTTAGGGCTCCATCAACTTTCTTTCCACAATAGACATCATTTTGTGTCCTTTTTTTCCAACATCCTGGGGATTCTAAAACTGCCTAGGGTTTCTGGAGTTCCCTTGAGGAGACCGAGAAATTTGCCAGAATATAGCTAAATTGTAAGGTTTGGGGAAAAATAGGAAAATAGTCATCTGCAAAACAGTGTCTGTTTTGTTTTCCTAAAAGAAGGCATCAACAAAAGGTTTGCTGTGCTAAAGTCGTCATCTCCCCAGCTTCAGGAACGTGCAGAACTGAATAAAAAAAGCTATGTTTTTACCACAGGTTTGGTATTTTTTAAAGGGGTAGCCCTGTTTCCAATTTTTAGTATTTTCAATTTACTTCCAGTTTTTGGTGGAAACCCCTGTTAAACCAATGGGTGATCCAAGAAAGCTATGGATTTCTGGAATGTAGATGCAATTCTGAAATCAGCAAGAGGTCATATGTTTAGTTCCCTCAAGATATTTCCAGAGAAATTACCTGTTGAAATAAAGAAATATTAAAGATGAGGAGGAAATATGTGGCAAAGCCTTAATCTGTAACTTTTTGTCAGTAAGGCTAATTTACAAAAGTAATATACCAGATGCTTCTGATTGTGGAGATTTATAGGGGTTGTCAGTTTTCTAAGATCCCAAAGTATCTAGAACTAACAACTAAGATACACGTTACAATGGTTTTTCATTGTCTACTGAGTATAGACCATCTGGAAGACACACAATGCAATTGGTAATAACAAGTGTTCTCCTATTTCACATATGTCCACATAGCTTCCAATGAAAATGATACCTTAATTGTGTGAGAATAAATGGCTCTAAATGCAACATGGACACATCATATTTTTCAACTGAAACCTTACCCATTTTTGCAATGTGGATGGCTGGGATTCTGGATCCTAGCTCAGTCGGAACATTGGGAAACCTATCAAACCTGTACATTTATGACAACTAGACACCTAAGGAAATCCAGGTTGCGGTGTCCTGCATGGCTTCCACCAGGTTTTCTTACCCAGAAACTTTTGCAAATCTCAAACTTTTACTAGAAACACACATTCTCCTCACATATTTTTATGAGGAAAACGTTTGGAATCTGTAGGGAGCCATACCGACCACCCGGCATTCTCCCAAGTCTCACGGATAACAATTGAATCTCACATTTGTGGGTAGGCCTAGTGTCCACAATAGGAACTGGCCCATAACTCAACATGGACACAAAACATGATTACAGTGAACACTGACCATTGTTTTGCCACGTGAATGACTGTGGATTTGGAGCCCTAAGTCAGCCAGCATCTAGGGAAACCTAGAAAACCTGTACATCTTTGAAAACTAGACTCCAAGGGCATTCTAACCCTCTTGATAAAAATGTTACCTCATTTGTATGAATAGGCCTAGTGTCCACGACAGGAAAGGGCCTAAAATGCAACATGGACACATCACATTTTTTCCCTGAAAACTGACACTTTTTTACAATGTGGGTGGCTCTGGCTTTGGATTTTGGACCCTAGCTCAGCCGGCACCTAGGGAAATCTGTACATTTTTTAAAATTAGACACTGAGTGGAATCCAGAGTGGTGTGTAGTTTTCACCAGTTTGTCCTAGCCAGAAGCCTTTGCAAACCTCCAACATTGTCTAAAACACACAATTTCCTCACATTTTGTGAGGAATCTCTTGGAATTTGCATGGAGCCACATATTTCCTGATACTCAGTATTCCTCCAGGTCACCTGATAAAATGGTAGCTCACTTGAGTGGGAAGGTCTAGTATCCATGACAGGAAAGGCCCCAAAATGCAACATAGATTCATCGCATGTTTAACTAAAAACTGAACATTTTTTTGAAACATGGGTAGTTGTGGATTTTGGGTCCTGGCTCAGCCGACAAAAAGGGAAACCTAGCAAACCTGTTAATTTTTTGAACTAGACATCAAGGGGAATCTAGGGTGGGGTGATTAGCATGGTTCTCCCCAGGTTTCCTTACCCAGAAGCCTTAACAAACCTCAAACCTTCACTAGAAACACATTTTCCTCACATTTCTGTGAGGGAAACATCTGGAATCTGCAGGAAGCTACAAACGTCCTTCCAAAAAACATTTGCCCAAGCCTCCTAATAAAATTTTAACTCAATTGTGTGAACCGCCCTCATCTCCAAAGAAAACATATCCTTTTTCACATTCTTGGTGATGTGGAATTTGGGCCCTAACTCAGCTGGCACAGGAGAAACCCAACAAACCTGAACATTTTTGTTTTAAATTGTACACTGAAGGAAATCTAGGGTCATGTGACTTGCATGGCTTTCACCAGTGTTTCTGACCCAGAAGCCTTTGCAAACCTCAAACCTTAACTAAAACACACATTTTCCTCACATTTCTGTGCAGGAATCTGCGGGGATCCACCAATTTCATACCAATCAGGGTTCCTCATGTCTTCCAACAACACTGGTACCTCACTTACATGGGAGGGGCAAGAGATTTATTTATTTATTTATATAGCGCACTATAACCCAAAGACGTCTAGGCGCTAACAGAGAAAAAACAGTCACCAGCTCCGACCCCCACTGAGAAAACGAAACAGTTAGACGGTATAAAGCCAGGTTTTTAAATCCTTTCTAAACACTAGAAGGTCATTGGCTGATATCAGGTGGGTAGGGAGTGCCTTCCAACACCTTGCAGTGGTGTAGTGCAAGCTTTCTCCCCCCCATCTCTGTAGGCAGAAGGTGGAAACCTTTACGTTGTTGGCCGAAGAGGAACGTAACGTCCGGGAGGGTATATACCATTGGAAAAGATTCTGCAGGTACTCCAGGCCGCTCCTGTGTAAAGGTTTAAAGGCAATACATGAAGCTTTAAAGCGATTTCGCTTTACAATAGGCAGCCAATGTAGTTCATTTAGGGCATGTTTTGCCAAAGAAAACGGGATAGACCAAACAACAGGCGTTCACCACACAAAAGGTCCAAACTAAGGTCAAATGGAGTTTCACTGTGGAACTTCCATTGTCTCTTGTTTGATCCTTTACTGTCTCAGGCACCAGTGTATTCTGTACTTTAACGTCACAGAAATGCAGTGAAAATGCGTGATGTTTTCCTGCAGAGTTTGAGATTTGCAGAGCATTGTGAATAAGACATCATCATGGGATCCATGCCAGGCATAACACCCTTGACTCTCCTTGATGTCTAGTTTTCTGAAATGTCTGGATCTGGTAGTTTTTACTAGGTGGCGGCCTGTCCAAGCCCAAAAATTGCAGATATTCACCATGGCAAGTGGGACAATATTTGGATTTAGGCCCACTCTCCTTGCTCATATGTAAAAACAACATCCAAAAGAATCAAATGTCCTCTCGCTTGCCAGTAGGATAGGATGTTTAGTCCACAGGGGATCAGAGAGACTATTGAGTGGTGAGTGTTGTGCCAGACACACCCTTTACTGTTATTTATTTTTTTAATAGTCCAGGCATCCAGTGGGGTTTTCTGGCGCAAGGGAAAATTGGAATCAAACTCCCTCTCTGCCTTCCGGGGAGGCCAAAATACTGGTTTGTATCTGTGTAGTGGGAGTATAGTCTAATGTCAAAGTGCAGCAGCTGAACCCTTTTCTTTTGTCCCAAATACAAAATTCCTGGTGTTCACTGGGCTTAATACTCACAGGCTGCAGATTTGTAGCTATCTTCCCAATTGGGACAAGCCTCCTATCTGCCTCCGAGATTGGAAGAACTACACTATTACCTCTATTGGGGCAGAGGTATGGCTCGATGCCAGGGTAGGCCACCCTATTATTTTGTTTGTTTTGGCACCGTTTTAAAGTCCTGGGTGTCTAGTGGGCTTTCTGCTCCCTCAGGGGCAAATTGTGGGCAAAGCCCCTGACTGCACCATTCTTTTGCCCCAATGTGAAATTCATGGTGTGTATTGGGCTTTCTACCCCCCTTTCCCCTCAGGCAGACTTTGGGCAATCTCCCCAATTGGAATAAGTCTCTTATCTGCCCCTAGGGAGGTAGAAATACATTATTGCCTCTACTAGGGCAGCTCCATTCTTTTGTTTGTATTGGCACCATTTTGAAATCATTGGTGTCTAGTGGGCAGATTGGGGGTGGATACACCTATCCACCCAGCAGGGTGTTCGGGAAAGTCTATAGAGCCCTGTGCCCTGTGGTGGGGTGACCATGGGATCATGCTCAGGGAGGCCGCTGCTGGTGTCTGGGGAAATTTGTACCCCCCAGTTCTAGGGCATCCTGGGCCGTTGCTTTCAAACCTGAAGTATAGATATTTGAGCAGTAGTCTGCGAAGGCCCTCTGCAATCTCCTGCAGGTCTTGCAGAATCTCCCCAATTTCTAACATTGTTTGCGGGACTCACCGGCACAGGATCAAGACTGATTTGCATATAGCCATGTCTGAACTGGGGTGGAGTGGTGAGCAACATAATGATGGATTAAACCCAGATCTGTGACTGGGGGTGAATGTTTTGCCAATGTGCAGAATTACGTCCATCACCTTGTGTGTTTTGCTGTTCGCCCTATGTGGGAAGGGTATGCCCAGACGTTGGTCCCGTGCTCACTGCTCCACTGGAGTCAAGCTATCCTGGCTGTTGACGGCTGATAGCCAGAAACCGGTCCTAGGATGCTTGATTACGGTCCAGGGAAGACATGGCTTAGCAGTTCGGGCTGGACTGTTCCCATGAGGCACAGGGTCAAGACTGATTTGCAAATGGCCATGTCTGACCTGGGGTGGCGTGGTGAGCAAAATAACAATGGATTAAACCCAGATCTGTGATCTTCCGTCCATAACCTTGTGTGTTTTACTAACTTCTGGTGAAGGCATTAGCTTTTCACCACAATGATGGTAGCACCTAGGATGCTCCTCCTGGTCCAAAAAGACCACAATTCATGAGACAGGCCTCTCTAATAGCTCACATGAATGGTTTGTGTTCACTCATGGAAACAAAAATCAGCATTCGGGATCTAGATAATATTACAGTTGGGACACTCGGGGCAGGGGTGCACGTCCATCCCCATACAATGGACTTTTGCATCCCAACAAAAAGTTACGTCTGGGACAGGGGCAATTGCTTTTATTTGTAAGGGTGGGAAGAATTAAAGCAATAGTGTTTACTTTCTATGACCGCAATGTTAATTCTTAATAATCACTAGATGATAAAGCTTTGGACATTGTTAGAATCTGCCTGAGAGTGCTGCTAAGTCCTGTTTTGGAGATTTTTGGTACTTTGCTCTTAGGGCTCCATCAACTTTCTTTCCACAATAGACATCATTTTGTGTCCTTTTTTCCAACATCCTGGGGATTCTAAAACTGCCTAGGGTTTCTGGAGTTCCCTTGAGGAGACCGAGAAATTTGCCAGAATATAGCTAAATTGTAAGGTTTGGGGAAAAATAGGAAAATAGTCATCTGCAAAACAGTGTCTGTTTTGTTTTCCTAAAAGAAGGCATCAACAAAAGGTTTGCTGTGCTAAAGTCGTCATCTCCCCAGCTTCAGGAACGTGCAGAACTGAATAAAAAAAGCTATGTTTTTACCACAGGTTTGGTATTTTTTAAAGGGGTAGCCCTGTTTCCAATTTTTAGTATTTTCAATTTACTTCCAGTTTTTGGTGGAAACCCCTGTTAAACCAATGGGTGATCCAAGAAAGCTATGGATTTCTGGAATGTAGATGCAATTCTGAAATCAGCAAGAGGTCATATGTTTAGTTCCCTCAAGATATTTCCAGAGAAATTACCTGTTGAAATAAAGAAATATTAAAGATGAGGAGGAAATATGTGGCAAAGCCTTAATCTGTAACTTTTTGTCAGTAAGGCTAATTTACAAAAGTAATATACCAGATGCTTCTGATTGTGGAGATTTATAGGGGTTGTCAGTTTTCTAAGATCCCAAAGTATCTAGAACTAACAACTAAGATACACGTTACAATGGTTTTTCATTGTCTACTGAGTATAGACCATCTGGAAGACACACAATGCAATTGGTAATAACAAGTGTTCTCCTATTTCACATATGTCCACATAGCTTCCAATGAAAATGATACCTTAATTGTGTGAGAATAAATGGCTCTAAATGCAACATGGACACATCATATTTTTCAACTGAAACCTTACCCATTTTTGCAATGTGGATGGCTGGGATTCTGGATCCTAGCTCAGTCGGAACATTGGGAAACCTATCAAACCTGTACATTTATGACAACTAGACACCTAAGGAAATCCAGGTTGCGGTGTCCTGCATGGCTTCCACCAGGTTTTCTTACCCAGAAACTTTTGCAAATCTCAAACTTTTACTAGAAACACACATTCTCCTCACATATTTTTATGAGGAAAACGTTTGGAATCTGTAGGGAGCCATACCGACCACCCGGCATTCTCCCAAGTCTCACGGATAACAATTGAATCTCACATTTGTGGGTAGGCCTAGTGTCCACAATAGGAACTGGCCCATAACTCAACATGGACACAAAACATGATTACAGTGAAAACTGACCATTGTTTTGCCACGTGAATGACTGTGGATTTGGAGCCCTAAGTCAGCCAGCATCTAGGGAAACCTAGAAAACCTGTACATCTTTGAAAACTAGACTCCAAGGGCATTCTAACCCTCTTGATAAAAATGTTACCTCCTTTGTATGAATAGGCCTAGTGTCCACGACAGGAAAGGGCCTAAAATGCAACATGGACACATCACATTTTTTCCCTGAAAACTGACACTTTTTTACAATGTGGGTGGCTCTGGCTTTGGATTTTGGACCCTAGCTCAGCCGGCACCTAGGGAAATCTGTACATTTTTTAAAATTAGACACTGAGTGGAATCCAGAGTGGTGTGTAGTTTTCACCAGTTTGTCCTAGCCAGAAGCCTTTGCAAACCTCCAACATTGTCTAAAACACACAATTTCCTCACATTTTGTGAGGAATCTCTTGGAATTTGCATGGAGCCACATATTTCCTGATACTCAGTATTCCTCCAGGTCACCTGATAAAATGGTAGCTCACTTGAGTGGGAAGGTCTAGTATCCATGACAGGAAAGGCCCCAAAATGCAACATAGATTCATCGCATGTTTAACTAAAAACTGAACATTTTTTTGAAACATGGGTAGTTGTGGATTTTGGGTCCTGGCTCAGCCGACAAAAAGGGAAACCTAGCAAACCTGTTAATTTTTTGAACTAGACATCAAGGGGAATCTAGGGTGGGGTGATTAGCATGGTTCTCCCCAGGTTTCCTTACCCAGAAGCCTTAACAAACCTCAAACCTTCACTAGAAACACATTTTCCTCACATTTCTGTGAGGGAAACATCTGGAATCTGCAGGAAGCTACAAACGTCCTTCCAAAAAACATTTGCCCAAGCCTCCTAATAAAATTTTAACTCAATTGTGTGAACCGCCCTCATCTCCAATGAAAACATATCCTTTTTCACATTCTTGGTGATGTGGAATTTGGGCCCTAACTCAGCTGGCACAGGAGAAACCCAACAAACCTGAACATTTTTGTTTTAAATTGTACACTGAAGGAAATCTAGGGTCATGTGACTTGCATGGCTTTCACCAGTGTTTCTGACCCAGAAGCCTTTGCAAACCTCAAACCTTAACTAAAACACACATTTTCCTCACATTTCTGTGCAGGAATCTGCGGGGATCCACCAATTTCATACCAATCAGGGTTCCTCATGTCTTCCAACAACACTGGTACCTCACTTACATGGGAGGGGCAAGAGATTTATTTATTTATTTATATAGCGCACTATAACCCAAAGACGTCTAGGCGCTAACAGAGAAAAAACAGTCACCAGCTCCGACCCCCACTGAGAAAACGAAACAGTTAGACGGTATAAAGCCAGGTTTTTAAATCCTTTCTAAACACTAGAAGGTCATTGGCTGATTTCAGGTGGGTAGGGAGTGCATTCCAACACCTTGCAGTGGTGTAGTGCAAGCTTTCTCCCCCCATGTCTGTAGGCAGAAGGTGGAAACCTTTACATTGTTGGCCGAAGAGGAACGTAACGTCCGGGAGGGTATATACCATTGGAAAAGATTCTGCAGGTACTCCAGGCCGCTCCTGTGTAAAGGTTTAAAGGCAATACATGAAGCTTTAAAGCGATTTCGCTTTACAATAGGCAGCCAATGTAGTTCATTTAGGGCATGTTTTGCCAAAGAAAACGGGATAGACCAAACAACAGGCGTTCACCACACAAAAGGTCCAAACTAAGGTCAAATGGAGTTTCACTGTGGAACTTCCATTGTCTCTTGTTTGATCCTTTACTGTCTCAGGCACCAGTGTATTCTGTACTTTAACGTCACAGAAATGCAGTGAAAATGCGTGATGTTTTCCTGCAGAGTTTGAGATTTGCAGAGCATTGTGAATAAGACATCATCATGGGATCCATGCCAGGCATAACACCCTTGACTCTCCTTGATGTCTAGTTTTCTGAAAAGTCTGGATCTGGTAGTTTTTACTAGGTGGCGGCCTGTCCAAGCCCAAAAATTGCAGATATTCACCATGGCAAGTGGGACAATATTTGGATTTAGGCCCACTCTCCTTGCTCATATGTAAAAACAACATCCAAAAGAATCAAATGTCCTCTCGCTTGCCAGTAGGATAGGATGTTTAGTCCACAGGGGATCAGAGAGACTATTGAGTGGTGAGTGTTGTGCCAGACACACCCTTTACTGTTATTTATTTTTTTAATAGTCCAGGCATCCAGTGGGGTTTTCTGGCGCAAGGGAAAATTGGAATCAAACTCCCTCTCTGCCTTCCGGGGAGGCCAAAATACTGGTTTGTATCTGTGTAGTGGGAGTATAGTCTAATGTCAAAGTGCAACAGCTGAACCCTTTTCTTTTGTCCCAAATACAAAATTCCTGGTGTTCACTGGGCTTAATACTCACAGGCTGCAGATTTGTAGCTATCTTCCCAATTGGGACAAGCCTCCTATCTGCCTCCGAGATTGGAAGAATTACACTATTACCTCTATTGGGGCAGAGGTATGGCTCGATGCCAGGGTAGGCCACCCTATTATTTTGTTTGTTTTGGCACCGTTTTAAAGTCCTGGGTGTCTAGTGGGCTTTCTGCTCCCTCAGGGGCAAATTGTGGGCAAAGCCCCTGACTGCACCATTCTTTTGCCCCAATGTGAAATTCATGGTGTGTATTGGGCTTTCTACCCCCCTTTCCCCTCAGGCAGACTTTGGGCAATCTCCCCAATTGGAATAAGTCTCTTATCTGCCCCTAGGGAGGTAGAAATACATTATTGCCTCTACTAGGGCAGCTCCATTCTTTTGTTTGTATTGGCACCATTTTGAAATCATTGGTGTCTAGTGGGCAGATTGGGGGTGGATACACCTATCCACCCAGCAGGGTGTTCGGGAAAGTCTATAGAGCCCTGTGCCCTGTGGTGGGGTGACCATGGGATCATGCTCAGGGAGGCCGCTGCTGGTGTCTGGGGAAATTTGTACCCCCCACCCCCTCGGGGCAGATTGGTGGCAAATTCCCCAACCAGACCCTGAGTTGGGCGGGAAAATCTATGGGGGTAAAGACCCCCATCTGTCCCCTAGATAACGTGGTGACTGTCTGCATCATTTTGCAGCAGGGGCACAGTTGTGCCCATGGTGGGCAGGCCCATTCCTGTATTTTATTTTATTTTACCTGGTGTCTAGTGGACTTTTTGCCCCCCCCCACCCGAGTGGCAGATTTGGAGTAATGGCCTAATTCTACCTCCAGTAGGGACAGAAAGATTTACATTTTTAGGGGTGGTTAGGCAGCACAAGCCCTTGCCTAATGAAGCACTCCCTCAGGTCCCTGGTGCCTAATGGGTGGATCCCTGCCTGGGAGATCGATCTTCTGTGGTGACTGGTGAAGTGATGCCCAAGCATGGATCCATTGTGCAGAGATGCTATTGGAAAGCAGAGTCTTACCGTTCCAATGTTACTGCTCCCAAAGTAATCAGTGCTCAGGAGGCTAATATAGTTCCCCTGAGCACTGATGCAAAGAAAATAAAACAAGCCCATCAACTCATATTACTTTTAATTTACTGAAATAACGTCAGAGTGCCCTGTTATTGTAGAAGCAAAAAGAAACAAGCATTTGCAATGCAATAGGTATCACATTTATCTAAGTTTAAGCTATTGGCATAGTAAATGACAATGCATTTTATTTATGTTTTGGTTTTTAAAACATAAATAAAAGGCATTGTCATTTACAATGCTAATAGCATAAACTCTCGGAAATGAAAGACCTATTGCATTCCAAATGGAGTAATGCAAGGCGTAAATCCTTTGTGTTAACTGCAACTTCACCAAACATGTTGTTCCATAGGCCACTGGTGTACCCAGCAGATAAATTGTTTATTAGGGCTGCTGTACACACAGGGTCTCTGTGTCCAGCATTGAGAAGCATGTCCAGTCTTTCTGACTCTGTGTCTGTGTGTTTGGGGGAGGGGCAAGGCACTGGTATCACAGACTTAACTGGGACACCCATGTTTCTAGTTAATTTAAATAAGGACTACAGATAACCGAGATGCTACCTTTGTTCTTATTTCAGGTGAATTTTCCAGACTTGCAATATTTGTCAATTTTAATAAAATGTTGTGTTTTAGACTAATAAAACACGCTGTAATTAATGTTACTTTTGTTTTATTAAAATATATGATTGTGCCTTTTGGTCGCTGTAATTATTGGGAAAAAGATCACAACGCTTTCATAATAATTAAACAAAGGACAGCAGGGTCAAAATAATGAGAAATAAATCTCAGAACGCAGAGGGAAAATACAACTTTCCAGTCTCGCAGATTAATGCCCCTCGCGCTGCTTGGTGAACTTATGACTGCGATTTTCAAACAAAAACTACAAATATCGAAAGCTTCATGCTACACGCTATCCATCTGCTCCTGCTTCCGCAAAGGGGCATTGACTTTTAACCCCTTCCATGCACCCGTCTGCCAACGTCTGTCTTGAACACTACCTTTGTTGTGTTGCGCACGTCCATTGGCTGGCGCGGCCTCGCCCACCTAATCAAACTGCCGCACCACAGTGGAACTGCCGCCGTGGTTAAGCAGTTAAGATCAAGCATTTGCAATGCAATGGGACTCGCATTTACGCAAGACCTATTGCATTGCAAATGGGAGTACGGGAAGGGGGCGAGAAGGCACAGACAGCGGGAGCTTGGGTGGGGCAGGGGCGTGAGAAGCCACAGACAACTGGAGTGCGGTGGAGTGGGAAAAGGGCACAGGCAACTGGAGTGCGGGCAAGGCAGGGGGAAAAATAGTGCTCTAAATAATGCATATCATACAGTGTAACACTCGAAGTAAAGGGGCCAATAGCCATGGGAGGGTACAAATGACGACATGGCCATAATGAGGCAGGACGAACAAGCCTCATAATCAATCAAAAGACAGAATTTACAAAGGACAAAGACAGAAGCCAATGAAAAATATGGCCAGAGAGTGAGGGCAGCGTCTCACCCATTTCTCTACTACTGCATGCCTCGCAGCGCGAGCAGCGCATGCGGGCTGCCGCTAAAGCCAGACCTATAATGGAGACTTATTTGATCTCCTAGGAGCAAATTTGTATATTTCAGCACAGTTTAGTAAATAGAATTTATATTATATTGCCAGCCTTTGACACTATGGATGAGGGACCCATTCTCATGCTTGCATTAGTAATTCTTTGACTCAAGTACTGAAGTTTAAAATGTCATCTGCAAGGTTGCAGATATGGCCTTGTTGCTTTCAGATGCAAAAACCACAGTTGATGGACAGAATGCAGAACAATGTCATGCATTCATCCCAGTACAGAGATCTGGGCCAGAATCCATTGTTTTTTTGCTCTCCACACCACCCCAGTTCAGACATGGCCATATGCAAATCAGTCTGACCCTGTGCCTCATGGGAACAGTCCAGCCCGAACTGCCAAGCCATGCCATCCCTGGACCGGAAACAAGCTTCCGAGGACCGGTTTCTGGCATTCCAGCCGTCTTCAGCCCGACTTGCTTAAATCCAGTGGTGTGGAGAGCATGGGACTCACGTCTCAGCATACCCATCCCACTCGGGGTGACAAATGCAAAAACCACAGTTGATGGACAGAATGCAGAACAATGTCATACATTCACACCAGTACAGAGATCTGGGCCCAAATCCATCGTTTTTATGCACTCCACACCACCCCAGTTCAGACATGGCCATATGCAAATCAGTCTGACCCTGTGCCTCATGGGAACAGTCCAGCCCGAACTGCCAAGCCATGCCTTCCCTGGACCGGAAAAAAGCTTCCGAGGACCGGTTTCTGGCATTCCAGCCGTCTTCAGCCCAGCTTGCTTGTATCCAGTTGTGTGGAGAGCATGGGACTCACGTCTGAGCATACCCATCCCACTCGGGGTGACAAATGCAAATACCACAGTTGATGGACAGAATGCAGAACAATGTCATACATTCACCCCAGTACAGAGATCTGGACCCAAATCCATCGTTTTTTTGCACTCCACACCACCCCAGTTCAAATATGGCCATATGCAAATCAGTCTGACCCTGTGCCTCATGGGCATGGGAACAGTCCAGCCCGAACTGCCAAGCCATGCCTTCCCTGGACCGGAAACAAGCTTCTGAGGACCGGTCTCTGGCATTCCAGCCGTCTTCGGCCATGCTTGCTTGAATCCAGTGGTGTGGAGAGCATGGGACTCACGTCTGAGCATACCCATCCCACTCGAGGTGACAAATGCAAAAACCACAGTTGATGGACAGAATGCAGAACAATGTCATACATTTACCCCAGTACAGAGATCTGGGCCCAAATCCATCGTTTTTTTGCACTCCTCATCACCCCAGTTCAGACATGGCCATATGCAAATCAGTCTGACCCTGTGCCTCATGGGAACAGTCAAGCCCGAACTGCCAAGCCATGCCTTCCCTGGACCGGAAACAAGCTACTGAGGACCGGTTTCTGGCATTCCAGCAGTCTTCAGCCTGGCTTGCTTGAATCCAGTGGTGGGGAGAGCATGGGACTCATGTTTGAGCATACCCATCCCACTCGGGTGACAAATGCAAAAACCACAGTTGATGGACAGAATGCAGAACAATGTCATACATTCACCCCATTACAGAGATCTGGGCCCAAATCATGGTTTTTTTGCACCCCACACCACCCGAGTTCAGACTAAGCCATATGCAAATCAGTCTGACCCTGTGCCTCATGGGAACAGTCCAGCCCGAACTGCCAAGCCATGCCTTCCCTGGACCGGAAACAAGCTTCCGAGGACCGGTTTCTGGCATTCCAGCCGTCTTCAGCCCAGCTTGCTTGTATCCAGTGGTGTGGAGAGCATGGGACTCACGTCTGAGCATACCCATCCCACTCGGGGTGACAAATGCAAATACCACAGTTGATGGACAGAATGCAGAACAATGTCATACATTCACCCCAGTACAGAGATCTGGGCCCAAATCCATCGTTTTTTTGCACTCCTCATCACCCCAGTTCAGACATGGCCATATGCAAATCAGTCTGACCCTGTGCCTTATGGGAACAGTCCAGCCCGAACTACCAAGCCATGCCTTCCCTGGACCGGAAAAAAGGTTCTGAGGACCGGTTTCTGGCATTCCAGCCGTCTTCAGCCCGGCTTGCTTGAATCAAGTGGTGTGGAAAGCATGGGACTCACGTCTGAGCATACCCATTCCACTCGGGGTGACAAATGCAAAAACCACAGTTGATGGACAGAATGCAGAACAATGTCATACATTCACCCCTGTACAGAGATCTGGGCCCAAATCCATCGTTTTTTTGCACTCCACACCACCCCAGTTCAGACATGGCCATATGCAAATCAGTCTGACCCTGTGCCTCATGGGAACAGTCCAGCCCGAACTGCCAAGCCATGCCTTCCCTGGACTGGAAACAAGCTTCCGAGGACCGGTTTATGGCATTCCAGCCGTCTTCAGCCCGGCTTGCTTGAATACAGTGGTGTGGAGAGCATGGGACTCACGTCTGAGCATACCCATCCCACTCGGGGTGACAAATGCAAAAACCACAGTTGATGGACAGAATGCAGAACAATATCATACACTCACCCCAGTACAGAGATCTGGGCCCAAATCCATCGTTTTTTTGCACTCCACACCACCCCAGTTCAGACATGGCCATATGCAAATCAGTCTGACACTGTGACTCATGGGAACAGTCCAGCCCGAACTGCCAAGCCATGCCTTCCCTGGACCGTAAACAAGCTTCCGAGGACCGGTTTCTGGCATTCCAGCCGTCTTCAGCCCGGCTTGCTTGTATCCAGTTGTGTGGAGAGCATGGGGCTCACGTCTGAGCATACCCATCCCACTCTGGGTGACAAATGCAAATACCAAAGTTGATGGACAGAATGCAGAACAATGTCGTACATTCACCCCAGTACAGAGATCTGGACCCAAATCCATCGTTTTTTTGCACTCCACACCACCCCAGTTCAGACATGGCCATATGCAAATCAGTCTGACACTGTGCCTCATGGGAACAGTCCAGCCCGAACTGCCAAACCATGCCTTCCCTGGACCGTAAACAAGCTTCCGAGGACCGGTTTCTGGCATTCCAGCCGTCTTCAGCCCGGCTTGCTTGTATCCAGTTGTGTGGAGAGCATGGGACTCACGTCTGAGCATACCCATCCCACTCGGGGTGACAAATGCAAATACCACAGTTGATGGACAGAATGCAGAACAATGTCATACATTCACCCCAGTACAGAGATCTGGACCCAAATCCATCGTTTTTTTGCACTCCACACCACCCCAGTTCAGACATGGCCATATGCAAATCAGTCTGATCCTGTGCCTCATGGGCATGGGAACAGTCCAGCCCGAACTGCTCAGCCATGCCTTCCCTGGACCGGAAACAAGCTTCCGAGGACCGGTCTCTGGCTTTCCAGCAGTCTTCGGCCCGGCTTGCTTGAATCCAGTGGTGTGGAGAGCATGGGACTCACGTCTGAGCATACCCATCCCACTCGAGGTGACAAATGCAAAAAACACAGTTGATGGACAGAATGCAGAACAATGTCATACATTCACCCCAGTACAGAGATCTGGACCCAAATTCATCATTTTTTTGCACTCCACACCACCCCAGTTCAGACATGGCCATATGCAAATCAGTCTGACCCTGTGCCTCATGGGAACAGTCAAGCCCGAACTGCCAAGCCATGCCTTCCCTGGACCAGAAACAAGCTACAGAGGACCAGTTTCTGGCATTCCAGCCGTCTTCAGCCCGGCTTGCTTGAATCCAGTGGTGTGGAGAGCATGGGACTCACTTTTGAGCAAACCCATCCCACTCGGGTGACAAATGCAAAAACCACAGTTGATGGACAGAATGCAGAACAATGTCATACATTCACCCCATTACAGAGATCTGGGCCCAAATCATGTTTTTTTTGCACCCCACACCACCCCAGTTCAGACATGGCCATATGCAAATCAGTCTGACCCTGTGCCTCATGGGAACAGTCCAGCCCGAACTGCCAAGCCATGCCTTCTCTGGATCGGAAACAATCTTCCGAGGACCGGTTTCTGGCATTCCAGCCGTCTTCAGCCCAGCTTGCTTGTATCCAGTGGTGTGGAGAGCATGGGACTCACGTCTGAGCATACCCATCCCACTCGGGGTGACAAATACAAATACCACAGTTGATGGACAGAATGCAGAACAATGTCATACATTCACCCCAGTACAGAGATCTGGGCCCAAATCCATCGTTTTTTTGCACTCCACACCTCCCCAGTTCAGACATGGCCATATGCAAATCAGTCTGACCCTGTGCCTCATGGGAACAGTCAAGCCCGAACTGCCAAGCCATGCCTTCCCTGGACCGGAAACAAGCTACTGAGGACCGGTTTCTGGCATTCCAGCCGTCTTCAGCCTGGCTTGCTTGAATCCAGTGGTGGGGAGAGCATGGGACTCATGTTTGTGCATACCCATCCCACTCGGGTGACAAATGCAAAAACCACAGTTGATGGACAGAATGCAGAACAATGTCATACATTCACCCCATTACAGAGATCTGGGCCCAAATCATGTTTTTTTTGCACCCCACACCACCCGAGTTCAGACTTGGCCATATGCAAATCAGTCTGACCCTGTGCCTCATGGGAACAGTCCAGCCCGAACTGCCAAGCCATGCCTTCCCTGGACCGGAAACAAGCTTCCGAGGACCGGTTTCTGGCATTCCAGCCGTCTTCAGCCCAGCTTGCTTGTATCCAGTGGTGTGGAGAGCATGGGACTCATGTCTGAGCATACCCATCCCACTCGGGGTGACAAATGCAAATACCACAGTTGATGGACAGAATGCAGAACAATGTCATACATTCACCCCAGTACAGAGATCTGGGCCCAAATCCATCGTTTTTTTGCACTCCTCATCACCCCAGTTCAGACATGGCCATATGCAAATCAGTCTGACCCTGTGCCTCATGGGAACAGTCCAGCCCGAACTACCAAGCCATGCCTTCCCTGGACCGGAAAAAAGGTTCTGAGGACCGGTCTCTGGCTTTCCAGCAGTCTTCGGCCCGGCTTGCTTGAATCCAGTGGTGTGGAGAGCATGGGACTCACGTCTGAGCATACCCATCCCACTCGAGGTGACAAATGCAAAAAACACAGTTGATGGACAGAATGCAGAACAATGTCATACATTCACCCCAGTACAGAGATCTGGACCCAAATTCATCGTTTTTTTGCACTCCACACCACCCCAGTTCAGACATGGCCATATGCAAATCAGTCTGACCCTGTGCCTCATGGGAACAGTCAAGCCCGAACTGCCAAGCCATGCCTTCCCTGGACCGGAAACAAGCTACAGAGGACCAGTTTCTGGCATTCCAGCCGTCTTCAGCCCGGCTTGTTTGAATCCAGTGGTGTGGAGAGCATGGGACTCACTTTTGAGCATACCCATCCCACTCGGGTGACAAATGCAAAAACCACAGTTGATGGACAGAATGCAGAACAATGTCATACATTCACCCCATTACAGAGATCTGGGCCCAAATCATGGTTTTTTTGCACCCCACACCACCCCAGTTCAGACATGGCCATATGCAAATCAGTCTGACCCTGTGCCTCATGGGAACAGTCCAGCCCGAACTGCCAAGCCATGCCTTCCCTGGACCGGAAACAATCTTCCGAGGACCGGTTTCTGGCATTCCAGCCGTCTTCAGCCCAGCTTGCTTGTATCCAGTGGTGTGGAGAGCATGGGACTCACGTCTGAGCATACCCATCCCACTCGGGGTGACAAATGCAAATACCACAGTTGATGGACAGAATGCAGAACAATGTCATACATTCACCCCAGTACAGAGATCTGGGCCCAAATCCATCGTTTATTTGCACTCCACACCACCCCAATTCAGACATGGCCATATGCAAATCAGTCTGACCCTGTGCCTCATGGGCATGGGAACAGTCCAGCCCGAACTGCTCAGCCATGCCTTCCCTGGACCGGAAACAAGCTTCTGAGGACCGGTCTCTGGCATTCCAGCCGTCTTCAACACGGCTTGCTTGTATCCAGTTGTGTGGAGAGCATGGGACTCACGTCTGAGCATACCCATCCCACTCGGGGTGACAAATGCAAATACCACAGTTGATGGACAGAATGCAGAACAATGTCATACATTCACCCCAGTACAGAGATCTGGACCCAAATCCATCGTTTTCTTGCACTCCACACCACCCCAGTTCAGACATGGCCATATGCAAATCAGTCTGACCCTGTGCCTCATGGGAACAGTCCAGCCCGAACTGCCAAGCCATGCCTTCCCTGGACCGTAAACAAGCTTCCGAGGACCGGTTTCCGGCATTCCAGCCGTCTTCAGCCCGGCTTGCTTGTATCCAGTTGTGTGGAGAGCATGGGACTCAAGTCTGAGCATACCCATCCCACTCGGGGTGACAAATGCAAATACCACAGTTGATGGACAGAATGCAGAACAATGTCATACATTCACCCCAGTACAGAGATCTGGACCCAAATCCATCGTTTTTTTGCACTCCACACCACCCGAGTTCAGACATGGCCATATGCAAATCATTCTGACCCTGTGCCTCATGGGCATGGGAACAGTCCAGCCCGAACTGCTCAGCCATGCCTTCCCTGGACCGGAAACAAGCTTCCGAGGACCGGTCTCTGGCATTCCAGCAGTCTTCGGCCCGGCTTGCTTGAATCCAGTGGTGTGGAGAGCATGGGACTCACGTCTGAGCATACCCATCCTACTCGAGGTGACAAATGCAAAGTCCACAGTTGATGGACAGAATGCAGAACAATGTCTTACATTCACCCCAGTACAGAGATCTGGGCCCAAATCCATCGTTTTTTTGCACTCCTCATCACCCCAGTTCAGACATGGCCATATGCAATTCAGTCTGACCCTGTGCCTCATGAGAACAGTCAAGCCCGAACTGCCAAGCCATGCCTTCCCTGGACCGGAAACAAGCTACAGAGGACCGGTTTCTGGCATTCCAGCCGTCTTCAGCCCGGCTTGCTTGAATCCAGTGGTGTGGAGAGCATGGGACTCACGTTTGAGCATACCCATCCCACTCGGGTGAAAAATGCAAAAACCACAGTTGATGGACAGAATGCAGAACAATGTCATACATTCACCCCATTACAGAGATCTGGGCCCAAATCGTGGTTTTTTTGCACCCCACACCACCCCAGTTCAGACATGGCCATATGCAAATCAGTCTGACCCTGTGCCTCATGGGAACAGTCCAGCCCGAACTGCCAAGCCATGCCTTTCCTGGACCGGAAACAATCTTCCGAGGACCGGTTTCTGGCATTCCAGCCGTCTTCAGCCCAGCTTGCTTGTATCCAGTTGTGTGGAGAGCATGGGACTCACGTCTGAGCATACCCATCCCACTCGGGGTGACAAATGCAAATACCACAGTTGATGGACAGAATGCAGAACAATGTCATACATTCACCCCAGTACAGAGATCTGGGCCCAAATCCATCGTTTTTTTTGCACTCCACACCACCCCAGTTTAGACATGGCCATATGCAAATCAGTCTGACCCTGTGCCATATGGGCATGGGAACAGTCCAGCCCGAACTGCTCAGCCATGCCTTCCCTGGACCGGAAACAAGCTTCCGAGGACCGGTCTCTGGCATTCCAGCAGTCTTTGGCCCGGCTTGCTTGAATCCAGTGGTGTGGAGAGCATGGGACTCACGTCTGAGCATACCCATCCCACTCGAGGTGACAAATGCAAAAACCACAGTTGATGGACAGAATGCAGAATAATGTCATACATTCACCCCAGTACAGAGATCTGGGCCCAAATCCATCGTTTGTTTGCACTCCTCATCACCCCAGTTCAGACATGGCCATATGCAATTCAAACTGACCCTGTGCCTCATGGGAACAGTCCAGCCCGAACTGCCAAGCCATGCCTTCCCTGGACCGGAAACAAGCTTCCGAGGACCGGTCTCTGGCATTCCAGCAGTCTTCGGCCCGGCTTGCTTGAATCCAGTGGTGTGGAGAGCATGGGACTCACGTCTGAGCATTCCCATCCCACTCGAGGTGACAAATGCAAAAACCACAGTTGATGGACAGAATGCAGAACAATGTCATACATTCACCCCAGTACAGAGATCTGGGCCCAAATCCATCGTTTTTTTGCACTCCTCATCATCCCAGTTCAGACATGGCCATATGCAAATCAGTCTGACCCTGTGCCTCATGGGAACAGTCAAGCCCAAACTGCCAAGCCATGCTTTCCCTGGACCGGAAACAAGCTACAGAGGACCGGTTTCTGGCATTCCAGCCGTCTAGAGCCCGGCTTGCTTGAATCTAGTGGTGTGGAGAGCATGGGACTCACGTTTGAGCATACCCATCCCACCCGGGTGACAAATGCAAAAACCACAGTTGATGGACAGAATGCAGAACAATGTCATACATTCACCCCATTACAGAGATCTGGGCCCAAATCCATCGTTTTTTTGCACCCCACACCACCCCAGTTCAGACATGGCCATATGCAAATCAGTCTGACCCTGTGCCTCATGGGAACGGTCCAGCCCGAACTGCCAAGCCATGCCTTCCCTGGACTGGAAACAAGCTTCCGAGGACCGGTTTAAGGCATTCCAGCCATTTTCAGCCCGGCTTGCTTGAATGCAGTGGTGTGGAGAGCATGGGACTCACGTCTGAGCATACCCATCCCACTCGGGGTGACAAATGCAAAAACCACAGTTGATGGACAGAATGCAGAACAATGTCATACACTCACCCCAGTACAGAGATCTGGGCCCAAATCCATCGTTTTTTTGCACTCCACACCACCCCGGTTCAGACATGGCCATATGCAAATCAGTCTGACCCTGTGCCTCATGGGAACAGTCCAGCCCAAACTGCCAAGCCATGCCTTCCCTGGACCGTTAACAAGCTTCCGAGGACCGGTTTCTGGCATTCCAGCCGTCTTCAGCCCGGCTTGCTTGAATCCAGTGATGTGGAGAGCATGGGACTCACGTCTGGGCATACCCATCCCACTCGGGGTGACAAATGCAAAAACCACAGTTGATGGACAGAATACAGAACAATGTCATACATTCAACCCAGTACAGAAATCTGGGCCAAATCCATCGTTTTTTTGCACTCCACACCATCCCAGTTCAGACATGGCCATATGCAAATCTGTCTGATCCTGTGCCTCATGGGAACAGTCCAGCCCGAACTGCCAAGCCATGCCTTCCCTGGACCGGAAACAAGCTTCCGAGGACCGGTTTCTGTCATTCCAGCCGTCTTCAGCCCGGCTTGCTTGAATCCAGTGCTGTGGAGAGCATGGGACTCACGTCTGAGCATAACCATCCCACTCGGGTGACAAATGAAAAAACCACAGTTGATGGATAGAATGCAGAACAATGTCATACATTCACCCCAGTACAGAGATCTGGGCCCAAATCCATCGTTTTTTTGCACGCCACACCACCCCAGTTCAGACATGGCCATATGCAAATCAGTCTGACCCTGTGCCTCATGGGCATGGGAACAGTCCAGCCCGAACTGCCAAGCCATGCCTTCCCTGGACCGGAAAAAAGGTTCTGAGGACCGGTTTCTGGCATTCCAGCCGTCTTCAACCCGGCTTGCTTGAATCCAGTGGTGTGGAAAGCATGGGACTCACGTCTGAGCATACCCATCCCACTCAGGGTGACAAATGCAAAAACCACAGTTGATGGACAGAATGCAGAACAATGTCATACATTCACCCCTGTTCAGAGATCTGGGCCCAAATCCATCGTTTTTATGCACTCCACACCACCCCAGTTCAGACATGGCCATATGCAAATCAGTCTGACCCTGTGCCTCATGGGAACAGTCCAGCCCGAACTGCCAAGCCATGCCTTCCCTGGACCGGAAAAAAGCTTCAGAGGACCGGTTTCTGGCATTCCAGCCGTCTTCAGCCCAGCTTGCTTGTATCCAGTTGTGTGGAGAGCATGGGACTCACGTCTGAGCATACCCATCCCACTCGGGGTGACAAATGCAAATACCACAGTTGATGGACAGAATGCAGAACAATGTCATAAATTCACCCCAGTACAGAGATCTGGACCCAAATCCATCGTTTTTTTGCACTCCACACCACCCCAGTTCAGACATGGCCATATGCAAATCAGTCTGACCCTGTGCCTCATGGGCATGGGAGCAGTCCAGCCCAAACTGCCAAGCCATGCCTTCCCTGGACCGGAAACAAGCTTCCGAGGACCGGTCTCTGGCATTCCAGTCGTCTTCGACCCGGCTTGCTTGAATCCAGTGGTGTGGAGAGCATGGGACTCACGTCTGAGCATACCCATCCCACTCGAGGTGACAAATGCAAAAACCACAGTTGATGGACAGAATGCAGAACAATGTCATACATTCACCCCAGTACAGAGATCTGGGCCCAAATCCATCGTTTTTTTGCACTCCTCATCACCCCAGTTCAGACATGGCCATATGCAAATCAGTCTGACCCTGTGCCTCATGGGAACAGTCAAGCCCGAACTGCCAAGCCATGCCTTCCCTGGACCGGAAACAAGCTACCGAGGACCGGTTTCTGGCATTCCAGCCGTCTTCAGCCCGGCTTGCTTGAATCCATTGGTGTGGAGAGCATGGGACTCACGTTTGAGCATACCCATCCCACTCGGGTGACAAATGCAAAAACCACAGTTGATGGACAGAATGCAGAACAATGTCATACATTCACCCCATTACAGAGATCTGAGCACAAATCATGGTTTTTTTGCACCCCACACCACCCCAGTTCAGACATGGCCATATGCAAATCAGTCTGACCCTGTGCCTCATGGGAACAGTCCAGCCCGAACTGCCAAGCCATGCCTTCCCTGGACCGGAAAAAAGGTTCTGAGGACCGGTTTCTGGCATTCCAGCCGTCTTCAGCCTGGCTTGCTTGAATCCAGTGGTGTGGAAAGCATGGGACTCACGTCTGAGCATACTCATCCCACTCGGGGTGACAAATGCAAAAACCACAGTTGATGGACAGAATGCAGAACAATGTCATACATTCACCCCTGTACAGAGATCTGGGCCCAAATCCATTGTTTTTTTGCACTCCACACCACCCCAGTTCAGACATGGCCATATGCAAATCAGTCTGACCCTGTGCCTCATGGGAACAGTCCAGCCCGAACTGCTAAGCCATGCCTTCCCTGGACTGGAAACAAGCTTCCGAGGACCGGTTTATGGCATTCCAGCCGTCTTCAGCCCGGCTTGCTTGAATGCAGTGGTGTGGAGAGCATGGGACTCACGTCTGAGCATACCCATCCCACTCGGGGTGACAAATGCAAAAACCACAGTTGATGGACAGAATGCAGAACAATGTCATACACTCACCCCAGTACAGAGATCTGGGCCCAAATCCATCGTTTTTTTGCACTCCACACCACCCCAGTTCAGACATGGCCATATGCAAATCAGTCTGACCCTGTGCCTCATGGGAACAGTCCAGCCCGAACTGCCAAGCCATGCCTTCCCTGGACCGTAAACAAGCTTACGAGGACCGGTTTCTGGCATTCCAGCCGTCTTCAGCCCGGCTTGCTTGTATCCAGTTGTGTGGAGAGCATGGGTGCTCACGTCTGAGCATACCCATCCCACTCGGGGTGATAAATGCAAATACCACAGTTGATGGACAGAATGCAGAACAATGTCATACATTCACCCCAGTACAGAGATCTGGACCCAAATCCATCGTTTTTTTGCACACCACACCACCCCAGTTCAGACATGGCCATATGCAAATCAGTCTGACCCTGTGCCTCATGGGCATGGGAACAGTCCAGCCCGAACTGCCCAGCCATGCCTTCCCTGGACCGGAAACAAGCTTCAGAGGACCGGTCTCTGGCATTCCAGTCATCTTCGGCCCGGCTTGCTTGAATCCAGTGGTGTGGAGAGCATGGGACTCACGTCTAAGCATACCCATCCCACTCGGGGTGACAAATGCAAAAACCACAGTTGATGGACAGAATGCAGAACAATGTCATACACTCACCCCAGTACAGAGATCTGGGCCCAAATCCATCGTTTTTTTGCACTCCACACCACCCCGGTTCAGACATGGCCATATGCAAATCAGTCTGACCCTGTGCCTCATGGGAACAGTCCAGCCCGAACTGCCAAGCCATGCCTTCCCTGGACCGTAAACAAGCTTCCGAGGACCGGTTTCTGGCATTCCAGCCGTCTTCAGCCCGGCTTGCTTGAATCCAGTGGTGTGGAGAGCATGGGACTCACGTCTGGGCATACCCATCCCACACGGGGTGACAAATGCAAAAACCACAGTTAATAGACAGAATACAGAACAATGTCATACATTCAACCCAGTACAGAAATCTGGGCCAAATCCATCGTTTTTTTGCACTCCACACCATCCCAGTTCAGACATGGCCATATGTAAATCTGTCTGATCCTGTGCCTCATGGGAACAGTCCAGCCCGAACTGCCAAGCCATGCCTTCCCTGGACCAGAAACAAGCTTCCGAGGACCGGTTTCTGTCATTCCAGCCGTCTTCAGCCCGGCTTGCTTGAATCCAGTGCTGTGGAGAGCATGGGACTCACGTCTGAGCATACCCATCCCACTCGGGTGACAAATGAAAAAACCACAGTTGATGGACAGAATGCAGAACAATGTCATACATTCACCCCAGTTCAGAGATCTGGGCCCAAATCCATCGTTTTTTTGCACTCCTCATCACCCCAGTTCAGACAAGGCCATATGCAAATCAGTCTGACCCTGTGCCTCATGGGAACAGTCCAGCCCAAACTGCCAAGCCATGCCTTCCCTGGACCGGAAACAAGCTACCGAGGACCGGTTTCTGGCATCCCAGCCGTCTTCAGCCCGGCTTGCTTGAATCCAGTTGTGTGGAGAGCATGGGACTCACGTTTGAGCATACCCATCCCACTCGGGTGACAAATGCAAAAACCACAGTTGATGGACAGAATGCAGAACAATGTCATACATTCACCCCATTACAGAGATCTGGGCCCAAATCATGGTTTTTTTGCACCCCACACCACCCCAGTTCAGACATGGCCATATGCAAATCAGTCTGACCCTGTGCCTCATGGGAACAGTCCAGCCCGAACTGCCAAGCCATGCCTTCCCTGGACCGGAAAAAAGCTTCAGAGGACCGGTTTCTGGCATTCCAGCCGTCTTCAGCCCAGCTTGCTTGTATCCAGTTGTGTGGAGAGCATGGGACTCACGTCTGAGCATACCCATCCCACTCGGGGTGACAAATGCAAATACCACAGTTGATGGACAGAATGCAGAACAATGTCATAAATTCACCCCAGTACAGAGATCTGGACCCAAATCCATCGTTTTTTTGCACTCCACACCACCCCAGTTCAGACATGGCCATATGCAAATCAGTCTGACCCTGTGCCTCATGGGCATGGGAGCAGTCCAGCCCAAACTGCCAAGCCATGCCTTCCCTGGACCGGAAACAAGCTTCCGAGGACCGGTCTCTGGCATTCCAGTCGTCTTCGACCCGGCTTGCTTGAATCCAGTGGTGTGGAGAGCATGGGACTCACGTCTGAGCATACCCATCCCACTCGAGGTGACAAATGCAAAAACCACAGTTGATGGACAGAATGCAGAACAATGTCATACATTCACCCCAGTACAGAGATCTGGGCCCAAATCCATCGTTTTTTTGCACTCCTCATCACCCCAGTTCAGACATGGCCATATGCAAATCAGTCTGACCCTGTGCCTCATGGGAACAGTCAAGCCCGAACTGCCAAGCCATGCCTTCCCTGGACCGGAAACAAGCTACCGAGGACCGGTTTCTGGCATTCCAGCCGTCTTCAGCCCGGCTTGCTTGAATCCAGTGGTGTGGAGAGCATGGGACTCACGTTTGAGCATACCCATCCCACTCGGGTGACAAATGCAAAAACCACAGTTGATGGACAGAATGCAGAACAATGTCATACATTCACCCCATTACAGAGATCTGAGCACAAATCATGGTTTTTTTGCACCCCACACCACCCCAGTTCAGACATGGCCATATGCAAATCAGTCTGACCCTGTGCCTCATGGGAACAGTCCAGCCCGAACTGCCAAGCCATGCCTTCCCTGGACCGGAAAAAAGGTTCTGAGGACCGGTTTCTGGCATTCCAGCCGTCTTCAGCCTGGCTTGCTTGAATCCAGTGGTGTGGAAAGCATGGGACTCACGTCTGAGCATACTCATCCCACTCGGGGTGACAAATGCAAAAACCACAGTTGATGGACAGAATGCAGAACAATGTCATACATTCACCCCTGTACAGAGATCTGGGCCCAAATCCATTGTTTTTTTGCACTCCACACCACCCCAGTTCAGACATGGCCATATGCAAATCAGTCTGACCCTGTGCCTCATGGGAACAGTCCAGCCCGAACTGCTAAGCCATGCCTTCCCTGGACTGGAAACAAGCTTCCGAGGACCGGTTTATGGCATTCCAGCCGTCTTCAGCCCGGCTTGCTTGAATGCAGTGGTGTGGAGAGCATGGGACTCACGTCTGAGCATACCCATCCCACTCGGGGTGACAAATGCAAAAACCACAGTTGATGGACAGAATGCAGAACAATGTCATACACTCACCCCAGTACAGAGATCTGGGCCCAAATCCATCGTTTTTTTGCACTCCACACCACCCCAGTTCAGACATGGCCATATGCAAATCAGTCTGACCCTGTGCCTCATGGGAACAGTCCAGCCCGAACTGCCAAGCCATGCCTTCCCTGGACCGTAAACAAGCTTACGAGGACCGGTTTCTGGCATTCCAGCCGTCTTCAGCCCGGCTTGCTTGTATCCAGTTGTGTGGAGAGCATGGGTGCTCACGTCTGAGCATACCCATCCCACTAGGGGTGATAAATGCAAATACCACAGTTGATGGACAGAATGCAGAACAATGTCATACATTCACCCCAGTACAGAGATCTGGACCCAAATCCATCGTTTTTTTGCACACCACACCACCCCAGTTCAGACATGGCCATATGCAAATCAGTCTGACCCTGTGCCTCATGGGCATGGGAACAGTCCAGCCCGAACTGCCCAGCCATGCCTTCCCTGGACCGGAAACAAGCTTCAGAGGACCGGTCTCTGGCATTCCAGTCATCTTCGGCCCGGCTTGCTTGAATCCAGTGGTGTGGAGAGCATGGGACTCACGTCTAAGCATACCCATCCCACTCGGGGTGACAAATGCAAAAACCACAGTTGATGGACAGAATGCAGAACAATGTCATACACTCACCCCAGTACAGAGATCTGGGCCCAAATCCATCGTTTTTTTGCACTCCACACCACCCCGGTTCAGACATGGCCATATGCAAATCAGTCTGACCCTGTGCCTCATGGGAACAGTCCAGCCCGAACTGCCAAGCCATGCCTTCCCTGGACCGTAAACAAGCTTCCGAGGACCGGTTTCTGGCATTCCAGCCGTCTTCAGCCCGGCTTGCTTGAATCCAGTGGTGTGGAGAGCATGGGACTCACGTCTGGGCATACCCATCCCACACGGGGTGACAAATGCAAAAACCACAGTTAATAGACAGAATACAGAACAATGTCATACATTCAACCCAGTACAGAAATCTGGGCCAAATCCATCGTTTTTTTGCACTCCACACCATCCCAGTTCAGACATGGCCATATGTAAATCTGTCTGATCCTGTGCCTCATGGGAACAGTCCAGCCCGAACTGCCAAGCCATGCCTTCCCTGGACCAGAAACAAGCTTCCGAGGACCGGTTTCTGTCAATCCAGCCGTCTTCAGCCCGGCTTGCTTGAATCCAGTGCTGTGGAGAGCATGGGACTCACGTCTGAGCATACCCATCCCACTCGGGTGACAAATGAAAAAACCACAGTTGATGGACAGAATGCAGAACAATGTCATACATTCACCCCAGTTCAGAGATCTGGGCCCAAATCCATCGTTTTTTTGCACTCCTCATCACCCCAGTTCAGACAAGGCCATATGCAAATCAGTCTGACCCTGTGCCTCATGGGAACAGTCCAGCCCAAACTGCCAAGCCATGCCTTCCCTGGACCGGAAACAAGCTACCGAGGACCGGTTTCTGGCATCCCAGCCGTCTTCAGCCCGGCTTGCTTGAATCCAGTTGTGTGGAGAGCATGGGACTCACGTTTGAGCATACCCATCCCACTCGGGTGACAAATGCAAAAACCACAGTTGATGGACAGAATGCAGAACAATGTCATACATTCACCCCATTACAGAGATCTGGGCCCAAATCATGGTTTTTTTGCACCCCACACCACCCCAGTTCAGACATGGCCATATGCAAATCAGTCTGACCCTGTGCCTCATGGGAACAGTCCAGCCCGAACTGCCAAGCCATGCCTTCCCTGGACCGGAAACAATCTTCCGAGGACCGGTTTCTGGCATTCCAGCCGTGTTCAGCCCAGCTTGCTTGTATCAGTGGTGTGGAGAGCATGGGACTCACGTCTGAGCATACCCATCCCACTCGGGGTGACAAATGCAAATACCACAGTTGATGGACAGAATGCAGAACAATGTCATACATTCACCCCAGTACAGAGATCTGAGCCCAAATCCATCGTTTTTTTGCACTCCTCATCACCCCAGTTCAGACATGGCCATATGCAAATCAGTCTGACCCTGTGCCTCATGGGAACAGTCCAGCCCGAACTGCCAAGCCATGCCTTCCCTGGACCGGAAACAAGCTTCCGAGGACCGGTCTCTGGCATTCCAGCAGTCTTCGGCCCGGCTTGCTTGAATCCAGTGGTGTGGAGAGCATGGGACTCACGTCTGAGCATACCCATCCCACTCGAGGTGACAAATGAAAAAACCACAGTTGATGGACAGAATGCAGAACAATGTCATACATTCACCCCAGTACAGAGATCTGGGCCCAAATCCATCGTTTTTTTGCACTCCACACCACCCCAGTTCAGACATGGCCATATGCAAATCAGTCTGACCCTGTGCCTCATGGGAACAGTCAAGCCCGAACTGCCAAGCCATGCCTTCCCTGGACCGGAAAAAAGGTTCTGAGGACCGGTTTCTGGCATTCCAGCCGTCTTCAGCCCGGCTTGCTTGAATCCAGTGATGTGGAGAGCATGGGACTCACGTCTGGGCATACCCATCCCACTCGGGGTGACAAATTTGTAATTTGTAATTTGTAATTTGTAATTTGTAATTTGTAACTGTGTTTTGTATCGCGCCAACTCACCGACAGGTCTCAAAGCGCTACTGACCATGTACAGCAACAAAGATGGAATAAAGGTGTAAAGGTGTCTAATCTAGCATCCGGCTATTGAGATGGAAAAGCGTCTTTAAAGAGTAAAGTTTTCAAGGACTTCCTAAAGTGAAGAAGATTAGGTTCTCTGCGAAGCGCCTCCGGTAACTTATTCCAGATGGTAGGGGCCTGAACTGAAAAAGATCTGCCTCCTTTTGTTGTTAACTTGAAGCGTGGACATGATAACAGAAATGATCCGGATGATCGCAGGGCGCGCTTGGGTTCGTATATTTTAAGCCTTTCTTTTATGTAGGCTGGCGCCTGTCCGTGGACTGCTTTGTGACAGATACACATACTCTTGAATTCGACTCTCTGCGCTATAGGCAACCAATGTAGCCTATAGAGCAGAGGGGAGGCATGAGTCCTCCTCGGCAATCCAAAGATCAGGCGTGCTGCATCATTCAGGATAACCTGAAGACGGTTGATGGAGTTTTTTGGAAGGCCGAGGTACAGTGCGTTGCCATAGTCTATTCTAGACACTATGGTGGCTGAAACAATGGTTCGTAGCATGTTTCTCGAGAGCAAGGGGGCGAGTTTACGTAGTTGTCTGATCAAGTTGGTGCAGGAGCCAACTACAGCGGATACTTGATTGACCATTGAGAGTTCCTGGTCAATTTTCATGCCAAGACTCTTAACACTAGGGCACGGTTTTGGGGTAGGTCCTAGTTCTTGTGGCCAAAACAAATCGTTCCAGGGGGAAGTAGAGGTTGAAACTACGAGCACTTCCGTTTTATCTGGGTTGATTTTCAGCAAATTGGACGACATCCAATTAACTGTAAATCGTAGGATGTCTTGGGCCAAGGATTGGGCCGATGGTGTGTTATCGATCCTCAGCAACAGCTGAGTATCGTCGGCATAGTTAAAGACTTTGCAATTCATGTTTGCCAGGGACTCTATCAATGGTTGTAGGTACAGGTTAAATAAAAGCGGAGAGAGTGCTGATCCCTGCGGGACTCCACAAGCTAACATGCCCACATCTGAGACCTGGTCTGCCAACTGGATCTTCTGCGTCCTTCCTGTCAAAAAAGCTGTTAGCCATTTGAGGGCTTGCTCTCCTATCCCAAACCCAGCCAATCTGTCCAGTAGAAATGCATGGCTGACGGTGTCAAACGCCGCTGAAAGATCTAACAAAATCAGGGCGCCAGGCTTTTTACCGTCAGCCATGCATCTCAGCTCATCTAGTACCGACAGCATTACTAGTTCTGTGCTATGGTGGGCACGAAAACCAGCTTGTCGCTCCTGGAGAAGATGGTGAGATTCCAGGAGGGATGATAATGATTTTAGCACATGCTGTTCTAGTACCTTTGACAGAAATGGCAGCTGGGAGATTGGCCTATAGTTCTTCAGGTTAGCTGGATCCGCTCCAGGCTTTTTTATCAAAGGTCTGACGCGTGCCTCTTTGAAGGTAGATGGTAATATTCCAGTGGCTAATGAGGTGTTTAGAAGATCTAAAATTTGGTCTTCCAAAATCGGTATTGCCAGCCGAAGGATGTCAGGTGGGCAGGGATCGGCGGGGGAACCTGATTTGGTAGATAGTACAAGTTGTCTTAGGGTGGTAGAGTCTATTTTAGGGAAGCTAGTGAAGACAGGGGATGGAGGGCATGAAGGAAGCGGTTGTTCTGTATAGGAGACTGGGTTGTCCTTTTTGATATCGGACAGGATGGTCGCTACTTTTTCGAGAAAGAAATCCTGAAAAGTATCGCAGTCAATCAGGATATCTGCCTTTTCTTCCTTCTTACTCAGCTCTTTCAGGATTTGGAAGGTCTCTCTCTGAATGTTGGTAGCTTTATTGATACGTGTCTCATAATAGTCCTTCTTGGCTGATATAATAAGTTTTTTATATGATTGAAACAATAATCTATATGATTCCCTGTCAGTATCCATTTTGGATTTCCTCCAGCATCTTTCAAGGTAGCGAAGTTTCCTTTTTTGTTCACGTAGGCCTTCAGTGAACCAGGGGGCTCCTTTCTCTACACCTTTAATTTTTTGTATTTTTTCAGGAGCTAGCTCATCAATTGATTGCCTAAGGGTAGTTATTATTGCATCATACTTTGAGTCTAGGTCGGTGTTATCAGCAGTAAAATTCTGCTTGTGTTTGGGCAGGACTTTGGTTAAAGTCTCGGAATTTACTTTCTTCCATTGGCGCACTTTTTTAATTTTTAACGGTAGTTTGGCCTGGTAGATATTATGCGGTAATTCGTACGAGATAAGGTGATGATCTGACCAAATACAAGGTGAAATATTTGTAATAACTGCTTTTGGTATCGAGGACCAGATGAGATCTAAAGTATGGCCTTTTATGTGGGTTGGAGCTTCCACAAGTTGTATCAGTCCAAGGGCGGTCATGGTGGTCTGTAATGTCTGGACGGCTGGATTTTGATCACTTTTATCCCAATGGACATTAAAATCACCCGTTACCAAGATGTTTTTATAACGTGTGCATAGATCTGATATAATGGGAATAAAGAGATCGTTGAACATGGAGGTGCTTTGGGGTGGGCAGTATACTGTTAGGATGATGAGGCAGGAGTTGTTAGAGGTGACTTTTATCCCTAGTAAGTCAACGGTATTTATAGTCTCCGCAAGGATTTTGGTTACCATAAATTGCCTTTTGAAAATCATTGCTACACCCCCACCTCGGGTCCCCTCTGGTCGATTGTGCCAGATCATATCGTACCCGCTGGGAAGGGTGGCGATGATATCCGGGGAAGAGGCATCACTCAACCATGTTTCGGTGAGTGTTAGGATATCGATAGTCTCGTCCTGTAAGAGAGTGAAGATTTCCAGGTGATGTTTCTGTAGTGACCTGGTGTTGAGGGTGGCTAGCTTTAAGGGGGCTGAACGATTTAAAATCTTGCCGCTAGGGGAGTGCAAGATATGATTTTCCTTGAGAGTGGTACAGATGGTAGGGGAAAGGGTATACCTGTCAGATTTCAGTGCTAGAAGATCCAATAAAGAATAGCAGAATCGAGTGCCAGAGTCCCTGAGCCCTAAGCCCGGTCGTGCGCGGACGGGCGCAGACGGGCAGGACTCTGGCACGACTCCGGCGCAGGTCCGGCGCGTCCGCTGCTCGCGTCCGCTGCGCGGAGCCATGACCGCCTGTTTTTATAGCGCTGTCGATGGCCTCAGTTTCCTAGCCCGACCCAAGATGGCCGCCAAAACCGGCGCCCAGCGTTCTCGGCGTCAATACTCGGCCGAGAGCGGGACCGGTGCTGTGGGGAAGGGCAGAAGCGAATTCTAGGCGCTGCTGAGCGCTAGGGGGGTCCCAAACACCTATCGAAATCAGGTGTACAAATTGCAGGATGACGAGCAATAAATGTTAAGAACACAATTAAAAATTCAGGGAAAGACAAGAGACCTCCCGGCTTCCGCCTCAGGAGGGGAAAGGTGCGTGCAAGTGTCAAAGCTACCAGCTACCTGTTCCCAGCGCCTTTTATAGCGCTGTCGATGGCCTCAGTTTCCTAGCCCGACCCAAGATGGCCGCCAAAACCGGCGCCCAGCGCTCTCGGCGTCAATACTCGGCCGAGAGCGGGACCGGTGCTGTGGGGAAGGGCAGAAGCGAATTCTAGGCGCTGCTGAGCGCTAGGGGGGTCCCAAACACCTATCGAAATCAGGTGTACAAATTGCAGGATGACGAGCAATAAATGTTAAGAACACAATTAAAAATTCAGGGAAAGACAAGAGACCTCCCGGCTTCCGCCTCAGGAGGGGAAAGGTGCGTGCAAGTGTCAAAGCTACCAGCTACCTGTTCCCAGCGCCTTTTATAGCGCTGTCGATGGCCTCAGTTTCCTAGCCCGACCCAAGATGGCCGCCAAAACCGGCGCCCAGCGCTCTCGGCGTCAATACTCGGCCGAGAGCGGGACCGGTGCTGTGGGGAAGGGCAGAAGCGAATTCTAGGCGCTGCTGAGCGCTAGGGGGGTCCCAAACACCTATCGAAATCAGGTGTACAAATTGCAGGATGACGAGCAATAAATGTTAAGAACACAATTAAAAATTCAGGGAAAGACAAGAGACCTCCCGGCTTCCGCCTCAGGAGGGGAAAGGACCTACCACAGTTGATGGACAGAATACAGAACAATGTCATACATTCAACCCAGTACAGAAATCTGGGCCACATCCATCGTTTTTTTGCACTCCACACCATCCCAGTTCAGACATGGCCATATGCAAATATGTCTGATCCTGTGCCTCATGGGAACAGTCCAGCCCGAACTGCCAAGCCATGCCTTCCCTGGACCGGAAACAAGCTTCCGAGGACCGGTTTCTGTCATTCCAGCCGTCTTCAGCCCGGCTTGCTTGAATCCAGTGCTGTGGAGAGCATGGGACTCACGTCTGAGCATACCCATCCCACTCGGATGACAAATGAAAAAACCACAGTTGATGGACAGAATGCAGAACAATGTCATACATTCACCCCAGTACAGAGATCTGGGCCAAATCCATTGTTTTTTTGCACGCCACACCACCCCAGTTCAGACATGGCCATATGCAAATCAGTCTGACCCTGTGCCTCATGGGCATGGGAACAGTCCAGCCCGAACTGCCAAGCCATGCCTTCCCTGGACCGGAAAAAAGGTTCTGAGGACCGGTTTCTGGCATTCCAGCCGTCTTCAGCCCGGGTTGCTTGAATCCAGTGGTGTGGAAAGCATGGGACTCACGTCTGAGCATACCCATCCCACTCAGGGTGACAAATGCAAAAACCACAGTTGATGGACAGAATGCAGAACAATGTCATACATTCACCCCTGTTCAGAGATCTGGGCCCAAATCCATAGTTTTTCTGCACTCCACACCACCCCAGTTCAGACATGGCCATATGCAAATCAGTCTGACCCTGTGCCTCATGGGAACAGTCCAGCCCGAACTGCCAAGCCATGCCTTCCCTGGACCGGAAAAAAGCTTCTGAGTACCGGTTTCTGGCATTCCAGCCGTCTTCAGCCCAGCTTGCTTGTATCCAGTTGTGTGGAGAGCATGGGACTCACGTCTGAGCATACCCATCCCACTCGGGGTGACAAATGCAAATACCACAGTTGATGGACAGAATGCAGAACAATGTCATACATTCACCCCAGTACAGAGATCTGGACCCAAATCCATCATTTTTTTGCACTCCACACCACCCCAGTTCAGACATGGCCATATGCAAATCAGTCTGACCCTGTGCCTCATGGGCATGGGAACAGTCCAGCCCGAACTGCCAAGCCATGCCTTCCCTGGACCGGAAACAAGCTTCCGAGGACCGGTCTCTGGCATTCCAGCCGTCTTCGGCCCGGCTTGCTTGAATTCAGTGGTGTGGAGAGCATGGGACTCACGTCTGAGCATACCCATCCCACTCGAGGTGACAAATGCAAAAACCACAGTTGATGGACAGAATGCAGAACAATGTCATACATTCACCCCAGTACAGAGATCTGGGCCCAAATCCATCGGTTTTTTTGCACTCCTCATCACCCCAGTTCAGACATGGCCATATGCAAATCAGTCTGACCCTGTGCCTCATGGGAACAGTCAAGCCCGAACTGCCAGGCCATGCCTTCCCTGGACCGGAAACAAGCTACCGAGGACCGGTTTCTGGCATTCCAGCCGTCTTCAGCCGGCTTGCTTGAATCCAGTGGTGTGGAGAGCATGGGACTCACGTTTGAGCATACCCATCCCACTCTGGTGACAAATGCAAAAACCACAGTTGATGGACAGAATGCAGAACAATGTCATACATTCACCCCATTACAGAGATCAGGGCACAAATCATGTTTTTTTTGCACCCCACACCACCCCAGTTCAGACATGGCCATATGCAAATCAGTCTGACCCTGTGCCTCATGGGAACAGTCCAGCCCGAACTGCCAAGCCATGCCTTCCCTGGACCGGAAAAAAGGTTCTGAGGACCGGTTTCTGGCATTCCAGCCGTCTTCAGCCCGGCTTGCTTGAATCCAGTGGTGTGGAAAGCATGGGACTCACGTCTGAGCATACCCATCCCACTCGGGGTGACAAATGCAAAAACCACAGTTGATGGACAGAATGCAGAACAATGTCATACATTCACCCCTGTACAGAGATCTGGGCCCAAATCCATCGTTTTTTTGCACTCCACACCATCCCAGTTCAGACATGGCCATATGCAAATCAGTCTGACCCTGTGCCTCATGGGAACAGTCCAGCCCGAACTGCCAAGCCATGCCTTCCCTGGACCGGAAACAAGCTTCCGAGGACCGGTTTCTGTCATTCCAGCCGTCTTCAGCCCGGCTTGCTTGAATCCAGTGCTGTGGAGAGCATGGGACTCACGTCTGAGCATACCCATCCCACTCGGGTGACAAATGAAAAAACCACAGTTGATGGACAGAATGCAGAACAATGTCATACATTCACCCCAGTACAGAGATCTGGGCCAAATCCATTGTTTTTTTGCACGCCACACCACCCCAGTTCAGACATGGCCATATGTAAATCAGTCTGACCCTGTGCCTCATGGGCATGGGAACAGTCCAGCCCGAACTGCCAAGCCATGCCTTCCCTGGACCGGAAAAAAGGTTCTGAGGACCGGTTTCTGGCATTCCAGCCGTCTTCAGCCCGGGTTGCTTGAATCCAGTGGTGTGGAAAGCATGGGACTCACGTCTGAGCATACCCATCCCACTCAGGGTGACAAATGCAAAAACCACAGTTGATGGACAGAATGCAGAACAATGTCATACATTCACCCCTGTTCAGAGATCTGGGCCCAAATCCATAGTTTTTATGCACTCCACACCACCCCAGTTCAGACATGGCCATATGCAAATCAGTCTGACCCTGTGCCTCATGGGAACAGTCCAGCCCGAACTGCCAAGCCATGCCTTCCCTGGACCGGAAAAAAGCTTCCGAGGACCGGTTTCTGGCATTCCAGCCGTCTTCAGCCCAGCTTGCTTGTATCCAGTTGTGTGGAGAGCATGGGACTCACGTCTGAGCATACCCATCCCACTCGGGGTGACAAATGCAAATACCACAGTTGATGGACAGAATGCAGAACAATGTCATACATTTACCCCAGTACAGAGATCTGGACCCAAATCCATCGTTTTTTTGCACTCCACACCACCCCAGTTCAGACATGGCCATATGCAAATCAGTCTGACCCTGTGCCTCATGGGCATGGGAACAGTCCAGCCCGAACTGCCAAGCCATGCCTTCCCTGGACCGGAAACAAGCTTCCGAGGACCGGTCTCTGGCATTCCAGCCGTCTTCGGCCCGGCTTGCTTGAATCCAGTGGTGTGGAGAGCATGGGACTCACGTCTGAGCATACCCATCCCACTCGAGGTGACAAATGCAAAAACCACAGTTGATGGACAGAATGCAGAACAATGTCATACATTCACCCCAGTACAGAGATCTGGGCCCAAATCCATCGTTTTTTTGCACTCCTCATCACCCCAGTTCAGACATGGCCATATGCAAATCAGTCTGACCCTGTGCCTCATGGGAACAGTCAAGCCCGAACTGCCAAGCCATGCCTTCCCTGGACCGGAAACAAGCTACAGAGGACCGGTTTCTGGCATTCCAGCCGTCTTCAGCCCGGCTTGCTTGAATCCAGTGGTGTGGAGAGCATGGGACTCACGTTTGAGCATACCCATCCCACTCGGGTGACAAATGCAAAAACCACAGTTGATGGACAGAATGCAGAACAATGTCATACATTCACCCCATTACAGAGATCTGGGCACAAATCATGGTTTTTTTGCACCCCACACCACCCCAGTTCAGACATGGCCATATGCAAATCAGTCTGACCCTGTGCCTCATGGGAACAGTCCAGCCCGAACTGCCAAGCCATGCCTTCCCTGGACCGGAAAAAAGGTTCTGAGGACCGGTTTCTGGCATTCCAGCCGTCTTCAGCCCGGCTTGCTTGAATCCAGTGGTGTGGAAAGCATGGGACTCACGTCTGAGCATACCCATCCCACTCGGGGTGACAAATGCAAAAACCACAGTTGATGGACAGAATGCAGAACAATGTCATACATTCACCCCTGTACAGAGATCTGGGCCCAAATCCATCGTTTCTTTGCACTCCACACCATCCCAGTTCAGACATGGCCATATGCAAATCAGTCTGACCCTGTGCCTCATGGGAACAGTCCAGCCCGAACTGCCAAGCCATGCCTTCCCTGGACCGTAAACAAGCTTACGAGGACCGGTTTCTGGCATTCCAGCCGTCTTCAGCCCGGCTTGCTTGTATCCAGTTGTGTGGAGAGCATGGGTGCTCACGTCTGAGCATACCCATCCCACTCGGGGTGATAAATGCAAATACCACAGTTGATGGACAGAATGCAGAACAATGTCATACATTCACCCCAGTACAGAGATCTGGACCCAAATCCATCGTTTTTTTGCACTCCACACCACCCCAGTTCAGACATGGCCATATGCAAATCAGTCTGACCCTGTGCCTCATGGGCATGGGAACAGTCCAGCCCGAACTGCCTAGCCATGCCTTCCCTGGACCGGAAACAAGCTTCAGAGGACCGGTCTCTGGCATTCCAGCCATCTTCGGCCCGGCTTGCTTGAATCCAGTGGTGTGGAGAGCATGGGACTCACGTCTGAGCATACCCATCCCACTCGGGGTGACAAATGCAAAAACCACAGTTGATGGACAGAATGCAGAACAATGTCATACACTCACCCCAGTACAGAGATCTGGGCCCAAATCCATCGTTTTTTTGCACTCCACACCACCCCGGTTCAGACATGGCCATATGCAAATCTGTCTGATCCTGTGCCTCATGGGAACAGTCCAGCCCAAACTGCCAAGCCATGCCTTCCCTGGACCAGAAACAAGCTTCCGAGGACCGGTTTCTGTCATTCCAGCCGTCTTCAGCCCGGCTTGCTTGAATCCAGTGCTGTGGAGAGCATGGGACTCACGTCTGAGCATACCCATCCCACTCGGGTGGCAAATGAAAAAACCACAGTTGATGGACAGAATGCAGAACAATGTCATACATTCACCCCAGTACAGAGATCTGGGCCCAAATCCATCGTTTTTTTGCACTCCTCATCACCCCAGTTCAGACAAGGCCATATGCAAATCAGTCTGACCCTGTGCCTCATGGGAACAGTCCAGCCCAAAATGCCTAGCCATGCCTTCCCTGGACCGGAAACAAGCTACCGAGGACCGGTTTCGGGCATCCCAGCCGTCTTCAGCCAGGCTTGCTTGAATCCAGTTGTGTGGAGAGCATGGGACTCATGTTTGAGCATACCCATCCCACTCTGGTGACAAATGCAAAAACCACAGTTGATGGACAGAATGCAGAACAATGTCATACATTCACCCCATTACAGAGATCTGGGCCCAAATCCATCGTTTTTTTGCACTCCACACCACCCCAGTTCAGACATGGCCATATGCAAATCAGTCTGACCCTGTGCCTCATGGGCATGGGAACAGTCCAGCCCGAACTGCCAAGCCATGCCTTCCCTGGACCGGAAAAAAGGTTCCGAGGACCGGTTTCTGGCATTCCAGCCGTCTTCAGCCCGGCTTGCTTGAATCCAGTGGTGTGGAAAGCATGGGACTCACGTCTGAGCATACCCATCCCACTCAGGGTGACAAATGCAAAAACCACAGTTGATGGACAGAATGCAGAACAATGTCATACATTCACCCCTGTACAGAGATCTGGGCCCAAATCCATTGTTTTTTTGCACTCCACACCACCCCAGTTCAGACATGGCCATATGCAAATCAGTCTGACCCTGTGCCTCATTGGAACAGTCCAGCCCGAACTGCCAAGCCATGCCTTCCATGGACTGGAAACAAGCTTCCGAGGACCGGTTTATGGCATTCCAGACGTCTTCAGCCCGGCTTGCTTGAATGCTGTGGTGTGGAGAGCATGGGACTCACGTCTGAGCATACCCATCCCACTCGGGGTGACAAATGCAAAAACCACAGTTGATGGACAGAATGAGGAACAATGTCATACACTCACCCCAGTACAGAGATCTGGGCCCAAATCCATCGTTTTTTTGCACTCCACACCACCCCAGTTCAGACATGGCCATATGCAAATCAGTCTGACCCTGTGCCTCATGGGAACAGTCCAGCCCGAACTGCCAAGCCATGCCTTCCCTAGACCGTAAACAAGCTTCCGAGGACCGGTTTCTGGCATTCCAGCCGTCTTCAGCCCGGCTTGCTTGAATCCAGTGGTGTGGAGAGCATGGGACTCACGTCTGAGCATACCCATCCCATTCGGGGTGACAAATGCAAAAACCACAGTTGATGGACAGAATGCAGAACAATGTCATACATTCAACCCAGTACAGAAATCTGGGCCAAATCATTGTTTTTTTGTACTCCACACCATCCCAGTTCAGACATGGCCATTTGCAAATCAGTCTGACCCTGTGCCCCATGGGAACAGTCCAGCCGAAACTGCCAAGCCATGCCTTCCCTGGACCGGAAACAAGTTTCCGAGGACCGGTTTCTGGCATTCCAGCCGTCTTCAGCCCGGCTTGCTTGAATCCAGTGGTGTGGAGAGCATGGGACTCACGTCTGAGCATACCCATCCCACTCGGGATGGGTATGCTCAGACATGAGTCAGCAACAAGTGGGATCCCACTCGGGGATCCCACTTGTTGCTTTCAGGACATGTGGGAGTAGACAAACTGCAACTTCTTCACAACATTTTTTAAAAGGGTGAAGAAATGTAAGAATACATTTCACAAATATTTAACCTAGCTTCAGTTGTTGGATTCAGCTCACAGTTGTAGAAAATAAGGTTTACATTGCATTGGGTGCAACAGCATCTAGATTCATTGTTGGAGTGCATTTTGAAAATAATTTTCTCCGCTGCTGATTTGAAAGGCAAGAGCATAGTAAGCAAGGTCGGAAAGGGGGATGGTTTTTAAATTGGGAGTGTGAAATCTCTAATACTTCCCATCTGTAGTAAATTAATCAAGTTAAAAAATTTAAAAACATACACTCATCTCTGTGGAGGCTGCTCCTCTGAAGGATCTATCCTCAAGAACCAAACATCCTTGAGGTGCGCTGGTAGCTTTTTCATGAGACCCAACTGTGTAATAATAGCAATAAATGATGGCCAAGATCTGTGTTTTATTAGATGGACTCAAGTTTTTAGAGCAGAGTGAGAAGGGCGAGCGAACCAGTGGCTCACCAGAACTCTTTTATGTATTCACAGGGAAAAGCCTCAAGTGGTAGTTCCCAAGAGTACACTGTTTTCATGTAAGAAATGAGAACTATTGCTCTCCTAATGCTAGTACAACTCTGGGCTTTATTCTCCTCACAAATCACACAGCATTTATGAGGTTGTGGGAAATGTTTACACCAACAATTTGTTAAAATTGTTATATGGTAGGAATAGTCTCACCTATTGAAAGCTCTCCACAAGAATACAAATGTTTTAGGGTTGTTTGACCCTTCTATTGTTCTGGCATGTTTCTTTCTTCATGTAGGTCCAAGTGAGACAGCATCTTGTTATATTACATGATTGTGTGAGTATGCTACATACATTGGTCCATGTCAGAGACTTTAGTAGGATGCATATTTGAAGTTCACCATCACCTACTTCTTCATATAGTTGGATCCGTAAGGCAATGTCAGTCCAACCAACTCCTCTCCCATTTTCAGACCAATTTCAACTAATATGCATTCCTCATTGGAAAAACATTCTCTGCCCATACAGAACCAGGCAAAGGCTGGCCAATATTTAACCTACAAATCCAAAGTATTATGCTCAAGAGGGGCATAACTATATAACTACAAGAGTATCTGGAGCCTCATAATATTCCCCATAGCTGTCATTCAGGCTCCGAGACTTCCCAAAGAATTGAGGTCCCAATTTAAATCATGGCAGCATGGATACTGCATTACAATGGGAATGGAGTATCTTTACTCATCTACCAAAATTAGCTGCCGGAGGAGCCTAGTTTTACTCATGGCAAGGACTGCTTTGTCTCCCCAGTATTTAAACCTTCTCCGATGGCCCAGCAGAATAAGGGCCATCGGAGGCAAGGTTCTTATTCTGCCTACCCTTTTTGAAAAGAAAACTGTTTGGTGCAGAGCTCCCTCATGTTGACATAGCCCTACACTAAACTGTAAACAGCACAGACAGTAACTGCTGTGATGTTGGCCATTTCTAAATTTGGCAGGCAGAGTAGTCTCGACCTGGTGTATGTAAAGTCCTCCACCAGACTAAAGGAGATTATTTCATCCACCAAAAATTCAATCCAACCCAAGCACTATAATTAGAATGACCTAAAAACACTTCTTCATTTTCATTGACAACACCTTCTGACAGCAATCATCCCCTTTGTCAAGTCTACCACATATGATAGAGTAGAACATAAGATAATTTCCGTACACGCACGAGAATGGCCATGTGTAACTGGACTTGCACTCATAAAGAATAGATTACACGCACCACCCAGCAGGGAACAACCTAAGCATATCTGATACTCACTAGGTATATATGCCTCCTAACTCATCTGTTCTTAATTGTTTTCTTTTCTGTCTGATATTGCAAAATAACAATGGAGCATTCACATTTAAATTATAACTAACCAATAATTCATGGGTGTTCAGCACATAAAAAAGAGTACAATTATGTGAAATGGTAAAATTACACAATTTTGTTATTGAAGGAGAAGACTTTCACAAAAGGGTAGGGTTAAGTTAGTCCTCAATTAAATTTCTTGTGTATCCCTAAGTCTGATGAACATTTTCAATTATATTACTTACTCATATTGTAGACGTTTCAGGATGTAACCTTCATTTAATTTTATGTTTCCACTCTTGAAAGTCTGAAGCTGCATCACAATTCCAGAAAGCAACATTCAAAGAGTTGACATATAAAATGTAAATCATCAAGTTTGGCTTAGCAATTCTCTATTATAATTTCTCCACATAATTAGCCTACATTTAAGAATGAAGCTAAGTTTCAATGCACTGCTCCATTCTTAAGTTTTATAGTAAGTAAGGATATCCAGGCAAGACATATGGAGTAATACCTGTAAAAAATTGGGCTGTTGGTAAGCCCTTTTAGAAGCAACAGCTGCAATGATTGTGAGGGTGAACCACAAAAGTCACTAAATTCACCTGTGCTTAACCCTCTGGCAGTTTGGTACAAAACCAGCCAGGCTTAACTTAGATGCAAAGTATTTTCGCAGCACTTCAACAATAATAAAGTTAATACTTAACTCCCAAAAAATCCCACACTAATTAGACAAATGGAATAAAAATATATAAATTATTTCACATCAAAATGATAAAAATCCAATCTGTAGAACCAGAGATATGCAATTTCAAAGATTTAAGGTAAGGAAAGTATAGTGGTACAAAACCCAAAGCTCCACTAGCAGTTATCAGGTCATTCAGAAACATGGTAAAGTCACAAGTTTGGGCTTTTGGAGCTTGTTGCTGTACCTGTAGCTCAGAACAGGGTGTCAGTCAGCTAACCCTTAGTCACTTCAGCCTGGGATGAAGGGTGCAGGTCCAGTCTTCCTTCTCAGCAAGCAGGACAGGCCTCAAGCATCAGGGGAGCAGGGCGACTTTCATCTGTAGCATCCACAGATTCTGCAGTGTACTCAAGACTGGGTCGGAGGGCCCTATTTTTACACCTGGTGCCCCCCTTTGAAGTGGGAGAAGCTTTTGGAGGCTTCCCACTACAGAGGTGTCGGGAAATTACTGTATCCTTGCCCCTCTGGCACTAGTCTGTCTGGAGGCACAATAGGCTAGTGTAACATTCTTTGTGTGTGACCTGGGCCAGTGTCCTACAGGTTCTAGTGGTCTGCGGTGACAGGTAGGAGAACGTTATACATCCTGATGAGACACTCTCTCTTTTAAGGTAAGGGGTTGGCAGGCAGGGTAGTTCTAGCCCCAAAGAAAACTGAGCAGAGACATTCCGGCAAAACATGTAGGCAAGAGGGTCGAGTGGATGCAAAACCATATTGTTTTCAGAATACATTCAAAACATTTTTGAACCATGGCAAGGACAACCACTGAATAAAGGGAAATCTTGGTTTTTACCCTCAGTCATACTATCTTAGCTCCCAGAGTTAGCTTTTCCTGGTTGAGCCCACTTGGGTGGTAGTACACCTAACCAGGTGAGGAGAGGCACCTATGATGAAGCATGCCGCCATAGACCGGTGAGGTGTCTTCTCTAATATCTAAAAGATGTCCCAATGGGAAGTTTAGTTGAGTTTAAAACAGAGGACTAGTGTATGTAGTGGATTGTACTGGGCATTGCAGGCGGTCGTTGCTGGACAGTGAGCTGTAGATACTGAAGCGCAAAGTGCAGATCTCTTGTTGCCTGTCGTCGCTGGTAGTTGTAGTGTGAAGCTTCGAGTCCACGGAAGCTTTGTGTTTTGGGTCATTGCAGGTGGCAAGATCACAATGAAACAGGCCATTTGCGGTTGCAAAGAGCCCAAAGCTTCAGGATTTCTCCTTCTTATTCAGAGGAGTACACTCTGATGCTAATCAAGAGTCCAGGACCTGGGGAGGTGCCTTTTGGGAATCAGGGACTCACTCTTGCAGAGGCCAGCAGAGCTCAGTAGATCTGGTTGCATGTCCTGTTGCAGCAGGTGAGCTGGGCAGGTGCAGGGAGGCCTCTGGAGCTTGTTATGATACTGTAGCTCTAAAAAGGAGATCAGTCAGCTGACTTTTAAAGTCACTGCAGGCAGGCTACCTAGATGGAAGATAGAAGGTCAGTCTTCCTTCTGAGACAGCAGGGCAGTTCTCTGGCAGCAGGGCAATCCTTCTTCTGTAGCATTCACATGTCAACAGGTCCAGGAGTGTACTGAAGAGTGGGTCTAAGGGTCCTAATGTTATACCTGGTGCCAGCTTTGAAGGTGGAAAAACATTCTAGAGTTTTCCCCTTCACAGATGGTGCTGGGTTTTCTTTTCTCCTTTTCCTGGTTCTAGGATCTCTGGCTAGGGTGAAGTTCTTTGTGTGTGGGCTGAGGCAGCTTCTTTGAAGTGTAAGTGGGACTTTGCACAGTTCCACTCCTGCCATCCTGCCTACACTTAGTCTCACTTTTGTGTGTTGTATGAGAGGCATACACAATGGCCAACTACACCTATTCATTTGACCTAGGCTCAGGCTGCAGGCACCAAATGTCCAGGAAAAAGAAAACGCCAACTTTCTAAAAGTAAACTTTTTCAAAATTGTGACTTAAAATCTGACTTTACCTTAAAGGTTTTTTTTCATAACAATTCCTTAGGCACCAAGCATGACATTCCTACCTGCATCCAGACAAACGTTATCCCTTATTAAATCTAGTAAGGTAGCCCAGAGTTATACTATGGGAGAGGTAGGCCTCACAGCAGTGAAAAACGAACCACTACCAGGGCTTGTAAAACTTGAAAATACATGTGCAACTTTTTAAATATAATGCACCTGCTCTTGAGGATTTAGGGGTGACATATATTTAAAAAGGAATTTAAGGCTTAGCTAAAGGTTTGTTTTGCCAATTCAAATTGGCAGTTTAAAACTGCACACAGGCTGCAATGACAGGCCTGAGACATGTTTTAAAGGGCTATATACATGGGTGGCACAATAAGTGCTTCATGGCCACTAATCAAATTTAATTTTATCTGCTCTGGGAATATAGAATACCAATTTATTAGGAACTTATAAGTAAATGGAATATGCCAATCAGGTGTAGGCCAACCATGTTTTAGGGAGTGAGCACATGCTATTTGGAGAAGACCACTGTTAGAAATAGGATTTCCGGTAGCTGAGGTATGCATCCAGGCCAGGCAGGAACCACTACTATAGTCAGGGTAAGCTAGATACATAATAAGATAACATCTGCTCACCAACTGGTAGCTTGGAACAGAGCAGTCAGGCTTATCTACAAAGGCAATGTGTAAAGTATTTATACAACACAAATACACATACAGTAGAACAATGGACCTGATTCACAGAACTAACTTAAGACAAAATCCGAAACTTACTACTTTTGGTATTCACAGAAGGCATTTAGTAGTAGTAAAGTTAGGATTTTGACTTAGTCTGTCTGAAGTGTGTCCTAAGTTTGTCTTAAGTTTGTCTTAAGTTTGTCTTAAGTCTGTCTTAAGTCTGTTTTAAGTCAAACTTAAGACCAAATCCTAACTTTACTACTACTAAATGCCTTCTAAGACCGACTTAAGACAAACTTAAGACAAACTTAGGACAGACTTAAGGCAGACAAGACAGACTTAAGACAAACTTAAGACAAACTTAAGACAGACTTAAGACAAACTTAAGACAAACTTAGGACAGACTTAGGACAGACTTAACACAAACGTAGGACAGAATTAAGGCATACTTAAGACAGACTTAAGACAACCTTAAGACAAACTTAAGATAGACTTAAGACAGACTTAAGACAAAATTAAGACAAACTTAGGACAGACCTAGGACAGACTTAGGACAGACTTAAGACAGACTTAAGACAGACTTAAGACAAAATCCTAACTTTACTACTACTAAATGCCTTCTGTGAATACCAAAAGTAGTAAGTTTAGGATTTTGTCTTAAGTTAGTTCTGTGAATCAGGCCCAATGAATACACCACAAAAAGGCTCCATGCAGTTTTAGAGAATTAGAGAATATTTATCTGAGTAAAATAAGACCGAAACCACAAAAATCGAACCAGTAGAAGTTGAGATATGCTTTTCTAAAGAATAAATGCAAAAGCAGTGCTTAGAAGTCAAAAGTGCGAAAAAGGTTACTTGAGGTCACGTAGACCATGGTAAATCCAAAGTTCAGGCCGACCACGATCGAGGGAAGGCAGCCTACAGGACTCAGACAGGTCCTGCAAACAAAGCACCTTGAATGGAGCAAAGTGTCGATGCTGAAGACTCGAGGCAAGGAGGCCAGGAGGCGTGTTGCTGAACCATGGAAATCAGAAAGCATCGGTGCCCATCCTCTCCATCGATGAGCTTTGGTGTTGAACCCCTTTGCAATGTAGGCACTGTATCAATGTCAAGCCGTGTCGGTTGTAAAATTGTTGTCCTAGAGTGCCTGCTGCTTCAGCATTGAAGGCTATGCGTTGGTTCCACTGTGGTGACGTCAACGTGGAAAAAGCTATAAGAACCCACTTATGAGATCCAGAACATGAAAGGGGGTACCCTAGGCAAGGGTAGGACTCAAAGAAGGTCCAGAAGCACCAGCAGAAATGTAGGATGCCTTTTATGTCCTTGAGACTTCAGAAAATAGGACGCAAGCCAGCAAGCCCTTGTAGATCAGTTGGAGGGAAGGCAGAGTCCTTCCTGTAGAGTCAGGGAGCAGCAGGCCGCAGGGCAAAAAGCACAAAAGCTGTCCTTCCAGAAAAGCAGTCCAGTTGAGTCATTTAAGCAGCATACCACTCCTTCTGACAGGTTCAGTTCAAAATCCAGAAGAGTCTGATTTTAAGGGGTCAGAGACCCAGTACGTATACGCCAAAGCGCCTTTTATGTTGGAGGTGACTTCAAAAGGTCTCTATGAAGTGCACAAGGATCCCTTTTAACCCATTCATGTCTGCCAGGCTAACCCTAGTGTGTAAAGAAGTGCTTGTGTCCCCCCTCCAAGGATATGAAAAGGTTTGTTCAGTATACATGACCTCATCTCGGTAAGTAAAAGTATTGGATCTTTTACCATACAGCCAATTATTCATTTTGTTTGTTAGTTGTAGGACAATGTAACCTTTACCATAGGCGGTAAATTGTTATGTTTATCTCATGCATAAGAGCTTATGGCAAATAATTCGTCCTTTAATATATATTTTGTTTTCATAGGTACTGAATCTTCTAAGCATGAATACCCAGATAGGATGAGGTGCTTAACGTCACATGAAGCAGAGATATAGTAGAGAGGGAGGAATGGCTGTATACCCTAATCTGTACTACCAATGGATAGGCTTTGTTTGCAGTTTTTTCTTTCATTCCTTAAGGTTCATGGGAAAGGTAGTTTTATAAATGTTATGAACGTATGGCTGCTGTTTGAAAATAAAGCAAAAAAAGACAGCATAATCCTCGCCTCCGTGTTCTTAATAGAATTGAAATGTTCCCTCACAAAATCTAGGAAATTGTGTATTATAATATTATAACACCTCACAGTTTTTCCCGGATAGATTTCTGCAGGTCAAACCTGTTGACATTTATTAGGAGCGAAGACATGGAAAAAACATAAAACATATGGAATATGGTCTGTTAAAAAAATGTTTTGCTTGTTATGCTTCACTTTCAAATTGAAAACTCAGAAAAGGAAGTACATACCTCACCTGTGATACCAGTAATGATATTACCCAGATATGGTAAGTGCCTCACCCAATTGTGCATAACTTGTAAAGAGGGCCTTTGTAATATCATATTACATTATGTGTGCACTATTGTATTGCTGTGTTGCTTATTATGATACACAGTGCTGTTTTACAGCAGACTTTTAAGTTAGATTTAGTCTAGTCATTCACCTTTGCATTAGGTAATATGGTGCAAAACCGGCATAAAGTCCTCATGACATGTATGTATATTTATTTATGGAGATACAGGAGAACCAGATTTCCAAATTTCATCTAGTATCCCAGCGCATCTGAAAGAATATGGTGTCTCTTCATGAATTGTAACCTGTTGTAATAAAGTGAAACCACTCCAGTAGAAATGTTCTAGTCATTTATTTTAACCACCACAACTTCCTGCCAGCTGAGTGCCACCTAAGTAACAGTTGAAATCATCAGTTGACAGGGGCATTACATCATCAGGGAAGGGAAGCAACCAGGGGTAAGGGAGGAAGGGGAAAAGCAGTATGGGGAAATGCATTTAGGATATAACACATCTCATTTTCGAAGGAAACGAAACAAAGTAACGTAGTCCATAACCAATATACACATCAAACGGTTATATAATGGCATATACCAACAAGGTTCAATGAGTTAACAGTAATAATGAAATTACTGCATGCAGATGCAGTAAAGAGAAAAATGGTAAGGAGTAAGATAGTAAATCAATCAATAATCACAAAATCCATGTGCCACTAGGTCCCAACGTATTTTCCTCAATAGATTCCCAATTTGTACCCTGTCATCTGGTGCCACAGGAACTTGTTTGGGTAATAAAGGGCGGTAGCTGGTGGAACATCTAGAAATCGTATCTACTCCCCATGTTTGTCCATTTTCTAGAGTAATGGCATTTCTACCAGCACTTTTAATTTTCACCAGATGGGAAAACTTGGTCCTTCCACAAATCTCTTCTCTGGCAATTTCAACTTTACCCATTCTGAAAAATTAGGGTCGTATGATGGAGCTACGCATGCATTTACCGTAGATGTCTTTACAACACAGTTAATACAACAAATGTGTCGTTACCATGCCTTCCTTTACCACGCAAGTAGTTACAATGACTTGCCTTAGGGAAGGGAAGTACTTAGGAATAGTATAATTTACTATTGCTACTTCAGTTTGCGCAACAGTTGGCTAGGTGTTGGACTTAAAGTCCAACACCAGTCCAACAAGTCTAAAGCAATTCATTGTAAATACTTGCGTGGTTATGCATTTGTTTATTGATTGCATTGTAAAGGCACTACGTGGCTCTGGCTGCGTGGTAAAGTCAGTTTGCCAAAAATGTGTATTGTTGACACATTTTAGATGATCATATCTCTTCCTGTATCTTTCTTGGTGAGCACTTATTTTTTAATATCCAATTAACACGTTCAACCAGCCCATTCGCTCTTGGGCAATATAGTGCCTTTCTGAGATGTTTTATAGGCATTTAGTTGAAAAACGATTGCATCTGGTGAGAATTGAACTGCACCCTATTGTCTGTAATGAGGGTCGCCAATATGCCTTCATCGCAAAATATACTTCTCAAGAAATTGATCAAAGTGTGTGGGTGAAGTTGGCGGCACATTTGGTAACTATTCAACATGTGTGATCATCAACTAAAACCAATATAAAGCTTCCTGTAAAGAACCTAAAGTTTAGTGGCCCGATAACATCCAGTGCCAGTTTTGTCCATGGTCTACTTGGGATCTCACTGGTGACAAAAGGGGCACACTGGTTTTGACAGTTTTGTCAGTGTTGGCACAGTCCACACAACCCTTCACCCTATTCTCAATCATAGAGTCCATGTTGGGCCACCAGTAGTCTGACCTACCTTAATTCCTTTGTGAAATTATGCCCAAGATATCCCTGGTGAGAATGGTCAATTGTTTTCCTTCTCATTCCATGAGGAAGGATTCTTTTTTCTCCTCGACCGGAGAATTGTCCGGAATCACTCAGTTCTAGTCTAACTTTCCAATACTTGGCAATGAAGTTGGGCAATTTTTTTCTCTGACAAGTTGTAGCAGGTAAAGGAATGTATGAAGCGTGCAGAGATGTAGTTGTGTGGCAGGTAGCTTGCCCTCTGAAAGAGGTAAGTAGTGTAAATGCCTCAAAGTGGCCGGGCTGCTCTGATAGACTAATACTGAAGGAAGATGAGATATTAATACATTTAGTCAATGGTAATGTTCTGCAGTGCCAATATATGTGACCTAATGTGAATAAGGTCACTCAGTGCAACTGTTGTGGATAATGCCTGTCAAGATGTAGGTTGTTTCATAAATTCAATGTTTTTGCCACGCAGTAGTCAAGCTTGTGACTGGGCACACTTTAGAGGTGGTGGTGCTGCGATTTGCACACAGCAATCGTCGCCAATGTAATAAAGTAAGAATACTCCAGTACACATCTTCTAATCGTTTATTTACTCCACCACAACTTCCAATCAGCTCAGTGGTACCACAGTGATATTTGGAATGTTTCTGATGACAGGGGCATTACAGAATTATAATAATGATTTGTAAAGCATGACTTATCACTCCTAAAGGTATCCAGGCGCTGGAGGCATTGGGGGCTTAAGTGAGCTATTGCCCAGAGTTACATGATGCTAAGCTAAGCTGGGCTGCTGCCTCACCAGGGATCGAACTGTGAGCCCTGCACTCCAGAGTCATCAACTCTGGCCACTGCACATCCAGGAAGGGAAGCAACCACGAGGCAACGGAGGAAGGGGGAAAGCAGGAATGGGAAAAATATTTTCGATAATAAGATACAACATAACCCTTGATGCACCAGATGCATTACCCATTTGCCCTGCTCGTATTGAACAACACAGTGTGATTTGGTAGTATTTCCTAGCTCCTTGAATAGTATTTACACTTTTCCTGTTTAAAATTTCAGGCTTTATTAACCAATTTGCTTTCTAGCAGACACCTTTACCTCTTGAAAACAATGTAATGAATAGTCAGAATTCCGATCTGTTGCCTTGTCACAGGGACAGCATAGGTGAATTAGTGATTAGCAAGGTGTTTCATGGCGTAGTCTCAACTTTCTCAGCTGTTTGAGGAGACCAGGGATTGTGAGTTTCTCCATGTTCGTTTAAGGTACCTACTGCAGTGTGGACTCAGCGGCGGCTCCTCCACTAAGGCGCAGGAGCTTCGCCCCACTGCTTTTCAGCAGCAAAAAATTAAAATTAAAATGATAATAACAAAGGTTATTATTATTCTATTTTTCCTTTCTCACTTCCCGCAGCTGATGGCGGACTGGCTGTCCATTCTGACAATTACAGCTGCAGGAAGCAAGAGGAGATGTGGCACTGCTTCAAGTGTGCAAGACAGTTTGGCCGGCTATCTAAGGCCATCATGAGCACTTCGATCATCCGAGCTATGCTGTACAGCTGGGTGGAGAGCAAGCACTGGGCGGTAGTCCGTTAGTGAGCGCCTGACTAGGACACTCACACCAGTCACGGGGCAGCTCTTATGCTGGGTAATGCCAGCATGAGATCAGCAACTGGATTGTCATAGGGGAGCTTGTTGCATGCCGGGAGGTAATGAGCAGAGGCCAGAAGAGCACCGGCTTTGCAGGTAAGCATTTTTATATTCTTTTCCCAGTGCAGCCTCCCCGTGTTGCCCCCCTCTGCTGCTTCCCCCGCACAGCCTTACCACTTTAATGCCCAAGCAGCCGCCACTGAGTGTGGGCCACTTGAGTGTCATGTTCATCCGATGGAAATTTGTAAACATGTTATTATATGTTATGTTATGTTATGCTATATTGCGCTCTGTAGCACGCACTCTGCAAGAAATGTTTCCCATCATTTTATTTGCAGTGATGGAAGAACTGTGGCAATTAAGAGCATAATGAAGAAAAACTTCACTCTATCAAAATCAATCAGGAAAGAAGTTCAGCAAGTAAGGTACTGTTTGTTTGCATTATATTGGTCGTTTGGATTGAGCTGAATAATTTTATAGCTGCAATTTTCATCATTTTTGAAACAAGATGAAGAGAATCTGTTGTCAGTGACCATGGAATGAAAATACATTTTGCTGATTTTCAAATCACCCTAATGTCCCTACCACCAATTTGGTATTGAGATCTCAGGCACTGTCTCTTTCTTTTTTAGGTCTCACTTGATAGTACAGCTGACTGTCGACTTATTGTTACAACTTCTTTAAAATGTATATAAAGTGGGCTTTGGCTACAACCTAAGGAGCACATGCTCTTGTCTATTAAATGTATAATTCCGCTTTCCAGGACGTGCTTCTATTGGAATGTATAAGGGTGTATTTTACTTCTGAAAAGTATGATTATCACACTGCCACAGTTAGTTCTTCAAGTCCTTTTGGCGCTGTTAGTAAGGCCTCTGCTGACTAAATTCCAGGCCAAATATTCCTGTGACAGAAGTGATTGGTAAATTAGATTCTCACTTGCCTAACTCGTTGACTGCCTTTGAAATTATAAAAAGGCTGTTGCAATAGACTTGGATAGAACCATGTGTAGATTAGAGCTTATTATGGACTCCTTCATGTGGCAATATACATAGTACTCATATTTTGATATCACTTCATGTAGAAGGGTGAGTCTATTCTCCAACTACTTGAAACTGGTGATTACTCGTGATTACTCACTACTTTCCGTAACCGCCATGGTCGAATTCATTGCCATGTGTTGCGACATCACAATGTGTGAAATACCACTTTTTAGAGAACCTGCATCTGATACGTACCAAAGTAGATTAATGACTTTCATATTGACTCATCTGAGCTTTGAAAAAGTCAGTGTTGCAAAACACGTGTTGTCTGCTTATGAAGAAAGAAATTGTGAACTTTTGTCTGTACCGAAGGCCATGAGTTCCTATAAAGACAATAATCTATACTTTTGTTTTGAAGACCTAGGGCCAGATGTAGGTTGGTCAGTAACGGCCGAAAATCGGTATTTTCGTCAGTTACCGATCGGTAAATAGGTGATAGGTATGTAGGGGGCATTATTTTACCGAATCTGTAAAATTACCGATTCGGTAATTTTACTGATTTGGTAAAATAAAAAAATCTGTAAATTTACCGAATCTGAGCCACCCAGATGTAGGTGGGACTCTTCAGAGTCCCAGAGGCCTTACCGAATCGGTATTTTACCATCAAATCCAATTTGATGGTAAAATACCGATTCCGGTGTGCATGCACATGTGTGCATGCACACCTATGCCATGTGACAGGCAGACCTGCCCTTAGGGCATGTATGCCTGCCACATGGTACCCGAGCCTGTTTTGGGGGTGCCAGAGGGTGTCAAAGTGACACCCTCTGCACCCTTGTGAAAATCGGTATTTACCGATTCGGTAAATATCGAATCGGTAATGCCCATTCATTCCTATGGGCTTCAAAGCCCATAGGAATGAATGATAACAGAACAACACACTTGCCAGTGCTGAGGAAATGATTTACACAAACTATTGCAATGGTGTACATGACAATAACATGGACAATAGCTTTATAAATTGCAACTTTTTAATTATTCTTTTTTATCTTGTATCTATTCAGTTATGCATCTTTTTTGTGCATGGGAATACAAAACATTCTATGTACATATATCTACACACAACCATGAAATACAAATAAACAAATAATACGGTATGTACAGTGAGTTCACAACTTACATGCAACACATTCGTGGCCGTCCATTCATACAAAACAATCAAACAAACAAACTGGTCCCAGTGTCAAAATAAACTTTTTGTTCAATGAATGAATCGTCCGTTCTTTGCTTTATCTAGCATTCAATTGTACAAATTGTAAAACAAGCAAAAAAGTCTTTCTACTAGTTTCGCAAGATTATTTCAACTGAAACAGGGTAATGACCCGGGACCTGGTCGGTCGACGCGTTTCGAACCCTGTAGCTGGCAGGGTTCTCCTCAGGACCAAACAACAACTACAAAAAGAAAGGAAACAATCATGACTATGATGATCCTAAGAGCTCGACACCTCGTTCGCAACCTAGCCGCTATCAGCCTACCTTTAACATTGGGTCATGGCTCCAACCGGTAATTGTATTCCAAACAGTGTAAAGAGTGATTTGGGGAAGGTGGAACTGAAACAAGTAGGAAAAACGAACAATAAGTGTGCTGCATTTAAAGACATACATGCTCGTCATGCTCTGTTTACTCGTGTTATGTTGTATATGCGCTTACCTGCGCGATTAGAAAATGGGGGAATGCTCCCAGGGGTCTGGTTCATAAGTTAATATGTCGTTTCTGTGAAAACAATTGGAGAGCGTGTATTAACGCTGTCCATCTGGCATTTCCATAAAGTTTTAGGGAGGACTTTTGTATTCGGATGGTGTGCTCCTTACCGTTAGTGGAGCTCCGCATCCATTCTCAGAGTTAAACGCTTCTTTGCTGGCGGGGAGGCTTCCTCCGTGAGTGGGGCTCTAAACCAAATAGCGTGTATCTGCAATAAACGAGAATGGAAGCGTGTGTCAGTGCTTACCGTTCAGCGTTTCATTCTACAATAATCGGGATTGACAGGAGTCCCGTCTGTTGCCCATTCTCACCGTTAGTCATGCTCCGTATTAGTCGTAGAAGTGGACCGCTTTTCGCGCTGTTCACTCCAGCCTCTTCGGTCTGTTGTGGCTGGGAGTGCAAACTCTCTCTTCCTGTTTGTGGGAGTGGCTACAGGTGAAAGGATTGTGGGTGATGTAGTCCGTACTGCGAGAAATCGACAAACTTACGTAGTGGGTTTGTAAACTTCGGACATTTCGTTGAGTCCAGTTACTGCGGTGTTAAACTTCATTATTAGCATGGCTTCCCTCTGGTTTAGCCTTGCCTCGATATTGCCCCCTCGCGGGTCGTTCTCAATTTTGGACATCACCGTCCATTTGAACTTGGTTTTTTCATGTTTCCTGGCTAGCCAGTGATTAACTAGTGGTGCATTTTCCACTTCTCTCCGGAGTCTAGATTTATGTTGGGTAATGCGATGCCTGACTTCTTGGGTTGTTCTTCCTATGTATAACATAGGGCATGGACAAATTACGGCATACACGACGTTTCTGGTTTTACAATTGGTAAAACTGTCATGTTTCCAGTTAATTTATACAAACAAAATGGCGGTAGTGTTTCTCATCAGAGAAAACGTCCGCACCTACTGTTGTTAATTATTCTCCCCGGGTACGTAATGCGTGAGGTATCAAAAAGATATAGAGGTGCACTGAGAACTTGATAAGACACCCACCACCAGGGGTGTTTGAGCAATGCAACTGAATGCAAATACCACGAATCAAGAGAGAAAACCAAATTGCACAAGCACCCTCTTAACAGTCCATTAATCTATGAACATAACTGTAGTCATTTCCAAGGTTCTTGCACCAACATTATTCAATGGTTCGATGTCAATGTAAAGTATGGATCCAAAACCGAAACTTGTACTTAAAGTTCTTTATTATTCAAATAGGTTAAAAGATTCCCAGCTTTAACTGCCGACACGTGTTTCGCCCTCTCCAGGGCTTTTTCAAGGCTATCTTGTTCTGGTCTTATGCTGCTCTGGTCTTACGCTGCTCTGGCATCGGACTGGTTTATAATTCAAAAAGATATGGGTGTGAAGCGTTTATGCGAAACCTATTGGAGGTCTTGGTCACAGCGAGCTATTCAGAAAATAGATTCCCTCTAAGTAACATGGGTCTGTTAGTGCTTTGCAGTGGAGACTCGGCGCCCGGAAACAACATCCATAAGACTTATCAAGGTCTTCAAGAATCTCTTACTCAACGAGATAGGACTTATCTCCACGCAGCGAGACGCACCCTCATAACAAGACTAATCTAAATCATCTCTGTTCGTTCAATGCTCCATGAGGGACGTAACAAGACCCATGTTACTTAGAGGGAATCTATTTTCTGAATAGCTCGCTGTGACCAAGACCTCCAATAGGTTTCGCATAAACGCTTCACACCCATATCTTTTTGAATTATAAACCAGTCCGATGCCAGAGCAGCGTAAGACCAGAGCAGCATAAGACCAGAACAAGATAGCCTTGAAAAAGCCCTGGAGAGGGCGAAACACGTGTCGGCAGTTAAAGCTGGGAATCTTTTAACCTATTTGAATAATAAAGAACTTTAAGTACAAGTTTCGGTTTTGGATCCATACTTTACATTGACATCGAACCATTGAATAATGTTGGTGCAAGAACCTTGGAAATGACTACAGTTATGTTCATAGATTAATGGACTGTTAAGAGGGTGCTTGTGCAATTTGGTTTTCTCTCATGTTTCCAGTTAATGTTGTTGAAGGAAAAAACTGACTCTTCTATCGTTTCTTCACAGCAGACACATGTTCCGCATTTGTGGTGCCCAGTCGTTGGGGGAAAACCGAATAGGCTTCTTATACTTGGGCTTTTCTCAATGGGCAAAGCGGCTCTCACAACATGGTGTGGCCAACCATGTTGTGAGATAGAATAGAAGATAGAAGAGTCCGTTTTTTCCTTCAACAACATTAACTGGAAACATGACAGTTTTACCAATTGTAAAACCAGAAACGTTGTGTATGCCGTAATTTGTCCATGCCCTATGTTATACATAGGAAGAACAACCCAAGAAGTCAGGCATCGCATTACCCAACATAAATCTAGACTCCGGAGAGAAGTGGAAAATGCACCACTAGTTAATCACTGGCTAGCCAGGAAAACATGAAAAAACCAAGTTCAAATGGACGGTGATGTCCAAAATTGAGAACGACCCGCGAGGGGGCAATATCGAGGCAAGGCTAAACCAGAGGGAAGCCATGCTAATAATGAAGTTTAACACCGCAGTAACTGGACTCAACGAAATGTCCGAAATTTACAAACCCACTACGTAAGTTTGTCGATTTCTCGCAGTATGGACTACATCACCCACAATCCTTTCACCTGTAGCCACTCCCACAAACAGGAAGAGAGAGTTTGCACTCCCAGCCACAACAGACCGAAGAGGCTGGAGTGAACAGCGCGAGAAGCGGTCCACTTCTACGACTAATACGGAGCATGACTAACGGTGAGAATGGGCAACAGACGGGACCCCTGTCAATCCCGATTATTGCAGAACGAAACGCTGAACGGTAAGCACTGACGCACGCTTCCATTCTCGTTTATTGCAGATACACGCTATTTGGTTTAGAGCCGCACTCACGGAGGAAGCCTCCCCGCCAGCAAAGAAGCGTTTAACTCTGAGAATGGATGCGGAGCTCCACTAACGGTAAGGAGCACACCATCCGAATACAAAAGTCCTCCCTAAAACTTTATGGAAATGCCAGATGGACAGCGTTAATACACGCTCTCCAATTGTTTTCACAGAAACGACATATTAACTTATGAACCAGACCCCTGGGAGCATTCCCCCATTTTCTAATCGCGCAGGTAAGCGCATATACAACATAACACGAGTAAACAGAGCATGACGAGCATGTATGTCTTTAAATGCAGCACACTTATTGTTCGTTTTTCCTACTTGTTTCAGTTCCACCTTCCCCAAATCACTCTTTACACTGTTTGGAATACAATTACCGGTTGGAGCCATGACCCAACGTTAAAGGTAGGCTGATAGCGGCTAGGTTGCGAACGAGGTGTCGAGCTCTTAGGATCATCATAGTCATGATTGTTTCCTTTCTTTTTGTAGTTGTTGTTTGGTCCTGAGGAGAACCCTGCCAGCTACAGGGTTCAAAACGCGTCGACCGACCAGGTCCCGGGTCATTCCTCTGTTTCAGTTGAAATAATCTTGCGAAACTAGTAGAAAGACTTTTTTGCTTGTTTTACAATTTGTACAATTGAATGCTAGATAAAGCAAAGAACAGACGATTCATTCATTGAACAAAAAGTTTATTTTGACACTGGGACCAATTTGTTTGTTTGATTGTTTTGTATGAATGGACGGCCACAAATGTGTTGCATGTAAGTTGTGAACTCACTGTACATACCGTATTATTTGTTTATTTGTATTTCATGATTGTGTGTAGATATATGTACATAGAATGTTTTGTATTCCCATGCACAAAAAAGATGCATAACTGAATAGGTACACGATAAAAAAGAATAATTAAAAAGTTGCAATTTATAAAGCTAGTGTCCATGTTATTGTCATGTACACCATTGCAATAGTTTGTGTAAATCATTTCCTCAGCACTGGCAAGTGTGTTGTTCTGTTATAGTTTATATTGGCTCAGCCTTGCTGAGTTTAGGAGCCAAGACCCTTTTTGTTTCCTAGATAGGAATGAATGGGCATTACCGATTCGGTATTTACCGATTCGGTAAATACTGAAATCATCCGAATCGGTATTCCAGCAGATCGGGAATACCTACATGTCCACTCCATAGATTTACCGATTTTTAATTACCGAATCGGTAAAATTCGGTAATTAAAAATCAGTAAATGTATTTTACCTACATCTGGCCCCAAGTCCTTAATGTTTGGACCTCATACTAATGTGTAATACTGTTCGAGTGCTTGGGTTTTCTTTGATAACATGCCTTTGAAATTAGCTACATTTTCTAAATATTTTCCCATTTCGATTTTCAAGAGAAACTATTTTCCAGGTTACTACATTATTTCAAGGGCTTACTTTTTTGGGAGCAATTGTCATAGTTCTAAAATAGGAGTCTGGCGTTGAAATTCATGTGCGTAGTGGACAACTCAACGAACTCAGAGTGAAGTTGTGAAAACAAAAGCAGAGGGGCCGCAAGGGATCATACTGGACACAGCAACAGCAAATGCTGATTCCACATGATACCACAGAACTCTGGCCATCTGTTCATAGGTGCTCTCTGTGGGAGAGGGAGAACAGTGCATGTGTTCATCCATGTTCTAGTTCTTGTGGGGTTTAGACAATAAGAGGTTTACTCACTTGAAAAATGAGAGCTTCAGAAGCATTGGTGTTGCTAGGAATAACAGATACTACTGTTAATGTCCAAATGCCATGCACAGCCGGCTGTGGAGGTTGGCCAGAGGGCATGGCCAAACATTTTGCTCGGGTGCACAGAGCTCACTATACTTTGAACAATTTACTAAAGGCCAGATGTTCTATTTACTAGCCACAAAGTACAGGTCACAATCCAGTTAAGGGTCGGTGTTAGATTTCGGGGTCTCTAGTTGGCACAGGTAGGTACTTGTGACAAATAGTGACCCTGGCCTCTAGTCAGGGTAAGGGGGATACACTCTTTAGATAACCCCTGCTCACCCCCTTGGTAGCTTGGCAGGAGCAGACAGGCTCATCAAAGGCAATATGTAAAGTATTTGTACCCGCACTCCAAGTAACACAGTGAAAACACCACAAATGGACTCCACACCAGTTTGAAAAATAAACATATTTAATCTAAACTAAACAAGACTAAAACGACAAAAATCCAACATACACAGTTCAAGAATATGGTTTCAAAAGAGTTCTTAAGGTTGCGTTAAAATAATCCACAGTTGAGTCACGTTTTAGTCAAAAGTACCTTTAGATGCAGCAAAAGTTACGGGTGAAAGTTGCAGCATTGAAAAACAAGCGATGCGTCACTCCTGAGACCCTGGGGAGGCGATGCGACAACCTCGCTGGACGCAGCGGGCGTGTTGCGGTGACTCCGGTCTGTATGGGGAGGGATGCGATACCTTGTATCAGTTCCGGTGCGCAGGTTTCATAGGTAGCGTCTCGCAAAGGTACGATGCGGCGATCTTCGGGACAGCGATGATCTCAGGTGCGGCGGCGATGCGCAGTGCAGCCTCGATCTTCTCCTCTCGCGACCCCTCAATGCGATGGCTCTGCGACGACTCTCGCAGTGACGTGATGCGGCCGTAAGCAAGCAATGCGACAATCTCACCCAGTGACTACAGGCTCTGCAACGATATTCGCAGCAATGGTACTCTTCCCACACCGGAGCGATGCGTTCGGCAAGTTAAGGATGCGTCGGGTTCTTGCAGCGGCAAAAGGTGCTGGGACAATCTCGATCTTCGCGGTGGCGGGAATTTCCTCGCACTGATGGGGATGCGCTCCACAAGCGAGCGATGCGTGTTTCTTCTTGTCCAGCTTCCAAAACAACAGGTAAAACTTCCTGAGGCACCACAATGGGCCCAAGGACTCTAGGAAGGACAGAACTCTCTCAGTAGAGTTCAGGGGGAAAGCTGGGGGTGAAGTCCTTTTGTTTCTGGGATTTCTTAACAGGGAGCCAGATCGACTCAGGCCCTTGGAGATCTCTTCAAGCAAGGGGACACAGCACAAAGTCCTTCCCCTCTCCTTGGCAGCAAAGCAACTGCAGGTCAGCCCACAAACACACAGCAGGACAGTTCTTCCTCTTCAGTCTTCCAGCTTTCTCCTTGGCAGAGGTTCCTTCTTGATTCCAGGATGATCCGATTTTCTGTAGTCTTAGTTCATATACTTATACCCCTAAAAGTCTTTGTGCCCTTTGTTCAGGAGGTCTCTTAGCCCTGTCTGAACCCGTTCTGGGTGTACCATGAGCACTTTGTTTTCCTGGCCTCTCCTTTCCTTTCAGAGAGAGGGGCAGGGTCGTCAGCCGCCCAGCAGGAGGTAGAGCCAGCATTGTGGAAGGCAGGCACAGCCCTATTCAGGCCCAGGTGCTACCCCCTCCCACCACTCTCGATGAAGATGGTGCTATTCAGCCCAGGGATGGCCCACTCAGTGTCTGGGAGCCACCCAGCCCCTGCCACTCACAAACCAGACAGTCAATTTGCAATCAGGCCAGACAAGAGTACAGCCACTTTCTAAAAAGTGCTGTTCTAAAACACAGGATTTAAAAAACACCTTTCCTAAAAGATGTGTTATTAAATTCTGAGTTCAGGAATACTAGACTTTTATGTCCTATCTTGCTCCTATGGGAAGATATGCAGGTAACCACTGTACACGGCATTCCCCATGATAGCCTATGGGCAAGATAGACTTACAATAGTGAAAAACAAAAATGGCTGTAATTCACTACCAGAGCATGTCACCTGCATTAGCACATGCTCTACCTTTCACATACACTGCACGCTGCCCAGGGGGGGTACCTTGGGCCTTCCATAGGGGTGTCCAATGTGTACAGAAAGGGAAGGGTTAGGCCTGGTCAGTGGGGACACTGGCCAGGTTGACATGGCAGTTCACAGACTGAACACAGGCACTGCGGTGGCAGGCCTGAGACACCATTTTAGGGCTACACATGTGGGTGGCACAATCAGTGCTGCAGGCCCACTAGTAGCATTTGATTCACCAGCCCGGGCACACTCAGTGCACTTTACTAGGGACTTCTTGTTGATACAAATATGCCAATCATGGATAACCAATTACAATAACAATTTACACAGAGAAAATATGCACTTTAGCACTGATCAGCAGTGGTAAAGTGCCCAGAGTCCTATTGCCAACAACCACAGGTCAGAAAAAATAAAGGAGGAATAAGAAAAAAGTTTGGGGATAACCCTGCAAAAAGGGCCATTTCCACCAGTCGGGTGAGAACAATGCAGCCAATGACCTTCCACCAGTGACCAAAGATGTGAAGGCAATATATCTGCCCAGTGTGTGTCCTGACAATTCTTTGGTTTGTCAAATATTGAAGGGGAGTTAATTTCAACCCACCAAGCTGGGATTGAGGTAAATACTTTCACCCTCCCCGACCTCACCAAGGTTGGAGGGGGATAGTCTGACATATCCCCTTTGTCGTACACCAACCGTAATGATGGTTTATTAATAACCCCCCCCCCCCCCTCACAGGAAGAAAAGGTGCTCACACATGGGTCCAGAGCTTCCTGCACCTCTGGAACCAAGCTGCACCCTACTGAAGAGGCCAAAGAAGGCCAGAACCTGTCTGGGCTTCCTTGTGTTCCAGTATAGAGGGGATCTGCTGGTCTGCTCTTGTCTGATTTGCAAATGGCTGGTTCTTGTCTGAAGTGCCATCATGATCAAAAAGTGATGGATTGGGATGTGACTCAAGTCCTTACCAGTGGGCAACATTAATTTAAGAATTCCCCCATTGCATTTTTGTATTCCATAGGATGGTAGGGGTACATTGAATAGGTGCATAGGGTACAGATAAAGTGGCGTTGGGTGGCAGAGGGACTGCAGAACGTCAAGTAGGGGGGGGACGTAGGCAGACTGGAGTGTTAAGGCTCACAGAGGGGCTGAGGGACAGGAGGGATCCCACAGAGGGTTTAGAGAGAGGTGCGGGCACACAAAGCACATGCAGGGAAGGTAGGACATTCACATAAGATCTGTAGGAAGTGTGGAAAGATGCTAAGAGGGGCTGCATTGGCAGGAACACTAGGTCTGCAGGGATATAGAGTAGGCAGTGGAGCTTCAGGCCATTTGGGGCATATACACACAAAGAGGTTGAAGAGGCAAGGGACAGTGAAACACATAGAGGGTGGGAGGGGCCCACATAGGGTCAGCATCCATATGGCATGGTGACGCACTGGGGTCGCAATGCTGATGGCTGGCACTCAGAGAGATGGGGCAGAGAGGCACACAGAGCCAGTAGGATTGGGGTAGGGAAAAAGAAAGAGGCTATATGGAGGGTGTGGTCACACATAGGGAATGCAAAGGAAAAGGGTACAGGAGGGGAGGCAAGGAAACCCATAGGTATTAAAGGGGGCTGGGCCACACACATGAGCTAGGGGGGTAGGGGGCAAAGTGGGGCATCACAGGACTTGGACACATATTGATTCATTTTGTTGGAGACACACAGAGTCACTCTTTGGGACACCTTCGCTGTGCCGTATTTACTATATTGCGCTCTATGTCGCAATCAATGACAGATACGTCTGGAATTCTGACGTATATGTTGGTGCAAAAGTCACACACTGCTGCAGTTGTGTTTCAAGCATGATGCAACTCCAGCAATGCATTAGGCTAGCCTCTCCATATGGCATTACGTCACCCATAAGCCTGCCATGAGGCAGGCGTAAGGTTTTGACGCAGTGATGTCCTAGAATTATCGCAGTGATATCTGATATATTTCACTGCACCACTCCTACAAGGCTTTGTTGCGTGGGAACGCCCACCCTGCATACATCAAACCTGATGCAGGTATAGTGTGGCACAGGTCTCTACAAGGTCACGCAGAGGCCTACATGCATCACTTTGGAAATACGGCGCAACATGGTGCAAAATTCACGTCACAAGTATGTTAAGAAAATGACACCCTGATGGCATTAAACTGTTGGAAGGGGCTCATGAATAAGCCCCCCTGTCTTTTTCCCCTACATTGTCACACAGTGGATGCCATGCACCAATGTAGACTCCCTTGCGCCATGGTACAAGGGTGACTGTGTTGCAGGGTTGATTTGTGATGTGCAGGAAGGGACACCTACCTGCACAAACCCTATCAATCCGGGGTATTTCCAATTTCTCTGTGTGTTGCAGAATGCTGTACACATAGAAAAAGAGTAAAAACTAAGTGAAGTAAAACATTTATCCTCGTAGTGCCTCCCAAAGTACACTCTTGGGGTGGTGTTATATTGTGACCCATTCCGAAGGTTTACGTTTTCTCATAAACCTGGGAATGCTTCAGATTCCATTGGTTTGGCATGGGAACACCAACAGCAACACCCATTGAATGCCCCTTTCACTCTGTTTAATGCGTGAAAGTGGCCCATGTTTAGAAGTTCATGAAAAGTCATGTAAAGTGGCTTTACATGGCCTTGTAAACATGCTGTTGCACATTGCGCCACCTGAATGTCAAAAAAGTGATGTCACAGCATTGCAAGAGTGCCGATAATAGAAGAACTCCCACAATTTATTCATGGCAATATCAAAAATGTCATGGTCCCCCTGCCATTGCAGCTCAGAGCATCAAGGAGACCACCATCACTACCCCTGACATGCATCGCTCACCTGAACAACTGCTCCATTCCCTTTGGGTAACAACTGGACCTGATCCCCTCTAAGTGCTGGCCTCGGTGCACAGAACTTCAGCAACAGGAAGCTGGAGATCAGGACCCGTAGAATGCAAGAGACTTTCTGAAGCTGTCTGTAACCATGGAAGAAGAAGAGACACACAACTAGTCAACATTAAATTAGGTTATCTGCCATCTCAGGAGTCACATCCCGGGGCTGCGTGAACTCTGCATTGGATGAACACGTCGCAGTGGAGCCGACGTCGCTGTGGGAGTGTTCAGGGGAAGTGTTGGGATCCTGTCTTTGAGTGCGATTGCGCATCGTCACCGCCGCATGCCGCACCTTCCGCCTCTCTTGTATAAACTGCTTTAGATTAGGGGGTGGCTTGTAGTTGTGGCTAGGACGCCTGCTACTCCTATGCCTCCCAGTACAACTGAGTCCAGGAATGACAGCTTGTTCCGCAGACCCTCCACTCCCTGTCCATTGCATCTGGCAACCAGTAGATTGCAGGCAGGTCCAGACTTGTTCAGTAGCATCAATTATTTGAATGTCAACATCTGAGATCACTCACAGACTTTACGGGTAGAGGAGGGAGTATTTGATGCCCAACTCTTGAAGGCATTGCTTAACCCCTAGAGACGAGCCCCTCTGTCTCTGCCCCGTGGCCTAGTCAGGGAAGAAAATAACTGTGGCGTTATCCACTTTCACCTCCCCCAGCTTGTGTGCCTCCCTCTGGACAGAGTCACGATCGGTGTAGGAGGCAGAAGAGAAAGGGTCTAGGATCTGTCCCCGGGAACGTGCGGCTCACCAACACTCTATGGGCCTGCTCCACAACAGAGAATGGGGAGAGTGCACCTGCTGGCAGTAGGTCACGCAACCATGTCTCAGTATATGCCACTGCATCAGCCCCTTCTACTTCCTCAGAGAGACCCAACAGCCTCATGTTGTTATGCTGGGATCCGCCCTCCACGTCCTCTGCTTTTCTTGCCAGTGACTTCAAATGTGACATTAGCTGCTACACCTCCAACGCTGTGCTCAGGGTACTCTTGGTACTTTGGCTTGTTCTTGCTCAATGTTGTGTACCTTGTAAGTCAGCTTGTGATGATCTGTGTGCTCCTGGTTGAAGTATACTGTGAGTTTGTCTATGCGGCCCTCAAACGAAGTGCCCGTTCATTCGAGGGAGGTACCCACTGCGAGTACAGAGTCTAGTTTGGAGTCAAGGCTATTCACTATCATCCACCTCGGAGGCCAGTGATTACCTGTCGCTCGCATCACTGACATGGAGAAGCTGCTGAATGTCGACAACGCCCCCGTCTGCAGGTGGGCCATCATTGCGCCAGATGCCCAGGCACTATGCATTGCAGTGCAGTGTGGCCAGCCAGCCCCTCTGCTCTAGTCAGTTGTATGCTAGCCAGGAATCTTTGTTCGGGCAGCACTGATTGAAATCCCCGATACACCAAAGAGCTCAATACAGGGAGTGAGGAAAGCCAGCACTATACGGTCGCCTCCTTCCATCTAACAGTGGCAACTGGATTCTGTGTTCCCCAATGAGTGACCGCAGATCAAGCTGCACGCCCAATGGCATGGGCCTGAACCGAGCCTCTGCTCCTGACACCCACCCCCACCAACAGCTGATATCAGCAACTAGAGCTAGTTAGTGGAGTCCCCCACCAATCTTGTGCGGTGCCCTCAGTGATGTAGGTCAGCCGCAGCGCAGGGATTGCCCAGGGCACGGTGTGTGCTACCCACAGGCACTAGGCCTAGGCAAAACTCTACTCCCGGGCCTCCACCGCTCCGCGTCTCACCTTATCCTCACCTGGGCATCAACATCTGGTCTCAATCGGCCGTACTATCTCCAAATCTGTGACTCAGCCAGCAGGAGCCTCAGCCAGGTGAGATTTAACAAGCCTGGGTACAGCGGTTACTGCCAAGTCTGCTGGGGAACCTCCCGATTCAGGTGATGCAACAGGGCCTCCTTAGGCGTGAAGTCGCAACGCTCCCGCCACACAAGTTCTGTGCAGCTCAGGGGCCTCACCCTCCACAGCTTTCAGGCACAGACCACCATAGGCAATCTCCTCCGTGCACCCAGGTGTAGTGGTGGCATGTGTTATACAATGCAGACCTCCCTAAGTTGGTGTGCATGATCGCCTCTACCGTTCACAGCTCCAAGGGGCGCCATGCGGTCTTCTCACACAGGTCAGCAATGTGTCTCAATGCGACCTGCCAGACTTTGCCACCAGGTAAGGGCATTTACCAATGCCTCTATGTCTTCTGCCAAAGCCCACAGGCTTGGGCCCGACATAGCCTCCCTCCATCATCAGGCCGCAGTGACTCCACGGCACCACCACCTCCCACTCTGGGTCTAAGACGCAGGCCAAGCGAGGCCTTCAGGACCCGGAAACTGTTCATGCTTCCAGCTATCGTCTGCCATGGTGTTGTAAGGATGAGACGATGCAAAGTGCTGCATCAATGTTTTTCCCAAGCGATGCACCTCTTTTCATAAATGAGGCCCTGATTCTTCATTTCTTCTTCCCCTGGGACTCTGGCTGGTCATCCTGGCTATCGGGGGGTTTGGTGGGGTTGTTGACCTGCAATGAACTTGGTGCTGGCTGCTCCATTCAGAATTCCATTGTTTTTATTTTCCTTTTTTTTAATAGAGGTGTATTTATAGGCTCTTTTTGCCTCTTGAGGCTGAAAAGGGAGTTAGATGGACAAACATGAATCTTTTTGAGGCTGATTAGCCTTTCGGCACTTTCCTCTCGCTAACATCAAATATTTTATCACCTTGATGTTAGTGTTAGCGTCAGTTTACGCCGTGGCTAGCTGATGCTATAGGCATGTAGCGACATTTTGTAAATGCGTTGATAACATGGTGATCGTTTTCAGCAATAAACAGTGTTAAGGAAATTGCAGCTAACTAACGCAAACACTGGTTAGGGGCAATTCTTGTAAATGTGCCCCTTAGTGTTGAAGTAAGACAGGGTCACATACAGGGGCTGCAGAAGGATAGGGCATAGAGAGAAGGCGCAGGGGAAGCCAGGGCACACAGGGACACATGGACAAAGGGCATTTTAGGGGTGATGCAGGATGACACACAGAAGAGCTGCACAGAGAGGTACAAAGAGGAGAAGGGAGAGGAGGAGGCCTAGCCATTATATATAAAGAGCAATATCACTGTCGAGTAATTTCTGAAGTAATCCCAGAATGCGAGAGCTTAGCATTCAGCCTGGAATTCTCCCCTAACAACTGCTTCTCAGGTACGGTTGTATATCGCCCCCCGAGACCCTCCAAACAGTTTCACAATCTCCTTCCGTCGATTGTGACGGAACGGGTTAGCACTGCCTCTAATTATTCTCTGCTAGGGGTCCTCAATTTTCATTTTGATACTGCCCTGGATCACACAGCTATGACACTTGCAGATGATCTAGCTGCACTACAATTAGTCCAACGAGTGAAGGCACTGACTCACATCAACGGCCACTTACTGGACCCTGTGTTCAGTAACTGTACAGACCTTGTAGCTGGGCTGCCAATTGCCCTCCCTTGGACTGATCATCTACTTGTGCCTTTCACCTGGACCACGCTCAAGCCACTCCCCTCAAGACCCACTTTAAGGAACGCCAGACCTTGTGCGCGGCTGCCAGTCGACGCTTGGGCAAATAGACTCTGGACTGACCAGCCCGCCTACAATGTGGACCCTTGTGTGGCCAATCAGGAATATGAAGCCTGGATCGCACAATCCCTTGAAGCCACTCTCCTCTTTGGTAAAATCACGTTGAAACGCTTTCAAAAAACTGCCCCCTGGTATTCAGAGGCTCTTAGGGAAAAGAAACGCCACTGCAGGAAAATAGAAAGACGGTGGCGTTTAGACTACTCTTTGGAGGAAAAAGTTCGATATAGAGAGGCAATTAAAATCTATAAAGCCGAGGTTAAATCTACCCAATCTGTGTACTTCTCTGATAAAATCATACAAGCCAAGTCCAAGCCTAAGGAAATTTTTAAAATATTGAAAAATCTCACTAAACTTCCCTCTTCTAGCATGCATGAGGACAAAACAACAGCCCACTGCAACGGCTTCGCAAAATTTTTCCACCAGAAAGTTAATAAAATCTATTCATCCTTCCCCCTCTATAGCAATACCTCCCATAGCTCAGGGTCAGACAAATTTGGAGGATACTCCATCTCAATCCTTGATAACACTGGATCACTTTCCTTCACTAGACCTTGAATCTTTGGATTCTATTGCCCGGAAGGTAAAATCTGGGTCTCCTTGTGATCCAGCACCTCCAGAAGTCATGATGTTGGCATCTCAGGTCACTCTACCGACCATCATGGATCTCCTGAATGCCTCCATCATCTCGGGTACTGTTCCTCCTGCCTGGAAGCGGGCCATGGTTCGGGCTCTGCTAAAAAAAACTAATCTGGACCCCACTGACTTCAGTAACTACCGGCCGATCTCTCTACTTCCCTGGGTGAGCAAAATCCTTGAGAGATACATCAATCTCCAGTTGGTGAACTTTCTCGAAAATAACCAGCTGTTAGACGCCACCCAGACGGGTTTCAGACCCAGACATGGAACAGAGACCGCCCTTCTGGCAGTCACCGAGGATACCAGAAACATCTTAGATCAAGGGGGATCAGTGGCAGTGATCCTCCGTGACCTAAGTGCGGCATTCGATACGGTCAGCCACGACACCCTGCTGAGCCGCCTCTTGAGTGTCGGAATAGTTGATGGAGCATGGCTATGGCTCAAATCCTTTTTGAGTGACAGATCCTTCCAAGTTTTTGATGGAGATTCAGTGTCCATGAGCAGGCCTTTGAGGTGTGGAGTCCCACAGGGCTCCTCCTTAAGCCCCGCACTTTTCAACATCTACATGAGACCACTGGCTGAGGTTGTTCGTCCATTTGGGGTTAAAATTATCTCTTACGCGGACGACACCCAGCTAGTGGTCTCCTTGGCGCAGGAGGCCAATCTGCCATCTTCAGGTGGGCTTATAAAATGCTTAGAGGAGGTAAAGGGATGGATGACATCCTCTTCCCTTAAGCTCAATGGGGACAAAACTGAGCTGATGCTCCTGGGTCCCACAAACCCCACCTTTTTCAACTCCCTGTGACCCCCTTGTCTAGGTGCCCCCCCCCCCCCAATACCCATGGACAATATTAAGAGCCTTGGGGTTTGGCTGGACAAGACCCTCTCTTTTAACACCCAGGCTACAAAACTCTCGGCTACCTGCTACGGACTTCTTAGGATGCTAAAGAAAGTCCTTCCCCTTCTACCTATGGAGGCAAAGCAGGTGGCCATTCAAGGTTTGATGCAGTCCCGTCTAGACTTCAACAATGTCCTTTATCTTGGTGCCCCGGAATACACCTTGCGCAAACTACAAATAGTTCAGAATTGCGTGGCTCGCACACTGCTCCAGCTGCCACGCAGACAGTCAGCCAAACCTGGTTTGAACAGTCTGCACTGGCTACCTGTGCGACAAAGAATTACCTTCGAGGCCATGTGTATTTCCCACCAGGCCTTTTGGGATACAGGACCGATGATTGTCCGGGACCTAGTAAAACAGTACCAACCCAGAAGGAACCTCCGCTCTAGCCAGGCATGTATGGCCATAGTCCCTAGAATAAAAAGGGCAAGAGCTGGCGGCAGGACATTTGCCTACAATGTCGCCAAGACTTGGAACTCACTTCCTCTTCATCTTAGGTCCAACCCCAACCTCTCCTCCTTTCGAAAACAGCTGAAGACTTTCTTTGTTTATGCCCCTCATTAATTTCCCGTAATCTCTTTCCCTCTGTCAAGCAATTCACTCTGGTCTCTAGTGCTTGGACGCCCCTGGGCAGCAACCGCGCTCTATAAATTTACTTTTCATTTCATGAGGGGTGGAACAGGTCAGAACACCGTGATTGGAGTTGTGCAGGATCACACATAGGGGATGTCCAGAGATGAGCCACAGAGTGAAGATTTAGGGGAAGCTGAGGGCACAAATAAGCAATGTGGGTGTGGGTCACAGAATGGCTGTTATGAGACACACACAGAGTTTGCTAGGGAGGAGAGGGACATCAACATGGACACCAGGGATGGGACACAGAGAGGCTGTATAAAGGTATTGTAGATGTAGGAGAGGCACAAGACATACAGGAGTTTTGGGGGAAGAGAGGCATACAGACAGCAGGAAGGTGTGATGCATGCCTATCATTACTTGTTTACCCTACTAACATTATACTCCAAGACACCCACCATCATACGTCCACACAACCAACATCATATATCCACTCACCTGCCTCATATAGCCACAAAACCATCATTGCAGCCCAACATTCCCACAAACATACAATACCATTATACATCCACACAAACCATATCATATGTCAATACACCCACCATTGTATATTTAACACATTCACTGTAATATACCACAAACCCATTGCTATTTGACAACACACAATGTTATAAAACAAGACAACACCTCATTAGTCTACACAACCAACATCACATAACAACACATCCACCATATGACAACAATACGAGCAACATTATAGGCCCACAAACCTACCATCATATATATGTACAGAACCACTATTAGATGCCAACACTCTCCATTGAAGATCCACTCAACAAATATCATATACCACAACAGTCACCATCCTACACCTATACACCCATAATCATATGTCTGCACAACATACACCATGCACAAACATAGTCAACATCTTACACCAACACTCAACACTGTACATAATCACAATAAACATCATATGCTAAGACATTTACTGTCCTACACCTGAACACCCATCATAATACAAATATTTTCACACAAACAACATCATATATTCACCCTCAGATGCCAACACACCCACTATCATAGATCCACACGAGCAACATCATACAAAACATACACACATCACACCCACCCAACTAATAACCAACTTCCACACAACCTACTATATATACACATTGAACATAAATACCATCATCTACCATAACTAGTCCATACAACTAATATCATACACCAACAGACGCCATCAGACATCCACACAACCAACCTCAAACATCTGCACAGCCAGACCCAGACCTTAAAATGCCCACTATCAAACATCTGTATATGCAACATTGTACACAGAGAAACCCGCCAACATGTGCCAAGAAGCCCATCATCTGACATTTGTCAAACTAACATCATATGGTAGCACACTCACCACCATATGGTCACACACTCAACATTGTATATTATCACACACCCACCATTACATCTGCACAACCACCAATGTATGCCCAGACAAACACATCAAACAATCGCACAGCCAGGCTTATACACACAGACACATCAATATATTTCGATACACTCTCCATCAAATGCTCACACAAACTAGCCACTACGCACACCACTAACTATAGGCACAACTAACACTATTCACCCAGACAACCACACTGATATGTTCATATGCCTAGACCCACCAAATGTTATAGTTATGCACAACATCAGATATCAGCATCATACACCCACCTGTCATCATATGCCAGCACACCGACTATCGTGCACCCTCACAACCTGCATTTATGGATGTCTAGAGTGTCACTCAAAAAACTATTCACACAGTTTACCTATGCCCACGCCCAATATAAATGGCCATTTTATGACATTTTAAGCTGGAACATTTCTGGCCCATGCTCCAAAATTCTCCTAGAGTGGCAACTATTTATGAGAAGGCAGGAAACTTGGGACCCCAACCCTATTGCGTTAGACGGGTTCCTATGCTTTAGTATACCAGCCACTCAATCTCATTCTATCCGCTTATCAGGGCTTACCTATTTGGATAAATACGTCGCCTGGTGGTTATGCTGTGGCCTTAAACAACCCAGGTAATGATTTTCAGGCAATGCTTTTCAAAGGAGATTTGACCATATAACTTTTTTAATTAATTTGACAATGTTCTAAAACATAGGTTCTCAGTTTTTTTTAAATACAATGACTCAATCATGGTGAGAGCATCAGGACAGCGAGGGCAATCCTTTCTGTGTTCAGCAAAGGACTTTAACACAAGGCTTCCCCCTTAAGATCTAGGAATAGAGTTTCTGCTGGTGAGGGCCCTGATCGGAGAGGCAAGGAGCTGGAGGTCCACCTTTCCTAAGCTGATTTGCACAGTGTGATGGAAGTGTCTGGTAGTGGTGATTTGGGCCTACCTATAATTAGGGGCAGGAATAATTCCTCCGTCATTGACTATATTTTTGTCTCTAGCAATTTAATTAATTTGCTGTTGCAAGGCACTGTTATCTGCTCAAAATTTGGCGACCACATCCCAATTGAGGTAGCCCTGATTGAATAATTCAGGGATGTATTTAAAGCAGGGGCTGGATTTAGCAATCTAAAGCCAACCACAGATAATCTTAAATTGCTCTGTACATTTCCCAATCCATCCCAAATTTTGGGAAAAGTATTAAAGGAGAATATGGAGTCAGCTTTGGGCTGCCTGGAAGACAATGATGAAAATAGGTGGCGTTTTGCTCTGGGATAAAAAAAACCCTCTTCAAACCTCCCAAACCAGAACGTACGTCTCCGAGACGGTTCGACCAGGAATGCTTGGCAGCTAATCGATATTTGAGCAGGGCCCTCAATACTGGCCCAAGGGACCCCTCTGCTGTAGCTATTCTCCGAAAACAATATAAAACAGCTACACCAAGAAGGTGGAGGCAAGTTATTACCCAGCAGAGGGATACACTGGTTCTTGTAGCATTTACAAAAGATAGCATGTTGTAACTTGGTAGTTTCCCTCTTCCTTTGTTCCCCGTCTCCCTCCCCGCCTCTTGGTACATCCCTGCATAGAACGTTGGAGTGAAGCTCACCTTAGAATGTTGGTGAGCCCACTCTGGTAGTTGGCACTGAAGGATCTGGATGCAAATAAACTTCTTCCTGCCATACACTCTGTGTACTTCGCATCTTCAAATTTGGCGACAATTACCATGCTGGGGACGGTCGGATCCTTCCCCCAGTTTATCTTGCCTTCTACAGCGGCAGACAGCGGTTGCAGTTATCGGTGACGCTGACTGAATTCTCCAATGGCAGTTCCTTGCCTGAACCCTCTGTTTCCTGTGTACGAAACTGAGGTGTCCCGCCTCCTCCATCTCTGAGAAGCAGCATTGTGTGTCCCGCCTCCTGTGCCTCACGTAGCCGAACTACTGGTTCTTGAAGCATTGCCGGAGCAGCGGTTGACTCGATTTTAGCACCGCCTGTCCGACCTCTTCACTGAAGCCGCGTCATCGAGGTAGGAGTGTCTGATCCATTCTCCATCCCCCTCGCAACGTCAGTTTCCCTTCTGAGAAGTCTTCACTCTTCCTTAACACCGGTGTCAATTTCCTGACTGACATTTATTTATTTAATTCAGTTGGAGTCTGTAACTGTCGTTACTTCACACGACTAAGACCCATTGTCTCCTCATTTTGTCACTTCACCCTCAGTTCCCATATCTGTGGAAGGTTAGCGGTGGAAGTGAAGTATCTATCTTCATGCTACGGGGAACACCATTTTACTTCAGGTGACGTTATTATGCTTGTCACTTTTCGCTGACAGGCACAGCATCATTTTGGTACAGTTAGTGACATTTACTTTATTGGAAATTTGGCTACCGGCCCAACATTATTTTCGTGTTATCTTCACTGCCATCTCCATGGGTAAAATTGATGAAGGTTATTTCAACCGTTGTCAACAGTTTATTCCTTCGCTGATTGGCAGTTATTGACATTTTGACTTATTCTCCACCTACTTTCAGACACAGTGCTATTTTGGTAATATCCACACTGGCCAATTTCTTAAGTGAATTGTTCTCTTTTAGTTATTTTTGCCAGTAGTTTAATTTTTCGCTGTTTGGCACAGCTATTGACATTTATTTGAGGTGCAGTTTTACTGACTATTACAGAGAAATTTTCGTATTTATTGCATTGGCCATTTAATTTGGACAATTTTATGTAGGTTATGTTTCAACTATTGCCAACAGCTCATTCCTGCACGAATCTAAATAGTTTTTATTCCTCTAAATTGTTGTCTTTCTATTTCAACGTATATTTTTCTGCTTTCTCTAATTTTTTTCTTCCTCTCTCTCTTACTTTTTATCTTCCTTCTTTTCCTTCTGCATTCCTTTTCTTTCTCCTTTTTCTGCTAATATTTCTATATTCTCTGGTTGTTCCTTCTTTCTATCATGCATGCATTTTCCATGTCCCAGCCACCACCATTTCTTGATGATGCAGGTGACCCCCTCATCCCCTGGAAGAAATGGTTGCACTTATTTGAATCCTACTTGATTGCCATTGGCGGAGACTGATTCTCTGCGGTGCGCCAACAACACATTTTGCTTCACAATCTTGGCAAACAAGGGAGAAATGTGTTTGAAGATCTGCCTGAGGTGGTTGAAGGAGGTGTAGATCCCAATGCGGATGGTGATGGCGTTGTTCAACTAGATGCATATGAAACTACTGTAAAGAAATTGGAAGCACAATTTGGAGAAAGAATTAATATAGTTCTCGAGCGCCATAAGTTCTTCTTACACACTCAAGGAAAGAATGAAAAAGTAAAAAGTTATATTACCGTGTTAAGGGGTTTAGCGTCTACATGTGAATTTGACTTGCTTACGAAATCTCTTATCAGGGACCAATTAGTCAGGTGTACATGTGAAAAGAAAATTCAAGAGAAACTTTTAGCTGAAGCTCCTGAGTTGCAGAGGGCCATTGATATTGCTATTAGTATAGAGCACACAAACTACTGTATGAATGAAATTAAGGAAGCAATGGATGTTAAGCAGGTTTCTGATAATGGTGTGTACAAGGTAGCTAACAAAGATACCAAACCAAAACCATTCCCATTAGACTCAGATAGGCAAGGTGCTCAAAATAACAGATGTTTTAGATGTGGAAACCCAAACCACCTAGCCAACAATGTCAAGTGTCCTGCAAAGAGTGTCATTTGCAGCAATTGTAAAAAAAGGGGTAACTTTTCAAAGGTATGTCATGAAAAGAAAAATACTACTCACATGGTGATCCCAGATCCTATACAACAACCTAAAGATGATATTATTTTCCAAGTTTTGAATGTTGGGGAACATGAGACTAATTCTTATCCTAGCTGTGAGATTTTTCTGGACAATGTATCTTATGAAGTCTTTGCCGACTCATGTTCCCCCTACACTCTTATAAATGAGGCTTCTTTTCATGCTATTCTGGTCACAAAGATTATAACCTTTTGCCTCCTGACGTTAAACCAGGTGGATATAATCGGGATCTAATACCCCTAGTAGGTATGTTATTAATGCACATCAACTTTAAAGACAGATCTACTCTGGGGAAAGTGTATATTGCAAAGTCAGGGTCTAATCTGTTAGGGTGGAAACGCCAAAAAGACCTTGGTATCAAATTAGACCCAAATGCACCTGAACCTGTTTTACTTATTGACAGGAAAGGAAGTATGTGAAAAATTCCCAGAAGTATTCAAAGAAAAGTTGGGGAAGCTTAAAGGGTTCCTCCACAAAATCAAACTTAAAACTAATTGTAAACCAGTTGTGCACAAGGCTAGATCAGTCCCCTTACTTTTAAGAGAACCCCTACAAAAAGAATTGGACAGACTGGAAAACAATAAGATCATAGAGCGCATTGAAAGCTCAGAGTGGTTGGCCCCCATTGTTGTTGCTGCAAAGGGGGGGGGAAGGTATCCGTCTCTGTGTTGACCTCAGGGATTTAAACGCGAATATTTGGGTGGATAGACACCCCCTCCCCAACATCAACGAAATGTTGACGGTCATACAAGGAGCTAAATATTTCACGGTTTTAGACCTATCCTCGGCTTACCACCAGGGTGTCCTCCATCCAGACTCAAAGCACCTTACTTCCTTTATAACTCCTTTCGGTGCGTACCAATTCTCCAGACTACCATTCAGGCTTGCTTCTGCGGCCGCAGTGTTTCAGAGAGTAATGCAACACATCCTTCAAGGTCTTGAAAAAGTAATTTGTTTCCAAAACGATATACTTCTTTATGGTGCATCGGAAGACGAACACAATGTGATCCTTAAAAAGGTACTGTCCAAACTGAGCAAAACTGGTTTCACGACCCAAAAAGAGAAGTGTAAAGTAGGTGTGGAGTCTGTTGTGTATCTTGGACACATGATATCCAGTGAGGGCATCAAACCTAAAACAAGTCTAGTGGACGCTGTCAAGTTGGCGCCAGCTCCCGGAAATAAAGATGAATTGAAGTCCTTTTTGGGCCTGGTTGAGTATATGTCGAAATTTGTTAAGAACTTCGCCGATCAAGTCCAACCCCTCAGGGAGTTACTCAAGTTAGGATCTAAATTTGAATGGAACCCAGAACATCAACATGCATTCCAATGTGTCAAAGATGCCATTTGTGATGCCCCGATCCTGCACACTTTTGATCCCAATGCCAGGACGACTCTCTCAACTGATGCTAGTAATAAAGGACTATGCGCTTCATTAACCCAAATGGTAAATGGCGAGGAAAAGGTAATAGCTTTTGCCTCCAGGCTCCTGAAAGCCGCAGAGATCAATTATTTCACGATCGAAAAAGAAGCACTAGCCTGTTATTGGGCTATTCGACATTTCAAATATTTCTTGTGTGGGAGTCCTTTCCGTTTCATAACGGTTCACAAACCTTTAATTCCCTTGTTTTCCACCAAGCTTCTAGAAAATACCACTCCACGCATTTCTAAATGGATTCTAGGACTCCAAGGATTCAATTACTCTATGGTTCATATCCCTGGTTCAAAAAATTCCGTGGCGGATTGTCTGTTGAGATTGCCCTTGGTGGATGTTGATCCCAACACGGATTCTCTAGAGGAAACCATTCTCTTGATTGAAATTCCTGCTATCAAAAAAGATAAGTGGGAGAAGTCATTGATGGAAGACAACACACTCATCAAGTTGAAAAAGGTTATTTCCAGTGGCTGGCCTAAAACCAGAAGTGAAGTACCTGGGGACATCCAGAACTTTTGGATTGTGAAGGATGAATTATCAGTGGTTGATGATCTGGTCTGCAGAGGTAACAAGTTAGTTCCCCCTGTGGGAATGAGAGATCGTATCATTCAAATCGGCCATGAAGGTCACCCTGGACAAAACCTGACTAAGAGCAAGATCCGGCAAAGTTATTGGTTCCCTAATATGGATTCCATGATTGAAGATCAAGTAAAGAATTGTCTTGCGTGTGGAGCTAGTGATAAATCCACGGTTGTCCGCAAGGCCCCCCTCATTCCTATCTCCATGCCCTCCGAACCTTGGGATAAACTTGGGGTGGATATAATAGGGCCATTGAATCACCTACATCATTCCCAAAGATTTCTGTTTGTCCTCATCGATTACCACTCGCATTGGATAACGACGAAAATGGTCTACCATCACCACGGCCTCTTTAATCAAATTCCTTAAAGAGACTTTCTCCAAAGAAGGTATTCCCAGGGAATTGATTACAGACAATGGGGTACAATTCATTTCTGATGAGATGAGAGAGTTCCTGACTTGTTTGTCCATTGTTCACATCAAATCTCCTCTGTACTCCCCAAAATCCAATGGGTTAGTTGAAAGGGCCAATAGAATTCTTAAAGATAACATTCAACTTGCACTGTCGGCTCAAGACCCTGTTGAAGACAGCATAAGGAAAATGTTGTGGTCATATCACATTACCCCAAATTCAGTGTCTGGAGTTTCCCCGTTCATATCACTCAAGGGGAGGAACCCAGGTTCTAAACTTACGCCCAATTGGTTGAATGGAGGATCCCCGGTTTGGGTAGACAGGAGCGCTGTGTCAGAGAAAGTAGAAGAACATCAAGTAAATTACAAAAATAGCTATGACGCTAAATGGGGCACTTCTGACAGAGAATGGATGGTTGGGGAATGGGTAGTGGTCAAAAAACCCACTCTGCTCAAGTCAAAAGCTTCATCCTTCTCGAGACCCCTTAGAATTAGGAAGGTTCATAATAACTCTGTTGTGTTGGAAGATGGGAATCTATGGAGCATGGATAACCTGGCTCTCTGCACTAATGTTCATGTCTCCAAGCCGCCTGACAATGGTAACCTTGGTGACATGCCCAGAGTCCAAAGCGAAGCGAGATGTGCACGCCAACGTAGATGTCCTGTATGGCAAGCCGATTACAGTATGTAATGTTTATATTGTAACCTTCTCACTCTTGCTTTTCCTCCAGCAGGTTCTGATAACCTTATTATTATACTGTATGCATAACACTTGTGCTCCCCTTACCAAGGGAGGTGTGTTGTAACTTGGCAGTTTCCCTCTTCCTTTGTTCCCCCTCTCCCTCCCCGCCTCTTGATAAATCCCTGCATAGAACGTTGGAGTGAAACTCACCTTAGAATGTTGGTGAGCCCACTCTGGTAGTTGGCACTGAAGGATCTGGATGCAAATAAACTTCTTCCTGCCACACACTCTGTGTACTTCGTATCTTTACATAGCAATTCCTTTTTGAATGCTGTATCAACTAGGAGACCCGCTAATCAAATGATGATTTCAATTAGCTGCTGTAAAAATAGCAAGGCATGGGAAGCACATCTTTCCCTGATTTACTCAGCTGTGTAACCCACCCAGCCACACAGGTTACTCTACAGGACGTTACTGATGCTACACAACAGGGTGCTGGAGGTAAGGAACTGGGCCCGGTTTGTGACCCATTGGCTTATATAATTGTAACATCAAACTCTGGACCCTAATGCTGACCAATGTTATTGTTTAAAACACTCATCTGTACCACGTGCCTTGGTTACATCCACTATTGTTCCAATCTTTAAAAAGGGTGCTCAATCTATGCCAAGCTGCTAGCCCTCCATTTCATTGTTTGACATGCTAATAAAATCTTGGAAGGGTTTATACAACAGGAATATTGAGTGGACAGAGCACAAAAAATGTATAAACCCCTGCCAATATGGCTTTCATAGCTGTATAGGCACTATGGACCAATGCCTGAATCAAAACCTAATTATAGGTACATATACAGTGGCAAAGTAAACACCATTATACCTTGCCTTCATGGGCCTGCCCATGGCTTTTGATTGTGTACATCGCAACTTTTACTTGAAAAGGGGCTGGATGTGATACTTGTCCCTATCTTAGCATCCTTGCATGAGAACTCAAAGGTTAGGGTAAGATGTGGACAAAATGGTGAAGTTTCTAAAGATGTAAATACCAAGCATGGGGTTTTAAAAGTGTACGTGCTCGCCCCTTTGTTGTATATTTTGTATGTAAATAAGCTTAACCCTCATTTAATTTCCTGTGCCTTGGATGTCCCTATGCTAAATGGTGCCCCACTTCCAGTATTGCTATATGTAGACGATGCTGTGCTAATAGCTCGCACCCCTAAATCTTTGCACTTGCATGTCCATTCATTTGTGCAATTTATGACCACCCATGATTTACTGACTAATTTTTCTAAATCACTTATGATGGCATGTGGTCTTCGGAACACTAGTTTTTCAAGCCTTGCAGTCAGCACAGCACTTTTTCTTACCTGGGGTTACTTTTAATGCAGCTTGTTCATGGGCTCTAAACATAACTAGCGTAGGGTGAAGCTATCTAGGGCAATAGGCTCACTCTCCAGTCTCCCATTTGCACCAGGTAGCATGGCATACTTGTACCACTGTTGCAGATTGTGAGAGGCTGGCCTGGTATATGATGTCCACTAGGTAGGTGGGCACCTTGCACTCGTTAAGGCAACCCTTATGGTGATTTAAGAGGTCTCAGACAACCTTTGAAAGCTATACGAGTGGTAGCTGTGGAGAGCAGCCTTAAGGCTTAGTCTTGTGTAAAGCAGCTTTTTTACCGGACTGCAATCTTATAGTATAGGTTAAACGAAAGGGAACCACACAAGGTATTTATAAAAATGTGTACTAAGATTTTAAACTCTCTAGTACATTCCAGTATCTCCCACATGGAGATTTGCACAAAGCACACAATACTTTAGCATGGAAATCACAGTAAATAACACTAATACACAGCGGGCCTGGGGGCGAAGGGGGGAAGACTGAACCATATACTGAAAAAATAGTATAAGAAGCCATGACTCTAGTCAGGACAATGTCGAGAGGACGTAAAATTGCTGAGACCCCAAGGAACCCCCCAAGGTGAGTAGATAGAGACCCCAGAGAGAGCGTGTGCAGTGTGAGTTCACAACTGCGTGCTCCGAACAAGTCTATGTGCAAGTTGCAGTGGATTTTTAAAGATAAAGGACCTTTCCCAGTGGACCCTGAAGAAATCCAGTGGAAGACAGAAGGTGGGAGAGCCACCCCACTTGTGGATACCATGGTACCCAAGTTACCTATCCCAGGGAAGCCAGGCGCATAGGTGTGAATTGGCGTCAGTAACCGCTGTCGAACGCAATGGAAGACTTCAGGAAAGTGCTGCTGCTTGTAGAGGAGAAAGAATTCAAAATGTATTTCTGATGAAGAGTACCTGAAAGTGGAGGGCACCGAGTCCAGATCACTTAAGAGTGACCAGGGGTTCGGTAGATGAATGCCCACTGATGTGAGGTGCTTCAGGATAGATGTTGATGACCTTGACTCTGCAGCTGTGGGGACCAAGCAATACTGAGGATAACCAGGAGCCGGATATTAGCTGTCCCACGAAGGAAGTTGAGTGCTGAGGGGTCGGTGTCTGGCGGGAGCACCAACAAGTTTTGACAAAAAAAACACATGCAGGAATACAAGAAGTTGCAGGAAGAATACCAACAAGGTCCAGCAGACTCACCACAAGCAGGGGATTCAGGGCAAGCCCAGAGCAATAAGGGGAGACCAATGAAGATGTAGTTGAGCCTCCAATAGACCCAAAGGTCAAAGACACTGGAGTCGCAGGAGGACCATGGGCAGATTTACAAAACAACAGGCCACTGATCACACGGTGTGATGTGGTTGAAGATCTTTGCAGGAGAAGTTGCAAGAGGGTGGGGCTACTTGGAGCCAAATGCACTTGCTGCAGAATTGCCAACAAGCATTTGCACTTGAAATAGTATGTGGTGCACAGGGGTTCGGGTGATGCAGGCTCCACAAGGGATTCTGACCTCAAGCTGGGTGAGAGGGCAGCTCAGGCTGTCGAGGGACATAGAAACCCACCTCGTGTGTTGTTGAACCCTTCGGAGTCCGTAGGAGGTTTGGATCAGCAGACCGATCAGTAGTATTGCAGTGCCTGCGAATGCAGGGGAGTGACTCCTTCACTCCAAGTGAGATTATCTTCAGTTGTCTTGGGTGCTCCATAGTCCCTACATGGTTCCTGTATGGTGCACAGAAACACACAAGGCAGCAGACTAAGAGAGAGAAATTAAATCAAGCCCAAACGAAGTCCAGCAAAGTCCAGAGTGCCCAGACTGTCGAAGTGCAGTGGTTTCAGTTCTGAATCTTGTACATTGTCGAATCTAAGGACCTACACCTAGGTAAGCCCTTAAGTAGCCTAAAGAAATGGTTTGGCAGATTCGGGTGAGGCATCCCATGGGACGGTCTAGACAGGGAGGAGGTTACTCACAAATGGAAAAGGTACCCCCTATGTAATCCCAGGTCCAAGAGGAGGGGGAAATAAAAAGAACTATGAAGGAACCTCTTATCTGACCTCTATTCCTTTCTAGTGTGACCTCCTCTCTCTCATTTGTAACACAGATCCCCAATATCAGTGTCGTACACCAAAATGTTATCTATCTGGTAGCTCGCATAAATTGATTGAGCATCGTCTCTCTCAGCGGATAATGACCCTATGTATGTGGTCTCATGCAGCATGGTTTGTCAGCTTTTTCCTATAAGTCCCGCTTTGCATGTGTGTATAACTGTTATGTGTCTTTGTAAATAATTAACTTTTGTAAGCAAGGAATAGCAGCAAATTAAAAATATATAAATAAAAAAGAAAAGTTTTTAATATAAAGAATACAAATAATCAAATTTTTTTTTTTAAATTAATTTTGGTGTATGACCAGGGTCAGGTCAAATTCAGACCCTGTGGACCACGGTCAGGTCAAATTCAGACCCTGTGACCATTTGTTGCTTTGCACAACTAAATACAGATAATCGAAATATCAATTACTTCATAGGGTGCTACATTAAAAACCACTTCACAGTAAATTCATGTACTATGCTCTTAAATAGCATTAAAGTGCTCTTTATGTAACCCATGCCACTTAATATTATGTCTTTGTATCAGAACAGTGTGTAGAACGAGAGTAACTGTTCTGTATTAATTATTAATGTTCTCTGTAGGCAGTTGGATCATCCAAATATTTGTAAATTCATTGGCGCTTCGATTGATGTTACACTGGTTTCCATAGTTACCGAATACTGTCCAAAAGGAAGTCTGGATAACATTCTCTTAAATGATGACGTTCCATTGAACTGGGGATTTCGGTAAGGATTTCTTTTGCACAATTATTCATTTATCAGATACCGATCGAGTTATTTGCAAGTCTCACTAACTGTGACCTGTTAGCAGCAGTTTCTACATTCGGATGAGGCTGATTAGAAAAGTTTAATTTATTATTACTTGCGAAATACATTTAAAAAAAGATAAAACTAAACCTTAACAATATGGTTCAGCATTTTTCCATAAAAGGGCAGTTCTTTGCTGGTAGACTATGTTACGTAGAATTGCCCTCTTCTACCCATTCCTTTCTTTCAAGAACGTCTTTGAATTGCATGTATTTGATTTTTTTCATAGTAGAAAGTGTTTAATGCAGTTATGTGTTAATCAAACTTTTTGGACCAGACCCCCTTTTGATGTCGATAAACTACTTAAGAAAAAATAAAATAATAATGAAGCCTACTGCTCTCTAAACAAAGTGGCAAAACAATGCTTCAAACTTTCCACGGCTCCATCTAAGAAAATAATGAGTAATTAATTTATATATTAGCCTTTATCTTTTTATTTTGTACATGAGCAGCAGTGTATTTCTAACTATATATCATATTACACATAACACATATTTGTCTCTGCATAAGGACAAAACAGAATGTGGTATTGGAAGTGCGGGAGCCCAAGGACTCACCAAAGATGGTTCTATCTCAATATACATCCAGTTACAAATCTTGACATAGAGAATCCTAGGCTCCGGAAAGTTCCACAGGCCTATTCCACCATAGGTAAATTTGAGCTTTCTCAAAATAATTCAAAACAATAATGACATTTAACATTTTGCAATCAGTCAATGATGAGAGGTTGGTAAATGTTTCAAAACGTTTATTTAGCATAAGGTTAGAATTTCTACATCCCTTTATTCAGATTAGTAGGTTTACAGAAATATAAAATCGACTTGGCTAGAAATCAGCATTAGAAAAATACACTCTGTTCAGTAAAGAAACCCCGTCAGGTAACTAAGGGACCCTTTCGAATAGAACCTTTGAAGAGCTCCTCTGGAGATGAGCGAGTAAGAAATGAACTTGTCATAAAGAGTAGTTCTGGAAACTCAGCCGTAACAACTGTAAATAAAAGTGTGATTCTTGCACTAGCATTGATCACTAACATCTAAAATTAGTCAGCTCAGAGGAATAGCTAAAGAAATCAACTTTCCATAAAAAACAATCTCAGGACAAGGAGAGGTACTGCGGCGGGACCCCATGAATGGAATAATGGGTATGGGTACATCTCAGAGAATGAGGTAAAGGAAGTGATACTAACTACCTAGCAACACTCATTAATATAGATTCATACTTCGGTAACAATTCAGTAGGCATCCTCTGTCGATACCCAATGAGAATAGTTCACAAGGTTGTGTCCTTGGTCATACAATGCTTTTTCTTCCAATTCCCACAGTCTGTAACCTCGTCACCACTGATCGATACAATTGTTTCAACATGAGAGAAGGTTCTCAGGAAAACACTCTTAGCTCAGCTAAAGGATGCGCTATGAGCACGTGCATGAACTATAGCTAGTCAGCAATATGAAAGCATCTACCAATGTTATCCAGAAACATCATTAATACAAGTCTCAAAGTCATCATTTAACATTAGCAGTTTGAATAGGTGCTCTGTATTCTAACACATGATCTAACATGGGGTGAGGAGCTAAATGAACACAAAGAGATAGCACATTTCTGAAAATGTGACTAATCCTAAGCAGTTTTTCCTAAATATCTTGTTCATGTTAATGAGAGCAAACGTCAAGTGAAAATACTTTTGGGCCTTGTTAATATACATGTTACTAGATGGTTGCCTTGTACACAACATTTGAAACACATTAATTTGCATGTGTTTAGCTAAGGTATTTTCACAATTTACTTACTAGAATTTCAGGCATTATGCATTTTCTCTTTGTCCTATGAGTCAATTCCTAACAAACGTTTCTATAACATTCAAAGTATTTTTCTATAATATTCAAAGTATTTTAAAGTGTAATTCTAAAACAGTGAGAAAGTCGGTTTTCTAAGTTTGTGCTAATTTCTCCCAGAAGCATGAGTAGCTCGCAGACACCAGAGAGGGTGTCTGCGATATAACACAAACATGCTGTTTGTGAGGGGTGGACACTAACAAGATCACCTATTTGCAATTTGATCTTGTGTGTATCTTTATTTTTCCTACATTCTGATCATATAAGATAGAATTTCAGGGTAGTTTTAAATCATGGTGTAAGAGTCAAGCTCAAATCTCTGAAGGCAGTGAGTTGTTGTGATATTGATCTAAAACAAAGTGTGAAGCAGAGCATGTGATGAATTGGGTGTTCCCAGGGCCGGCTCTAGGGCGGTGTGATCGGTGCCATCGCACCGGGCGCTGACTTGGGGTGTGGGCGCCATGTTTATTGTTTTAAAAGCACCTGATGCCGCATTCCCTGTCCCAGCAATGTTGAGGTATCAATAAAAATGTCAAGATAACTCTGGTGATTACTGTTCTTCCTGGAGAGAGACCAGAGCTTTGTCTATGAAGTTTTAACTCATTTTAGCGCAGAGGGTTAATATGCCAGATGCAAAGAGCGTGTCCCATTTAGATAACAAAGTGCATATAATACAAATAGGTCAATGGGTTACCGCTTTTGTCAGAGAGATCCTTTTGTTACTTGCAGTTTATAAGTTAAAATCCTAACATAGAGCAGTGAGCTATTAATTGTCATCAACGAGCTGCATACAAACTACAAGGAATATATTAGAGCTATGTTTTTTCCCCAGTCTTTCCTTGTCCTAATATTGCAAAACAGATTTATGTGGGTAGAAATCAAGTCTTAATATTATAGAAGACCCCTAACAATGGTGCTACATTTTAAATTCCGAATTTGTGCTTTTCCAGACCAAGGACGCTTAAACTATACTGCCTACCAGAATGAATGGCATGTGACTCCTACACCTTGTAGGCCTCTGTCTTCTATAACATTTCCTATACACTTATTTGCACATGTATGATTGTCTTTGTGCAATATGTTTGTGATGTAAAGTTTTCTGACAACTTAAATTGGTATGAGAGGTGCTATAAATGAATCTAGGAGATAGTGGTTATGGAGACTTGAAGGGCACTGTCAAATGGTGCTAGTGGGGGAATTCTTAGCGGAGGTGGTCATTGGGGGGCGCTAACAAACCTTGTCGCACAAGGCACCATTAGGGCTAAAGCAGGCCCTGGGTGATCCTAAAAGGCCCTCTAAGGTAGATGACACACTCCTGGTGAGTGTGTAGCTTTCAATAATGTTAGCAAGGGAATCCAGGGAAATGTGGTTGACTACCTCGGCTATAATTGACAGCAACTAGTAGATGTCCCTTGTGAGAAGTTGGCCTGGTATATAATGCTCACTAATTCTTAGTGATCACTTTGTACCATGCCAAGCAACCCTTATGATGATGGTTGTAATTCAACCTTGTAGACCAGTTATCCTAGTGGTAACGTGGACAAAGCAGTCTTAGGCTAAACTCTGAAAGGCATGTGAAGCCAGCTGTTATACCATACACAACCCCCTTGAATACCAAATGAAAGGGACACCACACAGATATATATTGAAAATATATATTGATTTATTAACTATAAAATCCCCTGGACTCTTTATGAGCACAGAAGCACAAGCGTTAAATCACAAGACAGTTTAAAATAAACAAAAGTTGCACAATATCGATGAGCCCTAGGGGCCACCTAAACCATATACTAAGAAAGTGGTATAAGAGATACCAATAGGAAAGGGAACTGGCTAGGGCCTTGGGAATCGCTGGAGCTATTCGAGACTAGCAGTGACTAAGTCGGGAAAGGCCCGCGGGACTCGGGTGCAGTGTTCAAAGTGCACGCACTTTCCAATGCAAAGTCTATGGTGCGTAAAAAGTACAAAGTTAGAAAGTTAGGAACCTTCCGAGTGACCTACGGAGCTGAAACTTAAGACACAGGCCCTTGAGATATGTACCAGTGCAGGAGCACCGGCGGAGCTGAGTTACCTCACCCACAGGAAGCGGGTGCACAGGGTCGAAGTAGTGTCGGGTTTCGTCACGCTGGTCGATGGTGCTTGGAGCTGAAGCTGCTGCAGGCGGCTCGATGTGAAGAGTTCCGGTGGATCCAAGGGTGGATCTGAAGATGTGAAGACCTGAAAGCAGAGGGGACAGTGTTCAAAGTCACTAGCCAGTGACTACCGTGGAACCAGATTGGAACCAGGCGATGTCGGGTGCAAACAGGCGTTGTCGGGTAGCTTCTCTCTGCAGCCACGTGGACACCCGGGGTCGAGGATATCCAGGAGTCGGTCACGAGCTGTCCCACGCAGGCGTCTCGCTGTTGGCGGTGTCGGCAACTTGATCAGAGCAAACAGGCCTTGGCAAAGGCAAGCCACGCAGAAGTTGAAAGATGCTTAATACTCGGACCAGCAAGGTCAGAGCGGGTGCTCCTTTTTACAGGAGCTTTGGTAGGTCTGGAGCAACCAGACCTGCTGTGTAAATCATCGGTTTCGTCGCCAAGATGGCCGCTGACCACGTGGCTAGTGGCCGGGATGGCGCATCGAGTGGCACAATGCAAAAGGGCCCCACGCAGATCGTGGAGATGCTGGAGGGCTGATCTTCGGTGCAAGGGCTGCTCGGTGGAGGGGGTTCTCAGTCCCCAAAGCACAACATCTAGGATGCCTCAGAAGCTGCGCAGTCAGCTTTTCGAGTGTCTTCCAAGAGGTCCGGTCCCACGTCACTCGGTGCCTCCACGGGTCCCTTCTTTGCAGGGACTGTGGATCGGGCTCTGAGAAGTCTGGGAGTCTGGTTCTTGTCGGGCTCTGGGCTTGGGCTCCGGCGGGAGGCGGCGGCAAAGCAGACGTCGAGTTGCTGGTTGGTACCTGTGTTCACAGGGTGGCCACTCCTAGGCCACAAGGGAGATTCTCTTCAGTCTTCTGTGCAGCAGAATGTCGAAGTCCAGTCTTCTTCTTCGTGTAAAGTTGATTCAGGATGATCTGCTGTGCAATGGCACTGCTCCCACTCTTATTCCCAATCTGAGGGGTGGATCACCTACTAGGTCCCTCCTCTGGGAGGAACCAGGAAGGGGGGCGGTTACACCCCCTTTCCTTTGTCCAGTTCCGCGCCAAGCCTGGGTCTGGAAAGTCCCAGGACCGGTTTGGACTGGCCTATGCACGGGGACACCTTGTGTGCCCCGGGCATGTCTGATTCTATTCAGCCCTGTCCTACCCAATACACAAAACCCTGTCTGGGGTGGTGCTCGCACCTCCCAAGGCAGAAAACCCTTTGTCCAGGCCACCATCTGCCGAGTTTCGGTCAGCAGCAGGAGGCCAGACTCGTGTCTGTGGTGGCAGCACCCATTTTGTGATGCTGAGGCTCTGTTTAACTTTAACCGGGGTTAAGGCTACGCACATGTCGTGTCCCTCTAGAAGGGTGGAATGCTATCCCCGTCGCCAGTACTGGCGAGGGGATAGTATTCCAATTCGTATGACACCTTACTCGACATGTTTTGATAAAGCCAAACCAAAGATAGCATTTAACCGCGAGGATTATAATGCACTTAAGAGTATATGGTATGGCAATATCCCGGAACAGCTTAGGGAGTGGTTCCCGACAGCTGCAGACAGGCTCAGCTCATGCTAGAGCACCATCTCACATATTTCCAAGCACTCTGCCTCCAGGATTGATGAGGCCTTCCATAGGAGTGGCTGATAGGAACATATGTGTCCAGTTTAGGGTTAGGCACAGGCATACTGAACCTAAGTAAGAGGTGATTACACCAACTTACCCCAGCTGAGTGATCAGCCAGTTGTTTCAAATATGGAGGCCAGGTCAGGGGAGGCACAATACATGCTGCAGCCCCTGGTAGGCCTTGGCTACACCTATGCCCTGGGTACCTATGGTACACTGTTACAGGGGCCTATAAGGTGAACCACTTCCAATTGTGTTATGCACCTAAGGTACATGGAGTCCATTTTAAGGGGAGAGCAATCAGCCTGGGGCCCTGAATAGCAGGATCCCAGGCCAACTAAGTCAAAAACCAGCTAAACACCAGGTAAAAATTTTGGGGGTAACCATAGTCAGATATCCACCTTCCTACATAACCCCCCCAAACGAAAGGAGATAAGGCTATCCTTGACCAGGTAAGCCTATATTGCCTAAGTGGCCATATAAGGAAGTACCAGCTCTGGCTTGGTAACCCCCTGTCTCATGGTCCACTAAGCAATCCCTCACCCTAAGGGTATCTGAGGGTCTCCACCATAGGGAATCTCTACCTGTGGTGTGTCTTTGCAAAGTCAAAGGCTGGTGTTGAGATGGAGTACTGAAGTGAGTTTCCTCTGTAGGGCTCAGCTTCCTCCAATCACTCTCCACCATGTGTGCCTTTCTTTCTTTGACTGAGTTGCACTGTGCTCTCAGGGTCAACCTCTGGCTACCTAAAGCTGGAGGCTGGGTCCCTCTGTTTGGCTTACTGGAGGGACAGTTCAGGTTTGGGCCCTTAGGGTCCCAGGTTTGGCTGTGCCCAACAATATCCATCTGGGGGAGGTCCCTAACTACCTTTAAGGGGGATCCCTCAGGAGTTTTTAAAGTTTTCACCTCACTAGGGCTACTAGTTTCGGTGCCCCTAATCTGTTGATGGGGGTGCTTTATTTGACGGGGGCCCTTTGGGTCTCACTGTCCTTCTTGTCCTTTGCAGCCCTGGGCTGAGTAAGGCAAGGTAGAGAGGGGCAGGTTACCTGCTCCAGACTGGGTCCCTCCTGAGAAGGGTCCACTGCCATCAGAGGCTCTGTCAGGCCAGGCCTAACAACCTCTGGGACAGTTCCTTCATCAGGGGTAAGATCAGTCCCCTGGGGAGGCTGATCCTTTCCTAAAGTCTGGTGGGAGGGAGATTTCTCTTCCTCCTCAATGCTCTCTGTTTGAGTGGAGTGATCCATCATTTCAGGCTTCACTACCCATGTATCAGTTTGAGTTTGGGCTGTGGCCATCACAGCCCCACCAACCTTTTCAGGAGGAGACTCAGTTTGGGTATGGGCTGTTACTAGTACAGCCCTGCTACTCTTTTCAAGAGGGAGGTTATCTAAAGATGGGGCTGAGGTTTTCTCAGCCCTCCCAACCTTTTCAGGAAGGACATCTTGGATTGGGGCTGTAGCCATCACAGCCCCACTAACCTTTCCATGGAGATTTACCATTTTAGAATGGGTTTGCTGTTCAACCTCAGCCCAGGCTGAGATTTCCAAATCATTACCCAGTAGGCAATCTACAGGCAAGTTTGCTGACACTGCCACTCTCTTTGGGCCAGTGACACCTCCCCAGCTAAGATTGACTACTGCCATGGGATGATTGGTTTCTAGGCCATCAATGTTTGTCACCTGATATTTGGCATCAGGTAAAAGTTGCCTTGAGGGGACTAGACATTCAGCCACCATGGTGATGCTAGCCCCTGTGTCTCTGAAGGCCTCAACTTTCAAACCATTGATGAGGGGCTCCTGTCTATACTTGCTCAAAGTGTTTGGGCAAGCAGTGAAGTTGGCAAACCCCATGCCAGTCTCATAGACAAGAGTATCTGAGTTAGGGGACCTGGATAGGCCAGAGTCCACCTGTCCTCCAAAAGTAAACCCACCCAAATTCTTGGGGGTGCTCCCACCACCTGGGGGACCACTGCTAACAGTGACAGGAGGTGTTGGAGCCTTACCTGGAGGTATATTCTCTTTATTGCCATTCTTGGGACAACAGCTATCTGTTTTGTAATGCCCCACCTGTTTACAGGTATGACAATAAGGCTTTTTCTGGGTTGTAGAAGTGTCTTGGGACCCACCCCCATTCTTGGAGTTTTGGGGCCCTGGGGAAATCTTTTCCTTACTTTTATCCCCACCCTTCTCTTGAGGCTTGGTAGTCTCTTTCTTTTGGTCACCACCCTGGTTCTTAGGCCTGATCCTGGTTCTGACCCATTTGTCTGCCCTCCTACCCAATTCTTGTGGGGAGGTCAGATCAGAGTCAACCAGGTGCTGATGTAGAAGCTGATTTTGACAATTACTTAAGATTTGCTCTCTCATAATTAAATTATACAATCCTGTATAGTCAGTAACCTTACTTCCCAGCAACCAGCCCTCTAGAGCCTTAGTGGCACATTCAACAAATTCAGACCAGTCCTGAGTCTGTGTCTTCTGGGTATCTCTGAACATTAACCTGTACTGTTCAGTGGTTAAGCCTAACCCATCAATCAGAGCACTCTTCAGGACCATGTAGTTTCTAGAATCCTCATCACTAAATGTGAGGAGTCTGTCTCTGCCTCTACCTTCAAAGGAGAGCCACAGGATTGCTGCCCACTGCTCCTGAGGGATCTTCTGTACCATGCAGGCTCTCTCAAGTGCAGTCATCCATTTGTGGATGTCATCCCCAGCTTTGTAGGGGGGCACAATCTTACTCAGGTTTCTTGTATCAAAGGACCTGTCTTTATCCTTCTGGATAGTGCTGCCACCAGTGGATCCTAATCCACTCTCTCTAGGCTGTCTTGCTCTAGCAAGTTTCTCTTGGGCCAGGGCAACTTCTAATTCTTGTCTCTGGATCCTCAAAGCAGCCTCTCTCATTTTGGCCTCATGTTCCCTTCTCTGAGGGCTAGTCATCTCTCTTCTAGAGTGACCATGAGAGCCTCTAGAAGCATGGGAGTTGTCAGAGTCACCTGAGTGAGTCCTTCTCCTCCTAGGCTTCTGGTTAAGTCCACCTGGGGGTCTGAATGGGTTGTTACCTGATTCATTCCCAAGTTGGCTTAAGTTAGCCTGGTTCAGTCTACTGACCAGCACCTGACTATTTCTGTCATCATCTGACTCACTGCTTTCCACCTCCTCCTCTTCTTCCTCTTCCTCCTCATCTACCTGAGGAGCTCCAGTGGTGGAGGCTTCCTCATCTACTAGGATGATAGGACCAGGGGTGTCTACAGTGTCATCCTCTGAAGGATGGCCTCCTTCAGCATTCCCTGTGGGGTTTGCCTTAGAGGGTTTTAAAGTCTCAGACTGGTCTAAGAGCTCTCTTAGGTGGTCTGTAGTAGGGGAAGGCCCTGTCTTCAGACCCCTTAAGACACAAAGCTGTCTTAATTCCTTAAAGGAAAAAATAGCAAATTTGGATGGTGCCCTTGGAGGGTCACTCTCAACAGAGACATTCCCAGTGGAACCCTCTGCTCCAGACATTGCTCTAGTGTGGGTGGATGTGTTGCAATCTACCTACACTGGTGTTTACCTACTAAACCTATCTAGTAGTTGTAGCTAGGGTGTGCTACTCCCTTTGCTCTACAACAACTAAGTTCAGTAGAACTTAAGTATACTAGTCTTGTTTTATATGTACCTAGCAGGTACCTGTATGATCTTTCAAATGATAATCTCAAAGATTGTAATGGTAAAACAACAGCAAGCTCAGATCCCAATCCGCTGCTCACCAATGTTAGAAGTTGGCCTGGGATATAATGCTCACTAATTCTTAGTGATCACTTTGTACCATGCCAAGCAACCCTTATGATGATGGTTGTAATTCAACCTTGTAGACCAGTTATCCTAGTGGTAACGTGGACAAAGCAGTCTTAGGCTAAACTCTGAAAGGCATGTGTTGCCAGCTGTTATACCATACACAACCCCCTTGAATACCAAATGAAAGGGACACCACACAGATATATATTGAAAATATATATTGATTTACTAACTATAAAATCCCCTGGACTCTTTATGAGCACAGAAGCACAAGCGTTAAATCACAAGACAGTTTAAAATACACAAAAGTTGCACAATATGGATGAGCCCTAGGGGCCACCTAAACCATATACTAAGAAAGTGGTATAAGAGAAACCAACAGGAAAGGGAACAGGCCTAGGGCCTTGGGAATCGCTGGAGCTATTCGAGACTAGCAGTGACTAAGTCGGGAAAGGTTTGCGGGACTCGGGTGCAGTGTTCAAAGTGCACGCACTTTCCAATGCAAAGTCTATGGTGCGTAAAAAGTACAAAGTTAGACAGTTAGGAACCTTCCGAGTGACCTACGGAGCTGAAACTTAAGACACAGGCCCTTGAGATGTGTACCAGTGCAGGAGCACCGGCGGAGCTGAGTTACCTCACCCACAGGAAGCGGGTGCACAGGGTCGAAAAAGTGTCGGGTTTCGTCACGCTGGTCGATGGTGCTTGGAGCTGAAGATGCTGCAGGCGGCTAGATGTGAAGAGTTCCGGTGGATCCAAGGGTGGATCTGAAGATGTGAAGACCTGAAAGCAGAGGGGACAGTGTTCAAAGTCACTAGCCAGTGACTACCGTGGAACCAGATTGGAACCAGGCAATGTCGGGTGCAAACAGGCGTTGTCGGGTAGCTTCTCTCTGCAGCCACGTGGACACCCGGGGTCGAGGACGTCCAGGAGTCGGTCACGAGCTGTCCCACGCAGGCTTCTCGCTGTTGGCGGTATCGGCAACTTGATCGGAGCAAACAGGCCTTGGCAAAGGCAAGCCACGCAGAAGTTGAAAGATGCTTAATACTCGGACCAGCAAGGTCAGAGCAGGTGCTCCTTTTTGCAGGAGCTTGGGTAGGTCTGGAGCAACCAGACCTGCTGTGTAAATCATCGGTTTCGTCACCAAGATGGCCGCTGACCACGTGGCTAGTGGCCGGGATGGCGCATCGAGTGGCACAATGCAAAAGGGCCCCACGCAGATCGTGGAGATGCTGGAGGGCTGATCTTCGGTGCAAGGGCTGCTCGGTGGTGGGGGTTCTCAGTCCCCAAAGCACAACATCGAGGATGCCTCAGAAGCTGCGCAGTCAGCTTTTCGAGTGTCTTCCAAGAGGTCCGGTCCCACTTCACTCGGTGCCTCCACGGGTCCCTTCTTTGCAGGGACTGTGGATCGGGCTCTGAGAGGTCTAGGAGTCTGGTTCTTGTCGGGCTCTGGGCTCGGGCTCCGGCGGGAGGCGGCGGCAAAGCAGACGTTGAGTTGCTGGTTGGTACCTGTGTTCACAGGGTGGCCACTCCTAGGCCACAAGGGAGATTCTCTTCAGTCTTCTGTGCAGCAGAATGTCGAAGTCCAGTCTTCTTCTTCGTGTAAAGTTGATTCAGGATGATCTGCTGTGCAATGGCACTGCTCCCACTCTTATTCCCAATCTGAGGGGTGGATCACCTACTAGGTCCCTCCTCTGGGAGGAACCAGGAATGGGGGCGGTTACACCCCCTTTCCTTTGTCCAGTTCCGCGCCAAGCCTGGGTCTGGAAAGTCCCAGGACCGGTTTGGACTGGCCTATGCACGGGGACACCTTGTGTGCCCCGGGCATGTCTGATTCTATTCAGCCCTGTCCTACCCAATACACAAAACCCTGTCTGGGGTGGTGCTCGCACCTCCCAAGGCTGGAAACCCTTTGTCCAGGCCACCATCTGCCGAGTTTCGGTCAGCAGCAGGAGGCCAGACTCGTGTCTGTGGTGGCAGCATCCATTTTGTGATGCTGAGGCTCTGTTTAACTTTAACCGGGGTTAAGGCTACGCACATGTCGTGTCCCTCTAATAGGGTGGAATGCTATCCCCGTCACCAGTACTGGCGAGGGATAGTCTTCCAATTCGTATGACACCTTACTCGACATGTTTTGATAAAGCCAAACCAAAGATAGCATTTAACCGCGAGGATTATAATGCACTTAAGAGTATATGGTATGGCAATATTCTGGAACAGCTTAGGGAGTGGTTCCCGACAGCTGCAGACAAGCTCAGCTCATGCTAGAGCACAATCTCACATATTTCCAAGCACTCTGCCTCCAGGATTGATGAGGCCTTCCATAGGAGTGGCTGATAGAAACATATGTGTCCAGTTTAGGGTTAGGCACAGGCATACTGAACCTAAGTAAGAGGTGATTACACCAACTTACCCCAGCTGAGTGATCAGCCAGTTGTGTCAAATATGGAGGCCAGGTCAGGGGTGGCACAATACATGCTGCAGCCCCTGGTAGGCCTTGGCTACACCTATGCCCTGGGTACCTATGGTACACTGTTACAGGGGCCTATAAGGTGAACCACTTCCAATTGTGTTATGCACCTAAGGTACATGGAGTCCATTTTAAGGGGAGAGCAATCAGCCTGGGGCCCTGAATAGCAGGATCCCAGGCCAACTAAGTCAAAAACCAGCTAAACACCAGGTAAAAAGTTTGGGGGTAACCATAGTCAGATATCCACCTTCCTACATCCCTATTTTTAGTTCTGAGCCAGCCTGCTGTCGAGGGCTTTCCCAGTAATATATACATGTTAAATATAATTTAATCATGTTAACATAAGAGGATTGGCTCTTTAGAATGTGTATATGTTAGGCCAAAACACTAATATTTTGAATGGTAATGTTGACAGTGAGTGCGAGGTTGCCATATTATTTTCAGGCATTATTTTCAGAGCTGTAATTTTACATTAGTCACATAACAAAATAGAGAATTGTGACTTTATATTCTCCGAAAAGCTGCAATGACTAAGTGCAATGACTGGAACTGCAAGGATATTCAGCCTCACACAAATCAGACTTGAGAGGAAATAAATCAGCAATATTTGCCTGCCTTCAGCATGCTTCTGTTACAAAAGGACTGATCATTTTTCTGAGTAATGATATGAGAAGCTACCTAAAAAATGTTGGGCACTGACTTTCAATCTCAGTTTTCTCTATGTACTGTCTTGACCATACAATTGATTATTGATTTGATGATCTTTTACTCTGATAAGGAATATTAATGTATAATAATCTTTATTAGATTGTAAATGTTGTATCTCATTTTTCTAATGCATGTTAAATGGGGTTTCACCACGAAATAAGCATTTCTTGAACTTCAACTCGAATATTCCCACCACTCACGTGCATAAAGTGTACACTAGGATTGACCTCATATTTCGCTCCACACACTTTCAGAGGAGAGTTTCCTTTAGTACTTATCAAGCCTGCACACTCTTGAAATAACTATTGGTACTCTGTGTAAAATGGAGACCTTATATACCCACTTGAAGGCTATAACCGGCAGTTTTAATAGGTACAGTGTATGCTGAAACCATTAGTTCACAAATATTCAAATACTTTAAGCACAATGAAGGCTCATTAGGAAACGTATGTCAGTAATGGGATGTGCTTATCGTATATTTACCGGGGTGTTCATGACTACGTACGGGCCGATTACCTTGTTGTTTGGAAACTGTCCCGGATGAATCGGTCTGTACTATTTTCCAAATGAATCTGGTCCTGTAAGTCCGGACGGCCGACTATGGTGCTTCCCAACTTCATTCGGTTGGGCTCACATTGACTTCAATGGGAGCCTGTGTCCACACGTAAACACAGGCTCCCATTGTCAAGAGGGGTAGTTGGGGAAAACCTTGCACCCTGTGGTAGACACCCCATGGTGCCTGCCACATTGTGCATGGTTGGGAAGAGGGGTCCCTTGGGTACCCCCATGGCTAAATGCTTACGCCTCTGTGTGAAAGGGGGCCCACAACGAGCGCCCAAAGACTGATTCCAAAAGCCATTTCATCTCGGGCAAACCAAATTGGAATGGCTGTCCGATTCGGTCATCAGGAAACCATGTCCATAAAGCTGTGCGATTCTGCTTCGAAAGACTCGGACTGTCCCAATGCCATTCAAAACTGATTCGGACTGCTCGTACAGTTTCCGGACATCGTAATCCATTATTGGGAATTCTGTACGATTTGGTAGGAAAGAAGGGTTCCGAACCAGATTCTGTAATGCCGAATTCCATCTGGAGCCTTTCCTAACAACACCGTAATTGGCCCCTTAGTATGTAGTTAGATGCTCACTGCTGATAGAAGTGTCCAATCTAGTGGAGCAACTAAGACAAAAGGAGAAGGAAATGGAAAGGGGAATCCGGTCCCTGATGAGTATCACCAGCAACAAGCTGTGCCCAGAGAGGCTATGTCATGATTGGCGTCCCTAGATTACATAGAGTATCTGGAGAAAGCAACATGGGTAAGGGGCTAAGTCAGGTAGATTACTGGCGGTTGATCTGAGGCAATACGGAGTGATTGCCCATCTCACCCATTAGGTCTGAAAATAGGCAAGTATTGGTGACACAAGACCAAATCAGTGACGTGGTGGTGCAATTAGCAAATATTTTATAGTGCTGAGGATGGAGCACTACTGGACTATACCTGAAATTATATTCGGGCATCACACCCTATCAAGATGAATGCCTAGCAGGAATTTGATCCATGTGCGCACATTACATTGTCTGAAATTAATTGGCAGGAAAAGAATTCGCTAGACGTAAGATGCCTAGTAGTAATGGCTAAGCTGCTAAATTTCAAAGGAGGCATTCCACAAAGCTGGCTCCTAAATTCTTAGGCTTGTAGCATAAGAGAATCAATTGCCATACTCTTACCAAAATCTTGACAGGTTTTGTTCTAGTTTGATTCTTATAGACCTCTATCCCAGCTTAATCTTGACTAAAAGATCTTAGCCAAGGTGGTGGCTAATAGGTGAACAACTGACAATCACTCTAGTACATTCAGAGCAAACAGGCTCTGTTCCAACTTAGGGCCAGATTCCGATGTCGGACGAACCAGAGTCCGTCCGACATCGGTCAGGAACTGTAATTGACCTACCTCCTGTCATTGGTTACAGACCTGCAAGTTGGATGCGACCGAACACTGTTTGGTGGCAATACTATACTTAACAATGGGAGCATGTATTCCGAACGGAATGCATGCTCGCATTGTTGACTGCAGAGGTGCAGTTCATCCCTGCACCGGTGGCAGGCACCTCAAGGTGCCTGCCACCGGTGCAGGGATGAACAGTGGGCCACCATAGGTGCTCCCTAGGCTGCCATTCGGCAGCCTTGCACCCATGGGGGCCCTACTGGGGGCCCACAAAGACAGTTTCCCACTGCCATCATACCCCCTCGGCCGTAAAAAGGCGGTCAGGGGAGTACTGAAGGGTTTCCGAATGGTGGATGGGCTCTCCGAGCCCGTCGAAAGCCATCTGGAAAACCGAGTTGGATTTTTTTCCGACCAAGCCCGTCAGCACGGCTCGGTCAGAAAAGAATTCGAACAGCACATTCCGATGCGGGCAGGTGCCCTTCCTGATCAGAATCAGACCCTTAGGAAATTGCTATTAATGTCAAGTGCCTGATCCACATCATGTGTGATCACTCCCACAATGAGCACATAGCTGCAATTCTCTCAATTGACTTTGAAAAGATATTTGACTCTGCTCATTGGGAATACTTTTTGCAATGTTGAAGGAGGTGGGATTCAGGTGTGGTATAATGAGATAGGGCAGGCTTTTGTATTCTCACCCAACTACCCAATTGCGAAGTGGTGAGGTGATCTCTGAGACATAGCAAATTACTTGTGGCACTCAACAAGGTTGCTGTTTGTCACTTTTGCTATTTGCCCTGGTGATGGAGGCAATTGCAGTGAAATTCCGACAGGGGTCCAAAAGCTGGGAATACTGGAAGACTCTGTTATGCATATAATTTCATTGTATGCAGATGATATTCTCATATATCTGCAAGCAACTTCCTGCTTGATTCATTTGGTATCAGATGAGCACTTGATTTTGGGGAGCGGTCAAGAATGAAAATCAACTGCTTTGCGTGTATCATCTGTGACCCCTTGAAGGCAGTGACTCGATTAGGGTCACCGGGTCACTCAGAACCACCTCTCAGCCTTCCATACAAATGAAGAGTTGGTCGGACAGTACAGAATACAAACCAATATATTTATTCAGATACACTCGAGTGGAGCCCAGTCTGCCCAGCCTCTTAGGATTGCTGCAGAGGGCCTGACATCAGTGAACATTATAATACATTGGGCCAGATGTAGGAAGCCTAATTCCGGTCGGTAACGGACGAAATTACAGAATTTCTGCTGCCCGGAATTAGGCTTTTCATATATAGGTAGCCCAATGTTAGGATTCGGTAATTTACCGAATCAGTAATTTAAGGAATCGGTAAATTACCGAATTCTTAACATACCGATTTGGTAAATTACCGATTCCTTAATGTAGAGAGCACACAAGTGAGTGCTTTTTACATTTAAGGATTTGTTATTTACCACCAACTATTAGTTGGTGGTAAATTCAGAATACCTTTCGAAAAGCAATTTTTAGCTTTTTATTCAGTGCCATGTGGCAGACATACATGCCCTTAGGGCATGTATGTCTGCAACATGTGCACCCATGCACTATACAGGGGTGCAACAGGGTGTCAATGTGACACCCTGCCACCTTTGTAGGTCTACCCCCTATTACCGATTCAGTATTTACCGAATCAGTAATTCTCAATCATTCCTATGGGCCTCCAGGTATTTACCGAATTTTACCGATTCGGAAAAATTTACCGAATCATTATCTACATGTCATTTACCGATTCTAAAATACAGAATCAGCAAAATTCGGTATTTTAGAATCGGTAAATGATATTTACCTACATCTGGCCCATTATGTACAATTTAGAACCAATGAAGGCATGCCCACAATGGAATTTTCCAGGCAGGTGCAGCAACACAAAGAAGTACAGAAGGATAAGTTTCCATCCTGGAACCGGGCACACACTATCTACTCCCCAAAGTTGCTCTGTTCGTGCTCACCGCTAGACCAGTGGGAGAAGGCCTCTATCTAGTGGTAAAGATATGCGCTATTAAGAACAATGTATTCATTTATAAAAAAAGCAGGACCCGACCTTGGAGAAACGAGACTTACCAAAAGCTGTTTTCTCAGGACGGGAAAGATTATTTTTGATTATGGTTCAAAATGGGGGCCAAACTTAAATGGTGCTGCGAATGCTAACTGTAGGAAGGTGGTTATCTGGCTATTTGGTTACCCCAACCTTTTATCTAGTGTTTTGCTGGTTTTTGACTTAGTTGGCCTGGGATCCTGCTATTCAGGGCCCCAGGCTATCTGCTCTCCCTATAAAATGGACTCCATGTACTTAAGGTACATACTTGATTGGGTATTGGGTCACCTTTGTGAGCCCCTGTATAGTGTACCATAGGTACCCAGAGAATAGGTGCATTCAAGGCCTACCAGAGGCTGCAGCATGTATTATGCCACCCCTGGCTGGCCATCCAAACTGACACCACTGGCTGATCACTCAGCCTGGGTAAGGTGGTGTAATCACTCCTTACTTAGATATAGTATACCTATATCTACCCATACATATAGACACATATACACCTATAAGTCACTCCTATGGCAGGCCTTGACAATCCTGAAGGCAGAGTGCTTGGTTTTATGTGAGAGGGTGCCCTAGCATGAGTTGAGCCCCTCTGCAGCTTTTGGAACCATCTCCTTATAGCTGTTCTATGATATAGCCATACCATATACTCTTAAGTGCATTATAATCCTTGCGGTTAATGCTAACTTTGGTTTGTCTTTATCAAAACATGTGTGTAAGGTGTCAAACACTTTGTAATACTACCCGCCTGCCAGTTCTGGTGGCGGGGGTAGCATTCTACCCTTCTAGATCGAAAAGACATGTAGTTACTGCTTTACCCGGTTAAAGTTAAACAGAGCCTCAGCATCACAAAATGGTTGCTGCTGCCACAGACACAAGTCTGACCTCCTGCTGCTGGGGGAAACTCCAGCAAGGGAGGCTTGGACAATAGGTTTCCTGTCGAAGGAGGTGCTAGCACCTCCCCAGACAGCCTTTAGTGTATTGGGGCAGGGTGGGTTGAATGGAAAGAGGCTTTTCCAGACACTGCTTGGGGCACTCAAGGTCCTCCATGCATATCCCGGTTCAAACCAGTTGCTGGGGCACTCCAGCCCCGCTCTGGCGCAAAACTGGACAAAGGGAAAGGGGTGTAACCACCCCCTTCTCAGGTCCACCCATAGGAGGGACCTCGTAGGTAATCCAGCCCATTTCTTTAGTATTAAGATAGGTGCTGTGTCCCCAGGACTTTAGATTATCCTGGAAAGAAACTTTGAAACAAACTCTTGGACCTTCGATGTTCTATGCCGACTAGAAGACTGATGACATCTACTGAAGGACTGGGTTCTGCTAAGACCCAGCGGTGCCAGGGATAACACCTAAAACTTTCGTGGGTAACCTGTTCCGGCGTACAAATGACAGAGACACGGGACACTTCCTTCGGCGTCAAAGATTCAAGGTTTATTACTGCAGGGAACACAGAAGTCACGAGAAGTACAAATCATGTAAGTTCACGGAGCCTGCTTCGAATTGCTACTGTGGGTCGCTCCTTTTATACAGTTCTGGCTCATAGGTTAACATGGTACACAAAGGTTTACAACTTGGTTCCCATCATCAAAACCATAAGGGGTTGCTTTCATGTATTCAAGGCCCGGAACATAAGTACGGAAACGTTTGGTGGTTCCCAACTGTAAAAACCCATCTTCCCACCGTTAGTACATTCCAATCGGTAGTAAACAGATCGAAGAAGGAACAGAAACAGGTGCAGAGGAAGACAGAAACAGTGGGGAGATCGGAAAGGGTGTAAAAGGGGTGGTATCGGGAAACACGAGCTACAGGCATCAAAGGGACGTGCCTAATGAGATGCACGGCTGAGACAATAGAGCGACACGGCAAGATGTGCCTCGAGCGGGGCCATCTGCCTTACAATGTCATGCCCCTCATCATAAAGACACTTTCAAAGGAAACGTGTCTTCCGCAAGAGTGTTGGGAATCCCAGGGTCGCGAAGCGGACAGCGTCCGTTCGCTGGCTACTTGAGGGCAAGAAACAAAATGGATGCCACATCTAAGATGGAACCCGTGGGCTCGGATGTAGAAACCCATGAAACAAACGAACGGTTTAGGCTAGCACAGCGAAAACGCGTACACCCACTAAACTCGTCATTTGCGGTTCATAGATACCAGACTCGACCATATTCGTGCGAGTCCAAAACATCACTTACGATCGTCACGGAACCTCAGACGCTCCTTTTGCCCTCATGTAGGCAAGCACTAGTCGGAATCATACTCGATATTCATCAGACCATCTAGATGCTGCTGCAACATCATTCTATCCAACTGAGCTGCTTTGGTAACAGGCGGCTGTCTTATACACGTCGTAGCACAGAGGCCACATAAGGCAGGACCACACTGTACACAAAGGCTACACGTGAACAGAAACGCTGCAACAACCCCGATGATCATCAGAATCTTCCAACCCCAAGTCGACATTAGGCCCCAAAACCACCCAAGTAGCGTCCAATCCCCTACGTCCACGTGTATGGATTCGGAGATCTTATGCAACTTTGAAATGGCTTGATAGACAGTCGGAGCGTTATCTGGAATAAAAATACAGCAGCTCGAATGGATCACCTTACATACTCCACCTCGATCTGCTAAAACAACGTCTAAAACCATTCGGTTTTGTAACGTCATGAGCCTATCCGCCTGAAGTTCTGCCGTAATGTTGCCAAGGGCACTGGCAGTGATATTAGCTGTCGATTCCACCACTCGAGTCAACTGTCTCAGGTTCCTACTATTGACCATAGGTCCCCAAAACTGAAAGAAACCCTTGAAAAAGTCTCCTGCCTCTTGACCGGCAGTGTCCTCTTCGCTAATCACGCCCCTCACAATTCGAGTCTTGTGGTAATCGGAGGCGACTGTAAAAGTCGGTGGCAACAAATTTGCAATGTAACATGTGCCCGCAAAGTCGGAGGGCAACCATGTGTACGCACGATCATGACAAACAAAGTACGTACCCTTGGCAGTCAGAAACACAGGGGAAGAGAGCATCGGTAAGACATACGTCTCGGAGCAAGCACTCTCTCCAAGATATGCTCTCGATCTTCGGCCACGACCTTTTAGACAGAAATTACCAAGGTGGGGTACGATCCATATTGGAGACGAGCTTCTAAGCTGTCTTTCACCCACGAGCGCACTATACTCAACATCATTCAAGTCCCTATAGGCTCGCACCTCTTCCTCTGGGATGAGCGACGGCTCATAGATATCCCTATCTAAATCAGCGATCGCTATAGCCAAAGGCTTGTGGTACGGACCAGGACCAAAGTGCGGAGGACTTGGCTCTCGATTGGGGTAGGAATCTAGTGCACTTCGAAACATTGTTTGGAATGCTCGAGCTGAACCCTGGGAACTATAAGAAAGGACCAGGTATGGAATTCCCTTATCGGTGGTATGTGGCATTAACCCACACACCCAACAATTGGTAGTGTTAACCACCAATTGATGTTGATGAAGGAGCTGAATGAAGGAATTGTTCATAAATTCCGCACGTCTAGCCTGTTCGTGTTGGGGTAAGATATGGAAGGAATGAGGAGAAACAGTAGGGGTAGTTTTAGGCTCGGGAGAAGGGGTAGGTGAGGCAGAAGGCAAGAACGTCAATATCAGGTAATACACCCCACCCACCAATAGCAAAGAAACAGTTAGAAACAAAAGGAACACTTGAAACATGAAGCATTTAGTACGAGTGATTTGCTGCAACTTGAATCTTTGCGCCTGAGCTTTTTCCAAATCGACTAGCTTAGAGAACGGCATCCTCTAAAACCGTCCGCAAAGTTTCTTGACGCACTTCGTTCTGTGTAGCAGTAGTCAATCCCCAGGAGTTCCCAGGAACCGACGGCCTTCGACCTAGTGTCAAGACCTACTAACCAGAAGGAAGTACACGCGCGGCCCTACGGCTCACCCGAATGCAAGGTATTTTATTTACAAGTATATACAAAATCTCCTAGCTGTGGAAGCAAAAACACATATTTACAAAAACCCAAATCATACGAATGTGTTCAGACTGAATGGTATCAATGGGGTAATGTGAATGTCAAAAAGGGGGAAAGCAAAAGCTTTTTTTTATTTGTCCTTGGTATTGGATCGCAGAAAGTATTGTGTTTTCCCGGGACGTGTCTGTTCGTCAAACAACTGATCCAATGGAGGGACAGAGTTCTGCTGATTAGTCAATTGTTCAGATCTTGAGTTTGTCGATGGTAAGGGTTCAACAATGTCTTTCTGCTGCACTGAGGGCTCTCCAACAAGTTGAGCGTCGCTGAAAGGGACAAAAGTCTGTACAACTTCGGTTTCCGATGAAGCAATGCCTTTCCTCACCCACGAGTCTGCCGATAAAGGTATAGGCACCTTTTTGGTGTGGGTGGCATGCACCCAGTGCTTACGACCTTCCAAACGAACTGCAGTCCTCGTGGCGAGTAATACTTGGTAGGGTCCAGTGAAACGGGGTTCGAGATTTCTTTTTCTTCCAAAATTACGAATCACCACCCAGTCTCCGGGCTGGAGCTGGTGGCCTGGACCCTCCGTCTGCGTCGGCAGTGCTTCAAAGACCTGTTGGTGAATTAACCTCAGTTTAGCAGTCAGATCATGCAGATAATCGATCAACATTGGGTACTCAAGGTCAGAGAACACATTCGGTCTAGGGACCCCCCAAACATTTGCAGGACGACCGAACACTATTTCATAGGGGCTGAGCCCTACTCGGGAGTGTACAGTCGCCCTTGTTGACAACAGAGCTAGAGGCAAAGCGTCAGGCCATGAAAGGCCAGTTGTAGCCTGAATCTTCGCCAGCTTTAATTTGAGCGTGCCATTATAACCCTCAACCAGACCCGCTGACTGAGGATGATTGGCGCTATGGAACTTTTGAGTAATTCCAAGGCCCTTACACACATTCTTCATCACACTCCCCACAAACTCACTTCCGTTATCAGACCATACAATTCGTGGCATTCCGTACCGAGGAAAGTATTCCTTCAGTAGGATTTTCGCAGTGGACAAAGCAGTGTTGTCTTTGAGAGGGTAGGCTTCAATCCATCGGGAGAATGCGCAAACCACAACTAAAACGTATTTCAGGTTATTGCATCGCTCCATATGGATGAAGTCTAGCGGAATTACTTCAAAGGGACATGAAGGGGGTGCAAAATGGCCAGGAGGTGTAGGGGTTCCTTTTCCAGGGTTGTACATCATACATATCATACAATTCTTAACCAGTCTCTCAGCACATTTGGTGATACCGTCATTCTTCCATACAGGAGACAACAACTTGCAGATACCTTTCGCACTAATATGTGCTAACCCGTGTGCCATCGTCACAACGGCTAGTACATACGCATCTGGCAACATCCATCTCTTATGCTCCGACAAATCAATCCAACAACCATTCACATCCAACTTTCCCGTACTCTCTTTCCACTTCGTCTTTTCAGTCTCGGTGGCCTCATTCTGTATCGCTTTCACACTCTCGATGGTATCCTCACACATACCAGTCTCTGTAGGCCACCTTACCGAACTCGTCACATACATCCTCGTGCTAAGGTTCCGGGCAGTCTCCTTAGCAGTCTCATCCGCAAACGCATTCCCACGGCCAACATCATCCGTCACCTTACGATGCGCACTACATTTAACAATCGCCACCTGCTCAGGCAATGTAAGTGCATCCAGAAGATCATTCACAAGCTGTCCATGCTGAATCTTTGTGCCATGCGACGTCATGAAACCTCTCTCTCGCCACAATCGTCCAAAGCTATGCTCGACGCCAAAAGCGTATTGGCTATCGGTAAACACATTCACCCGTTTCCCTTTCGACAACACACACGCTCTAGTCAAAGCAATCAGCTCTGCCGCCTGGGCAGAATTCTGATTCAATCTTGCAGCTTCCACGACCGTACTCAATGTCACTACAGCATACGCGGTCGTTACATCACCATTCGGCAATTTAAAACATGACCCATCCACATACAAAGTCCCATCGGGATTATCCAAAGGAGTATTTTTCAGGTCCACACGACCTTTGGTTTCCTCCTCAGTTCGTAGGTAGCAGTCATGGGCTGCTACTTCATCTGATTCCATACTGATTGGTAACAAAGTCGCCGGGTTCAGGACGTTACAACGTTTTATTTGAATATGACTTGCCAAAAGCGTCAACTCATACCCAGACAACCTTGCACTCGTCAAGTGCTGAGTTTTAGTACGATTCAAGAGAGTGTCAACTGCATGCGGAACCATCACCGTAAGCATATTATCCATGACCAATCCTGCAGATTGTCGAATGGACGCCGAAGCTGCCGCTGTTGCCCTCAGACAACTCGGCAATGCTCTTGCTACTGGGTCCAAGGTCGAGGAAAAATATGCACATGGACGCTGCTTACCACCGAATTGTTGCGTCAAAACACTCAACGCACAACCTTCCCTCTCGTGAACGTATAGTGTAAACGGCTTACTGTAGTCAGGGGTACTTAACACAGGAGCCGAACACAATGCGTCACGCAGTTCAGAAAAACTTTTCTGACATTCTTCCGTCCATGGCAAAGGAGTTGGAACATCCTTGCATGTAAGAGCCACCAATGGTTTCGCTAGCAATGAAAAATTTGGAATCCATTGCCTGCAGTATGACGTGATACCTAAAAAGGCACGCACATCTCTCTGAGTTGTTGGCACAGTCATTCGGGCAATCGCTGCAATTCTCTCTGGGGTCAACCTTCTTCCCTCCTTTGACAATAAGTGACCTAGATAGGTTACTTCTTGACAACAATATTGTAGCTTAGAAGTTGACACCTTGTGATGTAAGTCACAGAGATGTTGCAACAACGACACCGTGGCAATTTTGCAAATGTCCTGAGTGTCTGCAGCCACCAATAAGTCATCGACATATTGGATTAAGGCCTCACCGGCCGGCAACACAAATGCATCAAGTTGACCCTTCAAGGCTTGACTGTATATCGATGGACTTTCACAGTAGCCCTGAGGAGCACGTTTAAACCGGAAACTGCGGCCACCAAGAGAGAAACCAAAAAGATCTCTACTCTCCCCAGCAATCGGTATGCTGAAAAACGCATTTTTCAGATCGATCACGGAGAACCAAGATGCAGAGGCTGGAATCAGAGTGAGTAGTGCCGTGATGTCGGGCACCACAGGGAACTGAGGAACCACAATTTTATTTACCTCCCGTAAATCGATAACAAAACGATAAACAGGGGGTTTTGATAGATCAGTGCGCTTCAAAATGGGAAGTACAGGGCTATTGCACACGTTTCCCCGTGTCTCCTCGATAACATCTTTCTCAATCAAATCGTAGATGATGGCTAACAGTGCCCGTTCACCATCAAGGGAGATACGATACTGGGGAATACGTGACAAACGCACATTAGATTTCAAGTGAACAACATAAGGGGAGATATCAAGCAGGCCCACGTCATTGGGACCTGTTGCCCACAAAGATGCAGGAAGAGAACTCAATTCCGGTGGAAGCTTATCGAGAGACAAGTACATAGGAGAGATAACTCTCTCACCCAACGTAAGCTTAACTCCCGCAGGAGAACAATACAAAGTCGCATACAGACGTTTTAGCAAATCCAGGCCCAAAAGGTTTTCACCACAACCAGTGGTCAAAATCAACGGAGCTTGCAGCTCACGAGGCCCAATTGTAAGGGGCAAAGGGCACGAAACCGGATTGCTAACAGGGGCGCCAGAGAATCCAACGGAAACATTTGTTAAGCCAGACAAAGGTGCGCCAGGGAGTTTCGAATGCATAATAGAACTTTTCGCTGCACCAGTGTCCAACAGAAAAGGCTCAACGACGCCCGAGGTGGCAACTGCGACATAAGGCCCTCTCTGATCGACCGGAACTGATACTACTCCCTCTCTTTGTACATGGTTGTCCTAGTAATTACTATCGTCAACATTGTGATCAACGTAATAATCGTCTACATTATACTGAGCAGATCTGCTTTGTGATGATCCACGCTGATCAAAGCAATTGTTAGAATCGGAAGAATTATTGGAACGATCAGTTTGAACACCACGACCTCTACCATGTGATGCTTGTTGGGGGCCGCTACAACCTCCTCGAGAAGAATTACCGCTGTTGCGATCACGCAAAACCGGACAATCGAATTTCAGATGACCCTCGTTCCGACAATAGGCACACTGATTGTACCCCAACGAAGATCTGTCAGAAGAGGAGTCATTCCGGGATTGCGATCTGTTCGACTGAGACTGTGGTCTATTCCGCTGTTGTGAATCGTTCTGATTCAAACGTGGAGGATACGCTTGCTGCAACAACACTTTTGTTTTGAGCTCTTTTGTCTTTTTATCAGCGCGATCATTCTCTTCTTTCTCTCTGTTCTCATAATATTGTGCTGTGGCCAATATTTGAGCAGAAGTAGAAACAGCCCAAGCACTTTCTGAATTACGCAATTTGTTGCTTAAGTCAGGCAGCAAATTTGAGACAAACTTATCCACAAACAATCGCTGTCGACCCTCAGTACCCATATCCTGACCACTATGATCAATGAATGCCTCCTCAAATCTCGTAAAGAAATCAGAGACACTCTCGTCCTTCTTTTGTTTGCAAGCAGACAGTTTGTCCCAATTCACCTTCATGGCTGGCATAAGTGTTTTCATAAGGGTGATAATTCTCTGAGGAAGATCCGTAATCAACTGTTCAGGCTTAGCCCCACCAATTTGACGGGTGTCTGCTGCCACAAGAGCAGGCCAGTCACCACCTAATTCTGCCGCATGGTTTTCTTGCCGGATCTTTGCCCATACCGGTTGCGGTACGACATTACCGAACAGCATATCGATATCGGCAAGATTCATTATCGTAGCATCTACGAGCTGCGATAATTCTTTGTAGTATCCTGCAGGATTTTTGTGAGGATCAGGCAAAGATTGTTTTACCTGCAAAACTTCCGATCGTTTCCACGGAAGATGTATCCATACTCTCTGAAAGTGCGGCAGGACGATAGGAACGGCATTAGCGTCACCTGGCATCCACACCGGTGGAACCTCACGCATGGGGTACTGACCAGGTGCTCCTAGCGGTCCTTCAATGTCTTCTACAAACAATGCTCGAGGCATTATAGAAGGACGAAAAGACAGCAACTGCTCGACAGCACGTTGAACATTGCTACCTACTACCATTCCGCTCGAAAACTGAAGCTGAAGGTTAGTTAGAGCAGACATCGTTTCTTCAGATGCATCAACTGATATTAGATCTCGCAAAGCCTTGCACATTTCCTCAAATACGAACCTCTGTGTCGGTATGTTAAACTGAGAAAACGTGTCAAGTACCACACGTGGTGGATTTCTAATAGGGTATTTCATCCAAGCTAGTACCATATCATATAGACAGTCACGTTCCCGACTACCGGGAAGCTGACTTCGTCTCTGAGGACCATCCGAACCAGCGGTCTCAAGAATCGGACCAAGAGAATTGAAAAAGTTTGCAGCTACAGAAGGGACACGTCGTCCAGTAGACGGGGTAGTAGAGTAACCTAATGGGGTGACAAGAGAAGTACCAGGAACAGAGGGAACAGTAGGAGAAACCAGAACAGTAGAGGCAGCGGGAGCAGGAGTATGAGGAAGTACAAGTGGAGGAGCAGTAGGGACAGAAGCAGGTAGAGGAGCAGGGACAGCTGGAAGGACAGGGACAGGAGCTGGTTGGGGAGCAGGAACAGGGGGAACCACAGGAGCGGTGGTACCCTGTACATACGGAAGTGGTGACTTCATAAGATAAGACATTAAAGGGTCCTCGGTACCTTCCTCCTTTTTATCCGTATCCGCCGGTAAAGCGGGATAGCACTTATCTATAGACATACGCTGCAATCTATCGAAAACTTCCTTTTCCTTTTCCTCCTTATCTCGCTGAAACTGCTCTGCTTTTCTTACCGTAGTAACAACTCCATCCCTCTGATTATGTTTAATCTGTCTGATTTCTTTCTGTTTGGCTTCTTTACGCCACAACCGAAAGGAATCAAACATGGCCGGCCTTGATTTTCTTTTAAACAATTTGGCTTCAAGATTATCTAGAATCGGGGTCTCAAAACTACCATGAGGTGGCCAACTAAGGGCACCATCATCTTTAGTATAGCGCATCCAACACTCATTGAATGTAATCGGACCTAACCCATGCTTGCTATATAGCTCATAATTTGGAGTTCCAATCGGAGGTATCGGACGCGAGTCCTCCAATTGGGAATCCGCACCACAACGTCTAAAACAACTGAACAAAGTACTACGGCCAGGCATCTTGCACACTAACCGAGTTTCACAAACTTAAAGGGTTATAGGATTAACAAAGTCCCTGCAAAGAGCAAAAACCCTCGGTTTTTGGCGACTGCAGACGTCAAATATCACAACAAAGAACCAAGTACTAAGAACCACAAATGCAATGGAACCATGCAACAACTAAGCACCCACAACTAAGGACTCTGGGAGCGACCCACAAATACTTAACTCAAAGATCGATGGCGTCACCAGGAAGGCCCGTCTATCGTCTCGCTGTACCAAGGTCTACGCCAGGCGCCAAAACAGGTCTACAGTCAGGGCAGCAGTCCGTCGCAGCCATCAGGAGGCGGGAATCTTCGCGGGAAAAGTCGTCGGGCCACTTGTTTGGACAACGGGATCGATGAAGCGGGGTGCACCTTCCCTCGGAGATTTCACACGAAGTTCCTCACGATCGTCGGGCTTGGACCGGTACCACTGATGCAGCCCCACGTTGGGCGCCAACTGAAGGACTAGGTTCTGCTAAGACCCAGCGGTGCCAGGGATAACACCTAAAACCTTCGTGGGTAACCTGTTCCGGCGTACAAATGACAGAGACACGGGACACTTCCTTCGGCGTCAAAGATTCAAGGTTTATTACTGCAGGGAACACAGAAGTCGCGAGAAGTACAAATCATGTAAGTTCATGGAGCCTGCTTCGAATTGCTACTGTGGGTCGCTCCTTTTATACAGTTCTGGCTCATAGGTTAACATGGTACACAAAGGTTTACAACTTGGTTCCCATCATCAAAATCATAAGGGGTTGCTTTCATGTATTCAAGGCCCGGAACATAAGTACGGAAACGTTTGGTGGTTCCCAACTGTAAAAACCCATCTTCCCACCGTTAGTACATTCCAATCGGTAGTAAACAGATCGAAGAAGGAACAGAAACAGGTGCAGAGGAAGACAGAAACAGTGGGGAGATCGGAAAGGGTGTAAAAGGGGTGGTATCGGGAAACACGAGCTACAGGCATCAAAGGGACGTGCCTAATGAGATGCACGGCTGAGACAATAGAGCGACACGGCAAGATGTGCCTCGAGCGGGGCCATCTGCCTTACAGTGTCATCCCCCTCATCATAAAGACACTTTCAAAGGAAACGTGTCTTCCGCAAGAGTCTTGGGAATCCCAGGGTCGCGAAGGGGACAGCGTCCGTTCGCTGGCTACTTGAGGGCAAGAAACAAAATGGATGCCACATCTAAGATGGAACCCGTGGGCTCGGATGTAGAAACCCACGAAACAAACGAACGGTTTAGGCTAGCACAGCGAAAACACGTACACCCACTAAACTCGTCATTTGCGGTTCATAGATACCAGACTCGATCATATTCGTGCGAGTCCAAAACACCACTTACGATCGTCACGGAACCTCACTCCCTTGTGGTCAAGTAGTGACCACCCTGTGCAAACAGGCACCACCAGTAACTTGCCAGTCTGCTTTGTCGATGCTTCCACTGGAACCCGAAGACTCAGCAACACAGGAACTGGACTCTCTGACTTCTCTGACTCCGACCCGTGGTGGACACAAGAGATGTGGGACTGGAAACCCTGGCTATCCTGCATTTTGCTAACAGTACAACTACCAAGGCACCCTTGCAGTTGTGCATTGTGGTATGAGAAGCCCCAGACTCTAGCGCTATTTGCAATGAAGCTCAGCCCACCACACTCCACGAGTGCCGCGTGGGGCCCACTCTTGCATTTCAGCTCAATGCTTCTTCCCGGTTGCTAGCTTGCTGGCTGGTTAGCCCTCTGAAGACTTTCTTTTGAATCCAACCTGCTTTCCTGGTTGCTCCAGACTTGCTCCAGCTTCCCTGCAAAGGAGAAGCTCATAAGACCTTGCTGGTCTGCTCTGAAGCCAATCTTCACTTCCTGCGTGGATTGTGTTTACCAAGGCGTGTTGGGTCCAGTCCAGATACCGACACCGCAGTCAACTAGATCCTTTGTGGTATAGTTTGAATCCAGCTCTTGGTTGTCGTTGACGCCTCCTGGTCCTCATGGCTGCAGAGACAAGCTTCACCTCTTCACCTGAAATCAATTCGACATCGCCTGGTTCCTTCCTGGTTCCTTCCTGGTCACTGGCTAGCGACCCAGACTCTGTCCCCTCTGCTTTCAGTTTCTACACATCCTCGATCCACCCTTGGATCCACCCGGACACTTTTCCTCTGGTCGCCTGCAGCACTTTTTGCAGATCTCCATAGAAAACATTGATGAAACCTGACAAGGAAAGACACCTATGCACCCGGCTTCCCTGGGTGAGGTAACTCACGTACTCCAGTGCTCCTGTGGGTCTTGACTCTCGAAGTGTCCTAGTTTAAAGGGGTTTTACCGTAGTCCATCCGGAAGTGTCCTAAAACTGTAACTTTGTAACTCTTACGTTCTCCACCATAAGTCAATGGTAACTCGCGTCTGTGTTTAGGCACTGCATACGTCTCCCGTGGGTCTTCTACTTCCTAACCTTTGGTTGTTTAGTGTAGCCCCAGCGATTCCCTAGGCCCTAGGCCTATTCACTATTTCTGAAGTGGTCCTTATACCACTTACTTAGTGTATGGTTTCTGAGGCCCCTAGGGCATAACTGTATTTGTGCAACTTATTGTATGCTAATTGAGTAACCTGTGATGTATTTCGATCTCTGACCTCATAAAGAGTGCAGAGTTGTTGTGTTAGAAATAAATACATATATATTTGATATATACCTTGTATGGTGTCCTTTAATTTGGTACTCAAGTGAATATAATTGGTAAAACAGCTTGCTTTACATGCTCTCTGAAGTTTTAGCCTAAGACTGCTGGTCCATGCTACCACTAGGATAGCTTGTCTATAAGGTTGACTTTACAACCACCATCAATAAGGGTCGTTTAGACTGGTGCAAGGTGCCCACTAGAATAGTGGACATCATATGCCAGGCTAACTTCTCACATTGGTGTGCAGCGGATGGGATATGAGCTTGCTGTTGTTTTACCATATAGTCTTGAGATATCATTTGAAAGATCACATTAAGGTACCTAGAGGTACATATAAATAAAGTTGTTATAATAATTTAAGTTCTACTGAACTTAGCAGTTGTAGAGGAAAGGGCTTAGCACACCCTGACTACAACTCCTAGAGTCATTCTAGTAGGAAAACATTTAGTGTAGGTAGGTACACACACCACACCTCACTAGAAAATATCCTTGGAAGAAGGGCTTAGTGGGCCTCTGCCAAAAGCTGACCCTCCCAGGGCACCTTCTAATTATGACACATTCACTTTTCATGAGTTGAAAAGTTTATGTATAGCCAGAAGGCTGAGACAAGGACAAAGTCCCACTATTAAGCATCTGATAGATATATTAGTGGAGTATGATGTAGACAAAGCATTCAACCCAGGTCCATCAGGTAGTGTAGAAAAGAACCATCCCTCAACAGATGATCCCACTGGTGAAAACCAAAGGCATGCTGATGCTGAAGTTAATGCTAGCCATGTGCAAGTCAGAGAACTGAACCGGGTTAACCTAGGACTGCTTGGGACTGAGAATGGAAGAATCCAAACCAGATCCCAGGTAGGCCTAACAATGGGCACAGAAGGAGAATATCACTTTCCAGTGATTCCAACCACTCTGCTGACTCAATAGGGTTCCATGCTTCAGCTCTAGGGAGAATGACTCCATCTGAGAGAAGGGAGCATACGGCTAGGATGAGGGAATCCAAGCTTAGAATCAAGAGGCAAGAAATTGCCCTTGCAAAAGAGACCCTGGCTCTTGAGAGAGAGAGAAAATTGTGTGGACTAGAGTCCACTGGTGGCAGCATAATTCCTAAAGATAAGGAAAGGTCTTATGACCATAGAAACCTAAGTAAGATTGCCCCTCCCTACCAGAGTGGGGATGACATCCACAAGTAGATAACTGATTTGGATAGGGCCTGTAAAGTACAACAGGTACCCCAGAGTCAGTGGGCAGCAATCCTAAGGCTCTCCTTTTCAGATAAAGGCAGAGATAAGCTCCTCACAGTTAGTGATAAGGATGCTGGCAACTATACTATCCTGAAGAGTGCTCTAATAGATGGGTTTGGCTTAACCACTGAGCAGTATAGGTTGCTGTTCAGAGATACCCAGAAGACACAGACTCAGGACTGGACTGATTTTGTTGATTGTGCTACTAAGGCTCTGGAGGACTGGTTACTGGGCAGCAAAGTACATGACTATACAGGATTGTATAATTTGATTATGAGGGAGCAGATCCTTAATAATTGTCAAAACCAGCTTCTACACCAGCACCTGGTGGACTCTGATCTGACCTCTCCCCAAGAATTGGGTAAGAAGGCAGACAAATGGGTCAGAACCAGGGTTAGGCCTAAAAATCAGGGTGGTGACCAGAAGAAAGATTCTATCAAGCCTCAGTAGAAAGGTAGGGATAAATCTAAGGACAAATCCACTACAGGGCCCCAAAAATCCTCTGAGGGGGCGTGGGTCCCAAACTCCTTTCTTTAATGTTAAGAAACCTTATTGTCATATATGTAAGCAACCTGGCCATTGGAAAACTGACAGCAGTTGCCTAAAATCCAACAATAAGGAAAACATTCCTCCAAGTATTACTCCAACACCTCTTGTTACTACTAGCAGTAATCCCCCAGGTGGAGGGAGTGCCCCCAAAACTTTGGCTGGGCATACTTGGGGAACTCAGGTGGACTCTGGCCTAACCAGGTCCCCTACTACAACAACTCTAGTCTGTGAGAATGGCATGGGGGTTGCCAACTTCACTGCTTGTCCCAATACCTTGGGCAAGTACAGACAGGAGCCCCTTATCAATGGTCAGAAAGCTGAGGCCTATAGGGACACAGGGGCTAGCATCACTATGGGGACTGAGAGACTAGTCCCCTCAGAACAGCTTTTACCTGGGTTCACATACCAGGTGATCAATATTGATGGAGTGCAGAAAGATCATGCCATGGCAGTAGTAAATCTCAGCTGGGGAGGTGTCACTGGCCCAAAGAGAGTGGCAGTGTCTACAAACTTGCCTGTAGATTGCTTACTGGGTAATGATCTAGAGATCTCAGCCTGGGCTGAGATAGAAAAAGAAATCCATTCCAAAATGGTAGGCCTTCCTGCAAAGGTTGGTAAGGGCTGTGATGGTCACAGCCCAAACTCAAACAGATTTTTGTGTTGTGAAGCCTGAAACTATGGATCACTCCACTCAGACAGAGAGCATTGGGGAGGAAGAATAGTCTCCCTCCCCCCAGACATTAGGTGAGGGTCAGCCTCCTAGGGGAACTGACACTACCCCTTGTGAAGAAACTGCCCCAGAGGTAGCCAGGACTGGCCTGGCAGAGCCCCTGAGGTCAGTGGACCCTTCAAAGGTGGTACCAAGTCTGGAGCAGGTAACTTGCCCCTCTCTACCCTGCCTCAGTCAGCCCAGGGTTGTAGAGGTCAGGGAGGCAAGGGGACCCTAAAGGGCCCCCGGTCCAAAGGAACCCCCCATCAGCAGATTAGGGGCACCCAGACTAGCAGCCCTAGACAGGTGAAAATTCCTGAAACCTCTGAGGGATCTCCCTTACCCTTAGGTAGGAACCTCCCCCAGATGGACTCTGTTGGGCACAGGCAAACCTGGGACCTAGTGGGCCCAAACCTGACCTGTCCCTCCAGTGGTCCAACAAAATGGACCCAGCCTCCAGCTGTAGGCAGCCAGAGGTTGACCCTGAGAGCACAGTGCAACTCAGTCATGGAAAGAAAGGCCTACATGGTGGATAGTGTTTGAAGGAAGCTGAGCCCTACATGAGTGGAGCCTCACTTCAGTACTCCATCCCAGCACAAGCCTTTTACTTTGCCAAAACACACCACAGGTAGAGATTCCCTATGGTGGGGACCCTCTTATACCCTTAGGGTGAGGGATTGCTTAGTGGATCATGAGACAGGGGGTAACCATGCTAGTGCAGGTACTTCCTTATATGGCCACTTAGGCAATATAGGCTTACCTGGACAAGGATAGCCTTATCTCCTTTCGTTTGGAGGGGGGGGGGGGTTGTGTATGAAGGTGGATATCTGACTAAATGGTTACCCAACTTTTTGCCTAGTGTTTTGCTGGTTTTTGACTTAGTTGGCCTGGGATCCTGCTATTCAGGGCACCAGGCTATCTGCTCTCCCTATAAAATGGACTCCATGTACTTTAGGTACATACTTGACTGGGTATTGGGTCACCTTTGTGAGCCCCTGTATAGTGTACCATAGGTACCCAGGGCATAGGTGCATTCGAGGCCTACCAGGGGCTGCAGCATGTATTATGCCACCCTGGCTGGACATCCAAACTGACACCACAGGCTGATCACTCAGCCTTGGTAAGGTGGTGTAATCACCCCTTACTTAGATATAGTATACCTATACCTACCCATATATATAGACACTTGGTTTTATGTGAGAGGATGCCCTAGCATGAGCTGAGCCCCTCTGTGGCTTTCGGAACCATCTCCTTATAGCTGTTATATGATATAGCCATACTATACCATATACTCTTAAGTGCATTATGATCCTCGTGGTTAATCTTGGTTTGGCTTTATCAAAACATGTCATGTAAGGTGTCAAACACTTTGGAATACTAACCCCCCCCCCCCGCCAGTTCTGGCGGCGGGGGTAGCATTCCACCCTTCTAGAGGGAAAAGAAATGTAGTTACCGCTTTACCCGGTTAAAGTTAAACAGAACCTCAGCATCACAAAATGGATGCTGCTGCCACAGACACAAGTCTGACCTCCTTCTGCTGGGGGAAACTCCAGCAAGGGAGGCTTGGACAATAGGTTTCCTGTCGAGGGAGGTGCTAGCACCTCCTCAGACAGCCTGTAGTGTATTGGGGCAGGGTGGGTTGAATGGAAAGATGCTTTTCCAGACACTGCCTGGGGCGCACAAGGTGCTCCATGCATAGCTCGGTTCAAACCAGGTGCTGGGGCACTCCAGCCCCGCTCTGGCGCGAAACTGGACAAAGGGAAAGGGGTGTAACCACCCCCTTCTCAGGTCCACCCATAGGAGGGACCTAGTAGGTAATCCAGCCCATTTCTTTAGTATAAACATAGGTGCTGTGTCCCTAGGACTTTAGATTATCCTGGAAAGAAACTTTGATACAAACTCTTGGACCTTCGACGTTCAATACCGACTAGAAGACTGAAGATATCTCCCTTGTGGTCAAGGAGTGACCACCCTGTGCAAACAGGCACCACCAGTAACTTGCCGGTCTGCTTTGTCGACGCTCCCGTGGGAACCCGAAGACTCAGCGACACAGGAACTAGACTCTCAGACTTCTCTGTCTCCGACCCATATCCACAGAATGTAAATGTAAATGTATTGGCATTTATATAGCGCACTACTTACCCGTAGGGTCCCAAGGCGCTTCGACCGCTGCGAAACCCTTCCTGGCTTCCCTGAGAGATGGTCCCTTAATGGGTATCTCCAGGGTGAGACCAGGCATCCCCGGCGGTCTGGTGGGGCCGTTAGTGAAGATGAGGCAAGCTAATGCCCAGAGTTGCCGAGTGTGATCGCTGATCAGAGTGGGCACTGAGGCGAGAGAATTATCGAGTCCGCTGACCCTGGTCCAGAAACCTGCCGCGCCGGGAATCGAACCCTGGTCCCGGGCCGTCCTCTGCTCTCGGGTCTGCCGCCTCTAAGCAGTGAGCCACACTACTTCACAGAAAAGCCGAGAACTGTGGCAGACATGAGAGACGTGGGACCGGACACCCTGGATATCCTGCATTTTGCTAACAGTGCAACTTCCAAGGCACCCTCGCAGTTGTGCATTGGGGTATGAGAAGCCCCAGACCCGAGCGCCATTTGCATTGAAGCTCAGCCCTCCACACTCCACGAGTGCCGCGTTGAGCCCACTCTTGCATTTCAGCCTCAACACATCTTCCTGGTTGCTAGCCCGCTGGCTAGTTATCCCTCTGAAGTCTTTCTTTTGAATCCAAACTACTTTTCCGGTTGCTCCTGGCTTGCTCCAGCTTTCCTGCAAAGGAGAAGCTCACCAGACCTTGCTGGTCTGCTCCGAAGACAATCTTCACTTCCTGCATGGATTGCGTTTACCAAGTCTTGTTGGATCCAGTCCGGATACTGATACCGCAGTCAACTAGAGCCTTTGTGGGACAGCTCAAATCCAGCTCCTGGTCATCGTCGATGCCTCCTGGTCCTCGTGGCTGCAGAGACAAGCTTCCCCTCTTCACCTGAAATCAACTCGACATCGCTTGGTTCCCTCTTGGTTCCTTCCTGGTCACTGGCTAGTGACCCAGACTCTGTCCCCTCTTCTTTCAGGTTCTCCACATCTTTGACCCAACCTTGGATCCACCCGGACACTTTTCCTTTGGTCGCCTGCAGCACTTCTTTGCAGATCTCCATAGAAAACATCGACGAAACCCGACATGAAAAGACACCTATGCACTCGGCTTCCCTGGGTGAGGTAACTCGAGTACTCTGGTGCTCCCGTGGGTCTTGACTCTCAAAGTGTCCTAGTTTCAAGGGGTTTTACCGTAGTCCATACGGAAGTGTCCTTAAACTGTAACTTTGTAACTCTTACATTGTCTATTATAAGTCAATGGTAACTTGCGACTGTGTTTAGACACTGCACGCGTCTCCCGTGGGTCTCCTACTTCCCAACCTTTGGTTGTTTAGTGTAGCCCCAGCGATTCCCTAGGCCCTAGGCCTATTCACTATTTCTGAAGTGGTCTTTATACCACTTACTTAGTATATGGTTTGTGAGGCCCCAGGCCATAAATGTATTTGTGCAACTTATAGTATGCTAATTGAGTAACTTGTGATGTATTTTGATCTCTGACCTCATAAAGACTGCAGAGGGGTTGTTTTAGAAATAAATACATATATATTTGATATATACCTTGTGTGGTGTCCTTTCCTTTGGTACTCAATGGATTATAATTGGTAAAACAGCTTGCTTTACATGCTCTCTGAAGTTTTAGCCTAAGACTGCTGGTCCATGCTACCACTAGGATAGCTTGTCTATAAGGTTGACTTTACAACCACCATCAATACGTGTCGTTTAGACTGGTGCAAGGTGCCCACTAGAATAGTGGACATCATATGCCAGGCTAACTTCTCACACTAACATACATAGAACAATACATAATCAACACAGCGAAAACAGCTTCATTCTAGCACTCTATATACATGAAGACTAAATGCGTTACCTATGATGGTGCTGTGCTGGGAGTATGAATTCCTAAGATGTTTGGGGGACCAAATAATCCCTCTGAGATGAACTTAATAGTGGGGGACATTGGAAGGGCGACTACAGTAAGGAGTGCATCAGTGGCCTTTAGGAAAAAATATATTTTTGTCTGTTAAATATAGGATTACACTGTCTGTGATGATGGCTCTACAGAGGCTAGTTATAACACTACCCATGTACATACTTAGAAAACTGTTCACGGCATGGTCAAGTATCATGGCCGACAGGACATGAGCTCATTAACTTCCAGCCGGCAAGCCTTGATATCCTGGATATATCCTGGAATCAGTAACCCACCGCCGTCCCCGACTGCAGCATTGGGATCGGCAGCCGGCGGCTCACAGAAGGATCCGGCCCCCACCCGACAAAGCTCCGCTACTACAAAGGGAGCTGGGCCGGGCCTGCATCTCGCTGAGGCCATGGGAGGAGCTGCAGTGGCCTGCTCTGTGAGAGGAAATCAGGCATTTGAGCCCAACGGAGAAAGGGACCCTTCGGCTGGACGCTTTGAGCTGTTTTTCCACCCCTTCATTTCCTTGATGGCCGACAGGGCCCGACAGATGCTGAGAGGCAGGGGCCCTGACGGATTGGAGGCCTTGCTTTCTTGTGCATTCGGCTGCTTCTTGGAGCTGTGTGGTCGTTGAAGCGGGGGTGGCTATGCTCTTCTGTGGGGCCAGGTGACCAACTGTGCCGGTCGGGTGCGTTCGGTGATTCGCTGCCATACCTGGCAATGGTTAGTGCGGCTGGGCTGGCTTGATCGAGATGGGAGTGGTGTCTCCCGGGCAGCCCGCCCATTTGCTTGCTGGGGCGGGGCCCTCTGCAGATCAACTTTCGTGACCCTGGAGACATATTTGGCCTGAATCAGGAAAGCCTGCAGGAGGTTGGGTGCCTCTACTAGGTTGGGGCTGGCGAACCCCGGCAAATCATCGTTTTCCGGACCGCGTTGGACCTGTATTTGGCTGTCCTCCTGCAGAGCCAGTCAGACTTTGCAGGATTCGGGCCACAGAGGTGAGGCCCCATCTTGCAGCAGTTTGCAGACCTGCCTGCATCCGGAGCCCGCTTGCGTGGACGTATTGCCATGGATACTCAGCAATTAATAGTACTAGGGGGTGGCTGGCCCAGAGTGTGATGCTGGGACCATTGTGCCCCTTCTGACCCCGCGCTGCGTTAGGTTGTGTATGGGCCGGATGAGTGATGCACGCTGGTTCTCACCTGTTACGGTACGAGAACCCGGGTGACATACTACCCCCCTCATGCTGGGGTGCGGGTGAAGAGGCTGCGGCTCGTGGTGCTGCTCAGACACCAGGAGGGGTCCCCCTCGATGTCTTGACCTGAGTGAGGCGGGCGTGGTACTGACCCACTGCGGTGAGAGATTGGCTTCTATGCTGCCCCAGATTTAATGTAATCCCTTGCATTGGTAATTACTAATGGTGGTACCAGTTCCTAAAAAGGGTTGAAAGGTTGCAGCCTATTGTGGTTGCAAGATAGGGCAGGGAGTCTCCAAAAGCAAAGTATGAGTATGAGTGAATGAGGAGAGATACTCCTGTGTCTGTTGTGCCCTCACACACCCTTGCGAGTGTAAAGCATCATCATTTGGCACTGCTCCTCATGGGGGTGGCGCTGCAGTCCCTCACGGGCCCTCAAAGAGCATACAAATAAAATGTTGCTCTTTAAGACTTCAAACATCCTCTAAGAAGACATGGTAGGATTATAGGGTGTCTTTTTCCCTACTCCTCCCTTTTTTTAAACTTACATTCACGGTCCTGAAGAAGCGCTCTGGGATCCATTAGGGACCACTAGATAGCGCAAAACATGTCAACCACACACTTTTAAACACACCGCACTACATAGTCACACAGGTAGAGAGAAGTGGGGATCTATTTGTTTTTTCCCCACTCCACCAGCATAAAGAGCATCTCCATCCCCGTGCAGATTTTAACCTAACCCCAAGGACCCTCTAATAAATATATTGGGGTGCCAACAGGTTATTTTATTCTCACTCACTACCTTCACTTGGCCCACACACCACCTTGCACAACTGCGGCAACTCCTAAAAAGATTTCCATCAAAGAGCCCTTTTTGAGAGCCCGTGAGGGACTACAGTGCTACCCCCACGAGAAGCAGTGCCCAATGAAGATGCTTTACACTTGCAAGGGTGTGTGAGGGTATAACAGACTCAGGAGTATCTCTCCTCATTCACTCACACTCATAGTTTGCTTTCGGAGACTCCCTGCCCCATCTTGCAACCACAATAGGCTGCAATCTTTCAACCCTTTTTAGGAACTGCTACCACCATTAGTAATTATCATTGCCTTTAGGAGCAATGGTCCAGGACCTCTTTCCAATTAACTCCTTGTCTTCTTCTCCTTTGAATTGTGGTTACAGCCCTTGCATTGGCACATCGGCCTTAAACAGTTGGGCGCTGCGGGGAAGCTGTTTACGGGCTACTTGCAAATCTACATTGCTGGAGGGCTCATTGCACGTATTGGGGGCACTGTCAATGACTTCGATCGAGGGTGCAAAGTTGGGAGCGCTCACACAGCTTGTTACAGGGCTGCGACAGGCAGCGGGATCTGAACTACACAATTGTTGAGGCCTACACAGTTGTTGCATAGGTAGGAGCGCTCCGGCCCGCAGGGGATGCTGGCTGGCTTCACGTGATCCGACACGGGGTGACGGCCCACCCAACTTTGATATGGGCAAGGATAAGGGCACTCAAGCCAGGGCCTCAAGCACTATCACTCAGTACACTACACCTCACACCCCCACCACAAATCACACGCCATACGACTGGAATGGATGAAGAGGACGGGGGTGATATTGAGCCAATGTGAGCTTAACTGTTGGCTGTCATACAGGGGTCAATCAACAAGAAGGGGACTGAGGGCCTTTTTTCTGGAGGTCCACCATACTTGCCCTGTCATACAGTAAGAAAAGAAGGTATGCAGTTCCTCAAGAGATCGAACAAGGGAGAGGAAGGTCTGAAAGCCACTGACTATGTGCTTTGTCAAAGAGGAAGGGAAAGGGGAGGAAAATAATTCCTCCTGTCGGAACAAGGGCCCTCAGACACCCAGCCAGCTAGGTGTCATGCTTCATCAAATGGGCCTGCTCCTCGTTGGGTCGGCGCTGCAATACCCGGTGGGAGCCCATTAAGGGGCTCTTTAGCGGAGATCTTCTATTCCTTGCCGTTTGGTGCTGTGGGTGTAAGAAGCCTAGGCAGTAGAGATGTGGTAAAAAAGTGATTAAAACAGGTCAGATAGTCCAAAGGACTTTTATTCAGACTGGCTATCCACCTGATTAAAAGCAGGGAAAATAGTGGCAGCTATCTGACGTAATGGTTCAGTTTAGCAATGCCTCAGCTCTACAGGTCCTTTGGACTATCCGACCTGTTTTAACAGTTGATCAAAACCCAGTTGTGTCCCTTGGGCCTGTCAGATATGTTCGCCATTGAGAGATCCCACAGGACCCTGGTGTCCCCCCCAACCCCAGGGGCCTTCCACGGGCGTTCATTGCCAAAATCCTAAACAACAGAGACAGGGACTGCATCCTCAGGGCCGCTAGAGAGAAACAAGATATCCAGTTCGAAAGCAGCAAGATTACTTTATATCCCGATTACACCAAACTGGCTCAGGAACAGAGGAAGATCTTTTTTGGGGTGAAAAGGTGTGAAGGGACCTGGACCTGCAATACATGCTGTAATACACTGCGAAACCGAAGGTCCTGGTGAAGGATAAAAGAGCCCTCAGGAGGTCTGGGGGTCATTGGAGATCAGGGGGGAGGCCTTGCCTCAGTGAGAGCTCCGGATGCAGCACAGACAGTGGGGGTCCAGGCCAAGGCAGGTGTTGCGACCGGTGGAGTGGATTGGGGGGCCACTGGCTGTGGGCCCTTGCCTCAAAAAATGGATCACTGCGATGGAATGCTTCAACTGGACTCGGACATCCCATCTGCGTTGGAAACAGGCGGTGAGGCAGCCGCCTTGGAGCTCGCTGTGCAGTCTTCATGGCGGGATGCGGCAATGGACGTGGACCTTGCTTTTCAAGTTCAATTTCAATTTCAATTCAGTTATTTATTATGATTTAGAATTCCGCAGAATTCCACATGAAATAAATTTTTAAAACACAATTCTTTCCACCAAAAATTTCTGAGACCTTGCTTGAACAGGAGGGAGAGGCCTCAGATGAACAGTAAAGCACAATACCTGTAAACGGAGCTGGTTACGAATTGTGTTGGTTGCTAGACCCTGTGGACGGTATGTACACTATGTATATGCTGAAAGGTTACATTTGATTGTTGGGGCAGGCCCTGGTTCAAATAGACTAGAGCATAACAGGATTGTTGATGATCTGGCAGTCATGGAGATGTGCAAAATTTGGCTATGGGTCACTTTGTGTGCTCTGTTTAGGTCCAGTTGGTGGGAGTGGGGCCAGTGGGACCAGATTACATTAATCAGGGTGGCACATGAATGTATCTGCCCCAGTTGGGCATTACTGTGGGATGCGAGCAGCCTGGTACGACATAGGGGTAGTCATTTTTTATATAATTGTTGTTCAATGAATATCTGTGGGAGGGGGTAGGGGGATTGGTTTTCTAAGTAGTATGGTTTTGGTTTGTTATGATGGTGTGCAATGCAGTGACATTTTTATATGTGGGCAGGGGTCGGGGTTAGCAGAGATGCTGAGAACATTTCGTTACGGGGCAGAGTATAGATTTCTGACTTGGAACATTCAGGGTTTGGACACGTGTACCAAAAGACACTGATTATTAACCTTTTGAAAACAACACCAGATATCAATCGCTTGCCTTCAGGAAACCCACCTGGACGATAGCAGCACTGCTAGAGTAGCCAAGTAGTGGTGTTACCAAATTCACCATTCCCCCTATTCTACATATGCAAGGGGCACTATGATCTGGGTGGCACCAGGTGTACCATTTACACCGACATATAGCTATAGCTAATTGGGTCAATGGCCGATATATAATTTTGTCCGGTCTGTTAGATGGCGGGGAAATTGCTATACTACATCTAACACGGCCCAACTTTCTTTCAGGTCATACAAGAACTGCTGTCCAACGAACTAGACATTCCATTCATTTCGGATGGGCGACTTTAACTGCTTACTTGACTCTGACCTTGATTCACAGTCCCCCAGGGCAGGAACAAGGCCGAAAATGTCTCTGATGCTTAGAAAGGCCATGCTTGATCTGGAGGCTCGTGATGTGTGGAGGGATACCCACCCTACACTTCTGCTCTTCACATGTCATTCTCTTACCCACAGGACACAAAGCAGGTTGGACAGAGTCCAGGTGTCGGGAGTGCCAGCCTTCCCGGAGGTGGAGGTGACCCACCTGGGGGGCTTTTTATCCGACCATTCCCTTGTCAGATGTCTGGTACGGTGGTGATCACCTATACTGGGACCGAGGCATTGGAGATTTCCTCCTGGTTTGCTCAAAGATGCTGTGTGGAAGGACACTTTATGCAATACAGTAGCAGACTATATGTTAATGAACTGGTGGGTTCCTACTGGGAGGGCCACTGAGTGGAAAACCTTGAAGGGAGTGACACGTGGGGCTAGCATGGGACTGGTGTGCGGGGTACGGTGACAGCTAGGAGCCTGTCGGACACTAGGGAGGGTGAGATAAAGATGCCCTTATTTTCTCATTCTGTAATATTATGTCTAAAATTTAAAGATATCCTTTTTAAAGAAGAATATTTGTTATACAACTGAAAAACAAAATACATAGCAATGTGTAGATTAGGTTTGCAAATGTAATAATCAGCTCAAAAACAGAGGTGCAGAAATGACAAAATATTTCTCAGATGAATAGCTTGATTGATTCTGTAAATCTGAAATCATTTTAAGTATGTAAGCAAAACATATGCTTTGGAACTTTATTTATTGCTTTTTATTAATTATTATACAAAATGTAAAAGTATAACTATTCCTTACTTGCTTTTCAAGATTGTCTTTTGCAACTGACATAGCACGTGGAATGGCCTACCTGCACCAACACAAGATAGTTCATGGACGATTGATGTCCAGGAACTGTGTCATTGATGATCGATGGGTGTGTAAAATATCAGGTAAATATGTGTCAACACATAACAAGTTTTCATGTGAGGAATAAAAATAATGCAATTGAAATTATACTGCCTTTTCTTTCTTTAGGGATGTACATTTTTTTTAGAATGTTCTATAATATTTTTGAATGATGTTCAAAGCAAATATTGAAAGTCAATAGTACATAACTCAATGGTTCTGCAAATGCATTAAACATGTCTGTGTGTTGGAAATCTATTACTTCACATTCACATGAATTCCAGTTAAAGTCATTGGCCCTCATTATGATGTCGGTCGGACCGCAACCGACATCTAGTGCCGCGGTCCGACTGTCGAATTAAGATGCGAGGCAGTCGGAGGCAGTGTGTAGAAGGACGGACCCACGATTTTGGTTGGTAAGTAATTCCCTACAATGGGGCAGTGCCTGCTTTGACACCTCTACAAGTATTACAATGTCCCTATCAGGCCACCTTTCTATGGCGTACCGACCTCCATAGAAAAGCTGTTGGACACGGATTTTGAGGGCCCCTAACAGGGCCCCCGCGGCCTTAGCTATGAAGCCTGGGGAGAACCTTTGGTGCCCCCCCAACCATGTGGTGCCTGGCACAAGGTGAATTGATGTTTGTATACATGCCCTTACCATTAAGCTTGTGCTGCAGCCCCTTTCCGACCTAAAACACATGCCGCAATGATAAAGAGCATGTTTCTGATCGTGCTGGCAGTTGCATCCTAATACAGTAGATGGGACCTCCGGCTCCTAGTAGGACGGTCCCATTACTGCAACTATGTCGGTCAGATCCTCATCTGACCAGAATTGTAATTAGGGCCATTGTTTTATTTCTGGGTCTGGCTAGTTGGCCATGGTGATATTTCGCATAATTAACATACCAGTTCATCGCCATGTAGTGTCTAACCAAAATGATGACATCCTTTTCTTTCAGGGAAAATACAGCTTTTTGATGCAGTCTTTGAGTATGCATGTAGGGATGTGATTCCGAAGCTCTAAAACCCTTTGGTAGGTGACTAGGGCAGGACTCGCCGTCACCATGTTAATATTCAGATATATTTCTAACACCCAGTGGAAGAGTGTAAACCTCATCTATCATCTACACCTGAATATGTGGCAGGTAAAAGCAAAAATATAGATTCAAAAACAGCAACCACTTAATAGTTACCATACACACATTTCTCCAAGTAGTAATGCTGCCCTACACCTAAATCCACTACCCAGCACTTACCTCAGAAATGCTACGATTGGAGCTAGAGCAGTACAATAAATCAGTCCTACGGCAAGTGGGAATTGCACTTGGTAGGATTTAAGAATTTAAAACATATAAAAGATGTTGATGGGAGAGACTATGTATGGTCTGTCCGTAAAGACAAAACTTAAGATAAACTCAGACAAAAGTCTAACTTTATGATTCGTAAATGCCCTTTGTGAATACCGAAAGTTGTCAAGTTAGACTTTCATCTCTGTATACCATTGTGAATCGAGCCCTATATTTTTTAATTTCTCTTTGAGGTGGCTAAGGTGCTTTTGCATACATTTCAAGATGAAATGTGTTTCTGCGAGAATTTAAGATATCAACCACTCACAGGATGGGAACAAGTCCTTAGCCTACGAATGCCGGCTTGATTTTGCGATTGCTCTTGCATTTTTACTCCAGTAATCAAAGCCATTTCACTTCTTGCATATCTTGTTAAAGGATTCCAGACAGTTTGCCATTGGTTTATATGCTTAAATCAATCTTAGCTGTACTGTTCTAAGGAGTCTCGTATTCCACTTTTCCAACAGTATGAAGTACTTCCTTTTTAGGAGAGGGTATTGAAGAAAGTAAATTCCCCACAGATAGAAAGCTTCCTTGGCAATAAAAAAACTCTTCCCAAGTGCCCTGCCTGGCCTTGATAAACAAGCCATGGTATATATAGGGGGATTGATTCAATTAAGGACTTCAGAGGCTGGAATCGATAACACTATTTCAACACAAAGGATACCTCTGACACCATAAATTACACTTGTTGTTTTTAACACATGAGTCCCTTTTATTGACTATGTGCTGTCTTACGTTTTGACTTTTTCTTTGTATTTCTTATTGTATATTGGTATCTACATTCATTTCAAAGCTCTCCTTTATACATATCATATATTGCTATTACAAGACAAAATACATTTAAATTCACAGTACATTCAACGATACACAAAACATATATACACTGTACATGCTACTTATTATTTCATTATGTGCATGTTCATTTGATTAGTTTAATCAGATCATTCCAAGAAGCAAAAATAATATTCAATGGGTCCTACTTTATATGGTCAAGGATTCGCTAACTGGGGAGATTAGATATTTAGTCCCTCAGTTATACGCTGTATTTCTGGTCCTAGATAGTGTAGGAGGATATCACTATATACAATGGTGCTCTGCTGGGAAATTGTTCTATTGTCCAGTGTTCCTCATATAAATAAGGTCAAAAGAGCATCAATGTCTCCAATCCACTATTAGATGCCAACGCGTTTCGACCGACTTGGGGTTAGGACAAGGTAAGTATTCTGTATGCGGTCTTCATCAGGGCTGTGTGCTTGGGCTGTAGGACGTCACCCTTAGTTTTCTTAATCCATTGTGGTGGGTTCAGTTCTCCCAACTCTGGATCTCGGCTGGTTGATGCATATCCAGCCGAGAGCAAGAAAGAAATAAACCGCGGACCAAGAAGAAAACCCAGAAGAACAGACGTTGACATTTGCAACAGAGATCCAGAGTTGGGAGAACTGAACCCACCACAATGGATTAAGAAAACTAAGGGTGACGTCCTACAGCCCAAGCACACAGCCCTGATGAAGACCGCATACAGAATACTTACCTTGTCCTAACCCCAAGTCGGTCGAAACACGTTGGCATCTAATAGTGGATTGGAGACATTGATGCTCTTTTGACCTTATTTATATGAGGAACACTGGACAATAGAACAATTTCCCAGCAGAGCACCATTGTATATAGTGATATCCTCCTACACTATCTAGGAACAGAAATACAGCGTATAACTGAGGGACTAAATATCTAATCTCCCCAGTTAGCGAATCCTTGACCATATAAAGTAGGACCCATTGAATATTATTTTTGCTTCTTGCAATGATCTGATTAAACTAATCAAATGAACATGCACATAATGAAATAATAAGTAGCATGTACAGTGTATATATGTTTTGTGTATCGTTGAATGTACTGTGAATTTAAATGTATTTTGTCTTGTAATAGCAATATATGATATGTATAAAGGAGAGCTTTGAAATGAATGTAGATACCAATATACAATAAGAAATACAAAGAAAAAGTCAAAACGTAAGACAGCACATAGTCAATAAAAGGGACTCATGTGTTAAAAACAACAAGTGTAATTTATGGTGTCAGAGGTATCCTTTGTGTTGAAATATTGATAAACAAGCCAGTCCTTGTGAACAACAATGGAATTGAAATCAGATTTTGATCAAAGAACACTAACCGTTTTTTGCTTTTGGACCTCTAATTGTTTACTTCTGCTGTGATTGAGTAACCCTGGTGCAGGCTCGCTCACGGTACCAATCTTTTTAAAAATGGGTTTCAGCTGCAACTGTCAGTGCCCACTTTTGAAATAACGTCAGCCACTCCGTGCACATAGGGTGGTTGTACGACATAATATTTAAAATCAAAATATCATGTTACAAAAATGTCAAAGAAAGAAACGTGAGGTCCAAAAAACAAATTTACACATATATAATGTAAAGTACCAGAATATTCACTATAAAAATATCATGAACCAAAAATAAAGTTACATATTTTGTTTAAAAAATGTAATCTTTAAAAAAACAGAATTCACAACATTGAAAACATAGTTTAATAACTTATTAAAAAATGTGTGTATATGGAGCATGGAACCTATATTTATTATACTTATATATATACAATTATACTAGTATATGCCAGAACTAAATATATTAATATTAATTTAGAATAAATAATACAGAATATATGTTTTTTATGATAAATAATATTTGTAAGAACTATAAATCAGTTACATATACATATATTACAATTAAATAACATCAATTAAACTAATATTTATCGATTATTAAAACAAATAAAACATATAGAATGCATATTAAAAACAAAACCTAATTCAATAATCAAATAATTATCAATTAAATACACACACACTTTTCAGTAAAATACCTTCATAATATTTTTAAAGACAACACAAAATTAAATAAAGAAATCATAATCAACCTCAAACTAAACACAACAAAACAAGTAGAACAATTCAAATACATCACTATTATACTTCAAACAGTAGGACATATACATAGAGTGTGGGTGGAATCAAGTTTATGGTTAATTATTTCACCCCAACCAAACAAATGTTGTGTGGGAGAGGTTACATTTACTATTTTACCTACAATCCAATAAAAATTAGGACAACTTCAGGCATTAAGAGGGGGTCAGATGTACTATTATGACTCCAGTCTAACAAAAGATAGAGATAATGCATGCACTGAGGAGTTAACAGTTACTATTTAGATGCCTTTCTATCAGATACCTGGGAAAGAGTAAACATGGAAGAGGTCATATTTGCTATTCTTACGTGAATGAAAGATCATACATTGTGTGCAATATTTACTGCTCTAACTGTAAACTAACTAAAATTGGAGGAAGTGCAAAGATTGGGGTGAGAGAGGGATTACATGTACTATTTTAACTCTAATGAAATAAAAGTTGAAAAAGGTGTTTGCATTGGAGATGGGGCTGTTATATTTATTATTCTAAGTCTGGTACATTCAGAAAAGTGTGTAGATTTACTAGTCTATTCCAGCCCAATAATCATTGAGGAAAGCATATACACTGGGGATCCGGGAGGGGTGGGGAGGGGGGAGGACTGATTTACTTTTGTATCTCCAGATTAATAATCTTTGGGAATAACGTGTACAAATATTACAACACAAATTATGGAAAATGTGTATGTTTTTCTATTCTAAGTCCAGACCAACAAGCTTTGGAGAAATAGTAGTCTAATTCCAGTTCACAAGCATTGAGGAAAACATATGCAGCATAGGGGTCAGATTCACTGTTCCAACTCCAGTTCAACAACCATTGGGACACAGTAAAAGTAACATTTAATGTTCTATCTATAGGTTACAAACATTGAGGAAGGACATACTTTATTTAGTTGTTAAAAGTACTATTTTAACACCTATCCTAAAAGCATTATGCAATTTGTATATATTTTCATCAATAGTATTCCTCAAACTCACCCACAAAAGGGGCACATAAAATCTCCATAACATAGAATTATTTACGGAGCAGTATTATTTTTTTATTTCTAACATAACATATATACATTTCAATTAATTAGAAAACATTTTAATTGCAAAAACTCAACCAAACCTACTGTATAGCCCACAACCATTAAAAAATAGAGATTAAAAAATATATATTAAAAAATATTTGCAAATATAAATATTAATTACTAATGCAATTCATGAATTATCAGTTTTAACATTAGCCTAATTAACATTTTGGCTAGTTAATTAGAATTCATAAGGAATTCAAAGAAAATATCTACTTTCTTGTATATAGCTGGTTCCTGCTCTCTGATCATGCATTCTCTGAGGAATAATACTCTTTACATTTTTCATTACTACATGACCTTTTGAGATAACATAAAATGTGATACTTGTACAATTCTGAATATAAAAACCAGTAACAAAAAGAACGCCTATCCACTTAACTCACTAATATACCCCTCATTTAATATATTAAAAGCTATACATTTAAAATCCAAATGGCAGTTAACATAATGTTTTAGAAAGTTAACAATGATTGAGATGTATTTAAAAATACACTACAAATCAAATAGCTCAGCAAACATTTGCAGCATAGGGGTCAGATTCACTGTTCCAACTCCAGTTCAACAACCATTGGGACACAGTGGACGCAGAACCAAGCAGAAACAGGCCTTATGGCGGAGATGAATGCTATGGCCTCCTTATTACCTCTAATGCAGAATCATCCGCATCTTCATTCTCTGATGTTTCATGTGCCTCACATGTGGTTGGTGGTGTTTTGTCTGCAGCACTGTGTGGCACTAACACATCAGGGGCCGGAGGTGGAATGTCTGCAGCACTGTGTGGCAGTGACACATAAGAGGCTGAGGTGGATTGTCTGCCGCACTGTGAGGCACTGACTCATCAGGGGGTGTAGACGTGGATGGAGTAGTAGCAGCACCATTCATCCGAACCAGGCCTTGTGGCAGCAATGCCATGATGAGGTCTGCAGGGCATGGAAGAACCCAGCTACCTCTTGCTGGTGTGCAGCCGTGGCAGCCATTCTTTCCGCCTGCATTCGCTCCATGTACTTCATGATCCTCTGCATATGTCCCAACTCCCGGCAGACATCCCTGGAGCTGCTCTGACTAGACAACTGTTCTTGTCTCAGAGTCAGGATGCCAGCGATGTCAGCCATGGATCGTTGGAGAGCATGGAGCGGACTGTGGGTATCCGTTAGAGACTGTGAGTTGTCCCTGATGGGACTTAGACACCCACATATGGCATCTAGTTTGGATGCCATGAGGTCAAACCCCACCCACACCTGATCAGCTATCTTCTCCTGGCACCCCAAAAACACTGCTTTGGAAGGCCATGTGTTGTTTGGGGGGTCCTGGGAGACAGCCGTGGTGGTGGGTGCTTCCTGCTGTGTGGTCTGTGCAGGAGTTTGGGTCTCCTCAATGAAGCTGGGCTGCCCTGCTCCTGGAGGTGGGATGCTGAGGCGGTCCATGAGCTGTTGGAGGGCATCGGGGTCGATGGTGTGAAGGTCCTCTTTGTCATCAGTGAAGAGATGTTCGGTCTGCTCTGCAGGAGTTGTTGATTTTCCCTCTGCAATGTGAAGAGGAGATGCAGTTTAACATTGTGTTAGCATGTATGTTGACGTATTATACAAGTTTACATACAGACTGCATGACAATGTACATTGTGACTGTTTGGGAGGAGCTTCCTATTTGATGCGGGACAGTGGACATTTCGACAACATTCCCTGCTATGCCGAATGTGATTGGCCAGTTTCTACACACAAGCGGCACCAGTTGTGTCCTCTATTCTGTTATGAACGTGTTGCAGTTTGTACCACATTATTGTAAATGTTGTATGTGCTCTAAATGTTATGCGTTTGTGCTGCATTGTAGGAGATTCGCCCCTGCAGCTCTGATTTTGCTGGCCCTTCATCCCTTTCAGGCAGTGTGCCTTTCACTTCTGTGCTTATACACTGCTGAGGTGTTGCATACTCGGGTATATTGGGCTCTTGGTGGGAGTTGGGAGTCTTGGGCAAGGTTTGTCCACAGATGTGCTGTTGATGTCAGGGGTTGTTTGTGCACGTGGATGTGTAAGAGTGTTACCTGCTCCTTTACGGATGTGGTCCACACTCAGCCACCTCAGTGTAGTGGCGTGCAACGTGTAATGATATATTGACAGTAGCCATGCTATTTGTCAAGCAGTGTCACTTGCATTGTCAGTGTGGCTCACAGACACGCCGCTTTGCTGGGTTTGGCACATGTGCATGGGTTGGTTGTGCGATTGGTGATGTATGGGATGGGCCCCCTCTGGGCTCATAGTCGATGGGGACCTACTTGCTGTCTCTAGGTTTGCTGCAGTGTGCCAAGGGGATCAGGGACATGATCCAGAGTCATTATGGGTGTGCACTGTGCTATACTTTATTGTGCATGTGTGCCATTGTGCCCATATTCCCCCGTGCTCCCAGCCCATGGTCGTTACTCACCCTGTTGCTGTTGTGTCAGGTCATGTTGAGCAGTGTCCGGTCTCCCAACTCCTGCCACCATCCACACTGATGACTGTGGACACCATTTCCTCCATCTCATCCAGTTCCTCCTGTGGTGCTGGACTCCCACCTCCAGTTTGCATTGCTGCCTTCTGGTTGCTTCTGATTGATTTTGCGATTTACATCTTTCTAGCGACTCTTTACCTCTTCCATAGTCCTCCTCAGCACTCCTACTGCATTCACCTTGTCCACGATGGACTGCCATATTCAATTTTTTGTTGACACAGTGGTTGTGACGAACAGTAGTTGATGGTGTTCTACCACCTCTGTTATCAGGATCCTGCTTTCCTGCGGCCTGAACCACATCTTCCTCTTCTTCTACTTGCCCTTCCCTGACCCGAGGTTCCAGGCTGGTCCTTCATGGGGCTTGTGGGGTTCTGGTTGTCCTCTGTACTTGCTCCGGCTACCTACACTGTGCTTCGCAGTTGTTTTGGTTTTGTTTGTGGTTTTTTTTTACTGCTGTTACAGTGATTTTTCCTGCCTGAATTGTGTGAATTGCAGCCTGGCGCAGAACAGTGCAGATTTTTTTATCGCGGTTAGGTCCATCGCCTCTTTTCTCACATTCGGCTTTGCATTTTTATCACTGTCAAGGTCATTTTATCGTGGACATTTGACGCGTTATCTGGAAACTATTGCATCTTACCCCAGTGTTGTGAATACACACAGCGTTATTTTCCTGCGATAGACGGCGATATGAAAAATTGCTTTAGCCAATTTTGTCAATGATTATCACACGTTCTTGGGAATATACCCCTAAGTGTTGCATATAGATGTGTTGTGCTGTGATTGACATGCCACAAAAATGTCAGTAGAAGCTCCTAAGAAGGCGCAGAAAGTGGTTTATGTTTAAAGTATAAGAGAGAACTGGTTTGATTGAGGGTGCAAGCACAGGGTAATGTTAACAAAAATTATAATAAAAATTAATAAAACAAGACATTAGGTTACCAAATATGGCATTTCGCAAGATAAAAAATTCAGGCAAATGCCATTTTTCAGTAGAGGGGTAACAGAGCGCGTTCAAAGTTGCATGTATTTTCATGAAAACGTGAACAGCTCTGCAGTAGTAAATGAAAAAGCATGTGAGCGCGTTCTGAGTTGCACTTCAGAAAAATCTCTGTTGGAGTTAAAGCATCTTGTTAATAAGGTGTAAGTATTTACTTAAGGAGTAAGTATTTCGGTTGAAACTGAAAATGCTTGAGGACTTTTTTTCAATTAAAGGAAGTGAAGATAAAATAAATAGAATAGTAAGTCATTACGGAAAAAATTTACATAAAATTACATTAGGAGATGAGGGTTGAAGTTGAGCAAGAAGGGGGGAGTATTTTGTTTGTAAATCAATACGGCTCTGTAGCGGTTACACAGTAATAAACACCATTTATCCGTGTTTGGAGCCTTTGAGAATGGAACCAGTGATTAGTGTTTATCCCTCTCGATCTGCTTCGATCACCTGCTGCACAGTGTGCCTAGAGAAAATGTTTTGTGCAGCGGGCAGGGCCAGACTGCCTGTAGCGGACACTGGGCATTTCCCCAGTGTGCAGCCAGGGTGGGGGCCGGTTTTAGACCCCTGAGAGGGTGGGGGGGGCTCTTTCGTTACCTGGGGTCGTCAACATCGGCCCCCTGTAAAATAATCAGCCAAAACCAGCCCTAGCCAACAGCTCAGCTGACCCCTCTTTCCCCCAGGGGGGCCAGCCGAGCAATTTGCCAGGACCATTTTTGGTTCCCAGTCCGGCCCTGGCAGTGGGCGCTAAATAACTCCCTCCCCAAATGCGTAAATGCATAAGATCTATAACTCATTGCAAAGAATAACGCCCCATCAACAATTTTTTTTAAAGTAAAACGTTATTCTATATGCCGTTGTTTCCCTGAAATTATTCTTCATCAGGTTATTTCTCAATGAAAAACTGTTGGTGGGAAGATGAATGCTAATTAAAAATGGTCCTAGCCAGGGTCGGACTGGCCATAGCGGGCAGACTGGCCGTAGCGGGCACCGGGCGTTTCCCTAGTAGGCCACTAGGGTGGGGGCTGGTTTTGGGCTCCTGGGGGGCCGTTTCTGTTACCCGGGGTTGGCAATATCTCCCCCCTGTAACAAAATCGGCCGAAACCGGCCCTCGCAAACTGGTCGACTACACTCCCCCTCAACACGGGGGGGGCAGCTGAGCAATTTGCCAGGGCTGGTTTCTGTTCCCAGTCCGGCCCTGGTCCAGGCATGCTGTTTTAATGACCTAAATCCATTATCTATCGCCTTTTTTAAACTAGACTTGCTGCTCAAGAGTTTACTAAAGGAGCTGCACTAAGTCACAATTGTGTTGGTTAAATAAAAACATATCGAAGTTCTCGTAAGTGCAAACCAATAGTCGGGCCTCAGTGAAAGTGATTTCATAAGTCTTCTGTTTGCTTTTTGCAAACATGTGCAAAATACGTTAAACTCTGCAGCTGTGTGAAGTTGGCATGCATATGTTTAGCAAATAAAAAGAAGTGAAAATTATACATCCCAAAACCACTGAACCTTTCTGACAACAAATGTAGCTGTACCCGTACTTTGGGAGATATTAACCCTTTGCATGCGGGGCGGATTCCCCCGCTGTGCTGGGGGGGGGGGGGGGGCTCATGACGAGCTCAGCTTGCATGAGCCACGGTGCTTCATGACCACACCCGTTTGTGTAGAACGTTCGCACAGCAGGGGAATTTCCCCAGCATGTGAGCGTTCTAACAGTCATGACGAGCTCAGCTCGTCATGAGCACCCGAGCACCGTGGCACTTGACGAGTTGAGCTCGTCATGGGCGTTCAAGGGGCTAAGTGAAAATACAAATCTGTACTCAGAAACCAGTCAGGGATGGGGAATCAGCCGCTGCTCACAGCAGGATCTGGGGCTACTCGATTGTGAGATCATCTGGCCTGCACCCTGTGTGTGGATAATGCGCTCTTTATCACACAACAACTTTCTGTGCTTTGTGTCCCTCTCAGTGGAGAATCTGGGAAGCTGTGAGCACTGGGCCGCAGAAGGCCCGCTCTTTCAACGTGAGCAAGCATTCCGGTCAGAATGCATGCTCCCATTGAAAGTTATAGAGGCAGGGTTCGGTCGCATCCTACTTGCAGTTCTGGAACCGACAACAAGAGGTCATTCGGTTCCAGTTCCTGCCTGATGTCCTACATCGGAATCGGCCCCAAAGTGAGAATGGAAATCAGAGCAGACGTACATTGTTTATATCTGCCGGTTAGAAATGGCAAAGTTCAGTTTAACACCTGTGCCTCAATGCAACCTCCAGGTAGTCAAGAAATATATGGTGACCAGTGGCGTGGAATGTTGCTCATAGACCGGGTCAGGGTTCACGACTACATCATCACTGGCATCATGCCACACACCTGCCTGAGACGGACTGAATGAATATGTACTGCCAACTTTGAACAGTTTAAACTCTGTTCAGTGAGGCTACAGATGACAGGATTCATATAGGCGAAGACAGAATTTAAAAGTTTATACAAAGGCTTGCCTCAGTTCACTCGTAAAGTAATTTTACAACTTTGAAAACGTGTCAGTTGATAGCTTTTGTGGGGTTTTTAAAGTACTTTTTGCAGACCAGGTTGTAAGGGAGAATCCGTTGTAATATTCACTGAGAGTGTTTTGAAAGATGAAATCAGACGAACTGAGGCTTAGAAGGGCTGAGCAGCAAGCAAGAGTGACGTAATGGTGCTCATTAAGTTCTAAGCATTGATGATGGGCAAGGGCGCAGCAGAGTCTGGGTAGGAAGTGTTTTATTGATGTTCTGTTCCACCATTTTCACTTTAGTCTGGCAGAAAAGAGAGATGTTGCTACAAAGATGTAATAATGGAATGGAAGAGCTGAGAATGGAAATGCTTATTGATCTTCCATACTACATAAATCCTCTCAGTGAAGTCAATAACAATATACAGGGATTATAGTTAAGCACAGAGAGAAATGTAATTGCTTAAATAAGCACAGGTCATTGATTGTGAAAGAGCCTTCTGCAGTTTTGTGGTCAAAAGGCGAAAAAAGGTATGAAAGTCGATGAAATAAAAGATAGGTGGTTCGGGGATTGTGTGGGGGTCTGCAGTCTTCTTACTGAGATCAGAGGAGGGAAGAAGAGGCAAGACAAATGTGCCTTCATAGAAAAAACAGCATTCCGAGTAAGAAGGAGTTTAAAATCTTTACAGTTATGTACTCTCACAATATCTGCTAGCCACACATCACTGTTTTAATAAGTAAATTAATTGCTAAGCTAATTAAGAGCTTAAATGGCCCAGTTGTACATCCTAAATTAACAACCCACAGCTTGGCCTTTAACACCACTAATTACATAGGCAGGGGGCTACACAACCCCAGCTCACTCACCTCCAGTGAAAACCTCTAAGGCACACCTCTTCGCTGGCACATAGCACTGCAAAGCAGGCAGGGACATATCATGATGGGTCTTGCTTGACAAGTGCACAGTGGAACACCTTTTTTATGTGCCTGCAGTGTGTAAACTGAATTCATTTAACCAGATGTTTATTTGAGATAGTCATGGACATCAATTCTACAAAATTCCAGGGGCAGTAGAAGTAACATCACATGCCCTCTGACTTCATTGTCACTCACATACACATACTTACACATGTACACACACATTCACGCCAGACACTTTCTCACAAATAAAGGTCTCACTCACAAGCACGGACACAACTTACATTTAAAAACATTTTTTAACTTGCCTCAGCTGCCAAGGAAGGGCACATTCCAGCTAATTATACTCAAATGTTTTAATAATAATAGTGAATGTAATATTAGTCACTATCAGTGTAAAACATTATTGGCATAAAACAAGAAGAGTGGAGCCCCAACCTGCTATGATACAGGCACTGATTTTACCACCTTTGAGACCAGGGTTCATCAAGGTAGAGCCAGGGATCACAAGGTGCAATCCAGGGATCACTGCTGAGACCCCTGGTGATCTCTAAATTACGTCCTTGGAGTAAGTGCTGTATTTTCAGAGAGTGCAGTTGAGGCAGACAGTGGGCAAGATATGGCTCTTTTTTGTGTCCGAATTCTGCTGTTTGGAAATTTGCAGACATGCCAGTCTGCCAGCCGAACTCTCCTACATCTGAGACCCTGCCACCAATATGTAATGCATGGAAAGATAATTGAATACACAGCATAAGTGACAAAAGTGACTTTCAGACAAAAGAAAATACTGAGAGTGGGAAACGAGAAATTGCTGCATCCCAAGGGATTTCACAAAATCTGACACTTGTAATCTTTTTCAACGTCAGGCACACAATTGTCTGGTTTAGAATTGCAGGAGTTTACATTACCCTGCACGGAGAAGGGGAGCTGAACTACAGTTCGCACATCGGGACAGACTCACAGGCCAGAACCAATGTGCAACATGCATTCTCAAGTAGTGAGGTAAGTTTGTGGTATATTAGGCTATCTTAGGAAAACCCTATACTTTAAATTTTACAAACTTACCTAGTTTTGTGGCAATGAGCAGACATCATGGATAGGACGGTGTGAGTGCTCTCCTTGCAATTTCAATAGACAATGGACTAAATGTCACTTGCATAGGTGTTACAAAGTGTTTTCTAAAGTTTCTAAACAGCAAAAGAAATAGTCAAATACTAATTTGATTATTTTCTCCAAGACGGGTTCATTTTAGAGCTACAATAAAGCCGGGTATCATCAGCACACAGCTGGGAACCTTACGTGTATTATTAAATTATCACACATTGCATCTAGCTAAACATTAAATAGCACATTTATTTTTGTTGAGCTGGTTGGATGTTGCCAGAGGCCTCGTCTGCGAGGTAGTACTGTGTTTTTGTTGAGTCAGATTTGACGCAGCAATACTCTCTAATGCATTAAATACGAAGACACTTAAAATGTGAGAACTATTCCTTAAAACATCCATTTATGCACCCACCATGTACTCGAAGAAACAATTTATAATTTAGGCCGGCCGGCTCCTTAATTCCAAATCAGGTAGGACTATTGTATTTCTATTATTCTAATGTCTTATTGTCAGCACAGTTGTATGCAAGACCTACTGTTTCCAATATATAGAGAGTGGACTTTGTGTCATCCGTGTCAGCCACACGCTTGTGTGAGTCATCCCCAACCATTCATTGCTTTGAGAATTTGAATGAAAGCTATTGAATGATGAGCCCGAGAAGAATACATACCTTACTTCATTGATTAGTAGTTTGGACACCAGCGATGTCAGCCAGGGACTGTTCCAAGCCAAGGAGCGGAACGTAGGCCTCTGAGGAGTCCTTATTGGGACTGAGGCACCTACTGACTCCCTCTAGGATGCCCGCCATGGTCTCTAGCTCAACCTGCACCACATCTACCAGTTCCCGCTGAACTCCTGCCGCATGACATTGGACTTCAACTTGGAGCTCCCTGGAGTCCAGGGCTGGGGGTGGGGTGTCTGGTGGTGTTTGTTGGGTGATAGGCAGATACTCTCAAGTCGGTGCAATGCTGTCTGCCCTTCTTGCAAAGGGATGTGGTGTCCGAATGGAGTACAGGATTTCCTGGAGGATGTGTTGGTTCAGGATTGTCAGGCTGTCACTGTCAGCAGGATCTTCATCCTTGGCAGGCAGTGGGTTAGCAGTAGTTGGTACATTCTCTGCAATAAAAAAGTTACATGTTGTTGTTAATCTATATTAGATAGTGACATTAGTAATCTGGTTGACATTAAGCCTTCCTTACTAATTCCCTGACAGGTCAACATTGATGCTTAGGACATCTGTTCCTCGTAGGTTTAGAGGCCAAGTTGCAATGTTGTTGCCCTTCAGCTGGCAGTATCTCTACATTGTTCATACAACCACTGTGTGACAGGGCTGACCTGTTGTGTTGTGACACATGTTGCAAGAGAGTTACACAGCTCACGGGCCCTGCCATTCCAGCATATGTGATATGAGGTACAGTCCACCTTTGCTTTGGTGATTAGCTTTCTTTTTCTCGATGCCTATACTGATAGTATTTTGACATATTGGCAACACTACTGTACACATTGCACATAGTCCCCAGGGTGCCTGCATTCCCTGTGACCAGTACTTAGCCTACAGCTCCTGTGAAGGTGAAGTGGGTTTGCTCCTGAATTCCTTATGATCCTGCAGTCAGCCTTTCACACAGCACACCATGGCACTCTGCCTTGTTGACCTGTCTTGCACGCACTTTGCGCTGTCATGTGGCCAAAGGTTCTGTTTTTCACACATAACCTGCACACCTCTACACAGATTCCAACCATGCTACACTGCAGGAATGTGTGAGAGCCTGTGCTTACCATATATTTCCTATTTGTGTATAGTCATATGATTTCATTGCTGACATAGTGAATCATAAATCATTTTGACGCAATGCAGAGATGCGTCAGTTCTTGTAAATGAGGTTCTTTTTGCAATGCAAACTGAATATAGTACGTCAGTCAACTTGTTCTTTATCTGCCATCTGTTGTTGAGAGTTCTGTCGGTGACATTGTTTACTTATTTTTTTCTCGTGTTGTAATGCTTTATTCACTGTTGTCAAAATCACCATTCTTTCTGGAATCATTCCCATTATTGGAATGGACATAGCCTGACCGGTTTTATTTGGGGAAAGAATAGTTGAGGTGAATTTGTAGTGGTACTCCTGTGGGGCTGCAAATTCTTGTGTAAAACATTTTGAGAGATTTCAAATGTAAAGAAGCATTTATCCTTTACAATTTAATGACATACTCACACCCCCAAAAAAGGTCTGTATGCTATCTGGAGAACAGCACTAAACCTGGTAAAATGTGTTGGGATGATATGATATTTTATTTATTGTGTTGGTTGCTGCCAGTGGCTGATTTGGAGCACGCACTCCTAGATGACAAATTAGTGAGAGTTCTTAAGGTAGTTTATGAGAAGATACTAGAGAGGAGAAATGATGGAGGAATGCAAGCTTCCATAAACCATTTTCTGCTGTCATGATTGAATAATTTTGCTAAGGATTTGCAGTCCTTAGAGTGGAATCTCTAGGTCAAAGGAAGTTCATTATGTATGGAGTATATGAGGGTCAGGGTTACAGGGCCCATGAATCACTGTAGAGTTCATCCATAAATCTAAGTGCAAAATTACGAGGAATAAAGTTTCATATTGTAACTTCTTTTACAGATTATGGACTGCAGATATACAGGAAGGTGGATTTTGAGGAATTCGCTTACAAGATGAGTAACAAGCATGGGCATTCCGTTCAACTTCCTGAGGGAGACCTGGCCAACAACCTTACTCCAGCTGCTGATGTATACTGGTAAGAAGGTGTCCTCTAGCCTTGGTTTTTTGATCTGTTTGGAATAAATTTCCCATGATTCTTTAGCTTTGATGCAGCTTAGTTAAATGCCATTGGTGATTTAAATAATCTCCACCCAAATATCACTTAGGAATATTTATTTTTCTCTTTTTACTTTGGTTTAGTTATTTTTTCTTCTGTAGAAAATGTATGTAATGATCCCATTAGGCAGGCATTCGCCATTTCCCACTACCCATTTAAGCCCCCGTATGTTGTAACATTTAAATAAAGAATAGCCACTGTTCAGCAAAAAAAGTGGCAATTGCAAAGTAGCACCTTTAATTTGACTGTATTGACTACATGAAATTGCTTGAGCATGTGCCAGAGCCAGATGATGACTAAATGAAAAGAGTGGATGTTGCAGTGTTCCAAGAAAAATAGCTTTGACGTCGATTTTTATAAAACATTTCAGAGTTATTCCACGCACGGCATAGGAGAAAATCCAGATTCAACCTTATTTTTAGGGGTTGGTCACATGGCTTAGGACTGATATGTTGCTATCTGGTGAGCTAATTGCTCTACTGACCCATTCACCTCAGCTTGGAATCTTTATTTATTTATTTATTTATTTATTTAAAGTATTTAAAGTTTTATATAGCGCTGGCTAGACCTGGAGGTATCAGAGCGCTTTACATGAGCATCAGATCATAGTTACAGGTTACCTCGTTATAAAGGTTACACAGTTCCTAGAGCATGGCAGCATAGTTACGTGTAAGGTAGAAATAAACAATAAGCACAAATACGTAAGAGGAAACAGCAGGCAAGGTGAGAGATTCAGGGGAGGGGGGTTGGAGCAGGGGAAGTAGACAGGTAATGAAGGTGGTGAAGAGGAGGGGAGGGTGAGAGACACAGCATTGGAAGAGGAGGGGAAGGGTGACGGGGACACAAACCGGTAGACGAGTCAAGGCACCGTCCAAAGTCCAGTAAGCTGTGATCCCTGGGGTTGTGGTATCACTTCCCTATCTCTGTTGCTCCCTTTATGCAGTGGACTCTCTCAGAGGGGTCTCTGAGACTCCAAGACCTACACACTGGATCCTTCTCCAAAAAGGGGAGAGAGAGTGCTTTGGAAAGGGGTGCCATACCATACCTCAAGTGTGAGTGGCTCCCTTGGCGCAGTGGACTCACTCAGCGGGTTCGCTGAGACTCCAGAGTATAAATATTGGATCTTTCCCCAAAAATGGGAGGAGGAGTGCTTAGGGCACAAAGGAAAGGGGGTAGTCTGAGTAGCAGGCAGGGGGAGAGAGTCAGGGGAGAGAGGATAGTAGCTAGGGAAGAGACAAAAAGGAGAGACGAAAGAAGTCTGCCTAAAGACCGACTGGGTAGGTGACGACCAAGGAGGGAATCCACGGCCCATCTCCCCTATAGCTAAACCAAGTAGCTCCATCGGGCATCAGACAAAATATTTCAGTCTCAATACATTGAGAGAGGAGGGAAGGAGAGACGTAAATAGAGGGAGGATGTGGTAGGAGACGACAGGAGAGACGAAAGGAAGTGCAACAATGTGGTTCAACAATATACCAGAAAAAGATCAGCAAGTAAACAATATATCAAACAATCAGCAATACATTAAGGCAGGAGAGAAAGGAGAGACAGAGAGAGTAGTGGGGGGGTAGGGGAGGAGGGAAAGTGAGGATAAGGGAAGACATAAATAGAGGGAGGATGCGGGAGGAGACAACAGGGGAGGCGAAAGGAAGCGCAACAATGCTGATAAATGTGTGCACTATATTGCATACCTCTTATAATTGTGCATTGATGGAAGGAGTACATTCTAAATTACTCACTCGACACACAACATTTTAAAGGCAGATTTCCTTAAGGTGTGGAAAATAATTCAACACGTGTCATCCTCTCAAAGGAGTGATAATCAGGGCTGACTGCAGTTAATTTGTCACAGAAATTCAATATGTTGTCATTGAATGGATGTTTGGTCATTGATTATATCTGTATTACTGCGGAAAATAATCTAATCGGTAGGACGTCTATCGCTTGGAGGGTTGGAAGTGAAGTAGGAAGTGTTCTCTAAATAGACGTAATAGAGATGTGGGATGCTGCAATTTGAATATTTAAAAAAAGTTCTATGATCAGGTAGGCAGAGATAAACTGGAGAATGGTGCAAATGTGTTATACTCTCTAGGATTTTTGGCTTACCTAAATCTCTGGCAGGGTATGAATTATTCTGAGAGGTTAACCAAAATGGTGGGATACTGCTCTATGCTCATAGAGAGCGAATACAGAGACCAAGCTACGCATGAGGGAATAGGACCATGATGCACACTGTTTAAAGGTAAGACTGGGCTTTAAGATATTGATCAAAAGGGAAAAAAATCAGTTACAAGATGACAAGTGGAATAAAAAGAAAAGTTCAGATACTAAACTATTCTGGAGACATATCTCAAATGTTTTTTCCTATTTGTTCACAACTACGGCATCCCAAATAGTTGGCTAGAATGCTTGTCCATCTTAGATGAGTAATTTGTTGTAGTTACGAAGTGTCATGGTGCTTAACAAATAGGAGATGTACTCAACAGTCACCATGGAGGGAAGGAGGTAAGCAGTGACTTGACCCCGCCCTCTATAAAAGAGATTGTTAGTTTGATGTCACTCTTACCCATCGAGAGCTCAGTACCCACATAGTGTACCAACTAATGTATTCTTAAATGGTCTAGAATGTTAGGCATCTGTTCTTTCCATATTTTTCCAGTATGGTAATTTCTATTAATGACTGAATTCTAGAAAAATGATATCGTTGGGGCAAGTTTTTAAAGGATAAAAACACCTACTAACCAGCTAGTGATGTAGTGCTGTATTGTCATATTAAACTTTAGAGGTAAACTTTTCAACAAGCATATCTTGCTGGATTGCGTGGTTGAGTTGCAGCGCATGTCCTTCGTTAGTTTAGTGTTTGGCCAGCATCATTAACCAACTGATCATCGCACTACACTGTCGTACTGAATAATATTGCTGTTTCAGTTAGCAGATCCAATACCCAACACTTGTTGACTTCTGCACAGAATTTGACTAATTAAAAAGTCAAGGGTTTTGTGGAACCCTACTTGTTACCGGATCCAGATGGATTCTTTGACATATTTGTTACATTTCCAAGAAACACATGGGTGAAGGTAAACGGGAATTTTGACACTTTAGAGGGATTTTCAGTGCCATACTTACCGTACAACTAACATTGAAAAGAACCAAGGGAAAATTCTAAACATGGGATGAAAAAAATGGTCAGAAATTGGTTTCTAGATAGTGATTAGATTAAAAAGTACACTTAAAATGATTACACATGGCCTCACTAGTTTGGTACTGTAAAAGTTGAGCACAAAAGGTTTTCGTCGTTTAGGAGAATGCTTGTACAATACATTCTGCTTATGTCCGAAAAAGCATCAGGTATCATCCCGTATAAGTATAATTGAAAAAACAATCTATAGAAAAATAAAATCATATAAATACATTTCATCTAAAGTCGGATGATAAAGTATAGGGGTGGGCATAGATTAGGTTTAGATTCAGGTTTAGAGGTGGATTAAACTTTATTGTGAAGGTTATCATTAGAGCTCTGTTCAAGGTTTATAGTAATGATTACGGTCAATAATAGGGTCGTGTTTGTTGGGTAGGGAATGGGTAAGTAACCCATTTTGGTTAGGAAAGGGTCAATTTAGGGTTATTGTTTTGGCCCGCAATCAAATGGTAGGCTATGGGTAGAGGCTGGGTTTTTTAACAGATCTCAAAGTATTTCTCAAAAGTACTTTAGAACATAAACAAAATATAAAGTTGGAAAGTAAGGCAGAAGTTTCACTGGCAATAAACACAGTTTTTCAATGAAGCATTTTCAATCATATATTATTTTATTAAATTGTGCATTTCAAACCAGGTTATTTAAAAATCGGTCAATTTTATTGAAATGTTTTGCAATTAAAATAATTCTCTGATCTCATAAATGAATTGAGATGGAAAGGTGTAGGCCCAGAGCTTATAATATCAGTGTGCATGCCCTACATTTAAATGGAGCAGACTGCTCACCAGTGGAATAAGCATTGGCAAAGGCACTAGATCTTGCGTTTGAAAGGATTATGAAGAAGCTTTACTACATAGAAGGGATAAACACAAGAAGATGAAGGAAATCCAATTAAATAAGAAGCAAGAAATGAGATTGAAAAGAAAGCCAACCAGTGACAAGCAAAAGGCTGGCCCAAAGCCCAATGTACTTATTGGTATTGTGCACAATATGATTTTTGGTCTTTTGACAATAGACAGCATTGGCTGTCTGTAGGCAAGCCCTGAAACCTACTGAACCTTCATGTTAGACGGGGACCCGGAGGGTCGGCCGAGCAAGGGGGAGAGGCCTCCTGGCGAGGGCCCTCTCCTTCAATCGGACGGACGAGCAACCACTTCCCCCACAGATGGACGCCACACAAAGATAGGTTCTGTACACTTTTATCGGTAATCGTAGGCAGGTTAACTTGACGATACAGCAGGACCAGGATACGATGATCCCGTCAATTCTAGTCTCTTGGGAAAGGGGGTAGCGGGAGAGTCTCAGTACCGGTCCGGTACAGGGGTAGCGGGTGTATAGCTCACAATCCTCGAGTTGGAGGGTTCGCAAGTAGGGGCCGCGGCAGCGCCAGCAGGCCTTCAAGATGGTTCACGAAGAGGATGAGCCGCGGCAGCGCCAGCAGGCCTTCAAAGATAGTTCACGATGAGGATGAGCCGCGGCAGCGCCAGCAGGCCTTCAAAGATAGTTCACGATGAGGATGAGCCGCGGCAGCGCCAGCAGGCCTTCACGATGGTTCATGAAGAGGATGAGCCGCGGCAGCGCCAGCAGGCCTTCAAAGATGGTTCACGAAGAGGATGAGCCGCGGCAGCGCCAGCAGGCCTTCAAAGATGGTTCACGAAGAGGATGAGCCGCGGCAGCGCCAGCAGGCCTTCAAAGATAGTTCACGAAGAGGAGCCGCGGCAGCGCCAGCAGGCCTCCAAGGATGAGTTTGTCTCGGTGTCTCTCGACTCCAGGATACAACTGGTTTCCTGCTCTGGCGCTACCCCAGTTATAGGTCTGGCGCCCTTTGATGTCCGGACCCTCGCACTTGGAGGTCGGGGGGTCCGGGATGAGGGAGTCCAGACACCCAGCAGGGGGGTGGAGCCAGCGCCCAGGGAGGCTGGGGGCGATCGAAACCTGGCGGAGGGGAGCCATCGACACTCCTTCTTCCATTGACTCGCCGAGTGGTCTCTTTACCCCCTGGGTGGATGGGGGCGCCTCGATGTCGGGGCTTGGCTGGGCCTGAGGCTGAGGTCGACCCGTGGCCACGAGGCCTGGTCGTGGCGGGTCCAAGATGGCGGCTGGGCAGGGGCCGGTGGTTCGGGAAGGGACCCGGGCCAGCCGAGAATGTTATGGTTATGAGCCGGGGTTATGTCGGGGAAGAGCTGGGGGTTGACCCGGCGGGTTGCAGGTGTTGTTCTTGTCCGGGGAACAGGGGTAGCAGTAGTCCGTGACCCGCCATGCGGGGAGGGGTCTGGCCTGCCACGAGGCCTGTCCAACACTTCAACACAGAAAATTAACTATGAAAAAGATTTTCAAACATGCCCAAGTGCACTGAACTAGATAAATATAATGGGTATGTCTTACTTCTGTGTACTTGTTACTCTTTCAAATATGCTTAACTGTTGAATATACACAATATACTGTTTACTGATATTGAACCATATCTGCAAACATTCTGAGAGCCGCTGCATACTTTAGTAGAAGTAGTAGAGGTAGTAGAAGTCTATTGTGCTCATGAAGGCCTTTGAATCGTGACTTACCTCTAAGACATGTTTGCAAAACTACGTTATGGTCTGTACCTTTAAGGAAGTTTTGAGTTACTGAATTGAGTAACAACGATTGCGAGGGGTAATCACTACAGTGTGGAGTAACACCTCAAATGAGGTAAGAAGGTTTTTCATTCGTTTTAAATTGTAAAACGAGCTAACAAAAGCAATAAAAGAATTCTGAGATAAAGTTTCCTAAGAAAATCTCTGGCTCTCATGTGGTGTCACTATTTAAGGCCATTCACAAAATAAACACTGGGTCTTTAAGCCCTAAAGAAAAACAGGGAAGAAAACAAGGGAACAAACCTAGTTGAAGGGGGATATCCCTTTTTAAAAGACAATTTTCATCACCCACCAAAGGTGGCAAGCTTCATCTTTGGGAATCTTTTTGCACAGTGACAGCTGATTCTAGTGAGGGCTATGAGTCCCTCACTGTGCGAAGGGAGCTCTGAAGTTGATTTATAGAGAGATGGTAGGTCCCTATGGTGAGCTAGCAAGTGATAAGGTAAGCAGTATGTGCAAGTGATCGAGGTTAAAACTGACTGCAGGAGGTGCAAGCAACATTATTAATGTGCACCTGGGTCAGAGTTAAACAAGGAGTGCTCAGGTTCTCCCACCTTACGCCTGTAAGGTTTTTCACGCGTTCATATCCTTTCCCCTCCCGGACAGTAGGGGTTCACCCTGAGCACCCTAAAAGACTATACTTTCATCGTCTACCAATTAAGCTTACTGATTTACCATTGGAGTGCAGCGGACTTCCTTTAAACATTAATCAGAGTTAAACAAGGCAGGAGGTAATTAATCATGCTTCATTGTGTCACAACAGAAGTTCAGCATGTTTCTGGCATTTTACCCTCAGCAGAGGTGTATTGGTATTCTTCAGGACCTGGGAGTAAAAGTGCTACTGCTCCCAAAAAAGTATGTGGTAATGTGTAGAGCTGCAAAACCAGACAGTGGTCCGACATCAAATCTAGAACGGATCCACTGTCAGTCAACCTGTTAGGAATTTAAAAGCAGCTAGGTGTTAGTTCAGATGAACATGGCAGTTCTCAAGTTGTGCCACCAATCACCGCAATACATGTGACGTACCAAAGCAGCATTCGGGTTCAAACAGAATTCACCCAGGCTGAGGTGAATTACTGGCAATCTGGTGCAGTGAGTGTAAAAAATCAATCACATTCAGGTGTTCATATTCATATCCTCCAAACTGGACTACCCGCAGTCATTGGGTGAGGTGCCTCAACTCAGGGACCCTGGCATTGGGCTCAGGTTGCATTCTTTCCTACAGTGGGAATATCAGAGAGAGTGAAATGAAGAAGATACGACTCTCAGGTACTGGGACCAATCAAATACTGCCACATAGGAAGCAGTATGATGAGGTTTAAAAAAATGAACAACTAATGAAAGAGATATTTAATATTATTATTAAGATACTGATCAAGAAGATTCAATCTTGCGATACTGGGCCCAACCTTTATCCTGAGAATTTACCCCCTTGTCTAGATCATTTACCACAGCATTACTTATTTGCGAATTGACCCTCCAATAAACGTATCTCGTCACACTGAGGAGAAAGAGATTAGCATTACTTGTCCATTTGGATGCAATTAGCAGTGCGACGAATTTGGCTACACAATGACGACCAAGGATTGATTCACAAGATCAAGAGTGTTTATTACACATTAGTGATTACATTCAGGCAGATCACTCCTAAAATCAGATTGTATAGATAGAGTATGGCAACAGCCTCCTAAGGAAAGGTAAGCAAACAAGAATCAGACAAACATTCAGCTCTGTAGGGGCAATATAAAACAACATCTGCTATTCGGACTGCAATCTAGCTTGGTCTTTTCTAGGAATTAGCAATTTGAATCTCTCCAGTACAAACTAAGGCACATAACTGCTCACAGTGCAAATCTACAAAAGGCAATAGGGATCATGCAAAAGAGTACAAGAAGTATTAGCAGATCAAGAGACTTCGAGGTATCAGAAAGTGTAGGTCTAAACCACTCTTGGGAAATTAACATGTCATGGGAAATGTCTCTAAGAGTACATTTAAGGGGTCATGGGATTTAGGTAATTTGAAATTATGAAAATGGTTAAGGTTGGATTCCAAGGAAGTTTCTGCATTGAATCTGCAGAAAGAATTCAGCAAAGGAGTTCGGCATGCGTTCTTTAAAGAAGTCCGAAGTCATCTGCAGGCTCTTTTTCATTGCAGCCAATACGTTATATTTCATGAAGTTCATTGTCAACTCCCCTTCGGGTACTTCATCCATAGAAATCCATTGTATTTGTTCCAAAAGCCTGCATAGGTACACATGGTATTAGGATGAAACGTCGTAGAAAAGTGACACACTGAATATGGGAACATCGTCTCTGTCCCACACTCCTGGCTAACGACAAAAATTCATTGCTTGTCTACAGAGCTCTCATGTCCTTGTTGCTGGAATACGTTCCCAAAACATGCATCCACTGCTTGTTACAAGAAATGCGTCTATTCAAACTAGATGGGAACACCTGCAAAGAAAGCAAGTAATCAGAAATGAAGAAATTAAAGGGGTTCAATATTCAGGCCTTTAATATAATGCGGCTAACCTAAGACATTAACTTCTATAATGCACATTTGATATGCGTGTGCATGTTTAAACATATACATATATAATATTTCTTTAGCACTTTTAGTCCATATAGCAAGCAATGAAATTGCATGACTGTAAGTATACTTGGGAACAACATTCAAAAGCACATATGTGTAACATTAATGACTACATTGATTAAATGTTATCGTTCATCCTATACTAACATCCTGATCATTTAGATCCATGAACAACATTTCTAGTAGTTACCCACATGAGATTGCATGCATTTATGAGTCAAGTGGAAAAGCTTCAGCAGTGAAATAAAGAGGATAGTTTGAAAATGAACTACACATTACAAATGTCTATATAAATATAATATGCATTATTTGTGTAAGTTCTTTCAATTATAACATTCATATATAATGTATTAATGCATCAGTCACTTTACTAGCTAATTCTTTCATTTAGAGACATCTGTTATTAATCAAAACAGATTCTACGTTAATCATAAAATGCATTTCTCTCTACATTGGTAAAACATTAATTGTGGAAACAAAATTTCTAAGTAAAGATTCTTTTCATCAGCAGTAACGTGTGCCAGAATCATACGGACAAGCAGGATTCATGTGCATAGTGCACGTACATTTTATGTGTCAGGTATTAGTCGTAGTTAGGTTTATGTGACATGTAATGAATGGGAAAGTTTACGCTGCACCAATACAAATCCACATTATTTTATTAGAAAAAAAGCCTTAAGCAATTGTGTGTTAATGTGTTAATCGCATGCCCTTTATATATTAATATGGCATATTAAGGCCCTAAAAACAAATACATTAACTGAAAAGTACTACTAAGCTTCCTTCAGTAAATATGTTTTGCATAGTAATAACTCTTGAATTAAAAAGGAATTGCATAACATATTTTGTAATTGGTATTTCCACCTTTATTTGCTGCTATGCTTAATAACCAGACTAATGTAATTCAGAATGGCTTGAAATCATAATGAGTTAATGAGCATAATGTGTTATGCTCATATAAGCACCTTACAACAATGCAAGACAGTGGATATTTTCATAGACCAACCTTACGTTTTTTTTAAAGTAAGTACATTAATTTTACACCTGATGAATTAACGCACCAAAGTAAATAGCAGGCTGCAATTTGCAGTGAAATACGCATGCTTGTAAACAATATCAATTTACATTTTCAGTACTTCCCCTTCATCAATAGCATACCAGATAAGAAAGGCACATGGCATAATGCCTATAGAAAGAAAACTAGCGATGAGAACACCAAGTAAAGAGAGAAAATGAAAGCTAGAGGGTCAAAGATCTAATCTCTAGGGAACAGGAAGAGGATCAAGATTTTGCCTCCTCTTCAGGTAATACTGTACATTAATGTCTGGCAGCAATTTACTTTTACCGGGAAGCGAAGCATTTGACTGACCACTGCCAAAGAATGCGCTCACTCTAGTAGCATAGAAAAACCTAAAGGAAATATAGGAAATTGACCACTAGCCTCAATGATATCTTCTGTAAGGTCCATTAACTTGCTGTCCTCACAGTTGCAAATCTATTTAAGAAAGGCACTATCTGAACCTAGTATTCATCAGTCAAAATTTGGCAGTGCGGCGGCAGTGCAGACTCAGCACCACACCGCCAAAGTCATAGTCAAGTTGTTAGGGCCCGAGGGCCTGATTACGACTTTAGCGGGCGCTGCAATGGGAACACCAAAAACAGTTCCTGCTGCATGTACTGAAAAGTACCTGCTATGCATGAACTGGGACGCATGCACACTGGCGGGCACATGTTGTGCACCCCTGAATGCATCACCATGCTAAGGAGGCACAGGGGGCCCTGTAGGGACTCTTTTGTTTCCTCTCCGCCACAGTGTTCATGGAGGAGGAACCTCCATGACACCACTGGTGGAGATGAAACTCGTAATATGCTTACCGAGACCGCAGTGGTCCCGCCAAGCATATTGTAACCTACTTAGCACCACAACATTGCCAGGGAATGGTGGCTCCCTAGTGGCTGTGGTGGGGCTTTGGTGGTCTGATGGCCCAAATCGTATTAGGGCTGTCGGGACACCGCCACTGTTGCAACCCCACAAGTGTAAGGGTGTATGGACCGACAGACTCATAATCTGGACCTTAATTTCAATAATATTTCATCACATTTAAGACAATTAAAATGCAATATACATCATAATTAATAAAACAGAACATATATTAAAATATGTTGTCAATTGCCTTAAAGCCGGAAAAAAAGAGATTTGAAGTTATTTCAGTTTCATTGTACATTGTACATTAGATACCAGGTGAGATTTTGTAACTCAATCAAGCTGAATGAGGGTTTGAAAAAGCACTCTTTTAGACCCTCATTTAAACTTGGATGGAAGTACTGTTACTCTAATAGTCTTATTTCGGTTTAAAATAAACCATAAAAGCATATACATTTAAGATTGAACAATAACATTCATGGACACATAGCCCCAAATCAAAATCACATTAACGGCCAGGGTCAACCTATCATAATTCAGGACATATACAATATTCAACTTGATATATTGCATCATTTATAACAATACACAAAATCCGATAGTCCGTGGTCGGTGCAATGTGACTAAATGGGGTCCTGTAACAAGGTACTTGCTTGTAATGGCTAACAACAACACTTATGAAGGTCCTGGTCAATAGAGAAGGAGATATATGTTTGCCTGGCTTTTTTCCAATACTGTAAGCAGGCGACAAATATGATGTTGGAATGAGTGTGCATAACAGTGGCAACTATTTGAAGAGCTTAATGTTCGGGATTTCAGTTAAAGCCAACCAGCTTGAACTAAAACATCAACCTTGAACACTCCTACTTTAACTTCCACATAATTAAAATGAATGCTGCTATCTAATAGCAGCATTAGTTAAAAGAAGAAATAGCGTACACACATAACAAATATTCGTGCTATATCACATAGTCATGAGTGCAATATAACCCATTCAATTGCAATCCTTGAGGTTGCAATACACGCATGGAAAAAACACAACAACAATAATTTGAGAAAGTGCTTGTGCACTAAAGTTCTAATTTAGGAAAGTTGATTCACTTATTGTGCTTAAACAATAAAATACAAATGTGTTCAATTGTTTCCTAGGGGCTTTGCTCCTGATAGGTTCACCCAAATAAGATATACTCAATATACATTTCAGTAGCTTGAATCCTTCTTCATTATATAACATCTTAGTCACCAAGCATGCAATAAATACTTCGAGAGTGCAGCAACTAGCCATTTCGTGCCACCACTTTTCAGTTTCCTAGTGGCTTCCTTCAGATGTGATATGGATAGGGTACGACAGATGGGAATTATCTCCTATATGGGGAATAAGCAGGGCAAAAAAAGATAAAATGTTCCTCAGTTTCAGTGCTCCTCTCCAAGCGGGGCATCATATTTGACTACAATGATCATTCCATGTACTACGGAGCTTATTCATTGGCAGAATTCCGTACCTGAATTCTATGAAACTGGATCTTGCCTGCGATGGTTCGCTTCTATCCAAAAATGATTCAAACATCACAGTGCTCTTGAAATCAAAAAACTTCAATGTTAATACACCTGCATCAATATTATACAACCATCTTTCACAAATATAGTTCCTAAATCTACTTTTTAGACATGCCAAGGTGTTCCTAATAATTGGATCTCAATTGTCCCTATATTCTTCCATCCCAAGTCTATTCAGTCATATTTAAATATGCTTGAACCAGGGTAACCTCCCCATTTTATATAACATTTCTACGTCTCTAAATAACTGCTTCAATGGTAGGCAAGAATTACTGAGCCAGACCCTAAGCTAACAGGCCAGTGATTTGAAAGCTGCCACATGTACCGTTCTTAAGCCTAGGTCCATTCGCATTGGGGTCAAAGGGGCATTCCGCAGTACCAAGAGTAGTGATCTTATAAAGTTATTTTCCACTCTCTCAAGTCCCCTATGTGGTTAAGTGACCAGATCTCTGCTCAATATAGTGATGCACCTAGCCCTCTTGCACGATAAATATCTAGGGCCGGCGTAATTGGCTTGTATGTTGGAAAGTTAATTAACTCTTTGTTGTCTGGCTAACCCACTTAAGCAAGTTTGCTATTCTTACCCAAGGACTGTCTCTACCCAGGCTTATGGACTGTAACTATCCCACCGTTCCCCTGCCATGGCTGTCTGCGATGACTGCCATCAACTACAAGGGTGTTCGAGCAGCGGAGGAAGAATGGCAGGGTAGGCGAGCACATCAGCATGCCATATCTCGGCACTGACATACTGCTTTCCCTGTTCCTTGCAGCATAAATGCAGGCAACCTGACAGAGTCTGTACTTTACAGACATCTTCTAGAATATCAACTTGATCGTCTTCCTCCACCCATATCTTTCCATGCATACCAGGCCAGGACGAATCCTGGAGTTCTCCAGCATGCAGAGGTTCCAACACTTCTTGGTAGTCTATAGTCTTCCCTTGTGTGTGCAAGCAAGATAATTAAAGGTAATCCTAGTTGTTATTTTGACATGGGTTTACACAAAGACGTTAATCTTAAGGGTTACCACTGTCATTATGGCAATAGAAAAGATAATGCTACCCTCCGCCCTTGCCATAAAAGATGACTCCCATGGTGAGAGGACTATTATCTTTTCTATTTTCAAAAAGAAAATCCTACTTTGGGATTTTCTTTTTGAAAAGAAAAAAGAAAACATTTGGTGTAAGGCTCCGTTATGTTGGCCGAGCCCTGCACTACACTGCAAAAAGCTTTGACAGGAAACACTGTGACAGCTGTTCTTGGCAAGGCTTTAGAAATGACTGCCTGCTTGGCAGTCATTTTCAAATATGTAGGGTGCCTTCTCCATCAGGGCGACTAAGTAATTTACTTCATCACCCTGGCGGAGAAACAGACCTCCCTCCAGTACATATATATATATCTGGCCCTCAACACAAAATCAAGAGTATAAATCTGTTGGACTTGGCCCTTCTGGCAGGTTCACCCCTGAATTTGTTGCTTTTTGTATGTGACCTGGAGATGGTGATTCTTGGTTTCTGCACACTTTCACTGGGTCCCAGTGGAAAGTGCGTGCGCACCCTGAGTGCATGTGGTGAGATAGGCCTGCCCTCCCATAGGAGTGCATGGGGAATGTATGTGTCCCTGGTAGTTCCTGATGCGTGGGGTGTGCAGGCTCGAGTCTGGTATGTGCGGACTCGTGTGATTGAATGCTGCACAATTATGTATGTGGCGTGTTTGTGTCTAGTGTGGAAGTGCCACTTCTAGTCATGGGTGTGCGTGTGCAGTGAGTGTGCTGGCGTGTGATTGGCTGGAGCTGGCTGGTGAGCCTGGCTCAAGAAGTCTGGATGGGTCTGCCCTGGGTGTGGGTGGAGAGATTAGCATGCTGATGTTAGGGAGGGGTGCACCTGGGACCTGAATAGGGCTGGGCTTTCCCCACACAATGCTGACTCCGCCCCCTGTGGTGTGCATAATGACCCTAGCCTGCCTAGTGAATGGAAAGGGTGGCTGAGGAAAACACAGTGCTCCAAAACCAGCTGTGACTGGTTTTTCCCCCACCCTGCACCCTGAGACAAAGGGATTTATTGTATGAAAAGGGGCTGTGTCCCCTTGCAAAGGCTCTCTTCTTGGATCCTGTTGCTGAGGGGGGCTGCTGCTGGGCGCCAGGAGGACCGCCACTGGGGATTGTCTCCCTGCCTAGGAGGACCCTGTGAGCTGGCTCTGGGCCCAGCCTTGCCCCTCACCTCCTGAAGGACTTGGTTGCTGACTTTTGGGCCACTAGCACCTGGGAGCGCTTTATTTCGGCCCCTAGTGCTTGAGAGCGCTTTATTTTACACTAGCGCCTTGGAGCGCTTGATTTTGCCCCTAAACGCTTGGAAGCGCTTTTATCCCACTTCCGCGGCTGCCTACACCACATGTTGCCGTGTTTACTGCATTTTAATGTGACCCTGCCGGCATTTATTAAGTAATTTATAGAGGGAGCCTACCCCTCGTGGTAGCCCCGAGATCACCGCCGCAGCACCAGGGCCGAGGAGAAGCCGAGGGAGCAGCTGCTGACGTCACCCGGGAGCCGCGCTGCCATTGGTTGAGGCTGCGGGAGGCTCACCGGGCGACTTGCACCGTGATTGGCTGCCCAAGGAAGAGACGAAGCAGGAAGCGGCGGGAGCCTACTCCGCACTCCTGCATTGCCCGAGATTACTGCAGCCGCACCCCCCCGGGGCTCCCAAGAGCATGGAAGAGCCCCGGAGAGTGAGAGGAGCCCCGCCCGCGGCACCAGAGCAGCCGCCGCGAGACCCGGTGAGTGACGGCGTACTGGAGGCCCTGTGCCACGCCTGCCTACTGGAAGCCGCCAGCCGTCGAAGATCCAAAGGTACTCTTTTCTGCCGGTGCGTACTAGCTGAGTACGACTTGTCATCCTGACTTACACCGAGCAGACCCAGACGCCGTGCCTAGGACGTCTAACAATCAAGGTTTCTGTGAAAACCACAAACTCACTAGCAATCCTACAACGGACTCGGGTTCCACAATGTTCTGTTTTCCCCGCATCTGTGCGAATCGACCCTGACAGCACTGTACGCCTCGTACAAGTGCCCTTCCTCAGACTCTGTGTGCATTGACCCTGACAGCGCTGTATGCCTCGTACCAGCACCGCGCCTTGGACTAACGGGTCCACAAGGCGCGTGAGGATTAGCGAGGCTGCTGTTGATCACCGAACGAAATGTATGCCGCGTAGAGGAGCGCTGCAATGCGCCCAGTAGTGAAAAGCACACTGCCTAAACAGAACTAAGCTTGCCCTACAGATTGTGGAACCGGTCTAAAGGACATTGGACCATTTCAAAAACAGAGAAACTTGTGAATCGAGCCATCTTTAAGAACTTTGACAGAACACTTGCCCCTTTAATATCTTGTGGCCTCATTCTTAAAACGTTATATTGGTCTTGTGATAGTAACTGCATCATACCATATATTTTTACATAAAGCTTACGTATTTTTTATACAAATCTTACACCTGGTGTCCATTTGTGGTGGGTCATTGTGTTTACTGTATGTGGTCATAAATGCTTAACTTAACTAACGCCCTGAAGATTAGCCTTGTCTGCTTGAGCTACGCTACCTAGAGGGTGAGCAGGGGTTATTTTTAAGGAGTATTTCCCTTACCCTGACTAGAGGAGAGGGTCCCTGTTTGTCACAAGTACATACCTGTCCCAACCAGAGACCCCCAATTCTAACAGCGTTTCAACACTATGTCCGTCCAGTTCTGGCAGAAGTAAATCGTAGAGAAAGTTTGGGCAAAAAAATTTGACCATTGACAGAATAAATGGGTACTCTCCTGAATGGGATAAAGTTGACCCACAAGAAATGAAAAAAGTGGCAGTGACGAATTCCCTAAATTCCATAATGAAATGTTTGGACTCCGCAGCTTCATACCAAGAGGTTTTAAGTAGTTTTATGGAAATCACAAAGGTGATAAATGAAACATTGAGTGTCCAACAAAAACAAAGGAAAGGTAAGAGCAAAGGTTGGTTTAACAAGACGTGTACAAAGGCATATTCTGAGCTTAAAATTGCCCTACATACAGAAGAGAGGGATAGATATGAAATCAGTCAGCTTAGAAAAGCATATAACCAGGCTATAAAATCTAGAAAAGCTGAATTAAAAAAAGAAACCTGGGAAGAACTACATAAAAGCTGTAGGAACAAGGATAGCACTGCCTTTTGAGGGTTGTTAAATCTCCCTTTCTCTCAGAAGATAGGAATAAGCCGACAATTGAAATTGCTGTCGATGAAAAGCACTGGGTAGAACATTTCTCTCAGATTTTTCGTATTAAAACTGATGTGAATCATGTGATAGAAGATAATGTTAAGATAAGTCCTCATTTTAACACTGCAAGTTTTCCCATAGCTCTTGATATCATCCCAATGGACGTTGAGCGGCAAAAGGCTCCAGGCTCCGTTGGGGTCACGGTTGATCTTTTTAAGTACAACATGGACCTATGGACACCAATACTGACAAGAGTGTTAAGAGCCACGTGTACAGTCGGGCTCATTGACTCATGGTCAGAATCAATCCTGGTCCCGATATTTAAGAAAAGAGACTGACAGAATCTGGCCTGCTACCGCCCTATATCTTTATTAGATTCTTTGGGTAAAGTGGCAGGTCCTATCGTCCTTAACCGCTTACAGCAATGGGTGGACGATATTAAAGTACTGTCTGACCTCCAATTCAGGGAAGGTCTGGGCACTATGGAGCAAGGCCTTAACCTGACTCTCCTAATGGGAAAATATGTGAATGCAAAGGGGGGAAAGTTATATATGGCCTGTGTAGACCTGACCACTGCATTCGATTGTGAAAGTCATGTTAAACTTTGGAGAACTTTAGAAACGATGGGTGTGGAGATCTCCATAGTTAATTTTCTAAGAGAACTGTATGCGAATGCCATGGCCAGGGTGAGGTTTGGTATAGGCGGGGATCTCACGATTCCATTCAAAGTAGAGAGGGGGTTTAGGCAGGGTTGTGTCCTGGCACCCTTCCATTTAACACTCTATACAAATGGCCTTGAACAGGCCATGTTTGAGGGCTGCCTGTTTCTACCTCTGCTACAGAAGCGTCCAAAACCCGCCCTACTCTATGCGGACGACGTAATTTTAGCCCGAACTTCTCTAGAACTACAACGTTCCCTTAATAGGTATCACATTTTTATGGCCAATTTAGTCTTAAAAATCAATATCAAAAAGATATTTGTAATGAGCTGTGGGGCAGGGAAAAAGAAACAGAATGACATTTTTATTGAAAAAGTTAAGTTAGAAACTACCACTACATATCCTTATTTAGGTATTTTAATCGACGATAAGGGCTCATGGAGACAAGCAATAAATGCCTTGAAACTTTCTGAGGACCACCACAGCACTGGTCAATTTTGCGCAGAGGCTAGGCAAGAGGCCACCGGTGGAGATGCTCCTGATATACCAAGCTAAATGTATCAGCACAGTGTATGTATGTAATGTATGTAATGTGTCTTGTAAAGCGCACTGCTGCCCTAAGGCGTCGTGGCGCTGTAGACCGCTGGGGAAGCCGTCCTGGCTATCCCTGTGAGATGGTCCCTACTGGGTATCTCCAAGGTGAAACCAGGCATCCCCGGCGAATGTGGGGGGCCGTTGTAGAGATGAGGCAAGCTAATGCCCAGAGTTGCCGAGTGTGATCCCTGGTTAGAGTAGGCACCGAGGCGAGAATTATCGAGTCGGCTGACCCTGGTCCACAACCCTGCCGCGTCGGGAATTGAACCCTGGTCCCGGGCCGTTCTCTGCTTCCGGGTCTGCCGCCTCTAACCAGTGAGCCACACCACTCCACAGTAATACACGGTACTGGAGTTTGGGGTTATGGAGGGGTTGATGAGCTACAGAAAGTGGAAAATGCCTTTTTGAGGTGTTTGCTGGCAGTCCCACGAGGTACCTCGACATATAACTGCCATGTAGAACTGGGAATACCGTATTTCACTGACATAATAAAAGTACAACCAGTCCTACTATGGCATCGTATCTGGTCATCTCCTAAAACATTATTCAATCAGGAACTTCTGAAGGATTATCTTGGCCTTGATAATGTACATAAGATTGGGTGCTCATGTACGTGGAAAATTTCTTATTTGATCTGGGTCTTTCAAAGTACTACTATAATCCCGTATTCATAGCCCAGATTCCTAGGAAAATGTTTAAAAAACAGTGCATGAGTCATCTGGAGGGGCTCAGATTACTTACGGATGTAAATAAATGCTCAGTCCAATGTAACCTAATGATACAAACAACTTTAACAATACAACCATATCCAACGTACAATCTGAGCGGATATGATAGATTTGTTTTGACACTGTTCAGGCTGAACATATTCCATCATCTGATAACCTTCCCCAAAATGAATGACTCGCCAAAAATTTGCCAATCTGCCCCTGCGACGATGTATCAGCACAATCATCAATGCAAGGGGTGTTGTTCTGTAAATTTTATAAAGAGTTGAGGAGAAGTTGGGTAATACCCATCTTAAAATTTTTTAGTATGAGACAATGTCGCCCAGCATTCCTCGCCTTGCAATTTCTGGATGCAGAGTATTTTACAAAAAATATATTTCTGAAGCTCTGTGTTAGGCACAGAAAAAACCTAGAGTAGCGATTGATGCTCTACACGCTATGTGAGAATACGATCTTCCCCATTTATGCTTTAACAATGTATTAGCTGTCTTCGGACATTGATTCTCAATCTTGCCATTCTATTTCTATTGTTGTAATGTACTTTATTATTGAATTTGTCATTTTTAAAATTATTTATTGCAAGTAAAAAATTAAATGTAACTTTTTAATCATGTAGTTATCCTAGTAACTTAAAAGGATGTGACAGTCAATCACAAACTATAGTTCAAATTATCTCACTTAATAAAACGTGCATAAAAATATGCATTGAAACAAGGTTCTCAAAGAAACCTCAAAACACATGTTCTTACTACATCAGATTGGATTTAACGAGGCATAACCCAAGAGGGGCTGCAAATCAACGACACTCACAAACATCCAAAAGGTTTGAAAACACAGAAACTTGAAAACAATGGTTTGATTGATTTGTGATTGAAAGGGGAAACTTGACAGTGCTCAGGGGCCCCATCTTAAGATAGCAGCCATTAGGAGACGTTCTAGGCAATTGCAAGCAAGCGGAGCGCTGTGAATGACATTGGAATAAGAATGAAAAAACCATGAGAGTGAATAAGAGTAAGAGTTACAAAATAATCGGAGTGGGCCGATGATAAGATAAAAAAAGACATATTTATCTCTGCAAAGCTGAGCGCGTTCACAGACATCGGCACAGTAATAAAAAACTATACTCTGAACATAAAATGAATGGGCCAGACCGTGGTTATGATGCCTGATGGAAGGCACATTGTATCGTTGTTGAGTTGAGTGTGAAGGCTGACATCAACAAAATAATGAAAAACTAAAGTCCGATCACAGAAAGAACCGAGCTGGCCGCGGCTATGGTGATTCATGTAAGATACATTGTATCCCTGTAGAATCAGAGCACGATGACTGGGGCTAAGTTCAAAGACAGGCTGCTGGATCCATTTGACATTGGTATTTGAATTCACAGCAAATGCGATGAGATAATAACAAGATTTACAGGCCTGCTTACAGAAATGTAGCAAGTGAAAACACGAGTGCTTGTGTGAAGTGTTCTTCAACAAAGAAAAATGAAGCTCTTAAAACAGTTGCTAAAATGGAAGCAGTGGATGGATTGTATTAATTGGTTCATGCTCTTGTGGAGGGCTAAATGCAGGAAGAGGCATGATGCATGCATGCTATGGAGAAAAGGGGAGAAAGAATATGAGAGCAACGATGGAGCCATCAAATGGGAAGCCTATTGGTAGACTGAAGCCCACATAGTGAATACATGTCTCTTCAAGACAGTGCATGCACTGTCTAAGCTAAGACCTAAAACTAGAGTTATTTTAATAAATAAAACTCTACCCAGATAACAAAAACCCAATCATTAGAACCGGAGATATGCAATTTGAAAGACTGTAGTGAAAATGGTGCCAAATAGCACAAAGCTTAAACTGATGACCGGGACAAAGTCACAAGTTCGGGCAGAACACAATGGAGCACGGGCCAGCTACAGGGCTCCAGTTAGGCACGCTCAACAAATACCTTAAATCTTGGTTGTGAGGAGCATTGCAAGGATCCGAGTTGAAAATGCATTGTGCAGTTAAAGCAATGCACCTGTTCCGAGGTGCAGCGAGGCTGTGAAACGAGGTCCTGTATCATCGTCGAGGATCACGTCGCCCATTCGTAGTGTGGCGTTTAGGATGTGTTGCGCAGTCGGGGCAATGCGGCAGTTTTGAGTATCTGAGAGGCTCCGATACTGAGTTCATTGTCGTCATTGAGACTGCAGTCAAAGAGGGATGTGAGGGCCTTTGCCGAGGATGTGTCCTACAGTAGCCATTCCTGCGCATAAACAATCTTTAAATGGTGTTTTGAAACTTCTATGTGTGCTGCTTATTATTGATTGTTTATGTGCAACAAGGTGGCCTTTTCTGCACATAAATGATCAAAGGCCTTTTGCAGTTTCTATGTGTGCTGTATAAACTCAGCACACATGGAAGCAGCAAAAACGAGGAGAAATGAAACATTTCTCCTTGTTGTGCCTGTTTAAGACCAGGTTTTCATGGTCTTAATTTTGAGCCGACCTTTATTTACGCCGCCTTTGTAAATATGGGGCAGCATCAAAATCAATGGTGTTGCAGCAGAATGCCCACCGTAACACCCATTGCCCAGCCCTTTCACACTAAGTATAGTGTGAAAGCGTCCTTATTTACAAGGCAGTTTTAAGCCACGTTAAGTGGCTTAACGCTGCCTCGTAAATAAGGCAAAGCACATATCGTCACAGGAATGTCACTAAAAGTGACGTTCCTGTGGCAATAGGGGCTTGTAAATATGCCCCAATGTGTCAAATGAATGGAAATCAAGTAGGAACAAAACAGCTTCATGGAGCAGGCAATGCTGAAATACAGCATCTTTGTAGGTAAACATTTCAAAATGTTGCCATATTTTTGTATTCTCTGATTGTGTGTGTGTGTGTCTTTGAGAGAGTGAGAGAGAGCGTGTGTGTGTGAGTGTGTGTGTGAGAGAGAGAGAGAGTAAGAGTGCATATGAGCAATTGTGTGAGTGAAAATGACAATTCAGTCCCTGCCATTTTGTATGTAATTCTTGGCAAAAGTCTGGCACTGGCATACTGTAGGCACGTCTTGGCTTAGGTAGATATATTAATTTCATATAGGATCTAGTCATTGACAATCTGGGAGCAACACCTGCTCATTTTGAAAAAACGGGGTCAACTCCTGGGTAGCATCAGGCTACGTTGATTTAGCACACCACTGGCTTTTTAGCCAATTTGTGTAAAATTGCTTCCCCATTTTTTTGATATTTTCTCAAGGGAGAAACCCCCAAGTCCTCCTAGCTGAAGACTATGAGTATGATTAAAACCAGTACTGCTAAATCCAAAGCTGTTCCTCATTTTTGTGTCTTTCAGCCATAGTTGTTCTTTTTCATGTAGTGCTGTGGTTGGCATTGTGGGCAGTAATTGGATGCTGGTGCTGTAATTGGGTAGCATAGGATGGCCATCTGGCAAATGATGGCTGCCGCTGGGTATGAGATGGCTACATCCCTGATAAGATTGCAGCCCTTTTAAAATATATGTAGGCTTTCCTGTTTTCAGTTTCTATTTTCTGGTGTTTCTTTTACAGTGTTTTCAAGTGATTTTAATACCATAAAAAAACAGCTGTTATCAGTGGTTACACATTTTCACACCACTAAAAACAACAGAAAAAATGTTTTTATGGTGTTTATGGAATCTTTTGCTTTTATTATTGCTTGCTTTCTGCACTGATAGAACGTGGTCTCATACATTGTAAAAGGTCATCACACAACTTTTTCACATACATAGCTGAATCACTGCAAATAGAAACAATATTTTCATTTTACAGAGTTTTATATAGCGCAAACTTGACCCGAATCGATTATCAGAGCGTTTTACATAGCACCAGTTACATTGCATGAGGACACGTACATTTTTTTGTTAGGCGCAGGGAGATTAAGTGATTTGCCCAGAATCGCAGGATGTTCAGTGTCATTGCCGAGACTCAAACCCAATTCCCCAGATGCGAAGTCGACCGCCCTAGCCGTTGAGCCAACTTCTCTCCCCTAATATCACTCCAATCTCTGTTTAACTTGGAAAGAACCCTTTTTATAGAGCATTCCAAGTGACACTGCGTTCCATGTTTTCCAAAAGTCTGGTGTCATGTTTCCACCACTATCCCAAAATGCTTGGTGATAACGCTCTTTATACATATACTTGTCACTATACCTTGCATTGAATGTTTAAAACCTGAGGTGTTGGCAATTCACCTACTATCAATACTGACCCACTAGAAACTGTTACCCATTCTCTGTGGGTTAATGTGATGACACATATTAGGAAAGATTCTTATGAAGCCAGCCAATTTACCTATTAGTGAAAGAATCAAACAAAGCCAAAATATCGAATATGATTTTGATATTTCCTGATTGTCTACAGTTTATAAAATAATCAAACGAGACCTAAAACATGCTTCTAAATCCTGCATCTTTAGACCAAAGACCACAAAACTGAAAAAAGCAAAAGGAGGAAGAAACAATATTTTAGTGGCATCCCTAAACAGCAACACTCAAGCAGAATAATGTTAGCCCTTACTCCTAGCCTGTATAACAAAGTTACATTCTATTGGCCCCTTCAGGAAGAAAAATATGACTCTTTCACTCTCTTTTTCCTTTCTTTGAATGCCATTTAGTTTGTGGTTGTGCAGGTGTTTTTTCAGTGTTTATATGTTTTCACTGGGGAGGGCTATTTCTCTTTCAGTGGGGTTTTATCAGTTATTATAGGTTTAAACCTGAAACCCCACAGCCTAAATATATGTAATATGTTAGGCTCCTGCCCAACCCACACACTGCAGGAACGAGGCATGTCCCAACCACTTCCCCGACTCACCGGTCACTCACTAGATGGTACAGATGAGTAAACCGATGACCCAGAAAAGGGGGTGGAAATAAAGGCACCAAACCGTCCACCCCTGTAGAGCGTAGATCAAAATAACACCCTCCTCCTCGCTTCCGCACCTGCATAGACAGGGAAACAAAAAGATACACCTCACAATAACTTTCAGTCCCCAATCCTACCTCTGTAACAAAAGACCATATCCAGCAGTTCACCACACATGCACTTACCAGAAACGAATGCAGGATTTGCTCCGAGGGGGTTTTATCTTGCAAAAAACAAGATTAGTTATTCGGGTGTTTGGTTTGGGCGTGAAGGGATTCACAGGGTAAAAAACATGCCAAAAGAACGAGCATGAACAAAAAACCCCTGTGCCTCAAAAAGGAATGTGAAGAGGATAAGCTATGGGGTTGAGAAACGATAACAACTCGTCTCTCGGGAAATGACCGAAAGGCAATCCCAGCCGGGATACGGCTCAAACGTCATATCCGCCCATAACGAGGCGGAACGATTACCACAAGACGTGTATACAACGCGAACGCCTAGCGTCCGTACTTTTTGGTCTTACAACGTCTCGGGTACAAAAGAATAAAGACACTAAAGTGTCTGACAAACAGGAGCCCCTGGATGTCGTTGGCGAATCTCTAACAAGAGACGGGGGGAAACAGAACTAAGGAAAGTAAACTAACTAACTAACTACAAAGACACGGGAAGGGGAAATTAGGAAACAAGAGGGAGGGGACTAGTTGGTAACAACAGCGGGCCTCTGGGCAAGGGGAAGGGAAAAAGGTAATACTCCAACGATTCTCACGAGCCCGTGAGAACCAACAACAGCCAACAAGCTTCACAGGAACCAGGATAGCGGGAACCCACAGGTTAGCAATAACAAGCAATGACAGTATGATAGGACTCCCTTTTATACAACCGGCGTGTCATGTGACGGCAAAGATATGGTCATCAAAAGAGGACTGGGGACCGAATACTAACATAATAACTAAACCCGATGTGTACTTCCTCTGTGTCTTTATGTTTATTTATTTTCCCTGGTTTTAATTTTGCTCCTATTGAACTTTTTCTTTATCTTTGGTGATGTTGCTACCTATGATGTCATTAGGATGACAAGTCACATGACATCACTGCCTCTAATGCTGCAAGGGGTGATGATATGTAATGTCACTAACTACGATGTCATCACAGGTAAAAGGGCATGTGATGTCACTTCTGCTACCCCTGGCATTTTGGTGAATCGATATCCATGGCCTTCTGTCTCTGAGGCTCAAGTCAGGAGGCCTGCCAACTATTCCTTGGAGTCACTCTGGGGTCCTAGGTTCAACAGATGCAGGTCAAGCCCTTCTTACCCAGGCAGGGTAGAAGCAGGCAGAAGGTCACCACACCAAGGCAGCAGTCCTCCAGAGCAGTAGTCCAGAAGAGTGGCAGCCCTTTCAGCAGCACAGTAGTCTTTCTATCTCACAGAATATATCCACAGGTCCTGAAGGGTAATGAATAGTTGATGTCTGAGATCCAATGTTTATACCCAGCTGTACCTTTGAAGTAGGGAGAAGCTTGTAGAGGCATGTCTTTGAAGTGCACAGGTGCCCCCCTGCCCCTGGCTCCAGACTAATTAAGGGAGTTTGCAAACCCTTTGTGTGGAGACAGGACATGGCCTATTCATGTGTAAGTGGGGGCGGGCCCCGTGCCTCCCTCCCATCCAGCCAGTGATGGCTCATTCAGGCACACCTAAGCTCCCCATTGTGTGTGACTGTCTAGGAGGAATACACACAGCCTGCCTGTCAACTACACCCAATCATGTGATTCACCCAGAGACATACTGTAGGCACCAAATGGCTTAGGCAGAAAATTGTCAACTTTTAAAAGTGGCTTTTGAAAATTGTAATTTAAAATTCAACTTCATCATTAGTTAGGATTTTTCATTACAATTCCAAAGCCACCAAACATGAATCCTTTACCTGTTACCATTTGTAAGTTACAGCTTATCAAATGTGATAAGGTAACTCTAATGTTATCCTGTGGGAGAGGTAGGCCTTGCAGTAGTAAAAAACAAATGTAATCTACCAGGACATATGAAAACTAAGCATGCATTGCGCACTGCCCTCTGGGCTGTCCAGTGCCAATCCACAGTGTGACTCACTTGTGTTAAAAGGGAATGTTTGGGCCTGACAAACGGTTTATTTGGCCAGGTCAAAATGGCAGTTTAAAACGGCACATACAGGCTGCAATGGCAGGTCTGAGATATGTTTTAAGTACTACTTAAGTGGGTGGAACAATCATTGCTGCAGGCCCACTAGTAGCATTTAATTTACAGGTCCTGGGCACAGGTAGTGCCACCTTACTAGGGAATTAAAAGTAAATTAAATATGTCAATTGGGTATAAACCAATCTTTCCATATTATAAGTAGAGAGCACACACACTTTAGCACTAGTTAGCAGCGGTAAAGTGCACAGAGTCCTACTGCCAGCAAAAATGAAGTCAGCAAACTAGTGGGTTGGAGGTATATGGCTCTGGTAATCCTTGCTAAACTGTATGTTTTTTTTAAATGCTACAAGAGATAATTAGACACAAAAATCAAGGCATGAAAGCAGATACAATAATCCACATTCATATCATAAACATAAAAGACAGAGTGAAAAACAAAACTAAGCCACCATGTCTAACTATACATTCAAGTTCAGTCCATCCATTGCCTGATCAAGCTCCACATTCTGATCAATTGTTACTTGTCATTCTCCACAGTGAAGATAGCCATTTCTAGTTCACACAAGATCTTGAAAGAGTTCCATCACAGTCTAGTAGACTGAGGTTCTGGAGCAAGCTAACTTTTTGCCATGCACAGTCTGACAACCAGTAAAACGTGAAAAACTGACACATTGATAAAATCAGTCTCTCTCTTGAGTACTCAAGCACAATTAGTTTGCTAGTTAGGCCAAGCTTGTTTGCATACAGCTTTTGATTTCTTTAATGTACAGGATAAAGTATCTCCTGCTGTACATTATAAGGATATTCCAAGTTGTAGAGGAACCCCATTACCATTTAAAGAAATGAGCCCAAAGGTTGAGCTCCTTTATAGGGTCATTGAAATCCAAGACGAATTGCAATTTCTTTATACTGTATGGCAGGAAGTACTTTATTCTATATAGTTCATGGTCAAACCATACCTTTTCCACCAACCGCTTAAATCCTTTACATGTTACTTTAATATATGAAAGAGATGGGATGTTTGCAAATCTGAAGGGCAAAAGTAGAGTCTGTAGTGCAAAATTAAACACACCAAAGAGAAGTTAGATACTTGCTTAATGACCTGCCTTTCACCTTGGTGCTGGCTGCAGCCATTATGAAGTGAGAACATAACTATGATAACTCATTACTGATAAGCAGGTATGTCATATCTTAATCACAGGCAAATTGAGAACTCACACGTTGCTTGTAGTAGGGGATTAGGGCCACAAGTACAAAGCGTTTTTGTGTTCGCAAATGGGTCGAATCACAGAATGGACCTGTTTGCGAATGCAAAAAAGCTTCTTAAAATGTACAAATCCCTATGTGCAATTTAGTAACCTATTAAAAATTGCAAATTGGGTTTGTGATTCGGTATTAGGAAGAAGTGTGTTTAGGGCGCCCTTTCTCAATAACGAATCACAGTGGTATGTGTGAATGTTTTGCAACCGAAATGTGGTCGCAAAACATTACATTTAAATTTGACCACCTACTTCAAGCAGGTGGTAACCCATTTGCCCTTCCCCTTTGTGAATGTTTGTGAAAACATTTTTAAGAGCAGGCAATGAAAGAAAACTTAAAATGTTTCTTTTTGAAATGCATAAAAAAATAATAAAGATTGCTTTATTTAAAAGCAATCACTGACATGGTGGTCTGCTGACCCCAGCAGGCCACCATCCCTGTGATTTTTGCGATTCCCAATGGGTCACAAACAGAGACTTACCTCATTAATATTCATGAAGTAGGTCTAATTGAGACCCACCCGGAATCGCAAAATGTGTAAATTGCACAGTTGAACATGGATCTTTGCGATTACCGAATCATAAAAATTCGCAATTCGTAATCTCAAACACTTAACTTTGTACATGTGGCCTTTAAAGAGGAATTTGGTACAGGGATTGCATGATTCATGTATTATAATCTGATACCCAAAGGCCTGAAAATTTCTGCAGGAAGCGAACACATGGATGAGATCACTGTCATTGACTCCATAATTAAAGCTATGAGAATTCTGACGACAACCCCATTGATAAAACTTAGTAGATGTTTGATACTGTGATTAACAGTATGATCAGGTTATTTTTATGTTCATCCATAAAACGTTTATACATCTTTCTTATTGAGCCTTTCTTTTCCATACTATAAGTACGTTTTAATACTGGGATTGGCTTCATACTTATGTCTTTGAGCATCAAATCGTGTATTTATAGAAATATTTTAAACCCAGCACTGAAATACCAAAATAGCTTTGCATCACAATAAAAGTACAAATTACATTGCTTCTGAACTGTTTCCCCAAAACACACTATTCCGTCTTCTGCCAAATGATTGTAATGTCTTGGAACATGCCATTAGATTTAGTTAAGTATACCTGGGGGTACTGGTGAATCTTAATATTTTCACCATTGTTGCAAGTAAAAAATAAACTCTAAATAAGGCCCTATGTATTCAAAACATTTTTAGAGAGTGTCTCATAATTCGACTTCTTTTATCACAAATACAGCCTTGTATCATGCAAGGATAACATCCATTAAACTGCAATAAGTAATGCACGTGGTAAACGTGTTACCCATGTGTTTAAATCTTCACATGAGTCACTTCACTGTTTACTGACATTTGTTTCCAGATACTAATGCTTCCCGAACTATCAAGAAAAAAAGTATCCCTAGAGAGTCAACAAACTACATTAGTTAATGTAGGCAGCGAACTGGGGACGCCAGCCAGCACTGAATGATTCTACAGGATAAATAATTTGATTACATTAGGCCCTGACCACTGTGGCTATGTCTATCCTTTTTCCAGATAAATGAAGTACTTTAAATAACTTCCTTGGCTCTACTGTGATATAAATTATTCAGCGATCAGATGCGGAACTAACCCCAAAACATTCTCCAACTCTCATCACTCTTGTGTCTCTCTCTTGGGTTTTTATTTCTCTTTTGCCCTCTCACTCTTCTGTTTCACTGTGATTTGTTCATGTCCCTTTCTCTCCTTTTTAGGTTTTCCCCACACAACTCACACGCTGTGCTGTGAGGCGTATTGTTTACAATTCAGTGAGCTTGCAATCTGCCCAAAGCAAACCATTAGTTGTGTTCCTTGTCACTCTCATTTGCAATTGCTTGGCTCCCACAGGCTTCCCTTCCTTTCTTGTGTTAGCTCTTCCCTGGGGCATGGACCAAGTGCAGGTGTTCTTCCTCGTCTTTTTGCAACCCATTATTGTTTCAATTTGTAAGTGTTTCTGTATTTTTCCTGAATGTGCAATGTGCTTTCCTACTTTTAACACAGGAATACGTCATATTAAATATATTGCTTTCAACCTATCTCCCATCTCTACTGACGCTTTAGTTACTTAGATCCAAAATTGTGCTACATTACACCACTCCACCCTATGCTACTCTACTCTATGCCACTCTACACCCATTACATTTTCTGTCAGTCCAACCAACACCACTCTATGCCACTCTACATAACGCAACACTCTGCCGCTCTAATCTGTGCCACTCCAATCTACTCCATATCACTCTAGTCCATGCCATTTCACTCTACTTTATGACACTCTAATCTATACCACTCCTCTTTAATTCACTCTACTACACTCCGCATAATGCCACTTTGTCCCACTATACACACTCCACTTTGCGACACTCTCGGACACTCAACTCTATGCCACTGCACTCCATTCTAAGCCACTCTACTCCACTCCACCCCACTCTAAGCCACTCCACTCCTCCACACCCAATGCCAATTTATGGCACTTTATACCACTCTACTCTACACCACTCCATCCCATTCTGCATCACTCTACACCACTCTACTCTACCCTACCCCACTCCACTCTACACTACTCAAGTCTGACCCCCTCTACTCTACACCGGTCTTCTCTACACTCCTCTACCCTATGCCACTCTGATTTACTCCACTCTACCCTTCACCAATCTACTCTATGCCACTCCATTCTACAACACTCCCCTGTACGCCAATCTATTCTTGGCAACTAAACTCTACTCTACATACACTCTACTCCAAGCACCTCTATGCCAGTATCTTCTACTCTGAGCCACTCTCCTCAGAGCCACTGTACTCTATGCCAAGGCACTAACTTTTAGCCATACGGAAAAGCAGTCATGCTGCTGTACATCAGCCCGGCTAGCTTGACTCCAGTGGTGTGGAGTGCCTGGGACCCACGTCTGGGCCCAGATCTTTGGACTGGGTTGAGTGTGTGACATTGATCCACATTCGGTCCATCACCTATTGTGTTTGCATATTCCGCCCTAAGTGCGCTGGGGATGCCCAGACGTGGGTCCCAGGCACTCCACACCAGGCACTTCACACCACTGGAGTCAAGCTATCTGGGCTGATGAGAGGTGTTACCTCGAAACCGGTCCGGTCCTCGGATGCTTGATTCCGTTCTGGGAAGGACATGGCTTTTGTAGTTCGGACTGGACTGTTCCCATGGGGCACAGGGTCAGAGCTGATTTGCATATCGCCATTGTCTAACCCAGGGTGGTGTGGAGTGCAAAAAAACGATGGATTTGGGCCCAGATCTTTGGACTGGGTTGAGTGTGTGACATTGGTCCACATTCGGTCCATCACCTGTTGTGTTTGCATATTCCGCCCTAAGTGCGCTGGGGATGCCCAGACGTGGGTCCCAGGCACTCCACACCACTGGAGTCAAGCTAGCCGGGCTGATGAGTGGTGTTACCTCGAAACCGGTCCGGTCCTCGGATGCTTGATTCCGTTCTGGGAAGGACATGGCTTTTGTAGTTCGGACTGGACTGTTCCCATGGGGCACAGGGTCAGAGCTGATTTGCATATCGCCATTGTCTAACCCAGGGTGGTGTGGAGTGCAAAAAAACGATGGATTTGGGCCCAGATCTTTGGACTGGGTTGAGTGTGTGACATTGATCCACATTCGGTCCATCACCTGTTGTGTTTGCATATTCCGCCCTAAGTGCGCTGGGGATGCCCAGACGTGGGTCCCAGGCACTTCACACCACTGGAGTCAAGCTAGCCGGGCTGATGAGAGGTGTTATCTCGAAACCGGTCCGGTCCTTGGATGCTTGATTCAGTTCTGGGAAGGACATGGCTTTTAAAGTTCGGACTGGACTGTTCCCATGGGGCACAGGGTCAGAGCTGATTTGCATATCGCCATTGTCTAAGCCAGGGTGGTGTGGAGTGCAAAAAAACGATGGATTTGGGCCCAGATCTTTGGACTGGGTTGAGTGTGTGACATTAATCCACATTCGGTCCATCACCTGTTGTGTTTGCATTTTCCGCCCTAAGTGCGCTGGGGATGCCCAGACGTGGGTCCCAGGCACTCCACACTACTGGAGTCAAGCTAGCCGGGCTGATGAGAGGTGTTACCTCGAACCCGGTCCGGTCCTCGGATGCTTGATTCCGTTCTGGGAAGGACATGGCTTTTGTAGTTCGGACTGGACTGTTCCCATGGGGCACAGGGTCAGAGCTGATTTGCATATCGCCATTGTCTAACCCAGGGTGGTGTGGAGTGCAAAAAAACGATGGATTTGGGCCCAGATCTTTGGACTGGGTTGAGTGTGTGACATTGATCCACATTCGGTCCATCACCTGTTGTGTTTGCAAATTCCGCCCTAAGTGCGCTGGGGATGCCCAGACGTGGGTCCCAGGCACTCCACACCACTGGAGTCAAGCTAGCCGGGCTGATGAGAGGTGTTACCTCGAAACCGGTCCGGTCCTCGGATGCTTGATTCCGTTCTGGGAAGGACATGGCTTTTGTAGTTCGGACTGGACTGTTCCCATGGGGCACAGGGTCAGAGCTGATTTGCATATCGCCATTGTCTAACCCAGGGTGGTGTGGAGTGCAAAAAAACGATGGATTTGGGCCCAGATCTTTGGACTGGGGTGAGTGTGTGACATTGATCCACATTCGGTCCATCACCTGTTGTGTTCGTGATAATAACAATAACAATCTTTATTTGGATATAAAGTATCCTTAAAAGAGCACCAGAATGATTCTGACAGCGATACATATCATTGAAAAAAAAACAAGCCATTGAAAAAAAAAACAAGCCGTGTTAACGTTGTATTGTCAACACAGCGGTATCATGCGATAGGCTCATGATAACGCATCAAATGTCCGCGATAAAGTCATCACAATGCGGCAAAAATGCAAAACACGAATGCAAAAAAAGTTGCTATGAGGCCAATCGCAATACAAAAATCAACTGAAACTAGAGAGAGGCCTGCAATTCCCACGCATCATGCACGAAAAAGCACCATAAAACCAGAGTTAAAAACTGTGAGATGACAATGTACGAGCACAACCCCACATCCGTGAAGTAGAACAAATGACCATTGTCCCACATCAAATAGGTATCTCCTCACAAACAGTCACAATGTACATTGACATGCAGTCTGCCAGTGAATTGCGCCAATTTGGAAACATACATGGAACACACTGTGAAACTGCATCTCCCCTGCACATTGCAGAGGGACAATCAACACCTCCTGCACACAGACGTGTCATGTCATGAACAATTAATCATGTAAGCATGGACGAATGCAGGGGCAGTGACTCCCACTCACGTACATGTTGCCCATGTTGTGGGACTTGAGTCACAGGGTGTGTCCCTGCATCATGGTGGAACAAATCTGACCCCAAAAGGAGCACTGATGTCACTTGTAGGTCACAAATGGTAGCCAAAATGGAATGATTTGGGGCACATGCGAAACCCCGAAGAGTGGGATTCTGCATTAACTGTGACACACAGATCTGGCAGGTCGAATATGGGACACACTAAACAGCCTCACTGCCCAGAGGTGACACACCACCATCCATTAACAAATACATAAAATTGTTAGCACTACATGTCACACTCACACGTGTCTGAGTGATGTGTACGTACCGATGAGTGACTTGCACTAAGGGAATGTGTCTATGAATGCATTTATTTGCACATGCTGTGCCTGTGGTTATTTTGTACTGTCCCATGATTGCTTAGGATTGTCACAATGTGACATGCTCATGAGAAGAAATTGTCAATGATGGTATTCCTGTGGGCTATTCCTGCTGCCGCTGCAATGGGGTGTGGTTCACCTGCCTCATCTTTATCATCATCATCCGGTGCATCTGGCACTTGTATTCATGGGCATTGCTGCGTACACATATGTTGTGCAATACACAACATGCAACAATCATCTTGCACACAATGTCTGGCCTGTACAGGAGCCTTCCATCTGTGATGTCCAGGCACCTAAAATGTCAATTCAACACACCAAATGTGTGTTCCACAATGCCCCTGGTCCGTCTGTGGGCCAAATTGTACTTCCTTTGGGGTTGTGTGTTCGGAGTTCGGAGGGATGTCATCATCCAAACGCAAAGTGTATGTCATTGATCACCTGTAACAGTGCAGGGAGACATGAGTCAATAGTTTGTTCTGCATGATGTGTTGGCAGGCTCACCTGTACATTTGTGTGTGATATGTGAGACTCAGTGAATCTTGTATGACATGCACTGCATGTAGCAAGGGTGCAGCATCAATGTGTATCACATAGCCTCACTGCTGCTCCTTCCTCCCCCTGAGCCTATTCACTAGTGTTTGCACCTCAGTTGCATCACTTGCACCCCTACGGCACACCATTGACATGCCTGTCTGTGCATGTCCACAAGCCTGACAACGACACAGTGACGATGTGCTCTGAAGGTGGGCGGCCACGTGTGTGTGGGCCTAAACAGGGCAGAGACAGATGTAGAGTTTTTGCCTGGCTGACCTCGCCATTCATTTGAGGTCAGACCTTTGGCTCATGCTTCGGTAATAGCGACACACACAACAGTTGGCATGTATGATCCGTGACCCGGAGCGCGCTCGCACTCCCTCATTTACCCCTTCGGCCAAGGCCGCACTCCGGGGGCATGCGACATAGCAAAATTGTATATTGCGTGATGGGTGGCACAGACACTGCAACAGAGACACACGCATTACTTACTTCCTTGGCAAGGCCTAAACTTAACCATGCCCAGAGCCACGTGTTGAATAACTACATCCCAACACAGTACTGCCGTACGCCGCTCCACTCCGCTAAGGCTCACAGTGCTGTACGCCACAGCTACATGTCCCAGGTCCACCCCACATCCTGCGGTGACATGTTTGCGTCCGCCATATACATCACAATGTTATATGCTAGGGCCCAGGGCCCTCAAGCATACATAATGACCACACAGACACACTTAGATAGTTTGTGGAACTGGCTACGGGCACGTGCGCCCGGCACCTTTTATTGCCAGGTCACAAGTCCAGTGACGCCTGCGCTGGTTGGGTGTGGAGTGAGTGTAAGCCACCCCTCAGGGGTCAGTTTGTGCTCGTAACAACTACAACAGTGATCAGACAATGAGAATTTCAAAGTAGAAACAGCAAGTGTCCATAACTTTAGCTGCACAGAGTTAGTGGCCCTGGATGCACTGCTGCTGGCAGAGGCACACCGCCACGGGACGGTGATTTGCGATGCACTGAGATAGCACCACGAGAGCTGAGCGGGTCCTCGTTGATGTCCAAGGAGATTGTCGCCGATGTTATGGGGGACAGTGGAAGGTGTCCTTCCAGGGCATGATGCAGATGGCAGTTGCAAGCACAGACAGGCATATGGAGGAGTTGAAGGCTACAGACCACCATGTCAGTATCGGCTACATGATGATGTAGACAACCCCAGGCCAAATACTCTGATGCAACCAGAGCTTTACCAGAGAGTGTCCATGACTTCCGTGACACAGAGTCAGTGGCACCAGAGCTGGAAGGGATGCAGTCTGCGATGATGCCTGTACAATGATATGAACTCTGCCATGATGAAATCAAGACTCAGTTCCGAATGTGTGACATACTTGACCGCAGTGTTGGCCGGAGGCAATAGTCAGCGCGGGTCAACCGCTGTTCAGCCAGCTCCTCCTGGATCTCTAACACACGACGTAGAAATGGCATGTGGAGATGATTTGTGTTTTACGGAGGTAGAGGCAACAGAGCTGAGCGGGTGTGAAACCTGCGACAATGTCGTGTCCTGCCTGGTACAGACTGGATTGGAATGGTGTGGGGACCGCAGAGTAGGCCGAAGGCAGAAGTCTGCAAGGGCCCACAGACACGTGTGGTTGGAATGCTATGCATGGCATTGGGGGCACCACATAGAAGGGAGTATAGTGATATAAACTCAGCCATGAAATATATAATCTGCCGTAGTGTAATCAAGAATCAGTTCCAAATCTGTGACCTACTAATCTGCTGTGTATGCCGGTGGAGTACGTCAACGAAAAAGGAGTACTACGGGCCTGTGTCGCAGAGGCCGTGATGGTCTAAGGAGGCTGCCAAAGTCGCGGGACTCGTGTTTGGAGCTTGCACCGGCACGAGGTGAGCCCTCTTTGACGCAAGCCGGTGTCAGCAGCTGAGCAGTGAGGCCTGTGTGCGCAGGGGCGGACAAGTCAGGTTCGGGGACCAGCGGCCCGGGGTGCAGCAGGCGCACAGGATTGCAGGCAACAAATCTCAGTGCGATGGCGTCTCCCTCGTGGCGGGGTGAGAGGCACTGTCCTGGAAGACACGTTGGGCATTCCGGAAGAGAACCACTCCCAGAGTTACGTGCTTTTAATTCACACTCCTACGCTACCTTGGCGTACGCCGGGCCGGCCCACTCCGCTCACGCTTACAGGGGGGGCCGTAACAAGCTACATTTCTGAGATCTTCCACACTGGCTGGGCTGCCATGGTTGCGTCCACTGTCCACTACACTCCATAAACCAGCGGTGTATGTCGACATGGATATGTGTGTGCTCTGTTTGTTGCAGTCTGGCCATCACATCCACGCTGCACTTGGTATTGTGTACATTCTCATCATGGGTCACTTGCCTCCTTCGCACATGCCTGGTCCCCACCTCTCCCCACAATATGCTATTGTGTGGCTGAGGTGCCATTGCCATTGATGGCTTATGTACAAGGCTGGCCCAGGTTCCCACAGTAAGTAGTGCTGTTGTGTCTGGTGGGTGGGCATTCCCAGAGTTGTGAGTTGCATGATTGTGGAGTTGAGGTGTGTGGTGTGTTCATTTCATACTTACCAACAAGTAGTGCATTTCCATAGGTGCCATCCTGGAAGCGCTGGTTGATGATGCACTGTCGGAAGACGTAGGAATCATGCACACTGCCTATGTAGTTAGCAACGATATTGGTGAAGAGTCCCCGGCAGTCCACTATTGCCTGCACATTGATGGAATGTGTGTGCTTTCTGTTGCTGTAATTGTGTGCAGTGTCAGCAGGGGGCACAAGTAGGACATGTGTGTAGTCTATTGCCCCCAACACGTGCGGGAAGTCAGCTATGGCATTGAAGCCTTGGTTGGTCTCCAGCTGTTCCTGCGCAGTATGGGGTAAGTATAGGTACTGGGGTACCAAGCTGATGATGGCATCCAGGACAGGTGTGAGGAACTTGGATAGGGCTGGCTGTGAGACTCCTCCGACTCTGGCGGTGGGTGGTTGGAAGGTACCAGAGGCCAACAGATGCAGAATAGCCAGCAGCCTTGTCTGAGGTGGGATGTTGGTTGTTCGCTGTGTTGGTACCGTCAACCTGTGGGCAATGATGTTCAGGATGCAGAGGATGGTTGTCCTTTTGAGCCTTTAGTGGGCAATGACATTCTCTGGTGTTAAGTCTGTGAGGCTGGTGCATTTCCTGAAGGTACGCTGTGTTTATCTGCGCTACCTCTGTGATGGTCCAGGGTGGGGGGGGATCTGGGGGGTAGTGGGCCTGGGAGTGGTGGCGGTGGGTGTTGTGGCCCTGTTGGTGCTCCGAGCTGCATGACCAGTAGCTCCATGGCACCTTCAGGTGTGGCTCTGGGCTGGGCTCTCTTTTCTGGTGCAGGCTGTCGTCCGACTTTACACCAGGTTAGAGCAGGTGTTAATTTCCTGCTGCTAACGCACCTTATCACCTGTTTTGGGTTCTTATTGCTGATCAGGCTGGTCGTTGTGAATGTGCGGTGTGGTGTTGTCGCAGTTTTTTGCACGGCAACGCCTATTCTGCATCTCATTAGCTATCGCAGGTAAACTGGTGATATGGGCTATTAGCACAAGCTTGTGAATCGGGCAATACATTTATTGCGACTTTGGCTGCAATATAGTGCCGTTAACTCAGCGATTCATCCTTGAGAATATGCGCCTTTGAGTGCTGGTTAACTTTGAAAATATGGCCCTCCACACTTGTTACGTGTATCTCCTTTTGCGCCTCGTGAAGGCATTTATCTCATGGCAATGCCCGCTACAACGATCATTAACAATACCTTGGAGTTGTGGTGTCCATTTAAGCAGACTTTGGTCTCCTACAGCAAGGGCACATAATGCCTTTTGATGTTTCATTTCAGTGAAACCATCTCTGACATGACAAAAAGCAATGAGAAGGCTGTTGTTCCCATATTTTTTTTTATATAACTGTAGAAATCACAGTGTGAGGCTGGGACCGACATTGAAAGGCTGATGCTTTTTGTCACAACACTGACAAAATATTCCGATTAATATTATGTAATAATCAGTTAATATTTGAAACAATAGCTCTCTGTGCCCCTCCTCTTCCCGATGCATATCAGCCGCAGGATGTAACTTTGTTGCATCCTGCGGCCTGTAAAGCAAAGAAAGTGAATTCCCGGCTACTGTTGACATTGAACAAACTTTGTCCTCCTCTGCGGAAGCTCTAATTGCTTGTGGCTGGCCTGACCAAAGAGAATTAAGTAATGCCCACAGACCGGCATTGTGAGCTGCACCTTTTACCAGAGGAGCACTTTAGGGATTTTTCTGGTTTGACTGAAATGTGGCTTTAGTTGTTGTACCAGCCACCTGTACATTGTTCTTCTTAAATATTACTGAACCTCATAAATGCATAAATAAAATGTCTTTCAGTCATCCATATACATCGATTTGCCAGTTCAACTGTCATTGACATTTAGTTTCCACTTACCATCGATGTAGCATGGGCTGTGTGCCAGCCCTCTTTATCCATTAGCTGCTTTGCACTGTGAGGGAATGGTTTTTGACTGATCGCGTGCACACCTGCCTGAAAAAGACTGCACTTTAGTTTCAGGACTTTTGTACCTGGGCCACTTCCTTTTACTTTTATAGATGTTATATTGCATATTAGATAAAATTTAGTAAAAAGATATGGCATTGTACGCGTGTAGGGGGGCCAGACTTGTTGGCTTTGACACCGGTTTTTTTGCAGTTAAAAGGTATACAGCCAGATTCATGAATGTACCATTATGCGATTAGCAAATTGCGAAAAATAGCGATTCGCATTTTGAAAATCGCAGAATGGCATTCATGTAGAAATGCGATGCAAAAAAGCGAATCGCAATCGATCGCAATTACCGATTGCGATCTTGCCACAATCGCATACTAATCGCAGAATCGGCTATTTTGAAGGTACCATTCTGCGATTAGCAAATTGCCAAAAATAGCGATTCGCATTTTGAAAATCGCAGAAAGACATTCATGTAGAAATGCGATGCAAAAAAGCGAATTGCAATCGATCGCAATGGCCGATTGCGATCTTGCCACAATCGCATATTATTCGCAGAATCGGCTATTTTCAATGTAGAAATTGCGACCTCACTATTAGCGAAATCGCATTTTGCGATCTCGCTAACTGCAAGATCGCAAAAACGGGAAGTCGCATTTCGAGCCCACTGATGACATCACAACCAGGAAGTAGGCTTACCACACCCACAAACAGAACACAGAGCCAGGGAGTGGTAGCAGGATACTGAAGAGCCCCAAACCTTACACTGTGCTGCACCCCAGCAGGAAAAAAGTTCACCAAGATGTCCCAGGATGAGGCAGGGAGCAGTGAGCAGGAGAGAAAGCGCAAAATCAAGTTGTCTGAACTTTAACTGGAGCATCTAATTGAGGGGGTCTCCAAGGATCATGCCCGGCTCTTCGGAAAAGACTCCCGGAGGGTGCCAGAGGCAGATAAGCGCAGGATCTGGCAGCACATCCGCGCTAAGGTCAATTCGGTTGGGGTGACCCAGCGGTCAATTGATGACCTTAAAAAGCACTGGTACGACCTGAGAGGTCGTTCTAAGGAGCGTATCGCGGAGAGGCTTGGGGAGCGATTGGCCACCGGTGGAGGGGGACCTGTAGCCATACCCAACACACCATTGGAGGACCTGATAGAGGACACCATTGCACCAGAAGCCTGCGTGGGGGTTATGCAGCTGGACTCGTCTCGACCCAGCCAACAATCTGAAGGTAAGTGCCATGCGACTGCGACCCTGTCCCCCAACAATGCCCATGACTCCTGAGCAATGCAGCCCATGCACACCAGAAATGCCCCATTGCATTGTGGTAGTTGTAGTGAAATCATGTACCCCCATTTAGCTCAACACAGCCAGAGCAGTAAATTCAAAGTAAGTCCAAAAGCCAGTCAGGGAAAGCAAGCCTACATGCATGTATCAACATTGCTTGTGCAAGATACATAACATTAATCATGCACCCTTTCAAATTACAGCTGCAGTTGAGCAAGCCAGCACAGATAGCGAGGCCCTGCACATCGCCGAGACCCAGGAGGACACTGAGGGTGAGGGTCAGTCCTCCCAACGACCCGGCCCATCACAGCCACCAGCAGTTCTCCCACCACCACCACCCCGTGCGGACAGGGCCACCCCTGCAGCCACAGCCGTGCAGCCAACACCCCAGAAAACAGCCACAGCAGTGGTACAGGCCCCACCACCAGCGCCTAGGAGGCAGACGAGGCGCAGAGCTGGAGCCAGATCACACACCAGCGCACTGAGGCGCCAGCAGCGTCAGGGCCCAGCAGGCACCGGCAGGGCACTCCTAATACCTGATCCTGGCCTGGCCATCAAACGCCGCATGCTGGCTGTGCATCGTACACAGGCGCGTCACCTGGCAGCGATTCTCATCCAGATGCAGGCGACAGGCCAAAACATTGCCCAGATGACCGCTGCTGTCCGAGAGAACAGCCAACTGCTGGTAGCCCAGCAGGACATGACCCGCCGACGCCACCGCCAACTACTGGCCCGCCTATCGGCCTACACAAGATCTAACCATGTAGTTGGGAATGCAACATCACAGCTGGCACGCAGGTCACTCGCCATGCAGGGCCAGATGGTGCAGTGTTGCCAGGATGTGGCCAGGTCTCTAGATCTGCTTATGGCAGCAGTGCTCGGCAGCCAGGCCACTGCCCATGGAGAAGCAGAGGGGCCTGACGACGTGAGTGAGGCAGCGTCAACCAACAGCAGTGCATCCTTGCCACCGATGCCTGCACGTCGCCGCAGCAGCAGGCCAACAGCAGCAACTAGGGCCAACACCGTCCCTCAGGACACAGAAAGACGACTTGGGGCGTCTCGTCATAACCGACAGTGAGTACTCAGACACTCTGAGGGAGGCCATGCAGTACACACCTGCAAACCCACTACCCAGCATGGGGAGGTATGGAGTAATACTCTCTTCATGAGACACCAGAATTACTAAAGGCCAATTTATTGTGCATGAACAATAAAGATTAATGGTCTAACTTGATTCACACTCATGTCGTTATTACATTTGTCATGCATGAGTGCAGTGTTTTGTGAGGGGAATGGGTGCACTAGAAACCGTTAATAGTGATGTGGTTGCGGCTCCTGTGTCCTTCAGCAGGATTTTCTCCACACGCATGCCACACATGTGGAGGCGGCCGGTTGTCCCCTTCAGACTCACTGCCAGATATCTCCACTGGTATCCTGCGCTTGGTAGCAATGTTGTGGAGTATTGCACACACGGCCACGATGCGGCAGCAGACCTCAGGTGTGTATTTGATGGCCCCAGCAGTCTTGTGCAGTATGCGGAAATGGCTCTTCAATAGGCCAAATGTCCTCTCAATGCAATTTCTTGTTCGTATGTGTGCAGCATTGTAACGCCGTTGCTCTGGTGTGGCAGGGTTGAGGTATGGGGTGAGGAGGTACTCACGTAGACCATAGGCACTGTCACCTGAGGGTAATAAGCACAGGGTGAGTGCCTATTCTGCGCAGATACATGCTCACAGGGTACTATTTGGGGGCATGTGTACTTACCTAGTAGGTGTCCTCCGCCAAAGTCTCCCCTGGCCAGTCGTGTGTGAATGCCGCTGTGCCGGAAGATGAAGGAGTCATGCGTGCTGCCCGGATATTGTGCCACTATGTCCGTGATGTAATTCTTAGCGTTGCACACCATCTGGATATTGAGGGAGTGGTAGGACTTGCGGTTGCGGTACATGTATTCCGTTTGAGCTGGTGGGCAGATGTGGATATGGGTACAGTCAATGCATCCAATTACATGCAGGAAATGTGCAATGTTGTAGAATTTCAGCTTGGTGTCATTTATGGCCTGTTGGGTGGTGGGGAATGATATGTAGTGGTGTAGCCGGGTCAGCATTGCATCCAGGAAACTCCTTAGGCAGTGGGACATGGTGGGCTGGGATATCCCCCCTGCGACAGCAACTATTCCCTGAAAGCTTCCGGAGGCCAGTAGGTGCAGGCTGCACAATACTTGCACATGGGTGGGAACGGCATTGGTCCTCCTTGTTGGATGCTGCAGCAGGGGGTCTAGGTCCTGGATCAGCTTAATGATCATTGGCCTATTTAGGCAGTACTTAGCATAGATTTGCTCTCTGGTTTGGCCCAGAAGGGTGACCCGCTAACGGAATATCCGCTCCTGGATCCTACGCCTGTTCCGTGCTGCTCGCTGTAGCCTATGCCGCCTGACCACCATGTAGAGTCCTGGCATTGTGAGAGTTCTCAGGCTCCAGCTGCATGTCCTTTAGTGTGTTTGGTCAGGCCTGCACCTGTTTGTAGTTAATTTTTTTAAACTTTTTTTTTTTCTTTGCTGGTTACCACCTGGTTTGGGTTCTCCTTAAATTGCGCCTCGCAAATAGCGATTATCGTGTTTTTCGCAATCTGCGATTTTTCTTGAATGGCAATTGCGATTATTTAGCGAGTTCGCAATTGATTTAGCAGAATCCATGGTTTCTCGCTATTTCTAAATCGCAAATGGGCTGGTTCCAGGATTCTGCAATTTTCTTTGCGAAGTCGCATTTTTTATTTAGCGATTTCGCTATTTTGCTATTTTCACTATCATAAATTGCTTTTACTCAATTTGCAATCGCAATTGCTAATTCGCAGCTATTGCGATCGCAATTTGGCTTCATGAATCTGGCTGATAGCCTATTGTGCGTCACCTTGTAGCTATTTGAAATTCCAACTCTGAACATATGAAACGTGTTACTATATGTATGAGTCAAAGGGGGGTACATGGGATAGTAACTACTAAGTTGCTGACAGTGGAAGCTGTCTCCTGACTGAGGTCTTGTCCCAGCTTCTCAATTTCACCAGTTAGTGTTGGGCCCATTCTCAACGTTTTTCATGTACCTAAGTGATAGGAGGGAAAATGCTTTTTGAGTGCACAAATGACAGATCCCTATGCAGTAAATCAAGACCTGCAGACATTTTCAAGCACAGACTAATTTTATATTATTGAACTTTTATTAAGTGCTTAGGTTATTTAATAGCACCAGATGCAACAAAACAATAGTAAAAGGAGGAATGAGAGAAATTGTGCCCAAGGGCGTTAGAGTCCAGAGGCTGCCTGGGCGGTGCTTTTTTCATCACTTTTTGGTTCTTCACCTTTTGAGTTTACGGATTTAATTCTTTACCATTTTATTCAAGTTCATTGCAAAAAGTTCGGTTTGCAGGAGTTTCCTGAACTAAAGTTGGAAGATGCTGCTCTGGCCCAAGGCATTCCATAGTCTTGGAAACTGGACACTAGTGTCTCATCTTCCTTGGTTCAGTCTCGTGAAGTGACATTGCAGAATAAGATATTTTAGGGTGGACCACAGGTTCATCAGTGGCACCTAATGGGGAGCTAGTTTTTGGAAGTAGCAAGGCCCTGTTTTGCCTATTACAAGTTATCCTTCCTACACAGCATTTTGAAGTTTTCTTGGGGTTCTATGAGAGGCCAGTGCAGGGCTTTAGTGTCTGGCCTTATATGGTCTTGCAAAAGGACCTAAATCTGTGAAACATTGACCAGGTGGTGTCCTTTTTGTGCAGTTGCAATTGTCATTTGCAAGGATTGCCATGCACATGTGTTTCTGGATATGAGACATGAAAGTGATTATTTTACATGTAGTGAGCACATGCAAAGCTGCAACATTTTTGGTAGTCTCAAAGCTTTTACAAAACACTTATCCCCTAAATCAAGTATAACCATTAGTTGAAAAAGACTGGAGTAAGTGTTGGGAAAGGACATGGCATACCCTGATGTTTTCTGGGGTTTTAGTGTTAGTGATTTGTCCCACGGGAAACGCTTCTCCCTTGGCAAAAAAATGCTTAGTGACACATACTTCCTGCTAGGAAGCAGCATTACTGCTGAAAGGCATACGCCTGTGAAAATACAAAACGTGGAGTTTTCCCACTCATTCTTCTGTCCCTTTACAAAAATCACAAAAGTTTACAACACTCCATATATCAAAGTCATACACATATTATTGTGCTGTATTCCTTAAAAGACTCAGTCCCTTGACCTCTCTTTTTCACACTTTCCACATCTTTTAAAATTGAGAGTTCTTAGACAAAAGGGTGAAGAATAGGAAACAGAAAACAAGGTTAAAGGGCAGACAGAATTTCAGAAAATTAAAATAAGAAACAGGGAAAATGGGAAACAACAGAAAGAAAGGAAGCATGCGAGAAAAGCTATTTATTTATCAAGTTAGCGGAGGAGGAGGCAAGGACGGGAAGAAAGTAAATGGAAAGAAAATGAAAGCACACATGTGGGGTTGAAAATGTAGGGAAAGGAAGAAATGAGGGGCAGAAAGTGGAGGAGACGGGAGGAAAGAAGGCAGATAAAAACATGAGGACTCCTGGATGGAGGAAAGTGCTTGGCACAAGTGATGGGGGTGAGCTTGTAAGGAGATGCGATTGGGCAATGTGCTAAGAGCTACGAACACGCGAGAGAGAACGCCAGGGAGGTTCCAGGGTGCAGAGAGAACATTGATCACCACCATACGCGCTCTATATATAGTCTCAGATGAAGGATGAAACTGTTGGGTCAGCAAAGTGTTGACGGCGAGGAAGGAAATAACCGACCATTTAAAGTATTGAAATATACTGGAAACAATGCGTGATTCATGCGTCCTAGGCCTTGTGAGGGCTGCTCGGGAGGCTGCACGCAGGCTGTGCGCCGAGTGGGAGAAGAGGGGCTGTGGGTGGGAGAAGCGGGCGCGAAGGAAAGAGATAGCAGGCAGAGGAAGTCTGGGGAGGAAAGAAGAAAGGGGAAGAATGTGGGAGAAAGCTTCATGGGACAGATAGGAATAGGAAGGCACAGACACGTGGAGACAGTGAAAGACAGAAACATAGAGATAGTGAGAGAACATAGAAAAGGCAAGGGGAGGACAAAGCAGAGATAATAATCGAATGCAACAGAGAGAATGAAAGAAACATGGTAGAGGTAGGAGTGGGGAAAGAATAGGAAACCCAGATAGAGACGATAACAGAACAAGGGAAAACAGAAAGGAGTTAATGAACGAAGACAGAGAAAGGAGAGAGCTGGAGAGACAAGACTAGGAAAAAGTAACAACAAGCATTGGCCGCTAAAGTGAAAGTGATCGCGTGGCGGCTGCGCGGGTGCACGCAAGCTTGAGGCCAACAAAACCCTGTGGTGACACTTTGAAAAGGCCGCTTACTAAATGTCTCGCAGAGCAGAAAATGCGCTGGCTCAGCGAGACCTAAACAACAAGGTGCGCCATGTATACCCATATGTGGGTCCTGAGCCCACTATGCCAATGAAACCAAGCTATATCCGGGTGAAGAGCATATAACAATGGCGAAACCGGTCCTGGGTTGCTTGTGTTCTGGGAGGACCTGGCCTGACAGTTGGGGGATGGACTGTTCCATGAGGAACAGGGTTAAGACTGATTTGCATATGGCTGGGTCCAAACAGAGGTGGCATGGTGGGTGAAAAACGATGGAGTGGGATGTGGCCTGACTGATTTGACAGTGATTGAAATTAATTCAAGCATTCCATCCATGTTGTTTTGGCTCTGGCAGAAGGCCTTGTGACATCAGAACATGACTGTAATACCCTCATAATAGTCAAGTGCTGATCTTGTTTCTTTATAATTGATGACTTGGTACGTCACAAGTTGCTGATTATAAAGAGAAGCATGGGAGGGGGGTTTAATAGCACCCGATCTATGCAGTGGAACTGGAAGGGGTGACTGCAAATCAAGAGCTATTAAATAACTACAATCAATCAATGCACTACGCTATCTCTCATCATATACCTCTATCCATATATCCTTTATTTCCACTCTCTCATTTATCCCAAACCCCATACCACTACTATGATCCCAAAATAACCCTTTCTAGACTATCTCCTACTCTACCCCTCCTTGCATCATCTGACACCTCTTTTACTATATTGATCCCCTAAAACAAACCTTTCTAAACTCTTCCCTCTTTTCTACCCTTCCCCAACCCTTCTCAATCCAAATAACTGACTAACATATCCACCACTAAAATTACTTTCATGTTTCACCATACTAATTCAACACTAATCCTGATGGGTTCCAGAGTAGCCTGCTACTTACGCTTCAAAACCCCATCAGGGGTAGCAAGCGCTCTATAAATACAAACCTCTTTCCCTCTTCTATCCCGCCACCTACCCTTCTCTACCTAAATAACTGAATAACATATCCACTACTCAAATTACTTCATATTTTACTATACTAATTTTCAACACTAATCCTAATCCTTTATGGGTTCCGGAGTGGTGTGCTACTTGCCAGAAAAGCGCTTCAACACCCATTAGGGGTAACAAGTGCTATATGAATGCAAACCTTTCTTCCCCTTTTATCCCCCCTTATCCTTCTCACTCCAAATAACTGACTAATATCCACCACTGAAATTACTTCATATTTCACCATATTAATTCACCACTAATCCTTTATGGACTCCCTGAATGGCGTGCGTCAACACCCCATCAGGAGTAACAGGCGCTATATAAATACAAACCTTTTTCTCCTCTATCCTTCTGCTATCATTCCAAATCCAAATAACTGACTAACCTATCCACTACTTAAAATGTACTTGCATGTTTCACTATACTAATTCAACACTAATCCTCTATGGGTCCGGGATTAGCGTGCTACTCGCCGAAAAAGCACTACAATGCCTCGTCAGGGGTAGTAAGTGCTAAATAAATGCAATTACATACAAAACAATACAATACTAATGAATATATAAAACACATAGCAATGTCAGAATTGAAGACTACTTGGTGCGTTTTTTAGGTTTGACCTGCACAAAACTTGTGCTGTGCTTGTGAAATCTATTGTATTTAATATAAATCTTAAAAGGGGCTTACATTCCATCCCACTTGCTTTCCTTGGTTCCTGTGCTTGCCACTTACTTGTTCTCAGTTTCTATTGGCTGTAGCATACTGTTTCACATGTGCTTCTCTTATCAGTGTCCTGATGCAGTAGTACTGTTTCCATCTGCTTTTTCTGGAGCTATTTTATAAGGATTTTTACCTGCACAGACTGCACACATATAAAGTGTGTTTTCTCTGATGTAGTTATATTTAAAAAAAAATTGCACACGTTTCAAGCGTGCTTGCGAGCTGACGTGGGTCCCCAGCTCGAAGGCCAGCAGTTCTAGCTGTTACACCGCATTCTCTTTCCTGCCCTTTTCCTCTTTTTTTTCAATTACTCTGTAGTGCTCCAAATGAGAGCATGTTTTTGCACACTGTTTACCCCTCATCCCCCAACGTTGCTGGCATCCGCCGCCAGGCATGTCATTGCTTGTTCTTCTTTTTTCTCTGCTCCTAATCATATGTAGCAGCCCATAACACGCAGTTCTGAGACCCTACAGGCTCATTCACATGAGAATCCCATACCTGTTAGGACAACGCAAAATTTCTCACATTTACTTGACATTTACCAGTCATCAGCACTTCTCTGGAGTTTTCACCACACATCAAATCAAATCAAATCAAATCCATGAGAGTTTTTCGGCATCACCTGGGGGGGCCATCCATTACTTATTTATTTATTTTTGCCCAGTTTTTTATTGGAAGCTGTTCGAAGGTACTGTTCTCTGTGGGTTTATTTTGACTCTGGGTCTGACGCCTTGCACCTCACGGTCAGCGCCGTACTTTGGGATTTCCTTGATGTCGTGAAAACTCCTGTTGAGGTTATCTGTTGCCAGAGACTGCCTTTAAGTGAATAACCTATTTTTTAACTATTTCTACCATCTTGAAGAATTATTATTGATTACAGTATTGTGGATTTTTCTCATTTATGGTTTTGTGATAAGTCTATATAAAGAATAGTTATTTTTATGATACCTGTTTTGTGTCCATCTGTAGTGTTTTCACTGTATTACTGTACGTGTTCACAAATGCTTAACACACTGCCTCTGAGATAAGCCTGCCTGCTCGTGCCAAGCTACCAAGGGGGTGAGCAGGGGTTATCCGGTAGTGTAATGCCCTTTCCCTGACTTAGACGCAAGGGTCCCTATTTGGTCAAAGATGTATACCATTGACAACTAGAGACCCCCAGTTCTAACATTGATGGCAGCCGTGAGGATTTGGAATTGCATTTGTGACTCATATACAGTGATTGGTGTACACTACTGGTGAATGCAGACCAAACGCGACCACATACTTTTTGGTAGAATTTATTTTCCTTGGACTGTTATTTTTCCAGAGAACTGCCAATTCTTACAGCCATGAGTAAAATAGTATCTGTTGCATCTATGGATCTAGATTTTGAGGAAGAGAGGTTGGAAACCTACAATTTGAAACAGGTCAAGCACCTCTACAGAAAAGTGAAAGTTGCTACCACAGGCATTTCAAAAAGGATAACTACCAAAAGGCGTTGCGTAGAGGCAAGAAATACCCCTGAGCTGGTGGTGGAGCCAACTGGGGATACAGATAAGCAACTAGAAAGGTGAAAAGAAGAGGCAACTCCAGGTAAGTTGTAGCCTCTTTATTATAGACCAGTCCCGTCAACTCCCAGGCAGCAACTACCAGAGCCCCCACATTCCATGTTCCACGCAGGGAACATGGATGTAGGAAGGTTCCATGCAAATACAAAGAAAGGACCCAACACACCTCCCTTCGTATAACAAGAAAAGAAAAGAAAACAATGAAAGAAATAAAGGGGAAATTAAATGAGAAAATATAATAACAAACAATGAAGAACCAATATAACCCTTACTGTAAAATACAAAGGAAATAGAATGAACATTGGACAAGAAATGTAAATAACAATATATGCATATTAATACATGGCATAATCACAAAACTTGGTCGGTACAGATCTCATCCTCGAAGAAAACCTTCTCTGAGCAGAAGAGGATGACTGACCACAACCATTTGAAGGAGTGACCCTAGAAGAAGAACCGCTGGAGCCAGAAGGTGAATCAAGAGTAGCACGTGAAAAAGAATCAACAGAAGGATCAACGCAAACACCCATCTTTCCTCCAACATACACAATTTTGGATTGAGGAACAATAGAAATGGCACACTTATTCCACACCTTCCCATTCTCCAACACCACCACACGTTCTTTTACTTCTTTGGCCCTCGCAGGAGCAGAAAAACGAGAATCATCCTTGCGAACAAAACCGGGTTTCTTGATTCTCACCCAATCACCCACACGCACCGGAGAAACATTCATAGAAACAGTGGCATACTTTGACTGAACAGTCGTTCTAACATCAACGACGCCATTAAGTTTAGATGGATCAACGACCTTCCTGGACATCCAATCCTTGTTCAATTTAGAACCGGCAACCCTACCCCTGAGTAACGTAAAAGGAGATATTCCAGTACTAATATGAGGAGTAGTTCGAAAAGCCCATAACATATCTGCAACTGCAGTACGCCATGACAAACCATTCACAAGAGCTAACTGTAGGTGGTCCTTAATGACGCGATTAAAGCGTTCAACGAAACCATTGCTGCGGGGATGATAAAGAGATGTCAAAACATGCCTAATGCCAAGTTCTTTTAGAAAATCATGCATCTCCCGCGAAACTAGTTGAGTCCCATTATCCGTTACCAGTTCATCCGGAAGCCCTTTGCGAAGAAATACATCCTTAAATCCCACCCTCGTCGCCAATGAAAAGAAGAGGCAACTCCAGGTAAGTTGTAGCCTCTTTATTATAGAACAGTCCCGTCAACTCCCAGACAGCAACTGCCAGAGCCCCCACATTCCATGTTCCATGCAGGGAACATGGATGTAGGAAGGTTCCATGCAAATACAAAGAAAGGACCCAACAATAGGCCAGTGTTTCCAGCTAGGGAAGGGGTACCGTCCCCACCTGGCAGTAGCATCTCTTCCAAAGGTCTGTACCCCAGAGAGCTGGAAGACAGGGACAGAAACAGGGTGCACGAGTTGGAGATGGCTAAGCTTAAGATGGAGAGTCAGAGGGAATTAGAGAATAACAGGTTGTCTTTGGAAAGAGAGAGAATCAGGGGAAGTTGCTCTGAGAGGCAAGATGGCGGCCGTGACCAGCGGCTGAGCGGCAGCAGTGGTCGCAGTGCAGGGATGAAGTGATGTTTTGAGACACGACCTCGGCATACAGACTCTCTCCCTGTGAGATAGTGGATACGGAATGGTGGAGAGACTGAGGGGTATCACCAGAGAGTGGAAAGCGAGTGGAAAGCTGAGTGGAGGGCTGTAAGGATCTCTGCGCTCTATCTGACCCTTGGAGCACAACGGAGCAAAGCGGGACCAGCGGGACAAAACGGCGATGTCGGAATGCCGATTCTGTGTTTCCTTTGCGGGACCGGCGTGGCACAGAAAACACTAACAAGAAGGTGCTAATAATTAACCAAAAGAGTAACAACAAGGAGTAACAAGGTGGCAGAGAGACCTTGGAGCTAGCCGGCTGGCTGGGAGGATGTACGTGTAAACCTCCGGTGCACTGGTATATTGGAGAGAAGAAGCTCCGAAGCGTAACTCATTGTGGAAGCGTAGCAGCGCTTAAGGCTAAAGGCGCTCGAGTGGCTGGAAAAAAATACCTCATATTTCATTGTGATCTCGATGTGGACAGGCAATTACGTTGGAGGGCTGCCCCGCTCTGTTCTGTTGAGGCTCCGGGTCGCAGCTGTAGCAGTGTCGGGAATCGGCCCAGCTGGCCCTAGCAGAGTTCACGCAGCTCGCGTAGCTTTGAGGCGGAGCCACCCAGGACCGGCGGGATCGGTGAGCCGAGGCGGAAACGGCCGCAGCTGCAGCAGACTCAGCAGACTCAGCAGACCTGGTAGACTGAGCAGGTTCAACAGCCCGTCACAGAGCAGTGGAGTGGCTCCGTGGTGCAATACGTTAATTGAGGTGAGGCAGGGGATCTCCCTGCTAATAGTGGCTGCATCCATGCCCCCTAAAGTCAATACTGGGGGGAAGACAAAGAAAAAGGGCATGGTGGAGGGCGCATCTGTGCCTGGCAATTCAGCTAATAGTTCAAATATGGACAATGGCGCAAATCTTGGGCTAGAAGGGGCAGCCTCAGAAACAGGATCAGTACGGGCAAAGATGCAGACAGCTGTGGGTCAGAATTCCCCCAAGGTCAGAACCCGTCTAGCTACAGCCACAGCAACGGTCAGCGTGGTCGAAATGTTGAATCGGAATGAAAAAAAAAGAAAACTGAAGGATATCGAGCCAGCTCTAGAAGCTGGCTCGATATCCTTCAACACTAATCCTCTATGGGTCCGGGATTAGCGTGCTACTCGCCGAAAAAGCACTACAATGCCTCGTCAGGGGTAGTAAGTGCTAAATAAATGCAATTACATACAAAACAATACAATACTAATGAATATATAAAACACATAGCAATGTCAGAATTGAAGACTACTTGGTGCGTTTTTTAGGTTTGACCTGCACAAAACTTGTGCTGTGCTTGTGAAATCTATTGTATTTAATATAAATCTTAAAAGGGGCTTACATTCCATCCCACTTGCTTTCCTTGGTTCCTGTGCTTGCCACTTACTTGTTCTCAGTTTCTATTGGCTGTAGCATACTGTTTCACATGTGCTTCTCTTATCAGTGTCCTGATGCAGTAGTACTGTTTCCATCTGCTTTTTCTGGAGCTATTTTATAAGGATTTTTACCTGCACAGACTGCACACATATAAAGTGTGTTTTCTCTGATGTAGTTATATTTAAAAAAAAATTGCACACGTTTCAAGCGTGCTTGCGAGCTGACGTGGGTCCCCAGCTCGAAGGCCAGCAGTTCTAGCTGTTACACCGCATTCTCTTTCCTGCCCTTTTCCTCTTTTTTTTCAATTACTCTGTAGTGCTCCAAATGAGAGCATGTTTTTGCACACTGTTTACCCCTCATCCCCCAACGTTGCTGGCATCCGCCGCCAGGCATGTCATTGCTTGTTCTTCTTTTTTCTCTGCTCCTAATCATATGTAGCAGCCCATAACACGCAGTTCTGAGACCCTACAGGCTCATTCACATGAGAATCCCATACCTGTTAGGACAACGCAAAATTTCTCACATTTACTTGACATTTACCAGTCATCAGCACTTCTCTGGAGTTTTCACCACACATCAAATCAAATCAAATCAAATCCATGAGAGTTTTTCGGCATCACCTGGGGGGGCCATCCATTACTTATTTATTTATTTTTGCCCAGTTTTTTATTGGAAGCTGTTCGAAGGTACTGTTCTCTGTGGGTTTATTTTGACTCTGGGTCTGACGCCTTGCACCTCACGGTCAGCGCCGTACTTTGGGATTTCCTTGATGTCGTGAAAACTCCTGTTGAGGTTATCTGTTGCCAGAGACTGCCTTTAAGTGAATAACCTATTTTTTAACTATTTCTACCATCTTGAAGAATTATTATTGATTACAGTATTGTGGATTTTTCTCATTTATGGTTTTGTGATAAGTCTATATAAAGAATAGTTATTTTTATGATACCTGTTTTGTGTCCATCTGTAGTGTTTTCACTGTATTACTGTACGTGTTCACAAATGCTTAACACACTGCCTCTGAGATAAGCCTGCCTGCTCGTGCCAAGCTACCAAGGGGGTGAGCAGGGGTTATCCGGTAGTGTAATGCCCTTTCCCTGACTTAGACGCAAGGGTCCCTATTTGGTCAAAGATGTATACCATTGACAACTAGAGACCCCCAGTTCTAACATTGATGGCAGCCGTGAGGATTTGGAATTGCATTTGTGACTCATATACAGTGATTGGTGTACACTACTGGTGAATGCAGACCAAACGCGACCACATACTTTTTGGTAGAATTTATTTTCCTTGGACTGTTATTTTTCCAGAGAACTGCCAATTCTTACAGCCATGAGTAAAATAGTATCTGTTGCATCTATGGATCTAGATTTTGAGGAAGAGAGGTTGGAAACCTACAATTTGAAACAGGTCAAGCACCTCTACAGAAAAGTGAAAGTTGCTACCACAGGCATTTCAAAAAGGATAACTACCAAAAGGCGTTGCGTAGAGGCAAGAAATACCCCTGAGCTGGTGGTGGAGCCAACTGGGGATACAGATAAGCAACTAGAAAGGTGAAAAGAAGAGGCAACTCCAGGTAAGTTGTAGCCTCTTTATTATAGACCAGTCCCGTCAACTCCCAGGCAGCAACTACCAGAGCCCCCACATTCCATGTTCCACGCAGGGAACATGGATGTAGGAAGGTTCCATGCAAATACAAAGAAAGGACCCAACACACCTCCCTTCGTATAACAAGAAAAGAAAAGAAAACAATGAAAGAAATAAAGGGGAAATTAAATGAGAAAATATAATAACAAACAATGAAGAACCAATATAACCCTTACTGTAAAATACAAAGGAAATAGAATGAACATTGGACAAGAAATGTAAATAACAATATATGCATATTAATACATGGCATAATCACAAAACTTGGTCGGTACAGATCTCATCCTCGAAGAAAACCTTCTCTGAGCAGAAGAGGATGACTGACCACAACCATTTGAAGGAGTGACCCTAGAAGAAGAACCGCTGGAGCCAGAAGGTGAATCAAGAGTAGCACGTGAAAAAGAATCAACAGAAGGATCAACGCAAACACCCATCTTTCCTCCAACATACACAATTTTGGATTGAGGAACAATAGAAATGGCACACTTATTCCACACCTTCCCATTCTCCAACACCACCACACGTTCTTTTACTTCTTTGGCCCTCGCAGGAGCAGAAAAACGAGAATCATCCTTGCGAACAAAACCGGGTTTATTGATTCTCACCCAATCACCCACACGCACCGGAGAAACATTCATAGAAACAGTGGCATACTTTGACTGAACAGTCGTTCTAACATCAACGACGCCATTAAGTTTAGATGGATCAACGACCTTCCTGGACATCCAATCCTTGTTCAATTTAGAACCGGCAACCCTACCCCTGAGTAACGTAAAAGGAGATATTCCAGTACTAATATGAGGAGTAGTTCGAAAAGCCCATAACATATCTGCAACTGCAGTACGCCATGACAAACCATTCACAAGAGCTAACTGTAGGTGGTCCTTAATGACGCGATTAAAGCGTTCAACGAAACCATTGCTGCGGGGATGATAAAGAGATGTCAAAACATGCCTAATGCCAAGTTCTTTTAGAAAATCATGCATCTCCCGCGAAACTAGTTGAGTCCCATTATCCGTTACCAGTTCATCCGGAAGCCCTTTGCGAAGAAATACATCCTTAAATCCCACCCTCGTCGCCAATGAAAAGAAGAGGCAACTCCAGGTAAGTTGTAGCCTCTTTATTATAGAACAGTCCCGTCAACTCCCAGACAGCAACTGCCAGAGCCCCCACATTCCATGTTCCATGCAGGGAACATGGATGTAGGAAGGTTCCATGCAAATACAAAGAAAGGACCCAACAATAGGCCAGTGTTTCCAGCTAGGGAAGGGGTACCGTCCCCACCTGGCAGTAGCATCTCTTCCAAAGGTCTGTACCCCAGAGAGCTGGAAGACAGGGACAGAAACAGGGTGCACGAGTTGGAGATGGCTAAGCTTAAGATGGAGAGTCAGAGGGAATTAGAGAATAACAGGTTGTCTTTGGAAAGAGAGAGAATCAGGGGAAGTTGCTCTGAGAGGCAAGATGGCGGCCGTGACCAGCGGCTGAGCGGCAGCAGTGGTCGCAGTGCAGGGATGAAGTGATGTTTTGAGACACGACCTCGGCATACAGACTCTCTCCCTGTGAGATAGTGGATACGGAATGGTGGAGAGACTGAGGGGTATCACCAGAGAGTGGAAAGCGAGTGGAAAGCTGAGTGGAGGGCTGTAAGGATCTCTGCGCTCTATCTGACCCTTGGAGCACAACGGAGCAAAGCGGGACCAGCGGGACAAAACGGCGATGTCGGAATGCCGATTCTGTGTTTCCTTTGCGGGACCGGCGTGGCACAGAAAACACTAACAAGAAGGTGCTAATAATTAACCAAAAGAGTAACAACAAGGAGTAACAAGGTGGCAGAGAGACCTTGGAGCTAGCCGGCTGGCTGGGAGGATGTACGTGTAAACCTCCGGTGCACTGGTATATTGGAGAGAAGAAGCTCCGAAGCGTAACTCATTGTGGAAGCGTAGCAGCGCTTAAGGCTAAAGGCGCTCGAGTGGCTGGAAAAAAATACCTCATATTTCATTGTGATCTCGATGTGGACAGGCAATTACGTTGGAGGGCTGCCCCGCTCTGTTCTGTTGAGGCTCCGGGTCGCAGCTGTAGCAGTGTCGGGAATCGGCCCAGCTGGCCCTAGCAGAGTTCACGCAGCTCGCGTAGCTTTGAGGCGGAGCCACCCAGGACCGGCGGGATCGGTGAGCCGAGGCGGAAACGGCCGCAGCTGCAGCAGACTCAGCAGACTCAGCAGACCTGGTAGACTGAGCAGGTTCAACAGCCCGTCACAGAGCAGTGGAGTGGCTCCGTGGTGCAATACGTTAATTGAGGTGAGGCAGGGGATCTCCCTGCTAATAGTGGCTGCATCCATGCCCCCTAAAGTCAATACTGGGGGGAAGACAAAGAAAAAGGGCATGGTGGAGGGCGCATCTGTGCCTGGCAATTCAGCTAATAGTTCAAATATGGACAATGGCGCAAATCTTGGGCTAGAAGGGGCAGCCTCAGAAACAGGATCAGTACGGGCAAAGATGCAGACAGCTGTGGGTCAGAATTCCCCCAAGGTCAGAACCCGTCTAGCTACAGCCACAGCAACGGTCAGCGTGGTCGAAATGTTGAATCGGAATGAAAAAAAAAGAAAACTGAAGGATATCGAGCCAGCTCTAGAAGCTGCGGACCCCGGGCTTTTGGTACAAACTGTAATACCTCCACAACCCAATCTGTCTGCAACAGGTGAGTCCCTTGATCAACCATCACTACTGCCAGTTAGCACTCTTGAGAAAAACCCAGTCATAGACCCACAGATCCCTCGATCGGATCAGTCGGAGGCTGCCAGGGACAACATTATAGGTGGTGATAAGCCTATAACAACGCACTCAGAGTCTCTAGAGGTCGGATTGGGGTCTGGGGATCTCGATGCTTCCGGCAATAATGAGACTACCACCTTACTACCCTCGCCAGTGCCCTCACAGGATATACTGCTCTCCTCGACATAAGGCTCAGCAGCTTTATCAACTAAAGAGGGCTTACCCATAGCCGATCCATTTAAAGAAGGTACCAGTCTTGCAACGGGCTCGGAAAATAACAAGGGACTACCTGACAACTCTAAAGCTAAAACTATCTATTCTGGGGTTATTCACGGCGAGAAGGAAATGGAAAAGGAAAAGACCCCTAGTGAGTGCTTTTTCTCGGTTACAGAGGAGGCCAACTGGTCAGAAGAGGATGACGAGATACATAGCTCAGATATTGATGGCAGCAATCCGGAAACAGAGAGTGACAGTGAAGCTGGGTTACCTTCATCTATCATAAAAAATGCACCACCACAAAGAGATCATAATGCATTGGCTTGGGACCATTCCCCTACGACATCTCTCCAAGGGAATTTTAACTCGGAATCATGCAACGTAAATCCCAATGAGCCCACACAGTTATCATTGATGACGATGATGGAGTCAATCCATCAAGGAATAACGGCTCACAGAGAGGAAACCCGAGCAGACAGTATCAAATCCCAGGCGGCAATGAGAAAGATGAAAGTAGTGGTTAGAAAGCTCTCTAAAGCCTGGGTAAATGTCGGCGACAGGGTCTCAAATTTAGAGGAGAGGGTGGTCGCCACTGAAGCCGAGGCGGCCGCAGCCACGACCAAAGTAGAAAATCTCGGAGCCCAAGCAATTGACATCCAGTGGAAGCTAGAGGACCTTGAAAATAGGCAAAGAAGGAACAACCTCAGAGTCCTGGGTATTCCGGAAGGGGCAGAGGGACAGGATGCTAAGTTGTTCATAGTCAAAACATTTGAGAAAGCTTTTCCTGACATTGCCGGTTGGAACTGGACCACTGAAATACAGAGAGCACATAGGACACCCTTTAGAATGAAAAAAAATGCCAGAGAAGGGGACAAGCCTAGAGCAATCTTAATTTATATAGGCAATTTTCTTCTTCGTCAGTCCATCTCAGAGAAAGCCCGGCCAGATGCTAAAAGGACATTTGAAGGAGGGTCCTTCTTTGTCAGACCGGACTTCTGTCATTCCACCGTGGAACGTAGATGGAGATTAAGGCAATTAATCAAGCCTTTTCAGGACAAAAAAGTCCAGGTCTATCTTATCAATCCTGCTCAGTTAAAGATTATCCATCTTGGCAAGACCTTGTATTTCTCCTCGGAAATCAAGGCCCAGGAGTTCTTGGACTCTATTTAGCATACGTTGTCACTGAATGAAGGCTTAGGTTTAGATTAATTTAAGGTTCAGTTAGAGTATCACTTAGTAAAGTCTGTTACTGTAGGGAGATCTGTGGTGTGATTTGGGGGAGTTTTGTAGGTTAACTGTGGTTGTATATAAGCCGAGGTTGACTTTGGTTCTATTAATTGCACTGTGTTCATTGCCGAACCCATCACGTGCACAGACTCCGTCTGCGCGCCTCACCGGGGGGTGAGTTATGGTCAGGGGGGGGGGGGTTGGGAGGGTCCTTCGTGGGAGGGGGAGTAGGGGGAAGAAAAAGAAGCAAAAAGAAAGTTCATGCATTAATGTTTGTTGATACACTGGAGAAATTGAAAGTGGTTATACATGTTATTGTTAGATATAAGATAAAAAGTGATTGGTTAGCTTGTTGGTTGGTTTCTCTCCAGGGCTATGACAAAGATTAAGATAATTAGTCTTAATATAGGTGGACTGAACGACTGGAAAAAAAGGGAAAAATTCGTGGAGTATGTTAAAGTAGTAAACCCCGATATTGTTTGTCTACAAGAGACTCATCTGTCATGGAAAAAGAAACATTGGTTAAATATAAGGGGGTATGAAATATTCTCGTGTTCCTCGCAGACCTCAACTGTAAAGGGGGTAGCTATCATTGGTCGGGTTCGATTGGGTGGGGTCAAAAAATCAAAAGCTGACCCACTGGGAAGATGGGCTATATGTGAACTGGGATTAGGTATTACTCTCTGCTCAGTGTATGGGTCTAATTTGGATGATGCTGGGGTGATGAATCACATTGAAAGGGAGCTTACCAACTGGCCATCACCTGTGGTACTATGTGGTGACCTTAATATCTCGGCAGATTTTACAGGCAATACCCAATATAAAGGAAGAAAACCCCGGGTATTCAGGGCAATCTCTTCTATAATTCATTCTTATGGCCTGAAGGATGTCTGGGCAATTTAAAGAAAGATGATCCTGGGTTCACATACTTTTCACACCCATTTAATAAATACACAAAATTGGATTATTTCTTAGTAACAGCCACTCTCCTCAGCACCGTAGAAATTTCGATGCTCCCAAAGCTAATCTCGGATCATAACCCTCTTGTCTTGAATCTGTCTATTACTAATCCAAGAGGAAAAATGAGACCATGGTCCTTCGATAGAAAACTTCTACTAGATAGTAATTACATCGCACATATAAAGAGGTGGTCTCAACCATTTTTTGATGCCAATAGATATAGTGCTTCTCGTGGTATGGTTTGGGATAGCTTCAAGGCGGGTTTAAGAGGAGAGACTATTAGCTTTTCTGCACGGTTGTGGAAAAACAAATAGGAAGAAAGGGAGGGACTCCTGGATAGGTTGGCAAAGGCCGAGGAACAACATAGGAGAGATGTATATAACGGGATTCAGGGTCCTCAGAGTCTAGATAGTTTAAATACAATAAAAGCAGATATTCACCGGCAACTAGCAAGGAAAGCGGCAGCAGAATATCATACCCGCAGATTGGGAATGTATGAAACAGGTGAGAATGCTGGAAGGGCCCTAGCATTAAAAATAAGACAGGCTACCTCAAAAAATATTATTACTGAAATTAAAGAGGGGGAGCATATCTATAAAAAACCAACAGAAATCCTAGAGGTCTTTAGGCGTTTCTATCAGGCTCTTTATAAAGAGGATGCAGATACAACCTATCCAAGCAAGAATTGGCAGGATACGGGTAAAAATTTGTTGCCCAATGAGAGGGAAATCTTAGAACAGGACATTACTATGGAGGAGCTCCGACAAGCACTGAAAGAATTATCAGCAGGAAAAGCAGCAGGACCGGATCTCATACCCCTGGAAGTTTATAAGTATCTGAGTGAAGAGACGGCTCCTCTCCTATTAGATCTATTTAACGGGGTTATTAATACAGGCATCATACCAGAGTCCTGGACCAAAACTAATATAGTGGTCTTTCATAAAAAAGGCAAACCCAAGGAGAGCCCAGGTTCGTACCGGCCTATTTCATTAATTAACAGCGACAATAAACTTTACGCTAAAATATTGGCTACTCGAATGGGAAGGTTTATTGCAGGCCTCGTCTCCTCCTGGCAGCATGGTTTTATCCCCGGAAGGGGTACCACCGACCATATAAAAAGAGCTATAACCCTGTTTGATATGCATGCCAGGGAGGGGGAGGGGATCGCAATGATCCTCCTCGACGCCGAGAAGGCGTTTGATCGGGTTAAGTGGAGCTTTTTATGGAAAGTGTTGGAGAGCAGAGGATTTGGCCCCCGATTTCTTCAGGCAATCAAGGCCATGTATCACACCCCAACAGCTAACATCCACCTAATGGGCGAGGGCTCTAATCCGATCCATATTTCGAGAGGGACAAGACAAGGGTGCCCATGTTCACCTATCCTATTTGCACTGTATATTGATCCCCTGATTTGTCACATTATGGGTAATATAAATATTAAACCAATTATCACGAACGGATATGCAACCAAAATTCTCGCTTACGCAGATGACCTAGCCATTACTACTGTGGATCCTGCTAGCGCTATGAGGGAACTAATTAATGTTACCTCTGATTTCGGTAGTGCATCCGGATACAGATTAAATGTGGCAAAAACACAGGTTCTATGCTCCAGTAAGACAGTCAAGTTGGATAATAGATATGTGGACTCCGTTGTCTATCTGGGAATCACAATTAATGCCCAGACACAGGAAATTATTAAGAATAATTTCTCACCATTATTGTCGAAAATGAAACAGGATCTAAAGCGGATCGATACTCTGCATTTATCAATTATAGGCAGGGCGAATGTCATTAAAATGACAATGTTTCCAAGAATTTTATATAAATTCAGATCGATCCCTTTTAAAATTGATGATATTTTGATCAGGGAAATGGAGGCAATTTTTATGAGTTTTATTTGGCAATATGGTAAGGTAAGGAGATCAATCAAATTTATGTCTCTCCCTCAGGAAAAGGGTGGCCTGGGTATACCAAACCTAAAATTTTACCATTGGTCTTGTCTGCTTACAGATATGGCTATACTTTTCTTCCCTGCTAACACGATAAATTCTCAAAGCGGTATTCCCTCTATCTATAAGCTATTATTAGGGAATGAAACCGATGGAGTACTTCTAAGACATTTTGACAAACGCTTCTTCAAGTCTCAAGGGCACAAAATGTTGGAAGATATTTATACAATTTGGGTGGGGATACAGAAGAATCAGAATATTCCGAAGTACAATAAACACACTCCACTTTGGAACTCAGGGTTATTCCCCCACTTGAGCACAGACGGGCCCTGGAGATACTGGGAAAGACAAGGAATCACCTCATTGGGTCAAGTGATGGTAAAGGATGTCCTGAGGCCCCTAGATCTCCTGGTGTCTCGGTATGCACTTCAAGGCTCTCAAGAGCTTAAATACATACAACTGACTAATACAATTAAATCCAAGAGACCGACCATAGATGTATCTAAAGAATGTGCACTCTTAGACTATTTGAAGGGAGGTGGCCGTCGCATAAGGAAATTGTATGTATTATTTTTGGATACACTGTTGGATGATTTGCTCAAGACAGAAACCACTTGGGCAGGGAAATTAAATGATCCTGATATCGATTTAGATAGAGCCATCCTTATGGATAAAAGGTTTTTAAGATCTTCAAATCTAAGAGCGCAGCATTTTAAAACTTTATTCAATCTCTATTATACGCCGGCAAAATTATTTGACTGGGGCAAGAGAGTAGATCATAATTGCCCCAGATGTGGCAAGGGTCCGGCAGATCTGCTCCACATGTTTTGTGGCTGCGAGAAATTAGGACCAATTAAAAGTGAAATAGGAAAGTTTTTAGAGGGGCTGCTAGATACTAGGATTGATCTATCCCCAACTCTATTAATTTTTGGGGCTGATACCAAAATGGGGTTGAGTGTAGAGATGGAGGCACTGGTTTTTATAGCTACAGCAGTCTTCAGGATATTCATTGCTGCTGCTTGGAAAGACACTGAGGCCCCAACCTTTCAGATGTGGATGTGTAGGCTATTAGGGATTCACAACATTGAATCAGAGCTGTACGCATTGAAGGGGGTGAAATCCAGAGATATGGGACTTAGGATCTGGTCACCTGTGGCAGCATGGAGGCGGTCAAAAACCCTCGGCTTTTAATTTGTCAAACATCCACAGTATTACTTCCTGCATAATCTTAATATATTATCAGCATATGTATCTTCCGCTATATTAATGGTTTTAATTAGCTCAAGTACTTTTTTAGAAGGTGAAAATTTGTCAGTTTTACTTATGCCTTGATATGTATAACTACTTGGTAACGTCATGCCAATTTGTATTCTCTGTTATGTATTTGTTATGATATCGACATGAACTTTCAATAAAAAAAAAAAAAAAGGAAAGAGAGAGAATCAGAATGGATCATGAGAGGATGTTGATGGAGCTAGAGATCAAGGCAAAGGGCTTAGAGATCAATCCCTCTGTTGGCAGCGCACCATCTGTGCCTTCAGAAGGCAGGGTATCTATCCCATAAGATGTCATAAAAGATTTCTATAAACATGAGGATATTGGGCAGTGGTTTACAGCTTATGAGATAGCAATGTTGGCCCAACAGGTCCCTGAGAAGGATTGGGGCACTGGGTTGTGGGGCCACTTTGTGAGTAAGGGGAGGGATACTTTGTGAGACCTACCCAGTGAAAATCGGATGTCTTATGCCCACATGAAGGAAGCCCTGATGACAAGGTATGGTTTGGCCCCAGAACTCTATAGACAGAGGTTCAGGAATTGTAAGAAGCTGGAGGGAACCACTTGGGTAGAATGTGTATCCTTCTGTTGCGGAGCTATGAATGGTTGGGTAAAGGGTAGAAAAGTGGATACTTTTGAAGCTCTCTATGATTTGCTTGCATGGGAGCACTTGTTTGCTAATTGTTTTCCAGAGCTAAGCCAGCTAAGCCAGCACCTTATTGACAATAAAACACACAGAGGGTTGAGGCAAAGGTCCTGCACCTGTCACTTGTAGTGGCCTAATAGTACTGCGATGGTGCTCAAAAAACCAGGAAGTCCGCAGATTATTGATAGCAAGTTGACTAACCCTAGGAAGCTTGCCGAGGAGGCGGACTACTGGGTCAGTAGTACCAGGGTCCACAAGGGCCATGTTGGAGACTCCGCCAAAGGTGGGAAGGATCCCCAACAGAAGAGTGGGGGGACAAGAAAAACAGAGGGAGTTGCAGAAATGGCCCCAAAGTCATTCCCAAGGGAACCAAGGGAAGGGTTCCCAGCCTCCCGTGAGAAGAAGCAAGAGGCCCTTACAGGTAAACTTATACAGAGGGCCCCTACAAGTGCTTTACGTGTGGTCAAGTGGGCCACCATTGGCATGATGCACAGTGTTCCCTGAAGGATTCCACAGCACCCCCATGTGCGCACTACCCTTTCAGATAGCGAGTGTAGCCCTGAGGGGGGGGGGGGGAGATGGGTGCCCAAGGTGGGTGGGGTCCCACAGAAATGTCCCTTGTCTCCTTAGGAGACTATGAGATGGTTCCTAAAGCCCAACTGCCTGATAACACTAAAAAATACAGGCAGTGGCCATAGAGTGGAGGCTCTTAGAGACACCGGAGCCAGTGTGACAGCTATCAGGTGTCACTTAGTATCTGAAGAGCAGGTGGTCCCCAATGCATTCTTCCCAGTTGTTGCCACTGACAACACAGAGCCACTGCAAGGTGGCTCAGGTTCCCTTCGAGTGGGGGGTCTCAGGTACTCTTCAAATAGCTGTGAGGCCAGCCATGCCTGTTGATTGTCTGTTGGGCAATGATTTAGAAAGCTCCCCTTGGGATAAGGTGGAGAAGAAGGCTCATTTGGAGATGTTGGGTCTGCCTGAGTTGGCGTGTGTGACCACTCGGTCTATGGCAGCCGGTAAGTGTGTGCAAGAGATCCTGGAGTCTGAAAGTATGGCCCAGGTACCTGCCCTAAAGAGAAGAGGTAGGGTGCGCCTGTATAGGGAGCCTAAGGTTGCTGAGCCTGGGTCAGCCCGTGTGCTGGTGGTACCCCAGTGCTTCAGAGCCTTCCTACTGGGTTTGGCTCATGATGTGCCTTTAGCTGGACATCTGGGGCAGGACAAGACCTTTGAAAGGCTTGTCACCCACTTTTATTGGCCCCAGATGCGGAAAAGTTCAGACACTCATTGTAGGACATGTCAAACTTGCCAGGCAAGTAGCACGAGTGGAAGGAAGCAAAAGGGTCCTCTCCAACCTTTCCCTGTATTCAGTACCCCCTTTGACCAGGTGGGCATTGACATTGTGGGCCACTGGACCACAAGACAGCCATGGGCAACAGGTTTATCCTGGTCTTTGTGGACTATGCTTCCCAGTACCCGGATGCCATTCCGCTCAGGACAGTGATGGCCCCCGTGGTGGGATGTGCACTGATGGGGATTTTCTCCCGTGAGGGGTTTCCCCGAGAGGTGGTGTTAGACCGCGATACCAACTTCATATCTAAAAATATTACGGGCCTCATTTATGAAAAGTGACGCATCGCTGCATGAAAACAGCAATGCGTCACTTTTTACTGCACCCTCCTTGCGACACCAATGATGCGTCATATTTACAGTATGACGCATCATGGCGCAAGGAGTTACAGATACGTCAGTATTTCTGACGTTTCTGTATGGCGCAAAAGTGACGCATTGCTGGAGTGTGTCACAAAAGTGCTGCAACTCCAGCAATGTGTCCTTTCACATGGGGCAAGCCCCATGTGAAAGGGCCTGCGTCAGTCTTACGCCTGCTGTGAGGCAGGCGTAAGAAATTGACGCATTTGTGTCCTAGAAGTGGCGCAGTGAAATCGTGTAGATTTTACTGCGTCACTTCTATGACCCTTTCTTACGTCAAAACGCCCCCCTTGCATACATTATACCTGGCGCAGGTATAATGTGGAGCAGGGGTTTACAAAGTGGCGCATCTACCTAGATGTGTCACTTTGTAAATATAGCGCATCAAGGCACATTTTTTACGCCACTGGTGTGTCACAAAAAGTGACAGACCGGCGGCGTAAAAGTGACGCACAGCCTCATAAATGAGACCCTAAGTCCCTATAGCAGGAGTGTTGTGTTACATACAAGTTCACCACTGCTTACCACCCCCGAGGTAATGGGCTGGTTGAGAGATTGAACCGGACCCTTAAAGGCATGATTATGGATCTTGAGGAACCTATGAGGCTTAAGTGGGACGTTTTTGCTTACCCTGAGGTGCCACAGAAGTCCCTAGGGTTCGCCCCTTTGAACTGCTGTATGGACACCCGGTAAGAGGACCATTGAGTCTGGGCAAGTAAGGCTGGGAGCATTCTCCTGGAAACCTACCCAGGCTGTATACAGTTACATGCTGGCCTTCAGGAATCAGACAACTCACCCAGGCGAATCTGGAAGCCAGCCAGGAGGAAATGAAGTGGTGGTACGATCAGAATGCCACTGTGATTGAGATTCAACCTGGACAGAAAGTTTGGGTCATGGCCCCTGTACAGCCTTGTGTGCTTCAGGACAGGTGGACCGGACTATTTGAGGGGGTGGAGCACAAGAGTGATGTCACCTATTTGGTGAACTTGCGGTCTCCTTGGAACCCTTTGCGGGTCCTGCATGTTAACAGCCTGAAGCCCCACTTAGAAAGGTCCGAAGTGGGCATGCTCCCAGCGACAGATGATGGAAAGGAGGAGGAGACCGAGCCTCTTCCTGACCTCCTGTCTGCAACAGAGCAAGATGGGTCAGTGGATGGTGTCTGCAACACCGACGCCGGCAAGCGACACCGTCTTCTGTATCGAAGCCGTGAGCGCTGCTCCGTCTTGCAACGTAGACTCGACGCAGGCTGCCGTGCCACATCGACGCCATGGAGCAAAATTGTAAACCTGCCATAGCCTTGAGCGTTGCTCCGACTTGCAACGTAGGCCCAACGCTGGCTGCTATGCAGCATCGACTCCAAAGCCAACATCATAGCGGAGCCGATTGTCGACATGGGTGGTCAAGAATCCATTGACATCATGACATTGTATGGAATGTGGTTTCGGCGCCATCGTGACTTCACCTCCTCTCAGGTCAGGAACCGACGCCTCCCCTGCCTGCGCAAGCATCCATGACCCCAATGCCTCATCTCCCCCGAAGCAAGGAACCGACCCCGCAATGCGCCAACGATGCCGACCCTCCCCGACGCTGTGAGCTGTCTTTGTTTTCGCTTTTCCAAGGTACTGTTTTCTGTGAGTTTGTTTTGAGTCCGGGCCCTACGCGGCGCACCTCGCGGTCGGCGCTGTACTTTGAGATTTCTTTGACCTTGACGTTGTGAAAACTACTGTTGGGGGTATCTGTTGCTAGAGACTGCTTTTAGGTGAATAACTTATTTTTTAACTATTTCTACCATCTTGAAGAATTATTATTGATTACAGTAGTGTGGATTTTTGTTGTTTATGGTCTTGTGATAAGTCTATATAAAGAATACTTATTTCTATAAAACCTGTGTTGTATCCATCTGTAGTGTTTTCACTCTATTACTGTATGTGTTCACAAATGCTTAACACACTGCCTCTGAGATAAACCTGCCTGCTCGTGCCAAGCTACTAAGGGGGTGAGCAGGGGTTATCCAGTAGTGTAATCCCCCTTCCCTGACTTAGAAGCAAGGGTCCCTATTTGGTCAAAGATGTATACCATTGCCAACTAGAGACCCCCAGTTCTAACAATCCTGCCAGATAGGAAAATACCAGCCATGTCATTTAATGTCCTTCTTCAACTAAAACACAAGAAACCACACTCTGGATTCAGCCTTTTCAGGCACCTTATTGACCAGAGACCTTGGAGGCCCACATCTGGGCATACTCAGTGACCTTTGGGAATTTCACTGACAAGACAAAAAAGGTGCAGGGTAGAGTGCTTGAATTAACTTTAGCTGCTGATAATTATTAATTATGAATTATCCAGGCCATCATTGTCTTGCTCAGTGTGCTACAGACAAGGACCAGCTATTTTCAAAACAGCCCATAACTTTGTGTAGAAAATACCACCTTCTGGTATAAGCATAAAACATGGTCTTACCTGTAACTACTGGCCAGGTTGCAACAATAGTGCCCTGGCTTTCCATTCGCGGCTTTGCAGCCAGAGTCCAACACAGAAGCCCAAGGAAAGGGGCCGGTTAGCGAGACATGATTGCAGCATTGTTTATTGCTTGATTTCTGTTGAACCATTTAACACACATTTCAATGTGTTCTGGTGGTTACACATTTAACAATGCAAGTTTGAGATTAAAAATCCCTGAATGCTAATCACTGTCAGGGAAAGACCTCAACAATAATGCTTTGTTCGTACAGCACTCAAACGTGTTTAATAATCTTTCAACTAAAAGGTAAAGGTATCACAATTCAGATGTATCTCACTAGATCCCATTGCTTAATTTTACAGTAACTTGAGTGCAGCTTTCAATAGAAGTAATGCTTTTGTCAGTTGTTTTGTTTGCTTTCACATCTACCTAAATTCTTCTTTTTCACACACATTGCACTAGGTATCTGGGAAACAATCTTGGAATTTTAATCCATACTATTCTTAAGTGCATCCTAAATGCTGCAGCACACCTTATTAGGGCTTGATGAAATATGGGCATTTTACCCCACCATGATGGAACTTGGTAGATCCCCTTCCCGCTGGCCAGTACCACCTTTAAAATCAGCTGCTTCATCTATAGATCCATCATGAACAGCACCCCGCTTACTTGAATGACAAGCTTACCATCTCCGGTGGCTCTCTGCTCTCTGCATCCAGGACATCTTCAGTAAGGGAACAAAGAATTGCAAAAAAAAAACAAGGGAAAGGACAATCTCCATTAATGCACCAATGATCTGGAACGATATCCCTGTATACCTTCAGACAGCCCCAACCCATCATATATGAATTAGAGTGGCCTCACATGTTCACTTTCTGCCTAGGGCCCTCAAAAATCTAGAAAGCGCCCGATTAACTGCTTTGTCAGACTACTGGGTCTATGACTAGAGTATTCTACTGAAATTCTTGGCTTTAAGTCTCCAATTGATGAAACACAAAGTATTCTTTAGTAAATACTAACACTTATTCAGATACTTAACTTGGAGATGCTTGGTGATGATAAGCATTGGGATGGTGCTGTCTCAGATACTTAATTTCCTAAGATATTCTTTTGTGACAATGGAACGTATCTCATCTCTCCTTCAAAATGTTATGATTTGACCTTTGTTTCTAAAGAATTAATCACAGCAAATAAATCAATCATTAGACTTTGGAATATGAGATCACACAAAGTAATGTAAGAATATTTGTTCATTGTGCTGACATGTAAGGAAAGGCTTAGCATTGGCATATTTCGATGTTGCGTAAGTCTGATAATATATGGGGGTGTGTTGAAAAATTTTGCTATTAAAAATATGACTTTTTACTACTGCTGCTCTCTTTTTCTGCTTTGTTTTGTAATGTATGTGTTTGGTTATGCATGCTGAGGGTCCATGTAGGTTGGTAGGTATTTTGTTTTTTTATGTATCTTTATTATTTTTAATTACAAAAAGTCTTTTTAGATGCGCTTATTTACACCATAAATATTTCGATGAGTATTTCATTTGAATCATGGAGATTGTGATCTGCTCCCATATGAAAATTTGGTTGTGATTGATGGGATACCTTTAATGATCCAGTCTTAAATATTGTTTTTATCACTGTTGCATTCTATTCATCTTCAATAAATGGAAAATTAAAATTAGAGAAATTAATTGTTGGTCTGATGAGGCTCTGATACTTCTGTATGTGGGTGGTAGGGTTTTTGCAGTTTTCCCACATTAGCAAGTGTGAATTATTTGATTTAATGGACTAGTGTTGTCAGCTTTCTGGATTTTCAATGAATTGTGTAAAAAGACACATTTACAAATTACTCAAACGAATCAAATACTGGTTGGTGTATTCTGAGAAACTAAAATAAAAGATGCTGATGGCTTCCAGGATCACAGAGTCCATTAGTAGGTGCAATGCCTTTATTTTCAACGTCCTTAAAGATGATTTTGAAGGACATCCCAAAAGTCTCCAACAGATAGTGTCACCTAAATGTTATTAGTAAACACTGACTGTATTTTGAGGTCTGAAGCTTAATGAGTAATACTCAGTAATTAAACTTTATTGAATAAATCAAGAGGTTTTTTAATTATCGCCAATTTAAAAGTTATTCCTAGGCCAACACATGTTTCTCGACTGACATGTTGCTTCATCAGGACCAAAAGACATATACTTAGTAAATGCAAATATATATATATATATATTTATATATATATATATATATATATATATATATATATATATATATATATATATATATATATATATATATATATATATATATATATATATATATTTTTTGAGATTTGTAAAGCGCTCAAATACCCGTGGGTGTCTCGGCACTAAGGACAGCGGGTTTGTACCAAATAGCAGAGGGATTAATTGAATAAACAACCAGGTTTTTGTCATATTTCTGAAATTTAGTAGAGACTGGCAGGATCTGATCTTAAATGGAAGGGAGTTCCATAGTTTTGACATGGCAACGATGAAACGCTTGTCTCCCCATTAGGGCGGTTTTAGTACGTGGAACCCTAAGCAGAAGTGCAGTGGATGAGCAAAGCGCCCGAGTTGGAATATAAGTTGCTAGCTCCTTGATTAAAAACTGAGGTCCAAAATTACGGAAGCCTTGTAAGCAATGCACAAGGCCTTGAACTTTATGCAGTTTTTCACAGGGAGCCAGTGATACTTCTGAATGACATGAGAGATAAGCTTGTATTTAGGGGTTCCTGATAGCATTCTGGCTGCTACGTTCGGGACTGATTGTAGTTTATGAATGACCTTGTTTTGGGCATTCACAAGAAGCCCATTACAATAATCAATGGTGGACATGACTAATGTACTGACCAAAGTTTTGCCCACAGTCAGAGGAAGAAATGGTAAGATCTTTTTTATCATTCGCAATTAATGGAATGAAGCTGAGACCACAGAGTTGGCATGAGGAACAAAGGTCAACCTGTCATCATATATGAAGCCCATATTCCTAACCTTGGTCACTGGAAGTGGGGGGGACCCAATGAGGAAGGCCACCAAGAGGAGGACTAGATGGGGGATAGCTTGCCGAATGTCATAACCTCTGTTTTGTCAGAGTTCAGCTTAAGGCAATTGCTGGTCATCCAGCTACTGATGGCTAGCATTCCCTTTTGAAAATTAGCTGCTACCTTTTCACCGTCATTATGTATAGTTAGCACCAATTGCGTATCATCTGCGTACGACGTAAGGCCCATCCTATGTGCTTTGATGTCTCAAGCTAAGTCTGACACATATATGTTAAAAAGTGTCGGACTTATGGATGAACCTTGCAGAACACAACACAGGAGGGTCCGTTGGGCAGAGTGAAAAGTGCCAAAATATACAGACTGTTTGTGGTTGGTGAGCAAAGAGGTCAGCAGAGCTCTTGCTTTATGTTGGACGCCCATTTTTGTGACATGGTCGATGAATGATCAACCGTGTCAAAAGCTGCTGAGAGATTCAGCAATATAAGAATGGCCGTCCCTCCCTGATCCAGAATGATTCTGATATCTTCAGACGCTTTGATATGCGCGGTCCCTGTTCCGTGACCCCTACGGAAGCCAAATTGAGTGTCATCTAGCAGATGATGGTCTTCAATATACTTGGAGAGTTGAGTATTCATCACCTTTTCAAAGATTTTGGCCGTGAAAGACAAGCTGGCTATTGGCCTGTAATTCTCGGTGCCAGTCGGGACCAGGTTTGCTTTTTTTAGCAGGGGTTTTATGAGAATCTTTAACAGTTTGCACAGTACAAAAAGAAGATACAGTGGGGCAGATTTACAAGCCCCTTGCTACACTTTTATGCCGTCGTTGTGTCACTTTTGTGACGCAGTGTGTAGTAGTTTCCCTTTAAGTATATTCTACATGCTCTGTATTTCTATGATGTCACTGTCATGACAATGGAATGCTGTTGTTTGAATCTCAGGAGAGCAGTTCCTGGAAGCTGTGGAGATAAACAGTCATTAAAGTGTGTGCTCTTACTTCTACCTTGGGTGGCGTAATCACTTTAAATTTGGCGATGAGGTTGACTGTTCCTCTCTCCACCCACGTGTGCAGCGTCTGTCTGCAGTGTCTCCAGCTTTTTCAGACTTATTTTTGCGTGCTGCAGTGCAAGAGGTCATCTAGCTGAGATGTCAAGGAACTAATAAACCCTTTCACCTGCTCTTCGCTTGCCCACGGATTTGTGTTACCTTTTCAGTCTCTGCTGTGTTTCTGGTGAGCCATTTTCTGCGTCATTTGACCTTCATTCTGTGCTCCAGATTTGGGCTGACATTCGAGCAACATCCTATGGCGACTTGTGGTGGAGCAGCTGTGTTTCGTTCCTGTGTATTTGCCTTTCCTGACTGGGACTCTTTTACTGCCTTTTATTGATGACATTGCCAGTGTCTTCAACGAAGTGTACGTTAGGGTCCTGTTAACGAGGTATCCTTCTCTGTTCGGAGCTATTTCCTTTTGATGCCGTCTTGAAATTCCCTTGGGGAGTCAGCGGAGAGAGCGTTTCATAGAGGGTGAGTCACGCTTCAAGGAAAGCCTCTCTCTTTCTCCATGTTTCTTCTGAAGAGGCTCTTTGGTTGCAAGGCTTTGTTATGCTCCTGAAGAGGCTCGTTCGTTGCCTGGTCATTTGGTGTATCTGCATACAATACTTCACCATGTTACGGTGGGTGAGTCACTTTCTGGAAAATGTGTTCGTCATTGAGCGCGTCTGAATGCCTAGTTACTCAGCGCCTCAACACAGTGTTGCCCGCATCTACTGCAAGGAACTCAATTGGTGGCACGTTTTGTTTTATTTTTTAAATCAGTTCTTTGATGTGATATTTGCTGTGAATAAAGCAACAAAGGAGACTGTGTCAGCAGTGGAGTGCAAAGAAGATTTTGTTTTCACTAAGAATCTCTATTTAACATCTGAGCAGGTCTTATTGTGATTTGTCAGCATATTTCTGCAACCTTGTACTTCCTCACCCTTTTTTACAGCTTCCAGGTGACCCACCAGTCAATTGGAAAGTATGGTATAGAGCCTTTGTAAAATACTTAGGTGCTATGGGGGGCTCAGGATTTAGTACTCAGAGCAAACTTTTTATTTTAGAGCACAATCTTATCTTTGAGGGACAGGCAATGTTAGAACACCTACCTCCCCTGGCTATTGTTGAGGGTGAAGACGAAATAGACGTGTATGACCAAGCTGTAGATATGCTGGAGAAGCAATTTGATGTGGAGAGTAGTTTAGTGGTTGCCAGACACAAGTTCTTTACCAGAGAACAGGAGAGTGATGAGAGTATAGTGTCATATTTTGCAGCTTTGGACATTCTTGCTTCAGAATGTGAATTTGAACATTTCACATCTCAACTTATTCATGGCCAAATCGTGGTACATTGTAAAGATAAGAGGGTTCAGGAGAAATTACTTACTTTAAAGAATCCTTCTCTTGATGAGATCATTACCATTGTGAAAGGTATTGAGCTCTCTCAAAAAGCCTAGAAAGAGCTCAAACCTGATAAGAGTGTTGTGAATGTTATCAAAGATCATAAAGACATGAACAGAAGTTGCAAGGAGATAAAGCCAAACTTCCACCTGAACAAAAAGGGAACAAGCCTACATACACGAGAACAGAGAAAAAAGTTCTTATTCTAGAAATCTCTGTACCAAGTGTGGGTTCCCGTCTCATTTCCCCAATTCTAAAGTGTTTCCAGCAAAGAATGCTTCTTGTCGCAAATGTGGGAAACAGGGCCATTTTGCTAAAATGTGCGGTTTCAGGGAAAGTATCACTGTGGTGTATGCTGAAGAATCTAAGTATGATTCTGTATGTGAAGTTGTAAGTTCTTTTACTGATATTGTTGTGGTCGTCAAGGATGATTCTGAGGCGGGTGTTGATCCCATAATGGATGTGTTGGTGGATGGTAAGTGTCTGCAACTGTTGGTGGATTCAGGGGCACGCATGACCATGATCACAGAAGAGCTGTTTGAAAGTACATGGGAGGACAAACCTCTTAATCCTCCTGACAGAAGTCCCATCTCTTGTCTTTAAAGAGAGGCGGATTGAAGGAAATGTTTATGTGGCAAAGAAGGGACTTAACATTCTAGGTTGGTACCATCAGGAGTGTTTCATTATGACTCTCAGACCTGGTGCACAAGAACAAGTTTCTCTCGTGAGTGAACAATCTGAAGGTGAGGATTGGGTTCACTGGTCAGCTTAGTTCCCCAAGGTTTTCGGAGAGAAGCTGGGTTCTATCAAAGGATTCAAGCACTTTATCAGAGTCAAGGAAGGTGCGCTCCCAGTGAAACACAAATTGCACAATGTGCCTTTCAGTATAAGGGATGATTGGTCGCTAGAATTCAAGAGAATGTGTGAGTCAGGAGTCATTGAACCCATTGAATCCTCACTCTGGTTATCTCCCTTGGTGGTCGCGTGAAAAAAACTGCTACCCTTAGGATATGCATTGACTTGCGCAGCCTTAATAAGGAGATCTAGATAGATTCTCACCCACTTCCCCGTATCGACGACAAACATTAGAAGGCAAGGTGATTGTGGCGAACAAACAAAAATGTGTTTTTTGTGTTGAGTCATTCGAATATCTTGGTCATCGCATTTCGGGTGATGGTATCGTTCCTAGAGAGGGTCTTATTGGGGCCATTTCCAAAGCACCATGTCCTGTTTCAAAAGAACAAGTCTCCTCATTTTTCGGCTTGTGTGAGTTTTACACAAAGTTTATTCCCAATTTTGTCGCAAAAACTGTGAACATGCGTGATCTTTTAAAGAAAAAGTCTACTTTTATCTAGGACGACTTCTGTCAAGAAGAATTTGTACAGATTAAAAAAGAATTGGAGTCATGCGGCATTCTCACCCCTTTTGACCCTCTTTTCCAATGCACAGTGTCTGTGGATGCTAGTCTTGATGGTTTATGGGGGATGATTTCTCAAGTTATTAAAGAAAAGAGTACACTGTGGGTTTTGCATCAAGAGCGCTTCGCTCAAGTGAAAATAACTATTCGGTTATTTAAAGAGAATTGCTGGCGTGTTGTTGGGCTGTTGAACGTTTCAAGTGTTGTTTGTGGGGAAAGACCTTTATGTTTCTTACAGATCATAAGCCTCTCATTCCTCTACTTCAAGGTCGTATTGTAAAAGATCATACCCCCAGGATCGCCAGGTTGAGTTCTAAGCTGTTGCAGTACATATTTAGTGTGGCACATATTCCTGGTGGGCGCAACACATGAGCTGATTGTCTCTCAAGGTCCCCTCTGCACTTGACTAAAAATGATTCTAGCAGTGATGCTGATGAGGAGTGTCTTATAGCTGCGGTTGATGTTTGTTGTGTGGAGAAGTTCAATGAACACAACTGGTTTTCTGCAATGGAGTCTGATCTTCTACTTAAGAGAGTGAAACATTTCATTGTGAATGGTTGGCCAAAGGAAAAACACTTAGATTATGATTTACATCCCTTTGCCAAAGTCGCTGATGAACTTACTTTGGAAGGTGGAAAGATGATCATGCGTGGAGATAAGTTTATTCCCCCTGAGTCTCTCAGAAGTCGCATCATTGAGGCTGGTCATTAGGGACATTTGGGTCAGACGAATACTAAAAGAAGAATATGTGGTGCATATTGGTGGCCTTCCAGGGACCGCCAGATCAATGATGTTGTGGAAGTACTGAATAGTCCATGGTTGAAGTTGGACGTCGACTTTGTGAGACCTTTCAATGTGCTTCCCAACAAATGTAAATTTGCCCTGGTTGTGACTGAATATTTCAGCAAATGGTGGGGGGTCCATTTTATGGCAGATCCTAACTCCCATGAGGTCATTAAGTTCCTTCAAAGCCTCTTTGCCAGGGAGGGTTTCCCAAAGGAAATTGTATCTGACAATGGGGTTCAGTTTACCTCCAAAGAAATGTCTGATTTCCTAGTTCAATGTGGTATTACCCACCGATGTGTAGCCCTTTATCACCCACAGGCTAATGGCTTTATTGAGCGTATGAACCGTATCCTGGTTGAATGCGTTCAGTGGGCTGTTTCATCCAGAATGGACATTAAGGAAGCTGTTCAAAGTATGCTGTGGGCACATCGCACCCAACCGAGTGGAGTTACAGGATCTAGTCCTTTTACTCTTCTAAGAGGTAGAGAAGCTTCATTTCACATGTGTCCGGCTTGGATGAAAAGGTGTGGTCTGTAGTTAAGATGCAAAGGGACTCAAGACAATTATGGTTCTGTGTTATCTCCTACTTTTCCACACAAAGAAGTCAGGGTTCCCCCTCTCAACCCATTGGAAAAGGAGGGAATGATTTTAAGTTTCCTGTGTCTGTAGGGGATTGGGTGAGGATTAAGTCTCCCCTCAATGTTCCAAAGGGTCTGTCAGTCAGTCAGTCAAGATTTCTTTATTTCGGTTAGTAAAAACCATAAAAGCAATGCAAAAATTAATTGTTACACATGTTAAAATTATAAAAGATTATGCACATGATTACAATTCAATAGTTACAAGTATTAAAATAATTAAAATCTTTGATACAAAAACAGAATAAAAATGGGTATCAAAAAATCCATAAGCCAACCGCAATCTAAGACCGTACACAGTGCATTATTAAATAAATAGGTTTGGTTTTGGACGATTTCACCCTCCAAATGAATTCAGCTAGGGGAGTCTCCTTTTATTTAAGCGTGCTGCCGCCACCAAAAAACTGGCTACACTGTAGGTGACCTGGACAGAATCAAGCATTTGTAGGTGTACGAGGGCAGGCCTCACCTGAACAAATTTTAAATCCCTCAGGAATGGATTTAAAAAAATGTTACGGGCCACCGAGTAATGCTCACAGAACATCATTAGATGGAGCGTATCCTGTGGGGAAAAACTATCACAGGTACATGGTGGAGTGTCTTCTGGAGTCCCCCATTTAGGATAAATGCACAACGTAAGGTGAATAAGATTAAACCTAAATCTAACCAGAAGGAAGCGATGGTAGGGCTTGGTCACATACTTCAGGTACATAACTGGGGAGATTGCCAGACCATAAATTGATCTCACTGTGGGTTTCCTAAGTTCAACCTCCTCCCTCTCTAACTCCAACAGGTTGCGAAAATTATGCTTGATCCACCCTACATCCTCATTCCTTAGGCCCTGTGGTGATAGATACATTTCCGGATGCCCTAGCCTACCGCATGTCGCTCTAACATACGAATGCCAGGGTATTCTATCCGCTTTGTCTAGAGCCACACAGTCCTTGAGTATCAAGTGGTTTAACGTAATCTCCTCGTTCAACCGGGTTTTAACCCATCGTAACAACTGGGACATTTTCAGATGGTCAGAAACATACCCCAAGCCCACTTCACAGTGAATAGAAAATGTGGGGGATGATTGCGGGAGTGACAAGAGTGATCTGATAAACTTATTTTCTACGATTTGGATCCCGGGTGATGGCACATAGCCCCAGATGTCAGACCTGTATGAGGCAATTGCCATACACTTTGACTTATAGGCCCACATGCATCAAGCATTTTTGTAGTCGCAAACGGTGCGATTACTTAAAATCGGCCGTTTGCGAATGCAAAAGTGCTTTTTGGGATGCATGAAGCAATTTTAGAATTCGTAACATTGTTGCGAGTTCTAAAATTGCGGGTGCTTTTAAGAAGTCGCAGATGTGCGATTTCTTAAAAGCAATGCATCATTACTTTCACAAGTGCAAAGTCGCAATTAGGGTGCCAAATTTACCGAGTGGTTGAACCACTCGGTAAATTTGGAAAAAGTGTTTAAAATGCTGCAAATGTTTTTTTTTCTACATTCATGTTTCACACACACATGTCCTTAGGACATGTGTGTGTGAAACATGATGCGAAAAATACATTTCAGGGGTGCATGGGGGGGTCCTCTGGACCCCCCCCTGCACCCATGAAATTTTCAAACTGCCACTCGCAATTTGCTGATGCCTTCCCATTGACTCCTATGGGCCTTTTGGCCCATAGGAATCAATAGGAATTGCGAAAATGCACTTAAGAATTCGGTATTCATTTGGGATTCGGTAAAAATTGCGATTTTTACCGAATCCCAAATGAATACCGAAAACAATGATGCATAGCATTTTGCACTTCTTAATTTGCGATTCCTTATTTTTCGCAAATTAGGAAGTGCAAAATGTAACAATGATGCATGTGGGCCATAGATCCTAATCATAGCCTCCATGGGTCCTGCTCCCAGTCTCCTTGAGAAGTTCAAGATAGCTGTGGTAGATCTTGCAACCATGTTGCTCTTATGCTTCAACTGGGGACCCCAGTTCCCCCTCTCATCAAATACAACTCCCAAATAACAAAAAAATGGCATCCTTGAAATTTCTGTACCGTTACATGTGAAGGTTTTAACCTTCATGTTCTTTTTGCATGTTCCGGTCACCATTACAAGAGATTTTGAGGTATTAAGTTTTTCAATTTTTTTTCCATAAAAGTACCGAAGTGATCTAACAATCTCTGCAGGCTCATGCCTGTACGTGCAAGTAGGACGGCATCGTCCGCTTACAGGAGGACCAGGATGCCCGACGCGGAATGTCCACGGTGGCCAGGTCCAGGGATTTACCCAGGGCATTGATGTAGATAGTGAATAGAAGAGGGGCCAGGATACAACCGTGTCTGACCCCTCTTCCCAAGCTGAATTGCTCAGTACACCTGCCTTCTCTTGTTACCCTAACGGAAGCCGACAGGTTCTGATGGAGATCACTTAAAAAATTAACCAAGGAGGCGTCTAGACCCATATCCCGCAAAATAAACCAACGTTTTGAACGATTAACTAAATCAAATGCAGAAGATAGGTCCATGAAACCCAAATATAAAAGTCCCTCCTTCACCACTGTGTATTTACTAATAATAAAATGCAGATTTAAGCATTAGTCCATGGTCCCCCTGTGAGCTCTAAAACCATACTGGAGATTGGAGAGGACCCCACTTCCCTCAAGCCAATCCCCAGTCTCTGTAAGATGACTCTGCCCAGAATCTTAACGGCAGAGTCCAGCAGGGAGATCAGCCTATAGCAAGCGGGGTCCCCTCTATTCCCCTTCTTGAAAATGGGAAAAATGATGGAGGATGACCAGGAAGACGGAAAACCTGCGGTGGGTATTGCGTTAAAAACATTAGTTAGAATTTTAGACCAAAATTGTGGGTACAGGATATACAAATCTGTGGGGACCCCATCAGGACCCGGGGCCTTATGTTTACTTGTGTCTTTTATCGCCCTTTCCACCTCAGAAGTATTAAACTTGATGGGCATATTGTTTCGGACCACAACAGTGTCAGGGGGAGTTAAGGCCCCATTCTCTGTATCATAGATGTTTTTAAAGTGTTCAAGCCAGCTCTCATCAGCGATTACACAGTCCATGTCGGATTTCCCGTCCTCAGTAAAAAAACGGCTGATTAATAATGGCCCAGAATTTCTTGCTATCCCTTAATGCATCTGTGGATTGCAGACTATCCCAGGCCTCTTCCTTAATTTGGTGCTTGCGTGTTGCAAGTGCAGATTTGTATTACTTACGGAGGTTCGCCACTAATGCTTTATTCCTGGGTCTGTGTTTCAGTGCTTTAAGTAAGGCACCATGGGCGAGTGAACACTTTTTGTCGAACCATTTATGGACCCTCCCACAGTGTGCGCTATCACCAGACTCCAAATTTTTAGAGATATGCATGCAAACCTCAACATAAGCAGCCACAACCTCGGCCCCTGATGAAGTAGCATCTAAGCAGACAGCCATCTTAGCCTCGGTTTCCTGTGCGAGTTCCTCAAAAAAGGCCTCTGGAATGACCTTATCCTACTTAATCCGCCTACCCTGATCCGTGGTTAGCAGGTGCCTTGGTGCCTCAACTCCCAGGTCCCTCCCAGACATAAAGCTGCCAAGGTCCACTACCAACAGAACCGGGTTGTGGTCACTAAAGATTGCGGTCACTACCCTATAAGCAAAAGTTTGAGCCAACACCCCAGGAGATAAAAAAATATAATCGATAATGGTATTAGCACTCCTACCTATAAATGTTGGTGCTCTGACCTCACCTTTGCCCAAGCCTGCTTCAAGTAAGTTTAGATTGGAGAGGAGGCTCTTGAGGGCATCTCCCTCCTCACTATGCTCAAAATGGGGCATCCCCTCCCCAGACGATCCTCCATATCCGTCATTGTAACAATCCCCCAAACAGGGATGAATGTTAAAATCTCCCAGGAGAACCATCTCTGGGACAGAAATGCAATCATGTTTATAGACTGACAAGAAATGTTCCAGGGTAATCAAATGCTCATTCCAAGATGAGCCCTCCCCAGAGTTATAAAAATTAATGAATAAAAACTTCTGATGGTCCGAGATGGACCATTCAATTATAAGGGAGTTCCTAGGAGCAGATTATACTTTCTTGAAAACCCCTACCAAATTTAGTGAAAACAGGATGAGCAGACCCCCTTTAGGTCTTCCCACTATTCCAGGTACTTCTGGGATATAGAAGCTGAGGTAACCATCCAATGAAAAACTGGACGATGTATCCCAGCTCTCTTGAAAAGCCAGTATCTCATACTGTTTGACAAACTCCTGCCAGATAGGATCAGAGGCTTTAGAACTAACTCCCGCCACATTCCAGGTGAGAATTTTGCATCGGGACCTCTGTAGGCTAGGCTCCCCCCTATCTTCAGCTAAAGTATCCAGCAGTCAATCGTTTGTCTCCATTGAAGTCAAGGGGGAGAAACGATTGGTAAGACTAATGGCTACTGGGTAGGAACCATCCTGTAACACAGGGCCAACTGAGCTAGAGGGATCTCTAACCACCCTTCCAGACAGCTCTCTACTGGATCTTTGTTGTACGATGTTAGTGTGCTGCTGATAAGATGGGCGTGAGGTAACACAGACGGGCCCCTCCCGGCGAGTCATAAGAGATTTGCCAAAAGGTCTTGTTGGCCTACCCGGGGGATAAAAGAAGACCAGAGGGAGGGGTCTGATGCCATCATTTGTCAAGTCTGAGGCATCCCAGAACAGCCTATGTGCCCTGTCATAGTTGTTAAAGTTTACCACAAGGCAGTCCCCTGGGATAGTTTTTGGATGGTACCCTGCCCAGCTCACTCTCCTTGCCGCGATAACAGTGCGTGTAATGTCTGTACCTCCACTGCTGAACTCTGCGCTGTATTCCCTAGCCAAGGCCATCAGGTCATTACTTGTTTCCCCTTCACCGGCCCTTACTGGTGAAATCCCTGTAAAAACAGCCACCAAAGGAGCCGCCTCTGGGGGCAGTTGCAAACATTTTGCTCTATAAAGAGCCCCACTAGATGCTTGATTAATGATGTGTAGACAAGACCTAGTGTGTCCGGGCCCCTCCACAGTGCCCCCATGAACCTGGGTTCTCTCACATAAAACTTCCCTATGATTGTTTACAGAGTTACCACCTGGATTGCTAATAATACCAGGTGGATGGTTAGCCAACTTCTCGTTATGACTTGAGTATTGTTTAAGAAGGGTATCAATTTTCTCACATTTAGCCAGTAGACCCGCTACACATACGTTTAAAGTGTCCACTATGTCCTTTGCTACTGCTTCCAGAGCTGGTTCAAGTCTTTTTGTAAACAGTTCATCCACACTGTCACAAACATGGTCCCTTAGGGTAGCAGCTTGGTGGGTAGATTTCCCATGGGCATTTTTCCTCTTGGCACCCTTTGCAGGGATCTTCGTCTGCGCATGGTCATGAGCGAGGGGGCCAATGGGGCTGCAACCTTTCTAGGAGAATGTGTAGGTGGAGGACTTAGAGGGGCAATCAGCGGGGCTGCTGGGCGGAGGGTGTTTATGGTGACAATAGTAGGTTCCAATGGTATGCTCTGTGTATATTTGGGGATAAGTGCGGGGTCTATAATTGAGTTATTATTAATAGGTTGAAGGCCAAGTTCCTTTTCAGAATGAGCTATTTCCTTGCTTAAAACCCCCACCGCAGAAGTCAAATATGAGATAATGGATTTGGATTTCCGAGCAATCTTTGCAACCTTACCTTCCTGGTTGCCCCGACATGTCTGTTTTCTCTTCCCCATGGCAAGTTTTGGAGGGGTGGCCCGATCCGACCTTTGCTGGCCCCTGATGGCCACAGATGGCCCGCCCTCTGCCCGGGCTCAGCCCGGCGCCGGCCGCGCGCGTCCCCGACTCGGAGGGAGCCTGCTGTGTTTAAGCGCCTCGGGGCGCCAAAGTGCCAAGAAGTGGGCGGGGACGCCACCAAGCGTCCTGGGGGCTGTAGTTCTCCCCGTGCCCCTGCCGCCGGCTGGAAGCGGCTATGGTGCTGCGTCGATGTGGTACTAGCCCCTGCCCCTGCCCAGGGTCTGTCAAAATGTGGTCCTCCTGTTAAAGTGGGTGCCAACTTGCGCATTGCTGTTAGGGTCAATGGAAAAAATTGGTGGAATATGTCCAGAATCTATAAGATTCCCATGAAGGTTGTAACGCACCTGGATTTGTACTCAGGAAACGCAGATCAATCATTTTCTCCTCAAAGGATGACCACTGTTAACAAAAGTACTTCTTTGAAATATATTCCTTCACGGAGGAGTGATGGACGAGTGTCCTGCCAAATCGGTTTAAATCTTTGACCAAGTGATTTCTTTATTTGTTCCTGTTTTTTCCAGTTGTTGATCCTTTCATCCTTTTTTGTGTTCTTATCTTTTGTTTTTCCCTTTCTCTTTACCCCTTATTTCTTTTTGCTAAATTTTAATGGAAAGGGACGAGATGTTGTAGTAGTTTCCCTTTTAGTATATTCTACATGCTCCGTATTTCTATGATTTCACTGTCATGACAATGGAATGCTGTTGTTTGAAACACAGGAGAGCAGTTCCTGGAAGCTGTGGAGATGAACAGTCATTAAAGTGTGTGCTCCTATTCCTACCTTGTGTGGCATAATCACTTCACAGTGGCAGCGTAAATAATGCGCCACTTTGGGACACATTTACAACATGATGCATCTAGGGAGATACATCACATTGTAAAGCCATGCAGCACATTATACCTGCATCCGGTATAATGTATGCAGGGTGGGTATTCGGACGCAAGAAAGCCTCGCAAAAGTGATGCTGTGAAATCTACAAGATTTCACGGAGTCACTTCTACGATGCCGCTGCGTCAAAACCTTATGCCTGCTTGAAGCAGGCATAAGGAGTGACACAGCATATTAGAAATAGGCACTCCTAAATATTGCTGGAGTTGTGTCGTGCTTGCGACACCACTCCAGCAATGTGTTACTGGTATGCCAACAGATGCATGATGCATCTGTCAATCCTTGCGTCACGGTGCGCCGCATTGTAAATGTGCTGCATCCATGGTGGCGCAAGGGTTTTTTCCGTCACGCAATTGAACTGACGAATCTCTGCTAATGTGCAGAGATGCATCAGTTCTTGTAAATCTGCCCCAGCATTCTTTGTAATCATCCTGAATAATGTACTCAGACATATTTTGTATTCTAGTGGTAGTGATCATGGGATGTATTTAGACTTCACAAATTCGGTATGATGGTCGATTACTGGATTGAATATCTTTAACAATGAAGCCACAAGTTAGGTGGTGATGTTCATTATTAAAATTAGAGAAAATATATTAAGAGTTATTGCTTAAGAGCAGTGCATTATTTGTTTAGTAAACAATTTGGAAGATGACAACACATAACCCAGAATTTAGAAAGAGATCGACTCGCTAATAATACAAAAATGTTCACTTTTAACATAACTTGAGCTACAATGTTTAATACTACCAACATCTGGATTATTGTGAATGAGTTGTGTTTAACGTTTACTTTTGAACTGTTTGCCTTTGCCAGTGCCATAGTAATAATCACTGTTATTATACTCCATACATTTTGAACCATAATAGTGCATAATGTAGATTTACAGATATAGTATTGTGTGTGTACACTGATTGGAAGTTAAGGAAGGGTGCCACCTGCTAGTTTCTTGTTGGGTCTTTATAAGAACTGATTGCATTTCTGTAAACTGACCATTTTTATGTCATAGCTTACTAAAGGGATTGTGAAAAACGTGTCAGTTATTTTTGCTTTGCAGGAGCCCAGTAGGCAATACTTTTGACCCTCAGGCCAAAGATAGATCTTTTAGGTGTACATTAAGTACATAAGTACATAACTTGAATTTCTTTAGCAGACATTTGCCACACTTTTCTTCGGTGTGGTTGCTGCATGTACACTTTTCAATATAGATATCAGGGTAAAACAACACTCTAGTCAGTTCAACAAAGTGTGCACCAAAGAATGCATTCTTCCGTCGCTCACTGAGAGTAGGGCAGTCTCAGAGGTTCAGATAGACTTTTAAGCTTCTATTCTCCTTATATCTACACCTCTCAGGCCTTATCCTTCCTTTGGTGGAAGCTAGAAACAACAGACAGACAAGACTCCAAAGGTATGAAACAAAAAAGTCTGCAGAGATTTTAGGGGAGACAATCTAGATCTTAAGAGCCTGACCAAGGTGAAGCTGTAGTCTAATGTGCAGGATGGCATGAATATTTTTGCCTCTGCTGGAAATGTATACTTTCTTGAGTTTTCCGAAATCCTAGGGCTCTACACTATCAGCACCTAGAAACTTATTCTGAGGCTCTGGATCACTGCTCAGCCTCAGCCAACAAATAGTCTTACATGGACAATATTCAGACCGTAGTCTGTTTTAAATCAACACGCACCTAAACAGACAGCCGACCTCCATGACTGCTTAGGGCAGTGCAATTATGGATGGGGCACAATTTTCAAAGATCAATGCAAACTAGACAGGACTTTTGATATTTAGGAAACAATAATGCTGGTTGAACAACTGTTTATGGTCTTCACCTATGGAACATCCTGCTGACCATTTGGTCAAAGTCAAATCAATGGGATGACTTTGATGGTAACTCGGCTTATGACCTCCATATCTCTGATTTAACGGCTATATGGTTTCGTTTATTGTGACCATTTAAGAAATTTCTTCCTTCCTTTCCAAAAGAATCACAGACATTCATCGTTACTGCCTGTATCATTTCCAGAGTAAATTACAGCAAATCTTTGTATTCAGGGTTGCCACTAACTCCAATTATCAGTATTCAGCATATTAAAAAGTATGCAACAAGATTTACAAACTAAAGAAAAGTGCTTGAGTAACAGAGACAATAGAGCAGCTACTTTAGTTGTCCGTTCAAAAGGTCTAAGTTCTTGTGCCTGACTCAACTTTTTATAAGACGAACTCTCACAAAGGGCCATTGATCACATGAAACACAACTGTCCTCTAGGGTACTTTAGCTCCTACAACTAAACACTCCATCAAATTGCTAGAATTACTAGAATAATAAAAGCATGGTGCGTAGGCAAATGCTTTTGATATCTGGCCCCTAATATGTGGAATGAACTCCCACTTAGTCTCAGACAAATACTAAATCACCCAATCTTCGGAAAATCCATCAAAACTCAAATGAACTACAGACTCGCATAAACAGAAGGAATAAGGACTTCAGCCTATTCTAGCTGATTGCCTTCTTCATTCATTTAAAAACCTTGTGGACACATAACCTCTCTTGAATTATATCACTTCTCCCTTCTCTTTCTAAGCTTCTCAAGCTTTCATGTTTCCTAAAATTGTTCTACTATTTTGATTGTAACTCTCTGCTCTTCCCCCTTCACTTTGACTTTTACATTACTCACGCCAACTAGACTTCTCTACTTTCAGTCACTAACCTTGGCTCAGCACAACTCTCCTCTCTATAAAACCTTCTTGGCCTTTCTGCTGTCTTTGATAGTGTTTGATCCTAATCTCTTTCCTCTCACTGCTTGGCATGCTTGTCGACAAATGGGTCTTGTATTTGCTTACCAGACCTTGGTCTGTCTTCCCCTTTGCAATAGTGTTCTCTAAAGTTCTGCCCTGAACTCCTTACTCCTTTCCAGATGGAACATTTCTGGAAAATGTGTCCTCTTCCTCTGGTCTCTCTTGCTGGTTTTTTTAGATGACTTGCAGATCTGTTTTCCTTCTCCTCTTTTGACTTCTTTCATAGATATTTTTTCTTTCTCCTCTTTTGAATCCTCTCTGGGTAATGCCATCGTGAGTTCCTGTCTTCTGTTCATTCATAATTATCTTCATACTCAAAAGCCCAATGGCTACTTATAACTCCACTATTTTGTGTTTGAAGACCTTCCATCACTTCCCACCTACTGTCGCTACCGCCTGCACACCATGTAACATTTCTGCACCTTTCTCACCATCCAAGTACCCAAGGTCACTATTAATGCTCTTATGTTTTCATGCTTTTATTATAGTTTGTCTCTCCTAGTTAGCCATCCACCTTATGCTCTTGCTTCCCTCTGCCCTATTGTTAGGCGTGTCATTCAAATTCTCTTTTGTCTGCCTCCAAATTCCTCCTTTTCCTCCCTACTTACTTAGCCACAACTATCATTCCAGTCCTGTATCCTTTTTCATTCTTTGTGTATGACCTTTAAGTGTGTTTATGGGCTTGCAGCCCATTTTTCCTCCACTCTAAGCCACATTTCCCTAGCCCCACAAAATAGGATCAAAATCACAATGTGCCCTAGGGACAGGTCTGTACTCTGGTCTTCTCTTCTCATGCATACTTTATGAACCCTGCTTTTCGGTCTTTCTGCATAATTTTTGTCCTAGCATATCTCTAACTCAACCTGCATTGTACAAGCGTGTTGGCACTAGAATTATGTTAGTCCTAATGGGACTTATAGCAGATGACTCCCAGACATTCAAGTTTTAAATGTTTCTCCTTTATCTTCAGTGGAAATATGCTTGGCCATGGCTTCTGACTATGTGTTATTTCTGGCATAAATACATTTGTTCATGTATGTCTTAAGGGAATGTTTTGTGTAGGTGATTAGACAGAATGTTTGTTTTCTACTTTGAAAAACCAAGTAAACATGATAAAAGTGTCAAATGGCAACTTCCCAATATTGTTGTTATATGTAACTGCCAGGTAGAATGCCCAATTGTTGGGATGGCATTGCAAAAGGAAGACATGTCTGTATACAAATGCATTTAGAAACAGATGTAGGCAATTTGTAAGCACTTGTGAACTTTCTTAAGTTTCCTCTACCTGATTGAGAATTGCATGTATATACCAACCACTCCTGACCATCTCTTCATACAAGAATGGCTACCTACGTGATAATATCTCTCCTTACACTGGTGAGTGTAACTTTGTGTAGTAACTGTAACAGGGGTTTGACTTTGGGAAATAACATGAGGATTTTTGTTCTCGCTGCACCAATATCTACATTTTCAAGTAAGTCAGTCAAAGACATGTTTATTTTGACCATTGGTCTTCAAACACATAACATATATAAAACATCTCAACTTTTTATAAATGCATTCACAATAATGACCTATATAAAATTGCACAAGAAGAATAATACATTAATATTAGACCTGCACCATTGGCGTGGGTCTCCCTTCCATATTTGCTGTTGCCTCATGTATTGTTGCTGGTGTTAGATGCTTTGGGCACTGTGCCACTGCTATCCAGTGCCACAGTGCAAGTGTTCCCTATTGTAAATTGATGTATTAAACAGTGGTTCCATGTTTGGCTATTTGGTTTACTTGTCAGACCCTAGTCTAGTGCACTGAGTCTGCCCTGGGCATGTCAATCCAAATGCTGCTGTTGGGCTTGCTGCACTGGTTGTGCCACCCACAGAAGCTGCCTTGTAAAATGTGTCTAAGGTCTGCCATTGCAGAGCCTGCGAGCAGTCTGGTACTGTCATGCTGACTGGGCAAGTGCACCCACTTCCCAGTCCCTAAACCTTCCCTTTTCTTCATATCAGTCACCCATATGGTAGGCCCAAGGGCAGGGTGCATTGTATGTATAAGGTAGGACAAGCCCTGATGTGTGTGGCATGTCCTAATAGTGAATTACAGCCATTTTCGTTTTTCACTATTGCAAGTCTACCTGTTCTCCATAGGCCAGAATGGGCTGTTAGAGTTTTTTTTAATTTATTTTTTATGGTCCTCACCCTGCCAATTAGCCTGTTGGCAATACTCACTTTCCCCAGCGAGAGCAAAATGGGAATAGAGTCTTTTCAGACAAGAAATCTAGCTGTTTCCATTCCAACTCCTCTTACGCTTAACACGCAAGAATACCAAAGAGAGGGACTAGGACTGACAGCTATTTATTGGCTTAATCATTGGACCCGTTCCTCTGGCACCACTCAACCAACATGGCCCAAGTCTTTCCTTGACTTTTAGGACCACACGCCATATCTTGTTGACTTATATATATGATGCTGTTTTTACAATCAGAGAAAAGGGGTGGAGCAGCCGATTTCCACGCTTTACAGATCTCTCATCTTCCCAATAAAATAACATAAAAGATTAGCCTTGCCGCAGACTTATTTGAAACCAAAGTACCATCCTGGCCTAATCCAAAAAATATAAGCATAGGGTTTGCTTCTAGTCAGATTCCTATTACATCTGTCAAAAACTCACATACATCCTTCCAATATTTTGTGATTACGGGGCCGGTTAAAAACATGTGACTATCATTTGCTGAGGGATCCTGACATCTTGAACAGATGTGCTGAGTTCATGTGGATTTTGTCAGTTTCGCCGGAGACCAATAAACCTGATAAAGAATAAAATGATGGTTTCGCTTAAGGTAAGCTGGTTTAACTGTCTCACAAAGCTATGTAAACGAACTCAACCAAGCATTGCTCAAATTGATAATATCCACATCATCACCCCAAAGCTTTTGGATATCCTGACTCATATCATCTTCTGCTTCAATCAAAATTCGGTACCACAAAGCCACCTCTTTTTTGATACTCCCGATTCTCATAGCTTGAATCAACCAGGCATCATCCATCTGTTCTTCCCATTGTTGCCGTGCCCACCATGCAAACAGTTGATAATATATGAATCTTGTTAATTGCCCACCAGAACAGGATGTCATAACTTCCCAGCTCATCGAGTCCATACCAGTTTTTAAATCTCCCCAATGAGAGATACCTGCTTGTTTTAATGGTAGGCTGAGTAGGTCATCTAAACATGCTGGAGTGCCTGGGGACCCCCAAATTGGCGAATAATCTGAGTAATATGTTGTTCCCAATTATTTCCGTATGAATACCCAGTTCTTTAGCGCCTGTAGGAGAATTTTTAACCTTACTCTCTTAAAGAATTTCGGGTCTCCGAACTTGAACAGAAACTGATCTTGTCCGTCCCCCAATTCACTAAGTAATGCCCCATAAATTATGCCTAATGCAGAATCATCTGGCTTACTTAATAACATTCGAAAATTCTTAAAATGAAATACATGTGCATAGACCCAAAAATCCGGAAGGGCAAGACCACCACTCTTTAGCCTTCTCCTCAGCCTTTTCCAAGATATACGCGGGCCTTTTGATGCCCAAACAAAGCTTCCTATCTTGCCCTGTAATTTTGCTACCTCGTTCTTATCAAATGGGAGGGGTATATTAATAAAAATAAAAGTAATCTTGGGAAGTATAATCATTTTGACCAAATTTATCCTTTCATATAAATTAAGGGGAAGATTAGCCCATCTGATCAATAATCTTCCAACCTCCTGGCTGATCTTTCTCCAGTTGACCCCGGGGAGATCTACTAACTTTTGTGAAATAATAATGCCAAGAAATATCGCATTTGAGGTTTCACTCCAAGGGTCTTAGAGGGTTGATTCCACTCCATTACCTCAGTCTTACCCTATTTATGCTATATCCGGAGCCCTTCCCAAATACAACTGCTGTTTCCCACTATTTAGGAATAGCCTCATTAGGATTCTGAGTGTAAAGAATAAGGTCATCCGCGTATAAAGCTAGTTTAACCTCAAGATTTTATATCTAAATGGAAGAATAGAAGAGTCCTGCCAAATTAAGACTGTGAAGGGTTCAATATATATGTTAAACAACAAGGGGGACAACAGCCTTGTTTCCCGCATAATACTGAACCAATCGGTTAATTCTCCATTAATTAAAACTCTGGCTTTAGGTGCACTATAAAGCAACCGTAATGCTTTTATAAAGTTTGTAGGGAAACCGTACGTTCTTAGAGCTTCCCAGAGATACAGCCAGTGAACCTGGTCGAACGCTTTAGCAGCGTCTACTGCCACCATCGTTACAGGGAGATTGAAAGATTCTGCCAAATCAATTATACCCATCATAGTGAAGGTAAGTTCATTAAGCTGCCTTCCTGGGATAAACCCCCTCTGGTCTCCATGAACTATACTCTTTATAATCATGGCTACTCTAGTTGCCAATATCCCTGGTCAACATCGGGGCGTGGTCAGGGAACATGGCGGCCGGCTGGCGCTGGTCGGGAGAGTTCCGTGTGCGGCGAGAGGAGTCCGGTACCATTCTCCTCCTTTTGAAGTGGAGGTATGGTGTTTAATGCTGTGGTTCGCAGCTCAAAGTAATCCGGTTGGAGATCCTGTCTTAATTCTCCCGATAAGCGAATGGGAGTTGGGAGGAGCGCATTCGAGCGCCGACACCTGAGGCAGTGAAGCTGCGAGGTGCTGCACTTTGTTTAACGTGGTGGAAAACATTCAACTGCAGAGTACGAGTGAGCGTCTGCTGAGGCTGGGAGCGCGAGAGCATTTTTTTGGTAGTGTACAGCGCTGGTCTGAAGTATATTCTTCTGCAGGCTCCCCAAAAAAAAAATCACTAAGAGTTATTCTCCTTTTCCATTAATACGGTAAGGCTGTGTATGGGCTTTTCTGCAGCTCATTCTGTTTCTGCCGCCGAGGGGTGTGGCTCCGCCCCCCTCGGGAGTTGGAGTCGGGCGGCAGAGTGCTGGAAGAGACTTCACACAAATGAGCTGCCGTATGTAAGTAAATACAGCTTCTTTTCTACTATATATTATAAAAAGTATGTGATAACCGAGACTATTGAAAATAGAGCCTGCCTCTCTATATTTCCTGAAGATTTTCGGATCAGCTTCTGACCCCCGTGGGCTGATTCCTCTATCATCCTCTCCCTTTCAGTGGCGGGGCGTGGCTAATACACATATCAAGGACTGGGAGGTGTGGATGGATAGTGAGTCTTACCCCCGTGTTCTGGCATCAAACTCATACTATTCAATAAGTCCTCGTGAAGAGGCAGAACAGGGGGCTGGAGTTCCCATATGCGACCACATATCTTCAGAGGCTTTAAACCCACGGGGTGAGAATATCAATGATAAAAGTAGGAGTCCACCAGTAGTCAAAAACAGGTATCAGCTCCGATCGGCTCCAGAAAAGAAGAAGAAAGGGTCAAAAAAAGGTAAAGCTGATAAAGCTGATAAAACTGATGAATCTTCTCCGGTGGTGACGACAAAAACGCCTCTTAAAAAGAATTCCAAAAAAATTTCAATTAAAAAGTGCAGGGCAGAGGAATCGCGACTAATACCCAAACCACTCCCCTCGCTTAGATCTTACTTTAAAATAATGGAACAGGTTGCAGGTACAAAACCTGACATTGTAGTAAATAAGAGCATTGTAAACGAAGTAGAGAGTACGGAAAATATGGAGAATATGGTATCCCTGTATCTTAGGGTGTGCCATGAACGCTTGAAAAGAGGTACACTCCTCTTGCAGAAATCCAGGAAATCCTACCTGAGGCTGAGGAAGGGATGGATAGAGATCTGCATCAAGAAATTCCAAATGAGTGAGCTTCTCTTGATTTGATGCGAAATTCTCGTAATGAATTGGCCTATACGAGCTCAGGGGGTCAGTTGTTTGATCTCTTAAATACCCTAAGGCAAGAGATTCTTGCTGAATTTGAGACTTCTGAAAATAATCAAAAGGAGATCCAGGATAGAGGGGAGGTTTTGGAGCAAAAGATCGACGGGCTAACCATGCGTACAGAGAACTTGGAAGAGGAGGTTAAGACCCTGGGTGAGACCACTGTTTCTAATCTCAGAGAGATTGAGAGACTTACAATCAGTAACAAGTTATTACAGCATGATATGGAAAGATTGGAACTGAATGCTAGGCGAAATAATATTCGCCTCTTTGGAATTAATGAAAATACGGAGGCGGCAGATATGTGAGCTTTTGTTTGTAAGCTGTTGGGAGAACTATTTCAAGATAGAACAGATATCGACTGGGGGAAAGAGCTCCAGAGAGTGCATAGAGACCCTTATAGGTTGCAGCCGGGTAGAAAAAACCAGAGGAAGATATTTGTCTGCTTTCTTTCTTATTCAATCAAGGAGCTAGTCTTGACACGAGCATTGAAAGAACGCTCATTGAAGTATGAGGATTCTACCTATTCTATATGGTCTGATATGGGCAGAAGAACAGCAGAGAGACAATGGCTGTGGGGGTCAAAAATGATCGAACTCCGGTCTAGGGGGGCGCATGTACATATGAAGTTCCCCGCCATGCTGAAGATCATGTGGAAAAAACAAGATGTATAGCATTTAAGAACCGGAGGAAGTAGATATATATTAGTAAAACAGAAGGGAGGACCAGAATAAAGTTTGGATTATTCTGGAGTACTCTCTGTTCCAGTCGAAGTAATGTAATAGTAGATAATGTATAGATAGTACGGGGTGGCAGGCCCATTTAGATTTTAGGTTTGCGCGTATTATGAGGTCTGACTGGATATACTGGATATATATTGGGTTTAGGATTACCCAATATTAAAGTAGTATAGTTTATATTTTAGAAACATAAAGTGCCATTGTTAGTTTGAGGTGGGTACTTGGACTTGACTCGTTCACATAGGGATATCTCAAAGGCGCTTTCGCTGTAAGAGATAGTTAGGGAGGTTCCCTGGGGTGTGGGAGGAGGGTGGGGTGGGGGTCCCAGGGTGTTGGGTGCATTCGGGAGACAAAAAGAAAAAAATTGTGTTCTCGATCTGCCATTTACGATTGGTTTGGCTTTGTTAATTATTTTGATCCTATTGGTCTTTATAGTTATATACATATGCCTTGGTTTACCGGTGGGGAGGGAGATGGATATTATATAAATGGATAAGAATTTGGTGCACTTTATTCTTGGAATGTGAATGGGATGAGATCTAAGAGAAAATTGGCCCGTATTATGGAGTTTCTGAAGAAAGCTGAAGCAAATATAATCCTTCTACAGGAAACTCATTTAGAAGAAAGTGAATGTTTAGTTGAGCTTGAAAATGGTCCTGGTTCAGGATGTAGCTTGTTCTAATCAGAGGGGTAGTACAAAAGGGGTAGCAATTCTTATTAGATTAGTCGGTATTTGCTTGTTTAACCATTCAAACCTGCCTCTGCATATTCCTATATCTGGTTTTGTGAGTGACATGGCTGGGGAATTCCAGGAGACAGACTGAGTCACCCAGTGGTGAATAGAGAGATCTGCATCTAGATGGGAGGGAGGAGTTGCACCTGAACATTAAATGGGGCTGTGTCTGCCTTCCACAATGCTGGCTCCACCCCCTGGGGAGCAGCTGATGTCTCTGCCTTGCACACTGAAAGAAGAGAAGGAGTCCTGTAAACAAAGTGTTCCAGGACTGTACTTGCCTTCCACAATACTGGCTCCACCTCCTGTGGGGCGTCTGATGTTTCTGCCCTGCACTGTGAAAGAAAAGAAGAAGTCATGTCAACAGAGTGCTTCATAACTGGTTTGGACTGGGCACAGGCCCCTCTGCCCTCAGAGGACAAAGGATTTTGGGGTATAAATATTGGGACCCTGATCCCAAGAAATTAGATCCCTTTTGGACTACAAGAAGAAACCTTTACTGAGGAGAGGAACCTGAAGAAACTGAGGAGAGACTATTCCCTTGCTGAAGTGCTGCTTGGGGGATTGGCCTGCAGTAGTTGCCTTACTGCCAAAGGAAGGAGAAAGGAACTTTGTGTACAACTTGTGAAGGATTTCCAAGGGCTTGGAAAAGAGCTTGCCTCCTGCTGAAGTCTCAGGGACAACAGACTTCTACCCCCAGCTCCCCAGAGTTCTTTTGGAAATGTCTACTGCTGTTTTGGGCCTTCTGAGGAAGTGTGTGTCGCAAGGAGCTGGAAGCGCGACTCAACGAGAAGAAGCCTGTCGCCATCGCTGTGCCTGCCGTCGCAACTCTGAAGGAGGGTGTCGCCACCGGAACTGTCGCACTGCACTGCATTGGAGAGAAGTATGCCGCAATGAAGAGGAAGCGTGTCGCCGTCGCTGCTGCTGCCATTGCAACTCCGAAGGAGGGTGTCGCACTGCACTGCATCAGGAGAAGAATCTCGCAACGAGGTCGGAGCATGTCGCCGTCGCTGTGCCTGCCGTCTCAACTCCAAAGGAGGGTGTCGCCGCTAGATCTTTCTCATTGCACCGCATCAACCAAGAGCAACTTAGATCCCCAAGAAGTGCGTACCCATCGGAGCTGCTGCTGTCGCATCTTGGATGTCGCCACTGTAGTTGTCCCATTGAGCGGAAGCTTCACACATCGTGGGAGATGAGCGTCGCTGCTGGAGCTGTTGTCGTCGCATCCTAAGGGTTTCGCTGCAGCCCATGCAACGAACCGAGGACTTCTCGCATTCCCGAGAAGCGTGCCGCATCTGGAAGATCTTCACGTCTTCATTTCTTTGTATCTGAACTTTGCAGCATTTCCCATCGCTGCAACATTGCTTGTCGTGGAAGCGCAACGACACTTAAGGTGCATTGACGCAGAGTGTCGCATCTAAGAACTGTGTGGTGTCCATTTGTAGTGTTGTCACTGGGTTACTGTATGTGGTCACAACTGCTTAACTTACAACACCTCTGAAGTAAAGCCTGTCTGCTTGTGCAAAGCTAACAAGGGGGTGAGCAGGGGTTATTTTGGTAGTGTAATCCCCTTATCCTGACTAGAGAAGAGGGTCCCTATTTGTCACAAGTACCTGCCTGTGCCAATAGAGATCCCCAAATCTAACAATTAAATTAAACCTTGTAAAAGTCTAGGTACCTTAAAATATGCACCTTCCATATGTCATCAACAATACAGATAGGAACCTGTTATCATAAATTACCTAAAATATCCTATTCTGTATACAACCTAAAAGCCTTTTTGATTGCAACCATATAGCTTCCAATAGCACATGTTACATCCAAGGAATACATTCCAGTTAAAAGATCCACAGCGTATACACAGTTTCTAAAATCATATCAATCGAACAGTCCAGTAATATATGCCAATTATCACATTTGGGGCCCGATGTAGGTAAAAGGGATTTTCCGAATTCAAAATACCGAGGCGGGCCGAATCGGTATTCTGAAATCGGAAAACGAGATGTAGCAAACAGCGAAATAATACCGAATCGGTCGGCATCGGTAATGTGAATCGCTACGTACCGATTCGGCACGGACCGAATCGGAAAGTACCGAATCGGCTACCACCGATTCGGAAATAGCCGAATCGGCTACCACCGAATCGGAAATAGCCGAGTCGGTAAAATCCGATTCGGCAATTACCGAATCGGAGGTATGAAAACACACCCATGGGCAAAAAGCCCATAGGAATGCATTGAAGAAACCGAATCGGTAAAATCCGAATCGGATTTTACCGATTAGTTAAAATCCGATTCGGTAAAATCCGGTTCGGTAAAAGCCGATTCGGTAAAAGCCGATTCAGCCAATGAGGTGGATCCCCCCTCCCCCACCCAAACAGGGAGTGGCAACCCTGGCAGGTGCAGCTAATTAAGAACTTTCTGGAGAGCCAGCCTGAGCTGAACACTCACAGTTAGCAGCAGTGGGAGTAGGAGGTAGAGAACTGTTCAGAGCAAGATGGCAAACCCCAGTGAGAGCCAGAAGTCCAGCGAGAAGAGGAAGCCAAAGTTCAGCAGCATCGAGCTGCAGGTGTTGGTTGAGGAGGTGGTGAGGGTGCACAGGCAGCTATTCGGGAAGCTGTCCCTCACTGTGCCGGACAGCACCAAGAGGAGGCTCTGGAGTGAAATCGCCGAAAAGGTCAATGCTGTAGGTGTCACCCCCAGGTCCCTCGATGAGCTGAAGAAGCGCTTCTACGATATCCGCAGCCTGACCAAACGTAAGATGGCTGAGATCCAGAGGCAAGCTGGAGTGACAGGTGGAGGCAGGAACCCGGCGCCACCCCTCACAGAGCTGGAGGAACTGGTGTCCAGCACCATTGAGAGGGAGAGCGTGACCGGAATTGGGACCCTGGACAGCTCAGCCAGAGCTACAGCTACAGGTAAGAAGCATGCGCATCATGACGCACCCTACCAGACACCTCCCCATTAGACACAATGCACAGCCAAACCCCAGCCCAGTACTGTAACCAACATACAAGAGACAAGCATCATGGTATATGTAGTCAGCAGAAGTTAGCAAAATATGGCAGTGCAGAATCACAAGATAGGAAACAGTGGAACACATTCTAAGGAGATGCAAGGACATGTGGAATGCTTTAATTGTACTGACTGTAATACATCAGCACTCAATTTACAAATGCTTCTTTATACCTAGGGGCACCATCAGGCGGAGGACCACAGGCAACAGAGGCAGACGCACCAACTACCAGTGCAGTCGCAGGGCCTAGCACGAGTCAGGCTGCCGAGGAGGAGGAGGACAACACCATTGGGCTGGGTATTGAGGGAGACCTGGCAATTGACTATGATTTACTTCACTCCCCACAAATGCCGAGCACACCCCCTTGCTGTTCTCCCCAGAGAACTCCCCGACAAGGGACCACCATCCACCTACACCAGCTCCTGCCACGATTATGGCTGTGGCTCCAGTAAACCCTATCCTGGGAGCAGGGGCTCAGGCCCCGGCCAGCACCACACCCACACCAGTGGCACCCCAGCCCACTCAGCAGGGTATACTCAGACATGAGTCCCTTTCTCACTGCTCCATCAGGATTCAAGCAAGCCGGGCCGAAGAGGCTGAAATGCCAGAAACCGGTCCCCGGTAGCTTGTCTCCTTTCTGGTAAAGAATTGGCTTGGTAGTTTAGTCTGCCCTGTTCCCATGATGCACTGGGCCAGGGACAGACTGATTTGCATATAGCCAGGTTCTGAGCTGGGATGGGGCAGTGAGATAAATAACGGTGATGGATCAAGCCCTGATCTTTGGACTGGGTAAGAGTGGTCTGCTCAATTCAGACACTCTGTTCATCACCACCCCCTTTTGTAAATCGATTTTGGCCACTATAGGTGTGGCAGGGTATACTCAGACATGAGTCCCTTTCTCACTGCTCCATCAGGATTCAAGCAAGCCGGGCCGAAGAGTCTGAAATGCCAGAAACCGGTCCCCGGTAGCTTGTCTCCTTTCTGGTAAAGAATTGGCTTGGTAGTTTAGTCTGCCCTGTTCCCATGATGCACTGGGCCAGGGACAGACTGATTTGCATATAGCCAGGTTCTGAGCTGGGATGGGGCAGTGAGATAAATAACGGTGATGGATCAAGCCCTGATCTTTGGACTGGGTAAGAGTGGTCTGCTCAATTCAGACACTCTGTTCATCACCACCCCCTTTTGTAAATCGATTTTGGCCACTATAGGTGTGGCAGGGTATACTCAGACATGAGTCCCTTTCTCACTGCTCCATCAGGATTCAAGCAAGCCGGGCCGAAGAGGCTGAAATGCCAGAAACCGGTCCCCGGTAGCTTGTCTCCTTTCTGGTAAAGAATTGGCTTGGTAGTTTAGTCTGCCCTGTTCCCATGATGCACTGGGCCAGGGACAGACTGATTTGCATATAGCCAGGTTCTGAGCTGGGATGGGGCAGTGAGATAAATAACGGTGATGGATCAAGCCCTGATCTTTGGACTGGGTAAGAGTGGTCTGCTCAATTCAGACACTCTGTTCATCACCACCCCCTTTTGTAAATCGATTTTGGCCACTATAGGTGTGGCAGGGTATACTCAGACATGAGTCCCTTTCTCACTGCTCCATCAGGATTCAAGCAAGCCGGGCCGAAGAGGCTGAAATGCCAGAAACCGGTCCCCGGTAGCTTGTCTCCTTTCTGGTAAAGAATTGGCTTGGTAGTTTAGTCTGCCCTGTTCCCATGATGCACTGGGCCAGGGACAGACTGATTTGCATATAGCCAGGTTCTGAGCTGGGATGGGGCAGTGAGATAAATAACGGTGATGGATCAAGCCCTGATCTTTGGACTGGGTAAGAGTGGTCTGCTCAATTCAGACACTCTGTTCATCACCACCCCCTTTTGTAAATCGATTTTGGCCACTATAGGTGTGGCAGGGTATACTCAGACATGAGTCCCTTTCTCACTGCTCCATCAGGATTCAAGCAAGCCGGGCCGAAGAGGCTGAAATGCCAGAAACCGGTCCCCGGTAGCTTGTCTCCTTTCTGGTAAAGAATTGGCTTGGTAGTTTAGTCTGCCCTGTTCCCATGATGCACTGGGCCAGGGACAGACTGATTTGCATATAGCCAGGTTCTGAGCTGGGATGGGGCAGTGAGATAAATAACGGTGATGGATCAAGCCCTGATCTTTGGACTGGGTAAGAGTGGTCTGCTCAATTCAGACACTCTGTTCATCACCACCCCCTTTTGTAAATCGATTTTGGCCACTATAGGTGTGGCAGGGTATACTCAGACATGAGTCCCTTTCTCACTGCTCCATCAGGATTCAAGCAAGCCGGGCCGAAGAGGCTGAAATGCCAGAAACCGGTCCCCGGTAGCTTGTCTCCTTTCTGGTAAAGAATTGGCTTGGTAGTTTAGTCTGCCCTGTTCCCATGATGCACTGGGCCAGGGACAGACTGATTTGCATATAGCCAGGTTCTGAGCTGGGATGGGGCAGTGAGATAAATAACGGTGATGGATCAAGCCCTGATCTTTGGACTGGGTAAGAGTGGTCTGCTCAATTCAGACACTCTGTTCATCACCACCCCCTTTTGTAAATCGATTTTGGCCACTATAGGTGTGGCAGGGTATACTCAGACATGAGTCCCTTTCTCACTGCTCCATCAGGATTCAAGCAAGCCGGGCCGAAGAGGCTGAAATGCCAGAAACCGGTCCCCGGTAGCTTGTCTCCTTTCTGGTAAAGAATTGGCTTGGTAGTTTAGTCTGCCCTGTTCCCATGATGCACTGGGCCAGGGACAGACTGATTTGTATATAGCCAGGTTCTGAGCTGGGATGGGGCAGTGAGATAAATAACGGTGATGGATCAAGCCCTGATCTTTGGACTGGGTAAGAGTGGTCTGCTCAATTCAGACACTCTGTTCATCACCACCCCCTTTTGTAAATCGATTTTGGCCACTATAGGTGTGGCAGGGTATACTCAGACATGAGTCCCTTTCTCACTGCTCCATCAGGATTCAAGCAAGCCGGGCCGAAGAGGCTGAAATGCCAGAAACCGGTCCCCGGTAGCTTGTCTCCTTTCTGGTAAAGAATTGGCTTGGTAGTTTAGTCTGCCCTGTTCCCATGATGCACTGGGCCAGGGACAGACTGATTTGCATATAGCCAGGTTCTGAGCTGGGATGGGGCAGTGAGATAAATAACGGTGATGGATCAAGCCCTGATCTTTGGACTGGGTAAGAGTGGTCTGCTCAATTCAGACACTCTGTTCATCACCACCCCCTTTTGTAAATCGATTTTGGCCACTATAGGTGTGGCAGGGTATACTCAGACATGAGTCCCTTTCTCACTGCTCCATCAGGATTCAAGCAAGCCGGGCCGAAGAGGCTGAAATGCCAGAAACCGGTCCCCGGTAGCTTGTCTCCTTTCTGGTAAAGAATTGGCTTGGTAGTTTAGTCTGCCCTGTTCCCATGATGCACTGGGCCAGGGACAGACTGATTTGCATATAGCCAGGTTCTGAGCTGGGATGGGGCAGTGAGATAAATAACGGTGATGGATCAAGCCCTGATCTTTCGACTGGGTAAGAGTGGTCTGCTCAATTCAGACACTCTGTTCATCACCACCCCCTTTTGTAAATCGATTTTGGCCACTATAGGTGTGGCAGGGTATACTCAGACATGAGTCCCTTTCTCACTGCTCCATCAGGATTCAAGCAAGCCGGGCCGAAGAGGCTGAAATGCCAGAAACCGGTCCCCGGTAGCTTGTCTCCTTTCTGGTAAAGAATTGGCTTGGTAGTTTAGTCTGCCCTGTTCCCATGATGCACTGGGCCAGGGACAGACTGATTTGCATATAGCCAGGTTCTGAGCTGGGATGGGGCAGTGAGATAAATAACGGTGATGGATCAAGCCCTGATCTTTGGACTGGGTAAGAGTGGTCTGCTCAATTCAGACACTCTGTTCATCACCACCCCCTTTTGTAAATCGATTTTGGCCACTATAGGTGTGGCAGGGTATACTCAGACATGAGTCCCTTTCTCACTGCTCCATCAGGATTCAAGCAAGCCGGGCCGAAGAGGCTGAAATGCCAGAAACCGGTCCCCGGTAGCTTGTCTCCTTTCTGGTAAAGAATTGGCTTGGTAGTTTAGTCTGCCCTGTTCCCATGATGCACTGGGCCAGGGACAGACTGATTTGCATATAGCCAGGTTCTGAGCTGGGATGGGGCAGTGAGATAAATAACGGTGATGGATCAAGCCCTGATCTTTGGACTGGGTAAGAGTGGTCTGCTCAATTCAGACACTCTGTTCATCACCACCCCCTTTTGTAAATCGATTTTGGCCACTATAGGTGTGGCAGGGTATACTCAGACATGAGTCCCTTTCTCACTGCTCCATCAGGATTCAAGCAAGCCGGGCCGAAGAGGCTGAAATGCCAGAAACCGGTCCCCGGTAGCTTGTCTCCTTTCTGGTAAAGAATTGGCTTGGTAGTTTAGTCTGCCCTGTTCCCATGATGCACTGGGCCAGGGACAGACTGATTTGTATATAGCCAGGTTCTGAGCTGGGATGGGGCAGTGAGATAAATAACGGTGATGGATCAAGCCCTGATCTTTGGACTGGGTAAGAGTGGTCTGCTCAATTCAGACACTCTGTTCATCACCACCCCCTTTTGTAAATCGATTTTGGCCACTATAGGTGTGGCAGGGTATACTCAGACATGAGTCCCTTTCTCACTGCTCCATCAGGATTCAAGCAAGCCGGGCCGAAGAGGCTGAAATGCCAGAAACCGGTCCCCGGTAGCTTGTCTCCTTTCTGGTAAAGAATTGGCTTGGTAGTTTAGTCTGCCCTGTTCCCATGATGCACTGGGCCAGGGACAGACTGATTTGTATATAGCCAGGTTCTGAGCTGGGATGGGGCAGTGAGATAAATAACGGTGATGGATCAAGCCCTGATCTTTGGACTGGGTAAGAGTGGTCTGCTCAATTCAGACACTCTGTTCATCACCACCCCCTTTTGTAAATCGATTTTGGCCACTATAGGTGTGGCAGGGTATACTCAGACATGAGTCCCTTTCTCACTGCTCCATCAGGATTCAAGCAAGCCGGGCCGAAGAGGCTGAAATGCCAGAAACCGGTCCCCGGTAGCTTGTCTCCTTTCTGGTAAAGAATTGGCTTGGTAGTTTAGTCTGCCCTGTTCCCATGATGCACTGGGCCAGGGACAGACTGATTTGCATATAGCCAGGTTCTGAGCTGGGATGGGGCAGTGAGATAAATAACGGTGATGGATCAAGCCCTGATCTTTGGACTGGGTAAGAGTGGTCTGCTCAATTCAGACACTCTGTTCATCACCACCCCCTTTTGTAAATCGATTTTGGCCACTATAGGTGTGGCAGGGTATACTCAGACATGAGTCCCTTTCTCACTGCTCCATCAGGATTCAAGCAAGCCGGGCCGAAGAGGCTGAAATGCCAGAAACCGGTCCCCGGTAGCTTGTCTCCTTTCTGGTAAAGAATTGGCTTGGTAGTTTAGTCTGCCCTGTTCCCATGATGCACTGGGCCAGGGACAGACTGATTTGCATATAGCCAGGTTCTGAGCTGGGATGGGGCAGTGAGATAAATAACGGTGATGGATCAAGCCCTGATCTTTCGACTGGGTAAGAGTGGTCTGCTCAATTCAGACACTCTGTTCATCACCACCCCCTTTTGTAAATCGATTTTGGCCACTATAGGTGTGGCAGGGTATACTCAGACATGAGTCCCTTTCTCACTGCTCCATCAGGATTCAAGCAAGCCGGGCCGAAGAGGCTGAAATGCCAGAAACCGGTCCCCGGTAGCTTGTCTCCTTTCTGGTAAAGAATTGGCTTGGTAGTTTAGTCTGCCCTGTTCCCATGATGCACTGGGCCAGGGACAGACTGATTTGCATATAGCCAGGTTCTGAGCTGGGATGGGGCAGTGAGATAAATAACGGTGATGGATCAAGCCCTGATCTTTGGACTGGGTAAGAGTGGTCTGCTCAATTCAGACACTCTGTTCATCACCACCCCCTTTTGTAAATCGATTTTGGCCACTATAGGTGTGGCAGGGTATACTCAGACATGAGTCCCTTTCTCACTGCTCCATCAGGATTCAAGCAAGCCGGGCCGAAGAGGCTGAAATGCCAGAAACCGGTCCCCGGTAGCTTGTCTCCTTTCTGGTAAAGAATTGGCTTGGTAGTTTAGTCTGCCCTGTTCCCATGATGCACTGGGCCAGGGACAGACTGATTTGCATATAGCCAGGTTCTGAGCTGGGATGGGGCAGTGAGATAAATAACGGTGATGGATCAAGCCCTGATCTTTGGACTGGGTAAGAGTGGTCTGCTCAATTCAGACACTCTGTTCATCACCACCCCCTTTTGTAAATCGATTTTGGCCACTATAGGTGTGGCAGGGTATACTCAGACATGAGTCCCTTTCTCACTGCTCCATCAGGATTCAAGCAAGCCGGGCCGAAGAGGCTGAAATGCCAGAAACCGGTCCCCGGTAGCTTGTCTCCTTTCTGGTAAAGAATTGGCTTGGTAGTTTAGTCTGCCCTGTTCCCATGATGCACTGGGCCAGGGACAGACTGATTTGTATATAGCCAGGTTCTGAGCTGGGATGGGGCAGTGAGATAAATAACGGTGATGGATCAAGCCCTGATCTTTGGACTGGGTAAGAGTGGTCTGCTCAATTCAGACACTCTGTTCATCACCACCCCCTTTTGTAAATCGATTTTGGCCACTATAGGTGTGGCAGGGTATACTCAGACATGAGTCCCTTTCTCACTGCTCCATCAGGATTCAAGCAAGCCGGGCCGAAGAGGCTGAAATGCCAGAAACCGGTCCCCGGTAGCTTGTCTCCTTTCTGGTAAAGAATTGGCTTGGTAGTTTAGTCTGCCCTGTTCCCATGATGCACTGGGCCAGGGACAGACTGATTTGCATATAGCCAGGTTCTGAGCTGGGATGGGGCAGTGAGATAAATAACGGTGATGGATCAAGCCCTGATCTTTGGACTGGGTAAGAGTGGTCTGCTCAATTCAGACACTCTGTTCATCACCACCCCCTTTTGTAAATCGATTTTGGCCACTATAGGTGTGGCAGGGTATACTCAGACATGAGTCCCTTTCTCACTGCTCCATCAGGATTCAAGCAAGCCGGGCCGAAGAGGCTGAAATGCCAGAAACCGGTCCCCGGTAGCTTGTCTCCTTTCTGGTAAAGAATTGGCTTGGTAGTTTAGTCTGCCCTGTTCCCATGATGCACTGGGCCAGGGACAGACTGATTTGCATATAGCCAGGTTCTGAGCTGGGATGGGGCAGTGAGATAAATAACGGTGATGGATCAAGCCCTGATCTTTGGACTGGGTAAGAGTGGTCTGCTCAATTCAGACACTCTGTTCATCACCACCCCCTTTTGTAAATCGAGGAGGAGGAGGACAACACCATTGGGCTGGGTATTGAGGGAGACCTGGCAATTGACTATGATTTACTTCACTCCCCACAAATGCCGAGCACACCCCCTTGCTGTTCTCCCCAGAGAACTCCCCGACAAGGGACCACCATCCACCTACACCAGCTCCTGCCACGATTATGGCTGTGGCTCCAGTAAACCCTATCCTGGGAGCAGGGGCTCAGGCCCCGGCCAGCACCACACCCACACCAGTGGCACCCCAGCCCACTCAGCAGGCCGGCAGCAGCAGTACCCGGCGCCGTGCCATTCCCAGCACTGCAGCGCCAGCACCGGAGGGCAGTGTCTTCCTGGGCCTTGAAGGGAATATGGTGAAAATCCAAAGGCAGCAGGCGAAGTCCATCATGGCCTGCCAACGCCAGCTCCAGCAGTACAACCTGCAGATGGGGGGGATGGTGAAAGGTTTCAAGGCCTTTGTAGATACCAACAAGGAGGTAGCAGCAGGTCTAGGCAGGCTAACCACTGCCATTACCCAGTTATGTGGCAGACTAGAGGAGCATGAGCTCTCGCGCAGGCGGGATGCCCGCGTGCAAAACCGCTCCATAAGCCGCCTTGCTGCTGCAACGGCGCAACTCTGTCAGCGCGGTGCCAACATGGAGTCAAGTCTCACCCAAAATACCGCCGAGATAACAAGGGGAATGGCCCGCATCACTACAGCAATGGAGGCCATGATTATCTCAAACACTGCCGCAAATCCTGCCCTGGACCTGGGGGATGCTGGGGACAGCAGCAGCCGCAGCAGCCCGGCCAGCGCTGCGTCAGAGCCACGCAGGAGCACCAGGCGCTCCGCAGAGGCCGCAGGACATTCTGAAGGGGGTGAGGGACACCCCAGTGGGGCTGCCAAGCGCTCAAAGAAGTAGGCTTGCAAGGGCGGGTGAGGCAACCTGGACCTTAGACTTTTGTTTTCCGAGCTATTACACTTTTTTTTTGTTGCACATCAGTGCAGTAACTGTGTTGCAACAGTATTAAAATTTGCTTTTCACCACAACCATTTACCTGTCTGTGCATCTGTACTCACTCAGAAATAGTTTTCTGTAATCTCCTCACGTCTGTATCTGCCATCACTTGGCGTAGACACCCCAGCTGGCTGTGTTAGTGGCACAGCTTCGTCGTCGTCATGGTCCTCGTAGTCAGACAACTCCACCTCAGTGCCCTTCTTCACCGCAAGGTTGTGTAACATTGCACATACAGCTATGATCTTGCAGCAGGTGATGGGGGTATACTGCCTTGCACCTCCACTCTTGTGCAAGCATCTGAATCTACTTTTCCAGATGCCAAAGGTCCGTTCGACGACATTCCTTGTGCTTTTGTGGGCCCGGTTATACCTCCTTTGGCTGGGTGTGGAGGGGTTGAGGTAGGGGGTGAGTATGAATGAGCGGAGGGCATATGCACTGTCGCCTGGAAGGGAAAGGGGTAACATTACACACATGCATACATGTATTACACCTAGCTACTTTGTGTTATGGGGGTCTGATGATGTGTCTCACCTAGGAGGTATCCTTCACCAAATTCGCCAGCCATCAGCCGTGCATAGATGCCGCTCTGTTGGAAAATATAGGAGTCGTGGGTACTCCCTGGGAATTTTGCTACCAGGTCTGTGATGGTGCACTTCGCATTGCAGATCACCTGCACGTTGATGGTGTGCGTAGACTTCCGATTGCGGTATATGTATTCTGTGTCCGCTGGTGGGCAAATCGGAATGTGCGTGCCATCTATGCAGCCAATGATTTGGGGAAATTGCGCCATCTGGTAGAAGTCAGCTTTAGTTTGTAGCAGTTCTGCGTGGGTTGCAGGGAACGAGATGTATTGGTCCATCCTGTGTATCATGGCGTCAAGGAATGTGTGGAAGAACCTTGACAGGCTGCTCTGGGTCACCCCTCCTGCCGCTGCAACTCCACTTTGATAGCTGCCAGACGCAAGCAGGTGTAGGCTGCATAGCACCTGGACGTGTGCTGGGATGGCGTGTGCCCTTGGGGTGGGGTGGTCCAACAATGGTTTGACGTCCCTGATGAGCTCAAGAATGGTGTCAGAGTCCAGCCTGTATCTCTGTAGGATCTCTGCCTCTGTGAGCATGAACAGGGTTATCCTCTGTCTGTAGACCTGTTCATTTCTTTGCCATTCCCTCTGTCCTTAATGCTGTAGCAGTAGCCGCCTCGCAATGACATAAAAAGCTGCCATCCTGCAAGTTGCAATGCATTTTGGGGCTGTTTTTATGGGTTGGAGTTGGTTACCACCTGATTGTAATCCATGGTAAATACCGAGTGAATTCTACCGATTTTGAGCCGAAATCGGTGTTTCTGTGCCTCCCTACATCTCCCCATCTGTCCGATTCGGGGAATTTCCCGATCGGTGATTCAACCGAATCGGTAGGTTCTCCGATTCGGCTTATGTCTGAATCGGTGTATCTACCGAATCGGTACATGGACCGATTCGGATAATTTCCGATTCGGTGTCACTACCGATTCGGTACATGGACCGAATCGGATAATTTCCGATTCGGTGTCACTACCGATTGGGTACATGGACCGAATCGGTTATTTTCCGAATCGGTGTCACTACCGATTCGGTACATGGACCGAATCGGTGTTTGCATCCGATTCGGTGTGTTACCGATTCGTTACATATCCGATTTTCGGTATGTACGTATCGGATTCTTTTCCATTCGGTACTCATTCCGAATTGGTTTTCGCTCCGATTTTGACTTTTTTCTTTGCCCTACATCTCGATGGCTGTATACCGATCGGTAAGGGCCCAAAATCGGTATTTTCGTCCGTTACCGATCGGTAACGGCCTACCTACATCTGGCCCTTAGTGCCTAGCACGTATGTGCAGTTCCCTCCAGAATCAATTATGGCCTCTTTATCCTATCCTTGTTATAACAGGGGTTAATTCCAACCCTTAGACTTAACAATTCCCTTCTAAGCCAACAATTTGGTAATACATCTTTATACGAGAACCTTTGTGAATTTTGCCACAAATTAAACATGAAATGAACTGATGTTTTTCCCTCGAGTTACTGTTGATCATAATCTCTACACAACTTGACTCTTTCAAGAATGTTCCTATCCCCCTTTGCCCACTTCAATTCACTTTGCTGCATTTTAATTTTACACCAGTGTGATACCTTTACTCTTCCCCAGAGATCAGGCACTGACGGAATCTTTTTTAGCGCCATACAGGCCGTTATGCTCCACAATATCGTTTCAGTCTCCAGTCTTATGGCCTGGATCATAGAAGACCTGGGAATGGACAATAGGTTTTTTAAACATTTCCCTTCTTCAACGTCCCACCCACGTTTACCACTTATATATAACAGTTCTGCTCCATGTTGGAATTGTGGGGGTATCATAGACACATAGGCTTTCAGAAGGGGCCTGTCTGACATCTCACCAAAGTCCCTTTTGAATATTTTCAGGTCACTGACTGAGGCAAGAGCCCTCACTCTCAGTGACTCCAGATAGACTTTCCATTTTTGGGACTTCTCAAACCAGACGCCTAAGTACTTGTATTCCTTGCCAATTCCCAGCTTAGTCGAACCAAAGAACCAGCTAACTCTGCTGTTTTTTACCAAAACTCAGTACCTTTGTTTTCTCCATATTTACTAATAGTTTTTATGGCTACAATATTCCCTAAATACATACAACTTTCTTTACATACTTATCTCTTTCTGATCTAAAATTATGATATAGTCTGCATATAGTGAACATTCAATATGTTTGCCATCTAATTTCTGGCTGACACCGCATGCCCCCCCAAAGCTGATGGCAGATCAGCTATAAATAATGAGAAAGGCAAGGTGGCCAAGATGCACCCCTGTCTCGATCCATTTTCAATCATTGTTTTCTGCAGCAAGTTTCCTTCAGTATCTTTAATGACATGAGCCCAATTATAGCTGTGTAGGTCCTAGATTATAGCTAGGCGACCCTTGGGGATTTCCGACCTGACCGGTGCCTCCTGTAAATGATTCCAGTCCACCAGTTCAAATGCCGCCCGGAACGATAAAGCAGCAAAACAGACTGCCCCTCTGCTCTACTGACTTCTGTGCGATTGACCAGAGAGAGAGAGACAATGATCAATGGTGGAGTGACCTTCCTTGAAACCCCCCTGTTCGGGGGGTTCAATGCTGTTCACTTCCACACAATCTGTAAGCCTTCCGAGAAAGATTTTTGCAAAGAATATTTCTCCCACATCCAAAAGGTTTGTAAGCCTATAATTCTTCAGGGCTTTATCTCCTGTGAATCTCCAGAAGGTTTGGCCAGCCGAAATGCAATTTAGGGTGCATACTTTATTGCATGTGGTAATTAAGGTGTGGATTCAGTGCTTAATCTTTAAAAAAATAGGTGCTGGGGTCCAAAGTTTTGCTCAGAAGCGCTCAGCTGGCACTACTGCATACCGAGCCTGCATAGTCGGGATGCCACCACATACCTCATCATGCCACTACCAGATATTTCCTGCCTCTTTATCTGACTCTTACAGGTTCTTTTTCATCCCAGTCTCTATTTTTCCATGTTTCTCTTCCTCTTTCTTCCCCCTTTTGTTCTTTTCTCTTTCTTGTTTTGGTTTAAAGTATGATGATGAACAATATTGGTTGGCCACCAAAATGATTGATGGTGGGCAACCTGCAACCACCAATCCAAATTAGGCACTTTAGTGAGTTACACCATCCGTAATTGTGATTCCTGAAAAAACATGCGTGCGAAGGGTCGCCGTTATGTGGACAAGTTGCATTCAAGACATTTTTGCACGATTCAAACTTATACTAATTACTAACATCGTTGTTTCATTGCCTTCTGCAGCTATGCAACTATCCTCGTTGAAATTGCTAGTCGATGTGATCCATTTGAGGTAAGCAGTAAGGTCTACTCACAAACTGTACTTTTTATATTACAATTTGACTTATTAAAATGCATATATATTAATGCATTTATATTCCAATTTAATGTGATCCTCTTTTCCACTACCAGGGGCATATAAATCTTAAGGATGAGACATGGTGCCCTCCATTGCCCGACCTTTCAGTTGCAAAATCTGATGAGTATTGTCCAAATAAAGCTGATTATTCAGAGGTAGGTCTGCAATTCTGCAGAAGCACAAGATGACTGGCTGAAAACTTAGAAAAATCTTATATGGCAAATGTAATTCAATGGTATTGTGAGATTAAGCAAACAGTATCTCATGTATAACTGCTTACAGTGACAGATTAGCGGCTCACATCAGATTTACAGCCTGCAGTACCAGATATGATGTTTTATTTACTGGCATAGACAATATAAATTGCAGAAAAAGAATAGATAATAAAGTCCTAAAAAACACACTACATAGAAGAGGGTCCAAGGGCTAGTTGAACGACTCAGAACTAGATACGCGCCCCTAACACTGACCTAATTTACACAAAAAGTATCTAGGAGTCAAAAGTAAACTCTAATCACAAACAACCATTGACATGAAAAAAAAGTGTTGTGAACTGAATTATTCAGTAACAACACGTGATACTATATAACAAAATTCACGTGATTACTGTACTGGGAGACACATACCCAAGGTGAGAATGTTCCCATCAGTTGTCGATCTGTTCCACCACTTTTACATCATATGGGTTCTCCTTACCCAGGAGTTAGTGCAAACACAGTCACAAGAGTATGAAAGGACTATGAGAGTAAGAAGACCCTGTCTAGTGGGTGATGTCAGTGTAGTGTGACAACTGAAAAAAAGCAGTGCAAGTAAGTGATTAGTGATAGAGTAAAATTAGGTAAGACTGAGTAGAAGTGGAAGTTTTAATGTTTTCTCTCAGCTCCCCAAACATAAAAACAATGGTGAAATAACAGATTTAACAGAATATCTGTTCAGGGAGTGGTCAACATATTTCTGCATAAAAGGAAAGTGCCAATGCATTCATCAGGACCTAGATGTTGCTACTGCTGTCGAGTTTAGTAAGAAAAATAAAAAGGAATCATATCACCTGTTTGTCAGGTTTAGATGCTCCTCCACAATCTGAAATATAGTCACGTCAACAAGAAAAGAAAGTGAAAAGAGACAGACAGTTTTGTAAAAATACACTCATCAGTAGTTGTATTTTTGTAATCATGTCAATACATATATCTCAACATGTTGTCACTCACCCAATTCGTGTGGGGATCGCGCCTCACCTCACCTGGCTGCAGCTCAGGTAATTGAGGAGCAGCGCTCTGTTATGAAAAGACACATATATACAAAGGCATTCTACCGTTTATCCCATAAAGGAGTAAAATCAACCTTACTGACCGAATTCCAAGACACTAGGATTGTATGTGGTGTCTTGTTATACATCTTGATCACTTCATTTATCATGGAATCATTGCCCAAATTCCCAAGACACTAAGGTTGTATATGGTGTCTCGTTATACATCATGACATACACGATCTCTTCATTTCCATTCACTTCGTCGTTTAGACGATATTACAAAATATATCACTGTTACAGCTCAAAAGAGGCTCTGTGGTGAATCATGCCAGCGCGGAGGGGGGGTGTGAATGACAGACACACGAGCGGCTATTATCTCCCTTTTGACAAATAGTAAATCGCTCAAAGCAAACACTCAAACTCTCCACGCGGAGTGCGTGTGAAAAACGATAGCACCAAGGGGAAGACAGAACCGTTACAGCGCTCACCTATCCGGCGTGTGCATGACAGACACACGAGCGGCTATTATCTCCCTTTCGAAAAATAGTAACTTGCTCAAAGCAAGACACTGACGTGTAAAGAGCAATAACACCAAGGAGAACCGTTACAGCGCTCACCTATCCGTCGGTGTCTCCAGGCGTTCCTCTGCGCTTGACTGGGGAGGCACCGAGCGGATAGAGCGCTGCCTATTTGTTTGTTCGTCTTTCCATGCGTGCACGTGATCGCGCATGGAATGCTGAATCATGTAGTTTCAAAAAAGGGAATTTTAGCGTTTCACTTCCGATTTGGCTGTATACAAGATGCGGTATTACCGAGGGACTGACTAGAATCAAACCAAGCATTCGAATTATGGAAGAATTCAACGGTCTGACTATTTTCAATAAAGCTTAAAGTAATCTCTCACGCATTCGCACAACGGATGCTAGAGGATGTATGTCAGATGCGGTTTTACCGAGGGATTGACTAAAATCAAACCGAGATTTCGAATTATGACAGAATTCAACGGTTTGACTATTTACAACAAAGCTTAAAGCAATCTCTTACGCATTCGCACAACGGATGCTAGAGGATGTTATGCCAGGATCCAGACAAACCTGGAACGCTGTTATTACTTATTGAGTGAAACCTACAACATGGAAATCTGTTATTACACTACTAAATTGACAGTTGATCCAATGTTTTTGTTACTAGTCCAACGTTATAGAATGTGACAGGTGTGTGTTTTGAAATTTATTTTGAATGAAAACACCTCTAAATCGCTATTCCAGTTCTGGTGATAGATGTTGATTTTACTGCCCTAGCGATATATATGTGTTGCAAGGCTACCCGTATGAGTACATCCAGCCATATATTACGATGACCTATTGCATGTTGGTATTGCCATCAATATACGCTCAGGATAACTTTTGTGAACACCTTCCACATAAAATCTAATCAGGTCCAAAAGATCATAAAAAACACTAGTCTATTCTTAACACCAGCGGTGATACATTACCCCTACCACTCTTTGCTTTTAAAAGGGGTCAAAATATAAAATATCAGTTGGTACATACCATACCAACTGTCAATTTTTTCGAAAGGGAAATAATAGCCGCTCGTGTGTCTGTCATTCACATGCCCCCACCCCCCCCAGCCCCCCCCCCGCGCTGGCAGGATTCGCAACAGAGTCTCTTTTGAGCTGTAACAGTGATATATGTTTGTAATATCGTCTAAACCCCAAACTAATTTAGAAATAATAAAGAACATTTTATTAAACAAAATGACACCAAAATGAATTAAATCCACACATTACTACTGAAGTTATTAATTTATAAGCCTTTTAGAGTAAAATAGCACTTAAAAGATCAAAGCTCCAACCGTGGGTATCTCGTTGCGCTGGATCGGGTAATAGTCAAGAGTTTTAGCTGACGGTGATGCGGCACAGTCAGATACATGTGGTGGATCTGGCCCGCATTCTGCCCAAGGGAGAAATTGGCCTTACAGTAGTGAAAAAGAAGTTCAGGAGTCTTTCACTGCCAGGACATGCAAAACTTAAATCAACGCGTAATGCTTTTTACATCCTGTGCATCCTGCCCTCTTTAGTTTAAAACTGCACTACAGGCTGCAATAGCAGGCCTGAGATATGTTTCAAAATTGATACTTGAGTGTGTGGCTCAGTGAGTGCTGCAGGTTCACTAGTAACATTTAAGTTACAGTCTCTGGGTACATGTGGTACCACATTCTAGGTGCTTACAAGTAAATTATATGTGCCAATCAGGTGTATGCCAATTTTACTAGATTTTAGCGAGAAGGCACAAGAATGTTAGCGATGGGAAAGTGCACCGAGTCCTAAAATCAGCAAAACCTAATTCAGCAAAGCAGGAGGGGTGAAGGCCTAAAGATGACAGCCAGGGCCAACACTTACTAGCACTGGCAATGCTTGTAAGATGAGCCTTGGTAAACGGGTGCAATGGTTATTTATTTGATTTTTTTACTGCAAACATATGCCACACAAATAAAAACCAGGAAGAAAAAGGAAAGCTTGCTGCTTCCTAAAAGTGGTAGACATATATTTAAAATAAAAATGTTAAATTAGGGGGCCGGCCAAGATGGTGGTCACTCTTAATTAAAGCTCCCAACCAGCTGCACCCATACATTATGACTCTTGAGTACTGGCGGAAGTCTGTACTGCAAGATGACCCCCTGCTGCTGAGGTGGTGGGTTGAAGCACTTTGGAAGGCAGCATTATGGCTTGCGCTGTGGAAGACAGTCAGGCCACTCATGTTGAGGCTTGTGATGAAGATGGAGGTCATGCAGCTCTGGAGCTGAGCTCTGGGCCACGCGGCATGACCAAGCACCCTCTGGAGGCAAACCTGTATGGCTCTGGTGAGGGTTCCCCCTTACAGAGACCAGGATCCCATGGTTTTAAACAATGGAGGCGGGGCCTTCCCTCGTTTCACTCGGCAGGAGACCCATTACGGCCTGTGATGAGGCAGCATGATTCCAGGAGACAGCAGCCCTGCGACGGTAGGAGATGAACAGATCACCATCCCCCTCCAACTATTTGGGGAGGTCTCACTGATTTTTCCACCAGCGCTGCACTGCTCTCCTCCTTGTGGGCCCACTCACTTGGAGACCGCTGGAGCCCCCGGGACTAAAAGTGAGGCTGGGTGCGGGCCGGTGTGGGGACTCTATGCACCCGGCAGGGTCTGTACATAATGCCCTAGGCTGGTGCTGGCCATGCTGCAAGGAGGCGTAAAATTGGACCTGATTGGACTGGGGTTAAGGGGGGTTCATGGCTGCATGTGCTTTCCACCTCACGATTCTGTGGAGAAAGCTAGCTGTTCAACACCTCCTCCATTCTGCAAGCACGCTCCAGTGGTCTACCTCGCCTGCTCTGGCTAGATGGCCACTGAGCTCACCTGGCTCTCTTGTAGAGCAACTGCATTGGACACCGCGGCTCGAACATAGGCTGTGAGAGACCTTCAGGGAACCAGGGGCAATCCACAATAGACAAATACACAGCCTCAACTTCGGACCCCACAGGCGCCAAGACCCGGCGTTCATTCTTCAGGCCTCCTCTCAGACAGAAGACCTGGAGCTATCTTTTTGGTGATCCAGTCCTCCCAATTGGTGCTCAAATCAAAAATTTGGAAGGTCGAATTGGCGGTGTACCTTCTATGACAAGATTTTTGTGAAGTGCCGATTATAGTCACAGAAGCTGAAGGACGAGTCTCAGGGGTGGAAGATATCCTGGGCGAACTCCAAGCCACACTTTCCAGGCTGGTAGCTTCAACAAAACATTTGGAAGAATGCCCTGAGGACGTGAAGAACAGAGCCCAGCACTGCAATCTTCGCGTTGTAGACTTCCCAGAGGGCTCTGCCACAGAACTATTCCTTGGGGCTGACTCACCTTGTGGGTGTCGGCCTCCGAACTATCTACTTGCTTTGTGGTTGAGAGGGCCCACAGGTCTCTGGTGCCTAAGCCCCCCACTTCACCCAATTATTGCCAAAATACTTATCTACAGAGACCGAGATAGAATCCTGAAGCAAGCCCAAAAACTAAAAACCACACCTATCAAACACAATAAATCATGATATTCCAAGACTAGACTCGCAAGGTTAGACAGACTTGGACATCCTGCCGACACCTATCTTCCTTTGTCTCAAGTCTGGGAGCACTACAAAAAGACCAACTGCCAGCTATACCTAGTCATGCGACCCAGGATACAGGCTAAAGGCACCAAATGGTTTGGACAAGAAAATGGCAATTTTCTAAAAGTTGTATTTTCAGAATTATGACTTAAAACCTGACTTTACCATTAAAGAGGGTTTGGATTCCCAATTCGATAGACGCCAAACAGGATAGTCCTTTCAGCTCCCAATTGAAATTTGTCACTTATTAAATATAATAAGGTAACCCAAGGTTATCTTTTGGGAGAGGTAGGCCTCACAGTAGTGAAAAAAGAATTCCGGAGATTTTGACTACCAGGACACGTAAAACTTAAAGGTACATGTGCAATTTTTTGAAAAACCCTGCACGATGCCTTCTGGGCTGTATAGGACCTACCTTAGGGTTGACTAGTATATATTTTAAATGAAATTTGGGCCTGGCAAGAGGCTTACCTTTCAAGTTCGAAATGGCAGTTTAAACTGTACAAACATTCTTCAATAATAGGTCTGAGACATGTTTAAAGGGATACCTATGTGGGTGGCAAATAAGTGCAGCATGTTCACTAGTAGAATTTAATTTGCATGCCCTGGGTACATGTAGTACCATTTTACTAGGGACTTAGATCAATATTATTAAATTAGATACATATTAGATAGATAGATAGATAGATAGATAGATAGATAGATAGATAGATAGATAGATAGATAGATAGATAGATATTAAATTGCACAAATATATATTAAACTATTAGATAATGAATTAAATGTGCAGATTAATGCTGGTTGGCAGTGGTAAAGTGTGCGGAGTCCTAAGGCTAGCAAAAACAAAGTCAGCACAGCAGGAGGTTTGAAAGCAAAAAGTATAGTGAAGTTTCATCACATCATTGCATGAACAGGAAAGAATCAACAGCTACATATCTTGAATGATGTGGGATTATTCTGCTTTCTCCCTAGCTCCTTGTGGTCAACATGGTTTTTGTGATGGAAATGGTTCCTTCCTGTACAAAAACTGTGGTGAAAGGCAATTTCCTCTAAGGATGAGTGGTGCAGAATGTAGCACACATGGAATGAGGACAATAATGAGCAGAAATACAAATATTTCTCCTCCTTATGCTAGCCCCAGGTATGCTCAGGATTTTGCTATACATCCATGTCTACAAGTTTTTGTAGATATGGATTTGTATCAAACCCAGTAGGCAGATGGATGGGAACACTCATGCATCACCCATGGAACACCTCCCTAATGCAAAAACACAAGGCACTGAATTGCACTGCATTGCCTTACTTTTTGACATATACCAATGCAAATCGTGATTTGTGCTGGTTTGCAAAACCCCGCAAAAGATTTTTGTGGAAAAGTACTGCAAGCCTAATACAAAATCTTCGTCTGGGCCTCAGCCCAAAGGTGAAATTATTCACAGGGATGACCTCCTTGGTGTTCCCGATCTCTGCTCCATTGCAGTCAGCCTGAAATCACACTTAGGTTCCCTCCAATCGCAAACAGTGACTGATGATTTGCCCTTTTCTTTTTCTTGTAGCATATTTTCTTAAATCTTCAAAAAATTATATTTACATTTCCCCTTTACCTACTTTAATGAACTTGATGTCTTTCTGCTCCAGATTATTTTCTCTATTGTTCTAAATTGTTTTGTGAATGTTATTGTGTTGTGTTCTTTACTTTAAAACTGTTGCTACTGCTTAAACTTAGCACTCTTTTCTTTGGGGAATTGTGTGCTGCATGTGACATAACCTGGTGTTGAGTAGAAATTCTCTCAGATGTATATTTTCATCCGACTACAGTTGATTTTTTAAGCAGATACGGGTGCCCTTGCCCAAATCAACAGCCCAATTTCTGCCAATAGGTCTTGAAAACAGCTGAGCTGTCATGCAAGACATAAAATAGATTTAAAGAAAACGCCTTACGAAAGTTTTGGCCCACCATTCTTGGCACTGAAATGCTCGTCTTTTTAGGGTGATGTGCACATGTAATCAGGGAAAATGGCCTCACTCACAGTTGAGGGCAGCCAATGGCTGAATTGTGCTGACCCACTGCACGATGCTGTGTGCTGTTGTGGGTGGAAGCAAAATATGATTGACAGATGAACAGACCAATGTATGATGAGGACAGACCCAAAAACCCTATGTATGTATGTATTATTCATTTCGGTTTTTTTATTACATGGGGCCGTCAGAACAGCTAAAGCTGACTGTAAGACAGACCTAAAAATGATTCTCCCTATATTAGCAGGCCAACAATAGTTCCAGAGAATGGGCAGATTCTCCCTTGTCCACCTACCACACAGCCCCAAAGTAGTGTTTTGGCCAGAAGCCTCTTGCCCTGACGTGCAGTTGCCCTGGAGAATCAAAACATCTTATATCTACGCAGATGTAAATGTTTTTACAGTCTCATTACACAGGTAATTCAAGAAACCTGCTTAAGAAACATTTAAATTTTGTGATTTTATTCACTTCTTCTGTAAACCTTAGCTTAGCAGAAACGTTTACACCTCCCTATGCCAAAACACAAGTTCCCAGAAAGAGACCATGTAGCATTGGCACAGAGCAGGAACATGGGAATGTTCCCCTGGTATGAGTAACCCTGCAAGAAACCATCATTGCAGTCACAGTCAGGTGTCCTGTGTCAGAGCAAAAATATTCAAGATGGAGGACTCTTGCTCTCAGAAAAATACAGCTCCTGCAAACATCAAAACAGGGATGGCCTCTGTCGCTCCGAGATGAGATAACCACTCTCTCATCTTGGAGCGACAGAGGCCATCTCCAGAGCAGTATGCATTCACTCATCCAGACTTCTTAAGACTCTGGAGGTGAGAGCTCTCACTCTATGCTAGCAAATTATCTGTAAGCGAGAACCAACCATTTCCCGGCTTAACAGACAAATCGATGTTGACAATACTCCCTTCTCCAGGCAAGAAAATGATCTTATTTATTTATTTATTCTGAGTTTTATATAGCGCGTACATGACCCATGGGTATCAGAGCATGTAAGTCGTTTAGAGTACAACAGATATAGCAGTAATAATAAACTTATGGTTCCAATGCGTACCTTTCATACCTGGTTACGACAATAACAAGAGTAGGACCCATTAATTGTAGTAATGTACAGCCTAAGTGCATTCGTAGCAATCTGGAGAGTTTATCCCTACATACGTTATTGTCCTGTTGAGGCAACCTCCTATATCAGATCTAATTGGCACTAACTCTTTGATCAATGGTGAGGACTGTTATGGTGTCTCTGTGACCTTTCTTGGGTAGGATGCATTCATGCCTGAGAAAGACTAGGCAGCACCTAGCAACCGACCACGATGCAGATGATGATCAATTGTTGTTTAGGGTTGGAATTTGCTCATTAGGAAGATCTTCGCTTCCCTCTTGAAGGTTGACGTTTTTGGAATTCATCTAATGTTTGGAGGGAGTACGTTTCAGATTCTGGGGGCAGCTCTGGAGAATGCTGTGTCATGCATTTTCTTTCTCTGATAGATGGGAGGTTTCAGCATCAGCTCTCTGGCACTCCGGGATGGTGTACCTCCACCGGATAACTCAACTTTCTGAGCTAGGTTTTGCAGTGGAGCGCTTTGTGGGTAATATATGCCAGTTTAAGCGGAATTACGGCTTTATATGGTAGCCAGTTTAACGCCTTCAAGCGTGGGGAAATGTGGTTGTATTTTCTTGAACCTGTAATGAGTCTTGCGGCTGCATTGAGACAGGCTTTTAGGGGTGCTGTGGAGATCTTAGGTAGCCCTGATAATGTTGCACAGCCATATTCAATCCTGGATTTGACTTAGGACTTACTTGTCCTAGTGTCCTAGGGCCTGTGTGACATCCAAACCCCAGCTCAGTAGACCATTCAGAGATGATAAAGTCCTTCAGCTGATGAAATCTGTTTTATCAAGCCATCAGACCCACAACCCAGGAGGTTTGGGAAACATCACTTACAATGCAAATTTTACCACGCAGTGCCTTTACGACGCATCTTTTACAACGCAAACCATTACAACGCATTGCGCTGGGGGGCGCTCTAGGATAGGGAATAGGTTTCATTTACTGTCCAACACCTTTCCTACTATCCACAGGACTGGAGTTGGAATAGTAAATTAAACTATTCACTATCCAGCGCCCCAAAGCACTATGCCTTGTAATGGTATGCGTTGTAAAACCCGCGTTGTAAAAGCATGCAATGTAAAAGCATGCGTTGTAATGTCATACATCCTGAGGTTTCTGAGAGATCGGTCAGACCCTCAATAAACCAAGCTGATCTCTGAGTGAAATCACTTCCTACTCAGCCTCATATTCATTAGAGCCCTCGCTCACCTAAACCAGCAGACCGGTCACTTATTTTTGGAGGGCAGCACTTATTTTCTCATCAGACATTTCCCAAGAGCAACAGGAGGGGGAGAGGGAGCACAAAGGGTAAAATAGGAGGCGAGAAAGCAGAAAACCATCAGAAGGGGAGAAAGCAGGAACTTAAGAATGAGGTAAAGAAGTAGGACATGTCTGGCAGTAGTGAAATAAAGAGGCATGGGGTCGATTCAAGATTATACGGCCTTGAAAATCGTCTACCTGACTTTTAATAGCTTCTCATCAGCGCTTTGGGCAACAGCACTTATTCTCCTACAAATTCAGCACTGATTGGCATGCATGGTGCCCCCTCCCCGAATCAAGCAGCAGTCACTTAACACAATACACTGCCAGAACTGAATTCAAGCAAATTGTTTCGTTTCATACACACATTGAACATTTCATTTTTTTTCTATGTTGTATATATTTTTTCATTTATATTGTGCATACTAGACACAAAAGAGTACCAGTGTGCTTTACATAGGTGCATACCTTGTCTCCATTGATGATATCAGCCCGAGATTTATCCTCTGCTCTACATAGTAGCAATGAGTAAAATAAACATTTGATTGTAACATAGAGTAGAAAAACCAATAGCGCAATATGCATATGTATGAAGGTAACGTGAGAGTGTAAGAGTGTCACAGTTGGCATGCCTCATCAGACATAAGGTAGTTAGATAGTTCAGGACATCAGCGGATAAACAAGTCAACTAGATTATACAACGACGAAGTGTCTTTTTAGGTCTCGTGGTGTTGCAGTGCGAAGCACTGTCGCCACGAGTCTTATAGCTGCTGTCTGTGCCTCCAAGGGAGGCAGAGCTAGCTACAGAACTGTGCACGAGCCGATTCTACTATGGGCACGAGCCGATTCAGGTCTGTGAACGCGCTTCACAGTGGATCAGCTCGCGCTCCACAGTAGATCGGCTTGTGCGCGTTAATGAATGTGGAGCACGTCAGGCCCCAAGGAACAATTATCACAGCATGAGACCCCACTTATCACAGCAGGTCAACAGGCGCCCCAGGCTGCTGGAGCACTCAACTATAATTAATGCGCAGTTGAGTGCTCCAGCAGCGTGGGGGGGGTGGCCTCTTGGCATGCTGTGATAATCAGTTTACTTTGGGGCCTCATGCTGTGATAATGCTCACTTTCAGTGTTGTCTCTCTACGTCCAATGCAGTTACCTTCTTTCTTCTACCCTCTGAACAGTCTTTTTTCTTTCATAATGACTTACTTACTGAACTGTCAATTACATTAACTTCATACTGGTAATTTTTTTGATTAAAAGCTGTTTTTTAATTCTAACAAATAAACAACGTAACAAATTTACATAGGTTTCACTTTTGTTGTTCACTTATTTCTTTCACTTCAAAACGTGCAGTACCCAGTAGCTAAGGTTACTGCTGTGTTAGTGCACCATCTCTGCCATGATCCCCATTGCTGTGTCCAACAAAAGAGTTCTTCGCAATTTGTATGGCCTATTGTAAGTGCATATTGGGGATGTTTCAGCTGCTGTGTACAGTACCCTTAGACTGAGTGACTTTCTGCTTCCAGAGGTGTGGGTTTGTGTGTTGGCTGATAATGTTATATGCAGCATGAGGGGTATATGCACCCAGAGAGACCACAGCTAGGGTTAGCCCACACACTGTCAGCTGGCCCTTTAGGGAAGGGCCCATGTGCACCATCAGCACTTTCTTTCACTTGAAGGTTTGCTGAATTGTTTTGGATGGAAAATGACAAGCCTCCTAAACTCAAACGTTTGATATTAAGGTGCAATTAGAAAATGCTGTTCATGAAAGTAGCACATACAAAACCGAAGGTACCCCTTAGTGTTTGAATGTGTGGTCTGGGAGAAAAGGGGAAAACAGAAATATATATACACAACCTCCCACTCAACCAACATTTATCATACAGTGGCTATAGTAAGCTCTAACGGGCTGTCCCTTTACTGTAAATATCAATAGGTACAACAAAATGCATTAGTTCATATCTTTATTTGTTGTCGCCCTTTGTAGGTATAGTGCAAACATTCTACACCATATTTTTTATCATTAACATTTTTTTACAAGTATTATAAAACCATAATTTTTTCTGTGTCCATTTATACCGTACAATTCATAAATAGTTTGACATTAATCCAATTCTCCTAAATGTGCAAAATTAGCATAATTGTGCAATCTGTACATACGAAATGACATATTTATACATATCCCCATGCTGTGATACTGACCATTATCACATCTACGCTAACCTCACATAATCATTTCCTTACCTAGCACACATATACATACACACATCACATTCATTGTTTTCCAGCTTGTTTATTTTGGTGCAGCTCAATACATACATTAAGTGCAGTTATCATTAAGGTGTTGAAGTGTGCCCTACAGATTGTTCAAAATGCCAGAGTATAAGGAATTTCATATACCGTAGTGTAGAAATGTGTTGCGCCAAATTAGAATTTCCCTGTTTACGCAAAACATCATGGACTTGTTACAGTGGCACGGTTTCAAAGTGATCAGTAATCACATTGGGAATTTGGGACCAGAATCGGACCCAAGTCCTCAGCCAATCTGGTTCACAGGCCATTATTTTGATGCATGCTTGTTTTGGTGTGTGTCTGGTAGATTGATTAAACCTTGAAGTTTTGTGGACTTCTGCCATATAAACATCAGCATGTTTGTGTACAGTTAATTTAGATAATGGTACTTGGAAGGGCAGAGCGAAGAGCACCTGTTAAGTACAGCGCAACTATACATCTGAACGCATGTTATTTTACATGACCAGGAAACAGAAACACGCCTGCTGTTTACAATGCTGCGGAACGACTGACACCTGCTTTTTACAGACCAACAAAACAGCACAACACCGCCTATTTACAGCTATATAACAAGCATTTGCAATGCAATAGTTCTCGCATTACTGAAAGTTTGAGCTATTGGCACTGCATTATTGTTTTCAACGCCAATAGCTCAAACTTTCCGTTATGTGAGCCCTATTGCATTGCAAATGCTTATTGTATATAGTATATGATATACATGAAATACAAAAATCAAACCAGCAGTTCTACACAGTGAATCCCAAGAGCTGTACTTGCAACAACTAATACAGAAAAAGCCTTCTCCATTCGTCTTCGAAAGAGTGAACACCCCACCCCCTTTCACCGATCCCTATCAGGCCTGCCATAAGGAAGACTGGCAGTGCTTCATACTGTGATGCAAGCTGGGCTAAGATGGCTCCCGTGGTGCATGGACTGTGCCATTTAAAGCACGCGCCACAGAAGGGAAATCCTGCAGCAATCGTCTCAAGCATTCAAAGCAACTGTAAATGCTGTGTCTGATCGCCCTTAGGCCAAGCCGATTGGACATATGGGAAGTGCTATGTCTCCAACAGCTCCACAAAAAAATGCTCAAGACAGAGTGGTCAGATTTTGAAAACCAAAAACAGCAACAATCCAAAAATACAGAAGTGAGGCTACAATTTAGCATCAAGCAATAGTCACAGAAAGACTTTACTGACCGAGAAAACATAGACTAGGAAGCAGCAAAGGTAGTTAAATGAAACATTCACACACAATATCATCAGTGTTACTTAAATAGTTTTCTGATAATATTTGCTAACTAATCCTGCACTGCAAAACATGAAAGCTGGCCTCCCCAAACCCTCAATGTGTTCAGCTGACCTTTTCTAACAAGCATTTGCAATGTAATAGGTCTCGCATTTGCTAAATTTTAAGCTATTGGCATTGTAAATGACAATGCCTTTTATTTATCTGTTTTCAAAACAAACACATAGACAAAAGGTTTGTCATTTACAATGCCAGTATCTCAAAGTCTCACAAATACGAGACCTATTGCATTGCAAATGCTTGTTAATAAGAGATCTTGTGAGTACAGCTGAGTGTGGTTTATTTTCAATGTTTCCCCAGTCTCTCATACACACAGTATGTGTGACTGATTGAAGTCAAAGGATGTGGCAGGGACCACTGAAAATGCTTTCAGGTTTGCCAGAGCTCATGCTGTGTTTTATCACAAGCAACACCAGCCTTGCCACTCCTCTGACTGAGCATTTAATTATTTTTTTTTATATTTTTATTGAAGAGGATTTGAAAAAACTATTTCGTCATTGTATCATACATATATATATTATGATATCTATCCTATGCTGTAATTTTAGTTTGCATATAAAGAAGATTCACCTCCAATCACATAATTAAACAATGATATACAATCCCTGCATGAAGAAAGCAGAGAAAAAGAAGAAGAAAAAAAGAAAAGAATAAAAAGAAATGTAAAGAAAACAGGGGAGAGAGAAAAGGCTACCCGAGCATTGTTGTCGGTCTGATCTTCTGGTCATCTTTATAAACCCTATACTCCATTACATACTAATTGGATCGTCAATCCATCTTTTAAGCGGAGCCCAAGTTATTCTGCCCCGTTTTTCGAGCACCCCGACCTTTGCATTTATAGAGTTCTTTTTCTAGATGGTATAGTGCTAGTATGCGGCCCATCTAAGCTTGAAACCGTGGGGGATCTGCATCTTTCCAATGGGTGGAAATAGGAAGTCTCATTACCGCTATTGCCATAAAGATGAATTTGCTCACATGATGACCTCAAAGTAAACTTTCATCACACCCTAGTAACCTTAGCGTAGCATATATTTTAATGGGGCCCTCTACAACTGCTGTCAAGAAAGATTCCATTTGTTTCATTACTGTGTTTAGTTCATCGCAGCTATAGAACATATGTTTTGTATCTGCAGGTCCTTGCTTACATCTAAGACACTTATTATCCTCCCTTTTCCCCCAGCGGTATTGTTTATCAGGAGTATAGTAGAGATCGTATAATGTATAATAATGTTGAGCTTTCAGATTTGCCACTAGAAAGATCTCCCTAGATAGATTCAGGGATTGGCATATATCAATATCAGGGTTCCCGGTCTTCATAGCCCATTTAGCTTCTACCACAACCAAATCATCTGAAAGTGTGTCCTTAACACTTTATACAGATGCTTAATTCTAGTCGGCAGATGATTAGAGATGGTTTCAATTAGGGGTATCTTATGGAGCAACAATCTCTTTTTTTTAAATGTATTCACATAACTACCAATCTGGTTATATTTAAACAGTGAGTTATCAAATAAGCCATATTTTAGTTGAAGTTCCGAAAATGGCAATCTTCATTCAGCAGCATATAGATTACCCACGATCAATACTCCCTTTTCCTCCCAATGACTAGCTATTCTATCATATAGTAATGATGAAGAATGAGAATATCGCCAAATCGGAGAATATCTGTTATATGGGTATATTAAATAGGTTCTGCGTCTTTTTTCCAAATCTTCCATTTTCCAAACACTATCTTAAACTTGTTTTTTTTATAATAGCTAGGCTCAATTCATCTAAAAAGTACCCCTTGAGCACTGTTTCCTAAGGCTAGCTCGTAGATTGTGGGTAGATCCCCGTTTAAGTTATATTGTCTACCACTATTGCCCCGCATAATTACATATAGCATTTGCTGTAAAAAACATGCATAGTAATAATATCTAACATTTGGGGTAGACAATCCTCCTTGTTCCTGTGGTAAAGTTAAACATTTAAGGGATCTGCTGATTTTAGAGTATTTCCAGACAAAACAGCTAAATATGCTATCTATTCTCTTTAAAAGTTGTTCCTCGATAGCAACTGGTATTGACCTAAACAGATATAAAATTTTCGGGAACATAACCATTTTTAAGACGTTACATCGTCCTATAAGTGATAGGTGGAGTCTGTTCAGCCGTTGGAGGTCTAAGCTAATCTGATCACATATCGGTTGCATGTTTATTTTCCAGATGGTATCTACATGAAGAAGTGGAGAAGTGTGGCTCAATGGTTAGAGCGGCAGACCTTGATGCAGAACGCTGGCCAGGGACCAGGGTTCGATTCCCGCCTCGGCGGGATCGGGCTTAAATTCCTCTGACCGGATATTCTCGCCTCAGTGCCGAATCTAAGCATGGGCCCCACGCTGCAACTCTGGGCAATAGCTTGCTTAGTCTCCACAACGGCCCCCGGTGCACAAGGGATGCCTGGTTTCACCATGGGATGCCCAGGAGTGGACACCTCACAAGGAAAAGCCAGGAGGGGTTCCCTTGTGGTAGGAGTACAAGCGCCGGGATGCCTTCGGGTTACTGTTCGCGCTATACAAATACAACACATTTACATTTACATCTCTAGTGATCTTAATGCCTAGTGTTGTTGTTACATAAGATCTGGGTTTTACCTGTGTTTAAAAGGTAGCCTGATTTCCGGCCATACTCTTCTACTAATTTCTGAATTTGAGCAATTGCCTTATCTGGTTCTTTTGTTATTATTGCCAGATCATCGGCGTATGCCAATATTTTGGTGTCATAGCCGTTACGTTGGACTGGCACGATAGTCTGATCGTGAAGGATTTGCTCAACAAAGACATCAATATAGATAGCGAAGAGTATTGGTGAGCAGGGACAACCCTGCCTCGTCTCCCTCACAATCATTATTGGGGCAGATTCTTCACCCATGATATTCAGTTTAGCATATGGTTGATGATACATGGCTTGTACAGCTCTTAAAATACCAGGACCGAAGCCCCTTTGTGCCATAGTTGCCCATAGGTGCTGCCATGCAACACGGTCAAAAGCTTTCTCCGCGTCTAGGAGGATCATAACCATCCTTTCCCCAGCTGCCTCAGTAATGTCCAACAAAGCTATCGCCCGTCTGATGTGATCTGGGGTGCCTTTTTTCGGTATAAAAACGTGTTGCCACGGGGAGACAAGATGAGCTATGATCAATCCTAGGCGGGTAGCTAGAATTTTTGAATATAATTTTGTATCTGTATTCATAATAGATATAGGCCTATATGAGGCAGGGTTATTTGAAGGTTTTTTCTTTTTTTTAAATAGAACTATGTCCGCCCTTCGCCAAAACTCTGGAGGGACCCCATTATACTGTACCCCCAAAAACAGATCTAATAACATAGGAGCTATCTCTTTTTGGATCGCCTTATATAACTCCAAGAGAATCCTATCATGACCTGTCGCCTTCCCTATAGCCATTGCTTGAAAAGCATCAAGTACCTCTGCTTCGGTTATATCGTTCTCAAGTTCTTCCCACATTTCTGAGCTAAGCCTACATTGACTACCTAAAATACACTCAGTATCATTATCTAACATCGGCTCTGTTTCGCCTTGCTTTTATAGGTCTTGATAGAATTTCTCGAAGATTGTTATGATATCTTTTCTAACAGTATAAGGAGCCCGATCATTACCCTTTATTTCTGTTATGTTCTTTTTTGCAGCTTTTTGTTTAGTCCGCAGAGCTAAGACTTTGCCAATAGATTCCCCATAATCGTACCCTTCTGATTTGTGTGCTTGATAGATAGCCGCTCCTTTCTTAATATAATAGTTATTGATTTCACATTTCGTGATAGCAATTTTATGACATATTATGTGTTCTACACTCCCTTGATTATGCCTGACTGCATCTGTATATTCTTTTTCCAAACCTCCCAATTTAGATATCAACATGTTGATTTCGTTTTTTTCTTGTTTCCTGGTCTTCCCCACAAATCTAATTATATCCCCCCGGAGGCCGGCTTTAAAACTGTCCCATACAATATTGCCCGAAGAGCTATATTGATTCACTTCGTAATAATTGATAGCCCATTTTTTAGTTTGCACTATATAGCTTTCATTATACAATAATGATGTATCAAATGTCCATTTCGTATTTGGGTGTTGTAGATTTGGAAGTGCCAGGCCCATGATTAAGGGATTGTGGTCTGAGATTATTTTCAGGAAGTTTTTTTAAATTCTGCACATGAGATAAGGGAGCATGACACAAAGAAATAGTCAAGCCAATAACATTTATCATGGGGGTTCGCGTAATATGTGTATCTAGGGTCTAATGGATGTATTGCCCCCCAGACATCCTGAAGATCATAAATAATTTGTAGCGCGGAGAGATCACAGTGAACTCAGGGTTTTCTCCCTTGATACCTTTGGGTACTGTCAAATCTCTTTTCATAATGAATATTAAAATCCCCACAAAATATGAACGGGCCAGGCCATGATGCTGCCTCAATTTCTAAATCATTCAGGATGTGGGGATCGTCCTTGTTTGACCCATATATTGTGCAGATAGTGATTCCCATGGGGAGCCGGGCCATTGCCCACCTTCCTGATTTGTCCCCAATGTCCCTATGGCCGACCCAAACTGGTTTTTAATATGAATCGCTGTTTTTCTGATAGTTGATGTCTGAGAGGAACATATCACAAGGTTATAACCTCTTATAGCCATTAAGTCCTGGCTCCCCCCAAGGGATATGCGTTTCCTGTTGACATATAATGTCAGGATTAAAATTTCTTAACATTACTGCAACATTACTGTGTTTGTGCCTGTCATTTAGACCCCCTACTTTCAATGAATAAATAGATACTCTAGCCATTTAATCTATTTAGCTATCTGTGCTTTAATCACCATAGCTTCATAATACAAACTATAATGCAAACTATTTTATATTCATTTTTCTCCTTTTTTTCCTTTTTTTCCTTTTTCTCCCTGGCCCCATTCCCCACCCTTGGCTCCCTCATCCCCATCCCCCACCCTTCACCCGTGCCCCGTTCCTGCCCCTTCCCACCCTTCCCAACCCCTTGATTCCCGCCCCCCACCCTTCCCTTACAAAAAGGCTTTTGAGATTAATAGTAGTCTGCTGCGTTGGTCACTCCTCTCTGAACTAAGAAGTAAGTTAAAGCACAGAGACAGCGAAGAAATAAAAGAGGTACATAAGATTCAGAGACTAGAGCTATATAGATCTAAGGGGAAAAGAGCGTATGTTGGAAGAATATACACATAAACCTTAAATTAATCCCATCTTTAGTCCTTAGTCCCTTAATCCTAGACATTTATTCGAGAAGTGCATTTTTTTAGGTCCATTTCTCTAGATATTCTTGTACTTTAATTTCCAAGGTAAAGAACCGGACATGTTCCCCCTTGATTATTTTCAGCTTAGCAGGATGTAGAAGGAATGCCTGTCCCCCCTGATCCTGTACTGGTTTGATCATTTGTCGGAGGCGCCAACGTCTTTCAACAGTAAAGTGGCAATAGTCCGGTTGCACAAAAAAAGTATAATCTCCTCCACTACGCCTTGTTGTAGGTTTTGCTCTGTAGTACACTGCCTGGCAAAGTAGATAATTGCCAAAGTAGATGAGTACTGCTCGAGGTTTTGAATCGGGCTTTGAAGCTGTCTTGAGATTAAAAGGAACGCGATGCGCCCTCTGAATTTCCAGGTCCCAATTCAATTCCTCAAGCCCCGGGAATGCTTTAGACATGACATCAACCATATATCTCTGAGTGTCCTCTCCTTCTTTTCCCTCCGGGACTCCTAAACCACGTAAATTATTACGGTGTGATCTATTTTCGAAATCCTCGATCTTCCATTGTATATCGACGAGCTGCGCCTCATGTGCCACCGTAGCTGTGCGTGTGGTAGCAGCATCAGTCTCCAATATTTCAGTCCGAGTCTCCAGGGCTGTGAGCCGCTCGTTAATTACTACACATGATTTAGCAACTTTTCTAACTGCCCCTTGGATTTTATGCATTGTTGTCTGCGCTTGTTTACTATCCTGTCGTGTCTCTTCTCGGTGAGAGAGTATACATTGAATGACTGTGACTAAGGTCGGGGGCATATCGGAAGATTGATTCACCGCTGGTGTTGCATTTGTGCTACTTGTTGTTAATAGCTGGGCTTCCAGATATCCCACCTTAGGGCTTTCTTCTGCCGACTTCAATCAATCAATCATGGGCATTTGTATAGCACGCTACTCATCCGAGAGGGTCTCAAGGCGCTGCGGGGGAGGGGTCCGTTACTGCTCGAAGAGCCAAGTCTTGAGGAGCTTCCTGAAGAAGAGATGATCCTGGGTCAGCCGGAGGTGGATCGGGAGGGAGTTCCATGTCTTGGCTGCCAGGTAGGAGAAGGATCTTTCCCCGGTGGTGGCTTTGCGGATGCGTGGTACGGCGGCGAGGGCGAGGCTGAACAATCGTAGCTGGCGGGTGGGCGCGTAGAAGGTCAGGCGGTTGTTGAGGTACTTGGGGCCCAGGTCGTGGAGGGCCTTGTGGATGAGGAGTCTGAATGTGATCCTCTTGCTGACCGGGAGCCAGTGCAGGTCTCTCAGGTGGCCGGAGATGTGGCTGTGGTGGGGAGATGTCCAGAACGTGTCGAAGGCGTTCTGGATGCGTTGGAGTCTTTTCTGAAGTTTGGCTGTGGTTCCGGCGTAGAGGGTGTTTCCGTAGTCCAGCCGGCTGGTGACGAGTGCCTGGGTGATTGTCTTCCTGGTTTCGGTGGGGATCCATCGGAAGATCTTGCATAGCATGCACAGGGTGTTGAAGCATGATGATGAGACGGCGTTGACTTGTCTGGTCATCGAGAGGGAGGAGTCCAGGATGAAGCCCAGGTTGCGTGCGTGGTCCGTTGGTTTGGGAGTGGTGCCCAGGGCAGGGGGCCACCAGGAGTCGTCCCAGGCGGAGGGCGATGATCCCAGGATGAGGATTTCCATCTTGTCTGAGTTCAGTTTCAGGTGGCTGTTCTTCATCCATTCGGCGACGTCTTTCATCCCTTCGTGTAGGCTGGTTCTGGTGGTGGCGGGGTCGTTGGTGAGGGAGAGGATCAGCTGGGTGCCGTCGGCGTAGGAGATGATGTTGAGGTTGTGTTTGCGTGCGATGGCTGCAAGAGGGCTCATGTAGATGTTGAAGAGGGTTGGGCTGAGTGATGATCCATGTGGTACGCCGCAGATGACTTCGGTGGTCTCGGATCTGAACGGGGGAGGCGGACTCTCTGGGTTCTTCCGGCGAGGAACAAGATGATCCACACCAGTGCCTTCTCTTGGATTCCGATGTTGTTGAGGCGCTGTACTAGGGTACGGTGGCAGACAGTGTTGAACGCTGCAGTGAGGTCCAGAGGATGAGAGCTGCTGTTTCCCCGTTGTCGAGCAGGGATTTGATGTCGTCAGTGGCTGCGATGAGGGTGGTCTCGGTGCTGTGGTTGGCTCAAAAACCGGACTGCGAGGAGTAGAGGGATCCGTTCGTCTTGAGGAAGGTGGCAAGCTGTCTGTTGACGGTCTTCTCGATGACTTTGGCAGGAAAAGGGAGGAGCGAGATTTGGCGGTAGTTCTTGAGGTTGGTGGGGTCCGCTGTTGGTTTCTTCAGGAGGGCGCTGAGCTCAGCGTGCTTCCAGATCTCCGGGAAGGTGGCGGCGTTGAAGCAGGTGTTGATGATGTCCCAGAGTTGGGGTGCCATGATGGAGTTGGCCTTGTTGAAGACGTGTTGGGGGCAGGGGTCGGTTGGTGATCCAGAGTGGATGGTGTTCATCGTGCGGGTGGTGCTGACCGGGGTCCAGGCGCAGAGAGTGGTGGTGGGGGCGTTGGTTCGGTGGTTGGGTGCGTGGTTGGTCCGCCAAAGCTGTTCTGTATATCGGCGATCTTGCGGTGAAAGAACGAGGCGAGTGAGTCGCAGAGGTCTTGCGAGGGAGTGATGTCGTTGTTGCCGGCGCTGGGGTTGAGAACTCTTTGACGATGCTGAAGAGTTCCTTGCTGTTGTGGGCGTTGTTGTCTAGTCGTTCTTTGAATATTGTCTTCTTGGTGGTGCGGATCAGCTGCTGGTGTTTGCGGGTGGCGTGCTTGAGGGCCGTCATGTTATCTGTGGTCTGGTCGTGGCGCCAGGCTTTCTCGAGGGTGCACAGTTCTTCTTGGAGATCTTGAGTTCAGCGGTGAACCAGGGGGCTTTCTTGCTGCCGGGTCTGCTGGGAGGGTTCTTCAGTGGTGTGAGGTCATCTGCGCAGTTGGTGAGCCACTGTGTGAGGTTGCTGGCTGCTTCGTTGGGGTCCATTGTGCTGGTGGGAGGGTTCTGGCGGAGGGAGGTGGTGAGCTGCTCGGCGGTGATCTTTCTCCAGCTCCTGCGGGGAATCTGTTGCGGGTGGTGGTGAGTCGTGGTTCTTCAGAAGCTGAAGTGGATGCAGCTGTGGTCAGTTCAATGGAGTCCGGTGGAGTGGCTGAAGGAGATGTGTTTGCTGGAGGAGAAGACGGGGTCAAGCGTGTGGCCGGCGTAGTAGGTGGGGGTGTTCACCAGTCGCTTGAGTCCGAGGTTAACGAGGTTGTGGTGGTGTTGCTGTCCTTGTTGTTCTCCAGGTGGAAGTTGAGGTCCCCCAGGCGGATGTAGTCAGCGGAGGGGAGGGCGTGCGGGCTGATGAAGTCAGCGATGTCTTCACTGAATTGGGTGCATGGTCCCGGGGGTATGTAGATGAGGGTGCCTCTGAGGTTGGTCTTGGGGTCGGTGTGTATCTGGAAGTGGAGGTGTTCGGCGGCAGTGAAGGTGTCGTCAGGGTTGGTCGTGATGCGGATGGTGTTCTTGTGTACGATGGCGATGCCTCCTTCAGTCTCGTTGACGCGGTCCTTCCGGGTGATCTTGTATCCGTCCGGGATGGCTTTGGCGATGTCAGGCGCTGAGGAGGCGTTCATCCAGGTTTCTGTGAGGAAGGCGACATCTGGTGATGTTGTGTCGAGCAGGTTCCAGAGTTCGACGGCGTGTCTGTGGATGGAGCGGATGCTGAGCAGGATGCACTTGAGGTGGTTGCTGCTGGTGCTCGAATTGTCGGGTGCTGTGCAGGTCCGGAGGCAAGTGAATTTGCAGGCTTGGCAGGTGAAGGGTCCGTGGGTGTGTTTTGGGGTGGCTCAGTAGCAGGCGGGGGTTCGGCCGGCGTTGAGTGAGTTGAGGGTGGTGGCGTCGTTGAGGATGGATGCAGACAGGCTTGCCTTTGGCACGCGTGAACTCTGCGTGTATGCGCGGGTTCCATTTAAGGAGAAGTGGGAGGGAGGAGCAGCTGGGAGGTGGGAGCGGGGGGGCAATGGGGTTGACAGAAATGAAAAGGGGCGCGAGGGAGCAGTGGCGGGAAGCGGGGAGCGGAGGGGGGATCACACTTGGGGAACCGTGACAAAAATACAAGGCGCAATAATCCTATTTACAAAAAAAGAAACACTAAACAGTAAATCACAGTAGGAATACAGGACACTGACAGTTGGGCTCAGAGGGGCAAAAAAGCGGAAAAAACGGGCAAAAATGGCGAGCAGCAGCGAGGGGGCACCTGAGGCCAGGGATGGACCTGCGTCACTAGGGGAGACCCGCGCCTACAGCTGGTGGGGCGTGCGCCGTGGGGGGGTCCTGGAACAGAGATGTTCTCTTTGTTGTTTTGTGAATTGTAGTGGTCACGTTTTTTTCCTCCCGGTGCCTGAGCCCAAGCTCTCCTCACTAGAGTCTTCCTGAGACTCGGAAGGAGAGCCAGATACTGACCAGATACCATCTGAAAAGGAGAAGAAATCTTGTTCGCTCTGATTGGAAGATGCGGCGTAATTTTCCATCCCTGCTGCTGAGCCCCCATGGGCATCAACTAGATCGCCAGGCTTTTGTTTAAGAGATATTTCAGGAATTTCTGTGGGTTTAATAGAAGCTGTTACTTCCCCATTGCTACAGGCTTGTATCTCTGGCAGGCGGGGGGGGGGGGTCATCGTGGGCAAGAATCTGGGTATCCTTTGTGGTCTGAGTTTTATCCCCAACTACCACATTCAATACATTTGTTCCCACGACCATTTTACTTTTGTCCATACTCCCCTCCTGGTCCTGCTCACCTTGTATTGTACCTTCATTCGGTGTCTTAAGCTGAGGGGTTGCTCGTAACATCTCCAGAACGCTGGGCTCAGCATTCAACGGTATTCCATGCCGGGCTTTCTTTTCCTCCAGCCTGCTTTGTGAGCATGTTGCGTGTTTCTTGAGTCCCGGTTTGCTTTGAGAGTCTCCAACTACATTAGTAGCTGTGCCTGCAGTAATCTTTGGAGACGTTCCGGACATTCCAGCGCCCAGAGCGAGGCGCGTCTTTACTTTCACCCCCACCGACACAGGTATTTTCAGGGCCATGATCATATGCTCCTGACGGAGTCGGGAGCGCTGTAGGCGATAATCTCTCTCAGGACCCGGGGACGCTGAAACCAACAGGTATGCCCAGAGTGCTCTCGCCAATTCAGCACGGCAGAGCAGTATTCCAAGCAGGGCGGGTCCGGATTCTTGGTGTGGTCTTTAGAGTTAGCTGCACCGGCTCGTCTGTATCCATTGCCTGTATACAGGATACTTTGTTTCAGCTAGCCCAGTGTAGCAATGTTTTTCATTCTTGGAGATTGTTCGGCTTTTGATTCACGGATCGTTTGCAGTTTCCAAAATGTTTTCAACGAGCGGTTACACTGCATAAATTTCGGCTCCTCGCTGCCGATTCTCCATGTGTGACAGCGGTCAGGTGAATTTGCAGGCCTGGCAGGTGAAGGGTTCGTGGGTGTGTTTCGGGGTGGCTCGGTAGCAGGCGGGGTTTTGGCCGGCGTTGAGGGTGGCGGCGTCGTAGGTCCGTTGTGTGGTCTGGCGTCGTCGGGGCCAGGGGTCCTGGCGCTGGGCGCGGTCCAGGCGCGGACAGGCGCAGATGGGCTTGCCTTTGGCGCGCGTGAACTCTGCGCATGAACGCTGCGTGTACGCGCGGGTTCCATTTAAGGCGCAGTGGAAGGGAGGAGCAGCTGGGAGGCGGGAGCGGGGGGGCCAATGGGGTTGACAAAAATCAAAAGGGGCGGGGCCACGAGGGAGCAGTGGCAGGAAGCGGGAAACGGAGGGGGGATCACACTGGGGGAACCGTGACAAAAATACAAGGCGCAATAATCCTATTTACAAAAAAAGAAGCACTAAACAGTAAATCACAGCGGAAAAAAACGGGCGAAAATGGCGAGCAGCAGCGAGGGGGCACCTGAGACCAGGGATGGACCTGCGGCGCTGGAAGAGAGCCACGCCTACAGCTGGTGGGCCGTACGGTGTGGGGGTGTCCTGGAACAGAGATGTAGTGGTCTCGCCAATTCAGCACAGCAGAGCAGTATTCCACGCAGGGCGGGTCCGGATCCTTGGTGGGGTCTTTAGAGTTAGCTGCACCGGCTCATCTGTATCCATTGCCTGTATACAGGATACTTTGTTTCAGCTAGCCCAGTGTAGCAATGTTTTTCATTCTTGGAGATTGTTCGGCTTTTGATTCACGGATCAGTTGCAGTTTCCAAAATGTTTTCAACGAGCGGTTACACTGCATAAATTTCGGCTCCTCGCTGCCGATTCTCCATGTGTGTCAGCGGTCAGCGTTCAGAGAGGAGTGAACGGCCGCTCTAGTCAGCCACCATCTTGCACCAGTGACCCCTATGTGATTCTACCTGACTGAGCCTTTCATCCTTTCTGTCATGCTAAAATATGGGGTGCAGGACTTTGCGCCTGGGCTGCATTAACAGAATTGAAATCAGAAGATTGTGTGATGCTGCACAGCCTCATTGTGTTCCTGCCCTTCTACTTGCCTTGTCAGGTTCAATGTAACATTGTTAGTGATTTAGAATTGTAACTTACTTTGACAACAATATCAATGATATCCAGTTTTTTTGTTTTTTACTATTGTCCTCATACCACCAAAGCTACTGCCATCTCATCTCAGGTGAACGCTTAAGGAGGGTAGACCATTCTTACACCTTATGAACTTGCGGTGGCCCCACCACACCAAACTAGGATAAAACTTCTGTACAGCTTTGGTGTTAGATGGAATCATAGGACTGGTCGACTTTCCGGAACCAACACACTGCCACTTCATCTCAGGAACATGTTATCCTGAATTACCAATACCTTTACATAAATGCCTTTTCCCCAATTCTCAAACACGATGACCCTTAAACATGTGTTACTTCCTCCAACTTTCTCACCAGCAATCCACAATTAAGCTATTCCATTTTGAGGGAACCCTGAGATAGAGTTTCTTTCTGCAACACTGAAAAATATCAATGCCCACTAACAATCTGAATCCATCGTTTCAGGAATCCAAATTAGGAGCATTGTTGTTATCTTTCCTTCAAATAGTTCTACACTTACTGTTCAGTGACAAGGTTATATTACACATCTTGGTGTCTAATGGAAATATTTGGCTTTTTACTCACATGGCTTAATTGTCATTTTTAGGTCTGACCTGGCAGTGTAGATGTTTTATGCAGCTTTTGTCACCACTCTTCTAAATAGCATACATGCAGGGAACTTCACATGAGTAAACATTATTCTCCTTATTGTCTTTTCTGTTTGGTTTATCATTTCGCCTTCCAAACTTTCTTCCATTTCTTTGCATGAGGTGCATTTGTTTCAGCAGGAGCTATTTGGTTAAAGAAAATGTCCCCCTTCTAAATTCTATTGGTTCTACATTGTAAGCAAATACTTACTCAAAGTATGGGAGGGAAATTATCTGACCGAATCATAAAAAAATAGGAAATGAACAAGCTGAGATCTCCGCCTGAGTATATTCTTCCTACTTTTTTCATTTCACAAACATTCCCAGAAAAACACCTGGAAAGCGGCAAAGGACACAGTTTGCAAGTTTCCTCATGGGAAGTGATGCAAATTTACATAGAGCTCATATTTCCAATGTATTGAGTTCTCCATGGTGGAGAACTCCACACTGGGTAATAAAATCTCTGTGCAAATGCACATTTGTTTCCTATCTGCTGAGCATTTTTTTAATCTCTTTGCGAACGTCCTTTCACTATACTACCAGCAAATATGGGTTTGATCCATTCCCTCTTGTAGACTGGAAGGGGAGTTACGCCGGATTTTAGCTAGGATAAATTGAAGGCCCTTGCCAAGGCTGAAAGGGGAGGGAGAGCAGTTTGGGAATGCCCACCACTGTATTAGTTTGTGGACGTTTTCAAACTTCTGAGGCAAACTGTGTCTCGGATGGGATTTGTGGCTCCCAACTGGTGGTGAAGATCTCCATCCATGTAAATGGGATTATACCTCCCAGCAGTCTCCCAGATGTGTCTTTGTAAAAAAAGGTAAGTTTGGTTGTAACTTTGTGAAAAGGCCTCAAAGTATGTAAATGCTTTATAGTATGTGTAGTGTTACCTTTTATGTGTAGTGTTACCTTTAAAGAAAAACCATTTTAGTGTGGAAAAAATATATAAAATAATTATTTGTCAAATAGTATTAAGCATTTACATGCTTTTCTAGAGACTAAATTACCCTGTGCTCAAACATCTGGAAGCATGGTACAAAAGCAGTCAAGCTCAATTTAGAAGCAATGTATAAAGTATTTATGGAGTATGTAAACAGTAATAAAGTTAAAACACAACGCAAGAAATCCCCACATTAATTTAGAAGAATAGAGTAGAAGTCAATACATTATTTTAGCCCAAAAAACAATAATCAGTAGAATCAGAGTTGTGACTTTATAAAAAGTTTTAGAGCAATTTGGCACCTATAAGAGCCAGCCACAGACATCTAGTCATGTGAGACCTGGATAGAGTCAAAGGTTATGGCCAACCACGAGGGAGAGCGGATCAGTTGCAAGAAGTTGATTTCTTGGCTTACCTTCTGACTTCAAAGGAATTTCAGAGAAAAATGTCTGAGAAGGTAAAGTTCTGAGGGGCAAGGCAGCCGGCGGTGTACAAGGAGGAGGCGGTATTTTTGGGAGGCGCTGGCTGAATTAGCAGTGAAAATTTCTATTTTCGGGGTTGTTCTCTTTTTTGGAAGTTGAAAATCTCCAGCGAGACAAAGTGTCAGGCTGTACCTGATGAGGGCTCCAAGAGGCCGCATACCTTTCCGCGAAGTAGCCGATAAACAGGAGTTGCTACTGCAGAGAAGTAAATAGCGGGAGCTACTGTGAACTGAGGCCAATCTGCGATGCACCGCGAGCAGATCGGCGAGCAAGTAGGTCCTGTTCTCCTCTCAGTTCTCAGGGCACCTATTGGCAGAAAGTCCCAAGCTTTCGATTTTGGCTGGTTGGGCACCTTTAGCACTATTTTCAAGGGTCAAGGTATGGGAGGCACCACTTAGTGGATCAGGACTCACTCAGACTAGGTTCAGGTACACTTTACAAGGTTTTTGGAGCTTTTGGGTCTCTTTAATTCTGGAAAAGAGTGTTGCAGTGACTCGGCACAAACACAGAACTATGCGCAGGATTATGGGACCTTGGTGTAAAGGGACTGAGTCTTCCTACCACCTTAGTACCCATGAGCCAGGACCGACTAGCTATAGTATCTCACTTGCTCTCCTACTCACTCACAGAGAAGCAAACGATTAGACACCCCAGAACACAACACTACCAGATCTCGCAGGAATCACGGTAACAAGCACACCTTTTTGCTCGACTCTTGTCCATAATATGATCTGACTGAGAGATGAAATAATTTAAAATATATATGTTAACTAACGTGCCCTAACTTGTATTATACATGCCACAACAAGCAGGAAAATGCATAGCACAAATACCTATACCTACAACAATACCTAGTCATGGGTCACAGTCTGCAGACACCAAATGGTTAGGACAAGAAAATGCCAACTTTCTAAAAGTGAATACAAAAAGAGGAACCTGGCTCAGGTTTGGCGTTATGCTCTTATTATTTTTGAGCAACAAACAGACTACTATCTTTTCTGTTTGAATGGAATTTTTATTAAACCATTCCTTTCTTTGCAACTTTCTAAAAGTGGCATTTTCAGAATTGTGACTTAAAATCCAACTTTACCATCAAAGATACAGTTCTGTAGACACCAAACATGACATGTCCACCTTTCCACAAGCAATAGTTATCACTTATTAAATGGAATAAGGTAACTCTATGTTATCCTATGGGAGAGCTAGGCCTCACAGTCGTAAAAAAACAAATTTGTGTTTTTGGCACTACCAGGACATGTAAAACTTAAAAGTACATATCCAACTTTCTAAATGCAGTGTATCCTGCCCTATTGACTGTTTAGGGCCCACCATTGGGAGTGACGTATGAATTGAAAAAAAAAGTTTTAAGCTTGGCAAAAAGTGTATTTTGTCAAGTCAAATTGGTAGTTTAAAACTGCACAGAAGCTGCAATGGCAGGCCTGAGGCATGTTTTAAATGGCTACTTAAGTGGGAGGCACAGTAAGAGCTACAGACCCACTAGTAGTATTTATTTACTGGCCCTAGGTATATGGTAAAACACTATACTAAGGACTTACAAGTAAATTAAATATGCCAATCAGGTGTAAGCCAATTTTACTATGTTTTAGGGAGTGAGCACAGGCACTTTAGCGCTGGCTAGCAATGGTAAAGTGCACAGAGTCCTTAGGACAACAAAAGCTAAATCAGCAAAACAGGAGGGGAGAAGGCAGAAGGTTGGAGTGTAGACCACCCTAAGGCTGACCAGTCTAACAAGCTACATCATTATTTTACTTATTCCCTACCTTTATTACCAAAGTCCCTTAAGACATTTTGTTCTCATTGTGAGTGTGCCTCAAAAGAAATCTTACAAGACTGCATTAAACTTAAATATGCTATGCATATTCCTTGGCTGTTATATGTGAGGGAAACTTTCCATAAGATTGGTCTGGGACATATTCTTGATAACCCTGAATCTATTGAGAAGGATGTAAAGTTGACAATCAAAAATGCTTATTGTATTACCCTGGTTATGTTAAAAGACATTGAGCAAACATCATACAATGGGGGTAAATTGCAGCATCAGTTTTATTTATCCTTCACTATGCATACTCAATGGCGTTTTTATTTGACAAGATTTAAATACACTGCATTTTTTGTTTGCATTTCTGAAACAAGGGGGTTGATGTGAGAGGCTACCCCCATGTCCTTGTAATAATAAGGTCTCACAATGCACTTTGCATCTTGTTCTTTTTTGTACTTTGTATAATGAACCTAGAAATCGGTTTATTAAACCTGTTTTGCTGGATATTCGACCATGTGATTACAGGGAGGGATACGAGTATTTGATGTCATTGTCTACTGCAGCTATATGTAGTGCTGTGCTCGGCTTTATCAGGCAAGCTCTAACCATAAGAAAACGAAATTGAGTGGGATTATGAACTAATGTGTTATAGTCAGTTTCTGCTGTTTAATAGCACAAACACTTTTATTTCAATTATCTATGGCCTTCTCTTTCCTTTGATTGATTGTAATATTTTATTTTGGAATTTAGAGAATTCTGTGTAATTTTGATTTTGGTTTTTAAAATTGTATACTTTTATGATTCTGTTGATGAATCGAAATAAAGTTTGATGACTGACTGATTGTGCCTCTCATAACGCTTGTATGTACCATTAAGGTCCTTATTCTTTGACTCTGACAGTATGTACTGTTGTGATCCTTGTATATTGTTACTGGTTGTAAGTGTCACTGAAGTCCTTCTATGGATCTGGTTGTGTGTGCTGTTGTGCCTATTCTTAAATATAGTGTTGTTACAACCCAGTCCGCTAATATAAATACAGCATCCTATATTAAATATGTTCAAATTGATATCACACTTACTTTGCAGTGCCGTTGTAATACATTACTCTTGTACACTTTGTTGGATATCTAGTAACAATTAGTACTACTGGAGGCATTTGCTGCTAACTCTTAGGACAGTAACAGCCTGTGATGCTGCAGTATTGTACTGCTCCTTCTCAGGACAACTATTAACAGCCTGTAACACTAATGGCTTGTGCTGCTCATTCTTGAAACACCAAGTACCAGCCTGTGTTACTGCAAGTGTGTACTATTCACTTCTGGACACCTAGTAACAACCTATAGTACTGTAGGCTTCTGCTACTTCCTCTTGGGACAGTTAATATCCGAAAAGACATTTGATCTGGCCTTAATGTGCTAACGGATACAAATAGTATCTGTGTGTGCCTGTGTTGCATGTGTTGGTATATTAACGCCAGACATAATGGATTTGCCAATGCTTGTTATTACATTTACGTTTCTCAGCAGTCTTTTATAACTTATTGAGCATGTAGCAGAGCACGGTTGTAACTTGGAAAATATACATTCATGTGGAGTTTATAGGAAAAGTTTCTGAAGTACTCTGTGTATTTATAACAATCTGTTCATTTTGTATACAAATTGTGCAGGATTTATTTCTGTGATGCATTGATTATTGAAACCCACGCACACAGAAGGTGTTTTTTTAACTTTAGTGGAAATCAATTGACCAAAGCAGGAAGTGGTCGCACCGATTTTACATGTGTTGTTAAGAGTTTACAAACCTCTTGTCGACCTTGGGTAAATCATTTGCTGCACTCAAATATAACATTTTGGGACCCCAGACATCTCTCTCACCATCCGTTTATCTGTTAACCAACACACATGGTTGCTGTTATCAGGAAATGTTGGACACGTATGTGTTCTTCATTTTATAAACAGGTTAGCACTGTCTTCATGTAAACGTTGACCCCTAATTCTAAGATGAATGGTATTGGCAGGGTGCAAACTCCACACCCATAATTACCAGTACTATGCGGTAAAACTCCACCAGTATATTGCATTCACAAGTTAGACCCATCGGAATGGTGAATAACTATGCAGGCATAGAATTGCCACGTGGCATTCCTCGTGATTCCCTCTCACCAGGGGCCTTATTTATGAAGGACTTGCGCCGCCGGTGAGTCACTTTTAACATGGGAAAAAGTGACGCCCCGGTGGCGCAAGGCTTTCATAAATGAGGCCCAAGGTGTTTAAGCTTGGGAACGCTAGTTGATTAAGGTGTGTGAGTGATCTGCGCTGCCACGGTGTCAGAGCGGAAAGCATACTTCGGCAATTTTAAAAACATTGGCACTGCTGTTGTTATTAGAAAGGACATTTGCTCAATTAAAAAAAATATTTGAGCTGCTATTGTTATTGGAAAGCACTCTTGGTCAATTTTAAAACATTTGAGCTGTCATTGCTATTGGAAAGGACACTTGCCTAATTTAAATGCATTTTTATTGCACTTCTCACTTTACCGCATTTCAGTCCTCTGACTGCTTGGTGTCTCCCTCCCAGTACCTGTGGTGCCCATAAGCAAGAGCGGGCTGCCCATTGCAAGGTTGGCGTGCTAGTTGTTAAGCACGAGGGAGATAAAACCAGCATGCTGACTCGACTGCTCAGCGGACGCACCGAAGTGTAGTATGGTGAGACGCAGTCTAGTGGTTGAGGGGTGGAGACAGAGGGAGGAGCAGGAACGGGAGGAGCCGGGGAATAGGAACCAAGGGGACAGTTAGAGTAGGGACAGGGACGAGGATGGATGTGCAGTAATAAAGCTCTCCTAAACCATCAAGAAGTGTCAGTCGTTATTGCCACTACGACGTGACAACTGGCGACGAGGGTGGGATGTGCTTGAACCCCACTGACCCTCACGAGAGAGCCCTGTCCCCAGCGTGCCTCGAGGAGCAGGCGACGCTGACCAGAAGGACGAAATTGCGACCTGCCACGTGAGGCCAGTAGCAGGTGACCCTGTCCCCCCCCCAGCAGTTGGGAGGGACTCAAGAGGGAGCCGAGGCACCAAGCGTCGCAACGCCCGAGGCAGAAGTGACCCCTTCGCGCTAAAACGCGACTTGCGCAAGAGAGCGCGGTGTCCAGCCAGCGCTGCAGGAGCAGAAGCCAGGAGCCTACCCTGACTCTGCCAGACCCCAAGAGAGAAGAGAAAGTGCCCTCGCGTGGAGGACGGCGCCCCACGGAGACCGCCTGCCAAGCGGTGCTGACCGAGCGCTGTTCGCGACAAAACGGAAGAAAAGCTCACCCCCGATGCGTGAGACATCGCCTACCTGACGCGCGGTAAACAGGGAGCTCGCCTGGTTCGCGTCTGATTGCTCCAGTGCCTAAGGAGCGTCTGAAGAGGTGCGGAGGGCGAGCTGCATGAAGAGGCTGGCTGCCGGTGAGTGCTCCGTGATACCGAGTGAGCTGAAGAATGCATGGAACCCAAATCTCGTGGTGAATGAGAGTTCCAGTGGGGCGGCCATCTTAGGGTCAGGCAACTGAGAAGACATCCCTGTGCAATTTTGAAGCGGCCATCTTTAAGTCAGGCGAGCAGTGGGAATAAGCATTGGTAAAGGACAAACAAACAAACATTGGCAAAGACCAAACAATCATTGGCAAGGGCAAGAGACATACAAACAAGCATTGGCGAATGCAAGTGAAGAGTAAACAAACATTGGCAACTGTAAGTGAAGCAAGCATTGGTGACTGTAACAAAACAAACATTGACGCATGCAAACAAGCATTGGCGAATGCAAGTGAAGAATAAACAAACATTGGCAACTGTCAGTGAAGCAAGCATTGGTGACTGCAACAAAACAAACATTGACGCATGCAAACAGGCGTTGGCGAATGCAAGTGAAGAATAACAAAGCGCTGAAAAGACGACAAACAAGCCCATGCAAATGCAAGAAGCAATCTAAGAAGACAAACATTGATACATGCAAATCAACAAGCATTGGTACATGCAAAGACAAAGTACTGGCTAAGAGTAAACAAGCACTGGTACATGCAAATAAACAAGCAGTGATACATGCAACTAGACAAACATCGATATGTGCAAATCAACAAGCACTGGTACGTACAAAGGAACAAGCACTGATCCATGCACAAAGACACAAGCATCGATACACGCAGATCAACAAGCATTGGATAAATCGCAGCCAAGAAAGAAAACAAGTATCGCTGAAAACCAAACAAGCACTGGCGAACATAACAGAATCAAGCATTAGCAAAGACCGAGCGAGCACTGGCGAAGGCCAAACAAGCATTGCTAACGTCCCAGCGCATGACTAGACCGCAGGCTTCGACTACATACAGATCAATTACGAAGACAAGTGAACAGCCGGTGCTCTGCGAACATGATCCATCAAAATCCTCCTCTTATGGCGGGGGAAGAAATCGCACAACAGTTCAATCCCTGCTTTGAAGCACCACCCCCAGGGATGCAGACGGACACCTGGAGTCTGTGTCTCCAACGGAACCAATGGCTGGCCACATTGAGTGATTTCCTGGATGCCAATGGAGAACAAAGAGAGAGGAAATGCCTAACGCTGCTCCTCCATTTGGTGGGTCCAGAGGGCCGATGCCCAATCGAAACATTTTCCGAAGAAGACACATACATCTATAAAAGACTCCAAGAGAAACTATGTGCCCGTCTCTCCGCACAAACGGAAGTGGATCGAGAGCGCATCACCTTCAACACAGCTCGGCAGGAACCAGGTGAACCACTGCCAACCTTCATCACTCGGTTAAAAAACCTGGTACAAGGCTGCCACTTCAACACCTTCACGAATGAGGACGCAGTCCGACTCCAGATAATTGAAGGTTGCGCAAACCCCGACACGAAACTCAAGATCTTGCGAGGAAAGTGGTCACTGGAAGAAATCATCAGGAAGGCTGAAATTGGACTGCACGTCAAGGTAGGAGACAAATCAAAGGCCCCGAATCTGAAAGCAAATTATCAAGACGCCCGGACAGATAACCCTCAGAACACAAACAGAACTGAAAGGAGTGAGAAGGAAGACAGACCAGCAAAAAGACAACGGGAAAGACACAGTGACAAAGAAAATAACACGGATTACTCAGAGTCAGATTTCTCAGCAGCCGACTACTCAAGGTCAATCAAGGACTGCTCGGAGTCAGATGACCCAGAGTCAACCATCCAAAAGACGATTCCAAAAAGTTATTCACCCCCCAGGAGTTCCTCAAAGAGTCATTCAAAGGAGGAAGAAAGAGCATCAAGTGGGACAGATCGCACTCCCGGTTAAGAAGGCATCCCGCTCAGCAAGTGGGAGAGAAAGACTAACCAGAGAAGAAGGGGTCGCACTGGCCAACACCGAAAGTCGGCGCAGGGACATCAGTCGACAAGCAGTGAAGACGAGTCCAAGGAAACATCTGGCCGGAGAACACACAAACCCCAAGTCAGAGGTGCTGGAACATCAAGCAATTGGGAAGGAGAACCAGATCACACAAGACGGACTGGTCCATGCCATGATTCATGCCTTTATGGGCCCCAAAGCATCCATGGGCCCCGCGACAACGAAGGAACAGTGCGTAGATGGGTAACATCAGACGAGAAGGACGAAGAGGCAAAAGCTTGGGATCAAGCACAAGGAACAAGCACGGAATCTTCAAACAATCTCCCAAATGAGACAGCGTTGAAGATATTCCAACAAAGACACATGGAGAAGCTTTTCGAAAACAATTCCGAAGGGGAAAGCAGCTCGTCACGGACTACCCGGCTCCGAAGACCACCTAGTAGGACATTCCCAAATGAACACTCACAGAGGGAACTGACGGAGCACCCCTCTGATTCAGAAAGCACGTCGGTCCGGTCTTTTGATTCGGCAGAGTCATGGCCCCGACAACGACCACGTGCAACATTTTTAAAAAAACATTCTCAGAGGGAAGTGAGGGAGAACTTCTCTGATTCAGACAACACGTCGGTCCGATCTTTTGAGTCGGCAGAGCCATGGTCCCGACAACGACCACGTGCAACATTCCTAAAGAAACATTCTCAGAGGGAAGTGAGGGAGAACTCCTCTGATTCAGACAGCATGTCGGTCCGATCCTTTGAGTCGACAGAGTCGTGGTCCCGACACCGGCCATGGCGCCAAGCACCTGAACACATCAGCGAACCAAGGGACACTCTTCACGTCGAGAGCGACGTGTCCCACACCAATGTCAATGCACACTCGATCACTCCACCAGACAACCCGTCGCATCGAGCACATGTGCATCGTGACACTAATACCACACCGTCACCCCGGGTAGGGGCAGCCAGGTTGACTCGAAGGCCCTGGTCCTGGTCCTATAAAACGGAATCCGGCATCGTGGCCAAAAGCACCCAAATAAAAACGGACCAACCAGTCAATCCGCAAAGGAAGCCAGACGTGTCAGGAGAACTAAGTCATCATCGGAGGAGAACAAGACACACTAACATTCAGCCGACCCCAGAGTCTGCCTGTTCCAGGCGCGAGCAGGTGGGGGAGACACAACCTGAGACAGCAAATCAATCTCCAAGTCATACCAAGCTGACCTCCACCGTTCATACCTCACTGGCCGGCATCCCAGACTCGAAACAGGAAGACAGTATTGTTTTTGACCTGACGAAGCAAAAGGCAGTAAAGATAAAGGCGGTGAATGAATTACTGAACCAAGCCAAGACAGTCTCATCAGATAGCACCATACTGTCTGGCATACATAATCCTGAACTGGAGGACAGTGTTGCCTTCAACCGGACAATACAAACGGAAGCAGAAGTGGATACGGGCGCTCGGAAGAGGACCAGAACACTATCCACCCATGAAAGAGATCGAGCACCTAAACCAACAGTAGTTACACCACGGGAAAGAGACATGCCGACTGCGGAATGTGAGAGCAGACAGTCCACACACAACGTGATCAAGAACGCCCTGATTAAGACAACAGAAAAATCGACCAAAGTCAAGCCCACCTCGGATTCGACACTACTGAGGCTCGAAGAGCAGGCTGTTCGCCAACCTGTGTGGCGGATTGAAGAACTGCGAACACTAAGGACATTAAGCTCATTTTGTTAAGAAAGGGGGAGATGTAGTATGGTGAGACGCAGTCTAGTGGTTGAGGGGTGGAGACAGAGGGAGGAGCAGGAACGGGAGGAGCCGGGGAATAGGAACCAAGGGGACAGTTAGAGTAGGGACAGGGACGAGGATGGATGTGCAGTAATAAAGCTCTCCTAAACCATCAAGAAGTGTCAGTCGTTATTGCCACTACGACGTGACACGAAGGCTCTCCAAAGGCAAGCCCGTCTGTGCCCAGAAAGCAACATGCACCAAGACCCCTGCTTATTTTTTCTGCATTACATATACTTCAACACAACTACAAGCCTACAATAAGGGTAAGCGCTGCAACTCGGTAAGGTGGGCTGGGGAGAAGGATATTCCGGGTTATCGGTGTACTTCCTGTCACTTTTCAATGCTGGGCACTACAGCGCACGCCTCCGTCTCAGCCCCCTATCCGCTGAGTAGTAATCCACCAGACTCAGGCAACGAAATAGGCAGGGCTCCCTCAACTCAGCACCTTCCACATATGCTCATAAAAAGCAAAAATAACAATCACGAATCTGAGGCAAGTTTTTTAAATGCTATACTGGCAAATACTAGATCGGTCATCAAGCACAAATACAAATTCGAACAACTGCTACAGTCATCAAACCCAGATAGGGTTTTCCTCACATAAACCTGGGCTACTGACACTTCTGAGCCTGATAGGGTGACCAACTGGCATGGGTGCAAATTCAGGACGGTGAGTGTAAAAATTCAGGACAGCGGGTCAAAATTCAGGACAAAAATTCAGGACAGAAGGTCAAAATTCAGGACAAAACTTCAGGACAAAAGGTAGGTTTTACAGACATATCAGAGGAAGTGGCGCGATAGTATAAAAGTATGTAAATAGACAACCACTTAAGTACAAGTCAAAATCATTTTTAGATTAGGTTGAGACAATCGTTTTTTGGTATACGTGCAGCTTTGAGAAACTGTGCATGTCTTTTTGTGGTATTTCATATGATAATCTATTTATATGGTTACTGCACTGGGTGTCCAGTCGGATATTTTGTTTACAACTCACGGTCCTGGGCAGGCATGTTTGGTGAGAGAAGTGGTCAGGAAGATCTGCTTGGATAGACTTTGTTACTAGCATTTCACATTTGAGTGCTATTGTAAAGCGGCATACATAGGTGAACTAAAGGGAGGATTGCTGTGATAAAATCACTATGGAGAACAAATTATGGCTATTTCAGCAAGTGGAACTTAACATATGGAATCTGACTTTGCTTATGAGGGGTTCGCTGAGAGTTGCACTAGCTGACGGAAGTCAAAAAGGTGCCTTTCCCTGCAGCTTTCTTCAAGAATTTACTGTCAATACACTATTGCATCGTTTTTTTTAATGCCTTGCCTATTTATACAAACGTAATATACAACTCAAGCACAGCTCATGGCACTATGAGGCTCTCCCTAAAACCTTACACCTAAAACAAAGCATGCCAAATTTTACAATTACTAGTGTAACCATTCAAGTAGCAGTTGGGTGTCACTCAAAATGTCATATGCATGATGTATAGATCCCACACGTAAGCACACAGCAAATACAGAATAGAAACATATAGAAAAGGGAGTTGCCAGAAGATGTAAACACCTCCCACTCTGAACTAAAGCTCTTATGGCACCAAGAAAGCAAAGTAAGTCATCACAATCCTCACCAGAAGAGCTCTCTCATCCAATTATCTAGCCATTCATCCTTCCATCAAACCCCTGATATCCACCATTCCATATATACATTCTGTCATCTATTAATTCTTTCATCCATCATTCAGTCTTTCACCATTCATTCAGTCCTTCCATCTGTGTGCCCATCCATTTCCAAACTTGTTCAACCATTTGAAAACCTATCCATCGTCTATCCTTCCATCCATCCTTGCACTCATTCATCCCTTCATCCATCCATTCACTCACCCATCCAACCATTTACCCTTTCACCCATTCAGCCTGTAAGACAATAAGAAATTTACATTTGTCAGGTGTCAAGCTCTGTGAAATGTGCATAATGGGGTTCGTGTGTGAACTTGGACGACCCCAGTACATCATTCACTGAAAAAAAAACCCAATAAAGTGCACTTGTAAAGCACACATTCATTCCAAAAGGTTAGTTGGCGCTGATTACCTGATATGTATAGTTAGACTCCTTACACAAATTAATTATCATAATTTTATCGATCAAATTAGAACGGAAGACTGATACAGCAGCATGAGATTAGGGTACCTTACACTTTTACACGCGTTTACTGAAAAACGATTTCATCCTGTTATGTTGAATAAACCGAAGTGCACAAACATGCGTAAAAATTCAGACACAAATGAAACACATCCGGGGTGTCTTTGGGTTCTTGTGCAAGAGCTATGAATCCCAAAAGTTACAGTGGAGTGGTGCATGCTTCCTCACCTTTCCAGGAAAGAAGAGGGTAGTTCTTGCCTTTTATGCACAGCCATATGCGGAGTGTTCGCCTCTCTGATTTGAGCGAGCAGGTTGGAGAGAAGGGATTAGCGTGCCTCTTTGGGAACTCGACTCAAGGATAAACAACAGCCCTTCAGGAGCCTTAGATGCTCGACTTTTTTTATTTTAGACAATACTGTGTAATAAACCAGCCTTGAAATAGTTGAATTTATATTTGAAATACATTACTACTCGGTTCATTTTCAAATGTAGCACATCGTGTTAGCTGTTAACATGTGCCAAAAGAAGAGAGAGGGGCAGACTCCGGACCCTGCGGCTAGCAGCATACTTCTGATGAGATTTTTGGGAATGCCCTTCACGAGGTGTTAATGTTGCCAGTGGCCGCTACTGCGCAGGAGGCCGCCCACCACATGCTGTGACACCCAAACGTGGCCCATTGTCATTCTGCATGTGGCAATCAGCAGCATACAGAGTGACAATGGGCGGGTGAGGCTTGTGCTTCACAGATGAGTGCCCCATCAGAGATCTGAGGCCTCTCACAGGGAACAGCTCTGTTCCCTGCCAGGCCCAAAATTATGGACAAAAGGCGTCCGTAAAAGGGATCCTCATGGACAACGGACGTGAGGTCCAATTTACGGACCGTCCGTGAAAGTTACGGACGGTTGGTCACCCTAGAGCTGACTGGGCTAATGCAATATCAGCTGGCTACTCCCTGGACAGTGTAAAAAAATCAGGGCAAAAGGGGGGTGGCATAGCAATTATCGACCGATCCACTTTCAAAGCCACTTTTGCGACAAGCGAATTGCCAGGAGCGGAATCTATGACCTTTAATATAAAATGTTCTAATACCGCATCCTTTCTGGGTCTGCTCCTATACCGGCCACCTGGGCCAAAAATACTGTTTATACAAGGCCTACAGACATTCATGGAATAATGCGTGGACTCCCTAACATTTACAATATTAGTGGATATTAACTTTTATTTAGATGCAGACAAGAACTTACTAATACATAGTTTAGAAGGATTCGGTCTTACAAAATTAGTATTTGGAATCTACGCACAAGGCCCACCACAGTCTAGATGGTATTTTTATCAATAACCTTAAAATTAAAGTGGAGAAAATACTACCCTTAATATAGTCCGATTACAATGCTATTTTCTTCAAACTCTTTCACCAGGAATGGGACAGGTTCCAGCCTAAAAACCTGCCCCTTGTTAAATCAAGATCATGGCATAAAATCAGGAGAGAAGAGCTTTCCGAGTTGCTGGATAGAAGTCCAGCTCCGCTAGGGTCAGCCGTTAATGAGGCAGCTGATAACTTGGATGGCAGGATTAGAGCAGCCACGGAGCAGTTGGCCCCGGAAACACTAAACAAAAAATGGAGAAAGAGTGCTTCTGCTCCCTGGTATAATCCAGAACTTAAAGCCATGAAAGTCAGGTGTAGGCTTTTAGAGAGGGTATGAGGGTAGCATATAGAGAACAGAGCAAACTTCCCTACAAACTCACCTGGGGGGATGCTAGACCTGGCATATCTTGGTGTAATTACCTGTGGACTTTTTGCCTCTACCTCCTTTGTTTTTAGATGCTTGGGTACTTTTCCACTGCTGATCAGTGTCAAAGTACAAGTGTTACCTATGTAAAGTGGAATGGTAATTGGTTGGCCATGATTGGTATGTTTGACTTACTAGTAAAGTCCCTAGTGATGTGCACTGTGTGTGCCAGGTCTAGTAATGCAGAGGCGTGCAGAGAAGGCAACTCAGGCCTGCAGTGTAGGGCCTGCGCACAGTTTGCTAAGTTAGCATGTTGTCCCGATAAGTGCAACCACTTGTTAGGCCTTAGTTTCCCTTTTGCATACTCCTTGGTCCCTTTTGCATACACATTGGTCCCTTTTGCATACACATTGGGCACCCGTGGTAGGTCCCGGGTAACCTCTGGGCAGGGTGCAGTGTACGTAAAAGGCAGGACATATACTGAGGTGTGTGCTATGTCCTGACAGTGAAAAACACTCCATTTAGTTTTCACTGGTGAGAGGCCATTCTGCCCATAGGACAGACTGGGGGAGGCTGGGTATTGTGTTTGGTAACCCAGTTTCCTATACATTTATAATGGAGAGGTGAGGATTAGTATGTATAAACTCACAGTGTCATACCACATCTTTCTGTGAAAGTAGTTTTGTTACTGTGTGTTCAGAAACCACTCTTTTAAAAAGTGGCTGAGTTTTGTGCTTTAAGCATTTCTGTGTGTCTCTGCTTAATGTGGATTGACTGTCTGGATCTGAGAGGTGAAAGGAGCTGGGGGAGGCCTTGACCCAAGGGAGGGGTTAAGATGGCACCAGGCTGCCCTGCATCTGGAGAGTAGGGGGAGGAGAAGCCCGGGAGGTGAAAAGGCCTGGGCTGGTGCTGAAAACCAATTGACCCATCTCCTGCTGAGTGATTAAGGATTCAGACCCAGAGTATCAAAGGGAGAAAAACGACACTGGGAGGGAGACACCTAGAACTGATTTAGAGAGGAGTCAGGGACCCCAGAGCGCAACAAACTTCAAAGACATTTAGGGGTATAACTATGAGAGCTGAAACCCCTGAACGTTGGAATGAAACAGAAATGGATTGATACTGAAAAGGCTTGGATCCATTTTGTGGTCTGCTAAGGAAGAAGCAACTGAAGAGACTGCTGGGGAAAGACCAATCCTTGCTTCGTGATCTGGGGCTGGTCTGCAGTTTGCTGTTCTAATCACGGAAGAGGCTGTTGGGGCTGTGCAAGGAGGCAACGGGCCCCCCTGCTTGACGAAGACTATGCTTTGTGCTGTGTCTTGTAACCCCAAGGGCCCAAGGTGAACTGGCTCCCTGTTTGGAAATACAGGAACATAAAAGTTTCCGGAGAAGTTTCAAGCGACGTGTTGGGAGCATTTGAGGCAGCTTGAGACCATTGGAAGGTGTGCCCTGTGATCTTGCCCACACAAAGAAGTGAAACTTAGACGCTCTTGGTGCGTGTTGTGGTGAACGGGAGGCGTTAGTGAAGAGCGCCAGGACTACGTGTGCACCAAAGCTGAAGTTAGCCTCAGACATGCGTTGTGCATGTTGTGGTGCACCACAGGCGTTAGTGAAGGGCCCCTGCTCAGTGTGTGCACCGAAGCTGGAGTTAGACTCGGATGCGCGGGGTGCGTGTTGTGGTGCACTGCATGCACTGGTGAGGAGCGTCTGATCGGCATGTACATCGGAGGAGGAGTGAGTCTCGGATGTGCAGGGTGCGTGTCGTGGTGCACAGGAGGCATTGGTGAGGAGTGCCTGACCAACGTGTGCATCGGAAGTGGAATGAGCCTCGGACGCGCAGGGTGCGTGTTGGGGTGCATCAAAGGCATTGATGAAGAGCGCCTGGTGATCGAGTGCACTGGAGGAGAAGTGAGGCTTGGACACGCTGAGCGTGTCGAGGTGTGGACGAAGGCATTGGTGAAGAGCGCCTGGATGTCGGGGCACGAGAGTTGGAGTAAGTCTCAGAGAAGCAGAGTGCATGCTTTGGTGCAACCTGGGACTGTGGAGGTGATCGGCTGATCATCGCGTGCAGCGGAGAAAGTGAGTCTCTGCAGCGCGGTGTGCGTGTCTTGGTGCCAACGGAGACCACAAGCAGGAGTGCCTGGTGAGTGTGCACTCGGAGTCGACGTGAAGTCCCATCAGTGTTGTGTGTGTGTGGCTTTGTGCCAGAGGTGACCCGGAGGATGCGGTGGTGAACGTGCACCCGGAGTAAAAGTAATATCGGGGGTGTGGAGAATGTGCGGCCGCCTGAGACCTTCCTAACAGTTGCCGCCTAGATCAGCAGCCCCAGAGGAGCTGAGCTGCCAGGCCGAGCCGCTGAGGCCGGTTGAGAGAGTTCTGCACGAGAAGGCCTAGTTCGAGGAAGGAGGAGAGGAGTGGGGTCGCGCCCTCAGGTAACGTGGATTACTACCTGGGCGGGGTGCGGGTTTGGAGGGACACTCTCTCGGCCTCTCAGTCCTCCTGAGGACGTGAGCCTTTGCTTCGGCTCAGGGTGGGGCCAGTACTGACGAATGGAGTGGCAGTAAAGGGGCCAGAGTAGTAAGCTGAACTCTGTGTCATTGTTGAACCGTTGAGCCATAACCGTTATCGAAGAGGCTGATTGTCGCGAAACACATTGCCTATATTTCTGCTAATGAACTGCCAGACTGTCTTATGACGCCTGAAATTATTATGGCTTAACGAAGTACACAATTGTAGTGCTACACAGTGCATTGTTTCTCCCTTGCCAGGTACATGATTTTAGCTGTCCGCATTACATTATTTTTTCATTACAAAGTACATGATTGTCGTTTCGCATTGCATTACTCCTTAATTGCGAAGCAGCCCGTATTGCATTATTTCTTCATTGCAAAGTACATGATTGGGGTGTGACGCATTGCATTAGTCCTTCAGTGCGCAGTACATAAATGTAGCGGTACGTATTGCATTATTTCTCCCATTGCAGGTAACGGGGTCTATCGTTACGCATTGTATTATATCTCCTTTGCCCACCACAGGATTAGATTGTTTGTCCATTGCAACGTGTGTGATTCTAGCATTGCGACCAGCATGGCATTTTGAAAGCGGTGGTTGGGATTTGAACCTACCAGCCAGCCGGAACAAATATTACCCGTTCATCTATGTTGACTTATGTATTGTGTGGTCTGATCGTATATCTTTTAGTATAACAAGTTTATCCTCGTTTTTATCAAACTCGTGTGGAGTCCATTTGTGGTGTCACCAGGGGGTTGCTGTGGTTGGACAACTGAACACTTGTGCCTTGGAGATAGGCCTTGCTGCTTTTACCAAGCTACTAAGGGGGTGAGCAGGGCTATCTCAAACGGTGTCCTTACTTGGCCTAATGTTGAGTGGGGAGCGTACATGCAAAAAAGGAATACTTTACTTGCAAAATTGAGGGGGCTACAAACTCCTCAACAGAGCTTTTTTAGAGCGTCACAGCTCTATCCAAACTAAACCTAGAAAATCAATTTGTACAGGACCAAACTCTTTGTGATACGATGGCAAGCTTCTTCCAGAGTAAAGTACAATTGATCTATGACAAACTGGCAGGGAAACTTCCAAACTCCAGTAATACCAGGTCACTTGGGTCAGCTGACCCGAACAGGCCAACTAAGTTAGGTCATTTAAGTAGTTTTACTCCTCTAACAGTGGATAAAATAAATGATCTGCTATTAGCAGCAAAATCCGGGTCTCTGACAGACCCCTGCCCTCTGCCTATTATACATATGGTTTAAAATAAAATCAGCAAGCAGCTTGTTCCACTTCTGAATAACATCATGAGAGCAGGAACCTTCCCTACCTCTTGGAAGAAGGGGTGTATTCAGCCGATTTTAAAGAAACCAACCTTGGACCCCTAAATGGTCGAAAACTATCGGCCTATATCATGCCTACCGTTAGTGGCAAAAATCTTTGAAAAATCTATTAATCAAGACCTAACAGAATACCTGGAGCTTAAAAACATCCTAGACCACTCCTAACATGATTTTAGACAACAGCACTCCACCGAATCAGCCCTTATTTTGGCCACGGTGGAAATACGTAGACAACTCAATGGCGGAGGAAGGGCCATTCTAATCTTACTTGACCTTTCGGCTGCATTTGATACTGTGAGCCATCAGGTATTAAGTCAAAGGCTGATGGCAATAGGAATCAAGGAGGATGCTCTAAGCCTTCTCCCTTCGTTCCTCAGGTCAAAGTAACAGAGGGTATGTTGGAATAACTATAAATCAGAGAGATGCCCCCTCCCATGTGGAGGCCCCCAGGGGTCAGCCCTCCCCACAACAGTATTCAATATTTAATATTTATGTGACACCCCTAGCTGAGTTTACTAGGGGCATAGTTTCTCATTGGTGTCATACGCAGATGACACCCAACTGGTCATCTCCTTCGCTTCAAATGTGGATACCGTTGCAGGGAAATTTCATGCCTGTCTGGAACATATTATGGATTGGATACACCAGAACTATCTCAAATTAAACATGGGAAAAACATTGGTGATGCAGTTTGGGACACGATCACCGATCTTGAACTAAGAGTGGTGGCTGGCAGAGTCAGGTTAATGCCCAGTGCCCGCTGGAAAGGTCAGGAACTTGGGAATTTCGTTGGAATACCAACTTAGTTTTGGAGGACAGATTAATCAACTAACATTGTCCTGCTTTTTCCAACTAAAAATCCTACGTAAATGTTTCCCTTTTATTCCCCAGGACCTCAAGAAAGAGGTTGTAGTTGCTTTGATCCTCTCATGAACTGATTACTCTAACGCCCTATTCCTGGGCATGAACAAGCGCCAACTGTCCAAACTACAATCTCTGCTAAATGCTGCAGCCAAATTGCTGCTAAACACACCAAAATGCCATCACATTTCTAGCAGCATTAGAACACTTCACAAGCTGCCAGTGCAACAGCGAATTGAATTCAAGGCTCTTTGGCTGGGACATAAAGCCACGTTTGGTGTGTGGAGCAGCGGAACTACAGAAAATATTCAGTGAGTACACGCCACGGCGCAATCTTAGATCTGCCAACAAAGGTCTAGTCATGATACCGAAAATACAAAGGGCTAGATGGGGAGGTAGAAGCTTGACATATTGTGCGTCCAAGTTATGGAATGAATTACTTAACCGCAGTAAACTACAATCCTCTAGACCTCTGTTCAGGAAACTTCTGAAGACGTGGCTCTTCACCCGGAAGAAATAAAGCACAACTCCTTTGCTAACCTGTTTTCTTGCTATAGCACCAAGACACCTCTGCATTTATGAGCTTTATAAGCTTTTACCTACTTACTTTAACGCTCCCATTTACCTCCTTCACTGAACAGGTGGTACATGGGCAAAGGGTGTTCTTTGCTGGGGGGTGGTAGGAGCAGGGTTGGGAGGGTGAGGAAGGCATGTGGAAAAGTGCCTTGGCCTATCCCCTTGCCCTGGCAAAATGGAGAAGGGGGCCAAGGTCCGGCTGCCATTCCAGCCGAAGCCTCAATTGATTTTCTAGCATCTGAAATCGAGTCTGGTGTTCCACCACCTGGACACTGGAACAACAGTCGTGATCGGGCCCAGTAGACTTTCATGCAGGGATTCTGCTCAGCTTTACTCAGAGTTTCTGGGGCCTGCACTTTGAGCTCGGATTTACAGTTGAATCTGAAACCCTACACGTTCCAAACTGAAGAAAGGAACCAACAGGCTTGACTGACTTTCTGGCATCACGCTCTTTCCATTTATTTAGCATTTTACTACTTTAATTATCAGGAACTGCTTGTACTTTTAGCTGGAGGTAGTCCTAATGGGAGGTAGCATCGCTTAGCGCTGTAAGTATGAATTCCATAAAAGTAAATACAGGTTAGGTTCAATTGTACGCCTCATTAAAATGTATCGCACTGTTGACAATTTATTGTACATTTCCAGACAGTCTGGCACAGTGATGGGAGTCTTTGGTCTAAAATAAAAAATTGATTGAGGAAATGTATTCGTCAAACTGAAAGGCCATTAAATGTGTATGATTTAAATGGCTCAGCCAGTTGTAGCTTGCAATGCATTTAGCATCTCTTAAGTGGCTGTGAATGCATAGTGAATCCATAACATCATGTTTTTTTAGCTGATAAAGAAGTGCTGGGTTCATAACCCTATCATGAGACCATCATTTGAGCAGATCAAGAAAATCTTGGCGAAAATGAACCCTCACAAATTGAGTCCAGTGGACATGATGATGAACCTGGTGAGTGGGGGATATTTTGTTTCATTTTCACGTGTTCACTGACCTACCTCCGCGTGTAACCCAAATACTATTCTTTGTACACAGATGGAAAAGTACAGCAAACACTTGGAAAGCATCGTGGCTGAAAGGACTCAGGATCTTCTGCAGGAAAAGCAAAAGACTGATCGCTTGCTATATAGTAAGTGCAACATGTTGTATTCAGTAAGGTGGTATAGAAGGAAAACAGCATGACTGTATTACATTACTTACCAGAGACAACAATGGGGGCATGACTACAAAATGATGCTGCTGCTATTAATTAAAGAGGTATAGTGATCCATCACATGTACTTACACTGAGGTAAGCTTCTCCACCTCCTACATAATGTTAACCATTTTTCGGTCTTTCATTGTCCAATACCTTTTGATTTAACTAAAGTTATTTGCAAAATATACTTGTAGGAGCTCTCAGCCAGCTATCTTCATCCTTTCGGTGGTTACTGTGTCATTCTGGTGTTTCTAACACCACCGCAGCAAACAGAAAGTGGCTAACTTCACAAGTAACACATACACGCACAAAGTAGTTTCTGTCAGTGCCAGAGACTGATATGCCAATGTTTGATTTATGTGACCAAAATATATTTTTGCTTTTAACCACTGTTTGTGCTTTTTTATACATGGAAGAGTGCACAGAAGCTTCCCCAACTCAAGTTTTGCCAAGACCCTGAGAAAACAAAACAAGCATTGACAAAGCCTAAAGGCTGGAAGCCAACACTAAACCTAATTACTTTGCCAAGGCTTGTTTCTTTAATCAACAGCATTTGCTCTTCTGCTCTTTCTATACTGCTCAGTTTCCCTTGATTGATCATCATTGTGTAACTGCTCCTCTTGGAGTGTTCATAGTGTATTAGTACAACCAACTTTGTGTGAGATGTCAGAAGCACCCTATGTCCCTTTTCCTACACCACATGTATGATTTAAGAAACTAAATCGCATATCACGATTCACTGTCATGAATGAGCAGCTCAAAACACAACCCTATAAGGTAAACCTAAATGAAAGTCATGTGAATGGTAGTTTCCTCCGCTATAGAAATTTATTTCAGCTATAAAACATTATTTCAGTACTTTGGCAAGGGGATAAAAAGGAAAATCAAGGTAGGAAGTGATCTTCTGCAGTAATGTATTGAGGCGGTGTGTGTTAAAGTGTATTTACCTGACGAGGTAGTGATCTGTATTGTGTCTCATGGATGGGGTGGGGAATTGAGGACAGTATATGAAAAGGAACGAATGTAAAGAGTGTGGAAGTCAGCAAAGATAGGGTTAATGAAGTGAAAGACTGCAGGAGTGCAAACTCAATGGACGTACTTTGCGAGCAATCAATGTCATATTTAAATAGAATGTTGTTTAAAAGTGAACCTTGCTTAGAAAAAAGGCAGACACAAACACTTTGTGCAAAGAGAAGGGCCTATTAATGTTGATAAACCTGTGTATGTATTCTAGCCTACTCTGGCCTGTACAAGTTACATAGCTCAATCAAATCAGCAACCGAGATGGCGGACAAAAAAAAATTATATAAAACTCTAGCATATACAGAATTGAGGAAGAAAGGGTTGGAATATCTGAGTAGCAACATCCATCTTTGGACTCCGAAGTGTATTGACAAATTCAGAACTAGATGTTCTGCTCTTGAACACGTTTCGATGCCAATATGCACTTCTATCTAGCAATAGCTTTGTCTAGAACACATTATTCAGGATATTCTTTGGCCATTTATGAATCAGCATCGAAGATGCCAGCAGAATGGAAACTCTGGAGACAGACTTAGAAGGTTCCCACAAATGGCCGGTGGCCCACCTCTTCGAATAACCGAGAGAAATGGTACTGATGGTGAATGAGGACAAATGGAAGGAAGATGCAGTTAAGCAATGTCATGGCTAAAAGAGAACAAAGAACATAACAAAAACATATGCCAATACAATGATATGCTCAAACTTTACAGGTATTTATAATCAGTGCTTTGGACCTTATTTTAGACCTGCGCACAGGTTAGATGGTAATTGTTTTCACGCGGAATCACTGACAGCCTTGCAATGATCACTGGTGATAAGGATATATTGCAAATGGTACTGTGGTATCCTGAGTGAGCATCTTTGACTACAACTGATGTCTGGCAGTGTTTGTCCCATTTTTCAAACAGCATGGAGCACCACTGGTTATACTCTGCAAGGACTCCCAGTGTACAGTTCTACAAACCTGTCAGTACTGGACATCCTTGTGTAAACCGAGTGCTTCTCTAGCTTTCAGGTGGGATGGCGTGTCCCAGAACTAATGACTACCTTAAAGTGTGGAAAATGCTGCTTTAATGACACAGGTGCCCAAAGGTTCAAAAACTTTGGCTCTAAAGCCTTACATGCCTAAACAGTATGTCCTACCTGTACATTTGGTAACTATCCATAACCCTACCTCACCCCTCCCCTAAACAACCCTTCACAAATCACACTAACCAAAATCTAATCACAAACTCTAGTCATTCAAATCCATCCCTCCCAAGCCTCCCCAACTGATGCCGTCTTATTCCATCCTTGCAACCCCCTTCCTTCCATCCCCCTCCCCCTGAAATCTGAACTAGTTCTGAACCTGATCAACCTTTTGTTGCCATAAATTTTAAAACGTATCTAAAACCTGTCACAGCACCTGCTCATAAATAGCAACACAAACATTTATAAAACAGTACTTCTAGTGCACCTACCTCATCAAAATAAAAAAACAGGGAGGTTGGGTGGGAAAAAACCTCCTACCCGTCCCTGTCAGCCGGGGTGCCCATAAATCTAAAATGGCACCAGTCAACTGTTGGCACCTAACTAACTATCCCCTTTCGAACCTGCACCACCCAACCAATCAGGGGTGCCCCTAGGGCCCTACCACTCGCCTGAAGGTCCTGGAGTAGAGGTAGGGCCTTCTGCCCACACCCCCAAAACCCCCATCGATCGGGACGGTGTGTCCAAGAACTAATGACTATCTTATAGTGCGCAAAAGGCTGCTTTAATGATACAGGTTCACAAAGGATCACAAACCTTGGCTCTAAATTCTTACATACTTAAATAATTTGTCCGCTCTATACATTTGGTAACTATCCATAACGCTACCTTACTTCTCCCCTAAACAACCCTTCACAAGCCACACCAACTAAAATCCAATCGCAAACTCTCACCATTAAACTCTCGCATCCCCCATGGCTTCCCATCTGTTGTCTTCTTATTCCATTCCTGCAGCTCCCACCCCCACCAGCCCACTTTTCTTCCTCCTGAAATCTGAACTAGGTCTGAACCTGACCAACCTTTTGTTGCCATACATTTCAAAACTTATCTAAAAGCCTGCTACCAGAAAAACCAACAAGTTTCTCTGTCCCCCGAAACAGAGCTTACATTCCTGTTGGAAAGTGTAGGAGCCCAAAATAGACAGATGGATCCCATCCTCATGAAAAAATTCCACTGCTTCAAACTGAATATCAGAGTGTTCCATAAAAAAGAAACCTTCCGTTTTGCAAAATGTTCTCAACTCTCTATTCCCCTTTTGTCCTACTCGGTCAATTGTCTCTGTTTTTTCTGAACCCCTGCCAAGCTCTTCTGGGCATGAATTCATTGAGAACCGCTGTTGTACCTGACCAAAATGCTTTGATTTCTAGCAGATAATTTTTCACATTCTTTATCAAAGCCAAACCTTTTATTTGGACAAGGTAATTTTCTCGCAGGTGCACAACCAGGATGTCCGTACAAGGGAGACCACATGCAAGACAATTACATTTTGGCAGCACCTCATGTCACCTTTGCCTAACCATTTCAATTGAACAACGGTGTCAGGCAGTTCAAGTTGATGTCCTCCCTTCCTATTGTTAGGGTGCCTCACTGCTCATTTCACGAATGAAGTGCCACAAATCCAAACTTCAATGTGACCCCCTTGCCGGGCCTGCAACGCAACCTAGGAGAAAAAGACTACATGTTACTGAACATCCTTGAAAACCCAACCCAAACACAGATAGGAAGTCGGAACTTCAAAGTCCAACTCGCGGAATCACTGCCCCGGACCAACCCCGGGATCCTGCCTCCGTCGCCATCCTAATCTGAAAGGAATGTTTTCCTAAATCCCATGCTTAGGAGCCCAAATCCAAGAGGGCCTTCCTCAAAACCTCCAAAACCTTAGATGTCGAAAAACAAGTCCCATCTGTGTTATGAAAAATCTCTCCAAATCCCTAACCTTGCTGGACCAGTTGTTACCACCATTCCCTAGGACAAGCTCTGGCATTTGGGTATGCTCTCAATGTTACACATGTACCACTACCGGACTGGTCAGTTTTTGACTGTGGAAGCCAGACTTGCACCACCTCTGCAATCATGCAAACATCCTGCCAGTGAATTCCTGCCTGTAACTTAGATCTGACCCCCTTCCCTAACTGGAAAGCCCCAAAAAACAGCCACACCACGATCACAACAAACCGCAATGCTTCTCAGTCGTCCTGGCACAGCTGTGGTAGGCTACCAATGATCCTCTTTGGAATATCTAGCGTAACTGGGTGCCTCACCTTGGTCCCAGTAACCCTAACCCTGGGCCACCTCTCTAATATCCTCCTCCCCATTTCACCAGCCGATGACTCGTAACCCCACAGCATCTTTCCAAAAAATGTCCTGCCTACTAACTTACCTGCTATGATAACAGCTGACAAACCCCTATCAATCAAGGTTGTAATGAACTATACCTCATTGTTAGAAATGGGGGTCTCTAGTTGGCAGGAGTTTACACCTTCGTCCAAGTCGGGACCATACATTATAATCAGGATAAGGAAGTTACACTCCTAAGATAACTCCTGCTCACCCCCTTGGTAGCTTGGCATGAGCAGTCAGCCTTATCTTAGAGGCAGTGTGTAAAGCTTTTGCACAGGACCAACAGTAATACAGTGAAGACACTTCAAAAGGTCACCACACCAGTTTAGAAAATATCCAATATTTGTACATATCCAAAACAAGACCAAAAACTATAAAAGATCCACCATATAGTTCTCAATAATCAAAATTGACTTGAAATACAGTTCCTTGAAGTTGATAGCTCCATCTGGGGCTATCACGGCATAGGGAACAACAAATCCAAACAGTTCTGGCTGACCGTGGTGTCGCGGCCCATCTATGGTGTCGGGAAGACCCGCAAAACAGTACCTTTAGAGATATAGGGCGCCGGTGACCTCTCGATGAGCCCCAAAGGGCTAGCGTCCGCAGTTGTCAGTTCCGGAGGTTGTTACAGGAGTCGTCGGGCCCTTGAAGTCACATGCGTTGCAAATCGAACTGCTCGCGGTTAAAGTCGGGCGCGCCGGTATTGGCAGACATCGGGCTGCTGTGCAGTCAGCGGCTCGGTGATGGTTGTCCAGCGGCATCAGTGAGACCAGGGCTGCGATGTGAAGGAATGCAGTGCTCGTCGCGGTGCTGGCAGGTCACGGTGCAAGCAGCGTCGTTGGTGAAGCGCTGTCGTCGGCTGACGAACTGGAGTCGATGGTGCTGGCATCAGGGGGCCAAGCTTATGGGATGGGCTAAGCATGGTACATTGTGTCCCTTATGAGTGCTGCCCTTGAACCATGGTGCAAGCCGCGGTGTCGATGTTGGTGTGGAGCCGCGTCATTGGGGATACCAAGGCGGGGGCGTGAAGTGAGGTGGTACGAAGTGTGGTGCCCACAGGTCACGGTGCAAGCAGCGGCTTGGTGGCGGAGGCGGGTGGCATCGTTGGTGAGACCAGTGTTGCGCTGCGGCATGCGGCGGTGCCCTATGTGGTGCCTTCAGGACACGGAGTGTTCTAGATGGCGTCATGTTGCTTTTTCTTCTGTTGTAGCACAAAACACACAGTGCCCAGTACTGATTGCAGAAGAACTTGAAGTCTTTGCTGTTCCTGAGACTTCTTGAACAAGGGGCGAGCTCTACCTCATGCCCTTGTAGAAACTCAATAAAGAAGTTGTAGAAAGTTCAATCCCGGTGTTTCACTTCCCAAGACAGAAGCAGCCACTGCAGGCCAACACAGTAAGTCACTCAGCAAAGTGGTAGTTCCTCCTCACAGCTTCTCCAGCTCTTCTTCTTGGCAGTCTTCTTGGTCCAAAAGAGTTCTAAGGATCTGGGCCCCAATATTTATACCCCAATTCCTTTGTCCTCTGAAGCAGAGAGTGTTCTTAGCCCAAACTAGTTTGGTCCTCTCTGGCCCAGCTTCCCAGCAGGAGGTGGAGACAGCTTTGTTTGTGTGGCCCAGGCCCATTCAGGTGCAAATAAGTCTCCTTCCACTACTCTAAATGCAGCCCAGGTTTATTCAGCCCAGCTCTGACTCATCCAGACTCTCTGGAGCCACTGCACATCTCAAGACCCTGTCACTCCAAAGCCAGAAAGTGAATACACATCCTAGCAGAGGCACACAGGATGGCTAAGCAAGAAAATGCCTGCTTTCTAAAAGTGGTATTTTCAAACAAGGTATGTAAAAATCACCTTTACTAAAAGATGCATCTTTATATTTTGAGTTCAGGCATACTAAACTTTACTTGCCTATCTGGTCCCAATGGGAAGTTATATTTATAAGATGTTATAAATTAACTCCCATGCTTTCCTATGGGCCAGATAGCCTTACAATAGTGAAAAACGAAATTGGCAGTATTTCACTATCAGGACATGCCACACAGTTCAGGGTATGTCCTACCTTTCATATACACTGCACCCTTCCCACAAGGGTACCTTGGACCTATCTTAGGGGTGACTCACATGTAAGAAAAGGGAAGGTTAGGGCTTGGCAACTTGCCAAGTCGACATGGCAGTACTAGACTGCATGCAGACACTGCAGTGGCAGTTCTGAGTTACCTTTGAAGGGCTGCTTGTGTGGGTGGCACAACCAGAGCTGCAAGTCCACTTACAACATTTGATTTACAGGCCCTGGGCACACACAGTACACTGTACTAGGGACTGACTAGTAAATCAAATAACCAATCATGGAATCACCAATCCATAACAATCACTTACAACAGGAGCACTTGCACTTTAACACTGAACAGCAGTGAAAGAGGACGCAGAGACACTAAACCAACAAAAACAGAGTCAAAGCCAGGAGGTCAGAAAGCAAAAAGACAGGGGAAACATGCCAAAAGATGCCAATTCCAACACACATCATTTAACTGTGCATGCCCGACGCTGTCGCCGAGACGTTGTGCTGTGCCAGACTGAACAAACTCCTCCCATGTAAGCCTGTGTGCCTTTTGAGTGGACACAGACAACAAGCCCAGAATAAGCTGCTTCACATGATCCCACCTAGAGTCCATATATGTGCCGGCATTGCCGTCTTTATCGCGTCAGTCCACAGTGCAAGACCACGGAACCTCACCACTGAAAACAAGAAAGTGCTTCAGCAACTTCATTGTGGACACCTGCTATATAATGCACAATAATAATGACATTTTCTCTCAACCGTTCCAAAACAAACACTCGTAACTACTACCAAACATGGGGATCCCTCGCCAACTGCCTTCTGACCACATTCACCATTCACATATTGTCCACATTGAGCAACACTGTTTTATTGGCAAGCTGCTGGCCCCACAAACTCACAGCCACCACCAAGGGACAAAACTCGAGTAAAGCAATACTCCTGCCCCCAGGTTTCAAGCCTCATGCCACTCTTCTGCACACCAGCGCCCTTGCTAAAAAACGGCCATAGCCATGCCCTCTGGCTGTATCTGACAACAACTGAATGGACTACACAAACTGCTCCCCCCTATCCATCCATGGGGATGTCAGTGCATTCAGTAAGAAAGAATTTCCAAAGCTTAAAATTCTCCTTCACCGCTGCCTTGAGCCACACCCAATGGTGTGGAAGCCCTGTCCCTGCCAGAGCCCAACATAACCTCCTACAAAAAGTCTTGCACACCGGAACCCACCTTGCAGGAAAAATTCAAATTTCCTAGCAAAACTTGCATCTCCTTCACCCGTACCTTTGCCTTCTCCAAAATCCTGTCCAAAAGCAGCAAACATGTCAACTTATTGTCCTCTGGTAACCTGATTTCCATCCAGAGAGAGTCCAACTCCAGCCCCCAAAAAAGTAATGACCTGCAGGCCCAACTGTCTTTTCTGGGGCCAAGAGGACACCCACATCCTCCATCAACTCCTGAAACCGTAACAAACTCCTCCAAGAAAAAATCATCTAAATTCTGTGTCATGTTGTCTTTCCCCTAAAAGTGAGTGAACAATATCTTCAAGAAAGAACTAAAAGCTTTAAACAAAGAACATGAAACTGAACAGCCTATAGGCAAAGACATGCCTAATAGGTGAAATCTGCATGTTCTCAGGCAGCCAGTCAGCAAAAGGCCCCTCCATCCTCCATTCACCCACTTCCTTCATCAGCTTGTTCCACATCAACTCCTCCTGGCCTCTTATCGTCTTTAAATTGTCAGCCCACTCGTTCACACTGGGATCCTCATAACACAAACGAACACCAAACTGAAATCCAGGTAACAACAAATTCCATTCCACCTGTGTCCCCAGCAACTCAAGGCAATGTCGCAACCTCGCAACCTCTTAACCTTAACTGGCGAATGCGGCCATGCCCATGGTAATCTGCACCACCCTGCATCTACCCATTCAATGAGACCTGACTACTGACCTCCCTTCTGGCTAAACCCACCCCCCTGGGGACTACACTGCGTGAGCCTATGCTTATCTCCACACTTTGAATACTCATGTCTGTATTTACAGAACTCCAGAGAATACATGCCTCTATTGTAAGACCATCACGCCCATCAATTCCCCACCTGTCTCTCCCCGCTGTACCCCCATCAGCAGGGGTGGGATGACCCCAAAGGGCTTATAGATAACTGGCCAGCAGCCCGCCATATAAGTTGATGGGGCTGGCCATTCTGGAATCATAGTTTGTATGAACAGCTCATTATCCATCTCCCCTCCAGACCCCATCAGCATTCGTCGCAAGGCGTGCCTAAAACTCCTCATTCTAACAGACTCAAGCCCACCCTCCAAAAGTAACCTGAACTTTCCGTACTACATCTAGGTATTTAAACAAAGCCACACACCTCTCTGGATACTTCTCAAGATACACACTCACCTTTATAAGAAATACTGTGGTCCAGTTCTCGATATTGACTGGTACCCTAGGCCTGTGTGACAGCTCGTACTCCTCTTCTTTGGAACCGTCTTTACCTGTATTTTCCGATGTAGCAGCTTGAAGAGTTCAACATACTCCCCTTTCCATATTCGCCCCCTGGTCACTGACATTGGCTTTGTAATGCCCATTTAAGGTAGTTTGTAGCGCCTTACATCCTTTCTCCCCTTCTTGTCCCCCTCAGCTTTACCCTCATCCACCTATATCTCCATGGACGTGGATTTTGCCCCTACTCCCTCCTTCTCCTTCCCATCCTCCCCAACCGCATCTGGCCTTTACCTTGATCGTGAACATACTTACCTTTTAGTAGGCGCAAACTAACTTATCACACCTGGGCATCATCCCCCACAGTTTTCACCCCAACCTTTATCCCACTGGTGCCCACAGAACACAAGGTGGACGCAGATCCTAAACCTTGCTTCTCCGCTGTGTGGTCCAATGCTGTCCCAGAGCCGGTCACACGGATGCGAACTCTGCCTTCGTACTAGGGCTGCCAGGCCACACTAGACCCTCCTGGTTTCCCCGCTGTCCCCCCTCCCCCCATTGTGGTACCTACCTGAGCCTCCTAGCTGACTGGTAACTGACCCTGACCTGGCTAGCTCCCAAAACTGAAGGAGAGGTCATACCACCATACCGACCTACCCAGCCCCTCATCTTGTAAAACCGACACATCCACCCACACCACAGCACGCGGCCTGGAAGCTGATATACAATCTTGCCTCCCCGTTTACCTGCCTCTGGGACCCCTGGGGCCAATGACATCCTTTAGTCCAGCTGCGCAGCCACCCTACCAGATAAGTCACTCACCACAAATGCTCCACTTCCATTAGGGGACCCAACTTGCTGCCTACACATTATCCCTGAAATGGCCTAGCTGTTCCCTGCCCCTCAATCCTACTACTTCTTGCAAAACAAGGTTCAGGGGTCCCCCCTGCCTCACTCTGCCCAACTCAGCTGCCTGCAGGGCTTGTCTGCGAGGACTGAAGAGATCCAGCGGCAAGCCCTGGACCTCGGAAACCCCAGACCCAAGCCCCTGATGGCCCGCATACCCCTTCTCCTCACCTGTCCGGCAGGGAGAGTGCCGGGTATAATGGCTACTGCTAGACCTTCAGCTGCTTGCTGCCGGGTCTGGGCCTTCAAAGGCATGCCCTCCAATGCCCCAGTTGCCAGGAAATCCATCCTGTCTGCATTCTGAAGCACAATTAAAGCCTGGCAGACCTCCTCGTTTATGAAAGGCGCCATAGCTACCATAACCACGCAAACACGACTGGAAAAAACCTCCTATCTGTCCCGGTCAGCCGGGGTGCTCTTGAATCTGAAATTTGCAAAAACAACAGGTGATGGACCGAATGTGGATTAATGTCACACATTCAACCCAGTCAAAAGATCTGGGTCATAATCCATCGTTTTTTTTGCACTCCACACCACCCTGGGTTAGACAATGGCGATATGCAAATCAGCTCTGACACTGTGCCCCATGGGAACAGTCCAGTCCGAACTACAAAAGCCATGTCCTTCCCAGAACGGAATCAAGCATCCGAGGACCGGACCGGTTTCGAGGTAACACCTCTCATCAGCCCGGCTAGCTTGACTCCAGTGGTGTGGAGTGCCTGGGACCCACGTCTGGGCATCCCCAGTACACTTAGAGCGGTATTTGCAAAAACAACAGGTGATGGACCGAATGTGGATCAATGTCACACATTCAACCCAGTCAAAAGATCTGGGTCATAATCCATCGTTTTTTTGCACTCCACACCACCCTGGGTTAGACAATGGCGATATGCAAATCAGCTCTGACACTGTGCCCCATGGGAACAGTCCAGTCCGAACTACAAAAGCCATGTCTAACCCAGGGTGGTGTGGAGTGCAAAAAAACGATGGATTTGGGCCCAGATCTTTTGACTGGGGGAATGTGTGACATTGATCCACATTCGGTCCATCACTTGTTGTTTTTGCAATTGCCGCCCTAAGTGCGCTGGGGATGCCCAGACGTGGGTCCCAGGCACTCCACACCACTTGGAGTCAAGCTAGCCGGGCTGATGAGAGGTGTTACCTCGAAACCGGTCCGGTCCTCGGATGCTTGATTCCGTTCTGGGAAGGACATGGCTTTTGTAGTTCGGACTGGACTGTTCCCATGGGGCAACAGGGTCAGAGCTGATTTGCATATCGCCATTGTCTAACCCAGGGTGGTGTGGAGTGCAAAAAAACGATGGATTTGGGCCCAGATCTTTTGACTTGGGGAATGTGTGACATTGATCCACATTCGGTCCATCACTTGTTGTTTTTGTAATTGCCGCCCTAAGTGCGCTGGGGATGCCCAGACGTGGGTCCCAGGCACTCCACACCACTTGGAGTCAAGCTAGCCGGGCTGATGAGAGGTGTTACCTCGAAACCGGTCCGGTCCTCGGATGCTTGATTCCGTTCTGGGAAGGACATGGCTTTTGTAGTTCGGACTGGACTGTTCCCATGGGGCAACAGGGTCAGAGCTGATTTGCATATCGCCATTGTCTAACCCAGGGTGGTGTGGAGTGCAAAAAAACGATGGATTTGGGCCCAGATCTTTTGACTGGGGGAATGTGTGACATTGATCCACATTCGGTCCATCACTTGTTGTTTTTGCACTTCAATCTGAAATGGCACCCGGTGACTGTTGGCACCTAACTAGCTATCCCCTTTTTAACGTGTGCCCCTTCCCCCAACCAATCAGGGTTGCCCTTTGCCCCTAGCACCCTACTACCCACCTGAAGGTCCCGGGGGTAAGGCCTTCTGCACACACCCCAAAGCCCCCATTAATAACCAGATAGGGCCAAGTCTTGAGAAAGGTTCTCTATAAGGCACCCAGGCTATTAACCTTATTGCCCTCCCGCAAGGGCAACAGCAGCCTTTAATTACCTTCCCCACCTTATGGCCCCTTTCCTGCGACTCTGACTAATAAGTAGAGAGAGTAATTAACATCGATTATTGCCGACAGGTGCTGGAAATATCACAAAAATAATACACCAATTCAGAATAAGTTTGTTCCCTCGCACATCCTGTTTGAAATAAAATCAAGGGCAGGTCTTGGGCTACTGGGCTTCAATCAGCTTTGACTCAGTGCTATGTCCCGGCCTTCCTGGTGGATGTTTAAAAACCCTAGGAGTCAGCACCCTGCTGCTTCCTTCTCTGCAGAGCAAGTGCTGCTGAGTAAAATACCACAGGGAAGAAACAGTAAAAAAAAGCAGGACAGGATAAGAAGAGGCAGCCCTATTTTCGGAATAACTTACAGGTTAGTAGCAAGGAGGACGTGTAGAACCTATTAGGCTGGTGGAGGCAGAAGCATTGAGGGCGAGCATGAGCGAAGCTGCTGGGCGAGGGAAGAGTGTAAAAGCACCATGCAAAGAGAGTACTGCCATTATAGTAAAAATAAAAGGTATGGGAAATTTGGTGCAAGCATGCCATTAGTGGGAAAAAACACAGTGATGTTCCCACACAAATTACACCCTGAATGCCTTTACAAACATCATAAGCCCTAAAATAGAAAATGTTAGGAACGGCCCTCACATTACTTTTTTCATAATTACTGTCTTATCTCTAGCAGTCTTATGTATAAGGGGGCAGACCAGAATTACTTTGGACTTCCGTTGTTATTGTGTGATGCAAGTCATTGCAAAGCAACGCTAATCCTAAAATGGGATTTACAACGCCATGTAAGTACCTCTTGGCACCTTTTTGTGTGACTTTGTAAAGAAATGTAACACAACACAGCACCCTCCACTGCCTTGCATTACATTTCATTGTGGTTGGCGGTCCAAGAATGGAGCATGGGCATTCCCATTCATCCACTCACGGAATTTGACGCAATCCTAGATTTACTAAAGGAAGTAAACCTGGGGTTGCTTCAAAATTGTGTGCCTACCACATCATACATAGAATTTGTGAAGGAAGGTGTCGCTTTCTGCACAAAACAAGCCTTCCTCTAACATAGCCACCCGTGCAGCATGGCGGAAGGGTGCCGGCGTTGATGCTAAGCAGTACACAGTGCACCAGCACTAGGAGGGTGTAGAAGTGCCCCATAACTTAGTAGATATGGCGCCTTTCTGCTCTCTCCCTTTCACGTAGTGGAAAGCAACATGTCACCTGAGAGGTGCTGGTAATCTCTCAGGAAAAGTAAAAAATAAAACTGCGGAGCATATACAAATAATCCAATAATGATATATAAAGGTATGGCAGCCTTTCTGAGAAGTGTTGACATTGTCTATAAAACAAATAACATACCTTGTGAAAGATGTCTATACTGTCCTTGAAAATTGCGACAGCTATGCTGAACAGTGTCAGCCCTTTAGCATTGAACCATATCCCTATTGGCACTCACGTTATTTGACACAAATTAAATAACACAAGGCATTCAATTAACATCCAGGACCTCTCACATCCCAAGGATCTCTGAAACCTAATGCAAGAGTAAGGCTGGATTGGCCGGACCAGGCACCCTGTGTTTCCCCGGAAGACTGAAAGGGGGGGGGACGTTTTTTTACTGGGGGACTTTTTTTTACCAAGGCCGGCTTTACAGCTGTGTATCAGCCTGAGTAACAAAGCATAATCCACTAACTATTGTTTCCAGTCTCTTGAAGCCAGCAGCACTTCACACGTGCACTCACACTTTAAAATAGGGAAATACCACAATGTGACCACCCCTACCTGTGAAGGCCCTGGTATAATCACTTTGTCCTGCTCACCTGCTCTTCACCCTCTGATCCCGCCTTCACCTCGTCCCACCTAGTTTGGGCCTCTTGATGGTGCTCCACGCTAGGCTCATAATCAGGGCAGACAGACAGCCCAGGCCAGCCCCCAACAGCCACTATAATCAGCAACCAACAGCAACAGGCAGCTATCATTGCTAAGTGGTGACTGGCTGCATGTATGTCACAGTTTCAGTTTTTAAATAATACTGATGGAGCCGCATGCCAGCTGGTGGTAGTCTGACAGTGAAGTTAAGTAAAAGGGGGCAATAAATGTTATGTTATGATATGCTATGTTAGTTGAGTTTTGTATAGCGCGTAATCACTGCTAGGTCTCTTAGCGCTTTTTAGAGAGAGGGCCAAAGGTCTTACACAACATCATAGGGCAAGGTGGAGTGGTGTGGCTCACTGGTTAGAGGCGGCAGACGCGGGAGCAGAGGATGGCCCGGGACCAGGGTTCAATTCCCGACGTGGCAGGGTCGTGGACCAGGGTCAGCGGACTCAATAATTCTCACCTCGGTGCCTACTCTAACCAGGGATCACACTCGGCAACTCTGGGCATTAGCTTGCCTCATCTCCACAACGGCCTCCCACATACGCCGGGGATGCCTGGTTTCACCTTGGAGATACCCAGAAGGGACCATCTCACAGATAAAGCCAGGACGGGTTCCCCAGCGGTCTACTGCGCAGAGATACTCCTTCGGGAGTTGATTTTAGCGCGTTAGAAACCCACACTTAATTAATTAATTAAAGGGGGTTAAAACTGTGTCCAAAGCCTCCCTAAACAGGACCGTTTTAAGCTGTTTCCTGAAGGGAAGGAGAGCAGGTTCCTTGCAAAGGTAATCAGGCAATTGGTTCCATAGGTGTGGGAGTAATACGGAAAACGCTCTCCCCCTTTGGATGCAGTATTATACCATGGAAGGGCCAGGCGGCAGGCCTCGGATGATCGCAGTCTGCAACCGGGTATGTAATTATCCAGGCGTTCTTTAATGTAGACTGGGGCTTGGCCATAGATAGCTTTATGGGCAATGCAGAGACCCTTACATTTTGCTCTTTAATTGATGGGGTGACTGTGCAACTTGCACAGCAGAGGGGTGGCATGGGTCCTTCTGGGCTGCCTGAAGATATTTATTTATTTATTTATTATTTATTTATTTAGAAGTTTTCTATAGCGCTAACAAGACCCGAAGGTATCAGAGCGCTTCACAGTAGTGGGCATGAAAAAGAGAACAACATGAAACAAACCCTATAAAAGCAATCGGCGATAGACAATTTGGAAAGAAGAAAAGTTCGGACAGCAGGGCTTCTCAGTACTAGATTCAACAATACCGCATGGATTCTGAGACGTTTGCAGCTCCAAGTTATCCATAACCAAGGGAGCGGATCAGGCACAAGGATTTAAGTTGGCTCTTGAATTCTGCATAGGACGGTAGAGTTCTGATGTGCGGGGGGATGGCGTTCCATATTTTGGGGGCATTTCCTGAGAAAGAGCAGTCCGCAGTTCTCTTCCTTCTGGTTTTTGGTAGGATGAGATCAATCTAGCTGCGTCGTTCAGTACCACCTGTAATTTATTAGTAGGTTTCTGGGGGAAGCCGATGTATAAGGCATTGCCATAGTCTAATCTAGACAAAATTGTTCCTGATACAATCATCTGTAGTGAGGCAGTTGAAAGGAGGGGGAAAAGTTTCCGCAGCTGTCTCAGGAGACCTATCCATGTTTCAGCCACTGTGGTGATTTGATTGGCCATGGAGAGCTCGAAGTCGATCTTTGTGCCCAGGCTTTTCACGACGGGTACTGGTGTGTGGGTAGTACCCAGCTCTTGTGGCCAGAAGCAGTCACTCCTGGGATTGTTTTTCGTGGGGATGACAAGGACTTCTGTTTTGTCAGGGTTAATTTTTTGTGTATTGGCCGTCATTCAGTTTACTGTGAATCTAAGGATGTTTTGGGCCAGCTCTTGGGCATTGGCCGAATTATAAATCCGGAGGAAGAGCTGCGTGTCGTCCACATATTGAAGACTCAGCAGTCCATACAGGCTAAAGCTACCAGCAGAGGCTGTAGGTATACGTTGAAGAGGAGTGGGAACAATGCAGAGCCCTGGAGGACACCGCAGGTAAGGGTGCCCCTGTCCGATACCTCCTCACTCAATTGGACCCTCTGGGATCTACCTGACAAGAAGGATTCTAGCCACTAGTGTTCCTGCCCATGAATGCCCAGGTTAGTGATTCTGGCCAGCAGCTGTGTATGGCTGACCATATCAAACGGCGCTGATGAATCTAGTAAAATCAGGGCGCTCGTTTTTTTATTGTCAGCCACAATTCTGAGCTCATCAAGTACAGACAGTATCACTAGCTCAGTACTATGATAGGATCTAAAACCCGCCGGTCGGGCTTGGAGTAATTGGTGTTCCTCCAAGATAGACGAAAGTGTCTTAAAGATGTGTTGTTGGACAACTTTCGCCTGGAAGTGGAGCTTGCAGATGGGCCTGTAATTTTTGAGATTAGCGGCATCTGCTCCAGGTTTCTTTAATAGGGGGGTGACTCTGTCCTCCTTCAGGTTGGAGGGTAGGTAGCCAGTCTCCAAAGATTTGTTCAGTAGAGCCAAAGTCTGCCTTTCCAGCCCGGGGAGGGCCATTCGGAAAATCTTCAGGGGCAGGGGTCTGCAGGGGAGCCCGATTTGGTGTGATTCGTCAGTAGTGTTAAAGACGCAGAATCTAGATTTGGGAAGACGGTAAGTTGCTTTCACGGGTGGTGAGGGGCCAGAGTCTGGACTAGAGAGCCCTGATTGATAGGGATGTTATCAATCTCGGAGGGGATATCCAGGACTTTCTGGAGAAAGAAGGTCTGGAACACGTTGCAGTCTTTGGGCGCGGCTGTAGCTTTCAGTTTGGCCTTTTGGTATTCTGAAAGTAGCTTTCTGCTTGTTTGGCGCGTCCATAATTCGTGCCACGTAATATTCAGCCTTCCTGGTCCTTATAGCTCCTTTGTATGAGGTGAGGAGGATTTTATAGGTTGTCAGCTCTATTGGGTCGTAGGCTTTACACCATCGTCTCTCGGCTTGGCGGAGACTTTGCTTCCTTTCCCTCAACATCTTGTTAAACCAGGCGGCCCCCTTGCCCTTTTTTCTGACTCTTTCCCTCCGCTCTGGTGCCACTTTATCTATGGCATCACGTAGGGTGTTTGTGAGAGCTTCACTCTCCTGCTCAAGATTCCCTTCCTTAAGTATTGGCGGGGGAGCCTATGTAGGATATCTACTAGTTTATCAGCCTCAATTTTGTTCCAGCTTTGCAATCTTCTCCACCCTGGGGTTCGGTTGTGACAGTTGGTCATCCAACGGGACCAGCAGTTAATTAGCGAATGGTCTGCCCAGGCACAGCGGCTAATATCCATTAGACTGGCCCGAGGTTGTGAGGTCCAGATAAGGTCCAGAGTGTGCACTTTATTGTGGGTGGGGCTATCCACCAGTTGACAGAGCCCCATTGAACTCATCGCTTTCTCAAATTGGCTGATGAGCAGCTCTCTCGGAACAATATCCCAGTGATAGTTGAAGTCACCAACCACTAGGAGTCGGTTGTACCATGAGCAGAGGTCAGTAATAATCTCTGAAAAGAGATCGTTAAATCTAGAGGTTGACTGCGGGGGGCGGTAAACAAACAGAAGTAGGAGGCAGGAGGCTTTAAATGAGATTTTGACCCCTACTATATCTTCTTTTTCATTGCTCTCTGCCACTATCTTAGTAACCATAATTCGAGTGTTAAAGAGGATGGCTACACCCCCTTCTCCCGTCTTCTCTTGTCTGTTCTGCCAGAAGGCATAAAAGTCCCCTGGAAGGGCTGCAATAATATCTGGAATCAAGGTATCCCCAAGCCAGGTTTCTGTAAGTGCCAGGATATCTAAGTCTCCGTCCTGGAGGAGGGAAAAGTTTTCAAGAAGGTGCTTCTGCAAAGAACGTGTATTGAGAACAGCCACCTTCAAGCATGGTGGGTTACCTGATGCAGTGTTTTTGTGGGCTGCTGGATGCGGGGTCATAAGTCTGCCTGCTCCATTGTTTCTTAGGATTTTTGCGGCTCTCAGCTTATCTACCACGTTTCCGCCTAGGACATGGGCCGCCTGTGGCTAGGGATTGAATTGTGCAGCTGCGTAGATCCGCGATTGACATTCGCTTTTGTCACAGAGATTCATTTATTATTTCCAGTTCTTAATTAACAACCATAATATAGTGTAGAGGGCTATGAACTGCCATCAAATAGATGCATGCAAGGATACTTTATGTTTCTAGGCCTGCCCTGTTCTGCCTGTCCGCATGACTGTGCCATGGACGGAGAACTGTGTACACCCACCATTCTTCCTTGCTAACTCATGGCCTGCATGGCCTTGGCCCTGCTAAGCAGAGGTACACTGCTAATCTAGCACATCATGTTGCCCCGGCTGCCATGCCCAAGGCAGGCTTTAGGACAATATTACCATCAGCGCTAAAGCCTGCCCTTGCATTCCCTCGGCGTGAATCCCTGCCCACAAATTGTCGCTAGGTGATCTTGTCTTCCAGATCAGATCTCAGAGACTCTGAGGGTAATAAATGGGCAGTATAAAAAAACAAATTACCTTCCAGCCTTTCCTATGTTAATCACCTAACTATTTGTTAGTTGAGGAATATATCATGTGTTGTAAAATGCACCATTTTGACGTTTTTTCTTAAATATTTTTTTTGAGGGGAGGGACTCCCCTAAACACCCCTTGTAGTAGTCAGGTGCGGTTGCTGCGCTTGCTCATTGTGCACCGTATAAGTTTAAAAAAATCTATCGGGGCAACTTTGGATTCCCAGTTTGGCCCTGTGTAAGATCATCAAATTATGCAGCTAGTTCTCTGGGAAATCATCAATTTGTAACCTGGCCAGGGATTATCCATTTTAGAAAAGTTGATAGTGCAACCTAAAAAAGGTTTAAGGAAACCTGTATTTGGTGCGTAATTCCGCATCATATTTTCGGCATCAAGACAGTACATGCAGAAAATAGTGGATTTAGTTTACATTGGACCCTAAGAATGCAGAGTTCGCCATGGAAAAGATCTCGTTCTGCTAGGATTCAGTCAATGAAATTAAATTCTGGTGGTTTGGTTTATCATCTTGCTTTAACATAATATGGATCCAAGAAAGCAGACTTCCTGCGTGGTCCAGCACCTTCATAAATATCTCCTCTAGCTATACAATTCGACCCCTTCCTTAGACAAGCATTGGCAAAGGTCATCGGTCTGGCCTTTCACATAGCAGCAATTCCTCATGTCATTACTAGATATCCTCTCGAGCCATAAACATCATCTTTAAGTTATACACACGGCTGAAAGCTTTCAAGACTTTACTATATAGCTCTCTTGAGTCAGAAGCAACTGCTTATCAAGTCTATCCCAAAGCTGCAGTACCTCGAATTGTTAGCCTCTTGAGTCAGAACCAGCTGCTTGAAGTCTTTCTAAACTTGCAAGTTGTTACTAGAGGTCACTTACAAGTGAGATGCAACTGCTTCAAATGACCTCTACAAAGCTGAGGGGGTGTGGCTTCAACATAGAGATTTGCAATTTAGCTGGATTTATAAATGTTCAAAATACAAATTTAGTCACTCAAAGTAAACATATTCAAAGATTGAAGGGAGCTGACCAATTGGCCTATTCTGTGTGCTATACTGAAAGGAAGCAATCTTTGATTGAAAATGAAGCAGCCAAATGGATAACTACAGAATAAAAGCCCCTTACATATGTAGATTTTATTATGAATTATTTTAAAAACATTAGGATTTATTAAATGTCTTCATTACCATGGAACACTAAATGACATCTTAGTACACATATGCACTTGAAGTCCTTGGTAAATTCAAGTGCATTCATCCTTTTCATATATTAAGGCCCACATCCCTAGGTTGTCTGCTGTGAAAAGAGGAAGCAAAATGTCGATGTTGGTGGAGAAAACCAACACATAACGATATTTGATTAAAGTTTTTTTTATTTCTCTCCCTTCCCCTCAACCCGGCACAAAGCGTTTCTAAACCTAGGCCTAGGTGTCCTCTCAAGTTAGATGTAAGTGCTCAAATAACCTTCATGAATTTGGGTGTGTGGCTATAAGATATTCATTTACATATAAACATTTTCTATTGTAATGATTTGCGTTTGTTTCTATAAGGTAAATAAATATGCAAAAGCAGCTTATGATGATGAGTCCATATTATAAATTTCTATAAATTTCATGACGTTTTCAAAGAGAGTGACAACACATTAACATATATATGAACTAGCAGTCATTTGCTAAATACAATTCCCTTCAAATGTTTAACATTGGTGTCCACTTTTAGGTGGGTAGTCAGTCATAATCACTTTATTCAGTTTCTTACAACCATAAAAGCATGCTACACAAATTCATTTTTATATAAATGATAAAACGTGAACAACATACATTGTCGATACAACATGGTACAAAATCTGATTCAAGGACTTTACATAATTAAAATTTTCTTGGAATAGTAATCAACCAGATCAACATACAATTCATTGTGATTAAAAAAAGGTTAAATATATCTAATCATGGAGCCCCTCTTTTTTTCCTTTCTCTAACCACCGCAATCAAGAAACTAGCAATACTGAGAGTTTCCCAAAGATTATTCAACATCAGCAAATAAGCTACTGCAGGCCTCACCTGCATAAAGCCTTTGCCCTTTAAAAAGGGTAATATAAAAAGTTTACGAATGTGCAAATAATGCTCGCAGAGCATAACAAAGTGCAACGTGTCTTGGGTAGAAAAATTATCCACATCCTTCACCGTTCTCCCTCCCTGGGGATCTGCCAATAAAAAGGGCAAATGGTTACATCTAAATTTTATTTAAAGGAAACGATTTTGGGGCTTAGTTACTACATCTAAATAGAGTTCTATTGCAAGGTTTGTTTTAAGAAGTTGGTGGGCTCGTACCATTGGTTTCATCAGCCCTGTAGCCTCACTTTCTGTATGTATCATGTATCGGTAGGATTTCTTAGCCCAAAATAAATCTTCCTTTAATAACTTATCTGGTGAGTTAAACAGCTCGGGATGTCCTAATTGTGTTGCTAACCTTTTAACGTAATTCAACCAGGGGATACTGCTTGCTCTATCCACGGCTAGGCAATCACGCACAATCTCACAATTCATTTCTGATTCAGGATTGATCCAAGTCGTTATCCATTTAAGTAAGGGGGCCATTGTAATCAAATCTGACACAAAACCAATGGCAGTTTCCTGGTGAACAATGTAGGAAGGTGTTGATTGAGGAACTAATAGCAGATGTCTAAAAAATATATTTTACACTATTTGAAGATCCTTAACTTCCTTATATTCCCAGATTTCAGAGCTATACATTTTGCTCTGTATATGTTTAGCATGGCTTCTACTAGCATCGCCCCTAACCTATGCACAAAATCTAAAAACGCTATTGTCGATCTTACCATAGCATTTCTTTTGGATTTCTTTTGCGGGGCCCATGTACCCCTATCATCGAATAGTACGAGAATGTAGATACACTAGATATTTAGTCTCCTTCACAGTGATGCATTTTGGAATTTTTAGGTCTAGAGCCCATAATCATTGTGTGTGATTTAGAAAAATGTACATTTAATTCCAGCGATCTTATAAAATCTGTAAAGGAGGACAAGAGACACTGTAAGCTGACCGATGTTCGTGCTAACAAGGCGGCATTATCTGCTTATAAAAGTGCTTGTATCAGCCGCTCCCCCACAGGTGGAATATCTTTGCTGGCTGCACCCAGAACTGAGTCTAAATTGTTAATATATAGGGTGAACAATAGGGGAGCTAAAATGCATCCCTGTCTAACTCCTCTGATAATGAGTATTTCCTGTGTGTGTTTGCCCCTTTGATCAAATCTAACTGTGGCAGTAAGGTCCATATGCAGATCGGCCAAAACATTTACGATGTTCTTATCCATGCCCAGGTCAAGTAATCACGCCCCTAGTTTGGATCTGTTTACTCGGTCAAAAGGCCTAAGACAGATCCATAAAGGCTAGGTGTAGTGTCCCTTTCTTAGCAACAATGAATTTCCCTGCTAACAGATGCAGGTTGAGGCACTGGTCCGTGGTACCCCTACCTTTCCTGAAGCCGTATAGCAGGTTTGAAAGTACATTGCACTCATTAAACCTGTCTGTCAGTTTACTGAGGATCACTGTTCCTAACACTTTAACTGCTGAATCAATCAGCGATATTGGCCTGTAACATTGTACATTTCCTCTCTGCCCTTTTTAAAAAGCTGGAACAATAATTGACTGGAAACAGGATCTTGGCAGACCGTACTGACAGGCCATATTAAATACATTTGATAGTGTTTTAGACCATAATGTCACGTTTAGCTGCCGGTCCGAGAGCTTTATTACTTGTCATTTGTGTAAGAGCCTCGGCTACTTTCTTTTCTGTGAAAGCCAAACTGTAAGCTTCAACTGTGGGAGGTGTGCCTAAGACTCCCTGATCATCCAGGTCACCATATATATGTTTAAAATGGCTAAATCATTGCTCCTCCGGTATGTTACAGTCCAATGTACTACCCCTAATGCTAGAAAAGAATGGTTTATTAACAAGTTCCCAGAACTTGGCACTATTCTTAATGACGTTCACGGACTGTGAATCGTTACAGGCATCATGTTTGATTTCTGTTTTACGTGTACGTATGGACTGCTTGTATGTTTTACTAAGTGCATCTATTAGAGTTTTATCTTGAGGTTTTTTATTTAGTGCAGAGAGTAGATTTTGGTGGGCAACTGTACAATTATGATCACACCACCTCTCTCCACAATTGAAGAATTCCCTGTTTGGATATGTGAGAGCTCTGGTCACCTGTTTGCAGATCCTATCATAAGCTGTAAGATTTTCTGCTTCCCTTTTTGTGCCATCAAGGCAAAGATCAATCTTTTTCCCAACAGTGTCTAATAGATCATTTACAAAATTGTCCGGGCATACCATACACTATTTAAGTCTGTGGCCTTGATCCTTTGCCTTTAAATGTGGTACAGTAACAATCCTCCCCATCTTGGGGGTGACCCTAATGCCCCCTGCTAATATGATCACTGAAGTGTGACCATTGGGCAGCGTAGACTATTACCAGGGGTAGCAAGGTTGTATTAACACAGTGTCACTCATGGAGTTAGGGTATGATAGGCCAAAGTCTGCTAAGGTGTCCTCTAAAAACCCACCTTTTTGTGTGTGTTCAAAATGTGTCTCTGAATGATTACCGGGGCCAAGATTGGGATCATGAACTAAAAATATATCCCACAAAGGCCTTGAGCTTAGCCCCATGGTTTAATGAACTCTAAGAAAGCCAGTCAAAAAGTTGTTAAAAGTAGAGCTCCTACACAATATGGATCTTGACAAATTGTTGGTGTAATGTGATTTTTACACTTTTGGTTAATGTGATTTTTGGCACTTGCTCACAGAAACAATTGTTTTCACCTCATGTATTGATTTGTTATGTTTAGTAGGTGTTTCGGTTTGTGTTTTTGGCATGCATTTGAATGTTATGAAACATGTGTAAAAGATGTTTAAGTAATGGCAAATAAATAGCCAGGACCAAGATAAAGTAGTTCAATTAGTCCTCAATCTTCTAAAATAAATAGCAGGAACTAAAATAAGGTGGTCAGATCCCATTTTTTTTCTTTTTTTTTACATTTCTCACGTCCTATCTGGCCATCTAAATTGGATGGAACCCCTCTTCACAAGACTTTATGAAAGTGGACATTTCTCTGCTCTTAACTTTGCTTTGTTTGCCTGTAGCCTGTCTCCAATACATGGCTGGGCTGGGTGACAGCTGCACTTTGTGCATCCCCTCTAGACAGCCACAAACATAGGAAGGGCTGGGTGTGACAGAGAACTCAACTGCATTCATCAGCATTCTGAAAGTCTTCCTGGGCAGGAAGTGGCAGAGGTGGTTCAGACATACATCTGAATAGGCTGCGTTTTTTCCTCATGTAAAAAGCTGATTAGACCCCCACAGATAGCCTAGCAGATAGGACTGGGTTGAAAGAGATCCTTGTGAACTTCAGAGAACTCCTTTAAAGTCACCCCTCACATCAAAGGCCCTTTTGGGTGTAAGTACTGGGGCTCTGACCCTACCAAATCAGTACAGAACTCTACTGGAGTAAAGACTGCTGTGGGGTAAGTATTACCACTTTGCTCTGACTGATTGTTCTCTGCTTTGCTGAGCTGCCCAGCTGCCTATTGATCTCTGTCCTGCTGACCACATGGATTGGATCCATCTCACTTGAAACCAGAGTGACTTCAATGGCTTGCTGGCTTGCTTCTTGTTTTCTGAAGTCTCAGGGACACAAAAGACTTCCTGCAATCCTACTGGTGCTGCTGAATTCTGCCATCTGTGAGTCCTACCCTTGTCCTCCAGTCCTGGGCCTCAGAAGTGGGTTCTGCAGCTGATTTCTGCAAATTCCAGAGCATTGCCTCAACTGCATGAGAATTTCTGCTGCATCACCTTTTGAAGCTGACTGAGAGGCTACTTGACGACAAGGAATCAAGCTGCATGGCTCGACAACGATGCTCTACATGGCTCGAGGATGACGCATTGCATTCACTTCAATGTAGTTTGGCCACCTTTGTGTGGCTCGTTGACAATGCAATAGGCTCTCGATGTCGACAAAAGCTCCATCCAAGATATTTCTTCAGTGGCACCTGTCGGGTCTTGTAGCTAGTCTGCCCTCCATGGAGATCGGCCTGAACTTTGAATTTGTACCAGACCTTGCAGCCTTTTGACCGCAAGTGACTTCTAAGCACTGGTTTAACATTTAGTCTTTAAAATTTCATGTTTTGCTTTACTCAGATAAATATTCTCTATTTTGCTAAACCTGTGTGGAGTCTTTTTCTGGTGTTTTCATTGATTTACTGTAATTTAGGGTTGCACAAATAATTTACATATTGCCTCTTAAGTTTAGCCTGACTGCTCTACGCCGAGCTACCATAGGTTAATTTAGGGTGTGTATCTGACATACCCAGAGTAGTGGTCCCTACTTGGACAGGGTGAACACATTTGCCAACTAGAGACCTCATTTCTGAAAGTAATTTTAATCCAACTTTACCAGTAAAGAAGATTTATAATTACCTTTCCAATGATGAAAAACATGATAGAGCTACTCCTTCTCAATCAGGAATTACAGCTTAAAAGTCTAATGAGTATTTCCAATGATAACCTATGAGAGGAGTAGGCCTCAGAGTAGTGCACCATGAATTAGGGTGTTTTTCACTTTCCAGCACATGCAAAATGTAAATGTACATGTTCTACCTTTTACTTACACAGCACCCTACCTTATGGGCTACTTGTGGCATACCATGGGGTGATGTATGTGTAATAAAAGTGCTTGGCAAGAGGTTTTAACTGACAAGTCGACATGGCAGTAAAATAGCACAACAGTCTCTGCAGTGGCAGGCCTGAAACATGTTTAAAGGGTTACTTGTGTGGGTGGCACAATTAGTGCTGCAGACCCACTAGTAGCCCTAGGTACAGGTATCCACTCTACTAGAGGCTTACAGATACATTAATTTTCCTAATTGTGGATAAACCCATCTAGCTATGTTTTGGAAGAGAACCATATGCACTTTACCACTGGTCAGGAGTGGTAAAGTGCTTAGAGTCCAAAGGCTATTAAAAAGAATCAGCAAAAAGAGGAGGTAAGCAGGCAAAAAGTGTGGGGAAGGACTACCATAACACTGACAGGTCCAACAATCGTGGCCTGCAAAACGATATTTACTATTGAGACAATGCCAGGAGAAGGACAAGCCTTTGAGATACTTAGTATACAGCTGTCATAGGGCTTCGATTCTCAGTGCCCAAGGTATGGTGATTCCACTATCTGACAGATTTGATCACATTACCCATAAAAAATATGTCAGAATTGATTAGTATATTAGCAGTCATAATAGGGCAGCTTGTCCAAATGTACAAATAGTTGGAATGTGACCTAAACAGAAACCTTGTTCTTACACACGTGATCTGAGAGTCCTTTCCTCTCTACCTGCCTTGGAAATCATGCTCAAAACTCACCTTTCAATTGTGAGTCTCATTCACACTGACAGATTTAGGCTATCCACTTTTAGGTTTAAACCTATAACAACCGATAAAACCTCACCCAAAAGGGAAACAGCCCACAGCAGTGTAAACATATAAACACCTGCACAACCACAAACTAAAATGCCATTCAAAAAAAGGAAAGTGAGAGAGGATTAATTTAATGTATTTCTGAAAAGGTAACACAATGCCACTTTTTTAACCCCTTCAGTCCTGATGACGAGCCCAGGCTCGCCATGCAGCACGGTGCTCGTGTGCTCATGACGAGCCTGGGCTCGTCATGAGCTGTGGAACGCTCACACGCGGGGCTAATTCCCCCGCTGTGCTGAGCGTTCCATTGAGCAGGCGGGTTCATGACGAGCCCAGGCTCGTCATGAGCACACGAGCACCGTGCTGCATGACGTGCCTGGGCTCGTCATCAGCACCGCGCCGCCGTGTGCGGCCCCCCTCCCCCCGCACCGCGGGGGAATTAGCCCCGCGGCGAAGGGGTTAAACAAGATAACAGCAAGAAAAGTTGCCCTAAGATTACTCTGCTTAAGTTTTATTGTTCAGGGATCTCACTAAAATATTGTTCCTTCTTCCTTTTGATTATGTGGTTTTGTGTACTTGGATAAAAAGTGCAGGGTTTTAAAGCGTTGTAGGTCTGATCTAATTATTTTATACACTGTAGAGAACCTGTAAATATTAAAATAATATTTGATCCTTTAGTAGTATTTAATTGTTTCACTGTTTGGTGAAATTGCTGGCTCAGAAGAATCTTGGTCAATATGTACTATCACATTTACACACACACACAGGTGGGTAAAACCATTTGAAACATCACCCCCTTTTCTAAGAACTAGTAGTGTTAGTAGCCAAACACTTATGGTTTTAAACATTCAATGTACGTTGCAGTGACATCTGCCTGTGAAAAGAGTGCTGTCACCATGCACATGGGCTAGTGGTGAAAACATGTCAAAAGACGTATACAAACAAACTTCATTTCTGCAAGGTGTCCCATTGTGTGATACCTTCAGCTAATCCTGGCATTTTACCCGATTGCAGTTTACTGCTGGGGTTTTTGAGCCCATGGCAATATTAACATCAACATTTCAAGTCCCAGAATACAATTTGTTTCCTGTTAATAGGTCAAGACTGGTGTAAAGTGAGACATTTTCCATGAGGATACTTGCTAGCTAATAGTGTCAGCACAACAGCTGCACCACTGTAATGTAGTAAGGCACAGAGTACAGAAAATAGGTGGTCACTGTACTTAAAGTATCAAGTTTCAGGTGCGCTAGAATGCAGAGCTACAATTTAATCTGGTGTAGTTCAAAATATGAAATGCTTCAGAAAGCTTTGGGCTGCTGACTACACGTACAATATCATTATCATCATTAAGGAGTAAGTAAATAACCACCAACTGTGTCCAGGAATGTGTTTATGAAAACATTTCAACATAGCACTCATTTTTTTAATCCATGTTTACTCCTGTGAACTAAATAGAGAGATGTGAGTGTGAATTAGAGTGCAATACACAGACTTTCTATTTTCAAAGGAAAATAGCATAGGTCCATTGGACACACTGCAAATGAAAAGATACCACATACCTTGCAATACTTTTACGTTAAATTAGATATGTACCTTTTGAAAGTAATTCCCAAAAATGTGTTTTGCAATCACTGGAAAAACAGTGTTTGTCTATTTTCGTGTTAAACATCTGATAAACCCTGATTTCAAAAGGTTTAGAAAATACTGAGAAAACACTTCTGAAATCCACAACAAATTAACACAGGACAGTCCACACATACGAACTTTTATTAAGAGTTTATTGTCCTCTGTTGTAATCTAATAATATCATCTAATCATGCTATTCTTCTAGTGTGTGTGCGTGTCTTTGTGCACATGCATACGTGTGTGTAAAAGAGGCATCTGAGAGAGTATTTGAGATGAAAATGTGTGCATTTTCAGAACTCATAAATTGATGTTTGGAGAAAAATTGCTGAATTTCCAAAATATATTTAAATCTGGCATTAGAGTGATACATCGTGTTGCATTGGAGAGACTTGTTATTAATATAAGTTCCTCCTTGTCAGGGGCACTGCGGCTAGGGATATTATGTACTACTGACAAAGCCTGATTTTTTTTTACAATACTTCTGGAAACCCTGCCTGATCCCTTGAGTTGATCGCAGTTGACAATGGCCCCTTGAAATTTTGTCTCATGTAGTCAACAGTGGCGTAACACAGGCCGCCGCCGCCCCCGCGGTGCGTGCGGGCCCCCAAGCTCCAAGGAGCCGCCTCAACCCAGTATGCTGGCCGGAGAGCTCCTTATTGTGTTCGAAGGGGGCCCCTCCATGTACCTTGCAAGGGGGCCCCCTCAAGTTTCGTTACGCCAGTGGTATTCACTAGTGCAATAGTAATTATATTAGCAGCTCTGGGGGACTTTTATTGAACATTAGTAACTCTTATTACCGAAAAGATTGGAGACCCCCATATGCAAATCTACTTCTTGTTCTCTGTCTGAACTTTTCATCAATAACTTAAATTCTACAACCTTACATACCCACCAGGGCCTAACATATATGGTTGGTCAATTTCTCCAGGGCACCCAAAGCTGTGAGCAGCTTACTTTGGTCATCACTTTGATACTAACATCCCATGCCCAGTCAACCTTGCTGTAGGTGAAAATTAAACTCTATCCCCACACTATAAAAACAGAATAATTAGAAGAGGGGAGGTTAGCTGGAGAATAATCCTAGCCATGCAACAAGATTAAGAGCTTGTAAGGAGAGAGTGAAAGGATACCTACATGCACAAGATGGACAAAAGGCCAGCCACAAAACACTTGGACATAAAAATTTGACCATTGCCTGAAAATCAAACATTCCCATTGGCTATCCAGATGCAAACTATCTATTATGTGTTTCACCGTAGTGTTATTGCCCTCTGTTCAGGGCGTTAACAGAAGTGAGCACAACCACATTTGCCATTGTGCAAGTGGAAAAACAGTGCAGAGCCATGTTTACTAAGATTGACCGGATACCACCTTCATAGTGTGCATACAACGTGCAAGTCTCCCCTCCGTGAACAACATACTTATCTTATCAACATTGCCACCCCTTAGGCACCATAGAAAGACATAAGACAGCTAGTTGGTCATCACTGCGTAGTCGTTTATTACATCGTTAAAACAGAGTAACCTTTATTGTTCTTAACTGAAATGCTTGACCATTTCAAGGCATAGATAAACCAATCAACACACATGTTAGACAAAAGAGGTAGATTATTTCCATTCCAAGGAATACATTTTGCAATGATATTATTAACATTCTAAGCATGGCCTTAGCCATCCGGATATTAATACACGCACTTCGGTAAAGAATCCACCCGTGCTTGTTGTGCCAGCAGGCCCCAACTTGCACTGTTTTTATCAATATTAACTTTCAGTCCTCCATCCCAGCGAGGCACTGAACACCGGACACCGCCTCCAAAGTTTAACACAAAAACACTGGCATCTTGGGTAGGGCAGGAGAGTCTAGGACCACCAGCAGATCAGTCCCCCTCCCGCCAGCCCGGAGCCCCCATTGAATACTCGCCCTGTTATAGGGTCAAACAGTCCATGCCAAAAAGGAGTCCACACAATTTTTGGCGCCCGGGACCCCGCCAATCTAATCCTTATTGTTAGGGATGGATGGGTAACTTGTTATTGGTCCACCACCTCAGGAGCTCCAGGAAAGGACAAAGAGGGCTTCCTCCGCACGGCTTTTATCCTTGACGAGGAGGGACAGGCACGACCGCTTGCCTGCCCCCTCTGATGACGCTGAAGGGTGGCCGCCCACAATACTTTTCCCTTCCGGCCTCCCCTCATGTCCCTCCTACTGGAAAGGACGGAAATAGTACAGGCTCATGCCCGAGATGCCACTAAGTGCGCAACACCTCCCCTAGGTATGGTGGCGCCACTCATCTCCTGCACTGGCACACAGTCTGTCTAACGCGTCGCAAAGCCTCTCAAAATGGCGTAGAGACAGGTGTGTACTGGCTAGTACAGTGTTTGTGCTGGAAATCATGTACTTATAGTTCAAATTCCTATGGTTGAACAAACATAGAAGGATCCCTTGCATTGGAAGCATGCTGTGCACTACAGCGTATAAGGAATGTATAGATTGTTTTGAGAAATTAAGGCATTTCCACATGTTTATGCATGATTTAGGTTTTGATGCAGAGTCAGGTGTGACTATCTTAGCAGATCGGGCTTAGTATCAAAATGTATGATATGTGTGTTGATCCGCCCCACTAACATCCCCTTGATGCAAAGTGATGAAAAGAACGTCAAACTGTTTTTACAGCCAAAACACCTATTTTACTGGAAAGTAAATGGCATGCAAAACGTTGTGTCAGTTGCATCACTTACTGTGTGTGCAAAGCCTCAGTGAATCTGAGCCCTACAATCTAATGCATTAATATGGATGGAACGTGTCACACTTAAAGGAGTATTGCAATAACGCTGGTTTTCAGTGGTGGCCATAACATTCTCATACATTATTACATTTGGCCATTTATATAGCTTTGAAGCTAGCCATAATGAAGCTTCTAGGGGATTGCACTCTCGGCACTGGCTAAAGAAAAGTAGTAAGAGCAGACTTTAGGAAGAATAGAAATGCCAGTTGACAAGTGAATTACTATAACAAATAAAATAGATTTCAGAAGTTCCTTTAATATTTTTACCTGAAAGAAAAATTAGAACATCACTCCCTGAAAATTCCGGATTATATAACAGTCAATAAAAATTGCATCTGGGACAAATTTGAATCAACATTTTAATAGTCGCGGGCGTCTTTCCCGAGGATAGGCATGTCTCAATTGTGAGACATTAGCACCATCTGCTGTTCACAATGACAAGCTACGAATGGTATAATATATTTATCAGCAGGCACAGAGGCAAAGAAGCTATCAGGAGCTGTACTGAGTGCGCCACCCACAAGGCGGTGCATTGTCAGAGCGCCCCCTGATAGCAGCCCTCTTGAAGGAGCAAAGGGGATCCTATGGACCTCCCAGACATCTCCTTGCAGGCGGGAGCAGTCACTCACCGCACCCGCCTGCAAGGAGATCCCTAATCCCCCTTAAAAATGCAGGCCAGTAGCTGTCTGCGCAGTGAAACACCGAGTGGCTTTGAAGCAGCCACTCCTTATTTCACTTAAATATGCTGCCCCCAGGGCAGCGCGAGTTCGTGACTGCCCACAAGGCAGTGTATTCAATGTAATACGTCGCACTCATCAGCCAATTCCCCAGAGAAATGTGAGCTAAATTCAAGCAGTAATACCAATTTTAAAGTCAAGAAGTCAACACAAAAAATACCCAACTGTAGAAATATATCGAAAACTATAGTGACCAAAAAGACATCAAAATGTATAGAATCAGAGAAAGAGAATGAAGAGATGATTTTTCTTTTTAATTTTAAGGCAAAGCAGCTCAATATTGTAAAATACCACTGTAAAATATCAGTTCGGTGCTGAACAGGACCTAGTTGTGATTTCAGACAATCCACAATAGAGTGGAAGTCAGGGAAGCAAAACGGGTCACACTGCTCAAAGAGTGTACCTTAGCCCTTTATCTTCTTTTTGGAGCTCAAAGTCCTCCAGCCGGGCAAAGTCCAAGGCTGAAGCTAGCGACGTCCCTCAAAGTCAGATACATCCTTGATGAGCTCCAGCTGAACCCGTTGGTTTTGCACCAAAAGTTCCAAGAAGTACAAAGTTGAATTTCATAGCCCCCGAGGTGACCTCTTCTCAGGGATATAGTTGCTGCCTCGCCCAGTTCAAGATTTTACTTTCGTGCTAAGGAGGTTGTTTAGCTCTTGGTGGGATGTACTCCATTGCACCAGGTCCAATAAGATATGTGCACCATGTGTGTGCAGCTGCTTACAAAGAAGTGTACAGCAGTGCCTGGCTGGTGTTCCTGGACTTCTGGGCTACAACTCTATATTTTTGAATGTTCTATAGTTGTTTCCCATTTTTTTTGCATATTTCATAGGTTTGCAAAATAAATAAAAATTAAAGGCTTTCCAAGGCCAGACCTACTGGCTTTGTCAATGTTTCTATACTGTGCACTCCAGTGGGCAAACGCTGGTTGAGCGACTCAAGCCTTAACTAGGGCACCATGAGAGCTGCTTTAGCTAAATCAATGCACAGCAGTTCATTAAGGTAAATAAACTGACCAGAAGCTGCTACGTAGCGAGAACGTATGACGTTTGGTACTAAGTAACACAACTCTGTCATGGCTAACAAGCACCGCATTTGATTCCTCCTGCCTGCTCCAAATTCATGTGATCTAAAAGTTGCTTGAAGTTTCCTACTCAGCTAATTTGTAAAAGCAACTCAAACTTGAAGAGCCTAGAAGGGCAACATGAGCAACAGAAGGTATCCCATTATCGATGTTTTTGTCTGGATGGGAATGGACTAGTGTACCTATAGGGGAATTATTTGCATCAAAGCCCGCTGCCGAGGGCTATCACGATTGTTAAATGCCCTCTCCTCTAGTTATAGGCCTGAGTCGTAGGCTCGGGCATGTAATGGGAGAGAGGGCCCTAGCATGCAGATGTTGAATACTTTCTTTGTTAACAAGCGTCCTTTATGTGAGTATGTAAGTTTGATGTAACAGCTACTTGCTATGGAAGCCTCGTCCTTTCTGTCTGTTGTCACTGACTATTTCTGTCTGCAGGTATGCTGCCGAAGCCTGTAGCTGATGACCTGCGCCAAGGCCACACCTCAGAAGCCCAGTCATATTCCAGTACAACCATCTATTTCAGGCACGTGACCTCGTTAGGTTGCATTTCGTGTTGTGGTGTGTGTGTCGCAGTGCTGTGCGTAGCCAGAGTTCTTGTCTCAATGCTTGGCTTGTTCTTGATAACATGCTTGTGGTGATAACAGGGGCTCCAAGTGGGCAGGACATGTACTGCTTCTTATCTTGTACAGGCAGCAGGGCAGAAAGTAAATAATTGCTGGGGAGAGGCCAGGCAAATACTTAAAGCTCTCCTGGGGACATGTCTTTTTCAAATTCGTTTTTTTCAAGTCATTCCTTTGTTGCGCGCCTTGAAACGCGCTCTGGTAGCCTGGAGCACTCCCCAGTGAATTCAAACAGGGTGAATGGATGTGGGATGGAAGCGGTACTATACAAACTGGGCGATTTCAATTTTGTGAATTGATTCTTCCCAATAATTATCTCCCATAAAACAAAACGAACACAGAAATGATCTGGTCTAGGCTTACCATTGTTTATGCCATGTTATTACATAGAAATTCACCTTGCAGCCATTTCTGCTTCATACACGTGTCGGTATTATGCAATAAGTACTATGTTTACTAGTGAACCAGAGAGAGATATTGAACTTGAGTTTGATGATAGCTTCCTAATTTAAAAAAGTCACTTTTAGAAGTTTGGATAAAAATTCATCAAAAAGTCACAGTATCTGATATACGGAAAGTTCTCCATGCCCCAAATTATTGGATCCAGAGCTTGCAAAGACAATAATTCCTGACCAGATGTTCAGGATCATGGATGGCGAAATTGCATCTGGAGTTATCGCTCCTGGTTAAATTCTGCCATTCATTGTGTAGGCCATAGACTTTTGCGTATTCCAGGGAATCTGCAGATCCTTGCAGATTTTCAGGTCTACTCCAGGGATTCTTTGTGAAACATAGCAAGGCTGAAAATGTCCTTCAAACGTAGGAGGTGGAACTCTATGGGAGCCATTATACGACTTTCAGGGCAGTCCCTTCCTGAAGGGATCCTTCAGTACAGATTGCCAGGCAAGACCTGGTCAAAAGAAGATGATTCTAAAATAAGATGACTGCTCATGGAAGGTAAGTGTAAAGATGCTTCTCGAGACTGAAAGTTTTGTAGTAGTAATTTTTTATTAACCTCTTCGGTGCTCATGACGAGACCAGCTCGTCATGAGTCACAGTGGAACTGTGCCATGACGAGCTGGTCTCATCATAACGGATTGGCACCGCCCACGCTCGATTGATTCCTCGCCTGGGGGGGAGAATTAATCAGTGGGCGGGGTCCTAACGAGACAGCTCGTCATGAGCACAGCCCCACTGTGACTCATGATGAGCTAGTCTCGTCACGAGCACTGTGGCGCCGTGCTCCCCCCACCCCCCTGCACCATGGGGGAATTACCCCTCAGGGAAGGCGTTAAGTTATTACCCTGACACATTATCTGGACAAGGAACGGACCGTCCTCACAGGCTGCCGCTGTCAACTGCCAAAACCCTTCCCTCTTCCACAGGGTTCCAACTTAGAACCTACTGACCTCACAATGCAACGGGGGCATTGCTGTACAGTTTCTCATAGGACACCAACAGCAAAGCACCGTACATATGCTACATCATCACAACACATTCCCCTCCTTTTGCAAATCAATCAACAATACAGTAAGATTTAATACAACTGGGTACATCACCTATAAAAGTAAATATCGCCTATTTGCTGTAAATTCAATAATAACACCAGCACAATTTTCAAAGCTTTTAAACTATGCAAGGTTATCATTTGCCCTGGCATCAAATAATTAACTTTAATCGCACTACACATAAAATCTCCATAAAATTCCAAACATTTTACTAGCACAGCAATACTAATGACAACATTACATGAACGCTTTTAGTTGTACTGTTCCTTAAAACCCTCCTATTGTTCCTCTGCACTGCATTGTATTAGTTGGTGCTTCTTGCATGTACCATACTGTGCAATTGTTGTATGCTTTTACTCCAACAAAAAATTATGACATAAACGTTAAAAACCTACTACTATTTTAATATATGTATAACACTTTTTGGAAAGACATCTTACTGCCCCAATCAATTGTGGATCAATTACATTAAGCGTTTTATAAATCACAAATAAAAACTCGCAATGTATTTGTTTTTTTCACTACATGTCCAAATTTACACACTCTATTCTCTACTTGTGAACACTCGTCACTATGAGAACTATCATTCATATTTAATTCTTCATTCAAGCTTTCTTCTCCATCTCTTTCATCATCTGCTATCAACTCATAAAACATATTCTTTTCCTGACTTGAAGCATGTTGAATAGCGGTTTGTTTTGTATTGATTTGTTATCCTATATGTTCAGTGTTTGGCGTCACAAATTCTTCTCTATCCACAACGTCCCTCTTGTCTAGTCCATCACACACATGTTCCTTTTAACCACTCTCCATCAACAAATGAAACATCTTTTTCTCCTGTCTGGGTGTATGTTGTGAATATGCATGTTGTGATCTCTCCTCTCCCTTACACAGAGAAATAGAAGAGAGAGGCCAAATTCTTCCATCATTTAACATTACTGATTTACAGTATATTTTTTCTACAATTAATGGATGCGAAAAACGACTTTGACCCTTCTTCAATATGCTTTTCCTTTTTTTATCCTACCTCTGTCACCTACCTCAATGTGCTCAGGCCTAATTCCATATTTACCATCATAGTATCTTTTGCACACATCTTGTTCATCGTTCAATTTTGGTTTAATTTCACCCGATGACTAGTCAACTTTCGAAAGGACTACATCCTGCGAATTTGCAGAATTATTCTGTAAGCCCAAATGTTGTGAAGTAACTCCTTCCTCCAATCTACTCTAACTCATGTAATTGGCCAGTTGAATCATACCTTTGATTATCCGGTTAACCCTTTCTACTGCACCATTATCAGCAGGATAGTACAGCAAAGCGGTCCTGTGTGTAAAACCATTTCTCCTCAAGAATGTCTTGATGATCCCAGAGGTAAACTGAGGGCCATTGTCACTGATAGTATGTTTGGGCAAACCTTCTTTCAAAAATAAAATTTCCAAATATGTTTTTACACTAAGAACATCCGCTTTGAGGTCTATATTCACCTCTAGCAACTTCGAGAAATGGTGCAGAATAACTATCATGTATTTGTGTCCACAATTTTCCCACACTGATCTCACAACATGAATCCTATTCTCTCTCAATATTTATTTGGACTAATATTGGGATGTAATGGTGGCTTAAAAGTATTATGTCTTATCCGGATTACCAATGACATACAATTTCTGACTTTTCTTTCAATTTCCAAATCTGGGCCAGGACACCAGTAAGAATTCTTCACCCTACCTTTTGTCTTACCTATGCTTAAATGTCCTTCATGGCGGATATCCAGAATTTTGGCTCTTAAAATAATAGGAGAAATTACTCTGCCATTTCTCATAATCAAACATCTTTCAAAAAACAAATCATGCCTTAATTCCCAAGATGTTGCTAATCCCTTCTGCGTATGTTTTTTTCTCATGCCACTTTTCTGTGATTCTTTTGCTTACTTCGACCAGAGTTTAAGCCAAACATTGAGCATGTAACCATTATTCCTCAGTAAATCATGGTACTTCATCCACAATATTAGCAACACAAAATGCGTCCAACTCCTTCTCAAATACTTCTTTTAGGGGTAACGGCATGTGACTTAAAAGATCAGCCACTACATTCTTCACCCCAGGTACATATTGCACCTCATAGTTGTAGTCTAGCAAACGTACCGACATGTGTGCAAGATGTGGAGAAGCATCATATAACCCTTTTGTGGTTAAAACGTTTGTGAGCCATTTATGATTGCTGTGTAACGTGATTTTGTTTCCAATAATATATGGCTGGAAATGTTCCAGGCCCCAAACACAAGCTAGTGCTTCTTGTTCTAGGACAGAATCTCTTTTCTGTGGAAGCAATTGAATGAGAAACCAAAGCAATAGTTGTCTCTAGACCTTTCACATCCTTCCGGGTCAAGACCGCTCCAAAACCTTTGCCACTGGCATCAGAGGTGACTATACTATGTAATCTGGTATCGAAATAGTGCAAAGGCGGAGCATCACAGATGTCTGATTTGATAGACACAAATGACTTTTCACATTCCTCTAACTATCTGAATTTGTTTTTCAGTTTTGGAAGTTGTCTCAATACATACGTTTTTGAAGTAAATTCTTTCCCAAATTTGGAATAGTATTCCACCAGACCTAAAAATGCTGGTATATCATCTTTGTTTTTGGCTTCTTTGATAGCTTCAAACAACTCTTTTTTAGGTCTGATACCTTCTCCAGTAACTTCATGCCCCAAATAAGTGACTCTTTCTTTTAAAAATGTACACTAACTAAGCTCAGTTATTAAGCCCTTTTTGTCCAAGATTTTCGGTACGTTTTCAATAATTTTCCCCTTTGGTTCTACCCATAACTGGGATATCATCCTGAAAAAAATAACAGATCATTAATATCCTTGAAAATTACGTGCATATCTCTGGAACATGGACGCAGCAGTGGGTAAGCTAAATGGTATTCTTTAGAACCTAAAACACACAAACAGGACCAAAATGGTAGTTAGACTTTTAAGGCTTTATTACGGGTTTGGAGGTCCTCCTGCAGCACTGCCACTGCTGCACTTGTAGGAGGACTGCCAAGCTCTTGGGGGGGGGAACCTGCACCTGGATTATGAGTTTGATCCAGGTTGGGTGAGCGGTACTGTGGCAGTCTCACAGAGGCATCTGATTTAAGCTCATTGTAGAGTCTTAACAGCATACACCACCGTTACAGCACCTGCAGCACGTTCCTGCGGGGTGTGGCATGCACCATGTTGTGCATACCAAACCATGCTCAAATGGGGTTGCAATTCCAGGGGAGCACAGCATGTGCCCCTCCACATGCACCCCCAGGCCCAGGAGCACAGAAGGAGTTTAATCTCCGCCACCCTTTTCATGGCGGGCTCACCTCCATGAAATGGATGATGGAAAAGCAATTCGGAATATGCTCGGCGGTGCTGCACCAGAACAGCTAGCATATTCCTGCCCCTTATCACTGCGCCACCACCACAGGATCCTGGACACAGTAGTCCAACCGCCACACTTGAAATGCTACGTGCCGACCCACAATGGTGGCAGTGGTTGGACCGAAAAACTCCTAATAAGGCCCTTACTCTCAGGATGCAAGGAAACTTGATGAAACATGAGATCAATCGTGGTGAACCATTTAATCTATTGCTTCGCTACAGCATCTCACTAATTCTTGGTAGGGGAAACTGCTCAATTAAAAAAAATCTTATTTAGATTTATGAGATCTATGCACAATCTCAACTTCCCATTATCTTTCCTGGTTACTACTAATGGTGCAACCCATTCCTCTAATTCAACAGGTTCAATAACACCTGCTTCCTGTAACTTCTGTAATTTTTTGTCAACATCACTTCTTACTGAAAAAGGAATATTCCTGGCTTTTTGTAAACATGGCACAGTTCCTGGTTTCAACTGTATTGTGTGTTGGAAACCTTTAAGTTTCCTTATTCTTCCTGAGAAAACTTTAGGAAATTTCTCTTATACTCAGACTAAACTCATTTTCTGGGTTGTAAAGAATAAAAACATTTTTGGGCTATTGGAGTCAAGCGTAATGCCTAGGTCACCCTGGTCGATCCAACCTAGTACATAGGGTCCAGTGAACGATACATACAATTTGCTTATTGTTTCTCTGGTCTTAAATTTGAACAACAAGGACCTGGATCCAACCATATCTATTGTATTACCAGTGAAAGTCTTGGGTGAAATATCAGATTTTTCTAAAATGTCACCTAACCAGTACAAACCTTTACTGCCACACCTTCATTCACAATTGTATATAGTGACACTCAGTCTGCCACTATGGAGATGTTCACACTCCCAAATGTCATATCAAATACAGGTTTCTTTCTTTTGCCCTTCACTCACGGAATGTCTTCATCTACATTTAATATATATAAGTTAAGATCTGACTCATCCAAAGGACTAAAATGGACCTCAACTTCAGGATCAACACATTTTACTGCCAAATCTTTTTGAGATTTCTTCTGGCAACTTTGGAAAAAATCTCCAATAGTACCACATTTTGAACATTTCTGTTTGCATGCTGGTCATTTTTCATCATTAATTATTTGATTCTTAATTCCACATATATTATTATTATTATTATTGCATTCTTATATAGCGGCAGAATCGACCCCCGAAGGGGTATCTCCGCGCTTGCCTTGGGAACCCGTCCTGGTTTTTCCCTGTGAGATAGCCCCTACAGGTCATCCCCAAGGTGAAATCCAGGCATCCCGCCGCGGGGGGGCCGTTGTGGAGATTAAGCAAGCTTAATGCCCAGAGTTGCAGAGTGTGAACCCATGATTAGGTCAGGCACCGAAGCGAGAATTATCGAGTCCGTGGACATTTGAGCTCAACACCCTGCCGCGTCAGGAATTGAACTCTGGTCCCGGGTCTGACCTCTGCTTCAGGGTCTGCCTGCTCTAACCAGTGAGCCACACTTCTCCACGATATATTTTATATAAAATGTCCTTCCACTTGCAGGGTTAGGTTTATTCATACTCTCCATTTGGCAGAATCATTCTCTCCTTTTAACTTACGAGAAGGAATTTTAACATTTCACAACCACAGAATTATCCTCCTTAGTATTCTTAGCTTCCTCCTGTGATAACTGCGCATTTGAACTTCTCCCTGTCAATTGACAATATCAATCACCTCTTGAAGAGAGGATTTCCCACTATCCCAAAGCTTAGCTTGTATGTTGGGGTTTGCTGCCTTCATAACAATTTGATCACAAATTAGTTCATTGTGAAGAGCACTGAACCAGTATCTAAGACCCAAATTTTTCAACTCACCTACAAAGTCCTCAATAGATTAATATTTTTGTTGCTTCCATGGAAGAATTTACAATGATCTACTGCAACACAAACTGTGGGTTTTTAACAGTTAGAACTTCTAAAGCATTCATAAATACATCACCTTGGCCATCAGATCTTTGCTTTTTATTTATGCAATTATTTACTTCATATGCTGTTAAATGCACCAAAACAGATGAAAGTGTGCACTTTCAAAGATAGTGTGTGCCCATCACTGCTGAGCAATGTAGAATTTATGGTAAAAGTTTACAAAATGCATGAAAATGTACACATTTAAAGAAAGGGTGTGTGCATCACTATTGTACATTGCACACAATAAGTTAAAAGTGTGCACATCACAGTTAACACATGGGTACACTTGTCTCTCATAACATTGTGGGAGCTGGCAAAAATATTAAAGTGTGCACATCATGCTGTTTACTTGCGGGAACTGGCAAGTGTAACTGCCATCAAAGAAATGTCCACCGACGTAATGCACGTCTCCCCAGACCAAAATGACTACCAATGTTGAACAACATCATTCCAAATGAGTAGAGCATAGCATTAAACTTTCCCAAGTTGAAATGGCCTCCAGAAATTATGTTGTCCTACATTGCATTGTTAAGCGGCAGAAATATGTGCTGCATTTCAGTTACATTGTCAGATTAGAAATGACTGGAATTGATCGGTTAGAATCCCAAAGGTAAAAAGTACTTACATAAATAATTTCTTTGCTTACAAGTGTTGTAGAACCTATTACTGATTTGTTATCACATTCACTGTTGACATTCGATTTCGTCTTATTCATCTGTGTAGCCGACAGTTAGTGCACTGCAATACCCAGAAGACACAACACGTTGCCTGAGCTCATCTGTGTGTCAGGATCCGAGCAAGCTCATCACCAACTATTTAGTTTGGTTCTTTAGACAGGAACTCCTATAGTAGTAATTCCTTATTCAGTTATCACACTGACACAGTATCTGGGCAAGGAACGGATCGCTCTCACAGGTTGCCGCTGTCAAATGCCAAAACCCTTCCCTCGGCCACAAGGTTCCAACTTAGAACCTACTGACCTCACATGCAACCGGGTCATTGCTGTACGGTGACTCATAGGACACCACCAGCAAAGCACCTTACATATGCTACATCATCACAGCATTGAGAGAGATTAGAACCAACTTGAAACCCACATCTACCGGACAAGAAATGGCCCTATGTACTGATATAGTATGTCAAAGAGTTGCAGAAGAAGAAGTTTACGGCTCACTCCATTATCAAGTTTTGCATGATAGTCTGCTGAGATAGGATATGTGGAATCTTGAGTCAAAATTGATGGGGATACGCATTAAATATGATTACTATAGTATAGCATTTAAGGGCTGAAGGCCAGTTAAAGCACATCTCTGTTGTAAGCACTGTGGAGGCAAGGTCAATAGTGAACCTCTTCATACAATTACACATAAAAAGTAATTTTCCTTCAGACAGTATATTCACAAATACATGGGTGATCTTGCACGAAGCTTTCTTAACATTTCAAATGTATTCAAGCAAAAGATGAAATCAAAAATATTGTGGGACACCTAGATCGTATTAAAATTATCATGATGTCAAAAATATTGTGGGGTATAATAAAAAGTACTCCTATCTTTTTTATGAACATATTTTATTAGTTTTGTTTTGTAAGTTATTATTATTTTAATGTTAAATGTGTGCTTTCTGAGTATATGTATATATTTTGTTGATTTGGTAATATATGTAAAGATTTTTTTTTATTTATTTGATTTTAATTATTGGCAGAATATTGGCTTTGTAGGGGCCTTGAGTGGGAGATTTTCTTAACATTATGTATACTCTTTTAAAATAGTTGTATTTTTTATTTTCAGTTTGTCAATTTGATTAATAATTATATAAATTGTTACATTTGTAATCAATTTATTAGATAATTATAAATAAAATAATAATTGATTGTTGGCTTGTTTAAGCAGTTAGATGATTGATTTTGCAAATTGTTTCATTTATTTTAATATTTTCTATAATAATAGATTGTAATTTATTTTTATATTATCAATTTTCAGTAATATTTGTTAACTTAATGAGTATTGGTAATGTTTTTCAAGTAATATTTTAATTTGTTTTTGAGGCTATTGGATTTTTGGGATAGTGACTTGAGAAATGTTTTAAACATATATCTATATCAATCTACCTATCTCTATATATCTATATATCTATATTCACTGAAAAACACATAGATTTGAGGGACGTTATAGTTAGAAATTAGCTTTTAAAAAACCTTAGAAATTCACTGAAAAAACCACAGGTTTCAGGGCCGTTTTCGGTAGTTGGACACTTCAATCGTACAAAACCAGAGAAATTCAGCCATTATAGTTAGTAGGGCTAAATATAACTCACGCCCCCGCAATGCACTACTGATGACGTCACATATTACATCACTCATGACATGGTCAGTGACATCACTGATAACATCACTGATGACATCATTCAGTGAATGTGTGTTTCTGTAAAGTTTAAATATGTTTAAATGGTCTCGCTGCGCTCTGCTCCTTCCCTGGAAGTTTCGGGGGGATTCGTGAAGTGGGGGCTGAGAATAAAGGGGGGTCCCAAAACGTGTTTTCTCCATGTTAATTTCCATAGGACGGTTTGACAAGTCTACAGCCCGAACCGCTGAACGGAATTACGCCAAACTTGGCAAAATTGTAGGGACTGATAGGCAGATGTGCCTTTGCTATGTTCGGTGAAAATTGCTTCAGTGGTTTTTACGAAAATTAACTTCTAAAACACATATATATCTATAGGCGCGCTGCGGGCGCTCACCGGTGCGCGTACCGGGGAACGCACCCGGCGCGCTACGGGGAATGCGCAAGCGGAAAGCTGATTGGCTGTCGGGTGTCTGTCAACATTCTAAACAGTCCGGAGAGTCCGCCATCTTGTGTCTCAGTAGAATCGAGACACAAGGGGTGAAAAAAGAAAGGGGGATATAATTGAAAGGGGGCAGAGTAGACACCCCCTGAGCCCCTAGGTTTTCTGAGGGGGGCCTAGAAGGACCTTGAAGGGCTAAAAAACGTTTTTTGTTTCAAAAACATTTTCCGCGGGGTAAGCGCTGGCAGCGCTCCCCGGTACGCTCTCCGGTACGCGCACCCTGAGCGCACCACGGGGAAAAACAGTGTAAAAAATAGAGTAAAAAAATAATGTTGAGTGTTTAGAGGAAAGTGATGCATTGCTGGAGTGTGTCACAAAAATTATGCAACTCCAGCAATGCATCCTTTCACATGGGGCAAGTCCCATGTGAAAGGGCCTGCAACAGTCTTACGGCTGCTGTTAAGCAGGCGCAAGATTTGGACGCAACAGCGTCATAACAGTGACGCAGTGATATCTCTTAGATTTCACTGCGTCACCTCTACGACCCTTTCTTGCGTCAATACACCCCTTTTGTATACATTACACCTGACGTAGGTATAATGTGGCGCAGGGGTTTACAAAGTGACGCATCTACCTAGATGCGTCACTTTGTAAATATGACTCAATAAGGTGCATTTTTTACAGCACTGGTGCGTCACAAAAAGTGAGGCAGCGGTGGCGTAAAAGTGACGCATGGCATCATAAATGAGGCCTTCAGTCTTCTACTCATGCGTCATATTTAATATATGACGCATTATGTCGCAAGTACTTGCAGATACGTCAGTATTTCAGATGTATCTGTAAGCGCAAAAGTGATGCATTGCTGGAGTGTGTCACGAAAGTGACACAACTCCAGCAATGCATCCTTTCACATGGGGCAAGTCCCATGTGAAAGGGCCTGCTTCAGTCTTACGCCTGCTGTGAGACAGGCGCAAGATTTTGACAAAAGGGCGTCCTAAAAGTGACGTAGTGAAATCTCATAGATTTCACTGCGTCACCTCTACGACCCTTTCTTACATCAATACACCCCTTTTGCATACATTACACCTGACGTAGGTATAATGTGGCGCAGGGGTTTACAAAGTGACACATCCACCTAGATGCGTCACTTTGTAAATATGACTGAACAAGGTGCATTTTTTACAGCACTGATGCGTCACAAAAAGTGATACACCGGTGTCGTAAAAGTGACGCATGGCCTCATAAATGAGGCCTTCAGTCTTCTACTCATACGTCATATTTAATTTATGACGCATTATGTCGCAAGTACTTACAGATACGTCAGTATTTCAGACGTATCTGTAAGCGCAAAAGTGATGCATTGCTGGAGTGTGTCACAAAAGTGACACAACTCCAGCAATGCATCCTTTCACATGGGGCCAGGCCCATGTTAAAGGACCTGCGTCAGTGTTATCCCTGCTGTGAGGCAGGTGCAAAAATGAGGCCTTCAGTCTTCTACTCTTATTTTTTCTTTCACTTTCTCTGTTTCTTCACTGCCTTACTTACCTGGTCTCACACTTACTTGTCTTTATCCAGTCTGTATCTCCACTCTTTCCAAAACTTCACTGCTCTTTTCTTACCCTTCCACACCCCCGTTCCTTTACTACATTTTCTTCGGATATCCACATTCCCCATGTTCACTCTCCTTCTCCTCACTCTCCTTCCCCACACTCACCTTCTTTCAGTGCCCCTACTTCACTTCCCTTCTCCTCTCATCCCTTTCTGTGCTTTCTTACTCATTTTCCTCTCCTTTATCAATGCACTCCACTTCACTTACTCTTTTTCATTTTTTTAAGAACATAGCTCTTTGATGAGAGTTGGAGGTAGTTCTGAAAAGAACTTTTTTTTTCTTCTTTTTTCCTTTTTTAGAACAAAAACAAAAACACGGTGATGGGAAACTGCTCAACAGGAGCAAAAAAAACAAAAAACAAATTTAGGGCTGGGAACGGCAAGGATGGTTCTCCAATGCTCGAACCATGAGCAGAACTCTTTGTTCCCCATAGCTAAGTAGCTGATCACAGTCTCTGCATTTAATAACGCCTTTATTAAAAGCAGGCTGAATGTTAGGAATCAGCTCTTGTGAATGCCCCCTCACTGAAGTAGTTGCTCCTCCGGTTGAAGTAGAGGCCCCATCACTGGGAACTTCTCGTGCCAGAACCCTGACACTCTCCCGGGCAAAATTCTGGGGGTGCCTCCTCTCCACATGGCGAATCATAGTGGAGTTTCCAAAAGAATATTTCTTGGTGGGGTCACCCCGTGACTTGACAGTGTGACAAATCCTGCACTCCACCTTAGGAGCATTTACTTTTTCTGGTCATTTGGAATTGAAAAAAACTTCCATATGAAGTGTTCTTTTATTTTCGGCTGAGGAACCTCTTCATCAAGAAATTCATTGAGTCCTCTTCACTGCTGGATAGTCCGGCAGCCATGGTAATCCAAGATATTTATCCAAGAAATAATCCAACAGCAAAAAGGCAGGTCTTGCAGTCACAAAAATGAAAGAAGAAGTGAAGGAAATGGGTGGGGATTTCATTCTTTGTAAAAAAAAGCTATTAGCAACCAATGAAAAGAGTTATTTTAAGGTCACATGACTTGACACGCTTACACTGCGCGCACCGAAGTGCTTCCGGGGGCGCTTGCGCGAACGTAGGCGCTTCCGGGGGCGCTTACGCGGCACGAACATAGGCGCTTCCGGGGGCGTTTACACGGCGCGCCTAAGTGACGTTTCGATAGCTTCACGGAAATGCAAAATCATTTTCATTTCGTAAATCAAAAATACTGCTTTTATAAGTATGGTACTAAATGTCTTCCATTATTATTTACTTTTCATACATTTTTTTTTTACGAGCGCAGAAATAGCGCTGTTGGTGCGTTCTCGGGAGAGCTTACTGGTGCGCGCACCCTGAGCGCGAAAAAATGTAAAAAATAAATATATACATTTAACAAATGTTTTTATATATATATATATAATTAATTGTTGTAACAAACAGCTAACAAAAAAAATAATCGTAGGTTACAAAGTCGATATACAAATGAATTAACTCTTAAAAAAACTATGAAATTCCCTGAAAAAACCATAGGTTTCACAAACGTTATAGTTAGGAATTAGCTTTTAAAAAACCTTTGAAATTCACTAAAAAAAACATAGGTTTCACAATCGTTATAGTTAGGAATTAGCTTTTAAAAACCTTTGAAATTCACTGAAAAAACCATAGGTTTCACACTTGTTATAGCTAGGAATTAGCATTTAAAGAACCTTTGAAATTCACTGAAAAAAACATAGGTTTCACACCAGTTATAGTCAGCTGAACAGTTTACTCATACAAAACCATTGAAATTTCCACGTTATAGTTAGTTGGACTCACTATAACTCGCGCGCCCGCAATCCACTGCTGATGATGTCACATATTACATCATTCATGACATGGTCAGTGACATCACTGATGACATCTCAAATGACATCACTGATGACATCATCCATGTGATAATACGATGTTCCTCCTCACACTTTAATCTAACCTTTGATACACCCAGTGTTAAATACAAACTACTATTCCTGTAATTATTGCACATCAATACCAGTAACTACATACTCACTCACTGATTCCTAGGTCTACACACACATCCACTCATTCACCCATACAATCACTCATACATACAGACACTCATCAATACAACACTATCATATCCACTCATACACCTATACAGACACTTACATGCTGACACTCATCCACAAAGTTACTCAATCACCTAGTCAGTTATGCAAAGAATCAATCACACTCCCATTTACTCAACTATAAACTTATACACACTAAAACTTACTTATTCAAACATATACTAACACATACTTACTCTCTTTTACAATCACTAATACAAGTACACATTGATCCATACAGTCACTTACGCAATCACAGGCTCTGATGTTTAGTCATTTATATATGCCAACTTTCACATGCACTGTGTTTTCTATATGTACTTACATCAATCAATCAATCAGAGCATTTGTATAGCGCGCTACTCACCTGGCTCAAGGCACTTGGGGTGGGGGGGGGGGGTCCGCTACTGCTCGAACAGCCAGGTCTTGAGTTGCTTCCTGAAGGTGAGGTGGTCTTGGGTCAGGCGGAGGTGGGTGGGGAGGGAGTTCCACGTCTTGGCGGCCAGGTAGGAGAAGGATCTTCCTCCCGTTGTGGCTCTTCGGATGCGGGGGGGGGCGGCGGCGAGGGCATGGCTGGTCGATCGAAGCTGGCGGGTGGGAGTGTAGAACTTCAGGCGGTCGTTGAGGTATCTTGGGCCTTGGTTGTGGAGAGCTTTGTGTGCGTGGGTGAGGAGTCGGAACGGGATTCTCTTGCTGACGGGGATCCAGTGCAGGTTTCTCAGGTGTGCGGAGATGTGGCTGTGTCGGGGGATGTCCAGGATGAGTCGTGCTGAGGCGTTCTGTATGCCCTGGAGTCTTTTCTGGAGTTTTGCAGTGGTTCCGGAGTAGAGCGAATTGCCGTAGTCCAGTCGACTGGTGACGAGGGCCTGGGTGACCGTCTTCCTGGTTTCGGTGGGGATCCACCGGAAGATCTTACGTAGCATGCGAAGGATGTTGAAGCATGACGAGGAGACGGCGTTGACTTGTCTGGTCATGGAGAGGGAGGAGTCCAGGATGAAGCCCAGGTTGCGTGCATGGTCTGTTGGTTTGGGTGCGCAGCCACCAGGAGTCGTCCCAGGCGGAGGGCTATGATCTCAGGATGAGGACTTCCGTCTTATCTGAGTTCACTTTCAGGCGGCTGTTCATCATCCACTCGGCCACGTCTTTCATCCCTTCGTGTAGGTTGGTTCTGGCGGTGGCGGGGTCGTTGGTGAGGGAGAGGATCAGCTGGGTGTCGTCGGCGTATGAGATGAAGTTGAGGTTGTTGTGGAAAAAGGTAGGGCTAGGACCTTTCTCAAGATTTGCCCGGCGCTAACCGCCCTTGTACCATTCAAGTTTACCAAGCAATGAGGCAGGCGCCGGAGACCAGAAGGCAGGAAACAGAAGTTTTATTCCGTCGGAGCAGAACACATCAGATCAGACAACAAGGTATCATCTCGAGGTGCTCTAACAGCCTCTCGGAGGCCTGGCCTCTTATACACTGGTTTATGGCATGTGACCTTCCTTTAATACAATCAGATCTTTGTAAAGCAAGGAAAAGACATCTTCGTAATCCTCGTGTTAATCCCACCCCCATATACCTTCACAATAGAGGTCCTCAACCTGCTGATAAGAGGAGGGGGCCATCACGCAGCTGAGTGTTCCGTCGAGTCTTAGGATGTGTGCGCCTGATCATATCACAGGGGGGTGGGGAGGCCTGGATCAATAGAGGGTCCTTTGAAGGAGAGCGACCTCATACAATAAAGGGCAGTAAATGATATCTCCCGGCTTAGGCAATGGCCTCGGACCTGTGTGGACGGTCGGACACGGGGTGAGGGGCCATCAATGGAGTGGTATTCATGCTGCATGGACAATCCAGCGCAGGAGGGAGGTTTATCAACAGAGGGGCATTCATGGGAGGAGAGGAGGTGTTGGTCAGGCGCTGGCGTGACTCCCAAGGACAGGGTCATGCAGAAGGGTCATGCTCATAAGGAGGAGGGAGGGGGAGCCAGGGTGCGCGGAGGATGCTTGCTGGGTCAGAGGGGCGCGCTGGCGATCGATCGTGGACAGGGAGACCATGATATCTAAAATGGCTGCCGTGCACGTAGTACATAGGTGACAAGCTGGCGCAGATAATGTTCAGATCGCAAATTAAAATTCCACAGTCCTCCCTTTTAACATGTCTCGCCAACTTGTCAGTTTGGATTTATCCCCATAAGGCCACGTATTTCTACTTCATAGAGGGGACTCATGTGCTCATTTCGGAAGTCCAAAGTCTTTGGGCACATACAGTTAGAAACAAGGCCGCACAAAGGTGGCAGACATTGGATACCTAAGCAACACCCACATAATATTACAACAGGTATCAGCACGAAGGAAAACAACTTCCAACCCCAATTCTTCAAAGTGTCCCAAAACCAGCTCCCAAGCGACCATCCTTCTTGTTCTTGGTGAACCTCTGAGGAAAGTCTGTGGAGGTGTTCAATGGCTTTGTAGACTGAAGGCGAGTTGTCAGGCACGTATGTGCAGCAGCTGGATCCGATGATGCGGCATGCTCCTCCTCGGTCGGCTAGGACCACGTCTAGGACAAGTCTATTTTGAAGGGTCACAAGGCGGACCGCCTGAAGTTCCGCAGTGTTGTTGGCGAGGATACCAGCAGTGATGTTGATCGTTGTTTCTACTGCCTGGGTCAGGTGCCGGATAGCGCGGCTGTTTGCCATTGGGCCCCACAGAGGAACAAGTCCCTTTGCTGCATCTAGGAACTGTGCTCCGGTGGAGTCGGCTTGTCCAAGGTCGTCTGCACGCCTCTGTCGGTGATGGTTGGCAGGGGCTACATATGTGGGTGGGAGAACGAAGGCAATGTAACAGGTACCCTTCCAACCCTTCGGGAGCCAGGTGTAAGCCTTGGTGCCACACACAAAGTACATGTTCGGAGAAGCAACAAAGGAAGGGGGGTCAGCTGAGTCCAATGTTCTGGTGATTCGGCAGGCGCTGTGACCCACCAGTTGCGTTCCCTGGCCTTCTAGGCACACAAGGCCGGTGACATTGATAACAGACAGGGCCACAGTCAGAGTGGCGGTAGTTTGTTTTTGCAGATGAGAGAAGGTGGTTCTGGCTGGATTGTGGAGCACCTGTACTTCGACTCGTTCCTTGGCTGGAATGTCTTTGAGGAAGGTGGCGCCGGCGAGCGCAGGACACAGGGCAGTAGGAGTCTTTCCTGTTTTGTTCAGCCAGAACCCAGAGTAGAAGTGTGACACTGTCCGGCTGGAGGTGGCGTTGTCCTTGTGGCTCTCTTGCATGAGGATCAGCCAGGCGAGGCAAGAGCCGTGAACTGAGAAGGGTGAAGGGATGAAGGGAATAGAGTGTCCAGTGGCATGCGGGAGCAACCCGCAGATCCAGCAGTTCGTAGCATTCGCAGCAAGGTTGTGTTGGTGCAACAGTTGCACGAAGGAATTGTTCCAGAATTCCCTGCGCCTTTCTCGGAGCTGAGGCGACAGAGAGATTAGGTGATGCTCTTTCAGGGGGGTCGGCTGTGCAGTAGGTAGCAATGCCTCATGAGCCGGTGTGCTTTCCTCCAGAATCCAGAAGGAGGTCATGAGGAGGAGGCAGAAGAGGAAGACAATGAAGAGTGCGATTGTCTTTGATTTGTGCAAGTTGTCAGTCTTTGGATTTCTATACTGGGTATTTCCTGTTGCTTCCATCATCTTCTTATCTGGCGCTTCCATCATCTTCTTATCTGGCGCTTCCATCACCTTCAAGGGAGCTCGGTAGCGGGCAGAACCACAGACTTCGTTTAGCTTCTCTCCCGGCAACCCTTGATTGTGTTTAGGTCACCGTTCTGAGATTTAACTTAGTCCGTGGCCTACTTAGCCGAAACTCCCTCCTTTCGACGCAGGAAATACCCTTCTCTGGATGGCACAGTGGGATCAGAGAATTTTGCAAGTTCGAGTGCCTCAGTATCGGGATAACAGTCCAATATCGGTCGGTCTTTGCTCAGGAGCTCTTCTTGGGTGCTGACGTTTTCTGTCGTGGCCAGGTTTGCAGAGACCTTTCGGCAATGATGTGCGTGCAGCCAGTGCTTCTTCCCCTCCACTCGGAGTGCCGTTCTGGTGGTGATCAGCACTTGCCAGGGGCCCGTCCACCGAGGTTCCAGACTCTTGGTTCGCTGGAAATTCCGTATCAATACGAAATCTCCCGGTTGGATGTCGTGGCCGGGGCCCCTGGAAGCATCGGGGATGGCCTGCTGCACCTGTTGATGAATGACAGACAACGTTTCAGTTAACTTGCACAAATAATCAGACAGTAGGACGTCCGGGACGTCATGAATGGAGGTCGGTTTGGGAGCAGTCCAGAGATTCATCGGTCGCCCAAACACGACCTCGTAAGGGGTCAGATGGTGCTTGGTGGGAGTGGAGCGCATCGATAACAAGGCCAGTGGTAGGGCATCCGGCCAGTTAAGTCCAGTGGTGGCCGCTATTTTTGCCAGTTTCAGCTTCAGTGTGGCATTATGGCGTTCCACTAGACCGGCAGATTGGGGGTGGAAGACCGCATGAAATCGTTGCTTCACCCCCAACCCCTTTAGGATTAATTGGATAACCTCAGCTATGAAGTGGGGGCCATTGTCGCTCCATAAAATTCGGCAAAGGCCATAGCGAGGGAAGAATTCTTTCAGTAGTACTTTGGCAGTAGTCATGGCAGTGTTGTCACGGGTTGGATAGGCCTCTACCCATTTACTGAAGGCACATACAATGACTAGTACATACTTCAGGTTCTGGCATCTCTCTAGTTGGATGTAATCCATCTGAAGGACCTCAAAGGGGTGATTGGGGGTCCCAAACCCTCCCCGGGGCACTACAGTTCCTTTCCCGGGGTTGTGTTGCAGGCAGATAAGGCACTGCTGAACTAGGCGTCTGGCTGAGTCGGGGATTTTGTCGTTATGCCAGACTTTGGAAACGAGTTCGATCATGGGTGCAGATCCTATGTGTGCGGGGGAGTGAGCCATTGTCAGTATGGGAATCAGATATGAGTCGGGCAGCAACCATTTGTTTGCATCTTTTGTTCGCCAGCAGCCCTCTTCGTCCTTCAAACCCACCCTTGCCCACTTAGTCAGTTCGTGAGGGGTGCTGGCCGACTGTATGTCTCTGATCATTTCCCTTGTGTCACTCCATTTTTCTGCTTGTGACCTGGTCACATATATGCGTGTCACCGTCCTATTCTCAGCTGTGGTTCGTGCAGTGATGTCGGCTAATGCATTCCCTTGTCCGACTAAGTCTGTCACCCTTTTGTGTGCCTGACATTTGATCACCACTAATCGTTTGGGGAGGAGAACTGCCTCAATCAGAGCGGACACTAAATCTCCGTGGAGGATTGGGGTACCGTGGGACGTCAGGAATCCCCTCTCCCTCCACAGGAGCCCAAAATGGTGGACCACCCCGAAGGCATACTGGCTGTCCGTATATACGTTCGCGGTGGTCCCTGCGGCTATGATGCATGCTCGGGTGAGGGCTATCAGCTCTGCTGCCTGGGCAGATCGTTGTGTGATGCAGGCTGTTTCAACTACTGTTTGGGCTGTCGTTACTGCATAGGCAGATGAAGTGGTGCCATCTGGGAGTTTGATGCATGAGCCGTCTACCCATAGCTCTCCATCGGGGTCAGGAAAAGCGGTGTCTCGGAGGTCAACCCTACTCCTAGTCTGTTCGTCTGTGAGGGTCACACAGTCGTGTATGGGAGGAACGTCGGGGTCGTTTTCAGGCAGGGGTAACAATGTGGCAGGATTCAGAGTCGTGCATCTTTTTAGTGTAATGTGGGGTGCAAGCAGAGTCAACTCGTACCCTGTCAGTCGTGCGCTAGTCAGGTGCTGGGTTTTGGTCTGGTTCAAGAGGGTGTCGACTGCATGGGGTACTAGCACTGTGAGGGAGTTGGAAAGCACAATTCCCTCGCTCTGACGGATAGAGACAGCAGCGGCAGCTACTGCTCGAAGGCAGGCAGGTAAAGCTCTGGCTACAGGATCAAGAGTGGCGGAGAAGTAGGCACAAGGGCGCTGCTTAGGGCCAATCGATTGAGTCAGGACAGACAATGCGCATCCCTCCCTTTCGTGGGTGAAGAGGGAGAAGGGTTTGGAGTAATCCGGCGTTCCGAGGACGGGTGCTGAGCAGAGTGCATCCCGCAATTCCTTAAAGGAGGCTTGACACTCAGTGGTCCAAGGAAGCGGGGAGGGGACATCTTTGGTCAGCAGGGCAAGTAATGGTTTCACAATGAGGCTATAATTAGGCAACCACTGTCTGCAAAAAGAGGTTAGGCCAACCAAAGAGCGGACCTGCTTTTGTGTTTTTGGGATGGGGGTATCTAGGATGGTTTGGATTCGGTCGGGCGTAAGTTTCCTCCCTTCTTTGGACAGAAGATGGCCTAGGTAAGTCACCTGTGGCTGACAGAACTGTAACTTCTTTTTGGAGACTTTATGGCCATTTTCTGCAAGAAAGTGTAGGAGTTGGACGGTGGCTGTCGTTGCAAGCGGGGTGGTGTCGGCCGCCAAAAGGATATCATCGACATATTGGATCAACACCACTCCCTCTGGTAGCTGGAAGGCATCCAGCTGTCTTTTGAGGGCCTGGCTGTAAATGCTGGGACTTTCGGTGTACCCCTGGGGAGCTCTACAAAATCGGTACGAGCGGGATTTTAAAGTGAAGCCGAAGAGATAACGGCTGTCTGGATGGATGGGGATAGAGAAAAACGCATTCTTAAGGTCGATAACAGTGAAGGTGGTGGCGGTGGACGGGATGAGGGTCAAAATGGTGGTGATATCAGAGACTACGGGATATTGGGGTACAACCACTTTGTTAATCTCTCGTAAATCGATGATGAAGCGGTACGCTTTCTCATCTCCTTCACCTTGCTTCTTAACAATAGGTAGGATTGGGCTGTTGCAGACGTTGCTAACCACCTCTTCAACCACTCCTGCATCTACCAGAGACTGAATGATCGCTACCAGTGCCTTCTCACCCTCTGGGGATATCCGATATTGCGGGAGTTTCGGGAGCATAGCGTCCTGTCGTACAGTTATGTGAATAGGGTCAATCATCATTCGTCCCACATCAGAGTCATTTTTGGCCCACAGGTACGGAGGCAGGGTGTCAAGCAGGGACAGGTCAGCGTCAGTTATGGAGCACATGTGTCGTGGGGGAGGGGATCTGGGCATGTCCGGGTTGTCGTACAGGATGACTCGTATTCCATCTGGGGAACACCTAATGGTGGCTCGAAAATGTTTCAGTAAGTCAATGCCCATAATGGCGTCAGGGGAGTTGGAGGAGAGTAGAAATGTCGCGTCAGCAGTGTTGTTTCCTAGGTCAAAGGAAATAGGTACGGACAGGGGGTTAGTGGAGGGCGTCCCATCGAAACCTATCGACGTTATGTGTGAGCCAGACAAGGGTGCCCTTGGAATCAGTCGTTTTGATAACACACTACGTGTCGCCCCAGTGTCTACCAAGAATGGAGACTCTGTACCCAGGACCTTAGCGGTGACATAAGGACCTTGCTGGTCAACACAGAGCTCGACTGGATCCCTCCCTTGCCCCTGGCAGTCCTATGCAAAATCGGGGGCATTTTCACCTTCGGATAGCTGATATTGGTTCTGTCGGGGACGGTCAAATGTGTTCAGTCTTCCTGATCTGTCATTGTTGGTGTCGTTGGAGCTCCCTCGTCCTTGTACTCTATTTCTCGGACCACCTGCCACATCCCTGGAATCCCTATTTCTATTCATTTCTAGCAAAACCGGACACTGGGTTTTCCAATGGCCGAACCCTTTGCAGAAGGCGCATTGGTCATTGCTAATGTCTCTCCGTCCAGTGTGGGATGTTGGGGTGTGATCTTTAGGAGGTAGATCTCTGGGGGTGGTCGATGGATAGTTCCCCCTTTGATGTTCCCGTCCTAGCGCTATACCCTGTAGCTGGGCTATCATTACCCTTTCCTTTAAATCTTTCTTCTTTTTCTCGGACGCCCTATCATTCTCATTCTTTTGGTGCTCGTAATACTGAGCCATCTGAAGGATAGCTGCGGGTTTCGAGGCCCCCCAACTACTCTCACTCGTCTGCAGTTTTTGGGAGACTTCTTGTGTTAGTCCCTTTACATAATTTTGCACAAACAGGTGCTGTCCGGTTGCGGTGGTCATGTCTTGGCCACTGTAGTCGGAGAACACTGTCTCAAATCGGGAGAAGTATTCTGACACATCTTCCTGGGGTTTCTGTCGACAGGCCGTGACTATCGACCAGTCTACTTTTCTTTCCGGGACCAGTGTTTTTAATTTCTGGACTATTTTATCTGGGAGTTCCAGTATGTCCTTCACTGGTTTACTCCCCGGCTCTCGCTGTCTATCTAGTTTACCGAGTTGGTCCCAGGTATGTCCAAACAGATCCGCGTGGTCAGCCTTCCGGATTTGCTTCCACACGTCAGCCGGCAGACATAGCCCAAAGAACAAGTCAATATCTGCTAAAGTCATTATTGTCGAACCCAAGGCTGTGCCTAATTCGGTATAAAATGCTGTCGGGTTCTTTCTTAAGTCGGGCAGGGTTTGCTTGAAGGTTAGGATATCTTGTCGGTCCCATGGTTGGTAAACCCAATTGTACACGACCCTTCCCTTTGCATTTTCGTTATTAATATCATCGCTCGTTCCCTGGCCCCGTGGCGGGATCCAGTAAGGAGCCGCTTCTCTGATAGGCATCATAGTATTGGCTACTTCTGCCGAGGTTGTTTCAGGGACCGTAACCTTGGCTTCTGGTTTCTGTTCCGCGAGGTGGCGGAAGACCTCAAGCATCTGCATGAAGAGCTCCGTCGCCTCACGTTCAGTCCCATCTCCAACATCAATTTTCCTATACAGTGTTGTTAGTTTAGCGGGTCCCTTACTCTGATACCTATCTTCATACGCGTTCAGGGTGTAGTAGCTGAATCGCAAGATGAAATGCCGTCTGTGGCTGTCGGCATGTGAATTATATACGCTCATTGTATAATCTTCGCTCTCCCTTCGTTCTACTAATGTCTTTGCTATTTTGTCGATCCCATCCCGCTCATCTTGCTCAACCTATTTAGTCTGGTTGATGATTGTTTGCTAGACTCGGGGTCGTCTGATGAGGTTGTTAATGTGGCTGGTGCAAAGGCCGTGAGGGCTGGTGCACTAGCACTGAGATCGCTTTCGCTCACACTCGGAGCGTGAAAGTCTTGTCGGCAGGGGGCATATGGAGGGGGCATGTAGATGATTGGGGGACCTAGTAGTAACTCATCGTTCGCCCGTTGTTTGGAGGGCAATTCAGAGTAGAGCGCAGAGGGGGTCCTAACAGGACATTGGCCTGTCGACCCTGATTCTTGGTTTTGCATAGTATCTTTTCTTTCTTTTATTTCTTCTTCTAGTTGCTTCGCGGCTAGGTGGGCTGCCTTTCGTAATTCTTTCCCTATTTTTGCTTCTTCTCTTTTCTTTCGTTGTTCCGTTTCTTTGCGCCACATGCCGATACTGTCGAGCATAGTGGGCGTGGTCTTATTCTTCTGGAGCGCTATTTCTAATGTTTTTATTTTATTTTCGTCAAAGGAACCTATCAGTGGCCACTGACTTTCAGGGTTCTTTTTTGTATATTTATGCCATAACTTAGTATAAGCTATAGCGACTAGTCCATACTTAGTGAACATGTCCTTATTAGGGGTGCCCTCCAGTGGAGCTGGATGGTTCATCTCTAATAAGCGGTCCGGGCTAAACAGGCTACCAACCAGTGGGGAGAAGACAGGCATGACGGATTACAACGGGGACAAAAGTCTGCACTACCTATCTTATCACGGCGGACAAAGACTAGACAGAATATTTCTATTCTACGTTATTTGGAGGCCGTGAATACCTCAAAAGAACCAATACCGAATAATCGGCCAATCAAACAATCCAGTGGGGAGAATAAGTGGGCACGAAAAATTATCGTTACCCACTCTTTCTCTACCTGCAAAGAGAGACCTTGTTCTTCCCTGTTTGCAGACAAAGAATCTCCAGACAATAATCCACGAACGACAGTTCGGGAAACAGTGGGGGAGGAAGATAGGCACGACGGATTACAATGGGGACAAAAGTCTGCGTTACCTATCCTTCACTGCTTGCAAAGAGAGAGCCTGTTTGTTTTTCCCCGTTTGCAGACAGTGAATCTCCAGAGGGTTTCAACAAAGCGTAATACTAGTATTATCCAAACAAAAACAATTTTCCTCAATTCGTCGTGTTTACACGACCTTACCCGGACCGCATGGACGGTTTCCTGTCCTCTGGATCCAGCGCCCGATCGTCCTCTCTCCTTCGTGTTGTTCGCGGCACTCCTGATGGTTCCCAGTCAGGACCGTAGATCACTCGAGAGAGGTCTGTTCAGAACTAGTGAAGGTCGGATGATCGGCTGTCAGACGAGGGTCTATCGGACACGAGCTCTTCCCGATCGTTGCAGTCGTTCACTCTGTCATCGGGACCTCTCCCACTGGATCCACGTGTCGCTGATGGGCCCCACGCTTTGGGACGCCAATTGTGGAAAAAGGTAGGGCTAGGACCTTTCTCAAGATTTGCCCGGCGCTAACCGCCCTTGTACCATTCAAGTTTACCAAGCAATGAGGCAGGCGCCGGAGACCAGAAGGCAGGAAACAGAAGTTTTATTCCGTCGGAGCAGAACACATCAGATCAGACAACAAGGTATCATCTCGAGGTGCTCTAACAGCCTCTCGGAGGCCTGGCCTCTTATACACTGGTTTATGGCATGTGACCTTCCTTTAATACAATCAGATCTTTGTAAAGCAAGGAAAAGACATCTTCGTAATCCTCGTGTTAATCCCACCCCCATATACCTTCACAATAGAGGTCCTCAACCTGCTGATAAGAGGAGGGGGCCATCACGCAGCTGAGTGTTCCGTCGAGTCTTAGGATGTGTGCGCCTGATCATATCACAGGGGGGTGGGGAGGCCTGGATCAATAGAGGGTCCTTTGAAGGAGAGCGACCTCATACAATAAAGGGCAGTAAATGATATCTCCCGGCTTAGGCAATGGCCTCGGACCTGAGTGGACGGTCGGACACGGGGTGAGGGGCCATCAATGGAGTGGTATTCATGCTGCGTGGACAATCCAGCGCAGGAGGGAGGTTTATCAACAGAGGGGCATTCATGGGAGGAGAGGAGGTGTTGGTCAGGCGCTGGCGTGACTCCCAAGGACAGGGTCATGCAGAAGGGTCATGCTCATAAGGAGGAGGGAGGGGGAGCCAGGGTGCGCGGAGGATGCTTGCTGGGTCAGAGGGGCGCGCTGGCGATCGATCGTGGACAGGGAGACCATGATATCTAAAATGGCTGCCGTGCACGTAGTACATAGGTGACAAGCAGGCGCAGATAATGTTCAGATCGCAAATTAAAATTCCACATTGTGTTGGCGTGCGATGGCCGCGAGGGGGCTCATGTAGATGTTGAACAGCATGGGGCTGAGTGATGATCCTTGTGGTACGCCACAGATGACTTCGGTGGCTTCTGATCTGAACAGGGGTGGCGGACTCTCTGTGTTCTTCCGTCAAGGAAGAAAATGATCCAGTCCAGTGCCTTCTCCTGGATTCCGATGTTGTTGAGGCGCTGCACTAGGGTGTGGTGGCAGACCGTGTCGAATGCCGCGGAGAGGTCCAGGAGGATGAGGGCCGCTGTTTCCCCGTTGTCGAGCAGGGTTCGGATGTCGTCTGTGGCTGCGATGAGGGCGGTCTCGGTACTGTGGTTGGCCCGGAAGCCGGACTGCGAGCGGTCGAGGGATCCATTCGACTCGAGGAAAGCGGCCAGCTATCTGTTGATGGTCTTCTCGATGACTTTGGCAGGAAACGGGAGGAGCGAGATGGGGCGGTAGTTTTTGAGGTCAGTGGGGTCTGCTGATGGTTTCTTCAGTAGGGCGCAGAGTTCGGCGTGCTTCCAGCTCTCTGGGAAGGTTGCGGTGTCGAAGGAGGCATTGACGATGTCCCGTAGATGGGGTGTGATGACTGAGTCGGCCTTGTTGAAGACGTGGTGAGGGCAGGGGTCGGTTGGTGATCCGGAGTGGATGTAGTTCATCGTGCGGATGGTGTCTTCAGTGTTGATCGGGGTCCAGGCGCGGAGGGTGGTGGTGGGGGGTGTTGGTGCGGTAGTAGGGTGCATCGGCAGTGTGCTGCAGCTGTTGTGTATGTCTGCGATTTTGCTGTGGAAGAACGAGGCGAGCGAGTTGCAGAGGTCTTGCGATGGGGTGATGTTGTTGTTTCCGGCGCTGGGGTTGGAGAGCTCTTTGACAATGTTGAAGAGTTCCTTGCTGTTTTGGGCGTTGTTGGCCAGTCGTTCCTTGAATGCGGTTTTCTTGGTGGCGTGGATCAGTTGGTGGTGTTTTCGAGTGGCGAGCTTGAGGGTGGACATGTTGTCTGGTGTCGGGTCTCTGCGCCAGGTTTTCTCGAGGGCTCGGCAGTTCTAGTGTGAGCTCTTGAGTTCGTCGGTGAACCAGGATGCTTTCTTGCTGCCGGGTCTGCTGGGAGGTGTCTTCAGTGGAGCGAGGTCGTCTGCGCAGTTGCTGATCCACCTCGTGAGGTTGTTGGCGGCTTGGTTGGGGTTCGCTGAGCTGGCGGGAGGGTTCTGGCTCAGGGATGCAGCGAGCTGGTCGGCTGTGATCTTGTTCCAGCTTCTGCGAGGAACCTGTTGCTGGTGGTGGTGGACCGTGGTCCTTCTGAAGCTGAAGTGTACGCAGCTGTGGTCCGTCCAGTGAAGTCCGGTGGCGTGGCTGAAGGAGATGTCCTTGCTGGAGGAGAAGACAGGGTCTAGTGTGTGGCCGGCGTAGTGGGTGGGGGTGGTCACTAGTTGCTTGAGTCCGAGGTTTGCGAGGTTGTCCAGCAGGGTGGTGGTGTTGCGGTCATTGTTGTTCTCCAGGTGGAAGTTGAGGTCCCCGAGGAGGATGTAGTCAACGGAGGGGAGGGCGTGTGGGCTGATGAAGTCGGCGATGTCTTCGCTGAATTGTGTTCGTGGTCCCGGGGGTCTGTAGATGAGGGTGCCTCTGAGGGTTGTCTTGGGGTCAGTGTGGATCTGGAAGTGCAGGTGTTCGGCGGCTGTGAGGGTGTCGTCGGAGTTGGTCGTGATGCGGATGGTGTTCTTGTGAACGATGGCGATGCCTCCTCCTGTCTGGTTGACGCGGTCCTTCCGGGTGATCTTGTATCCGTCCGGGATGGCGATGTCTGGTGCTGAGGAGGCGTTCATCCAGGTTTCCGTGAGGAAGGCGACGTCTGGAGCTGTGGTGTCGAGGAGGTTCCAGAGTTCTACGGCGTGTCTGTGGACGGAGCGGGTGTTCAGCAGGATGCATTTCAGGTGGTTACTGCTGGTTCTCGTCTTGGCGGGTGCGGTGCAGGTCCGGATGCAGGAGAACTTGCAGGATTGGCAGGTGAAGGGTCCATGGGTGCGTCCTGGGGTGGCTCGGTGGCAGCCAGGGATTCGGCCGGTGTTGAGAGCGTTGAGGATGGTGTGGTCGTAAGTCCGGCGGGTGGGCTGGCATCTACGGGGGCCAGGGGGTCTGGGGCTGGGCGCGGTCCAGGCGCGGACGGGCGCAGACGGGCTTACCTTCGGCGCACAATCGGCGCGCCAGCTGCGCATGCTCGCTGTGCGCACGCATCCACTCTGTCATAAATGGAGAGTGGAGGGGGGCGGGCGAGGGAGGAGCAGCTGGGAGGCGGGAGCGGGGTGGCGAGTGGGGGGGAGCGTGCGGGGATGCCAGAGGGAGCAGCGGCAGGGAGCGGGGGAGCAGCGGCAGGGAGCAGGGTGGGGCAGGCAGCAACGAGGGACAGAGGGACAACAAGGGCACACACGAGAACGGCAGCAACAAAGTACAGTAATCAGCGGAAAAACGATAACGAAAAAAGCAGGCACAGGCACAGGGACAGTCAGGGAACAGGGGCCAACCAAGACAGGGGCAGTCTTGAGCTCGGCAGCAGCGGCAGCAGCGGGAGGAGAGCGGGCACACTCGAAGTGGCCACGCAGCAGGTGGAGCGACCGGGCCGACCAGGTCAGGTCAGGTCACAGCTCCTGGCCCCGTGAGCCACTATTTAAGTACCTGAGTGGGAGGGAGGAGCAGCTGGGAGGCGGGAGGCGGGAGGACATGTAGCACTGAGATATCCATTCACTCAGCAACACACCCATGCACACAGTCAACCGCCCATACAGCTGTTTCTATATGCACTCTTGAACCCATATACCTAGTGAATCAACTGGTCACACATCCATGCACAGAGTCACACACCTCACAGCCACCCACACACATACTCACCCTCACATTCAAATACTTAGACAACCAATCAATAACCCATATAGCCACTCATATAGCTACTGATCAACACATGCAGCAGCTTACACAACAACAGACATACTGATGCACATATTCAGACAGTTTAGTCACTAACCAATGCATTCAGTAAGACACATTTAATCACTCACTCATAGTCAGTCACGCACCTACTAAATCCTTCATCCAGACACTCATACATACACTCATTCTTCAATATGTTAGACACATTTTAACTTTACAGGAACACACATTCACTGGATGATGTCATCCGTGATGTCACTGACATGTCATGAATGATGTAATATGTGACATCATCAGCAGTGGATTGCGGGCGCGCGAGTTATAGTGAGTCCAACTAACTATGACATGGAAATTTCAATGGTTTTGTATGAGTAAACTGTTCAGCTAACTATAACTGGTGTGAAACCTATTGTTTTTTCAGTGAATTTCAAAGGTTTTTTAAATGCTAATTCCTAGCTATAACGAGTGTGAAACCTATGGTTTTTTCAGTGAATTTCAAAGGTTTTTAAAAGCTAATTCCTAACTATAACGATTGTGAAACCTATTTTTTTTAGTGAATATATATATATATGTATACATATATATATATATATATATATATATATATATATATATATAGCTGTTCAGAATGATTTTAGACTTGTGTAGAACTATTTATTTAATCACTATCAGATCCCCAAGTGTGATGCTAGTTCCTCCCCACTGTTTAATCCCTTAGGGTACTTTGTCTGACAATCCACAATGTAGCGTGACTCTAACCTTCGTAACGTTTTGAGTCTATCACCCCTTCTGATGTTCTCCGGTACATGATCGAGCCCATAAAACCGTAACAAGTCTCTATTGCTAGCATGTTTTTCTGCAAAATGTCTCGCTACTGGATATGCCACATCGTTTTTTCCTATTGCCCTTTGATGCTCTAAGATTCTTATTTTCAATGGGTGTATTGTACTGCCTATGTAGCATAGGCCACACAGGCATGTTAGGCAGTACACAGCATACGGGGTAGTACAGGTTAGAAATTTTGTGAAGGATTTCTTTAGCTTTACATCTACGATAGTGTAATTAAAGGACCCTTTTAATATTGGAGCAGGCCTACATTTACCGCACGGGTAAAACCCTTTCATCTCTCTGAGGGTACCTATCCTTTGAGAATCTTTCTCCAAATGACTCCTCACCAACTTATCTTTTAGTAATCGTGCTTTCTTAAAAGTTGCTAGCAGATATTTTGGGATATCTTCACTGATGACATTGTCTGTTCTTAAAATGTGCCAATTCTTTTTTAGCATGCGTTTAAGATGGTTAGCTTCAGCAGAATACGGTGTAACCATCCTAAACTTGCCTTCATTAGTGCTTCCCTGTTTGTCATGCCTTTCTGGTTTGGATTGAAGGAAATGTTGTCTGGGGATACCTCTTACTTTCATTAATGTATTCTCCAAAAGCTGGTAATCATACCCTCTCTATGAGAATCTCTGTACACACACTTTGGCTGCTTTCTCAAAATCACAGGAACATGAACTGTTTTGTTTTAATCACAAAAGTTCTCCATAGTGGATACTTTGCACCAATTTTGAAGGATGATTGCTGCTTGCGAAAAGGATTGAATTCCCCACAGTCATTTTGTGATATAATGCAGTATGTATTTGCCCATCTGTGACAAACACCTTCAGGTCTAGGCAGTCCACTGCCACTGGACTCACTGTATGCGAAAAGTGTAAGTTCACATCATTTTTGTTCAGATTAGTGATAAAGCCTTGCGCTGTATCCATATTGCCCTACTGCACTATGAACAGATCTTTAATATAACGAGACCACTGGATAACTTTGCCTGTCATATCACCGATAGTGTGGGTTCTGGGCACCTGCTCCTCCCACCAGCCTACGAACGGGTTTGTATAACTGGGGGCGAAGCAGGTGCCCATTGCCTTTTTGTAATTCTTTCGTTTTTTCCCCATTGTAACCTTGTGCTTGTCCCTGTCATTTCGTCATTCCCCTCTGCCTTTTTGTAACTTGATTGTTATCATTCTGCCCCTCGTTCCCCCTTTGCCTTCTGGGCCCTCTGCTTCCCGCCGCTGCACCCTGCGGCCCCGCCCCCCGCCGTTCCCATTCGCCACCCCGCTCCCGCCTCCCAGCTGCTCCTCCCTCCCTCAGCCCCTCATATGGAGGCCACACGGTGGATGCACAGCTGATGCACGCAGCGGGCGCGCCGATTGTGCGCCAAAGGCAAGCCCGTCTATGCCCGTCCGCACCTGGACCGCCCCCAGTGCCAGGACCCCTGGTCCTCAAAGCTGCAACCGCATCCGACGAACCTACGACGCCGCCACCCTCCATGCATTCAACGCCGTCCGAAACACCTCCTCCTACCAAGCCACCCCAAAATGCTCCCACAGACCCTTCACCTGCCAAGCCTGCAAATTCACCTGCCTCCGATCCTGCACCGCACCCGCCAAGCCTAACACCAGCTTCAACCACTTGTAGTGCATCCTGCTCAACACCCGCTCCGTCCACAGGCACGCCGTCCGAATCTGGAACCTCCTCAACACCACATCACCGGATGTCGCCTTCCTGACGGAAACCTGGATGAATGCCTCCTCAGCCCCCGACATCGCCATAGCCATCCCAGATGGCTGCAAGATCACCCGGAGGGACCGCATCAACCAAACTGGGGGAGGCATCGCCATCGTCCACAGAAACACCATCCGCATTACGACCAACTCCGACGACACTCTCATCGCCGCCAAACACATTCACTTCCAGATCCACACAGACCCCAAGACCACCCTTGGAGGCACCCTCATCTACAGACCCCCGGGACCATGCACACAATTCAGTGAAGCCAACGCAGACTTCGTCAGTCCTCACACCCTCACCTCCACAGACTACATCCTCCTAGGGGACCTCAACTTCCACCTGGAGAACAACAAGGACTGCAACACCGCCGCCCTGCTGGACAACCTCGCCAACCTCGGACTCAGGCAACTGGTGAACACCCCCACCCACTACGCCGGCCACACGCTTGACCCTGTCTTCTCCTCCAGCAAGCACATTTCCTTCAGCCACTCCACCGGACTACACTGGACACACCACAGCTGCATCCACTTCGACTTCAGGAAAACCACAACCCACCACCACCCGCAACACGTTCCCTGCAGAAGCTGGAGCAAGATCACCGCCGACCAGCTCGCCACCACCCTCAGCCAGAACCCGCCCACCAACCCGACAAAGCAGCCCGCAACCTCACACAGTGGCTCACAGACTGCGCCGACAAACTCGCACCACTGAAGAACCCTCCCAGCACACCCGGCAGCAGGAAAGCCTTGTGGTTTACCAACGACCTCAAAAACTCCAAGAAAAACTATCGCACCATCGAGAAAGCCTGGCGCCACGGCCAGACAGCAGAACACATGACCGCCCTCAAGAACGCCACCCGCAAACACCACCAGCATATCCGCACCACCAAGAAGACAGCATTCAGAGAAAGACTGGACTACAACACCCACAACAACAAGGAACTCTTCAGCATCGTCAAAGAGTTCTCAAATCCCAGCGTCTGCAACAACGACATTACTCCCTCGCAAGACCTCTGCGACTCTCTCGCCTCGTTTTTCCACCGCAAGATCGCCGACATACACAACAGCTGCGGCGCACAAACCACAAACCCTACCGCCGAACCAGCACCATCCACCACGATGATCTACACCTGGACCCCTATCAGCACCGAAGACACCACTCACATGATGAACACCATCCACTCCGGCTCCCCTACTGACCCTTGCCCACACCACATCTTCAACAACCCCGGAGTTGGGGTGCGATGATGGAGTCGGCTTTGTTGAAGATGTGGTGTGGGCAGGGGTCAGTAGGGGAGCCGGAGTGGATGGTGTTCATCATGCCGGTGGTGTTTCGGGAGTCAAGCTCCCTTGATCACAATGTTTGTACCGCCATTTGCAACTTCTAAAAATACACAAGCAGGGTAGTAAACAGTACAAAAGGACAATTAAAATCTGGTTAAGCTGTCTACTAATATGGCGGCCATTCTAGCACTTGCAATTTAAGGAAACCTTTGTACAGCAACAATACAAAGATGCTTCATGTTTAGGGCAAACGCCAATAACCAAATATCAGATGTAAACATCCTATTAACATGTTTTGTATCTTTTCAAAACGGAGGTATAAAAACATTGTTTTGATATCACGCAAGTGCATGTAAAAAATCATTTTCAATCATTCAAACGATAAGGATTCCACAATTGTCTGGGCAAGTGCCCCTAAACTACTAGAACCTTAAAAGAGTATTCATAGGATTATTTCACAATTTTATATCACATACTCAGGCTCAGCATGTATAAAGATCCTCATCCACATTCAGACCCTGTGGCTCTTTTCAATTAAACTCTAAGATAAAATAGGTCTCCAACTTTCTTAGTTCACCTTTCCTGTCACCGCCTCTCTTTTTCTTAGGGACCTCTGCAATACAAGAGTATTGGAGGCCTGCGGGGTTACTTTGGTGGTGGGACTCAAAGTGCCGTGCTACAGGGTAGGATCTGTCCTGATTGACAATTGCACATCTGTGCTGCAGGATTCGCTGGTGCACTGGTAAAATGGTGCTACCAATGTATAACTTAGGGCATGGGCATTGTAATAGATATACTACATATTCACTTTTACAATTAATGGCACTCCTGACTGTAACTGTCTTATTAAAAGAGGTTTTAAATTCTGTGCGGTTCATCCCATGTTGACAAGCTTTGCACTTAAAACATCTTTTAAAACCAGGTTTTGGTTTCAGCCAGTCGGTGTTGCTTTTCTTTTTGTCTATGAACTCACTCTTTACAACTAGATCTTTCAGAGATTTAGATTTTCTATACGTAATTTCGGGATTCTTCTTCACCTTTGAACCTAACACTGGATCATTCCTTATTAGATACCAGTGTTTTCTTAGAATAGATCTTATTGCTTTATGTTTAGTATTAAATGTGGTTATGAATCTCGAAGTAACTTGGTCTTTCTGCGTTTTATCTAAATTCTTCAGTTTCTGAGTTCTAGAAGGTTCAAAAAGAATATTCTGTCTTATCAACCTTCTTGCCTTGTTGGATGTACCTTTGAGGATCGTCTCCTTGTACCCTCTTTGAATAAACCTCTGGGTCATTTCAATCTCAATCTTGTCATATTGCTCATCACTGCTGCAGGTACGCCTAGCTCTATAATATTCCCCAAACGGAATACTTCTTGTAAGAGCTGTCGGATGGGCGCTTTTGGCATGCAGGATTGAGTTACCTGCAGTTGTCTTATGGAACACAGTGGTTTCTAATCTGCTATCTATAGGAGTGATCCTAATATCGAGGAAATCTATTGTTTTTTTACTCGAATTCCCCACGAATTCTAAATTTAGTGAATTCTGGTTCAACTCCTCAATAAATAGGTCGATTGATGTCTCCGTGTCCTGCCACAGCACGAAGACATCGTCGATATACCTGACCCATAATAGAACGTGTTCCGTCCAATGATCGAGGGGACCCCCTCTGAGCACCTGTTCCTCCCACCAGCCGAGATTGGAATTGGCGTAGCTGGGGGCAAAACAGGTGCCCATTGCGGTCCCCCACTCCTGGAGGTAAAAATCACTGCCAAAGAGAAAAATGTTTTTGGTTAGACCCAACTCCATGATTTCAAGGATCATTCTATTCTGTGAAACAAGGCGTACCGGTCTCCTATTCAAGTAATGTTCACATGCCCTTAGACCATCTACATGTCCTAAACTCGTGTATAAGGTTGAAATGTCTAACGTTAAAAGAACCATAGTTTCAGGATCCCAACATATATCATAGATACATTTCAAAAAATCAGTTGAGTCCCTCAAATATGAGGGGAGCGATCTGACAATAGGGTTCAAGAAATAGTCTATATATTGCGATGCGTTCTCAAAAAGGCTTCCACAAGATGAAATGATGGGCCTCCCTGGTGGACTAGTGGGGATTTTGTGTATTTTTGGTAACATATAGAAGACTGGAACCACAGGATTATATTGTTTGATGAACTTATGCTCATCCCAGCTAAGCAGTCCATTTTCTTTCCAGTGGTCCAGTCTTCTATGAAATTCCACAGTCACATTTTCATATTCTTTGGGGCTTATTTTCTTGTAGCAACTACAGTCTTGCAATTGACTCAGTGCCTCTTTCTTATATTGCTCTTTCCCCCAGAGAACCACATTGCCTCCTTTATCAGAAGGTTTCACTAAGAGTCCATCTTCCATCTGTAATTTTTTCACTGTCTTGTGGAAAAGTGCCTTTTTTGGATTCATTTTATATTTCCTTTGATTTTCCTGAAAATACATATTTTTTAGGTCTCTAGTTATATTTTCCCCGAACAAGTCTACATTATCTTTCATAGTCTGCGGGAGAAACTTTGAAGGAGCTCTAAACGGTGTATGATCGCTCGCTTGTAAATCATTCTCTTGTTCAATATTGTCATCCTTCTCCAATTGGGAGGTATCATCCATTAATGCTATCATGTCTGTTATAGCTGGTATATCATTGACACTTAGGAAAGTCATAGGGGTATCTGACACAGTTTCAACTTCCAACTCCTGGATGTTTGTTCATCCAGCAAGTAATTTTGTCAATTTTAATTTTCTAATATACCGATAAAGGTCCATCCTACTGTTTGGATAGTTAAAATCATTTGTATCACAAAAAGAGAGACCTAACTTTAAGATTGTCTCATCATCTTGGGTCAGTGTCACAGAACTCAAATTGATGATTGTAGTGTCTTTATCAGTTATTTTCATTATTTCTTGGTGTTCGAGCGCAAGAATCTTTTTGTTTGCAATCCTTGTGCTCCTCCTGTACCCCTCGCCTCCTCTTCTTTGTCGTCTTTTCCTCTGCCCCTTCCCCATCCTCTTCCCTTTCCCATGCGATGGTCGGACTGTTGCTCCATAATCATAAAACGGAATTCGTCAGTGACGGGTAGTCGTACATCATTTGGTCCTTTCCCGCTTCCATCATCAGATTCCTGTTCGGAGACAGTTTCTGAGCTTGCATCACTTGGTATTGGTGTTTGTTGGACGGTTTGACAACTAAAGATTTTCTGGTGTCTAGCCATATCGAACTTTTTGGCAAATGTATAGATACGCCCTGACTCATAATCGATCCGATCTCTTATGAATTTAGTGGACTTTCTGTCCTTGATGCGTTTCTCGTATTTCTCTAACTTGATCTTCAAATCAGATTTAAATTTGCCGATTCTGGTTTTATCATCATGTTTATCTAAGGTCTCATTAAGTTCTTTCAATTTTTCGACCACTTCCAGTCGTTCCTTTTCGGCATATTTGAGGAGTATTTGCATCATGTTCTTTGAACTAGCTGCGCTGTTCTCAGCCCACTCTTCAAGCATTTCAATATCAGGATTCTCTGAGGAGGGGGAGATCATAATTCTCAGTCCTCGGCGTAATGATGCTACCTCCCACCATCGTGAGATTTCTAACTTCTTATATTTTTCGTAATTTTGTAGGTGTTTATTTAAATCCGGATTTGCAGCAGGGGCAGCCGCCCCTCTTTTCTTTGTAGTTGTTTGCACAGAGTCTTCAAATAATTTCACAGCCTCGAGCTCTCTAGCTCCATATTCTTCTTCGCTCATGGTTAAGCCCTTTGATACCCACTCGGTATTCTCTCCCAGATGCTGCCCGCTTTATAAAAAGCAGGTAAATTGGCACTCCGTCTCGAGGCTCAATTGGACAGAAAATATATATATATATATATTATGACCTACTGGGGGTCGCCAGTAGGTAGTTATAGTTAGGACCTATCATCCATAGGAAATCCACAACATTCTATTACCAATAACTTTGGCGCCGATTGATGAAAGTTTGGTGGTGATAGGTGAAGCGGGGGCCGAGGAAAAAGGGGATCCCAAAACGTGTTTTCCCCATTCAATTTCCCATAGGACCTTGAACCACGGCTACAGGCCGAAAGGCTGAGCAGAATTACACCAAATTTGGCAAAGAGGTAGTCCTCAGTTCAGACTTGTGCCTTTTGCCTAAATGGTGTTAATCTGTTCAGTAGTTCCTGAGAAAATTACGGTTAAAATCATTTATATATCTATGAGCGAGGTGGATCCGCGGATTGTGTGAGGATTGGCATCGTAGCATAAGCGCACCGTCCCTATCACGTGCTCAATGCTAACTGGCTGTCAAGCAGTTGTAAACATTCTAAACCAGGAACTGTTGCCAGCCATTTTGTACCTTGTTAGAAGCGAGGCTGAGGAAGTCAGTGGAATATGTGTGCAAAACGGAGAAAGGGGGCAGGGTAGAAATAATTTTACCCTCTAGACCTGCTTAGGGGGTCCCAGAAGGACCCCCAGGGCCCACATTTTTTTTTTAAACCGGCAGGTGCATGTAGGGTGTGTGGACTCTGCCATAAAATTAATTAAATTAAACAGAGCTGTTTTTTATAATTAGCTTCCGGGGGGGTTAATACAGAGGGCAAAATTATTATATTTTATGAGGGGCCATTATAATTAGACCTCGGGGGCTAAATACCGGGAGCAAAATCATTACATTTTATGGGGGCCCCAGAGGGGCCCTCCAGCCCTGGGAATTCTCCCCCCCCTTGGGCTAAAAAGAAAAAAATGGTGGGGGGGAGGGATCCAAGGTCCCCAAAGCCGCGGGGATCATCACCCCGAGTCTTTATGTATTGTGGGAGGGGGACTCCTTGGCCCCCTTCCTGTAGCACTCAAGGGCCCCGTTATCCCCGGGGCTACAAAAAAAAATCGTTGGGGAGGCTGTAAGGTCTCCAAAGCCCTGGGGACCACCACTCCCCGGGGCTTTATGTCTTGTGGGAGGGGGATTGCGTGGCCCCCTTCCTGGAACACTCGAGGAACCCGTTACCCCCAGGGCTACCAAAAAAATGGTTGGGGGGGTTGTAAGGTGTCCAAAGCCCTGGGGAGCACCACTCCCCGGGGCATTGTGTATTGTGGGAGGGCTTACTCCTGCAGTGTCCAGGGGTGCCCATCCCGCCCTCCCATAGCAAGGAAATATGTTCGCTATTTTAATATCTAAATGAGATTAATTTTCTACATGGAGAGCTGCATGTTAGTGTAGTGTAGTTCCTATTTTCCCAATAGGCCCTGCGCATTGGAATAACATAAACAGTAGTATGGACGTAGAAGTGCGGATCTTCCAGGTCTCCACTGACTATGCTAAACTTAATTGGGTGTGTTACCAACTAGCTCAGAGGTCACTGGAAACTTTCTTGACTGAATAGGAAGTGATCAGCTTCCCTGGTACAGACAAGAAGGGATTCAGTTTTCCAACAACCGCATAAACATGACAACTTTGCTCCTTAGAATAAGAGTCAATCTCTAGAGTCGTGTGAAACAATGGACAGTTATTTTACTCAGTCAGTTTTGTGCAGATTACTTTCACCAAAGTGCAGAGAATAGAGAGACGGGCGTTTTCAACAAAAAGGTATTATTTATTGAACAGTCTTTCTTCTCGTACAAGAGAAATGAATTGCCACAATTGCAGGACTAGTTATTATAAAAAAGTGCGTACAGTAAAATGAGTATTGCGAAATAATACTGTAAAAGCATTGATATGGTTTCTTAGCCATACAATGGTTTAAAATGAATAAAACATATATACATTCATATATACATTTAGCTAATGTACTCAACTGGTGCTTCTAACTACGCCTACCCCAGTGTACCTGACCTAAGCCTAATATTTGGGAGGGAGTAAGTAAGTAGCAGTTTTAGTTAAAATGGTTTTGCCAAGGTTTGCTTCAAGAATTCTCTTTAAGGGTTTAGTCAACACCATACCTCTGAAATAGAATGTTGGAGGTCTTGTATCTCCTTCCAGGACGCGATATCCCAGTCACTCGCAAGAGTAGGCTGGAAACGCCGGAGCTGGATTTCTCGGCAGGAGAAAAGACAGAGTCTCTCTCAGCGCATCGAGGAAGAGGAGGGGCAGCGTCCGTGGGCAGCTTGCATCTGCTGGGCTCTGAAGGGGACAGCTGTTCTGCTCCTATGTGCACAACACCATCGTTCGCTGATGTCGTTGAGGCAGCGATAGCATCAGTATCAGCGAGGCAGCAGCAGCGTTTGCTTAAGGCAACGTTGGTAATATTTATACCTGAAAGGTGCCTGGTTTGACGTAAGTTTTTGGACATAAGACGTCAATAAAGATGTCACTAGGAAGTGATCGTCTCTCAGTGCTCATTAGAGTTCTATTACTAATCAAAACATAGCAAGCGGGGTTTTCCCAGGTTGCTGAGTTTTATCTTGTTGAAGAACTCGGAGTGTAATCTAGGAATCTTAGATAGTGGCTTCTGCTTTGTCATTTGCTCTAATGAGCTGCAGAGGAAGCTGCAGAGGAAGGGATTCTGAAATGTGGCTCTGTTCGTGTTAGGCCAGAGACGAGTTTCTGAAATATTACTCTTGATCGTTTATGCCAATATAGGGGTACAAAGGGATTATAACCGTATAGGGCCATAAGGTCACAGTATTGATCGGGGTCCTAGATTAGAACGCGACATTAGTAGCTCCCTATGTGGAAAAGCAATGGTGGCTCCCAAACGCGTAGAGGTTGTGCATCCAGCGCATGCACACCAGGGGGCCAGGGGCCGCACTGAGCGCTGCGTTGGGTACGCAACTTTTACTTTTTCTGTAAACAAATAGCTCCTATCAGTACTTTCTGATATTCCCGGGGATTGTATCCTCCAGGTCATATAAAAAATGTTGGGGACCGTGAGAGGAGCCACAATACCCCCAAGGTCCCGCCATCTTCTCGTGTTCTTCGGGAGCCAGCATTGCTTTTCCGCAAGGGGAAATGCTAACTTGCACGTGGAAAAGCAATCTGCTTTGGATTTTGAAAGTGAGAACAGATTTCACTGCTCTGTCTTTCAAAATGCAAACTAAGGGGCCGATTACGACCGCCCGCCATCGTGGTGCAAAAGGGACCGTCTGCCATAGGTGCGGCGGTCCTGCACACAAATTAGGATGCGCCCGCCACTGTGGCGGGCGCATCCTGCACTTTTAGCATTGTGGCGGCCTGTGGTCTCAGCACCGCCCGCCACAATGCTAAAAATGCACTAATGCATTTGCATTAACAAAGTGGCAGGCTCCGCGCGGTGCCTGCCGCTTTGTTGATGCAAATGCAGGGGGGTACCTGTGGTACCCCCCGTGTGCACCCCCCACCTCTCCTTCACTTCCGGGCCCCCGAAGTGAAGAGAAGTGTGGCTCACCGATTAGAGCGGCAGACCCTGAGGCAGAGGTCTGGTCCGGGACCAGGGTTCAATCCCCATCGCAGCGGGGTCTTGGGCTCATTGTCCTCGGACCCGATAATTCTCGCCTCGGTGCCTACTCTAATCATGGGGTTCCACTCTACAACTCTGGGCAATAGCTTGCTTAATCTCCACACCAGCCCTAACAACGCTAGGATGCCTGGCTTCACCTTGGGGGTGCCCAGGAGTGGATACCTCACAGGAACAGGCCAGGAAGGGTTCCACAGCGGTATTCGTACAGCGCTTAGAGGCGCCTGGGTGATAGGCGCTATACAAGTGCAAATTACATTTACATTTACATTTCCGTGGCAGCATCACCCCCACGGAAAGGCATACTTTTTGGCCCATCATAATATGGCTGGCGGTGTCTAATAGACACCGCCAGCCATATTAAACCTTTTCCGACCATCCGCCGCAGACCCCCCCAGCCATCCTAATGTAGCGGGGGGTCATTTCAGTGCGGATGGCGGGCGGATTGCCCCCGCCAGGCCGGCGGTGGCTACCGCCAGCCTGGCGGGGGCAATCCCCCCACCATTCTAATGGGCCCCTAAGTTTGCTATGGGAGGGCGAGAGCCGTGAGAGTCCCGCCCTGTCAAAGCAAACAGCAGTGTCCCAGGGGTAGGCATCCCGGGACAGTGCAGGAACCGGCCCTCGGGCGTGGCGGTCCCCAGGGCCCTCGAGGGGACCAGGCAGAGGGCCACACAGCCTGCCTCCCACAATACTCAAATTACCGGGGTGGTGGTTCACGGGGCTGAAGGGGTGTCCTTGAGGCCCACACACTTCTAAATTTGTAGGGGGGGCCGTGGACGCCTGGCGCAATGGGGTTTTAAATCTGGTACACAGTGCTTTGTTTGACTTTGCTTTCCTTTTTGTCTTGTAGAGGATCCAGGGTTAATATAATGGTTTTTGTGCAGCCAGTACCTTTCAACCCCACCCCCAAACAGCTTTCTGCCTGTTACCATAGTACAGTTCATTGAACACTTACGTGAGCACAGAGGTTAGAAGTTCACCACACTGTGTTGCTAATGGAAAAAGTTACTGTGCTGGAGTTTTAAAACTTTTCCATAGGAACCGTTAGTCGTAGCTATAGACCCTGGTAAAGATCTGGTAAAGAATTAGCCTCAGAATTATACTGCAAATTATAAATATATTTTCTATTGGGGACCGCTACACCCCAAAAAAAAGACGTATATACTTTTTTTAATTAACTTTTATTGAAACAACAATAAATAACTGGAAATGTAACTTAAAGATAACAATGTTATAAATAACTAGAAACATAACTTTAAAAAAACAAAATGTGAATTGGACTCCAATAGAAGTAGGGTAGATAATCTGCAAAACAAAAATGAAAATAAGTGTTCAAAATTAGATCGATGTGACTAATTTGAGGTCAAATTGAGGTCAAACATTACAAGTTAAGGTAATACTTGGCAATCATTTTTAATTTGCACGTCTGCAGTGTGCCTGATACATTCCACCTCTCTTATAGGCCTGCGTTCAAGAGGTGTCTGCATCAGATTTACAATATGGACCAACAGGTCTTTAAAATGATTCAGAGATGAGACAGAATTAGGTGAGAGATCAAGTCATTATGCAGGACAATATTATTTAGGGCTTATTTACAAGCCTCTTGCGCCACTTTTGTGTTACTTTTCCCATGTTAAAAGTGACGCAAAAGTGGTGCAAGGGGCTTGTAAATAAGGTCTTTTATTTCTAATGCATTTAATCGGAGGCATTGTATATCTAGGCCGCTCTGCTTACCTTGTGTAAACACCGTGACCAACAGAGTTCACAACTTGAACTCAGCTTTGGTTGTACACGGTAGAGTGGACAGCACCATCCATAACTTTAAAAGAGAAAGAGAAACGATGTGAGGGAGAGTGAGAAAGAGAAAGAGAGAACAAACGACATTAAAACGTGGGAGAGATGAAGTTATAGATGGAGCAGTTAATACTGGAGAAAATACTTATAGCTCAACTTTTGCCTCCGTTGTGTGTCCAAGCAGGTGCTGGTTTATAGTGCACTCTCCTGTTTAGTGATCTGAAAGATAGTATATAGAGTTAGTAATAGCATAGTACATACAAATGCACAGGTATATATATATATTTTTTTTTGTACACTCAGGATACTATATTACAACAAGTTCCACGTGTCTGTGCGGTGTTTTTTTCCAAAGTACTATATCCCATGCATTCCCACTAGATAGCGTGAGTTCTCAATATTGGGTATCTATTGGGTATCTACACTGTTGCACCCCATTGACTTGCAGAGTACGGAGGTGAGTGTTTTTCTTGGGAAGTCAGAGGCAGATTTAGAAGCTCCTTGTGCCACTTTTCCCATGTTAAAAGTGACACAAAAGTGGCTCAAGGGGTCGTACATCTGCCCTTCAAACTGTTATAACTTATCTATTCTCACTGGCTGAAGGTAATTGTACATTCCTACGCAGTGAAGCTGCTTGATGACTTGTCGTTGTTTCGGAAACAAGCTTTTTTGCTCACCTTGTGCCATTGGCCTGATTCAAAGAGGATGCACTACGTGTCAAAGCAGCTTTCTCAGAAGTTGTTACGATGGCCACGCATCATCGTGGAATCCTTGTACGTTCAGTTTTAGAGGCGTTGGGGGGGGGGGGCGCCAATTTGTGAAACACGACCTTTAAGATAAAAAGGAAGTTAACATTGTGTGTAATTTTTTTATCATAGTAGTGAGAGAGTGACTGCAAGGAATATTCGCAGCTCACCTTTATGTCACCAGTGTGTTTTTCACCACGTGCTGGGACACAATGCCCCCTGAAGCTCTACATCTAAAAGATAGTAAAAGAAAGATGTTATGGTTGGTAATTGTTACTATCTTAATGTGGAGTTGAATAACATCGCCCTTTCACACACGTTCCCTCTCATATTTAAAAGAACTATTTTTATAGTTTATATTCCGGACGTTTGAGCCATTATAAAAACGTTCCTGATATTGGAAAAAAAATATATACCTGTAATTTGATACACTATATAGGACTGCGTTCGTCTAAATTGCTGCGTCCCTTTTTTGTATCCAGTCTGCTGCACCCCATCGACTCCCTCCGATGCACACCCAGGCCTCACTGCTCACCTTTTTGTGGACAGGACACCTTCTACATCATGTAGTCCTGATCTGCCACTAATAAGTCTCACATATGGTGCCGATATCGGTATGGCTAATGACATACTCGTGCTGTTATGTTAATGTTATGTTAAATTAATTTATTGAGCGCGCTAACACCATTAGGTTTCTTGGCGCTGTACAGAGGGAGCAGGGAGGAGAGACAGAAAATAACATAACAGAAGATGACAACTAGGAGTAGGCTACAGTAAACAGGTGCGTTTTGAGGAAAGATCTGAACGTGGAGTAGGGGGAGGACAACCTAAGAGAAAGAGGTAGGGAGTTCCAAAAAGACGGGGCTAAGAAAGAAAACCTAAGGCCACCGTGTTTCTTCCGCTTGAATCTGGGGACAGAAAGTAAAGCCAATTGGGATGACCGAAGGGTGCGGGAAGGGACATAAGGATGGAGCAAGGAAGAAATGAAGGAGGGACCATGACCAGTGAGGGATTTGAAAATGATGCAACCAAGCTTAAATTTACAGCGGGCAGAGACCGGAAGCCAGTGGAGACTTTTTAGGAGAGGTTGAACGTGCTGATCTTTGGGTTGATGGTAAATCAAGCGAGCAGCTTGATTTTGGATCAGCTGGAGTCTCCTGAGTTGGTATGCAGGAATGCCTACGTATAGTGCATTTGCGTAGTCAAGCCTAGACATGACTAGCTCAAGCAGGGCCAAAGTAAGGGCATCGGTGGTAAGTAGGCGGGAGATTTTGCGTATTTTCCTGAGCTGGAAATGGCTGGAGGAAACTACAGCGCTGATCTGGGGTGTCATAGATAGATCGTTACTTATGACAACTCCCAGACTTTTTGCTGAGTTGACGGGACAAGGGGGGCTGCCAAGACTGGCAGGCCAAAAGGAAGAGTGCCAGGGATTGGAGGGCCCCCCGACAAGGACCAGCTCAGTCTTGTCGGGGTTGAGTTTCAGATGGTTTGTGCCCATCCAATCACTGATGAAGCAGAGGGTGTTTTGGAAAGTGGAGATAGATTGGTCACTGGAGTCGATGGTGAAAACCAGTTGGATGTCGTCCGCGTAGTTGAACGCGGAGACATTGAATCGACGGAGGGAACGGATTAGCGGGGCCAGGTATAAATTAAAGAGAAGAGGGGATAAGGAGGAACCTTGCGGGACACCACAGGTCAGCTCGACTTGAGAGGCGGAAAACTGGGACAGCCTGACAGCTTGATGGCGATGGGTCAGGAGAGAGCGCACCCAGTCCAGAGCTGCACCCTGGATGCCAGCCTCTCTGACACGGTCGACCAAAATATCATGGTCGACAGTGTCAAAGGCGGCCGACAGATCCAGAAGAACCAGGGCCTGACAGGTGTTAGAGTCGGCGCCCCTGCATAGTTCGTCCATCACAGAGAGGATGACTGCTTCTGTGGAATGGGCAGGTCTAAACCCAGCCTGCTGGGGGTCCAAAACACAAGAGTCCTCTATAAAAGAAGTAAGGGTTTGAGTGACGTGGGACTCCAGGACTTTGCTGAGGAAGGGGAGGAGGGAAATGGGGCGATAGTTGCTCATGATGGACGGGTCAGCCGTAGGTTTTTTCAAAATGGCGACCACCTCTGCCCGTTTGAAGGAGGCCGGAACCACCCCCATAGTTCAAGAGTTGTTTAAAAGAGCTAAAGGGGGGTCCGGACAGGAAGTGAAAGCTTCTCGCAGGGCAGAGGGGGGGCAACAATCGCTGGGGGAGCCAGAAGAGACTTTGAGCAGGAGGGGGAGAAAATTCTCTTTTGAGATGAGGGGAAGCTGGGATAGGGTGTGGGTGATGTGGTGAGAGGGAGTGCTGGCGGGGGGAGAGGCAGGTGAGACGTGAGCAGAGATGCTGGTTTTGATTTTAACAATTTTGTCCACAAAGAACTGATTCAGGGAATCACACAGAGGCTGGGAGGGGAGCGGGGCAATAGTGACTCTAGCCGGGTTGGATAGTTCCTCAACAATAGAGAAAATATCCTTGGACTTATTGATGGAGTTCAAAATCTTGTTGGAAAAGTAGCTAGATTTAGCCCGGGCTATAGCAGATTTGTATTCCCTCAGCTGAGAAGAGAAGACAGCCTTTGTCTCGGGGGTATATCCTCGACGCCAGCGTTTTTCGGCCTGACGGAGACTAAGTTTCAGTGCCTTGAGTTCCTCGGTGAACCACCTATGGGCGTCGTGACTGCGCCACGTCTTAACAGGTTTTAGAGGTGCCACCGAGTCAGCGGCAGAGACAAGCCATTGGGTAAGGTGATCAGACTGAGAGTCAATGGAAGTGATGGGTCCCGTGATAGAGGGGGCTGATGAGCTCAGGAGGGAGGTGAATTTATTGAGGTCGGCCTTGTTCCAATTACGTGCCAGAAAGATAGATTCTCGGGTGATATTGGCCGGGGGAGGCTTAGCAAGGGAAAAGGTGATGAGTAGATGATCTGACCAGGGGCAGGGAAGGACAAGGGGAGTGGAGATATCTAAAGTGGAAGTCCATACCTGGTCCAAAATATGACCTTTAATGTACGTGGGTGTGTGTATGTGTTGGGTACAATTGAGACCCAACATAAGGTCGGAAAAGGCGAAGGAATCAGGGGTTTCGTGAGGGTCCGATGGCCAATAATTGAAGTCACCGAGAACTAAAACATTGGTGTTGTTGATAGTTAGCTGGGAGATGAGCTCCCCAAACTGGACTGAAAAGTTTGGCATGGGTTGGGGGGGACGGTAAACTAGGACACATACAAGAGAGGACCCAGGTTGCTCCAGCCTGAGAGCAAGACAGTCGGTCATAGGGATACTGGGGGTAGACACAAGGGAAAACCTGATTGAGTGACTAATGTTGGCTGCGACCCCGCCGCCCGCTCTGCCAGAGGGGCGATTGGCTTGCAGTATGTAATATCCTGGGGGGATGGCCGCCAGGATATCAGGGGAGGAATCATCTGTGAGCCAGGTCTCGGACAGGAACAAGATGTCAGGCTGTTCCGATCCTAAGAGATAGAAGATGTCAGTTTTATGGCTGACCAGAGACCGAGTGTTCAGGTACATAACAGATAAGGGGGAATTGGGGGCAAGTCCAGAAGTAGAAGGACGAGATTTGCCTACCAGGACCGGGGGGCTGTGAGTGGGGGGTGGAAAAATGATCTCAGGAAAGGAGTTCCTGGGTGCGGGCAAGCCGCATACGGCATGCTTGACTAAGACCTCGGGGGGAGGGAGGAGAGGTTTATGAAGAGAAATGATAGCAGAAGGGGAATAGATGAGGCGGGGAGCAGAGTGACGTGCCCCGTGCCCCGGCCTGCCGCGGACGGGCGCAGACGGGCTTAACTCAGGCGCAACTCCGGCGCGCCTCCGTCGCGCCCGCTGCGCTCGTCCGCTGCGCTGACACATAATGGCCGTTTAAATAGGGGCAGGACGAGGGTGGAGTCTCAGGGAAGCTTCATGCCGATTAAAGCCCAATCAAAGATGGCGCCCGCTGTCACTGGGAGCCCGAGGTAACAGACAGCCCCAGCCAGCCACTCGCCTCTGAAAAGCGGAAAATAGAGTTAGAGCCCTGCACAACAAAAGGTGAGGTTAAAAATACAATTTAAAGAACAGTGCGCTGCGTGAAAACGCCACCGCTCGCATTCAGCGGGGCGAAAGGCTAAAAACACAGAGAGATGCTCTCTCTCTCTCTCGACTCACTCAATGTCAGCAAACAAGCCCACTGCCACCGGGCTGTCTGCAAAACACCGACAGAGGAGTGAAACGCGCTCCTAAATAGGGGCAGGACGAAGGTGGAGTCTCAGGGAAGCTTCATGCCGATTGAAGCCCAATCAAAGATGGCGCCCGCTGTCACTGGGAGCCCGAGGTAACAGACAGCCCCCAGCCAGCCACTCGCCTCTGAAAAGCGGAAAATAGAGTTAGAGCCCTGCACAACAAAAGGTGAGGTTAAAAATACAATTTAAAGAACAGTGCGCTGCGTGAAAACGCCACCGCTCGCATTCAGCGGGGCGAAAGGCTAAAAACACAGAGAGATGCTCTCTCTCTCTCTCGACTCACTCAATGTCAGCAAACAAGCCCACTGCCACCGGGCTGTCTGCAAAACTCCCATCATCATCACCGCAGGTTCTTCACCTGCTCAGTCCTTCCGGTACCTCTAACTCCAAAGACCAAAGAGGCCACGCAGGTAGTGGTGGGCCCCCTGTTTGGTGGTTCGGGCCTACATGAGGCTTCCGAACCACCAGGGCGGGCCATCACAGCGCTTGCGATGGGAGCAACTCTGAAATGGCGTAGAGCACATTTTTTTCAGTAGTGTGTTGTAGCTGTAGTAATACAGGGCTGTGAAAGGTTTAAGTTGTAGTTTTTGGCTCATGAAGGGCAGCTAATTTATATATGTAAGTGGTCATTCAGGTATACTGTGCAACTTGATGCTGAAAATCAGTGTTCGAGTCTCGGAGTTGCATGCACATCCTGTTATTGTAGAGTAATGACGTAATGTACGCGTGCCTGAAAATGTATTTTAAATATGGTGCTCATGTAAATAGCTGGTATAGTTTTGGGTTGATTTTGCACTATATCAATATACTTTTTTTTTTTAAAAGAGGAATAGTCCACACTGACTGTCACAGGTAAGTTGGTTGCATACGCTATTTATAGCACAATATAAAGTGGTAGGGCGAGGAGCAGCATTTTACGAACACAATAAATACACAGAGACAGATAGATAAGTTGAAGTGGGTACGGGCACGTGTGCTCGACCCCATTTAAGTTGTTGTTGTTGGCAACAAGTAGAATAGTAATCATATCAAACACAGATTTTTAATCATAACAGTTTATAACTTCTGTTGTACAAAGGTAGGAATATTGTATGTGAAATAATGTACAGAACTTTCTATCGTAAAGGATTCATGAGTTGTGGCGCACTGAAGTAGGTGAGGTTTGTGTGGAGCCTGCGATGTTGCGTGGTTCAGGCAGATCGCACTGTTAAAAATGTGTTTTGACTATTGAATTTTGCCTTAACAAGGGCACGTGGTGATTATTAACGGTGTGCTGAGTTAGTGGTATGTGTGGTGTTTATCGTGTGCTCACCCTGCGATGATGCGTGGTCTGAGCGGGCTGCAGTCAAACCATTCACTGTTGCATACTGGACTATATGAACCGTGAGGAGGGGAACTAGCATCAATGGTTATCAATTGCTCTGTAAACTAGGTCTACTGATTACCCCATAACATATTAAATGATTGCATTTCACGTAGTGCATTCTAACTTTCTCAAAATGGGGACGTATGTCTGGTGGCGATGTTGAGGGTCATGTCCCAGAGGTACTTGGTATTGCTGTTGGTGGTGGTACATTTTGCGGCAATTTTCTACATTCTTTGTTACCATAGTTCACAGATTTCAATGATTGAAGGAGCTTGTGCATACTAGCAGTGCAACAGCACTATTTTTTCTCTGCTTTAAATTAATTGAGGCTGAGTTTAATTCTGTCTGTAGTGTAGATGAAAAGGTAAATTCAAGTTGGGAACCCTACTGTGCATAGTGTATATGGAAGCCAGTAGTCAGAACAGTTATAGAACAATGCTTTTTCTCACTTGTTTTAACAAAATCTGAATGCATACAGTATAATTGTATCTGCATTAAATAAATCAAGGTTGAATATTGTACTGTCTATAGTGTAGATGCAAATGTCAATTGAAGTTGTAAACCCTGCTATCCGCAGTGTACATCTTAGGGTGAAGTGCATATTCAGCAATCATAGTGGAAGTGGAAGATCGAACATGTATGCAGCGTGCATTCGATTATTCAACTAAATCTATGAGTGATATAAAAAAATTGAAGGAAGCATACTAAAGGGATATTGTCTCGGTTTTGATAGGCGTTATACTTATTTTGGTTTCCACTGAGTTAGTGGTACCTGAAATAACAAGGTTCTATGGAGCCTGCGATAATATGTGGACTGGGCAGGATGTACTGATAGTAATGTTTTTTGTCTTGTGAATTCTGGCTTAGTAAGGGCAAGTGGCGATTTTGTGTAGGTTTGAGGGAGGTTACTTTATTTGGTACTGCACTTTATACATAATGAATGAAGAATCAGTTAAATTCTGCCTGAATACGGCCATGTGGTGATGAATTATGTTGCACTGAGTTAGTAGTACCTTTGGGACTGAGCGTATACGTAACCTGCGATGATGCCTGGTCCGGGTAAGTCGCACTGGGGATAATTTTTTTTTACTACATAATTTTGTGTTAATAAAGGCTTGTGATTATTTATGGTGCACTGAGTTAGTGTTATGTCTGGTGTTTAGCGTGTGCTCATCCTGCGATGATGCATGGTCTGAACGGGCTACACTGAAAGAATTGAATGTTGCATACTGGATTTTATGTATTTTGAGGGGGAAAAAGAAAGTGCTATCAATGGTTATGAATTCTTCAGCAACAAAATATCAGAATCAGATTATTCTTCCAGTGGTGTAGCCATTTTTGTCTCCAAAAGAGAAATTCAGGTTTCCAATGAAGAAAAAGTGAGGTTCAAATTGTGACCTATGCTATCCACAGTGTAGACTATCATTAAGTGTACCTTTGCACTTGCGGGGGTGAAATTTATTATTCAAGAAAATCTATATGTGACATAAAAAAAAAGTTGTTAAAGAAAGCATAATAAAGGGATATTGTATAGGTTTTGATAAATGTTATACTTAGTTTGGTATTGTCGTCTGCAAATAATAAATCAACAGTGTAATTAATCGTAAGCTCTGATGACCACAGTGTATGCAGGAGGCAGCGGTTAGCAAGAGCCCACGACTACGTGACAATGATTAGGGCTCCACAGTATTAGTAATTTAGTGTGTGTGCATGCAACGATGATAAGTGGTGGAAAGAGTTAGTGGCACCTGAAGCAACAAAGTTCTGTGGAGTCTGCGATGATGCGTGGTCCATACAGGACGCACTGGTAGCAAAGTCTTTAAAGTCAAGTTTTCTAATAAATATTGGTTGTCCATTCACAGAAGTAAGTTGAAGTATATCTCCAAAAACTATGATATATTTTCTTCTAAATAAGTCATCTCATTCAATACGGTCAGGTGGAGATGATTTCTGGTGTACTGAGTTAGTAGTACCTTTGCGCTGAGCTTGTACGTACCCTGCGATGATGCGTGGTTGGGGGGAGGCACTGTAATTGAAGTAATGTATTTTTATGATTTAATTCTGCATGAATTCTATTTAAAATTAACAGTATGCCTCACTGTGACAAAAAACTGTTCACTCTTCTTTGCGATGATTTATGGTGCACTGAGTTAGTAGTATCTTTGGTGCTGAGCTTGTACGTACCCTGCGATAATGAATGGTAAAGGGGCCGCATTTTGACCAATGTCTTTTCTCTATTGAATTCTGCTTGAAGACGGCCATTTGGTGATGAATTATGGTGCACTGAGTTAGTAGTACCTTTGGGACTGAGCGTATACGTAACCTGCGAGATGAGTAGTCTGGGCATGCCGCACTGGGAGCAATGTTTTTTGCGTAGTGAATTCTGCCTTAATAAGGCCACGTGGAGATGACTTGTGGTGCAGTGAGTTAGTGGTACCTGAAGAACTCAGCGTGTGCGCACCCTGCGATGATTCGTGGTTCGGGTGCGTGGCACTGGTACAATGTCTCTTGGCAATTGGAATGTGTCATGTGCAATCTGCATTCCAACTGAATCGTGAGCCCTCACAATGTAGATCAAGGGCAGTTGTCATCATAGATATCGACAAATGATTTTTGTGACATGTAAAAAAAATCTGAACATATACAGTTGAATTGTCTCTACATGACATAAATCAAGGCTGAATTCCCTACTGTTCGTAGTGTAGATGGAAAGTTGAATTCAAGATGTGAACCCTGCTATCGGCAGAGTAAATTTTGGCAAGAGTCCACAGAAACATCGACAAATGCTTTTTTGACACATACGTTAACAAAATCTGATGACACCGTGGAATTGTCCCTGTCTTCAAAAATCGAGAATGAATTTATTGTTGATTGTAGTGCTTCACAGCTTCTGGTATCAAGTGGTGATCTCTGTTGATCGCAGTGTACATTTGAAGGCAGTACTTAGTACAGACATAGATGAATGTTTTTTGTGGCATCCATTAATAAAATTTACTCTTCCTTTAAATAATCAAGGCTAACTTGCATGCTGTCCATAATTGTCTCTGTATTAAATCAATGAAGGCTGAATTTCCTACTGTTCAAACTTTAACAAAATCTGAGGACATAGTGCAATTGTCTCTATTTTAAATAAATCAAGACTGAATTCAATGTTTTCTGTAGTGCCTCTCCACTTCTGGTATCAAGTTGTAAAATCTGTTGATCGCAGTGTACATTTGAAGGCAGTACTTAGTACAGACATAGATGAACGTTTTTTGTGGCATCCATTAATAAAATTGACTCTTCCTTTCATAAATCAAGGCTAACTTGCATGCTGTCTGTAATTGTCTTTGTACTAAATCAATGAAGGCTGAATTTCCTACCGTGCAAACTTTAACAAAATCTGAGGACATAGTGCAATTGTCTCTGTTTTACATAAATCAAGACTGAATTCAATGTTTTCTGTAGTGCTGATGCGCAACTGGTATCAAATTGTCAACTCTACTGACCGCAAAATAGATTGAAGGCAGTTCTCAGCACAGATACTGAAGACAAATTTAGATCCAAAGTTGAATTCAAGTTGTGAACCCTGCTGTCTGCAGTGTCGATGGAAACCACTAGTCGATACAGACATAAGTCTGCAGTGGTGAGGCACTGAGTTCGCAATCGGCCTGTATCGAGGAAGCATGCGGTCATGGCGGCAGCCACGTGGCAGTGTGGGGACCTTCGCTGCAGCACAGTCTCTTCTCTTTGCAGAAGTGAACCACGCTCAATGAGTAGCCTAATTATTTATAGTCTTGCGTTGATGGTGTTTACGTTGGACTAGCCCACTCTGCTTCTGTTTCAAAGGAGGGGGGTGAACACAGATACATGACCGTAATATTCCCCAGTGTCTGAGGTAATATGGTTGCGTCCACTATTCAGTACACTGCACGTATCTATGGTATATGTACACACTGAAAAGTTTTTGATTTCTATAGTGAATTGTGTATAGTATTTCACCAGTAGTCTTAGCGTGGTGTACATTATTGTTGATGTTCGAGTTTTTTCCCTTATACATACTTGGTTGCAACATCTCTGTTGATTGAGCTAGTGTACTGTTGAGGAGATATATTATTTTGGAAAGGTCCATAGTACTGTTTTGCGCTGCCTCTGAGGTAGTAGGGGGGAGGGGTCCATGGGTATGGTTGTGGTGATCGTGGCGCTGGGTATTTTGATTTTGTTGGGTGTGGGAAGTGTATAATTAGAAAATCTATCACATATTGCTCTTTAAACATGGGTGTGAGTTGAATGTAATTCACGCAGTACATATTCGACGTTCTTACAGTAGCATGTTGATGTTAATTTGTTAGTGGTAAGTGGAACTATTGCCTGATTTTTAGGTAGCATTGCAGATTTGGTTACTTGTTGAAAGTATGGGAAAGTTGTCAACATTATATGTAGGAATTGTCATTTAAAAAACCTTCTTAATTCACTGAAAAAACCATAGGTTTCAAGCAGGTTATGGTTAGGATTTAGCATTAAAAAAACCTTAGAAATTCACTGAAATAAACATAGGTTTCAGGGGTGTTATGGTTAGCTGGACATTTCACTCATACAAAACCATTGAAATTACTCCATTATAGTTAGTTGTACTAACTGTAACTCTAGCGCCCGCAATCGACTGGTGATGATGTCACATATTACATCATTCATGACAGTCAGTGACATCACTGATGAAATCACTGATGCCATCTCACATGACATCACTGATGACACTATAACCTGCTTTTAACCTATGTTTTGTTCATATATATATAAATTACCTACTGGCAGTCGCCAGTAGGTATATATAGTTAGGACCTAGTTACCATAGGAAATCCCCAACATTCTATTAGGAATAACTTTGGCACCGATTTAGGAATCTGCATGTAATTTTCCTTAAATTTGCTCATCTACGCTCCGCTCCTTCCCTGAAAGTTTCGGGGGGATTCGTCAAGCGGGGGCCGAGAAAAAAGGGGGGTCCCAAAACGTGTTTTCCCCATGTTAATTTCCATAGGGACCTTTAGACACGGCTACAGCCCGAACGGCTGAATAGAATTACACCAAACTTGGCAAAATGGTAGGGCCTGGTATGTAGATGTGCCTTTGCTATGTTTGGTGAAAATCCCTCTAGTAGTTCTTGAGAAAATTGAATTTCAAATTTTAAAAATGGCATTTTCTATGGGACCTTTAGACATGGCTACAGCCCGAACGGTTGAACGGAATTACACCAAACTTGGCAAAATGGTAGAGACAGGTATGCATTAGTGCCTTTTCTTTATTTGGTGAAAATCCCTCCAGTAGTTGTTGAGAAAATTTAATTTCAGCAAATTATATATCTATATGCGCTCAACATTCTATTGGGAATAACTTTGGCGCAGATTGAGGAATCTGCGTGTAATTTTCCAGAATATTGGCCAGCTCCACTCTGCTCCTTCCCTGAAAAATTTCGGGGGGATTCGTCAAGCGGGGTCGAAAGGGGGGTCCCAAAATGTGTTTTCCCCATGTTAATTTCCATAGGGACCTTTAGACACGGCTGCAGCCCGAACGGCTGAATGGAATTACACCAAACTTGGCAAAATGGTAGGGCCTGGTATGCACATGTGCCTTTGCTATGTTTGGAGAAAATCCCTACAGTAGTTCTTTGGAAAATTTTATTAGAAATTTTTCAAATGGCATTTTCTATGGGACCTTTAGACACGGCTACAGCCCGAACGGCTGAACGGAATTACACCAAACTTGGCAAAATGGTAGGGACAGGTATGCAGTAGTGCCTTTTCTATATTTGGTGAAAATCCCCCCAGAAGTTGTTGATAAATTGAATTTGAACAAATTATATATCTCTATGCGCTCACCGAACGTGCACCGTACGCATACGGTACGCGTACGTGCGCGTACCCTTACGTGCGCAAGCGATTTTCTGATTGGCTGGCAGTCGACTGTCAACATTCCAAACTGTCCAAACCAGGAAGTGTTGGCCACCATCTTGTTTTTCAGGAGAACTGAGGCACAAGAGAGCCCAAAACAAGAGTGGAAAACACGAAAAGGGGTCAGGGTAGAGACCCCGCAACCCTCTAGCCCTTCTCAGGGGGTCCCAGAAGGACCCTCAAGGGAAAAAAAATAAAAAATTGAAAAAAATCGAGGGGTACGCACACCGTACGCGTACGGTACGCGTACCGTGCGCGTACCCCGCGATTTAAAAAAAATATATTAATTTTTTTTGCCCTTGGTGGTCCTTCTGGGACCGCCTGAGAAGGGCTAGGGGGGCAGGGGGTCTCTACCCTGCCCCCTTTTCGCGTTTTCCACTCTTGTTTTGTGCTCTCTTGTGCCTCACTTCTCCTGAGAAACAAGATGGCTGCTCAGGTGGTCCCAGAAGGATAATAACATATATAATCGTTATCCGCTAATAGAATTAGCATTTACAAAACCTTTGAAATGTATTGAAAAAAAATATAGGTTTCACCCCTGATATAGTTAGGAATTAGCATTAACAAAAACTTGCAAATTCACTGAAAAAACCATAGGTTTCAGGCCTTATATAGTTAGGAATTAGCATTTAAAAAACCTTGCAAATTCACTTAAAAAACCATAGGTTTCAGGCCTTATATAGTATTATAGTTAGGAATTAGCATTTAAAAAACCTTGCAAATTCACTTAAAAAACCATAGGTTTCAGGCCTTATATAGTTAGGAATTAGCATTTTAAAAACCTTGCAAATTCACTTAAAAAACCATAGGTTTCAGGCCTTATATAGTTAGGAATTAGCATTTAAAAAACCATTGAAATTGCTCCTATATAGTTAGTTGTACTAACTATATTTCGCGCGCCCGCAATCCACTGCTGATGATGTCACATATTACATCATTCATGACATGGTCAGTGACATCACTGATGACATCACTGATGACATCTCAAATGACATCACTCATGACATCACTGATGACATCTCATTTGACATCACTGATGATATCATTCATTTGATAATACGATGCACCTCCTCACACTCTAATGTAACCTTTGATACACCCAGTGTTAAATACAGACTACCATTCTTGAAACCATTGACACACCAATACCAGTTACTACATACGCACTCACTGATTCCTAGGTCTACTCACACATTCACTCATTCACCCATAGAATCACTCCTACATACAGACACTCATCAATACAACACTATCATATGCACTCATACACCTATACAGACACTCACACACTGCCACTCATCCATGGAGTTACTCACACACCTAGTCAGTCATGCAAAGAATCAATCACACTTCCATTTCCTCAACTATACAGTTATACACACAACACCTTACTTAGTCAAACATATACTAACAAATACTTACTCTCTTATACAATCACTGATACAAGTATACAATGATCCATACAGCCACTCGCACATTCACTGGCTCTCATGTATAGTCATTTATATATGCCAACTCTCACATGCACTGTGTTTTACATATGTACTTACTTGGACATGTAGCACTGAGATATCCATTCACTCACCAACACACCCATGCACACAGTCAACCACCCATATAGCTGTTTCCACATGCACTCTTGAACTCATACATCTAGTGAATCAACTGCTCACAAAGCTATGCACAGAGTCACACACCTCCCAGCCACCCACACACACACTCAGTCTCCCATTCAAATACTTGGGCAACCAATCAATAACCCATATAGCCACTCATATAGCTACTGATCAACACATGCAGCAGCTTACACAACAACAGACATACTGATGCACACATTCAGACAGTTTTGTCACTAACCCATGCATTCAGTAAGACACATCTAATCACTCACTCATACAGTCAGTCACGCACCTACTAAATCCTTCATCCATACACTTATACATCCACTCATTCTTCAATATGTAAAACATATTTAAACTTTACAGAAACACACAGTTACTGGATGATGTCATCAGTGATGTCATCAGTGATGTCAAATGAGATGTCATCAGTGATGTCATCAGTGATGTAATTTGAGATGTCATCAGTGATGTCATCAGTGATGTCACTGACCATGTCATGAATGATGTAATATGTGACATCATCAGCAGTGGATTGCGGGTGCGCGAAATATAGTTAGTACAACTACCTATACAGGAGCAATTTCAATGGTTCTTTAAATGCTAATTCCTAACTATATAAGGCCTGAAACCTATATATATATATATTCACTGAAAAAACCATAGGTTATAGACCATATCTAGTTAGGAATTCGCATTTACAAAACCTTATTTTACTCACACAAAACCATTGAAATTCCATATATAGTTAGTTGCACTAACTATATATCGCGCACCCGCAATCCACTGCTGATGATGTCACATATTACATCATTCATGACATGGTCAGTGACATCACTGATGACATCACTGATGACATCTCAAATGACATCACTGATGACATCTCAAATGACATCACTGATGACATCACTGATGACATCTCATTTGACATTACTGATCACATCACTGATGATATCATTCATGTGATAATACGATGAACCTCTTCAGACTCTAATATAACCTTAGATACAATCAGTGTAAACAGACACTCACAGACTGTCACTCATCCATGGAGTTACTCACACACCTAGTCAGTCATGCAAAGAATCAATCACACCTCCATTTCCTCAACTATACAGTTATACAAACTTTACTTATTCAAACATATACTAACACATATTTACTCTCTTATACAATCCCTGATACAAGTTCACAATGATCCATACAGCCACTCACACATTCACTGGCTCTTATGCACAGTTATTTATATATGTCAACTCTCACATGTACTGTGTTTTACATATGTACTTACTTTGACATGTAGCACTGAGATATCCATTCACTCACCAATACACTCATGCACACAGTCAACCGCCCATACAGCTGTTTCCACATGCACTTTTGAAACCATACATCTAGTGAATCAACTGCTCACACATCTATGCACAGAGTCATACACCTCCCAGCCACCCACACACACACTCAGTCTCCCATACAAATACTTGGGCAACCAATCAATAACCCATATAGTTACTCATATAGCTACTTATCAACACATGCAACAGTTTACAGAACAACAGACATAATGATGCACAAATTAAGACAGTTTAGTCACTAACCCATGCACTCAGTGAGACACATTTAATCACTCACTCATACAGTCAGTCATGCACCTACTAAATCCTTCATCCAGACACTTATACATCCACTCATTCTTCAATATGTAAGACATATTTTAACTTTACAGAAACATACAGTCACTGGATGTTGTCATCAGTGATGTCATCAGTGATGTCATTTGAGATGTCATCAGTGATGTCATCAGTGATGTCACTGACCATGTCATGAATGATGTAATATGTGACATCATCAGCAGTGGATTGCGGGTGCACGATATATAGTTAGTGCAACTAACTATATATGGAATTTCAATGGTTTTGTGTGAGTAAAATAAGGTTTTGTAAATGCGAATTCCTAATTATATATGGTCTATAACCTATGGTTTTTTCAGTGAATTTTCAAGGTTTTGTAAATGCTAATTCCTAACTATATATGGTCTATAACCTATGGTTTTTTCAGTGAATTTTCAAGGTTTTGTAAATGCTAATTCCTAACTATATATGGTCTATAGCCTATGGTTTTTTCAGTGAATATATATATATATACATACATATATAAACATATATCATATGTATATCTATATAAATACAAACATAAATGCATGCATACATATACTTATATGCATACAGATGCATGTTATTTACATGAAAGTTGAAAAAACACTAATAAAAGCAAAGCTAAAAAGCCACCTCATTACAAACAGAATGGCTTTAACTTAAACGAGGGCGAGATCTATTGCATTTTCAATGCTTGTTTACTTTGGTTCCATCAAGAAGGCATTCAGATGTGTCACACATTTGCCATAAATTCTGAATGTTAGCACTCTAGTTGCACATTAGATCACTGTAGTAAAGCTACTGCTCACCAGGGACGTCTGCTGCTGGTATTCAAAGTGCATGTTTCAGTCTGCATGTCAGAATTTTTTTAATGAAATAGAAGAGGATTTGAAAAGTCACTCAAAATGATCCCTAATTTTTCTTTCTGAAGCACTAATCATACTTTCTATGGCAAAATTACCCCCTCATGTTGTTCCTTTTTAAATTGAGTCTTTTCAGACTTACCACTTCATTCCAATCAAGATGGCTTCTGTCTGGTGTGCCATACTTTTGTCATAAGTAAGACTGTTAGCGCTCTAGTTGTTCTTTAGAACACTCTGGGACATTCTGTCATTGGGCTATACTTGGGGTACATCTGGGTGATATTTGGGCTACATTTAGGCTCTTTTGTCTCTGGTGGCCATCTTGGGAGACTGTATGTCAGAATTTTTTAATGAAATTGAAGAGGGTTTGAGAAGTCACTCAAAATGTGCCCTAATTTTTCTTTCTGCAGCACTAATCATAATCCATATGGCAAAATATACCCCCTCATTTTGTTCCTTTTTAAATTAAATGTTTTAAGAGTTACCACTTTATTCCAATCAAGATGGCTTCAGGTGTGCCATACCTTTGTAATAAGTAGGACTGTTAGCGCTCTAGTTGTTCTTTAGAACACTCTGGGACATTCTGTCATTGGGCTATACTTGGGCTACATCTGGGTGATATTTGGGCTACATTTGGGCTCTTTTGTCTCTGGTGGCCATTTTGGGAGACTGCATGTCAGAATGTTTTAATGAAATAGAAAAGGATTTGAGAAGTCACTCAAAATGTGCCCTAATTTTTCATTCTGCAGCACTAATCATACTTTCTATGGCAAAATATACCCCCTCATGTTGTTTCTTTTTAAATTAAATGTTTTAAGAGTTACCACTTTATTCCAATCAAGATGGCTTCAGGTGTGCCATACCTTTGTAATAAGTAGGACTGTTAGCGCTCTAGTTGTTCTTTAGAACACTCTAGGAGGCTGCAGTAGAACACAAAGGAATCAACTGACAGTCTCTGTCCTTGTTGGATGTACATGTTTTACTGAGAATGTCAGACTTCATTTTCACATGACTGAGAAAGATAATGTGAATTTACAGAAAATATGCTTTCAGTTTAGCTTATAGATCCCCTTCCAAACCACTGTGGGAAAATCATGAGATATTAGTTTTCTTTCAAACAATATTCATGATATCACAGCAGAAGGTTTTTTCACATGGTAAAATCACCTTAGAACCCACCACAATTCCTAAAACGAGTATGGTACCATCAACAAATGATTTATAATGTAACTAAAGTCCTAAAACCCTCTATTAACTACAATGCTTTTTAATGAGGTGCTATCATGTATATTGGTCCCAAGATGGCTGCCAACACTTCTTGGATGAAGTGCTGACAGCCAATCAGATCAGATGTGTGGTTAGGCTCCGCCCAGATATATATCTTTTTTTGAACCTAAATTACTCAAAATCCACTGGAGCACATATATTGAAACCTAGCAAAGACACATCGGGCTAACAGTCCCTACAATTTTGCCAAGTTTCGTGCAAATCCATTCAGCCGTTCGAGCTAAAAGTGAGGCCAACCGCCCTATGAAAAATTAACATGGGAAAAACGCGTTTTGGGACCCCCCTTTTTTCTCGGCCCCCCCTTGATGAAACCCCCCCAAATTGTCAGGGGCTGCTCAGAAACAAAATGTTCCATTTTCCTGAAAATTTCAGCCAATTCCGTCCACAAACGCCAAAGTTATTAGACATAGAATTTTCAAAAATCCCATAGAGAAAAAATCCTAACTATATATACCTACTGGCGACCGCCAGTAGGTAATATATATATATATATTCACTGAAAAAACCGTAGGTTTCACACCAGTTATAGTTACCTGGAAATTTTACTGACATAAAACCATTGAAATTCCCACGTTATAGTTAGTTGGACTCACTATAACATGCGCGTGTAATGCACTGCTGATGACATCACATATTACATCACTCATGACATGGTCAGTGACATCACTCATGACATCACTGATGACACCATCCAGTGAATGTGTGTCTTTCTGAAAAATAAATATGTTTTATATATGTATATGTAAAGGTCGATGGAAGAATACATGTTTAAATAAGTGTCTTAATGGATGTTTTTTTTTTAAAATTGATTGGTTAACTGGCTTATTAAGTGTATCTTAGTGAATACATATATTAGCGAGTATTGTTTAAATATTTAAATGTTTGTATCAGTGTTTCATTTTGTGTATAATTGGCTGCATGGGTTGGTGACTGACTCACTGTTTGTATGAGTTTTGAAGACAGCATATGTGCAGGACTGTATGGGTGGATGAGTGTGTATATGTGTGTGTTAGTGAGTGAATGACTGTCACACTAGTATCTTTATCATTAACTACATTTGTTCTAATGTAGTATATGTGAGTATTGATGTATATAAGTGAGTATATGTGAGAGTGAGAGATTGAAAGAGTTCTTGTTTAAATAAGTATGTGTTTCTATAAGTGATTGTTTAAGAGAGTAAGTATGTGTAAGTTTCCTTAGAAGTAAGGTGGTAGTGTATGTATAGCTGTATATGTAAATAAATGGATGTTCAATAGTTTATTTGCATGTGTGAGTATGTGTGTGAGTAACTTTTTGATGACTGTCGGTGTATAACAGGAAGTATAGGTGTATCACTACATATGATGAGTGAGTATATGTATGAGTGACTATATAGAACTATTGATGAATGAGTGGATGTGTATATAGATGGTGATAATACTGAATTGCTTGTAACTGGTATGGATATCTCTTTTTTTTCGAAAATTTTAGTTTCTTTTTTTGACTATGTGTTTCAAGGGTTACATTACACTGAAAGGAGGTCTGTTACTCTGTCACAAGGATGGTGTCATCAGTGATGCCATGAGTAATGTCACTGACCATGTCATGAGTGATGTAATATGTGATGTCATCAGCAGTGCATTACACGTGCAAGTTATAGTGAGTCCAACTAACTATAACATGGGAATTTCAATGGTTTTATGTCAGTAAAATTTCCAGGTTACTATAACTGGTGTGAAACCTATGGTTTTTTCAGTGAATTTAATAGGTTTTTTAAATGCTAATTCCTAACTATAACTGGTGTGAAACCTATGGTTTTTTTCAGTGAATTTCATAGGTTTTTTAAATGCTAATTTCTAACTATATATAGGGCCTCAAACCTATGTAACTGTACATGAGAGCCAGTGAATGTGTGAGTGGCTGTATGGATCATTGTGAACTTGTATCAGGGATTGTATAAGAGAGTAAATATGTGTTAGTATATGTTTGAATAAGTAAGGTGTGTATAACTGTATAGTTGAGGAAATGGAGGTGAGTGATTCTTTGCATGACTGACTAGGTGTTTGAGTAACTCCATGGATGAGTAACAGTGTGTGAGTGTCTGTATACACTGAGTGTATCTAATGTTATATTACAGTCTGAAGAGGTTCATCGTATTAGCACAAGAATGATGTCATCAGTGATGTGATCAATGATGTCAAATGAGATGTCATCAGTGATATCATTTGAGATGTCATCAGTGATGTCATCAGTGATGTCATTTGAGATGTCATCAGTGATTTCATCAGTAATGTCACTGACCATGTCATGAATGATGTAATATGTGACATCATCAGCAGTGGATTGCGGGTGCGCGAAATATATAGTTAGTGCAACTAACTATATATGGGAATTTCATTGGTTTTGTATGATTAAAATATTCACCTAACTATATATGGTCTCAAACCTATGGTTTTTTCTGTGAATTTCAATGTTTTTTTAATAGCAAATATCAATAGCTGTAAAATAGATACTTCAATAAAATGAATAATGTATTTTATATTTATTTAATACAATTTTTTTATGTTTAATTTTTTATTTATTTTTTTTGCTTCGGTGCGCTCCCGTTACGCGCACCGGGCAGTGCACCGGTAAGCGCAACTCTGTTTAGCGCCCCGGTGCGCGTAACGGTGAGCGCCCCGTCAGCGCAATTGCCGCGAACGAAAACAACATCGGGACGCGCCGCGTAAGTGTGACGTATCGCGTAACCGCGTGATGCGTTCTTTCGGCGCGCTGCATAAACGCACCCGGAAGCGCTCCGTGGCGCGCCCCGGAGCGCGAAACGTAAGCGCGCCGGAGCGCGTAAGGTAAGCGCGTCGGGACATGTGACCTGAAAATAACACTTTTCATTGGTTCTCAACTTTTTTTTCTCCAAATGATGAAAGCCCCCTCCTTTTTTCCTCATTCTTACTTTCTTCTTTGAGAGAGCAAGAGCTATTTGTGAGCAGAGAAATGGCTTCAGTAGTAGCTGCAGCCGGTGCATCCCCACCACCACCACCACCACCATCCAGAAAGGAAGGTCCACCACCCCAGATCCTTTCAGGAGTTGAAGAAGAGGAGGAAGAAGATGATGAGGAGGAACAGCCTAGGAGATTCTTGCGGGAAGAACCTAGGGAAAGGCATGTGAAAGTGCATTTTATATGGGAGTGCTTCTCCATCCCTGCTGGGCAAAAAAAAGTGAATGCCCCACATGTCACCTGTTTGATTTGCAACAAAGTCCTCTCCAGGGGCAACCCAAAGAAAAAGTATTCCTTTGGGAATTATACAATGATCCGCCACATGGAGAGGTGGCATCCTAATAATTTGGCACAGGCTGAGGTACGGGACATGCTTCAGAAAAACAGAGATACTCAGGCCAGCACCTCCACAGGTGAAATTTCGGTTGCAGCATCAGAAGGGCGCGAAATGACGCCAAACATACAAATTAAATTTGGTGGATTAAAGATGGTCTGCATTTATTGTGGAAAGACCATCTGCTACGGGCAACTAAGTATTTCCCTCATTAATGATGCTGTAGACAACCACCACTGCAGCAAGAAAAGAAAGCAGTAGCTTTTTTTTTAATTTTTTGCTCCTGTTGAGCCACTGTTAATTCCCAGTTTTTTGTTTCTTCCCTAAAAAAAACAAAAAAAACAAAAAATGTTCAGAAAAAAAAATATATAAAACAACAAAAATAAAAAAAAAGTTCTTTTCAGAACTACCTTCCAATAATAAAAATTTGCTATCATTTTTTAAACTCTTACATACTTTTTTTCACTTTCGTACGCTCCCCGGTATGCTCCCCAGTGGCCGTACCGGGCGCTCCTCCCGCAAAAAACGAAAAAAAAAGTATATATTTTTTTTTGCCCCGCCGGGCCCTTTTATTGCCCCCACATCAAACCTAGGGGGTCAGGGGGGGTCTTCTCTGCCCCCTTATGGTCATTTCCCCCTTTGTTTTTGCCACCTCTTGTGTCTCGATCCTACTGAGACACAAGATGGCGGCCGCTCCGGACTGTTTAGAATGTTTACAGACACCCGACAGCCAATCAGCTTTCCGCGCGCAAGTCGCGTAGCGCGCTGATTAGCACCCCGGTGCGAGTAACGGGGCGCGCTTACAGATATATATATATTTTTGAACCTAAATTACTCAAAATCCACTGGAGCACATATCTTGAGACATAGCAAAGGCACATCGGGCTACCAGTCCCTACTATTTTGCTAAGTTTGGTGTAAATCCATTCAGCCGTTTGGGCAAAAAGTGAGGTCGACCGCCCTATGGAAATTAACATGGGGAAAACGTGTTTTGGGACCCCCCTTTTATCTCGGCCCCCGCTTGACGCATCCCCCCCAAACTTTCAGGGAAGGACCGGAGCTCGACGAGGCCATTTTGAGGAAATATTCAGGAAATATTCAGGCAGATTCGTCAACCGTCAAAGTTATTCCAAATAGAATTTTGAGATTTAACATTGAAAAAAATCCTAACTATAACTACCTACTGGCGACCGCCAGTGGGTAATATATATATATATATTACCCACTGGCGGTCGCCAGTAGGTAGTTATAGTTAGGATTTTTTTCAATGTTAAATCTCAAAATTATATTATATATATATATATATATATATATATATATATATATATATATATATATATATATATATATATATATATATATATATATATATATATATATGTATATATTCCAAGGTGTTTTGAAGAATGAGTGGCTGTATGGCTGTAAAAGTCTCTGAATGGATGATTTAGTAGGTGCTTGACTGATTGCATAAGTGACTGATTAAGTGTATCTTAGTGAATGCATGGGTTATTGAGTAAACTGAGTAATAGTCTGTTTCAGTCTGTTAGTTAGTGTATAAGCGGCTGCATGGGTTGGTGAGTAGCTACATGACTGTCTATTTGTTTTATTGATTGGTTGTCTGAGTATCTGCATGGGTACCTGAGTGTCTTTGTGAGTGGGTGGGGGGTGGGTGACCAAGTTAATAGATGTGTGAGAGGGTAATTCACTGGGTGTATGGGATCTGTGAAGGGCTGTATGGTTGGGTGAGTGTGTGTATGGGTGTGTTGGTGGGGGAATGGATATCTCAGTGATATATATGAGAGTAACTACATATATGAATGGCAGTATATGTGTGTGTTGGAGTATATAAAATATATGTGACAGTGAATGATTGTGTGAGTGGCTGTATTGATGAGTGTGTGCTTGTATCAGTGATTGTATGAGAGAGTAAGTATGTGTTAGTATTTGTATAAATAAGTGAGGTGGGCTGTGTATAACTGTATAGGTGAGTAACTAGGTGTGATTGATTCTTTGCATGATTGAGTAGGTGTGTGAGTAAGTCTACGGATGAGTGGCAGTGTGTGAGTGTATGTATAGGTGTATGCGTGCATATGATGTATTGATGAGTGACTGCATCTATGAGTTACTGTATGGGTAAATGAATGGATGTGTGTTTGTAGATCTATGAATCACTGAGTGGGTATGTACTAACTGCTATTGGTCTGTCTCTGCTTTCAATATTGTTAGTCTGTATTTTAGAGTGGGTGTATAAAAGGTTTTATTAGGCTGTGAGGTGGTGCATTAGATTATCACATGGATGATGTCATCAGTGATGTCACTGACCATGTCATGAGTGATGTAATATGTGGCGTAAAGCATTTGGCCGCTTAATTGCCGCCCTTGAGGGATTCCCCGGCGTGGGGATCCCCCTGTTTTGCCCATTGGCGGCGTGGGAGCCCACCCCGCTTATTTGCCGATTTTGAAGTCCCCTGGCCGGTGCCCACCCTGCCAGGGACATTGCCGCCCTAAGATCGAGTGCCCACCTCGATTTATTGTCTTTTTAAAAGAGCCGGTGCCCGCCCGGCATTTGCTGCTTGTCCCCCGCCTACGAGTGCCTGGAGCGGGCCGCCGTGCTGCCCGCGACGACCCGGAAGTGGTTGGCCGGCCGGCCAATCAGAGCGCGGCCGACCGGAAGTCCCGTCCCCCCGCAGGCCGGCCTGGGACAGGAAAGAGGAAGCCGGAAGCTGCAGGGAGCCGACCCCTGGATCCGGTACGTGAGGTGGGAGAGCGGTGCCTGCCTTCTCAGGGCTCCCGGGGCCAAGGGAGAGCCCCGGAGCCCCAGAACCACCGCAGCACGACCGGGAGCAGAAAGGAACTCCCCTGTGTGTGGGGCGGCCCCAGAGAGAAGAGCTGCAGCATCGAGAAACCGGTGAGTGGGGCCGGTGCAGCGTAAAGGAGAGGGGGGTGTTGGGGCACATTGACGGTGCCCGCCCCTCCCCTCCAGTGCGAGGGCCTGTGTGGTTGAGGCCCGTGGGGCCTCACTTTGCATTTGAGTCCCCTGAGGAGGGACTCCAACGAGACGGCCGCCTTTGGTGCTCGAGCCTGAAGGGCTCAGGGGGCATCTTTGTTTATGCAGAGCCCATAGAGGCTCACAATCCCCATTGTTGTTCCAGGGCCATTTGTTCTCTTGAGTCCCGGAGGGACTCCAACGGTCGCATTTTGTGTTTGAGCCTGAGAGGCTCAGGGGGACATTTTATTTGTTCAGAGCCTGCGAGGCTCCAGCGTTGGCCCTCCCCATTGTCTGCACCAGTTGCCCAGCACTTTGTGGGCAACTGCCACGTTTAGGCCCCCTGACACTGGGACACAGGGCGTCCTAGCCCCAGCAAGGCCAGAGAGCCTAGGGACAGTCACAGGTGGTGACTAATGTGAGTTTTGCGCAATTGCTCGTGCTTGCACCTCTGAATGTGTTTTTATACGCCATGTGCCTTGTTCTACACCGCTGAATGTTTTTATGCATCATGTGCCTTGCTCTTACACCGCTGAATGTATTTTATGCATCATGTGTTATTTGCACCTCTGAATGTGTTTAGGCGTCATGTGTTTCCTCCCTTACACCTCTGCATGTATGTTATGCATCATGTGTTATGTGTTTACACCCCTACAGGTATTGTGATACTTAGGTGGTTGTTTTCTCCTAGTGCAGGTGGTGCTAGGGAGGTCCTGGTTACCAGTAGTTACTGGTTGTGTACTTTCTGTTCTATTTTGTGCTACAGTGATTTATATTCCATGCTCTAGGTGCTATTCCTAAAAAGTGTTACTTCTAAAAGTGCTGATTCCTGACAGTGGTCCAGGTGGCCCTGTCTTGTACACATCCCCTGTAAATTCTGCCCATGCCTGTTGGCACATTGTAAAGTGTGTCTTTTATCTAATGTGTTTTGGTATAATACATAGGCTATTTTCATAGATAACCTTGTGTGGAGTTTCCTTTGTGGTGGGCCTTGGGTGTTGTTGCTGGGGTGCGTGGGCAAATACTTAACTCATATCGCCTCCAAGTTTAGCCTTGCTGCTCGCGCCACGTTACCTAGAGGGTTAGCAGGGGTTATCTTGGCGTGTCACTCCCTAAACCTGACTTAGGAGTGGTGGTCTCTGACTGGCTTTGGCGCAAGCCCTGGCCAGCCAGGGATCCCATTTCTAACAACGTCCCTGCAACTTTTGTTTTTTTCAGTGAATTTCAATGGTGTTTTAAATGAGAATTTCTAATTATAATGTGCCCCAATCCTATGTTTTTTTTCAGTGAATTTCAAAGGTTTTTAAAATGCTAATTTCTAATTATAACATCCCTATCTAGTCCCCTTGAATCCTGAGGGTCCCTGTTGGCCAAGTAGCCCACCAGGGCCCTCCAGTAAGCGTCACAGAGCTACGTTGCAGAAAAGTGTTCCTAGGCCACACCCCTTTTTACACCACGCTGCAAACGCGGCTTCTGGCGCACTGCTGTGTCATGAGGTCCTCAGGACACAAGAGGACCTCATCGTCCCACCAGAAGTGCACCTGAAGCCACATTTGCAGAGTGGTGTAAAAAGGGGCGTGGCCTCAGACCACCCCTCTGCAACACAGCTCTGTGGCACTTACTGGAGGTACTTGATGGGCTAGTTGGCCCCCAGGGAACTGCAAGATTGAAGGGGACTTAATCCCCCAATTTACAATGTGCCAGTGGGTGGTTTACACACTTTTTATATCAGACCCCCCCCCCCCTCCCTGCACCACTATGCAAACGCGCCCTCTGCAAGACCACTGACTCACTGTCAGTGGAACTGCTCTCTCATCCTCACAGCTCCACCATTAAGAGAGGCCCTCTGTGAGCCCCTGCACTCCTGTAGTGCTGGTGTTCGAGGCCTTCCTTGTCTGCCTTCTTCCCCCTTCAGCCTCTCCTTCTGCTCTGTGTCACCCTTCCGGCTCTTCGTTCACTTTTTTTCCGCTTTCTGCTCCGTTTCACCCTCCATTCTCTTTGTTTTTCTCTGCTTTCTGCTCCGTTTTCACACTTCCCTCTTGACTCTTCACTCGTTTCCTCCACTTTTTCTCTGCCTTCTGCTCCATTTCACCCTTTATTCCCTTTTTCACTTTTTCCCTGTATTTTACTTTTCTTCTCTTTTTCTCACTCTTTTGGCCTCCTTTTCACCTGTTTTTCCTGCTGCTTCTGCCCCCGCTGCCCCTTCCCCCCAGTGCGACTAGCCCGATCCAGTTCCCCTCCCAACTGTCCAGTCCTCTCTTACCCCTACTTAATGGCGACTGCTGTGCATGCCCAAGGCAAGCCTTTTTGTGCCCATCCGTGATCTGACTGCGACCAGCGCCAGAATCCCTGAATCTACGCCCTGCCAACGCTACAACCCAGCAGCAGTCCACGCACTCAACACAGGCAGCAACAACAACTGCATGCTGGCATCACCAGCTGACACCCACAGACCCTTCAGCTGTCACCGCTGCATGCACACCTGCAACACCGCCAAGAACACGGATCCAGCACAACCCGCCCACAAAAACACAACCGAACCAAAGACCCTGCAATGCATCATCCTCTACGTCCAATCTCTTCACAAACACACCACCGAAATCTGGGACCTCCTCGACAGCACCACGCAGGACGTAGCCTACTTCACCAAAAATTGGACCAACATCACCTCGGGACCGGATATCGCCATCGGCATCCCCCAAGGATACAAGATCTCCAGGAAGGACCGCCCCACACAACCGGGAGGAGGAATAGCCATTATCCACAAATCCACCGTCTGCCGGAGCACACTCCCCAACGAGCACACAGATCTGATGGTACACCTTCACTTCAAGATACTGGCCAGCCCCACTGCCACCCTCCGAGGAACCCTCATCTACCACCCCCCTGGACCCTGCGGACCTTTCGGCAACTCCATCACGGACATCATCTCCCCACAGGCCATCGCATCCACCAACTACACCCTGCTGGGAGACCCCAACTTCCACCTTGACAACCACCTTGACCCCAACACCGCATCCCTCCTGGACAAATCCACAACATTGGACTTCGCCAGATCATGACAGAGCCCACGCACTCTGCAGGATACACCCTCGACCCCGTCTTCACAGCAGGAAACTCCATCACCTTCAGCCACACCACTGAACTCCCATGGACCGACCATTGTTTCATCCACTTCACCTTCAGAACACCCACCATCCACAGACACCAGCACCTGCTCCCACGTAGAAACTGGACCAAAATCACCAACAACCAGCTCACCTCCTTACTCAGCAACTCCACCCCAACCATTGTGGAAAACGACAACCCCAACACCGCAGCCCAAACCCTGCATAGAGGGATCTTGGACAGCACCAACACCATAGCCCCCCTCAAGAAAAACAACAATACCCGTGCTGAAGAAAGCCAGATGGTTCACCACCGAACTTCGAGAGTCCAGACGTACTTGCCACCACCTCGAAAAGGCCTGGAGGAACACCAAATCCACAAAAGCCAATGACAACTTCATAGCTGCCACCAATGACCACCACCATCTCATCAGAGAAACGAGGAAAAAAGCAATTGAAGACAGAATCTCTACCCATGCACACAACAGCAAGGAACTCTTCAACATCATCAAGGAGTTCGCCCAACCCACCAGTGAGTCTACTGACATCCCTCAAAGCCACAAGGCTGGCTAGGTGGCATTTTACCGCGCTGCGGTTTTAAGCGCTGAAACTTTTTATCTCTTATTATTTGACGCATTTAGCGCGTTTTTGCTTCGCTTTTATTTTGGCTGCATTTTTAACTGTGTTCTGTTTGGGCTCTCCCCCCCCTCATACCTGCACTTAATTCTGGAATCTTCACCACCGTTTTCGGTGGGCCCGGGTTCTGTGGGTGGTCCGGGGACTGTGAGTCGATCGGCGACCAGCGCCATCTTGGCTTGGGAACTGGCTTTCTTCGGCGGGCGCCATTTTGGAGCGTCCACGCGCTCCTCCCTCCATTCGGCGCCTATTTAAGGCATTCTTAGGCATTTTGCCGATCTGGCTAGGTGGCATTTTACCGCGCTGCGGTTTTAAGCGCTGAAACTTTTTATCTCTTATTATTTGACGCATTTAGCGCGTTTTTGCTTCGCTTTTATTTTGGCTGCATTTTTAACTGTGTTCTGTTTGGGCTCTCCCCCCCCTCATACCTGCACTTAATTCTGGAATCTTCACCACCGTTTTCGGTGGGCCCGGGTTCTGTGGGTGGTCCGGGGACTGTGAGTCGATCGGCGACCAGCGCCATCTTGGCTTGGGAACTGGCTTTCTTCGGCGGGCGCCATTTTGGAGCGTCCACGCGCTCCTCCCTCCATTCGGCGCCTATTTAAAGTTGCTCTTCCCCGCGCAGCGGGAACGCGCAGCTGGGACGCCGTCGCATGCCGGAGTCGTGCCTGAGTCCTGCCCGTCTGCGCCCGTCCGCGCCTGGACGCGCTGGGCGTTGCGGGCAGTCGGGATCCTGGTGAGTTGGTTCTGGCTCTCGTTACCATGCTGGTGTACTCTGGCGATACTCTGCGGGGTATAGGACGCTCAATCGGGAGTTGTACCCTTCCCCCAATACACCCACTAGCGGGCCCCTTTCACTGTTCATGTGGAAGGTGGTCTTTGGATCCCCCTACCCTGAGCTCACACGAAAATCCTGCGGTTTCCCTTAGTAGAATCCTCGCCGGGCACTCCCTCCGCATCTTTAGCCTGAACGCCAGGTCTCTGGTGCTGCATTACCAGGCCGTATTTGACCTGATACAGGAAGAGGCCCCGGACATCGTAGCCATCACCGAGACGTGGTTGAAGGATGACGATGTGGGCATTATCAACTTGGCTTTTCCCTCTGATTTTTCGGTTTTTACCCTTAATCGATCTACCAGAGGAGGGGGTATTGCGTTGGCCTTGCGACCTGGCCTTACTGGTAGTTGGTCTGGTCTGACCATTGCGGGATGTGAAAGTGCGGTGTTTAAAATCTCGGTCACCCCTCAGTTCACACTCTCGGGGATGGTGGTCTATCGCCCCCCTGGGAGTGATGTGGCGTTTAGAGCGGCCCTCCCCGACATGGTTAGCTCCTTGGCAGTAGGCTGCCCCAATTTTTCGATCCTGGGAGACCTCAATTTACACTTTGAGAACCTCACCTCCCCCTCGGTTAGCGGTATTCTCGCTGACCTGGAGGCCCTTCAATTGGTGCAATTGGTCCGACAGCCTACTCATACAGGCGGCCATACCTTAGATCCTTTCTTCACTAATTTGGCAGACGCTGCTGTCTCCGCCGTCACACCTCTTGGCTGGACGGACCACTCTCTGGTTTCCATTTGTACCCCTCTGCCGGGAATGATTGTTGTTCCCCCGGCTAAGATGGTTATTAGGCGGCAATGGAGTAAACTACGGCTGGAGGACCTACATCGTGCCCTCGCCGAGGAGCCTTTACATCTTCCGCTGCTGGTGGACTCAGGCTATGAGAAGTTCTGCTCCTGGATTTCCAAGGCGCTCGACGCCCTTATTCCACTTACCGCTTGCAAAGTTAGCTCCAGGGACTCCAGCCCATGGTACGATGGCGCCCTACGTTCACTCAAGGGTAGTTGTAGGCGAGCAGAGAGGGCTTGGCGGAAGGCGTACGATACCGGGAAAAAGGCTATTTATCTCGCCTCCGTCAAAGTGTACCATCGGGCTGTTTGCCAAGCTCGGGCAGCTTATTATGCTACTGAATTCGGCAACAGCTCTAACCCCTCTAAAACCATCTTTAAAGTGATGAAGGATCTCTTGGCAAAGCGTGCCTGTACCACTACGACTGGCTCCACTACTCACTGTGAGGCTCTTGCTTGTTTCTTTTTGGAAAAGGTCCAAAACATCTATCGGACGTTCCCTTGTACAGAGCCTCCAGTTGAGACCCCGGTTAACATCTATGGTGATTCCACCCTGCACGTGCTGCCCCCGCTGACATCTGAGGGGTTTGACCTTCTGGCTCTGCAGGTCAAATCAGGGTCCCCCGCTGACCCACTTACTGCGACTCTCTTTAGGGAGCCGTCGTTTGTGGGACGGGCCGTGGTTCACTCCCTGATTAACATCTCTTTGGAATCAGGCACGGTACCTGCTAGCTGGAAGCGGGCAGTGGTCTCTCCCATTTTAAAGAAGCCATCTCTGGATCCAGATAAGCCTGAAAACTATCGGCCCATCTCCTTACTCCCGTGGCCGACCAAAGTGTTGGAGGCCCATGTCAACAAAGTTCTGTCGGCTCACCTTACCCATGCTAACATCTTGGATCCCACCCAGAATGGGTTCCGTGCTGGACACAGCACGGAGACCGCCCTCCTCTCCATGGCTGAACACCTTCGCACGGTGATGGATGCGGGCCAGACAGCAGCGCTCGTCTTATTGGACTTGAGCGCTGCGTTTGATACTGTCTCGCATCCTATCCTGTTGCATCGCCTGGAGGAGATTGGGCTGGGTGGATCTGCCCTCCAGTGGTTCCGGTCTTTTCTAAACGATCGTTTCTTTAGCGTTGCTGTCCCACCGTTCCAGTCCCAATTCCATCCTTTGAAACAGGGGGTGCCGCAAGGATCCTCGCTGAGTCCCACGTTGTTTAACATCTACGTGAGACCGCTGGCTGAGGTCGTCAAGCAATGGGGCATGACTATGGTCTCATATGCTGACGACACTCAGCTAGCGGTTACGATCAGCGGGGATGCGGACCGGGATGCCCCCAGGTTTCAGAGTGGCCTTAGGGCGGTGGCGAGCTGGATGAAGAACAACTGTCTCCAGCTCAACGCTAAGAAAACTGAGATCATGATCGTAGGCAAGAGATCGGAGCTTTGGGGGGACAGATGGTGGCCTACGGAGCTGGGGCCGGCCCCCGCCCCGGTCACGGAATTAAAGAACTTAGGAGTATGGATGGATCCTTCCCTCAGCTATGTTGGCCATACGAAGAAAATTGCGGCCTGTTGCTTTGGCATCATACGGTCGCTTCGCCCGGTTTTGAAGTTCTTTGACCATCGCACCAGGCAGCTGATAGTCCAGGCTACAGTGTTATCCCGCCTGGACTATGCCAGCTCTCTTCTGGTAGGGTCCAACGTGGCTGAGGTTACCCGCCTCCAACGCGTCCAGAACGCTGGGGCGAGAGCCATTGTTGGCCTTCCCCGTACTTGCTCTGCCTCCAGCACTTTGAGATCACTGCACTGGTTGCCTATCAAAGCCAGAATTCAGTTTAAAGTGCTGTGTATGGCGTTCAAGATTTTGAAGGGAGCAGGTCCCCCCATTCTTGCGGACCTTCTGTCATGGTATGTGCCCACTCGGACCCTGAGATCCTTGGGTCAGGCACTTACTGTGGTTCCCCGATATAGGCTGTGTCGAGCTGGTGGCCGTTCCTTCCGGGTCAGAGCAGCCGAGCTCTGGAACTCCCTTCCTGTAGAGTTGCGACTGTTAGATGATCTGCTAGTTTTTCGTAAAGCCTTGAAAACCGTTTTGTTTTAATAAATTCACTTTTTTTCCCTCTGTTCTGTTTCCTGTGGTGTTGCATCTTTACCTGCCATGCGCCTGGACGCCCCTTAGCTGGGGCAGCAGTGCGCATTACAAATGTATGTAACATAACATAACATAACTCTGCGACAAACTCAGCACCTTCTTCTACCACAAAATCAGGAGCATCTACGACAACTTAGATGAAGACAACCAACACACTGAACCCTCATCAACCACCCCCGAAACCCAGAAACCGTGATTAACAACTGGCGAGCCCTCACCACTAAAGACACACTGAAGACAATGAATTCAATCCACTCAGTGGCCCCCACGGACCCCTGCCCCCACCACATCTTCAACAGAGCCGCCAACACCATAGCACCCATGCTCCGCCACACCATCAACCACTCCCTGGTGGCCGCCTCATTCCCTGATAACTGGAAACGCGCCAAGGTCAACCTCCTCCTGAAGAAACTCTCGGCGGACCCCACCAAACTCAAGAACTACAGACCCATCTCCCTGCTCCCGTTCCCAGCGAAAGTCATTGAGAAAGCCATCAACAGCCAACTCACCACATTCATCGAAGAGCACAACATCCTCGACTCCTCCCAATCCGGCTTCAGAAAAAAACATAGTACGGAAATTGCCCTCCTCGCTGCAACAGACGACATCCGTACCCTACTGGACAAAGGAGAAACAGTAGTAGTAGTAGTATAAGGCTTAATTCGATAAAAACATATCTTAAAAGTATCACATTTATAAAATAAATTTCCAATTTTTAAAAAAAGGATTTGATAGTTCATTTACACAAAATTTAAGATCGGGGGCAACATAAAATCACAATTAACAAATTTAAGAATTAAAATTTCAGATTAAACATTTTGTTTTAGCCTTTTCGTTCTAATAAACCATGCCCATGATAAAAACTTTGAAAGACCACAAACATAAAGTGACCGTGTGTCAGACATCAAAATACGCAGTGCCTAATTATAATGTCTAGTGCCTATCAACCGAAAAATTCGGTTTGAGCCAGCGTTTCCTTGGCGACGCATAAGCGGGGCAGGTAAAGAGGATATGGGCAACAGATTCTGTCCTTGTTATTCAGATAGGGCAAAATGGTGTTGTTTGGGACTGTGTTTTCCAGCGAGCAGTTAGGACGCGTACTGGAAGAGTACCGACCCTAAATCTAAAATACAAGGCCCTATCAACAGATTTCCAGACAATATCAAGGTAAGGTTCCCGAAATGCCATATCCTTAAACCTTAGGAACTCTTCCGTAAGTCTGCCAAGGGTTGGGTCAGAACCAGTTCTACTTGCGACCCATCTCCAGTAAAGGGTCTTTATGGTTGCCTTCGGGGGTGAAGATCTGCTTACCCAGGCGTCATTAAGGCCCAATTCACCAAGAAGGAATTTGACATCTCTTAACCATTTTATTTTGTGCCATCCCGCCATCGACATTACCTCTGCTAACCCTTCCGCATACTTTTTTAGTTCCGGAACTCGCCACAACCCATAGGAGCAGCGGCCGGACTTTTGCCAGATCACTAATAGAGTGACATCCTAGATCAAGTAGCAAGGGTATCATTGGGGTTCTCGGCGGGAGTAACATGAGGTCCCTTAAGAACTTATTTTCGGACTTTATTAAGTGGTCGACATTGGAGGAACCCCACAGTTCTGCCCCATAAAGGGCAGAACTGACTCCCTTTGCCTTATAAATATCGATGACAGTGGCAATGGGTCTAGTTGAAGAAGAGCGCTGTTCTTTAAGGAGCGCCCCCGTTACCCTCTTATGACTTAGTAGCATTTTGCACAGATGTGGGGTCCACTGCATGGTGTCCGAAATACGTCTACCTAGGTAATCAAATACAGTGACCCTTTCCAGGGATACAAGATTTAATACTGGGGGTTGCCCAAGTTTTCTCGGGGGGTTCAACACCAAATACTTTGTCTTATCCGTATTTATTACGAGCCCTCGCTGTATACAGAAGGCCTGAAAATTATCCAGGAGGCTCTGTAGGCCCACCGGGGTCTTAGATATTAAAAGAGTATCATCGGCGAATAAGAAGGTAGGAATACGCACGCCCGCCAGGGATGGAGCATCAGATGGTTTTTCCTGCAAGTGCTCAACCACACCATTCACATATATTGAGAAAAGGATGGGAGCAAGAACACATCCCTGGCGGACACCTCTCTCCACCGGAATTCTGTTAGTTTTCTGACCCTCAGAGCCCCACCTCACTAGCGCAAAGTTTCCTTCGTGAAGCCTCACTAGAATTGACAAAATATTAGAAGGAATCCTCATGTCTGACAACACCCCCCAAAGGCATTCCCGAGGCACAAGGTCAAAGGCAGTCCTTAGATCAATAAATGCAAGGTAAAGACTGCCTTTGCCTATAACAACCACTTTCCAATAGATTAGCAGTAGACTGAATGCCTGCTCTATTGTCCCGGTACCAGCCCTGAATCCTGCTTGATAATCTGAGAGGATCTCATTTTCTTTGGCCCATTGAAGGATTCTCTCAAGTACCACCTTTCCAACAACCTTCTGGGTGGAATCTATTAGGCTTATTTGCCAATAATTGTAAGGGTCGTCCCTACGCCCTTTTTAAAAATAGGGACGACCTCAGCCCCCTTCCACGATACGGGAATGGCGGCACCTTTATCAATGGCAAGGAGTAAAGAATGGATAAGCTTCCCCCATTTTGTAAGATCGGAACGAAGCAGATCCCCGGGGATGCCGTCCAGGCCAGCTGCCTTTTGAGGTACAATGTAACTAATCGAGTATTCAACTTCCTTAATAGTAAATGGATATATAGTGCTGTCTCCTGTGGATATATAAGGTTTGTGTGGAGCAAAATCACTAGCAGCTCCTTGCTGGCAAGTATACAGTTTTAGGAAGTGATCGAACCATGCTTGGCCAGTAATGTTGCACGGGATAAGGTCGCTATCAAGATTATTCCTAGCTCTTATAGTGTTCCAGAAGCGACTCGCATCCCTCCCATCACTGGCCTCTTTTAGTGTTTGCCAGTACTGGTCCTCCCACTCCTTTTTGGCATTTATTATCACCAGCTTATATTCCTTCCTAGCCTGCTGAATCAGGGGTTGTGACTTGGCCTTAACTGCCTTAATTAAAGCAGACTTCATTTTCCCGCACTTACCTGTGTACCACCCCCGTTTACCTTTAGACTTCTGGAGCCCTCTCTCAGCCCCCCCTAATATTTGTACCAGGAACAAATTCCCCACCTTTTCAGTGGTATCCTGAAATACTACTGTTGCCCTTGAAGGGTCGCAGTGATCTAAGGAAATCTTATCCAGCTCACTTTGTGAAGCTACCAACAAGGCCCCTATAGCTTGAACTTTCTCTGCGTCTAGGGCAACTTTGCGCCATTTAAGGCGCCTTCCACAATTTGATGGAAAAACATTTATTGTAGACTTTACGGTACTTAGTACAACTGGGCCATTATCGCTTGGCCACAGATGGTTCAGGCTCAAAGAAAGCGAATTATGGTCGCTATCTACAGTTGGTAGTATTGCCATATCCTGCACAAATTGCCAGAGCCTCAAGTCAAAGAGAATATAGTCAATCATTGATGAATGGTTGACCCTGTTGTACGTGTGAGCCCCAGAAGGGTCTGAGATTGTTCTACGGTTAGCTGCTCTTAGGCCAAACTCCATCGTCAGGGCATTTAGTTGGATGACCCATTGTGACCATCTTTTTATTGGCTCAATTGCTAGCGTTGGTATACCCCTCCTAGCATCATCCTCGGCAAGATCTAGGATGTCCTCGGCCGCAAGGGGTTTGAACGTACAATTAAAATCCCCAGCGACCAGGACGTACATAGCGTCATGGCAATCTCTAAGTTCGCTTTCAAGCAATGGTACTGTAGGAGACAAAGAGCCACCTTTAGTACCCCTGGCATATATGTTAAATATATCGAGACCTCCGCCTATGGGGGCCTCTCAGTGAGATCCTTAGAATGTCTGGTGAGTTGCATTGCTTTTGTACAATATTACATTCCAATGAAATGCTCACCCAAATTAGGAGCCCACCTGAAGGGCGGCCCTTCCCGGATACTGGGGGTACAGCAGGTAAACAATACGTAGTATAACCAACTCTATGGATTGGCTCCAGACTCCAGGTCTCCTGGAAGATGCAGATTATGTGAGACTCTACCAGGGTATTCCAATCTGGAAGATCTAATTTCCTTGAAATGCCTGCTATATTCCAGCTGATGATCCTTATCGTTGTATCAGCCACAGCTCGCTCCTGGGAACAATGTTGTGGCACACTGGACAGAATGGATTGCTTTCCTACAGTCTCGGTTACCAGACACAGCAGAATGGAAGCATTCGACAAACAGGTATTGCTCAGGCTAATGGGTTGATCTCCTAGGGTCTTGCTAGTAGCAATGGGACAGACCTAGGTATCCTGATCATCTAATACCTCCCCCGCAGTGATCCAACAGTTATTCACAGCGTTCGGGAGTACTACCCCTGAACTTTCCCTCAGTTTGGTTAAATCAGAGAGAACAAGATTAGAGGGGGTTAGAGAGAACCTTTGAAATTTATTTGGGGTCCGCTGCCTATTGGGCCTTTTGCTAACATCAGGGACAGGCACAGGATTAGCAAGTGAATGATCGCTACATCAATACCCATCATCAAATCCATGGCAATCTAAGCGTCTGCCAGAGACAGAAGTTGGGTAAGTGTGGGAGTCACCTGTAAACCCTCCCCCGTTGGATTTCCATTGCTCTGCCTTTGTTGCCAATGTGCGGGATATAAATGGAAATATCCCAAGTCATATGTACCAATTCTACTGTAATGATACCTTCTCTGTTGTTTACAAATGAACATTGCAACTCGCACATCCCTGATATTAACAAGGATGCAATCGCCTGGGATATCCTTTACCCTGCTGCCCACCCAACTGACTCTTCGTACAAAGAGGACCTGGCCATCAAGTTGCCTTGGTAGTGGTCTATTGTTATTTACCCAGTATGTAGTTTTATTTTTAAGTTCACTATATGGTTCCGATTTACCCGGCGCAAGCCGTGGAACTCCCACCAGGACAACTACATAGGGCATACAAGCAAGAGGCAGACTGATTGAAATAGAACTGGTATCATCATTACCTGCTGGATCAGACTTGTTAGGTGGGTTAGATTGATCCTTGCCCTGCCTCACTACATTGCTGGCGGTATATTTGCCTTTCTGGCTCTGAGTATGTGCTCTATCGCGGACTCCCTTATCCCCTTTGATCGGTAGTTGATTTATAGATTTACTGCCACTATGAATTATAGTGGCTGTCGCCGGGGAATTAGTTCCGCTCTGTGGCCCTGAAGCAGCTTTTAGGTTTGAAGATGTGTGTTCACCCATTTGTAAGGGGACTACTGATGGAATTTGCTGCTGTTCGGCTATTTCATGGCTATTTCTAGAATGTAGTTTAATTAAAGGCTATAAGGAGAAAAAATTATCAAGGGTCCCTTGTTCAAAGCGATCCAATCTTTCTGCCAGGACTTTTACCCTCTCAAGTACCGGCAATACCAGGGATTTCACAATATGCTCAATATGGGCGATAAAAGGAATTTCTTTTCCAGAACTTGAAGGGCACATTGGGTCTGGATAGGTAGAGGGTGGCGGGGCAGATTCATCACTATTTGGTCCACTAATTAGTTGAATGTTAGGGGATTTTTCAAATAGAGTATCCATTCTCAACCAAGAGCATGCATCAGCTGGTGTACCTCTATCATTAGTTGGAACAGATACAGTATCAGGTACATAATTATTAGCATTCTTCTCCTTTGCTACATTTTTTTGGGGAATCACTTTCTTCTGTTTATTGCCGCCTCCATCCCCCTTTACATTTTTTACAGTTAGGCATTCCCTATTAGTATGCTTAGACTTATGTCTACCCTTCTGCTCTCTGGTTGTGACACGCGAACTGTCACTATTTACAGTCAACCATCAGTCGGAGACCGAATTTAAGCTTAGCGGCGTGTCACAGCATCCATTATCTCTAGCGTCCATTACCCGAAGAGGTGAGTTGAGAATAACCTCATTTAGAAAAATAGGGGGGTCAATGATAACCTTTGGGGATATGGGGAGAGGTTCAGGTGATGCATTGCCCATCATGGGACCAGTATCCTGAATAGTTGGAATATGATGGGCCCCAGGAAGAGCAACAAAAGATGGTGCCAATATGGAGTCCTGGGAATTAATGGTGAACATCGATAAGTTGGGCAAAGGGGGAAGAGAACCAGCTGGGAGTGAAAGGCGGCGTTCTGTACTTTCTATGGCATTAGCCACCAACCCGATGGTTTTCTGCAGCATACGATCGATTGCTGTCAGACTGGGTAGTGGAGGATTAGAAACCGCCTTATGCACAGTTGTTACGGGGTTATTCCTCCCCATTTTTGCCACTAGGGGTACAAGGGTAGCTTTTGTCAACACACGTGTTATACTAACAACGGATGCCAACGAGTACAATACTATATGTTGCACAAGAGAGAAAAGTACATTATATGACTAAAAAAAACACTTTCTCTTTTACGCTAAGCATTACTATTAATAGAGCCCATTAGTAATAGCAGGCTACATAAGGATAAGTTCACAAACCCAAGAGGGGTGGCCCGGCCCGGCCTCACCTGGCCACTAACGGTCACAAACGGTCCCGCCCTTGTCCCGGGCTTCTCCCGGCGCACTCCCGCGACATGGGTAAGGTCGCACAATAAATACAGTCAGCAGAGGGGACGGTGCTCCAGCCCCTCTGCAGGTGTGTGGGACAGCGAGGCTCCTGGGAGATGGAGTCCTTGTGGGGGAGATACGCGTTGTCTGGCGCCTGCACTCCGCTCCCTTATTCAGCTGGCGGTAAGTTCCTTTGGATACAACAACAAAGAGCAAACAGCAGGACAGTCCTTCACGAAACACCTAATGCTGCGGCACCCGCGAAGCGGGTGCGGCGAGGTGTAAAGTAGCGTAGGCAGGGGGGCGGTGATCCAGCCCCTCTGCAGGTGTGTGGGACAGCAAGGCTCCTGGGAGATGGAGTCCTGGTGGGGGAGTTGCGCGGTGTCTCGCGCCTGCACTCCGCTCCCCTATTCAGCTGGCGGTAAGTTCCTTTGGCTCCAACAACAAAGAGCAAACAGTGGGACAGTCCTTCACGAAACACCTAACGCTGCGGCCCTCACCCTCCTCGACCTCTCAGCGGCATTCGACACAGTCTCTCACCGCACCCTGATGCGCAGACACCTCGACGCAGGGATCCAGGACAAGTCCCTCGAATGGATCTGCTCCTTCCTCATAGCGGGTCAAACTCCCCTCCCCTCTATCCTCTCTGACCCTACACCTACCACCTATGGAGTCCCCCAGGGCTCCTCCCTCAGCCCGCGCTCTTCAACGTCAATGGCTACATGGCTCCACTCGCACCCATCGTCGGAACCTACGAACTCAACAATGTGTCGTACGCAGAAGACACCCAACTCATCCTCTCCCTATCCAACGACCCGAACAACGCCAGACACAACTTTCGAGAAGGCATGGAAGTCATAACCAAATGGATGAAAAACATCTGCCTACAACTAAACACCAACAAAACAGAAGTACTCATCATGGGCCGCCATATCAACTCCGTCTCGTCTTCCTGCTTCCACACCCTCCGCCTCAAATGTAAGACCTTCAAATGGATCCCCCTCAAACACAGAAAGGCCATCACTCACGCCCTGGTCACCAGCAGAATCGAGTACAGTATCGCACTCTACGCCAGAATAAACAAAAACCTCACCCGCAAGCTACAGAACATCCAGAATGCCGCAGCAAGACTGGTCCTCAACCTGCCAAAACACTGCCACATCTCCCAGCATACGCAAATTCAACACACCCCAAAGGACCTTACGATCAGCCCAGCTCTCCTAAGCTGTGGTCCCCCGCACCAGAAAAACCAGATCGGGAGGCCGCTCCTTCTCCTTCCTCGCAACCAAAGCCTGGATCACCCTGCCGCTCCACCTCAGACAGACTTCGCTACCCATCCTTGCAAGAAACCTCAAAACATGGCTCTTCGACAGACCCCATCCTTGATGGAATGAATCCTGCCCCCACTACCCCCAGCGCCTGAGACCTTTAAGGGTGAGTCATCACGCTTAACAAACCCCTGATTGATTGATTGATAAGTTGGGGGATTAAGTACCCTTGAATCCTGAGGGTCCCTGGGGGCCAACTAGCCCACCAGGTACCTCCAGTAAGTGCCACAGAGTTGCGTTGCAGAGAGGTGTAAAAAGGGGCATGCCTCGGAAAAACCTCTCTGCAACGCAGCTCTGTGGCGTATACTGGAGGTACGTGGAGGGCTAGTTGGCCCACAGGGACCCCCAGTTTTCAAAAGGAATTAATTTTTCAATGAACAACACACCAGGGAGCCCGTTTGCAGAGTGGTGCAGTGAGGGGGCGGAGCCTCCAGTGAGATGCTGTTTTTTAAAATGAATTTATTTTTTAGAAGGGGGCTGTGTGGCCCCTCTTCTTTTACTATTTTTTGGACCCTGGGGACCCCTTCCCCCAGGGTCTGACCCCTTTTTTAATAAGAATTTTTTAAAAATGGGAAGAGGGCCACATGGCCCCCCCTCCTGAGGCCAATTTCGTCCCCGGGGACCCCATTCCCCAGGACATGGCCAGACTTCTTTTTAAAATATTTATATGGCGGGCGGGTCGGGGACCTGATCCCCCAGGGCCTGGCCTCAGGGATTGGGACTGTGGAGGGAGCCCCAATGTCCCCATGGTCCAGCCGGGTCCCCACTTTCTGCGGGAGCCGGCATTGCTTTTGAGCAAGGGGAGCTGCTGACATCCAGCTCCCCTTGATCAAAAGCAATCTGCGTTGCTTCATTGAAGCGAGAGCAGGTTTTCCTGCTCTCACTTCAATGAAGCAAACCACACTATAACTCCGGGGCACAAGTTATAGTCAACGCTGCTAATTATAAATGGTGAACTTCTGTTTTCTTTTTAGTTCGAAATGTTAATGTTGTCACTGACATATTCCCCTACCTAAAACAATACATTAACTTTTGTTTTTCTCATTGAATATATATAATAATGTTCTGTTTAGTAAATATTTTTGAGTTATATTTTAAGTTATATTTTTGTTTTTGTAATTGTTAATGTATTCATTTTAACTTGTAATTACTATCATACATTTTTGTAGTGTAAAATATTTTTGTTTTTGTACTTGTTAATATATTAATTTTAATTTGTAATTACTTCCATACATTTTGTAGTATAAAACAGATAAACAGATTTTTATATATTTGGTAAAATGTACTTTAAGGTAATTTTTTATGTACGTATTTTTAAAAGATTTATGGTGGGAATAGTACATTTAAGCTTTCAACACTTTGAACTACAAATGTTTTTATGTGGTTTTTAAAAAAACGTAAACAATTTTTTTTGTATTTCTGTAATTTTAAAAATCATTTTAATTAAATTTTTTGATGATGTATTTATTTGTTTAATTAATATTATTTGCATTCCTTTTTTAATTTTAATAATTGAATGATATGTGTATTTTTAAATATTTGATAAATAGGGGCCTATTATGAGACGGTGTTGGTCTCACCGACATCTGCCTCTGCAATCCACCTGGCGCATTACGATGAGCTGGGCAGTTGCATCGGGCAGAGGGAACGTCCACGGCACTTTCAACGGGCTCAAAGAGCCCATCGGTGCATCGAAAGGCACCATAACTCCCTACTGACAGCAGAGCCAGGTTCAGCTCCATGGTCAAGATTTTGATGACACTTTATGCCTGCCCTTTCATGGTGGTCCGCCCGTTATGAAAAGGCAGGCGAAAAGTGACTTTGGGGGCCCCGAGCAGGGCGCCCTTGCCCCCTGGCCCTCTGCTATGGTGACCCCTAAAATCCCTGCACCGTATGGCAGGCACCATGAGGTGCCTGCCACACAGACGAATGTTTCAAAACATGGGGGCATATTATCAAGGGGGTTTATCTCTGCTTTTTTGGCTTTAAAAGCCAAGAAAGCGGAGATAAAATTATCTCCCTATTACCTAGCTGCCGCTAACACCAGTTAGGGACAGCTAGTAGGAGATAGCGACCATCTTGGGCCCCACTTTGCATGTCAGTGATATTTATCACTAATGAGATGCAAAGTGGGCGTGCCAAGATGTTAGAGACTGAAAACAGTCGCTAACATCGCTATCTCCTATTACCAACTTTTGGAGATATTTGCGCTAAGCGGGAATATCTCCAAAAGCTAACACCTGCCCTGAGCAGTTCTTAGCCATGTTATCCAATGTGAGGTGGATAACATGGCTAAGAGCATTAGCTCGCTAATATATGGATAACGCTGACATTTCAGCGATATTCATGCTTTGCGGCGATTTTTACCGCATTTGCGTTAAACCTTAATTATCGCTATTGCTTGGTAATATGCCCCATGCTTTTTACAATGGAAGCTTGTGCTGCAGGCCTTTTCCGTCTATGGACAGTCACATTGTAGTACTGCAATCGGAACTACCGACCTAGGGTCGGGCCGTCCAGACCGTATTGGTGCCTACCTGATATCATATTCAGCCCCAAAGTATTGTTATTTATTTTTAGTGATATTATTTTATTATTCATGTTTATATCACCATTTTATTTGTTTATATATTATAGACAATTTGTTTACATTTATGTTAATGTATATGAATGTTTGTAAATATTAAAACTGAATTTTATCTTTTTTATGTCATATGTATTTTTAATGTAATATTTCTATAGTAATATATTTTAAAGTTAATACACTGTTAAACAATGAAAATTCAATATACAATTTTGTGATGATATTTTAGTCTTCTATATTTTTGTCATGGATAATGTGTCCCTTACATACAAAGTATGTAGAGTCAATATTTGTGCACTCAACATATTTTTTACAATATACTTGGGATTTGATATTTTTGCTCTGATATATAACTCAGCTCTAACTTCAATGGTAAAAAATATTTCAGACACTTTACTTTGTTATCTAAGACCGTTTTATTGCACTAAGTGTGTAGTACAGATCTAAATAAAAAAAGTACATAAAAATAAAATTCTACCCTTAATTCATAGCTTATAAAATATCACCAGTGGTAAATTACAGCTCTGTTGAGAGAAATTGTACAATTAGATACAAGCAATAATTATTGCAGGTGGTAGGTGGCAGATATAAAACAGTAGAAACCACTCCAAGCCTTATTGCCACCAGGCAGTAATGAAAGGAAAGCAGAACAAATATTTCAAAGCATTTAAAAGCTAAAGAAATATATAGCTCATATAAAAATGTACTCAAGGAATTTAAAACTAATGCTGAAGAAGACTGCAATTTCAGGGCCAGCATTAGGGCCCCTCCAGGATAAAACAATTATTGCTTGAGCGTTTTATAGCCACACATAGCAAAGGCTTCAAACTACAGAAGCTACTTAGAATGAGTTTTACATATTTAAAACTCAGATCTGTTCTTATTTCAAGTCGTAATTTCCAATCATTTTCAGGCAACATTTTTTCTGTAGTGCTGATAGCCAGCTGTAGAGCAGTTACTGCATGCATGAGGGCATTTATAGTTAAGAGTAATTTTTTGCCCCAGCTTTCTGAAAGAATTTTGATTCTGGGTGATAGCTATACCTTTCGAAGATGTAGTATTGATTACACAAAGGCTAATAGTCTCTAGTAGTTGGATCACTGAAACAATATTGTGGTACACATTATTGTTAACAAAACTATTGTGTCAAAAATATTGTTTACCACAATATTGTTGTCCTATACTTACAATAGTGCACACCAACATATGAAAGAAAATATTGCCGACATTAATATCATCCCCTAGTATACACAAATATCTATTATTTTTATATAGAGTTTCAAGTAGCAAATATTAAACATTTTAATATATATTTAATATAATGTACATTAATTCAATACCAATACTATATATACATATATAAACACACAAACACAGATATATGTATATATATATATATATATATATATATATATATATATATATATATATATATATATATATATATATATATATATATATATATATATATATATATATATATATCAGGAACACTCCAATCTTGACAATATAAGAAAGGCACTGACTCCGTGAAATTTCGAATTCCAAATAAGTTTTATTCCACTTATCGGCTGCTTTGACGCGTTTCGGCGGTTTGCTCCCGCCTTGTTCACTACATCTCTGCATTCTGTGACTTAATTTATACCCCTATGACATTACATTACATCATGCATGTTAGACTCTTTTTTCACGGTATGTTCCAGCTTGTTTTACATTTTTGCTGCCCTGTTGCCATGACTATGCTAACAACGCTAGGTTTTGGCAGACACAGAAGAGTTCCTGAGGCATGCACATTCCTACATAACGTCATCATTGCTTGCACGTTTTGCTGTTACTACAGAAACCTCCCCGCAATGACAGCCTAGTGATTCCTTCATTCCTTCTAACACGCTTGGCAGGTGTGGTTCTGCGGTGCCTGTCTGCGGCGGTGTTCTCGCAGTGAGTAATAGCGTGTATGTATGACAAATGTATCGGTTCTCGGGTTACGCGCTGTTGCTTCGAGTTTATGTCCGGTCGAGTGTTCGTGACTGTTCTCTATGTACGGACAACTCTCGGGTGGTGTGATTGCGTGTGGAACTTACGAGTGAGTTTGGTGGACTCATGTCTTAAGGTTATACTGGTTCGTCATATGACGGGCCCAAACAATACGGAGGGCCTGGGTTAGTACCCGTGTGTGGTGAAATGCCTAACTATGTGTATCGTACGTCAGTAGTGCTAGGCTATTACCAAGTACCGCAGGCTCCTTAACCCTCTTCTCCAAGTGGACTCAGAAGGGAAAATCTGATAGTTGTGGTATTTTGCCTGAGTGGAGGTGCGCCGTGTACATAGCTATAATGTTAAACTCCACCTGTCTTTCACACTGAATCTTTCTAAACACCCCCATTTAAAATTGCATACAAATATACACATTCTTTCTTCCTTGAGAGTTTTCCATTATCGAACCTCGAGAACAATGTTAAAAATGAAAACACACACAAAATGCAATGAAAATAATGAGACGACATGCCTGTCCAAACTAGCTTAAACTACCAATACAAAATCTACAGAGTCTAGGGGTGGTAATTGTGCTCCTATGTACAACGTGATGTGAGGTTAAAATGCGAACAGCAGATGTTTCCACGGAATGGAGAAAGGAAACTGGGAAGAGGATAAGGACTATTATAACTGGTCCTACTGTGACTTACAGATGTTCGCTAAGAGCCTCATCTGCATTGAGGCCGTTAGGTATCTTGGAATTCAAGAGGATTATGTATCTTGATTCCAATCTCCTAAGTGTTCGGAGACGGTTTCCCCCCCTGTTATTTTTAGGGACACTATCGATGACAAAGTACGACAGTACCTGAATGTCACCTGCATGGACCGTATTGATGTGTCTGGCCACAGGATAGGCCGGGTCATCATTTGTTACTGCTCGGAGGTGCTGGAGAACTCTAACATGTACTGGGTGAATTGTGCTCCCCACGTACTGTTTCCCACAAACACAAACCAAAACGTATACTGCGTATTCCGTTTTACAGGTGTATTTGTCTCTGATGGAATATGGTTTTTGTCTGAAAGGCACATCCACTATACTTGTGTTTATACCATGCTTGCATGCCTTACATTTGATACATTTCTTGAAGCCCTTTTGGTTTGTAAGCCAATCTGCAGGCTTTTTCAGGATTGGGGCATTGCAGACCAGATGATTTCTCATTGATTTGGCTTTCCTGAAGGCAATAGAGGGTCTTTTCCCACACTTTTCCCCGATGGCAGGATCATTTCTTACCAACGGCCAGTGTTTAGTAAGTATTTTCCTGACCTGGGTGTGGTAGGCATTGAAGCCTGTAATAAGTCTGGGAGGTTCCTTGGTTGGTGTTTGTGTGACAGGGGCTTGTTTCTGTGTAAACAGAAGATCTTTTTTGTTTAATGTTCTGCATTTGGTATCTGCTTTCTTGCAAGTTTTTTTGCTGTACCCTCTTTATTCCAATCTGGAAAACAGATTTTTGTTTGCCTCAGTGAGCCCTGTTTTGGTGCTGCAATTTCTAGTCATGTGTAGGCATTCTGCATACGGTATGGATTCTTTGAGATTGTGCGGGTGGAAACTTTGTGCGTGTAGCACTGAGTTTCCTGCAGTGGGCTTGCGGTAGGTTCTGGTTTGAATTTTATTGTGTTCAGTGTAGAGTTCTAGGTCAAGGAATTGTATGGAGGTGGTATTGGTGGTACATGTGAATTTTAAGTTCAGTGCATTGTCATTTAGCTGTTCAGCAAATGATTCAGCCTCCTCTTTGGGTCCTTGCCACAGTATAAAAATATCGTCAATGTAGCGTTTGTACATGACTACATTTTTGGTTAATGTGGCTGCGTTTTTAACTCCTAGTACCTGTTCCTCCCACCAGCCCATGTGTAAATTCGCATAGGTGGGAGAGAAACAGGTACCCATAGCTGATCCTCGTAGTTGTTTATAGTGGAGTCTATTGAAAAGGAAGGTGTTGTTAGTCAGGCACCATTCTGTCATTTCTAATAACATTTTGGTGTGGTTGTACAATGTTATAGGTCTCTGCCCCAGAAAATGGTTGACGGCTCGTAGCCAGTCATTGTGTCTGATACTAGTGTACAGAGACTGCACATCCAAAGTCATAAATACAAAATCAGTTTCCCATTTGACATCGAAGATTTTACGTAAAAAGTCTCCAGTGTCTTTTATGTATGCTGGAAGTCGTGATACAAATGGTTGCAAGAAGCAGTCAATAAAGATGCCAGTCCTTTAAAAAAGGCCACCTATAGCTGCAATGATGGGTCTTCCTGGTGGCTCTTTATCGTTCTTGTGTATCTTGGGGATAAGGTACAGCTGAGGGTACACCGGGTAGTCTGTTTTCAAAAATTCGAACTCCTGTTTGCTAAGAAGTCCCATTCCTTTCCATTTATAAAGTGCATTGGTGTATTTCTCCTGTATCCCAACAAAGTGCGAGGGACTGATCCTTGAATAGCACTCATGGTCCTGTAATTGTAACATGGCCTCCTTGTTGTACATTTCCAGTGGCCAAAGCACAATGTTTCCCCCTTTATCAGACCACCTTATCACGATGTCAGATCTTGCTTTGATTTTGTCCATCAGTTTGTTATACATGAGGTCTTTGTTTTGGTACTTTTTGAAGAACTCACTGGAGCTGTGAATTGACAGATCTTTCAAGTCTTTAATCACACAGTCTGTAAATAGGTCTAGTCTGTCTTTAGGCATAGCTGGCATAAAGACAGAACGTGGTTTGAAGTTAGTTTTCACAGTTTTGTAAATGTCTATATCTGCCAAAGATGCCACCGTTCCTGATGATACCAGCTCACTCTCATTGTTGTGTTCCAGATCTATCATGTCTCTAAGAGCGTTCATGTTTGCTACACTCAATCCTGGGTCATCTTGAGTGTTGGATTGCATGTCAGAGACTTGGTTGGTGGTGTTGATGAAATGCTTTTGTAGCTTTAGTTTGCGCATATACTGGAAGAAATCAATTCTGGTTTGCGCGTAATCAAAGTTAGTGTATGAACAGAAAGTCAAACCCAAAGATAAAATTTCAAGTTCTTTTTGTGATAGTTCCATATTTGAAAGGTTGATTACTGTGTTGTCTGCGCTATTTTTGGTTTCTGGCATTATCGTTGTTTGTTCTTTCTGTATTGTTTTTTTGTTGTTTTTGCCGTTTCTTTTCCCCCACCGTCTGTCTTTTCTGCGGCGGCTTTTTGTTTTTGCTGTGGGTCCTGTTTCGTATTTGGTTTGCTCCACTGTTGGCGCGGTATCCTGGGTCTTAGGGTGGTGAGGCGCTGCATCCGTAAAAAAGCCAGCTCCTGTGCTGGTATCGGTACAGCTCCTGTAGCTCCTATGCCATTATTGCTTTCATTTTCTGACTCGTAGTCTGTACTTAAGTCGGGTTCGCTCTGCTCTCCAGGGACCCCTGTGTTGGTTGTGGCATTTGGTATGGGCTGGCGCCTGACTTGGTCATATTTTCTGGCAAAAGTGTAGATTCTGCCTGTCATATAGTCCTTTCTATCTCTTTGAAATTTTATGGCTTTTCTTTCCTTAATTTCTTCTTCATGTTTCAAGATTCTTTTGCCCAACGCTTTGGTGATTTCTTCTTTGTTTTCTTTTGCGTCTAGTTCTTTTATGATTTTTTCAATGCGGGTAATCAGTTTCTCTCTGTCACTAGCCGCGTATTTCTGTGAGCAAGGGAGGATGCCCGAAATGCGTCAGATTTTGTTAGACTCAGCTTTTAAATACACCTTTGTGCCTTCAGTTACGCTGGTTTTGTGTGGTTTTCCATGGTCGTGTGAAACGGAGCTCTGGGAGGCTGCAGCTGTTGCATATATATATGTATATATATATATACATATACGTGTATATATATATATGTATCTATATATATATTCACTGAAAAAACCATAGGTTTCACACCAGTTATAGTTAGGTGGAAATTTTACTGATATAAAACCATTGAAATTCCCACGTTATAGTTAGTCGGACTCACTATAACTTGCGCGTGCAATGCACTGCTGATGACATCACATATTACATCACTCATGACATGGTCAGTGACATCACTCATGACATCACTGATGACACCATCCAGTGAATATGTGTCTTTCTGAAAAATAAATATTAGTGAGTTATGTTTTAATATTTAAATTCATATATTAGTGTTTCACTTTGTGTATAAGTGGCTACGTGTGTTGATAAGTAGCTACATGCGTATGTATATGGGTTATTTGATATTTTTAGTAGTATCAGTATGAGTGTCTATATGGTTTGGTGGAGGTATTACTTAGCACATAGATGCATGAGTGACTGACTCTTTGTTTGTATGTGTTTTGAAGACAGCATATGTACAGGACTGTATGGGTGGATGAGTGTCTATATGTGTTTGTTAGTGAGTGAATGACTGTCCCACTAGTGTCTTTATCAGTAACTACATATGTTTTAATCTAGTATATATGAATATTGATGTATATAAGTGAGTATATGTGAGAGTAAGAGATTGTAAGATTTCCTGTTTAAATAAGTATGTGTTTCTATAAGTGATTGTTTAAGAGAATAAATATGTGTAATTTTCAATAGAAGTAAGGTGGAAGTGTGTGTATAACTCTATATTCAAATAAATGGTTGTTCAATAGTTTATTTGCACGTGTGAATATGTGTGTGAGTAACTTTTGGATGAATGTCGGTGTGTAACAGGATGTATAGGTGTATCTCTTCATATGATGAGTGAGTATATGTATGAGTGACTATATAGAACTGTTGGTGAATGAATGGATGTGTACATAGATAGTGGAAGTACAGAATTGCTTGTTGTAACTGATATAGGTATGTCCATTTTTAAAAAATTTCAGTTTCTATTTTTGAATATGTGTCTCAAGGGTTACTTTACACTGAGAGGAGGTCTGTGACTGTGTCACAAGGATGGTGTCATCAGTGATGTCATGAGTGATGTCACTGACCATGTCATGAGTGATGTAATATGTGATGTCATCAGCAGTGCATTGCACGCGCAAGTTATAGTGAGTCCGACTAACTATAACGTGGGAATTTCAATGGTTTTATATCAGTAAAATTTCCACCTAACTATAACTGGTGTGAAACCTATGGTTTTTTCAGTGAATTTAATAGGTTTTTTAAATGCTAATTCCTAACTATAACTGGTGTGAAACCTATGGTTTTTTTCAGTGAATTTCAAAGGTTTTTTTAATGCTAATTCCTAACTATAAGTTTCACTTTATAAATAAGACTGTTAGCACTCTAGTCGTTCTTTTTAACACTCTGGTACATTCTGTCATTGGGCTACAGTTGGGCTACATGTAGTTGAATTTTGGGCTACATTTACAATTTTTGATCTCTGGTGGCCATCTTTGGGCTACATTGGGCTACTTTGGGCTACATTTGGGCTACATTTTGGCTCTAACATATATTAAGCCCAATGTAGCACAATACATATTTTTATAAAGTAAATTTTTTTACAAACCACTTCAGAATAGGGCTACCTGTCTCTACAATTATCCCATTTTTTTTTTTTTAATTTTTGGGGGGAGCGCTCCCGGAGCGCGCCCCGGAGTGCGCCCCGAAAAGCGTATTTCTGAAAAGCGCCCCCGGGCGCGCTCCGGGGAGCGTCTCGTAAGCGTCAATATCGCAAACGAAAACATGATCGTGACGTATCGCGTAGCCGCGACCGCGTGATACGCACGGCATAAGCGCACCCGGAAGTACTCGAGCGAATACGATCGCACAACGTAAACTTCCGGCGCGCTTACGCTGCGCGACCTGGGCCGCGCCCCCGGGCGCGTAGCGTAAGCGCGTCGGGTCATGTGAGCAGAAAATAACACTTTTCATTGGTTCATAACAGTTTTAGTTTCATAATGATGAAGCCCCTGGTCTTGTGACCTGAAAATAACACTTCTCATTGGTTCAGGACAGTTTTTTTTCTAAATGATGAAAGACCCCACCTTTTTTCCTTATTCTGACTTTGTCCTTTGACTGAGGAAGACCTGTTTGTTGCTCTCTCTACTTTTTTGCTCTAAATAATGGCTTCATTAGTAGCATCAGCTGGTGCATCTGCCCCACCACCACCACCACCACCACCAAGAGGACCAGCTCCAAATTATATTGGTGGTCAAGAACAGGAGGAGGAGGAAGAGGAAGAGGAGGAGGGGAGAAGAAGATGGCTGCCAGAAGAAAATACACCTTATAAACCCAAACCACACATTGTTTGGCAGTTTTTTTCAATTCCAGAGGGGAAAAAAAAGGTGAATGCTCCCAAGGTGACTTGCCTCATCTGCAATGATGAACTTTCACGGGGCAACCCAAACAAGAAATATTCTTTTGGTAACTATACCATGATTCGGCACATGACAAGAAAGCATCCAAACAACTACTCTCGAGCAGAGTTCCGGGAACTGGCCAGTAACCTCCCCCAGTCCCAAAGAAACCAACCCACTTCCTCGCAACCAGAAACATCTGAGGTGATGCCTTGCATTCAGCCGAGATTTGCTGATTTTAAAATTACTTGTACTGCTTGTGGCAAGCTTATCTCCTATGGGGAACAAAGTATTAAGCTCATCGTCCTTGCAGGTGATAATCACAAGTGCCCCAAAAAGAAATAATTTTTTGGGTTTTTTGTTTTTTTGCTCCAGTTGAGCCAGTTTCAATTCCCTTTTTTTGTTTCTCCCCCTAAAAAATACAAAAAAAAATATAAAACTGTTTTGAAAAGCCAAAAAAAGTTCAAAAAGTTAAAAAAACACCAAAAAAATATAAAACAACAAAAAGAAGAAAAAAAAAGTTCTTTTTAGAACTACCTCCAATTTCTAAATAAAAACTTCATTTTTTTGAAAACTGTCATCTTTTTCCCTCATTTTACGCTCCCCGGTGCGCTACCTGGTGCGCGCACCGTGCGCTTCCCCCGCGCAAAACGAAAAAAAAAAAATATTTTAAATGCCCCGCGGGGCCCTTTTTTAGCCCCCACATCAAACCTAGGGGGTCAAAGGGGTCTATCCCTGACGCCTTATGGTCAGTTCCCACTTTGTTTTAGCCACCTCTTATGTCTCGATTTTACCGAGACACAAGATGGCGACCGCTCTGGACTGTTTGGAATGTTTACAGACACCCGAGAGCCAATCAGCTTTTCATGCGCACCTCGCGTGTCGCGCCTGGAGCGCTCTCCGGTGCGCGCACCGGTGCGCTGCTATAGATATATATATTTTTTTGAACCTAAATTACTCAAAATCCACTGGAGCACATATCTTGAGACATAGCAAAGGCACATCGGGCTACCAGTCCCTACAATTTTGCCAAGTTTGGTGTAAATCCATCCAGCCGTTCGGGCTAAAAGTGAAATCGACCGCCCTATGGAAATTAACATGGGGAAAACGCGTTTTGGGACCCCCCTTTTATCTCGGCCCCCGTCTGACGAATCCCCCCCAAACTTTCAAGGAAGGACCGGAGCTCGACGAGGCCATTTTCAGGAAATTTTCAGGCAGATTCGTCAACCGGTGCCAAAGTTATTCCAAATAGAATTTTGAGATTTAACATTGAAAAAAATCCTAACTATAACTACCTACTGGCGACTGCCAGTAGGTAATATTTATATATATATATATATATATATATATATATATATATATATATATATATATATATTCATACACACACAGGTTGCCCCCAAGGAAGAGCCTCCAGGTAGGTTTTAAAGCATTCATTTTTAATGGAAAACTGCAGCGCACATTAAACAAACGTGCTTTTGAAAGTCAAATGGCACCCCTGCCAAACGCGTTTCAGGTCTCCCTTTCATCAGTGGCCGATGGTGCTGCTAGAATCCAGGTTACACGTTTTACTCATTTCACAAGTAAACCTGCCCCAGTGGGCGTAGCCGTCCCTACAGCATTCTGGTTTACGTAGTTACACGATAAGTTTTCTTCCAATGAAGTGTTTCCCAGAGTCTTTGTACTGCAAATTATAATCCAAGTGGATAAAAGACAACAGTCTGCTTTTGAGCGCTGCATTGTAACATGTTCCATTATGCTCTACCTCCCGATTTGAGATGACCTTAAGCAAAAAATCATCACGGGTCCGCTGCAGCAGAGTGGCTTCCTCCGCGACTGGGCTCGTCGCTCAATATTCATACACACACAGGTTGCCCCCAAGGAAGAGCCTCCAGGTAGGTTTTAAAGCATTTGTTTTTAATGGAAAACTGCAGCGCACATGAAACAAACGTGCTTTTGAAAGTCAAATGGCACCCCTGCCAAACGCGTTTCAGGTCTCCCTTTCATCAGTGGCCGATGGTGCTGCTAGAATCCAGGTTACACGTGTTACTCATTTCACAAGTAAACCCGCCCCAGTGGGCGTAGCCGTCCCTACAGCATTCTGGTTTACGTAGTTACACGATAAGTTTTCTTCCAGTGAAGTGTTTCCCAGAGTCTTTGTACTGCAAATTATAATCCAAGTGGATAAAAGACAACAGTCTGCTTTTGAGCGCTGCATTGTAACGTGTTCCATTATGCTCTACCTCCCGATTTGAGATGACCTTAAGCAAAAAATCATCACGGGTCCGCTGCAGCAGAGTGGCTTCCTCCGCGACTGGGCTCGTCGCTCAATATTCATACACACACAGGTTGCACCCAAGGAAGAGCCTCCAGGTAGGTTTAAAGCATTCGTTTTTAATGGAAAACTGCAACGCACATGAAACAAACGTGCTTTTGAAAGTCAAATGGCACCCCTGCCAAACGCGTTTCAGGTCTCCCTTTCATCAGTGGCCGATGGTGCTGCTAGAATCCAGGTTACACGTGTTACTCATTTCACAAGTAAACCCGCCCCAGTGGGCATAGCCGTCCCTACAGCATTCTGGTTTACGTAGTTACACGATAAGTTTTCTTCCAGTGAAGTTTTTCCCAGAGTCTTTGTCATGCAAATTATAATCCAAGTGGATAAAAGACAACAGTCTGCTTTTGAGCGCTGCATTGTAACGTGTTCCATTATGCTCTACCTCCCGATTTGAGATGACCTTAAGCAAAAAATCATCACGGGTCCGCTGCAGCAGAGTGGCTTCCTCCGCGACTGGGCTCGTCGCTCAATATTCATACACACACAGGTTGCCCCCAAGGAAGAGCCTCCAGGTAGGTTTTAAAGCATTTGTTTTTAATGGAAAACTGCAGCGCACATGAAACAAACGTGCTTTTGAAAGTCAAATGGCACAACTGCCAAACGCGTTTCAGGTCTCCCTTTCATCAGTGGCCGATGGTGCTGCTAGAATCCAGGTTACACATGTTACTCATTTCACAAGTAAACCCGCCCCAGTGGGCGTAGCCATCCCTACAGCATTCTGGTTTACGTAGTTACACGATTTACTTGTGAAATTGTTGTTCAATTATTACTTACATAACTATACACCTACAAAACTACCAGCCCACATCTAAAATATAACTAAAAAAAGTATTCAATAATTACTTATTTAAAATGACATAAATGATTAATTAACAATAAAAAATTAATTGCTAATTAATTCATACAAATTAATGTCCCATCCTATACCCTTACAAACCTAGCAGCCTGCAACTATAATATAAGTGAAATAAATCAGTATTCCATAATTTACATAATTAAAAATCAATTTAATGATTGATTTACAATTAATAATAGTTAGTTAATTATTATTTAATTTGCTTACCACACTAGACCCCCTACAAACCTAGCATGCCACAACTAGATGAAGCAAAATAAATCAGTTTTCCATATTTTACATGATTAAAAATCAATTAAATAATTCATTAACAATTAATAATTCATTGTGAATTAAGTATTACTTAATTACCTTCCCACCCTATACCTCTACAAACCTAACAGCCCATAAGTAACATAGAATGAAAATAAAAAGGTATTACATTACATTATTTACAATATAAAGAATCATATAATTAAATAAAATGCATTAAATAATTAATACGTAATTATTATCTGATTATCTTTACACCCTAGCACCTACAAACCAACCAACTCACTGCAACACTATAAATGTCTGTTAGTACTTCAAAACAAAAAAAATTGAAAAAAATATAACATGTATATATATTATGATATAAGTAAAAACATGTAAATAATGTGAAAACAATATTTTAAACAACTATATTACTGAAGGAAATATTAAAAACATCAATAGTCTCTCAAATGATATTACTTACCACAAAAAAGTATATTCTTGTCAATTATATTTATGTATTATGATATTTGTGTGTCACAATATTTATTTTCTGATCTGTCTAAACAACCCGGTAGTTTACCACATTATCCCAAACTGGTTCAGCATTTTAACTACTCACACTGGCCTAGAATGTTTATTTGAACTCAACATCCCACGAAACCTCTTTTATATCAGGACCCCTATAATAGGACCAACCAGCTCTCAGGACAGTCCCCTCTATAGCCGTAGGTATGCGGGGTTAAAACAATTGTAAATCCCACTTGCTTATCCGATACATTTTGTCTTTGTACTTTTCACACATACTCCTTTAGTAACAGGTAACACATGTTCCTCTTTATTTTTGAGGTGCACATAATTCTTATGGTTGCAAAACTCCCATGCTCTGTGTCTTCCAGAAACCAATCAAATGCCTCCAGTAACTCAGCTAGGGGGTACATAATATCTGTTTTCCCCCAATTAAGCCATGGGTCTAGTGGGGAAGTACATCAGAGCTGCTTCTGTTGTGTATCCATAATGTTACTGTTGGCCCTGCCCAGATTGCTCTCTGTTAATTTGGTCCACCATCCATGTCATAGATGGTCGCCAATTTGGGAAACTCCATCACCAGTGCAGGATGAACATAATTACTCACTGATAAGAGACGTTATCCACCCAATTTCTTGTCAATAAGTCCGTTCACTGTATTATCGGAAATTGCCTTGATGATTTAGAGCTAAAAGTGCCTCCTGGGTTCCTACGGATTGATTCCTGTGCGCCTTCTGTTTCAGCATACCAGACTTCATTCTTGCACAACTAATCTGATCCATGGGTTAGTTGCTAATGACTACTTTCTTTTCGGTGATTCTCATATAAGCTACTGCTCCTTAAAATTAAAGGATCTAGATATGCATGAAAAAGATATTTGTTAGCTGTGCTTTCTCTACCTAGAATGCTATTATATAATGACATTTTGAAAAGCTTTCTGTGGCACATATACATCAGGGACAAATGTATGAAGAAACTTTAAATCATTTAAACATTTTTGTACAGCATTTTCTTATTCTGCACTATACTTATGCTAACCACTCTCTTCAGTGAACCAGGCCCTCCTTATAGGAGGCCATTCTCTTCTTGGAATCACAGCCACAGGCATCATCTTGTCTCTACCTCTATGTGTTGGGTGGTCGGTCTCTTGCTTTTTATGGCCGCATCAGCCCTTAAAGTCAGAACTGAACACAACACATGACGTTGACTCCCTGTCAGTTGCCTCAGTTTGCTCTGGCATTATAGAGAAAACACTTGTGCCCTGTAAAAGCATAGGGACTGCCAGAACAGGATTCCCCAACGGAGCTTTACTTTGAGATGTCCTCTGGCTTGTCATCTGGGTACTAAATGCACTCATCCTACCTCCCACCATTTTATTGTGTTTTGTTTAGCGCTTAATTTGCTCAATAGTGAGAAACATGGAAAACTAATGTGGTCCTAAGACCTAAATATAGGTTATGGAAGGATAAATATATATTTCATATTTGTGAGCGTGGAAATCTCAGAAACATTTCATAAACTGCTCCACATTGAAACTCACCAAGAGAGTCTGCAATTCCCACGCCAATTTCTTTTTCAGGTCGATAAATCTTTGCCACTGTATTAAAATAGAGCACAGCCCTAATACATTTCTAAAATAATCATCAACTTACAGTATTTAATGTTCAGACAGTGATGAGAGGTTTGGTGAAGTTTTAAAGTTTTATTCTGCCATTAAGAGATTAGTCTGTGTTTTTGTCTTTTCATTCCGGTTAGTCAGATAAGCCTGTTAACAGCAATATCAAGAATAGTTTTGGTTTTGGTTAGAAACAGCATATAAAATAACAACATATTCTATCAAGGAATTCGTCTCTATCTTAATCTAAAGGACCTTACCTATCTTAGCCAGAACCCATAAAGAGTTCCTTTGGAAAAGAGTGAGAGAAATTTGGAACAATAGGCTAAAAGCTATGAGAGGTCGAAATCCCGATAAAAAGTAGTTCTAAAAACTCAGCAGAGTTCCCTGATAGTTGCAGTCTCAACCGTTAAAACAGGTAACAGGAAATAATCACAACAGTAGCTATGATCAGGATGGAGAAAGTTTCCAAAAAGGCATCAGGAAACAGAAAATCACTATCAGTAGTAGTTCACAGAAATTCAGGCAAGAGTAGCACGGTCAGTGGCGGCTGGTGACATTTGAAAGTGGGGAGGCGTAAAAGTTCAGGATGGCCGGCATGTAGTGAGCGAGCGGAGCATACCTCCTAATTAAACTTCCACCACACACAACACAATGATGCTTTATTCCTTCTTCTGTCATTGATACCACACACAGAAGAGTGGCGCTGCATCCCTTCTACTTGCACTCAACTTCAAACATTTGAGACATACTGCATCCTATTTCCATTTCAATCTCATACAGAAGTAAGGTACTGCACTCCTAATTGCACTTCGACCTCACCCTTCTGAATCCCACTGCATCTTTTTGATTTCCAGTTCTAGCTCACACCGAATGGTGGCCCTGCATCCATGACCCAACACTACACTAGACACAGACACCAGCTATGCACCCAGCACTACACCAGACACCCACACACACACCAGCTGTGCACCCAGCCTCTCATGCAGGCAGACACCAGATACCAGTACTCCTCCCCGCTGTGCACCTAGCTTTCTCTACACTGCACACCAGCCAAACAAGACTGCTCTACACCAGGTCATCAACTGTACCCACCTTTCTTACAAACTACTCTACACCAAACACCACCCACCCTAGGTGTGCCACCAACCTCTCTTTCAAACTTCTCTACACTAGACACCTCCCCCCACACTACCCCAGCTGTGGACACTGCAGGTCACTGGCTCTACATCAGACTCACACCTACCCCGGGTCAGCCGTGCAGCCTGTGTGTTATACAGCCTGCTGTACACCAGAGACCCACCCAAGGTGTGCACCCAACCTCTACTTCAAACTTCTCTACACTAGACACACAAACCCCACACAATCCAAGCTGTGGATCCAGCGTTTTACTGGTTCTACACCAGGCACACACAGTCACACCCCAGGTCAGCTGTGATTCAAGCAGCCTGCTGTACACGAGACACCCGTGTGTAGCAGGTGTCCCCTGGTCCCCCTGGCCAGCTTTACTGCGGGCACCCACCCAGCCCGGCTGTGCACAAAGTGTCTCAGACACGCACCCCAGCTCTAAGCCGCCACCCCGCCACAGCAGCAAGCATCACAGGTTGGAATGCCAATGCATCCGACTCCTAGAATATCACCCCCCAGATCCAGAACCTGACTTCTCCCATCACAGACTCCCTCCTAGCTTGTCCCTCCTCACAACCCAGCTCTGTTGCTCTTCTGCCATCACCTCTCCTGGATGATTCTTCTAGGGGCTCCCCCACCATCTCCACAGACTCGCATCATGCTCCAGACCCACAACATAGCGACAGCCTATGAGGTTAAATCAGGCCCCTCCGTGGGTGGGGCCGGCTGAGGAAGGGGCAAACATTAAGAGCTCCCCAATGCATCAAACGGCCAATTAATATAGTGAAAAACGGAAGACTTGAGGACCCCTAATCATAGTCAGCAATGGGTACAAAGTTTGCTTTACGCCACAGCCCCTCTTAATACCGCCAAAATATCTCTCACCAACGCCCCAGTCTTTGTGACCATCTCCAGACCACAGCCTCGCTCGCCGCCGTCCTAACCCCATCACCATCCCACAGTCTCTCGGGGTCACTTTTAAAAGCCTCTGATCCATTTGGAATTTTGAAGAGCGAAACATACACATGCGCCAAGAATGTGATCTCTTGGTGCTATGGACCTGAACTAAGAAACAGGGGGCTGGCGTCGCAGTCACAAGGGTTTAAGTTTATTCGAAAATCTCAGTTTACACTTTTCTTCTTAATTTAGACAAATCCCGAGAGCCCCTCCCCGTCTGTGGCTACTTTCAGCCGCATTCACCATTTACTGTGCTGGTGCTGCTCAGCTTCAGAATTAGACAAACTCTGAATCCCGCTGTCCTGCCTTTTCCTGCATTGTCATCAGGAAAGGCAGCCTCCCTCTCCTCTGCCAATCACAACGATGCAATGGCACCATTGTGTTTGGTGACCTGCTTCGGAGAGCCCCCCACAGGGGGGCCATTTTCTCTACATAGACAAAATAGAAGAGTGGGCCAACCCCCAACCAGGCACTCCTGCTTTCTCGCAGCGTGAGAAGCAGAAACGTAAATGGTAGTTATTACCATTTATGTTTCTGCCTTCTCGTACTGCGAGAAAGCAGTGGGGCAGCGCCACCACACCCCAATGGGGGAGCCGTAACTGAGCACAGTCAAATGCTAAAGGGTATAGCAGGTGAGATGGGTATTGAATACAACAGCTCTCTAACTAGGAACACAAGCTAGATAGAATAGCACAGCACATGTTGCAAACTTCAAATGTTAGATCATCACTAGACAATGGGACAGCATCTTCTGATGGTCCGTTGTCCTCTCTCTCTAGTCCCATAGTAAACATTCATCTCGACCTGTTACTTAAATGTTGCTAAAGCGTATTACAAAAAGATACATTTAGGAAGGTTCTCAAAAGAAACTTTGCAAACCTACTCTGTTAGCTGTTCAGTGCCCCATTGTATAACAATGTGCTGCTCTATGAATGTTAGAAGAAGAACACAACGTCTGAACATTGAAGTGGCAACAAATAACTGCTGGAGCATGGGGTTCCTATGTTACAACATTAATTTTCATTCTTCTTTATTTTGGCCAATAAGATTTCAGCATGCGCCTGGGAACAGGTTTACTCCCCCTCTTCTTACTAGAGTACAATTGCCTTTTAGCCTTGTGTTCTTGGATGTTGCAGCAGATCCTTTCTTGTTTCTCAAATCTTCTTCGCACGAATAACACTCCCTCCTGTCTACATCTGTTGTGATGAGAACCTCACTATCAGTCCTCAAACACAGCAAATGTCTATTCATTAACTAATAAACAGTAGCTTATGAAATTGCAAAGTCTGCAGCAAAGAGAAGAAACGCATCTTGCACAATGATCATTAAAAGTGAAAAACCAGCAATTCAGTATTAATGGGCCTTCATACTGGATCATGTCACCTTCAGCAATGTCAATAACAATATGTATTATTACTATATTACAAGCCTATGGTGTTTAAGTATGGTTGCTTACTACAATTTTGTACATTAAACACACTTCATTTTTAAACGTAAATTCTGCACATTGTGTTTTTGATGAAGCATTTGGAAAATAATAATATTCACTTTAGCGCAACCTAAAAAAGATGACTCATATTAGTCATCACCATTAATATGAATCCACTTTTTTTTTCACTGGACTCCTGTATGCTTGACATCATTTTTGCAAGTTAATGCAGAGATGTAAACTTATTGTTTTCCATTAAAAAGATGGTGACTAGTTCTAGCACAGCAGACATGCACCTACTCAACAGATGACTGCTGAGCAAAATGCCGAGGTAAGGCTTTTAGTGGAAGGAAATACTTCGGCCTCCATTTTGAAAGTGGAAAACAAGCATTGAGTTACTGACAGATCAAGCAATGATCTGATTTTATGAGTCACGCTGAACACTGTTTAGAGTGATGGCAATAGCAGACAGTTTTGATAGAAGTAATAATGGCTCATGCTTATCAAATGCAAGGATCAAGCTTGCTCTTAGGAGATCAACAAATAGATGAGTTGCAGAAAACATTTAGCAAGAAGAATTTAAAAAACATCACCTAACCTCATTCCGAATGTTTCTGAAAATCTTTGTACAGTGGCATCTTAGCTTCCAGCTTTTATCCAGCCGCCTTAACCAATATGGCACAGAAGGCAGAGCTATCCTCGAGCAGTTTTTGCAGTTAAAAGAATGATGCACTTATTTTGTTTCCTTCCATATTTCAGTGATATTGTGGGTTTCACGCAGCTGTCTGGTGTAAGCACGCCCCATCAAGTGGTAAACTTTTTGAATAAACTCTACACGACATTTGATGACATCATTGATAATTATGACGTTTATAAAGTGGAAACTATTGGAGATGCCTGTAAGTATACGCCAAAGTTCTGGGAATTATATTAAACACGCTTTTTTCATTAAAATAATTGCTTCATGTATGAAATATTTAAAATCATGTTGATAAACAGTATTAGAACATTGGAATGTTGGGAGCTCCATTGAAAACAATGGAGTGCTCTGGGCTTATAATGACTGGTATAAGCCTGGAGCTCCAACATTCCAATGTTTCTTTGTTCGCAGCTCTGGCTGTGAACAAAGGCTTCAGGGAGCCTGAGGGGATTCCAATCCCCTCACGCTCCCAAAAGGCTTTGTTTTTTTTTTGTTAGAACATTCTGTCCTCTAGTGACAGAATGTTCTAATAGCCTTATAGCCCTTCGTAGATGGGCTATACCGCTATTAAAGTCCCTCTCCCTTGTTAAAGGCCCTCGCCTTCGGCTCGGGGCCTTTAACGCTGGAGAGGGCCTTTAATAGCCGGTATAGCCCTCTACGGTGGGCTATAAGGCTATAATAAGTTAAAAAAATGTAGGTCCAAAAGTCAAAGGTGTCCTCATAAGCATATGTTTGTCTCACAAAAGTCTTGACAGGAGATGGTGTAGGCAGGAATCCGGGGTCACAAGTACAAAGGTAATAGTTTGCGATTACCAAATACCAAATGCTTGCGATTCACTATTTGGTAATCGTAACCACCAATGTACAACTATGTATTTGACACATTTTGCAATTTCCAATGGGTCGTAAATAGACCTACTTCATGAATAATATTGAGGGAGGTCTCGGTTTTTGACCTATTGAGAGTCACTAAAATCACAGGGATGGTGGCCTCCTAGGGATAGCAGATCACAATGTCTGTAATGGGTTTTAAATAAACAAATCATTTTTTTTAGATGCAGCCCATTTTCCTTTAAGGAAGGTGAGATATATATATTTTTTGAAGTTTTATTTTTATTTTAAGAGTAGGCAAAGGTCCGTGGGACCAATGCCTGCTCTTAAAAAATGTTTTTACATACATTTGCAAAGGGGAAGAAGTGCTGGCTAATGTGTGCACACAAAAAATGTTCAGGGGAAGTATATTCTGTATTCATGGTGCTGCTCCTGAGAACGCTCTATCGTACGTTCTCTCCTTACAGAAGAATGAGGGTTTCAGTAAAAGATTTCCAGGACTCCGAGAGAATCTGCTTCCTCCAGAAATCGTAATTTTCTAGGCTAGGTACAGTGGAGTTTTTAGTGTGTCCCTTTGTGTGTGATACATGCCATCTTTGGTTGTATTCTTGCTTCGTATGGCAGCCAAGTGAACGCTTTCAGATGTGGAGAGATGTGGTAACATTTTCTAGACCCCGTTATGAGTATTGCTGCTGCATTAAGAAAAGCTTTGAGTGGGGTTGTTGAGCTCTTTGGTAGACCTGATAAAGTTGTACAACCGCATTCAATCCTCGAGATGACTAATACCTGGACTGCCGTTTTCAGGACTGTTGTTTCAATTAATGGTTTCCGTTTCCTAAGATAGTTCAGGTGAAAGCGGGAAATTTGTGGCATCATTTCATGTGGGGTCCCATGTTTAGGTTCTTATCTGGTGTAATTCCTAGCGACTTGGTTGAGCCCACTAGGATCAGAGTACAATTCAGTGCAGTGATAATCTTGGTCTAATCCTTTATCATTACAGAGCTTTGGGGGGGGATGAAGAGAAATTCAGATTTTTGCTGGTTTAGCTTAAGGTGATGGTTTGTTAGCCTTTGAACTGTCTTCTTTGATGCTTGGTTCATTGTCTTGATCTCTTCCAGCGAAGTGATCTTATTGTACATCTGTGTGTCACCCACATTCATGTGGAAGGAGATGTTTGCCTGCTGTAATATTTCGAGTAGTGGTCCGATATAGAGATTAAATAGTGATGGGGATAGTGTTGAGCCCTGTGGTACTCCAACTGCATTTGGCGATAGTAAAGACAGTTTTTGATTCACCAGAAATGTTTGCGATCTGTTCTCTAAGACAGATTTAAATCATTCTAAGATGGTTCCAGATAGTACCATCCTATTCTCAAGTCTATCTAGAATTTTGCCATGGTTTACAGTGTCAAATGCAAACAAGATGTCTAGAACAACTAGCAGACAAGTTTCATTATGGTCTAGTGCAAGTAGGGCGTCATCCACTATATGCAGAATTGCTGTTTCGGTACTGTGACCTGGTCTGAACCCCGATTAGCAGTCATCTAATAGCTTGAAGTTATTTTAGTCTGAGGGTTTATTTTAAGATAGGGATGACGTGGCCCATTTTTAGGCAGGCCGGTATGGATCCTTGAGATAGAGATGAATTGATGATCTCAGTCCAAATGGGGATGACAATATGGTTGATTGTAGACAAACATTTTGAGGGGATAGGATCATTGTAGTGATTGTTCGGTTTTATAGTTAATAAGGTGTTGTCAATATCTTTGTGATCATATAGTTTAGAGGTTGACCATAGAGCTTTTTTTTGGGCGTTGGCTTAGCCAGTTGGACTGAACAATCCGCTAATGTACTCTTTAGGACAGCTGGATTATCAGCAGCAGTCCTGCGCTCCTTCTCTATCGAGTTGGCTTTAGCTGTAAAGAAGGATGAGAATTCCTCACTGCTAATTTGGGGATTTGATGTTAGAAGGGAGGATTTGGTCATTTTGTTAGATTATTGTTTTAGTATTTCGAAAGGTTTACTCTATCCGTTTCTGGCATTGTCAAGTTACATTCTAAAGATGTATTTTTTGGATTTTAGTATACTTTTGCTGTAGGCGTTTCTGTTTTTTCTTAGCAGTTTTAGTTAGGGGAATGATGGGTGTTGTCTCCATTTCTGTTCAGTTTATCTCAGTTTTTGTCTTTCTTCATTCAGAGATCCATTAAACCATGGGGTTTTGTCTTTATGTGGTATTCTTTTGAGTTTTAACGGGGCAATGGAGTCAATTAGTTTGGTCATCATGGAGTTGTAGTGTTCTGTGAGCTGTTATTTCCATTTCCGTTCAGTTAGTCTCAGTTTTCGTCGTTCTTTCTTTCAGAGATCCAATAAACCATGTGTTTTTGTCTTTATCCGGTATTCTTTTGGGTTTAAATGGGGCAATGGAGTCAATTTGTTTTGTCATATTGGAGTTGTAGTGTTCTGTGAGTTTGCTGATGTCTATTATGTTAATAGGTGTTGGAGTACTGCTAGTTTCTTTTTAGGCCTTTTGTGTCTCTACCCCATTGTCTGGGTTTGACTGATTGTAAGGTTGATTTCTTTTTTATGGCAGGGATTTGGAAGGTATTAATATGGTTGTCTGACCAGTCGCAAGGAACGATCTAGATAGTTTTAATCGCTTTTTCTTTGGAGATGATCCATTCTGATGTAGCACCTTTAGTATGGGTTGGCAGAGTACAGGCTTGCACTAGGGATTGGTCTGCTAGGAAATCTTTAACAGCATTGACCTGAGTATCATAGAGGTCGTCCCATTGAAGGTTGACGACTCCAAGGTATATATCATTGGAATGAGGGGCAGAGTTTGTTGTAATGATATCCATTAGTTGGTCTATGAACATGTTGTTTTTACCTGGGGGTGGTAAATCGTGTGTAGTTTGCAATGTGGTTATCGGTAGGTCTTACAGAGTGAAGTTTCACAATAGAGATGTCATTGATGGAAATAAGCAATGCCGTTTAGTCTGTCTAATCTCACAATCTTGTGTTTGGTGGAATCAGTAGATCTAAGCATGGCAAATATGATTTAGTTAGTCACGATTCTGTTAGGATGGACACGTACACTTCCTGGCTTAAGATGAGGTCAACGGTGTCTGAGGCGTGTTTCATTGCTGAGCGGAAGTTGAGTAGTAGGCAAGAGATCAGTTTCAATAAGTTACGCAAATTTGTGCCATGTTTTTCAGGTGTAAAAGTAACTCTTTTGAGATTATAGGTGTTTTGCTTTCTATTATTCAGCTGTGTTTTTATATTTGCATTGATTGGAACTTATCGAATCTTATGTTTACCCACATTGGGGGGTGAGGCTGCCTCAATGTCTGTCCCCTGCACAATTATCACTTGTCGCCATATAAAGAAGCTCCACACACAGGTTTCTTTAACTCCTTTATTGCATCCCATCCCAAGCTTGAAACACCTTAACTCCCTCCACATTCTAACATGATCTCACCCTTACATAGCTGACATTCCACACTTGAGAACTCTACAGCTGTGTTCCGTTTTCAAAGCCCTGGGTCAGATGTAATAAAATACAGCTGCTTTTTAGGCTACTTGATAGCACTTTTTTATAAACTAGCCCAGAATCTCAACTGTGCAGGTGCCTGATAATAGGTAGATACTTAAAACTGCAAGTGACACTGTGGTAATGTGTACTGAGAACACTAATAGAACAACCATGCGGTGATGTATGTTAGGAAATCTAAAATAGTGACCAAGTGGTAATGTATGATACTTATAGTACTCATGTACAGATGAACATACCTTACTGTTTTCCACTTGTGTGAACATATATAGATCATTTAGATACGTGTTTTTTTCAGATATGGTTGTTTCAGGCGTACCCAAAGAAAATGGGATAAAACATATATCTGAAATCTCCAGAATGGCTTTGGATCTAATCGCTGTTTGTTACACCTTTAAGATACCCCATATTTCAGATGCTCAGCTAAGGATACGTTCCGGCATTCATTCAGGTAAGTGCTTCTCAGTCGCTGCAGAGACATTTTCCTTTCATCGAGACATCTTAAAGCCTGTCTAATATTTAATTAGAACATCAACATGCAGAAACACGCAGAAACACAATCAGCATCACTGGAGAGGAACAGCGTTTACAACACAACTTTTACCAGGCACTACCTTTACCACGCAACTTTTACAATGCAAGTCGTTACAACGACTTGCGCTGGGGGGCGATGTAGGATAGGGAATGGTTTAATTTACTATCCAAAACCTTCCCTACTATCCACGGGGACTGGAGTTGGAATAGTAAATTAAAGTATTCACTATCCAGCGCCCCCCAACGCGAGTCGTTGTAACGACTTGCGTTGTAAAAGTTGCATGGTAAAGGCATGCATTGTAAAATCATGCGTAGTAACAACATACATCCATCACTGGATGATGGCAGTGAACTAAGTAACACATGATGCTATTGTATGTCACGACATCGTGGCTGAAATATGGACCTGTAAAAATATTCTATTCATGATATTGACAGCCAGCACATTGTTGTGGCAAGTATAAATAAATATAGATTTACTGTTATTACAAATTAAGAAGTATGGATTTATTATTATTACCTCCTGTCTACTTATGTTGACGATATGTTTGAAGTCTATATTGTGAATACAGTATTCTTGCAGGTTGATGTTTCGACCACAATATAGTCATATAACACCAATAACACCTATGCTTTGAAATGGAAGTTGAGTCAACTTTACATTACCAGGTGACACTCTATTAAGTTTAAGAATAGTCTCCCCAGTAGAATAATTGAGTTAAGAATAATTCATTGAAATATTATACCAAAGTCAGAGAGGCATTCCCTCATTTCAATGAGTACATGTCTGCAGGATGAGGGCATTTAATTAGAGGAATCCCTGTACCGCTTTACATATGTTTGATTGTGTACATTTGAGACATTTTGTTCTGGTTAAAAATAAAAAACAAATTCTATCATCCTCTCATGCTCCCTATCTCCAGGTTCAATTTTCACTTGTTTGCTTAATTTCGGACCCTGTTTAGAGGCCAGAGTGTCAGCTGATAGGGACTACTGGGCCTCACACCTGGTGGTTCAGGTCATATGCAACTGGTATCCCAGGGCCAGTCCTATTACAGCTTTACAAACTGTGCCAAATACAACCCTTTCCATACCAGACTGTCAGGGTAGCAAGGGCGAGCAGTTTTAGGCTTCTCGAGGAGGTAGCGTGAGGAGCATGAGCTCAGAACGCAACAATCAACCAACAGACACGATAAGTTCAATGTCCAGTCGTGTTTTTCTTTTTAAGAAAGTACTTTCTAATGTTAATCTTACAGCAGTACTCGATGCGACAATACTCAACACAAATGGATCAGTGTATACAAGGTTGTGATCTTGGTCACAAGTCTCTTATGGTGCTAACCCGAACTGGGCTGTTGTGAACGCCACAGAAGTTAGAGCTCCAAATGGGCCAATGCAAACACCAAAACATTTATTGCCCGAAATAGGCTGTTACAAAGACAGTGGCAGTTGCAGACGTGAATGGGCAATGCAAACACCAAGGTAATCTGCGCACATGGGATGCTGTGCGGTAGCACGTTTTTCATTTTTGCGGTTCTTGCTAGGAAGCTGGGAAATCCTCTAAAGAATGGGTCACTCATTTCTTTAGTCTCAGGTGTTCATCCCTCTCTATGGGTGTCCCCCTGAACAGTTTTTTTTTCCATTTTCTAGGTCCAGGCAGGCTCCTTCCTTCTATAACAAGGCAGGCAGAATTATCTAGGCACTACACAGATCCTCAGTACCTTCAGAGGAAAGTGCTGACTTCAGGTGATGTCTCCTCACCCGTAGGATTGAGCTTGTTTCCTTAGTCACGACGAAATTGCAATAAAACAAAGTGGAATGGCTTGGGTCTCACTTTTATAGACATTTTCTGGAGCGGGAAGCTGGACCCTGTTTCTCAAACTTCAGAATCAGTTTCTGATTGTATTCCTATAAGTGCATGTCTCAGGCTTAACACCTGAACTTTCTCCAAACTGGAGCAACCACAGCATGAGCACAGTGACATGTTCGGTTTGTGCACCTGGCTGTCATCAACCTCCCTGAAGTAGTAATGAGGGGTAGATTAAAGGACAGGCCTTACCCAAAAATGAAATGTCCTCACCTTGAGCATCGAAAAACTCAGTTCCACCCTTCATCCCTATGATCCACCATATTGTAGTGCTCATACAGAACTAATCAGGAGCCTCTTGCTAACAAAGTCTTCAGACACTTCTAAAGGAAGTCCTGTGTCCATCCTCCTCACTTTAGTGCCTAGATCTCCTCCCTACAGCCACAGAAATGCAAGCAATACATTTCCTCGGTCTGCGGAAACAGTCCTCATCCACCAACCTGTGCCCTGCTAAACCAGGTGTATCCAAAATGTATCATACTGGCTTCAGTACTTAGACTAATACACATATTCTGTGCTACTACTGCACAAGTGCCAAATCTACACTACAGGAACACCCACTCAACCTGCAAACCTGCAAAATCACTTTTGAGGTGCAGTCCTTTCGTTCCCCGAGTACAACTAAGAACAGCAGACCGCTCCGCGATGCCCATAGACCTTGGCATAAACTCACTCTCAAAGCCTTCCGTGAAGCTTTCCATCCTAAGCCTCCACAAGATAACCCCGAGGTCTCTGAATTGCTGAAATCCTTCAACTCTGCCATAACGGCTGCGCTGGACTCAACCGTCCCCTACAAAAATCATTGTTCCACCTATCATCGATTTTCAACCCTGTGGTTCTCGCCAGAGTTAAAGCTATAAAAGTAAAAGTGCAAGAATTTAGAGAGGCACTGGCGCAGAAGGAAAGAGCCTCAAGATAAGGATCGGTATAAACAAGCGCTGCCCTGCTACCAACAAATCTGCTAGGCGGAGCTTTATCATAAACCAAATTTCTCACATTTACTCAAAGTTCCATACTGCCTCCTTTCAGGTCATACAGACCACTATGTCCAAGTAAGAGCAGTCAAAAACGACCCTCCATACACTAGACAGTTTTTAGCCTATTACTTTAGAGGAAATACATAGTTCCCTGGGTTCTGCAAAGTCTGGGTCTCCCCGGGATCTCTGTCCACCTAAAATAGTGTCCTTGCTGCACTCCAGTGATCCTAGAGATCTTTAATTGCTCAATTAAAACAGGAACTATTCCACCAGTGTGGAAAGTAGCATGTTTTCGGCCAATACAAAATAAAAACTACTTTGGACCAAAAATCTCTCTGCAACTATCGGGCAAACAGCTCGAAGGCCTAATGAACAAACAATTGGGATCCTACCTTGAACTCAACCACAATCTGGCTTTCTCCGAGTTTACAATACAGAGACAGCGCTTCTGGTAGTGACTGATTCTCTGGAACTGGGGTGGATGCTGGGTACCCAGTGATACTGGGGTTAATAGACCTTTCTTCAGCTTCTGCCTTTCGTACCACCTCCCACTCAAGGCTATTGGAAAGTCTGCAAGCGATCGGCATACAGGGTGTGGCACTCAAATGGCTCCAGCATTTCCTGACTGACAGACAGCAAACTGTCATTCTGTTCCCTTACTCCTCACTCAAACTGACCTTAGATAAGGGTGTTCCGCAATGCTCATGCGTGAACCCTACTTTGTTCAATATCTATATGGCGCCGCTAGCAGTGATTGCAGAGCGCTTTGACTATTTGGTAATATCATACGGGGATGACACCCAGCTGATGTGTACTCTAGGCCACAGCCTGATCGCATCAAAAAAACATTTCGCATCAGGCATGCTAACAATCTCTAACTAGATGACTGAGAACTGTCTCCAGCTAACTGCAGAAAAGATGGACATTAGGCTGCTTGGTAAGGCCCCCTCTATCTGTTCTAATGACTGGTAGCCTCAACAATTGGGTGCCACTCCTGTGCCAAAACAAATACTAAAGAACTTGGGGATAAAACTGGACCAAGCTTAAACCCCTTGCTTGCTGGCCAATTTTTTGCACTGTGCTGGCGAAATAGAGAGTGGGCTGAGTTCGGACGACACCCAGCTGTCGTCAGCACATGCCCGCCCGCCCGCCGTGACGGGCGACGGCCGGGGGCCGTCGTGAGCAAATTAGGGGTTAACGATGAAAGAGCAGATTGCCTCAACTAGGAGCTCATGCTTCTACAATCTGCGCCTTTTGCGCAGAATTTTCCTGTTGGACTTGGCCCTTCTGGCAGGTTTACCCCTAAACTTTTTGCTTTGTGAATGGGAATTGGTGGTAGTGATTTTTGGTTTCTGCGCACTTACACTGTGTCCCAGTGGAAAGTGCGTGCGCACTCCGAGTGCGTGGAGTGAGGTTGGCCTGTCCTCCCATAGGAATGCATGGGGAATGTCTGTGTCCCTGGTACTTCCTGATGCGTGAGGTGTGCATCCTCGAGTTTGGTATGTGCGAACTCGTGAGAGTGAATGTTGCGCAATGGTATGTGCGGCGTTTATGTGTCTAGTGGGGAAGTGCCACTTCTAGACATTGATGTGTGTGTGCAGTGAGGGTGCTGGAGTGTGATTGGCTGGAGCTGGCTGGCAAGCCTGGCTCCAGGAAGTCTGTGTGGGTCTGCCCCGGTGGTGAATGGAGAGATTAGCATTCTGATGTGAGGGAGGGGCTGCACCTAGTTCCTGAATGGGGCTGGGCTTTCCCCACACAATGCTGGCTCCGCCCCCTGTGGTGCGTCTAACAACCCTAGCCTCCCTAGTGAATGAAAGGGTTGGTTGAGCCATCAAGGGTGCTCCAAAACCAGCTGCGGCTGGTTTCTCCCCCCACCGTGCACCTACAGACAAAGGATTTAGTAGTATAAGAAGGGTCTGTGTCCCCTTACCAGGAGTTCTTTTCCAGGATCCTGCCCGAGGGGGCTGCTGCTGTTGCTTGGGCCAGGAGGACCGCTACTTGGACTGTTCCCTGCCTGGAGACCCATTGAGCTGGCTCTGGGCCCAGCCTTTCCCCCCTGCCTGCCTCCAGACCCTGCTGGAGCTTTGCTTGTGCCTATAGCGCTGAGAGCGCTGTACTTTGCCTCTAAACGCCGGGGAGCGCTGTGGAATGCCTTTAGCGCTGGAAGGCGCTTTATTTCCCTTCTAGCAATTGGGAGCCCTTTGTTGCAGGAGGCCGATGCCCACCCGGCATTGGCCCTGGGATTTGCCTCCCTAGCGCTTGAGAGCGCTGTATTTGCTATTGAAGTGCTTGGGAGCGCTTGGTGCTCCAAGCCGGTTCGCACCCGGCATTTGCCCCAAATTGCCGCAGATTTCAATTTGTAGCGAGTGTCACCTCGCTTTATATTTAAATTCTGGAGGGAGCCTACCCCTCGTGTGTCACCCCGCATCACCGCCGCAGCCCGGGACAAACCGAACATCGCCGCCGGCCCGCGACCAGGAAGTCAGGCAGGCCGGGGGCGGGACTGCGAGACATCCCGTGACCTCATTCCCCGGGCCACGCTCTGATTGGCTGCCGGCCCGGGACAGGACAGAGGAAGCCTGAAGCTGCCGGGAGCCGACCCCGGGATCAGGTGCGTGAAGAGGGAGAGCGGCGCCTGCCTTCACAGGGCTCCCAGGACCAAGGGAGAGCCCCGAAGCCCAAGAGCCGCCGCAGCACGACCAGGAGCAGAGTGGAGCTCCTCCGGCGTGGAGGATCAGCCAAGGGAGGAGAGCCCAACAGTGACCCAGCGCGAAGCCAGAGTACCGGTGAGTGCAGCTCCGTATGGAAAGGGGGGCCGTCGGGGCACATTGACGGTGCCCGTGCCCCCCCCCCTCCCTCTAGTGTGTAGAGCCTATTCTGGCTCAGGGGGCACATCTTGGTGTTCGAACCCCCGAGTGGGGCTCCTACGTTGGAGGGAGCATTAGTTGCTTTCAGTCTCAGGCGACCTTGCTGTGTATAGAGCCATGAGGGCTCTAGGGGCATCAGTTTAGTTTGAGCCTAAGAGGCTCCGGAGGGGCCAGTCCTTTGTTTAGAGCCCAGAGGGGCTCCGGGGACAGTCAGTTGGCCAGAGCCTGCGAGGCTCCAGCGTTAGCCCCATCCTTGTTACACAGCTGTCCAGCACTTCGTGGGCAGCTGCCACATTTAGGCCCCTGACACTGGGACACAGGGCGTCCTAGCCCCAACATGGCCAGTTGGCCTAGGGACAGTCACAGTTGGTGACTAATGTGATTTTTGCGCAATTGTGTTCTTTGATACACCTCTGAATGTTTTTAGGCATCTTGTGTTTTCCTTCCTTACACCTCTGAATGAATGTTATGCATCATGTGTTATCTGCTTATACCCCTACAGGTATTGTGATACTTAGGTGGTTGTTCTTGCTAGTACAGGTGGTGCTAGTGAGGTCCTAGTTCCCTGCGTGACATTCTCCTAAGGTGGTTAGGGTTGCATAGGTGGTACTTACCTGGTACCAGTGGTTACTGGTTGTGTGCTTTATGTTCTATTTTGTGCTACAGTGATTTATATTCCATGTTTTAAGTGCTAATTCTACCTAGTGCTAAATTCTAAAAGTGCCTATTCCTGACAGTGGTCCATGTGGCCCTGTCTTGTACATATCCCCTGTAAATTCTGCCCGTGCCTGTTGGCACATTGTAAAGTGTGTGTATTATCTAATGTGTTTTGGTATACTACAAAGGCTATTTTTATATATAACCTTGTTTGGAGTTTCCTTTGTGGTGGGCCTTGGGTGTTGTTGCTGGGGTGCGTGCGCAAATACTTAACTCACATCGCGTCCAAGTTTAGCCTTGCTGCTCGCGCCACATTACCTAGAGGATGAGCACGGGTTATCTTGGTGTGTAACTCCCTTGCCCTGACTTAGGAGTGGTGGTCTCTGACTGACTTTGGCGCAAGCCCTGGCCAGCCAGGGATCCCATTTCTAACATTGGCAGCAGCGAGAGGATAAGGATTTGTGTTTGCGTTGTACCACAGTGGCAACTGGCCGCACTACAAAACTCTTCATTTTAGATGACCACATTTTGGGGATTATTGTTTTCAAAGTTCTGTTATTTCTTTTCATAAGAGTATCATTTGCAAAGGGTGTCCAGTACATTTATTTCCCGCCCTGCGTCCAGAGTTTGGTACCTGTGTCACTTGTGGTCAGGTTGAGAAATCAGGGGTGGTAGAAACTGCCTTACCTGACGGAGGGGAGGGTTGTGTGTGGATGAATGGTGTGTTGCCTTGGACAAATGTATGTGAGTTCTCTTTGATAGGGAGCTGCTGAAGACTTTGAATTGTGTACTCTTGCTTCAGTTCAGACTGTTAGGTCCCCAGTGTTGCACGTGTCTGTGAGCAGCCTGCCAAGATGGAATCTTCTTTTAACCTCTGTGGCCTGTTTAGGTACAGTATGCCTGAGTTGGTACGGTTTTGTGAGGAGAGAGACATCGCAGTGAATGAGTCAGACACCCAGTCCAAGCTTAGGAATACCCTGATCCAATGGCAGAAGGATGACTGGGAACGTAAGCACAGTGAGAAAGAGAGGGCCCGGACCGCACGCCATGAGGGTGGTGGGTCTGAGGGGAGCCCTGGAGAGTCTGAAGAGGAGGATGAAAATGACAGTGGATGGGCACCAGCGGATAGTGAGGACCCCGTAGAGAGGGAGTCCCTTGCTGGGTCCCGTGTAGGAGGAAGCGCCTCATCCCTTTCCCGGTCCCTGTTCCCAGAGGAGTGGGTAGATAGGAGGGAAGAGAGAGAGCACAAGCTGGCTTTGAAGAAGATCAGGTTAGAGCATGCCCGAGAGATGGCGCAGCTGGGTGTGCAGGAGCGGATGGCTGAGGCTGAAAGGGCCTTTTGCAGAGAAAGATTAGCTCAGGAGGGTAGATTGTCCCCTGAGCGCAGTTTTTTTTTCTGGATTCCCCATGGAGGGTTGAGTCCAGTGGTGGCAGCTATTTGAATCTCAGTGCAGGAAATCCCACTCCCAGTTCCCAGAGTATGGTACCTGTTTTCTCAGAGGAGGAGTATAGGTTGGGATTCAGGGGCAGTAGGAAACTGTCTCACCAGTCTTGGGGGGAGTTTGTGGATGAATGTCAAGATGCACTGTCTGATTGGTCATTGGTTCACACAGAATCTGATTTTGTCAAACTGTTTGATCTGGTTCTCAGAGAGCAGGTACTCAGTAGTTGTTTGCCAGGGTTGCTCCAACACCTGTTGGAATATGGGTTGACTCATCCAGACACCCTTGCAGAAGAAGCAGAGCACTGGGAGAGTGCCAGAGGTTCAGTAGAGTCATTGGAGAGTGAGTCCAACAGTAGTGGCACAGGTATCTTCTAGCCCAGCGTGGTGGAAGAGGCTCAGTGTAGCCCAGCTAGGTCCCAGTATAGTGAGAGGGGTGGAGAGCCTGACTACCTGGCTCAGTGGAGCAGGAGTTAGTGGGAGGCTGAGAGTCCCTAGATGCCCGAAGCCCTATCTCAGAACCCGGGTGGTTTCTTGAGGGAACACCAGGTTGGGGACCTAGGCTGTCTTGTTAGTACACTTGAGGAGGATCTCCTAGTGTCTAGGGAACCTGGAGCATCCGTACTAGAGCTCCAGGGGTTCCAGTATCCGGCAGTGCTACTCCAGGAGGGAGGGCACAGAAGACCCAAGCGAGGAGTGATTGGGGGATGAGTTTTCCAGTGGATGCACCAGTGGACCAGGGACTAGCCAGTTGGGCTAGATCTTCTTGGGGGGACCCAGGTAGCGCCACTTTTGTTCTGGGGAATCTTCACGCACTGTCAGGTGGACAGGGGATGGGAGATCTGCCAAGTTATCAAAAAGAGACTTGCTATGGATGGGGTTGGTATGATGTTTATTTTATAAAAATCATGGTGACTCAGTTGAGTTTTGTCGATTAGGGGTGGCACCTGTTGGGTGTCTTTAGAAAGCCCTCACCCACCAACCTACTTGGTGGCATGCTTCATCATCGGGCCCACCCAGTGACACCTAGCGTGTCCCGTGTGTGCTACGACGCCTGGTTACAGCGGAGCAGGTATGTCACTGTGTGTGCGGTGAAGGGTAGTGAGATAGTGAGTTTAAAACGGCTTGGCGGGGGTCCCAGTCCTTGAAAACTTTATTAGTTGGGCCTCCGTCAGCGGTTAAAAATAAGGCTGTTGGACGTTGGGGGCGGGTTACGACCTTCCACGTCCTTTAAAGTGTCAACATGTTTCAGCCAGTGCCTTATCAATATGCTGGCTTTCTTCAGGACTAAAAAGTGGGTGTGAATTAAAAATTAAAAACTAGTGGGTGTGTAGTGTGGACTATGTGTCTACACGCCCTAAAGTGTATCTAACTGTGAGAGGGGGGGATTCCCTTCTCAAGATCACGCTAGTTTTAAGAAGTGTCCTCTTCAAGGTTAGTTGAGGTGGCAAGGGGTTGACCAGGATTTCTGGTCAGCGCCGGCTTTGGACCTGTTGTGCCTCCTTCGTGCTACTCCAGGAGGGAGGGCACAGAAGACCCAAGCGAGGAGTGATTGGGGGATGAGTTTTCCAGTGGATGCACCAGTGGACCAGGGACTAGCCAGTTGGGCTAGATCTTCTTGGGGGGACCCAGGTAGCGCCACTTCTGTTCTGGGGGATCTTCACGCACTGTCAGGTGGACAGGGGATGGGAGATCTGCGCCAGACAGACAGTCACGCGACATATGGGTCATGTGTCAACCTCAGGGGGATGGTGTGTGAGTTCCCAGAGGTCCTGGAGCGCCAGGCAATTATTCCACCAAAGGTTTTAGACCGGAGGTTGGGAGGCCAGGTTCAGGTTCAGGTTCAGCCTGACCTGAAGGGTAGGATGTCTGTAAGCAGCGTCCTGACTGGTTCTTCTTCCAGAGGAACCCCTCCAGTTGGGAGGGTGCAGACCTCTGGAAGGGGGTGCAGAGGGTGGGAAAGCCCACCTCTGACCCTGGTGCAGCCTGAGGGGTTAAACCCTGGGTTGGAATGGCGTGCTAGGTGTACCCCTCGCCAGAGGAGGAGGAACCCTAGGAGAAGAGGTAGGGGGAGGAGACCCTTCCCTGAGACTCCTGGTCTGCCTGAGGTTGTAGACCCTAGGCTGGAGAACCAGTGGAAGTCTAACCCTGTCTTGCAGACAGGAAGAGTGGAGAGTGGCTACCATGTGCCAGGGGTTACTACCCCCCACTATGCGAGTAGGCATGAACCAGTGGCACCTGGGTGGCCAAGAGCCTGGTCCTGGCCGAGTACAGCTGGAGAGTACCAGTGGGGTAGCCCAGTTAGTCCCTACAGTAGTTTTAGAAGGAACCCCAGGGGTTCGCCGTGGCGTAGAACAGGAGGGTGTGCCTGCAGTTGCGGGCCCGCTTCCGTGTTCTATCGCCCCAAGCAGGGAAGTCCATCACGGTGGTGATTCTTCTCCCGTGCATTTTGGCTGGAAGGGGGTTGTGTTGTACTTGGCCCTTCTGGCAGGTTCACCCCTAAACGTTTTGCTTTGTGAATGGGAATTGGTGGTAGTGATTTTTGGTTTCTGCGCACTTTCACTGACCCAGTGGAAAGTGCGTGCGCACTCTGAGTGCGTGGAGTGAGGTTGGCCTGCCCTCCCATAGGAATGCATGGGGAATGTCTGTGTCCCTGGTAGTTCCTGATGCGTGAGGTGTGCATGCTCGAGTTTGGTATGTGCGAACTCGTGAGAGTGAATGCTGCGCAATGGTATGTGCGGCGTGTATGTGTCTAGTGGGGAAGTGCCACTTCTAGACATTGATGTGTGTGTGCAGTGAGGGTGCTGGAGTGTGATTGGCTGGAACTGGCTGGCAAGCCCGGCTCCAGGAAGTTTGAGTGGGTCTGCCCCGGTGGTGAATGGAGAGATTAGCATGCTGATGTGAGGGAGGGGCTGCACCTGGTTCCTGAATGGGGCTTGGCTTTCCCCACACAATGCTGGCTTTTTCCCCTGTGGTGCATCTAATGACCCTAGCCTCCCTAGTGAATGAAAGGGGTGGTTGAGCCATCAAGGGTGCTCCAAAACCAGCTGCGACTGGTTTCTCCCCCCACCCTGCACCTACAGACAAAGGATTTAGTAGAATAAGAAGGGGCTGTGTCCCCTTACCAGGGGTTCTCTTCCAGGATCCTGCCAGAGGGGGCTGCTGCTGTTGCTTGGGCCAGGAAGACCGCCACTTGGACTGTCTCCCTGCGTGGAGACGCAGTGAGCTGGCTCTGGGCCCAGCCTTGCCCACCTGCCTGCCTCCAGACCCTGCTGGAGCTTTGCTTGTGCCTATAGCGCTGAGAGCGCTGTACTTTGCCTCTAAGCGCCTGGGAGCGCTGTGGATTGCCTTTAGCGCTGGAAGGCGCTTTATTTCCCTTCTAGCGCTTGGGAGCGCTTTGTTGCAGGAGGCCGGTGCCCACCCGGCATTGGCCGCGGGATTTGCCTCCCTAGCGCTTGAGAGTGCTGTATTTGCCGTTGAAGTGCTTGGGAGCGCTTGGTGTTCCAAGCCGGTGCCCACCCGGCATTTGCCCCAAATTGCCGCGGATTTCCATTTGTAGCGAGTGTCACCGCGCTTTATATTTAAATTCTGGAGGGAGCCTACCCCTCGTGTGACCCCCCGCATCACCGCCGCAGCCTGGGACAAACCGAACATTGCCACCGGCTCGCAACCAGGAAGTCAGGCAGGCCGGGGGCGGGACTGTGGGACATCCCGTGACCTCATTCCCCGGCCGCGCTCTGATTGGCTTCCACCCCGGGACAGGACAGAGGAAGCCGGAAGCTGCCGGGAGCCGACCCCGGGATCCGGTGCGTGAAGAGGGAGAGCGCCGCCTGCCTTCACAGGGCTCCCGGGACCGAGGGAGAGCCCCGGAGCCCAAGAGCCGCCGCAGCACGACTGGGGGCAGAGTGGAGCTCCCCCGGCGTGGAGGATCAGCCCAAGGGAGGAGAGCACAGCAATAACCCAGCGTGAAGCCAGAGAACCGGTGAGTGCAGCTCCGTATGGAAAGGGGGGCCGTTGGGGCACATTGCCGACGCCCGCGCCCCCCCCTCCCTCTGGTGTGCAGAGCCTGTTGAGGCTCAGGGGGCACATCTTGGTGTTCGAGCCCCCGAGCGGGGTTCCCACGTTGGAGGGAGCATTAGTTGCTTTGAGTCTCCCGCGAGGGACTCCAGCTCAGGGGACATTATTGTTTAGAGCCAGAGAGGCTCTTGGTGGCAGTATAACTTTGAGTGCCCAGAGAGGGGGACTCCAACAAAGGCGGAATTTTACTTGTCCGAGCCAGAGAGGTGAGAGGTGGGCATTTATTTGTCTTGGGTCCAGGAGGGACTCCAGCGAGGGGCACATCATTAGTTAAGAGCCCAGAGAGGCTCAAGCGACCTTGCTGTGTATAGAGCCACGAGGGCTCTAGGGGCATCAGTTTAGTTTGAGCCTAAGAGGCCCCGGAGGGGCCAGTCCTTTGTTTAGAACCCAGAGGGGCTCAGGGGACAGTCAGTTGGCCAGAGCCTGCAAGGCTCCAGCGTTGGCCCCATCCTTGTTACACAGCTGCCCAGCACTTCGTGGGAAGCTGCCACGTTTAGGCCCCTGACACTGGGACACAGGGCGTCCTAGCCCCAACAAGGCCAGTTGGCCTCGGGACAGTCACAGGTGGTGACTAATGTGATTTTTGCGCAATTGTGTTCTTTGATACACTTCTGAATGTTTTTAGGCATCATGTGTTTTCCTTCCTTACACCTCTGAATGTATGTTATGCATCAAGTGTTATGTGCTTATACCCCTACAGGTATTGTGAGACTGAGGTGGTTGTTCTTGCTCGTACAGGTGGTGCTAGTGATGTCCTAGTTCCCCGCTTGATATTCTCCTAAGGTGATTAGGGTTGCGTAGGTGGTACTTACCTGGTACCAGTGGTTACTGGTTGTGTGCTTTATGTTCTTTTTTGTGCTACAGTGATTTATATTCCATGTTCTAAGTGCTAATTCTACCTAGTGCTAAGTTCTAAAAGTGCCTATTCCTGACAGTGGTCCATGTGGCCCTGTCTTGTACATATCCCCTGTAAATTCTGCCCGTGCCTGTTGGCACATTGTAAAGTGTGTGTTTTATCTAATGTGTTTTGGTATAATACAAAGGCTATTTTTTTATATGTAACCCTTCCTGAAGGAACTACACTGACTGCTGATGAAGAAGCGCTCCTACTTTAAGATCTGTTGCCTTACGTATAGTGCCTTAAAAGGCAACGGCCCGTTATATTTCCGGAAAAAATAATAGCATACTCTCCTATCTGCAATCTAAGATCTTGCGATAAAGCCTTACTGTGTGTTCCTCTCATCCGTCAATCGCGTAGGGGTGGAAAGGCTTTCTCCTATCTAGCCCCAAGGTACTGGAATAAACTTCCTTTGCCCTTGCGTTCCTCCCCCAACTATTGTAGGAAAAAACTCAAAGCCTAACTATTTTGAACCATTATGTCTGTTTTCTGGGGAGCCGACACGCTGTTGGTTTTTCTGCTGTGAGGACCAGAGAACGAACTACTGGTGGCCCCCTGGGTCTCCAGGTCCTAGGGGGCCACAGGATACGCCACACCTGCGCTGCATTGCCCGCTACCAACAGTCATACACCAGCTTGCCGCTCCCGCTTCGCGGGAGCCCATGCACTGTTGGTTTTTCTGCTGTGAGGACGTGAGAACGAACTACTGAGGGACTCCAGGTCCCAGGGGGCCACATGACACGCCACACCTGCGCTGCATTGCCCGCTACCAACAGCCATATGTCTGTTTTCTGGGGAGCCGCTACGCTGTTGGTTTTTCTGCTGTGAGGACCCGAGAACAAACCACTGAGGGACTCCAGGTCCCAGGTGGCCACGGGCCAAGCCACACCTGCTCTGCATTGCCCACTACCAACAGCCAGAAAACAGCTTGCCGCTCCCGCGAACGCTGTTGGTTTTTCTGCTGTGAGGACTGGAGAATGAACTACTGAGGGATCCCAGGGTCCACAGGACACGCCACACCTGTGCTGCATTGCCCGCTACCAACAGTCTTAAAACAGCTTGCCACTCCTGCTTCGCGGGAGCCACTACGCTGTTGGTTTTTCTGCTGTGAGGACCAGAGAACGAACTACTGAGGGACTTCAGGTCCCAGGGGGCCACATGACATGCCACACCTGCGCTGCATTGCCCGCTACCAACAGCCATAAAACAACTTGCCGCTCCCGCTTCGCGGGAGCCGCTAAGCTGTTGGTTTTTCTGCTGTGAGGACCGGAGAACGAACTACTAAGGGACTCCAGGTCCCAGGGAGCCACAGGACATGCCACACCTGCACTGCATTGCCCGCTACCAACAGCCACAAAACAGCTTGCTGCTCCCGTTTCGCGGGAGCCGCTTCGCTGTTGGTGTTTCTGCTGTGAGGACCAGAGAACGAACTACTGAGGGACTCCAGGTCCCAGGGGGCCACAGACACGCCACATCTGCGCTGCATTGCCTGCTACCAACAGCCATAACACAGCTCCCGCTCCCGCTTCGCTGGAGCCACTACGCTGTTGGTTGTTCTGCTGTGAGGACCAGAGAACAAACTACTGAGGGACTCCAGGTCCCAGGGGGCCACAGACACGCCACATCTGCGCTGCATTGCCTGCTACCAACAGCCATAACACAGCTCCGCTCCCGCTTCGCTGGAGCTGCTAAGCTGTTGGTTTTTCTGCTGTGAGGACCGGAGAACGAACTACTGAGGGACTCCAGGTCCCAGGGAGCCACAGGACATGCCACACCTGCACTGCATTGCCCGCTACCAACAGCCACAAAACAGCTTGCCGCTCCCGTTTCACGGGAGCCGCTTCGCTGTTGGTGTTTCTGCTGTGAGGACCAGAGAACAAACTACTGAGGGACTCCAGATCCAAGGGGGCCACAGGACACGCCACACCTGTGCTGCATTGCCCATTGGCTATTTAAGTGCACCATCATTTCCGCTGCGCGGAACGCGCACAGGCGCATGCCGGGCGAAGCCTGGGCCAAGGGCGGGCCCGTCCGAGCCCGTCGGAGACTGGAGAGGCTGGGCTGGGCCACCCCTCGAACAACATTACCCTCATAACGACATTATTAATCTTTTTTGTAATTTGTTTCACTTTGCAAGTTTGGTAACGTTATATATTGCAGCACGTAGGAATAATGGCTGCACGTGCAGGGAAAGGGAAGAAAGCAGTGACGGATGGGAGTGTTGCTGGGACATTAGACCAGTTTATAACTAGGGCCAAATCAGTATTAGCGCATGCGATAGCTTTGACTGAACGTCGCCTCTCACTAGACCCCATGTATTCCAAACGATCATCCCTAGGTTGTCTAATGTCGGCTATTTCCTCAGAACAACCAGAACAACAAAACGCATACTAACTCTAACTATACTAATGCGGGAGAATGTAATGACCATCAGTCACAGGAAATAAAATGAAAAATTATATTTGTATAGCGCATAGACTACCCGGAGGCCTCGCAGCGCTTTAACTGAAATCCATGGCAGTAGGCTGGGGTGATTAACAGGCTCTTCCGAACAAGTGAGTTTTTAAAGACCTCCTGAATGCCATCCGGTTGTTGTTCTCTCTAAGGTCAAGCGGGAGGGAATTCCATATTCTCGCAGCATTGTGTGAGAATGAGCGACCGCCCCAGCGAGCTTTGTTTATCTTAGTCGTAGTGGCCAGATGCAACGAACTGGAGCTGAGAGCTCTGAGGGGGAAGTAGGGAGTAGCTAGAGGGTACAATATGGCTGGACCTGTTCTGTGAATGGCTTTTTGAACAAGGCACATGGCTTTGAATTGTACCCTAGCTGCCACAGGAAGCCAATGTAGCTTCTTTAAGGCATGTTTGGCCGACTGCCAGCGTGGAATATGGAAAAGCAGTCGGGCCGCGCAGTTTTGGGTGACCTGGAGTTTGTTGATCGCTGCCACCGGGGCTCCTAGATAGAGAGCATTACCGTAATCCAGGCGGGAGAGTATCAGGGCCTGAACCATGACTCTCCTCGCCTGGAACGGAAGCAAAGGGAGCACTTTCCGGAGCATTCTCATCAACCCAAAACAGGTGGATGCAGTTTTGGTGGCCTGGAAAGTGAAGTTCAGTGATTTATCAAGCCAAACTCCCAGGCTCTTTATCTGAGGTTTTTTGGGGGGGACCTAGACACGTGGGCCAGATGGAAGCCAGAGTGGTAGGTGAGGGGTTGCCCAGTAGCATGATTTCTGTCTTATCCCCAGGAGTTTTCTAATCTATCTGTGACAAAAGACCCTAGCCTCATTGCTTTAACTAATGATTCCGTTTTGGACAATACAGTTAACAAAACTGCCTCACGCTTACCTACAAGGTCAACATCCAAACCCAACCCTAACCCTCAACCTTTAAAACAAGCATCAGGATCCACTGCTAAGAGGAAACGTGGAGGGGGCTCCCATAAGGGAAGATGTCCAAAGATAATAAAAACGTCTAGAGTAACTAAAAATGGTGAATCTGAGATCCCGGTTCCATCAGTTATCACACTTTCACCGGCATTTACTCTCCCGTTAAAGGCTTTGTTGATAGAGCCGGCTGATCCTCTTCTGTCTCTGCTTCAAAACGCTAAGGGATTTATGGAGAAAGTAGAGCAAATGATTAAGTCTCTAATGTTACCCCTGCTAGAGAGGTTAAAAACATTATTAGCGAAAGATTGGAAACATTTGAACAGTCAACTACAGTTAACTTTGATACACTGAAAAAAATCAGTTGAAAGCATATCCAAGCAAAGTGTAGCGGAAAATAACATAACACAAGAATCGACAACCGTAATTCCCCAATTGCCCATTCCAACTGCAACTAATACACCTTCCTTATCATTAAACGGAACTAGCCAAGCTGGCATAAGTACTAAAAGTAGGACACTGATGTTAGGAAGAGAGGGACGGAAAGGGGTAGGGGAGGGGGGTTGGAACAGGAATCCCGGGATCCGGGACAGGCGAAAAAACCTACATATGTAGTTAAGGAAACAATAAATCCCGTAAAGCCAAAGCGTATTCTTCCATGCATTGATTTACCACCAGATTCCTTCCCCTATGTTGTTGTATTGACTGGGGTTCCTGAGCTGGACAATGATAAAATAGAAATTTTCTCCAAATTAAAAAATAAGGTAACCTTTTGGTTAAACAATAATAGACCCCTCCCTTCTTATATACATAGCAAAATTTTATATGCACGAAGAGTACGTTGGGTGGGTCATAGATTAAAGGACCTAGCTGGCGATTGTATCATTGTTAACTTTAGGGATAGACTGGTGATTCGTCACATCTGTGACTGGTACCACCGAAGAGGGGTAAGCGGTATACAAACTTTTGATCTAAGTTTCTTCTATCCCCCCTCTTTTACCGTGCCGCTAAATTCATATCCTTCTGGGGTACAGCGAGGAGGTCCCATGATTGTGCATAAAAATCAATTTACCATCCTGACGTTTAATCGCTTTGACATGCCTTACGGGCTTGAAGGAGTAGACTGACTGAGATCTGGGAACCCTACTGTAAAAGCGAAGTCTTATCTACCAAACGTAAAACACTTGAATGGTGTTCCCCTAAAGGGAGTAAATTGTTTTCAATTAGATCCTTGTGTAAGACTTGGGGTAAATAATACTGAAGACATTGGTGTAATGGAGGGAAATGGTATAGCAGCGAACCCCACGATTGAAAATGACACCAATACTAATGATAATTTTGGTTCTATTGGCCGGGCAGATAGTACAACTAAAAAGGGCAAATGGTTGGTTATGTTTTGGAACGTGGCAGGCTTAAAAACCAAGGTGTCTAATCAAATTTGGATTGATCTTTTACATGAGTATGGCATACTCAGTTTACAAGAAACTTAGGTCAAAGAGGCCCAACATCTATGTGGTTTTAAAACATTATTTACACCAGCGATAAGCTCAACACATGGTAGGGCTAAAGGGGGGCTGTGTACTTATATATCAAATCGTTTTAAATGTGAGAAAATAGAGATGCCCCATAACAATAGATATTACCACACGGTCAGGATACATATTAATAAAGTGCTTTGTTTGATCATTGTAAATTTTTATAATAATACTCCAGCTGAAGCAATGGAAGATATGCTGAAAGCACTGAGGATAGATGTTAAAAGTTTGCTAGGATGGAAAACTAAAGAAGTTTTTGTCATCTGGGGAGAGGGTTTTAATTGTTCGCTATGTAAAAGAGGAGAGCTAGGGACATGTGGTATAATGCTTGACAAAGAGACCAGTCTAACGCATTTTGAACACACTGTATGTGGGGACGTCATGAATGAAATTATGTTTTCCAGTGACATGGGCTTTGCCAATAGAATTTGTCAATCAGAGGTCCCTTTTTGTCTCACATTCAATGGCAGAGGTGTCTTTTCAATAATCGAATATATATTGATATCCGCTAGATACAGAGGACAAGTTAAGAATTTTAACACTTTGGATATCGCTTTAAGCAATCATTTTCCCCTAAGTGTTGAAATTATAACACCTCACCATGAATATGATAGAGATAGTACATCAAGGCAGCTCATCGGCAATATTGTCCTGAATAGACAAAATGGGCACTCCCTAAAATGGACAAAAGTGATTCCAGAGGAAGTTCTCTATAATTTAGTAAAGAAATGTGAATCCAGTATCTATGCCTGCCTGGATGAAATTTCAGACAATTCTGTAATTATTAAACATTTTACAGTAATTGCCTCACACATTAAAAAAAGCCTGTGGGTAGAAACAAATAACCCTAGAGAAGATACAGTGAGCTGGTTCGATACAGCTTGCACTAAGGCTTATTCTAATCTTAAGCGTGCCCTAAATGCCCCTGATAAAGATCAGATTTGAATTAAGGATTTGACAAAGATTTATAAGAAGACCCTGAATAAGAGAAAGGACGCATTGAAAAAGGAAGCATGGGATTCTTTGTGTGAGGCTTCTTTGAAAAGAGATACTGTAGCCTTCTAGAAAGGGGTTAATGCCCCTTTCTTAAACGATAAAGCAAAAGCAAGAGTATAGATAGCCATATCAGAGAGTGAATGGATGTCAAATTATGCAGACTTATATAGCGCTTCAACCGTATCGGAGCAGTTACCAATCGTGAATGTAGTGGATGAGGAGTCCTCACATACTACTAAGAGAGTGGATCTGGGCATCACCCTGAATGAAGTTAATTTGGGTATAACAGCCAGTATGGGAGGAAGGGCCCCGGGCACGGATGGGGTGCAGTTTGATTTGTATAAAAATAATGTGGCTTTATGGGGTCCACTCTTCACGCAACTGTTTAACGCATGCTGTTCGATCGGATTGTCGCCGTCATGTATGAGTCTATGATTGTACCCATATTCAAAAAGGGAGATAGAAAAAGTTGCTCCTGCTATCGCCCGATATCATTATTAGATTCAACTATTAAGAATATCGGCCGCGTGATTTTAAATAGATTACAATTATGGGCTGACGAACACTCGATAATTAGTGATCTTCAATATGGATTTAGGAAGGGCCTTGGCACTATTGACCAGGGCCTTAACCTACATATTATTTTAGAAAAATATACCAAAGCCAAGGGAGGTCGCATATTTTTAACCTTTGTTGACATAACGTCAGCCTTCGATTGCGTCACCCACAGTAAGCTATGGTTGATTTGGAAAAATTAGGGGTGGATGAAAATATAATTCTTTTTCTTAGGGAGCTTTTTTCGGGGGCACGGGCCAAAGTTAGATTTGGCAAGAATGGGGAGTGCACTAGGCCTTTTAGTATTGCAAGAGGAGTGTGGCAAGGATGCGTTCTCGCCCCCTTCTTATTTACAATTTATATCAATGACCTAGAAAGAACATTGTTGCGGGAGTGCATGGGCATGCCTATGATACGTAACAGATCTGTCCCAGCACTACTATACGCGGATGACGCTGTTTTGATGCCCCGGACACCCTTGGCCATGCAAAGGATGGTTACATCTTTCTCCCAATTCATGATTAATTAGGATCTGAGAATTAATTGTACGAAAACGTTCAGTATGAATTGCGGCTCTGGGGCAGATAAAAAGAAACCACTGGATTTTACCCCCATTTTTCCCTATTTAGGAATATTGTTTGATCAATCCGGCTCATGGGATATCGCGATAAAAACAAGAAGGTTATTGTTTTGTAAATCTTTAATGGCTTTGACAAATTTTAGTAGAAAAATGGGCAGAAGACCGATTGAGGAACTTTTATGTGTTTATATAGGAACTTGTGTAGCAACTGCGATCTACGGTGCAGGAATATGGGGCCATGCAAATGTGAAATCATTACAGGTGGCAGAAAATTATTTTATGAGAAACCTTTTAGCAATCCCAGGTAGTGTCTCCAAGTTTATTTGCCACGCTGAACTTGGACAACCATACCTAGAAGATGTCATTAAGGTACAACCGGTTCTTCTGTGGGACAGGGTATGGACCACTGAGGAGAGTGTTTTTAACCGTTTTATTCTGAAGGTTGTGATGAGCCTTGATAATGTCAGTAAGATAAGATGGTTATACTACGTAAAGACGTTTCTCACACAAATAGACCACTGAGAATACTATCGTGATCCCTTATCGATGTGCCAAGTGTCTAGGAAAGAACTTAAAAATCTTTGTATGATGCATTTGGGAGATAATAGAACCAACACCGAAATGACAAAGATTTCAGTGGTGGCTCAGCACCTAACAATGACCACTATCAATATCCAACCGTATGTTAAGCTATACATGAGTGATTTTGAAAGGTTTCTATTAACACGGCTTAGGTTATACATTCTATTTAGATTTTTAGGTTTCCCCAAGATGAATGACTGGACGAGACAATTTAGTAAGTGTCCATGTGACGACTTGTCCAACCAATCGGATATGAATATCTTGTTATTCTGTACATTTTACTCTATTCTAAGGACAAGATGGATCGTACCAATATTGAAGAGTATGGAACTCAGGCAATGTCGCCCTGCTTTTTTAGACATCCAGAAACTAGACAATATATTTACTGTTGCATCTGTCTCTGCGTTTAAAAAAAAAAATGTTAGATCCCGAAAATCAATTTATGTATGAAATTCAACCAGTTTACTTTTACTGTACCATGTTTGTTTTAATAGCTTTTTAAATTGTGATTTATTAATTGTACTTTTATAGGTATTTTTTCCGCATAATAACCAAATAAAGTTATTGAATTGAATTGACACCCAGCTGATGTTTACTCTAGGCGACAGACTGATTGCAACAAAAAAACATTTGGCATCAGGCATGCTAGCAATCTCCAACTGGATGACTGAGAATTGTCTCCAGCTAACTGCAGAAAAGATGTAGATTATGCTGCTTGTTAAGGCCCCCTCTATCTGGTGTAATGATTGGTGGCCTCACCAATTGGGTGCCAATCCTGTGCCCAAACAAATACTAAAGGACTTGGGGATAAAACTGGACCAAGCTTAAACCCCTTGCTTGCTGGCCGATTTTTTGCACTGTGCTGGCAAAATAGAGAGTGGGCTGAGTTTGGACGGCCGGGGGCCGTTGTTAGCCCACGCCCGCCCACCGTGACGTCGTAAGCAACAAAGGGGTTAACCATGAAAGAGCAGATTGCCGCAACTACGAGCTCATGCTACTACAATCTGCGCATTTTGCGTGGAATTTTTCCCTTCCTTGCTTCCACGGACTATAGAACATTGGTCCAGGCCATGGTGATCAGCAGACTGGACTATGGTAATGCCCTCTTTGCAGAGGTTAGTGAATTACTGTTCTCCAAGCTCCAGGTAGTTCAAAACACTGCTGCCAGGCTTATTCTAAATTGCCCTTCTGGCAGTTCCTCAGCTCCCTTGCTGAAGGAACTACACTGACTGCTGATGAAGAAGCGCTCCTACTTTAAGATCTGTTGCCTTACGTATAGTGCCTTAACCCCTTCAAGGCTGATGACGAGCTGGGCTCGTCATGGTGTAGCCTCCTCAAACACTGATGACGAGCCCAGCTCGTCATGAACAATGGGTTTTTTAAAAAGTCAGCATTCCAGAAGAATCAGAGCAGCGCGCATGTGGTTAAAAGGCAAAGGCAGTTATATTTCCGGAAAAAAATAATAGCATACTCTCCTATCGGCAATCTAAGATCTTGCGATAAAGCCTTATTGTGTGTTCCTCGCATCCGTCAATCACGTAGGGGTGGTAAGGCTTTTTCCTATCTTGCCCCAAGGTACTGGAATAAGCTTCCTTTGCCCTTGCGTTACTCCCCCAACTATTGTAGGAAAAAACTCAAAGCCTAACTATTTTGAGCCATTATGTCTGTTCCCTGATCTGATCTACAGCAGCGCTGAGATGCCCCCGGGTGATTTGTGTGCTATAGCAAATGGATTTAACATAACATAACAACAGGGCTAGTAGGTCACTCTTGCACTGACTAAGATAAAAATGTCTGATTACACTACCAACCCCAAAGCCTGATGTGCTACTACCACTGTTTTATGTTTTAACCCAGGACAGGGACAGTAGTCCTCTCTCCACTATGAAGGCACGTGTGGTGCACCCCTACAGCTCAAAAAACAGGTCCTGGATCTCGCCTTGTCAGGGACATGCCTAGGACTCTGCGTATATGCTTGATTAGCATGATGCCAGGGCCAAAATAAAAGTCAGGATACCAGACACACAGAATGTTAGGCACTTAGGGCAGGGAAAACATGCTGGTATTCCATGCAGAGGACATTGCTGCTCCAATATGTAACCTCCATCCCATCTCCTGATGGTCACAAGTTTATTTTGTTGCTGCTTTTCGACTTCAAATCTCTGATAGCTTTTATTTAAAAAAACATAAAATTAATTTGTTGGTTGAAAGATGATATTTCAAAAGTCCATTACAGTTATTTTTGTTCATGTTCACCGTCATCACTGTCTGTATAAAGAATATTTCAAATGAAGACCTCCAAATTAACCCCGGCATCTTCCTCCTTCTTCCGTATGGTTTGGAACTAAACTATGATATGAGGTTCTTAATCTCTTAAGTATTACTCCTCTTTCAGTATTAATAGTATATGTCACAAGTCCACCTTGTTGAAAGGCAGTGCAATATGGCGCACAAGGAGGTTCATATCCCAGTAGATGCTGCATGTTAATGGGCCTACATTGGCTGATGAAATGACCTCCCTGAGAAGTACTTTAAATGAGCATGCAAATTGAATGTTCCTAGTTGTGTGATTTAGTTATTCAAATAAAAGTACAGCACTGACAATTGTTAGCACAATATTGTTACTCATAATGGTCAATGACAAAAAAGAGCTCAGAGGGAAAAAACGAACAGGGTTGCCCTCCACTCAAAAACCATCAAGAATCAATAAACCCTGTCCATTGGTCGTAAATAATGTCAGTATGTTTTGTAACAGACCAGTCACATGTTCATGATCTCTGTTACACTCCCCTATCCACCGTCTTTTCTTCGGGGGTATTTACTGCAATACGTCCAGTATTCTTTAGAAAGTTAACAAGAAGACATATTGGCCAACAACTCTTGACAGTTACATAGAACAACAACAAGCTGAATGAAACCTTAATCAATACAGAAAATCCACCACACAGGTTTCAGAGCAGACAGATTTCTGCAAAAATGGGCCCCTTTCTAATCACTGGTTGTCATTCAGTTCAAAAGAAAAAAAAAGTGTGTCCCAACAAAAACCAAGAAGTGAAAGAAAACGTGGTAGCAGATCCAATCTGCTTGTGACAAATAGAGGTGCTAAAAATCAACAGGCACACCTCTCCGCAATTTTATTCCTAGATACTAGGTGTGAACTGTTGAATTAAAAAGGCTGGTAACTATCATTGCATCGCTTACCATTACCTATCTCCAACATGTTTCACTGCCTCAGTGTTTTGGGCAGAGTCGTCAGGGCTACACACCTTGATGCCACGCCACTGTTGGACACTCTGATACTCTGTTCTATATCAACTGTCAAGAAGAAAGCACAATAATGAAAACATTAAAAACCAAGTCTGCCACCCTTTGAAGCTGTGTGTGTGTTAATGTATTCTCAAAATGTACCCTCAGGCAACCCACTTCACTTATACCAGCTGCCGAGGAACCAGAGCATACAATGATACTCCGGGGGTGAGTTTCTCTTGCTGTAGTCACAGCGATTGTGTTCATCAATCTAAAAGGCACAAAAAAGACAAGACAGGGACATAAAAACACAAATTTCAGCAATGTTCATTTATTTGTAAGTATGCTGTATAGAGGTTGAAAAACCACTTGTGATATTTTATTTAAAATAAGGAGTTCTACCAATTTGCACAAACTTCATATTATAGCTAGAACATGTAGTATTATTTTACATAACACAAACAGTCGCACTTAATGTCGCACTTCCACGGCTTACAGAATTCATGACGTTGATAATGGTATTGTGTCAACGAAATCTCTTCGGCAGCTAAAAACACCTCTTGAGCTCTTAATAACTCGTTTCTATCGAAAAACCAGAGGCCGTTCTAGGCGTACCTGTAACGTTTGAGAGACCTGGGGTCGACTAAGCATATACGGAATTAAATTACGTAGTGCTTCCATCCAAAACCTACAGCCACCACTCTTCAGGTACGTGCCTCAACAGCTGATTAGCATGCTTCTACTGCCTCACAAGACGGGCGTATACACCCCACTACCCAGCTATTCTACATCTCACCGTGTGCTTAGGGCCAGAGCGCGTTGTCTCCTTCTGTGCTGTCGGCACCTTTCTGCCTCAATAAGAAAGAAAAGACGGTGGATAGGGGAGTGTAACAGAGATCATGAACATGTGACTGGTCTGTTACAAAACATACTGACATTATTTACGCCCAATGGACAGGGTTTATTGATTGTTGACTCATAATGGTCAGCCTTTGCACTGCTCGGACATCGACAGGTATCTTGAGTCGATGGGTACTAGATATGTTTTTCAAATGCGCTATTGTGGGGATCTATATGTTATGGTATATTAAGTATTGGAAATTGAGGGCACAAATCCCACTTAGCAATAGAAGTTGTACCACAGTGGAACAGCAGAACTGATGGTGATTATCTTTCTTGCAGATGTCAACTACAAGTGACTTCCAATATTTTGCTGCCTGCACTAAAAGGCTTTCACAACACAACTAATTTGAGGAATAGATGCAAAAGCCAAAAGTTGATTAGCACCCATTGCTGTCTACCATAGCAAAGTTTCAGATAGACCAAACCGCTACTTATGAAATTGAAAGCTCTATAGACCATATAGACAGTGTAAACAGAATAAAATGTCACCCTATTTGTGACTGGTAATCAGTCTATACTACTATTATAAAGAGAGAACACAAACCTTTGAGCCGGGTAAACTACAAAAGTAATGCACCAATCACTACACCCAATACACCATTTGAAAGGGGAGATGTGGCAGAAGGACATAGGCTATAGATATGTACACCATATACATTAAAAAAGCGAAAATGCCAAAAGTGGTAAAGTAGTCCTTTGGGGGCGTGGTCGTGGCGGTGGGCGTCTCAAACAACAAATGTGGGCATTTACAGGGCCGTGCCAAGTGCAAATAACAAACATAGGCCAAGCGACTTCAGAATACACTTACATATGCACACATAGAGCGGAAATGCGCTTTTACTGAATTTAGAATGCACAATATGCAGACATAGAGCGGAAATGCGCTTTCAATGAATTTCTAACAAACATTTGCAAATCCCAACACATACAGTGGAAATGCGCTTTCAATTAATTTAAATTCACACATACAGCGCAGTAACACCAATATACAAAAACAGCAGAGGTGCGCGCTATAAGAAATATACACACATTTGTTGCAGTTACCCAGACAACATTGACGCCTTCGCATTAAAAACCGGGCGGGCCTTCCATCAATGAGGAGTGTCAAATGACGCCACACAGGGGGCAGGATTAATCGCATACTACACCAATCACAACGCACTAAAGAAAACACACACACGACTTCGGCTTACTAAAAAAAAAAGTCTTTAACCATTGGCCATTGACCAACGACGTCACAGGGGGGTAAACACGAACAAAAAAAGCCGACATTTCTTTATTTATTTTTTTTGTCCTTATTTTGCGGCTTATATGTGTAAGGTTTTACTCGGGAGCCCGTTCCATCCAAACCTTCTATACCCTCACGGCCCCTTATTGGTCTATCTGAGGAGGGGTGTTTCTCATTTCCGGTGTTTTTAGGATTTGGGAACTCCTGTGACCTTTATCATAATCATTAATTCTGGTTTCGTGGGAGTGAGCTAGCCTTCCTGGCTACTCGACGGGAAATATTCCAGTCTGAATTATTGTCTCCGCTTTAATCATTGGACTTTGTTTTTCAAGACCACATTCACTCGTTAACATTTCTATTCTATGTTATAAAAATTTTCCCAGATTTCCCAAAAATTAAACTTTTTACCCGGTTTCCCTTGTCTGTCATTTCTATTAGTTTTTATTACTGAGTTTAGCCAAAAGCCGACATTTCTTAACGAAGAAACGCAATCGACTGTGCATTCACAAGACTTTCCTCACATCTTGCGTACAAGATAAAACTCTTACAATAAGACATACGAATAGAGAAAATAACACAACTGCCCATAATCACTCGAGCACTGCCAGGACTTCACCACACAATTGACAAAACGAAAGGGAAACTTCTTTGAAGGGACACAAAAACGAACACACTGAAAGAGCCTTCGAAAGAAAAAAAAAACATTAAACAGGTGACACAACACTTTCTCACATCTTGCGGGCAACATAAAACGTGGAAAACAATACATACAAATTAAAAAAATAACACAAGTGGGCCAAATCAGTTGAACAGGGCCAGGACTTGCACAGACAACTCTTTTGCGGGGCGGGCGGGGGTCCTGAAGCAGCCTTTTGCTCCCGGACAACGTCGGGACGGGCTGCTAGTTTGAGATAACGTGAGCAGGAGAAACGCTTTCTCAAAATTCGTTTTCTTTCAATGTTGAGCAACTACACTTTGACGGTTCTGCTATCTATGTTGTAATGGGTGATGTAACTTAATCAGAGCAGCCATATTTCATTGGTGTTAGACAATTGCTCAGGGACATGCTACAGAAGGTATCTGTGTTTAGAGACGTTGCAAACCGGTTACAATTCACTGGATTATTACTAACAAGAAGACGCAGAGAAGCTTGGTACAAATAAAATACTATTTGTGTGATGGCTTCATAAGTGAAAAATAAAAACTGTAATGACTGATTAATTTAGGCCAGGGGAGTATGATAAAATGGTGGAGGTGAAGGGGCGCTGATCCACTTCTCTGGAAATAGAAGGTTGTTGCAATTTGAAATGATGGTGGAGTCGTTGTTTCCATTCGTGTAAGAAGAAATAGGTGAGGACTACTGACTTTGCCTCTGCTTGATTTAGTGTGCTGTAGATGGCCAGCTAGATTGCCTTAATTTGCTAGTTTCTATCTCATCTCTTGTGTTTTTTGGCAGTGAAACAGACATTAATTCTAAAAGCAAGTGCAACATCACTACTAAAATGTATATGAATGTATTTAAAAAAGAAATCTTCCTTTGAACTTATTCCTAGTGCTTATCACTTTATGGGTTGAATGGATTACTGAACATGTCTGTCTTTGTTGAAAAAATACACGTCTCAAATACACATTTGTAATATTCACTGATTACCCGTTCAATTAGGTACATGTAAAAGTATTTGTCTTTCAGACACATATTTTGTAAAATGACCGCCCTGAACTATCACAACACATAAAAGCTGAAGAAAATAGCCTATCCGGGACTTTCCATGTAAGATGTCGCCGGGTTTGTGGAGCCCACTCAGCAGAGGATTTCCCCAGTTATCTAACACAGATGCGGTTGTTTCCCTGTCCAGGTCCTGTGGTCGCTGGAGTTGTGGGAACGAAGATGCCGCGGTACTGTTTATTCGGAGACACAGTCAACACAGCCTCCAGAATGGAATCGACAAGTGAAGGTACATGTGGGAGACGGTACAAGTCACAGCATGCCCATCCCTGGCTTATCTTGGGAAATGAATACATTCTACAGCCTCTAGCAAGCTTGTGCCTGTATTTCCCATTGCACAGCCTTACAACACTGTACAGTGTCGAGACCTCAGACTCAAATCTGCATCCTCGTCAGAGGTTTAATTTTAATTATCTTGAGGCAACACTGAGAACAGGTTTATTCATCCCCTGTTGTATTTTTGAGGAAGTGCTGCATGGAAGATAACAGGAGCTCTGGAATAATGTTACATTTGTCATCAGAGATTGAAACAACACCCTCCCTACACCTCATTCTGTCCTCCTTTCCGGTTTGCATTACTGGCCATTGATCCCAAAGAAACTGCAGGGGCCATATTACACAAAGTGACCCGGGGTACAACGGACATTTGCGCCTGCTTTGTGTGGCACCGGGCATTTTGGCATTACAGAAGGTCCCGCGGCCGCTTGTGTGACCCCCCTCTGTACTACAAATAGCTCGAGCTCACATGTAGTGCTGGCGCTATTGATAGAGGTCTTTTCCTTATTTGCATTGGGGCATGCGCCATGCAAATGAGGGAATCACTTTGCCTCTGCGTACACCCCGTGTTACCAACAGTCCCTGGTGTATTGTGTTGCAGTATAATTTTCCCTCCCACGCACACCTTTTCTATAACTCTTCTTTACACTCACAAAAATGTTTTAATCAATCATGGACAGTAGCTGTGTTAGAAGAGCCTCATGCTTTGACATGACCAATCAATATACCTTCCCAGACCTCTCAAGAAAGGTATGCTTCAACTCATGCTAAAGTTAAACTTGTGAGGAAATAAACTCACCTTCATCATTAAATGGAGGAAGGTCAAAGAAGAGACGGAGAAAAGGGAAGGTCAGTATGCTTTGCTGTTGGTGGCTGTGAAGATTGATGCTACCAATTTTGTGACTTCGAGCACTATTGCCATGTCCAAGAGCTTTGCCAGCCAGAGTTCACTTCAGTAGAACAGGTTCTTGTTGAAGTGTAGCCTACACATAAAGGGCGGCATGACGAAGGCGGTCGCACACGTGTCTGACCGCAATCATAGAGGGAAGTAGACCGGTCGACAAGTAGTCAGTGGCTCCACCCACCATATTATGATGTGAATGCCATGTAGGCGGTCGCAAACATGTCTATTGCGTTTTGTGCTGCGGCCCGGAAAAGGGCAGCACCACAAGCTGCAATAGTGTAAGGCATTTTTCCGACCGCCTACACAGAGGTCACATCATAATATGGCATGTGGTGCCTCACACACGGTGATTGGATGTTTGGGGGGCACCACATATGCCCCCTAGTCACATGGAGGAGGCCCACAGGGGACAAGAGCCCTGCTAGGGGACCTAAAAGTTCTTTTCTGACAGCCTTACCATGGCGGTGGGACTGCTATGAAAAGACTATCAGAAATGGACATTGTGATCCCTACAGGCATGCATATTGACCGCCTTCCTTGTAGGAATTACTGTCCGACCACTGCCCGACAGGCTCATTGAGTCGGTCGGAGGCAGTGGTCTTTCCCCCTGCCCACTGCTCTCTGACTACCGCTATCATAATCTGGGGGTCGGACCATTTCTCTGGATGTCAGGCAGACCACCTCCGATGGCCTGTTGGTTGCGGTCCACCCTCAATGGTGGCGGTCAGTCCAGCATCCTAAAGAGGCTCAAATTGTTTGCTATTGTGAGTGAGGACCAGAGATATGCTCCGACCTATTAGCGGTAAGCTTGCCACTGCTCCTAAAGCATGATTGTGTTTGGAGGATGTGAGATGAGGGGGAATAGGTTGATACTTCAGCTAAGTGTGTATTAGAGAACAGATCGGTATCCTCCTTGAGAACTGTCATTCTGTTTGAAGAGTTGATAATAATTAATTGCTAAGTTGGTCATCAAGCTGTTCCAGAGGAAGAGGAAGGTAAACAGCCAAATGCTAGTTCAGGTGCTTGGAGGGGATCGCTATCTTTCATTAATTGTCCATAAAAAGAGGTGGATCTCAGTTTTACAAATGGGTTCAGACTAAGAGCAAAAAATAATAGCATATTGTACCAAGATATTTGACTCTCTGATGGTAGCATTAGTGGAACAGGGGACCTCAATCATTAGACGAGTCATGAGCAGAAACTTCATCTTGGATGGTGGAAATGCAGTTACAATTGGAGGGAATTCATTAAAATTCAGTTGAGGGCATGTGTGTAATGCAGAGGGCGTTTAAGAGAAATGCCAATGTCAGTCTGACGTTCAGAATGACTCAGAGACTTCTCACAGGTTCCCATCGTACAGGTGAACGGCCCAACCCGACGGGGCAATGATGAGCTGGATCAAAATAAGGTACTGTGCAAAAAGGCAAGATTTTCCTGTGTTTAACCTTAGATGCTTATCAATCATTAATTTAACAATTGATAGAAGCCAAAGGCCTAAGGTGCAAGAATCATAGGTGGAAAACTGATTGGTGAAGTCAAAGCGTTTGTTTCAAGAATGGAATGAGCTCTAACATAGATTATATAGCCTGAGTGTAAAATTTGAGTTCCAAGGAATATAAAAAGCAACTGGTCGTTGAGGAGAGAGATCAGGTGAGCATGGAAGGTCCTTGAACTGAGAACATTCATGTCAAGACTTTGTTCTGGATACAAATTTTCAGAAAAGCAATGGATGAGGGTGGGATTTCTTAAAGATTTCAGGTCATCTCATTTAGTAATCAGAGAAGATTCAGTACCATGGTGAGGTTGGAAATAAATGTGGGATGTTACAGGATTAAAAGTAATCAGACAACTCTTGAAATGTTGACCTTTTTGAATACATTTGTAACTTTCTGGGTTATTAATTTCAGGGCCGGGCTTCTTTAGTAGAGGACTGATTTAAGAGACCTCCATGATTTGGAGAGAAGTTTCAAAGGAGTCACTAAAATCTGCTTTTATGCATAAACAAGCTGCGGTAGATCATAGAATGTACTTAAATTGGGCAGAACAAGTGTCATATGCAAATTAAATCTGCCCTGAAGAAAGAAGTGAATAGAGAGAAAATTATTCCCCAAACGTTTTGCAGAATAGGAAAAGTTGATCTGAAATATTCACAGTGGACATTTTTGCAGCTTCCAATGAAGTCATGTCTGCAGCAGCTTTTTCAATGTATCCATGATGCCCTGCTAATAGATGAATTTCACTTGTGACATCCACCAAGAAAGACATTTGGGGCTAGATGTAGGTAATTCCCATTTACAGACTCTTAAATACCGAATTTTACCGATTCGGTATTTAAGAGTCTGTAAATGGGAAGGGGGCAGATTTAGGTAATTTTAAAATCTGAATGACCGAATCTGTAAAATTCGGTATTTGCCGATTCTGTAAATACAGAATCGGTATTTCCCATTGATTCCTATGGGCTTTGAAGCCCATAGGAATCAATGGGAAATACCAATTCTGTATTTACAGAATCGGTAAATACCGAATCCTGCAAGGGTGCAGGGGTTGTCACTTTGACACCCTCTAGCACCCCAAGTACAGGCTTGTGTGCAATCTGGCACACATACATGCCCTAAGGGCATGTCTGTGTGTCACATTGCACAGGTGTGCATGCACAGATGTGCATGCACACCTGAATTCGGTATTTTTCCACACAATAGGATTGTGTGGTAAAATACCGTCTCTTAAGGGCCTGTGGCACTGTAAACTGTGCCACCTACATTTGTAATTACAGAATTGGTATAATTACTGATTCAGTAATTTACCGAATTCGTAATTTTACCGAATCGGTAAATATACCGATTCTGTATTTTTCAGCCCCCTACATCTGAAAACCCTAATACCGGTCGGAAACGGCCGAAATCGGCCATTTCCAACCGGTATTAGGGCTCCTACATCTGGCCCTTGGCTCCTTATCTGAGCAACCTTCTTGGGTGGGCAGGTCACTGAGGTGAGAACCTTCTGTTGTTTACCTTCTTAGATTTCTGTGGGTCTTGAGGTTTTGCAAATAATTGTGTTTGTCTGCTTGGGCCAAACTTTTTTCTTCACTTGCACTTCAGAGTTCAATTTGCTGTCTTCAGTGCTGCAAGATATAATGAGTTGTTTTGAACATTGACAACCCATCTAAGATGTTTCCACATTAATGATCTTTTGCTAAATTGTAAATTGTTTTATTTAATTAGATAAATAGATGATTCATTATGTAAATTGTTTAATTGTTTAAATAAATTGATTTACTTTATGTTAATGTTATGTTTATTTTAAATAAATATTTAGCATTTGAAGGTGTTTTATTTGTTGTTATTTATTTAGTTCTTTTAGTAGCAATCAATTTCTTTCACAGGTTGTTGAGATTGAAGCCGAAATATGTTTACAATATTTTTAGCTTTTTAATTGAGAAATCATGTTTTAAATGATTAGTTAGTTTTTTAATAATTAATTTTTTGCAATTATTTGTTTAAGTCAGTTTTATGAGTTTATGGTGGTATGGTGAGTCAATTTTTGTTTATAAAACGTTTTTGGGGGTTTTATGTATTTTTAATTGATATGTTCAATGAGATTCATTTTTATGTTGCCATTTTTAAAGATATTTCATATTAATTGTTACATATTTTCCAAATCTATTCCGACGGTTGCTTAGGTTGGAGTGGAAATGATAAATCTTACTCTACAAAGTCCAACACTTTCCATATTGTTTCTCAGCTTTGAGTGGGAAGAGTAAATCTAACTATTACACCAGGGGTGAGATGGAGTTATCATACCATACGTCCTCCAAACCAGACATCGAACACATAACAAATACGGTAGTAGCATCCACCCCTACACTTGTTGGGGATGTGTAGTAAGGTTAACTGGGCCTGGGCACATATGCTTCCATTCTATCCATGTTTATGTTTAAAGTTGACATCTTTTTAGAAGATGTATTTTAGCACGTTGTGCTTGTGTGCTTGAATGCGATAGTGTACTTAGAAAGTGTTTGCTTACAGATAAATGTCTTCGTAGACACATTATCATACCATCATACATTTTGTCCAAGGATCAAGTACACTGCACTAACTGCCCTTGCATATTGTTGTCTCTGCGGAGACAGCTCTGAATTGGTAGAATACACAATGACAGCAGGATCTGAACACAGGCACAGTGGTTTTCATTATATAAACTGCCAGGCCTTTGTTCAGGCGAGGAAAAATTCTATGGATTGTAGAGGTTGTACTGTGCATGGTTTTTAGGCCAGCTAAATCTCATCACTGTTCTTAAAGGGACGGCGGCCTGTTCTACACCAAACTGGCTTGCAGATGAAACCTGCACTCAAGTAAATGGGGATTTAGACCACTCTCTGGTATCTGGTAGAACCTCATTTAACCTCTGATCTCCAGGATAGATATTATTAAGTAGAAGTACAATTCTATGTATTCATATAATCAATGCAACAAATATAATGGTGAATTATTTATCTTTTTCACCACTGTTTTAATGCTGGTCACAATGCTCTGTATCCTTCTACTGATCATTGCAGTGCACCTATTTTACACAAAAATCCAATTGCTTCAATAAATGTTTGAAATGACAAGTTAGGTGTCCTTTGGGTATGTCTGAGGTAGCAAAGAAAGGGTAAATCTGTTTCTGCGATTTCCTTGGGGGAATTAGGACTGTCATGTTCTAAAGTTGTAGCCACCATCTATAGGAAGCTGGCTCTGTATATACTATACCAAAGTAATTTATAGTGTGCACAGAGTCCAGTGGATCCCCAAAGGTAACCAGAGGTTAATGTAGACAGTAGTAGTACCTTACTCTCTATTTTGTGGTAGTGTGGGCGAGCAGCTAGACCTTATCAAAGGGTCATACTAAGCATGTATTGTACAACTCAGGCAAGAGATGATTTCACACACTCAGGAACTGCACTCTGACCAATTGGTTTGTATACAAATATTATTCAGTTACAGTTATTTCCTAGAACCAAGCCAGGCCTGGTACAGGTCAGCATAGAAATACTTTGCAAGCATAGACAGTAGTAATACAGTTTAAATGCCATGACTTAATTACAGTCAAATTACTGTAGTGTAGTTCCTAGTTTCCCACTAGGCCCTGCGCATTGGAATAACATAAACAGTAGTATCGACGTGGAACTGGCTATATTCCAGGCCTCCACTGACTATGCTAAACTTAATTAGGTTGTGTTACCAACTAGCTCAGAGGTCACTGGAAACTTTCTTCTCTGCCTAGGAAGTGATCAGCTTCCCTGGCACAGACAAGAAGGGATTCAGTTTTCCAACAACCGTGCAACATGACAACTTTGCTCCTCAGATCAAGAGTCGATCTCTAGGGTCGTGTGAAACAATAGACATAGATTTCACTCAGTCAGTCTAGTGCAGTTTACTTTCACGGTATGTAGAGAATAGAGAGACGGGCGTGTATCAATAAAGGTTAACATTTATTGAACAGTCTTTCTTCTCGTACAAGAGAAATGTATTGCCACAATTGCAATAATTGTTATTATAAAAAGTACGTACAGTAAGATAAGAATTGCGAAATAGAACTGTAAAAGCATTGATATGGTTTCTTAGCCATACAATGGTTTAAAAGTAATAAAACATATATACAGTCATATATACATTAGGCTAACATACTCAACTGGTGCTTCTAACTAAGCCTACCCCGGTGTGCCTGACCTAAGCCTAACACGTGAGAAGGGGAGTAAGTAAGTAGCTTAAGTTAAGTTGGTTTTGCCAAGGTTTGTTTCAAGAATTCTCGTCTAAGGGTTTAGTCAACACCATACCTCTGAATAGAATGATGGAGGATTGGTATCTCCTTCAGGGGTCTCTCTCGATATCCCAGTCACCTGCGAGGGTAAACCGGAAGCGCCGGGACTGGATTTCTCTGCACGAGAAAGACAGCGGCTTCTCTCTTCAGCGCGTCGAGGAAGGAGGGGTGACAGCGTCCGCGGGCAGCTGGGCTGGATGTCTTCGCAGAGGACGGCTGCACGGCTCCTCAAGCGTACTGCACCATAGGTCGCGCTGTAGCGGCGATAATGGTAATCAGTAGCTTCACCACCACAGGATAGCAGGCTGCAGCGACAGAGTGCTAGTTTTTACCAACACGGGGTCATGCAGGCAGCTGGCATCAGCAACAGGCAACGAACTCACAGCTCGTATCTCTCTCATTGCTTAAGGCAACGTTGGTAATATTTATACCTGACAGGTGCCGGGTTTGACGCAAGTTTGCTGGACATAAGACGTCAATTAAAGATGTCACTAGGAAGTGACAGTTATCAGTTGCTCATTAGAGTTCCATTACTAATCAAAACATAGCAAGCGGGGATTTCCAGGTTTGCTAAGTTTTTATCTTGTTGAAGAACTCGGAGTGTTATCTAGGAATATCAGATAGTGACTGCTGCTCTGTCATTGCACTAATTGGTCGCAAAGGAAGTAGCAGAGAGTCATGCTGGAATGTGGCTCTGTGGCTCTGTTCGTGTGAGGCCAGAGATGACTTTACAGAAAATCGTACTTGAACGGTTATGCCAATATAGGGAATAAAGTGATTTATAGCCGAATAGGGGCATAAGGTCACAGTATCGATCAGGAACCTAGATTAACACGCAACATTACTTTGTATTTACTTTTCTTCACAGCCAGGTATCTCTAGGTGCAAGGCTGGTACTTGTCTTGTCGGAAAGAAAAGTGAGTTGATGCATTTTGTAAGCTTAGCACAGGTTTACAGGGTTACTTTCAAGCCACATTTAGTCCTGAAAAGGCATAACTGACTTTACGGGTCCACAGGTAGGATTTGGTCAAATGGGCACTCGAGTCACATCGCCAGCGGCACCAAGGCCCCCAGGTGTAGAGTGCATGGACCACATGTTAGCCAACGGGCTAAGCACAGTCGTAGAATTGGGTAGAATTGGGGACTGCTTGAAGCAGGCCACAAGATTGGGGAACAAAAGCTCATGAGGTCGAGGTCAGCACGGTAGGGCCCAATGGCCAATGCAAGGACTACACCACCAGCGGCGCAGTGGTGGCCAAGTGTAGGATGTGGTCTTGGCTGATTCTGCAGAGTTGGTCGTGGTTCCCTCAGAGTCGTTCAGTTGCTGTGGAGGGGAACGGGCTTTTGGGACGCATCGTTCTGTGTCCGCAAGCATGCGGTGATGGAGTCGGTCGGATGGACGCAGTTGCTGTATCTGGACCCCTTCATTTATGGAGTCGGCCCGGATGTCAACTTCAGTCGCTGGTGAGGGCAACTTTCGGTTCTTGGCTGCAGGTTTGATTTGACAGCTTGTTAAGGTTTAGGCATCACTGGGATCCAGGCTAGGATCACTGGGGTAACCTCCTTAGGGTGTTGGCTCACTCGGGCTCAGGGCGCCGGGAGCGGACTGGGGTAGACTCACGGAGTCGGACGGTGTGAGAGTCTGTTACTTTTGAGCACGTCTGGTACTCACGGGAGACAATGTCCTTCCTAGTTGCTAGACAGGGTAGGTTCTACGGGTTTTCGAGGACTGCTGGCTGCAGGACACACCGAGGTTCTGATTGAGGGATCTGAGGTTGGGACAGGCCGGTAGGGCTGGGGCCAAGTTAGTTGGTGACCTCCTCTTCTTCTCTCCACACGGCTATTCGATCCTTCTTCTTCTTGCTTCTTCTTTTCGGCTCTGGTCTTGTCTTGTCTGAGGAGGCAAGGTTCAGGGTTTGCCCTAAATACTAGATTTAGGGGTGTTAGAGGTAGGTATGGGTCGGGACCAATGGGTCCCTTCCTTTGGGTGGGAACACCCCTTATTATGCCACCCTCCTGGGGGAGGGAGGCATAGGCCGCCCTCTGGTTGGCTGGGTCCCCCATCTGTAAGATGGCAGGGACTGAGAGTTGTGCTTCACCTCTCCTCCCCCACCTGAGGGCTGAGGTTGGTAAAGGTGGAAACACCTCTCCTCCTAACTTGGTTTTCCCGCCGATTCTCCTGCCCAACGTGTGGTTTAGAACCGGTGCGGTCCAGTTGCTGTGAGCAGCAAATGGCTGGGGTAGCTCACAAAGGCAGCAAGCCTTTGAAGCTTCCCCTTCATGGACTCTACCCATCCTGTGGGAGGAGGCTTGACACCTCGTCCCAGGATGTGCTTTATTTCAGGACCCTGAGAGTGGCAGGCTCTCGGCCCAGGGGTCCAGAAACATGTCTGGTGGTGGCAGTTAGAAAGCAGCCACTCAGCCAGGACATTAGACTTTGGTCAATTTTTAGGGGGCATCTCTAAAGTCACCTTTGAGTGCATTTTTCATTAAATGACATCAGTGTGGGTTTAATATGCTGAGAGGTTTGATACCAAACTTCCCAGTTTTCAGTAAAGCCATTATGGGGCTGTAGAGATCATAATCACAAACTCCCAGCATCATAAACTCTTTATGGTAATACTTCACATACAATGTCTATGAATTGGCTTAGATACTGTAGGGGTACAAGGCTCATGCTCTTGTACCCTTACCACTGGTATAGTGCACCCAGCTAGAGGGATGGCTTACCTATGCCAGGGCAGTGGATTGTAGGCATGGCACACAGGGATGTGTGCCATGTCGACTCTTCACTTTGTTCTGCACCAAAACACGCAGCCTGCTAGAGCAGTGTGTGTGTGTAAAAATACAGGGCCTATAAGGGTGGCACAATAAGTGCTGCAGCCCTTAGAGGCCTTCCCTGGTCACAGTGCCCATGGTACCTATTTGTACCTTTTACAAAGGACTTACATGTGGCCAGAGAGTTGCCAATTGGGTTTTGCAACTGTACAATTTAGGGAAAGAACATAGGCCCTGTGTGCCTGGCAGTCAGGAACCCCTGGTACACTCAGTCAAACTACATCAAACGTTTGGCAAAAAGTGGGGGCAAATATGCAAAAAGGGGCACTTTCCTACACCTTCCGGTATCCTGTAAGGTTTAGAAGTCCAGATGGCACACTGTGAGCTAGCCAGGAATCAGGCCAACATATTCTGATGGTATGAGTGGACTCAAGTCCCATAGTTTTTGTGCTTACATTGCCCAAACACAGTCTTACTGAATTAGTGGGAACCCTACAACATGGCGCCACCAATGTTATAGGTCCGGTACTTATTTAATGGTTCTCCTGAGTAGTGCCCACAGCCCCTAGTCACCTTCTTAACAAAGAGAACTGTGCTGAAATTGTATTAACATTTCAGGAACACACAAATTGGTTCCAAGGCACTCTACCACATGCATTAGAACATGGAACGCCTCAGCAATGAAGGGACAACATGGCCAGTCCTAGCTGCCTTTACACCATATCCAGGTATAGGAGTTCTCCCAGCAGCAGAACTTCGTACACTTTATACAGGTATGGTTAGACTATACAGACGATTAACACAGTTTGTTATGCAAACAATCACAACAACCCCAGTGAGGGCTGTTCAAGCTGCAGCCCCACATTTGGCAAGGCCAGCAATTAGTCCAGTAACTATTAACACAATTATGGGAAGGTTCCCATCAGACAAGAGGAGATTCCGTTCTAGATTGCACAAAAAGCAAATCAGCTTGAAGCAGTGTTTCCCCATATGGGACCCCAAGATAAACAAAGAATTCTCACAATGTGGCTACCTTTAGGGATAGTTTCCCAAGTAGAAGAATGTGCTACATAGGGCACAATATTTGCTGCAATCTATACCATCACACATGGTACCCCATCCATAGCTGTTCTGCCAGATGTGCTCAAACAGATTCAAAATGAATACGGGGGAGCCCTGCACATGGACTTTGGGATTAAACTTAAAGTCAACTATGCCACTGTAAAAACAAGGTGATGGATGGAATGTTAGTATTAATCTCAGCCACTCGTAATAGCTTAAGCTGCATCCCAATCCATCAGTTTATTGCCCACCATGCCACCCCAGTTTGGACCCAGACATAAGCAAAGCAGTCTTGACCCTAGTCCCTATGGGAATTGTCCTGCCTGAACTACCAGTCTAGGTCCTCCCCGAACCGGAAACAAGCATCCTGGGACTGGTTTCGGGGTATGAACCCATATCAGCGAGTCTAGTTGAATCCAGTGGCACAGTGAGTCCGGGACCTAAGAAGCATTGTCCTATGTCAATGACATACACCTTATGGACGATAACTTAGAAACACACCTTAGCCACAGTAGATCGCATTTATGTGGGATTTGCTCAAATAGGCTACAAATTAAATTTTTAGAAATAATAAATTGCCTTTCTCAGTGTCGTATTCCTGGGATATGAGCTATCAAATGGAGGTAAAAGCTTAGTGCTGTGTTTCCTAGAGAAATGTACGCTCTTCCAACACCCAATAAAATCAAAAAACTACAATCAGTTTAAGGCTTTCAAAATTTTGGTAGAACATACATACCATATTATGCACAATGGGTAAAACCGTTTTATGAATTAATACTTCATGACTTTTAAAGCACACATTGAACACCAGGACATACATAGATTTTGCTTTCAGTACAAACTCACATCCTATCTTCAAAACACTTGCGCACACGTGTTAACACTACAAACATGGTGATCCGCATAACCGTGTGGACCACAGACTACACATATGTCACTTTCAATGAGGGTGACACTATACCAGTTGCATGTAATTCACATTTATTTTACAATGCAGAGGAGAGCATTTTGCACCATTAGAAAAAATATTGACCGCTGTTCAGACAGCCGTTGTGAAGGAAATATCATTGGCTCAGGGGAAACACATAATTGTCATGGCTCCCATCCCAGCCTTAGAGGCTGTTGCAAAGGCCAGTGTCCAGAGAATAAAAGCCTTACATTCTAAGTGGATACAGTGGGCCACTTCATTAACACCAACTGAAGTAGACGGTGTCTTTGACTCTACATTACAAACACAAATATACCTACAATATGAACAATAATAAACTGTGCTCATTGAAATGATGCCTAAAGATCAGTATGATTTCATAGTCTACACTGATGGTTCTACCCAGCCCGCAGTTGGAAGAAAACATCAATACTCTGCCACTGTGGTAGTGGTAAGGGAGTAAAATGAAGAGGTAGTTGTCCGGCATCTCAAAACACTTACGCAGTCACTAGATGATTGCACTGGACACCTGGCTGAAAGGAAAGCTCTCATTCTGGCACTAAGGAATACGGATCTGGAATTCCGCACACTTATATGTGTGCACAGGTCCTTGGTTTCTAATGTAGATGTTTGGAATGTCAAACATTAATTAAGAGGTCGTGCGGGTCACCCCTTGCCTGTTAGCACCATAACATTTCATTCTGTGCCAATTTTTTTCGCAAGTTACCTAGCGGAGTGTAACCCTTTGCTTTGGCTTTCAAAGTTTCACTACTACAGCAAAGCTACTGGAGGCCAAGTCTCTACAAGCAGACTAAACAGTGTGTCCTTAGCTGTGACATTTGTCAACAAACAAGTTTCCACTACCACCCGCCCACCGCAGACACCTCTTTTGATTCCGAAAAGCCTCTCGCTGGTGTGTATCTGGACCACTGCAGGCCACTAAATAGTGATGGCTCCTTTAAATGCTCTGAATTGGTAGAATAAACAACGACAGCAGAATCTTAAGTCAGGCACAGTGCGAATGGGTTCAGTTTTCATTATATACACTGCCCAAGCCTTTGTTCGGCAGAGGAGCATTTCTATGGATTGTAAAGATTGCCCCATGCCTGATATTCACCCCAGATGAAACTCATCACTATCCTGAGAGGGACGGTGGCCTGTTCTACACTGGTGGCCTGTTCTACACCAGACTGGCTTCCAGATGAAACAAACAAACAAGAATATGGGGAGTTAGCCCACTCCAAGTTATCTGGCAGAACCTCAATCACCCTCTGATCTCTAGCTTATGCTGAACTAGATACAATGCAACAACTATAATAGTTGAATTATTTATCTTTTTGACTATTCTTGTAATGCTGGTTACAATGCTCTGTTTCCTTCTTCTAATCAGTGCAGAACACATATTTTACACAAGAATAAAATTGCTTCAATAAATGTTTGAAATGCAAATTTGTGTACTTGTTATGTGTCTCTTTGGGCATGCCTGACTTAGCAATGAAAGGGTAGATCTGTTTCCACGATTTCCTTGTGGGAATTAGCATTGTCATGTTCTGAGGTTGCAGACACCATCCCGAGACACCATCAACTCCTCCTTCCACACCGCCACCTTCCCGGAGAGCTGGAAGCACGCCGAGCTGACCGCCCTCCTGAAGAAACCAACAGCGGACCCCACCGACCTCAAGAACTACCGTCCCATCTCGCTCCTTCCTTTCCCGGCCAAAGTCATCGAGAAGACCGTCAACATACAGCTTGCCGTCTTCCTCGAGACAAACGGATCCCTCGACCACTCGCAGTCCGGATTTCGGGCCAACCACAGCACCGAGACCGCCCTGATCGCAGCCACTGACGACATCAGAACCCTGATCGACAACGGGGAAACAGCAGCCCTCATCCTCCTGGATCTCTCCGCAGCGTTCGACACAGTCTGCCACCGAACCCTAGTGAAGCGCCTCAGCAACATCGGAATCCAAGAGAAAGCGCTGGAATGGATCATCTCGTTCCTCACCGGCATAACCCAGAGAGTCCGCCTCCCTCCGTTCAGATCCGAGGCCACCAAAGTCATCTGCGGCGTACCACTAGGATCTTCTCTCAGCCCGACCCTCTTCAACGTCTACATGAGCCCCCTTGCAGCCATCGCACGCCAACACAACCTCAACATCATCTCCTATGCCGACGACACCCAGCTGATCCTCTCCCTCACCAACGATCCCACCACCACCAGAGCCAACCTACACGAAGTGATGAAAGACGTCGGCGACTGGATGAGGAACAGCCGTCTTAAACTGAACTCAGACAAGACGGAAGTCCTCATCCTGGGATCATCACCCTCCGCCTGGGACGACTCCTGGTGGCCCCCGGCCCTGGGCACCTCCCCCAAACCAACAGACCACGCACGCAATCTGGGCTTCATCCTGGACTCCTCCCTGTCAATGACCAGACAAGTCAACGCCAATTCTTCCTCGTGCTTCAACACCCTGCGCATGCTCCGCAAGATCTTCAGATGGATCCCCACTGAAACCAGGAAGACCGTCACCCAAGCACTTGTCACCAGCCGACTGGACTACGGGTACGCCCTCTACGCCGGAACTACAGCCAAACTCCAGAGAAGACTCCAACGAATCCAGAACGCCTCCGCACGACTCATCCTGGACATCCCCAGACACAGCCACATCACCGGACACCTGAAAGAATTCTACTGGCTCCCCGTCAGCAAGAGAATCACGTTCAGACTCCTCACCCACACACACAAGGCTGTACACGACCTGGGCTCCAAGTACCTCAACGACCGAATGACTTTCTACACGCCCATGCGCCAGCTACGATCTACCAGCCACGCACTCGCCACCGTACCTCGCATCCGCAGAACCACTGCCGGAGGAAGATCCTTCTCCTACCTGGCAGCCAAGACCTGGAACTCCCTCCCCATTCACCTTCGACGTACCCAAGACCATCTCTCCTTCAGGAAGCAACTCAAGACCTGGCTGTTCGAGCAGTAACGCACCCCTTTTCCCTAGCGCTTTGAGACCCTCCCGGGTGAGTAGCGCGCTCTATAAATGCCGTGATTGATTGATTGATTGATCCAGTACCTGTGAGGTTTAGGGGTCCAGATGGCAAACTGCGAGAGAGCCAGGAAGCAGGCCAACATATTCTGATGGTATGAGTGGGCTCCGTCCCCATAGTTTTGATGCTTATATTGCCTAAAGGCACAGTCTTACTGAAGTATTAGGAACCGTACAACAGGTGTAGCTGGTCCAAGAGGGGCACCACCAAAATTCTGGATGGAAAGGCTTCACCAACATCATGCTTCATCACTGGCCAGCCTAATAGGGTAATACCATTAAGGCAGTCCAAACTTCACATTGAGCAAGCTCAGATATAATATTACTGGGCACTTGTAGGATCCACACACCAATTAAAACTGCGTCAGTGTAGACTCTAAGGAACTTCATTTATTATGACGTTACACTGTGCAGGTTAAAAACACTTTCTCATGGATGAAGTTGAGATATAAAGTCTAATTCATCGAAAAAAGGAAATCTCTTAGGGTCTATACTGAGCTATTTTTAACCGGTGTGTAGATCCTACACTTGTCCAGTAATATTATCTCTGAGCACCTTCATTCTGAGGTGAAACAGACTGGATGGTATTATGCTATCAGGTCAAGTGGACTGGCCAATGATGAAGCATGCCACAATGATGTGGTGAGGGCTTTCCATCCAGTATTTTGAGGATGCCTCCCACTTGTCCCAGTAGTAAATCTGACTTGTCCAAAAGTGCGTCTTTATGCAGAAAATGATCATAACATGAATGTTCATTTAGAAAAGATGACAAGAGTACAAAGATGTAAATATCCACCAAACAATATTTCTTTCTTTTAACTACATAAAGTAAGTGCCTCTTTGTATGGTGGTGTTGTGGTCATATTCCTCATCATCAAAAATACGTCAACAAATGTTATGGAATAAGCACTATGGGGCGTTTTGGCATGCTGCCCATCATCTTGGCAATCTGAAAACGACACAGGGTCATGACTCCGAACCAGTAAGGCTGAGTCCAAATTACCTAAACAACAACACAACTGCCAGTCCTGGATATATTTTAAATGATTTTTAGAATAACCCCTATGGGCAAAACATAAGGGTCCGGATTTTTATTTGCATCACTAGTTTATTAATTTGTTTTAGCACTAGTAGAAACAATTATTTGCATAAACAAGATGATTTGCATGTGTATATACAAAAAGAATAGAAAGACATTAAAATGACAATGTACTTATACAAAACAGTTTATACAATATTTACAACACATCCACACTTTCACTTTGGCCAAACACATTCATCCAGCTACAATCATACTACAACGTAAAAAATACTAAGGGCCTAGTGTCAAACAATATAGCTTCATACAAGTTTATAAGTAATGAATACAAATAATAATCAATATACTGGGCACCTATGCATTAGTAATGATCCTATTTAATAAACAGTATTTGTATATTAATTTTAGTTTTGACACAGGGACCCAAAAGAACAGGTCGACGCGTTTCGAAATCCCCAATGCTGATTTCTCCTCAGGACCAACAATCTTATCAATGGACCAAAATCAATCTTCCTAAAGGATGGCGTGCAGCCAAACAGCCACTCTATGGAGACTCATGATGTATTTAATCGGTGTTTTAAATTGTATCAGCCTCAACAGCTTGTGGTAGGGCTCCCCTTTACCGCTGGCGTGCTGCTGAAGTTCAGCAGTTCCGTTTGAATCATCTTCACTCTCTTCCTCGGGAAACCGTGTTCCATCATCTTGGCAAAGCACGGGTGGTTGCAAAGTATGTACAGTAATATGTTGCTGAAATTTATTTTATTTTTTCTACCAAAAATTTAGAGTTGCACAGCAGTCAGGACCAGTCACAGTGAGTACGTGACCTCTGCGTAATTTTGGCAGTACGAAAACACGTATATAGTCATTATAAAGATTTCGTTTAAGGTAAGAGGTTTATTGATAGGATAAGGAAAGTAATATAAGAATAAATGAAAAACATTTTAATCGTGGTTCTAATAGTTTTTGGGGAGTCGTGACACCGTCGCGCACCGTGCCAGCAAGTATTTCCGGAGGCACGATGGGGACGCGACACTGGCATTTTTTTGTCAGTTGTAAAAAAAATATATAGACACTTTTAAGGTTTACTTTAAGACAAAATGTTCACTAATAGGCTACGAAAAGTAGTATAACTAGAGAGGAAATACATTTTAAATGTTGTTGTAATGTATTTTGTGAAGTACCGACGTTGAAGTGACAAAGCTGTACCGGTGTCGCACATCCCATGCGACACAGAAACAAATGTATTTGAACGGTTGACACCAGATGGCAGGAATGTTTTGGAGGCTTTCATATTATAGGGAAGCAGGAAACCTGGGACGCAGAATATTCTCTCCTTATAGATGTGTTCTCAACATTTTTTGAAGCTGCGCTCCTCTCGCAGGTAGGGCGTTCCAATGGTGGTCATTCTATTTTAGTCTTCCTTAGGAGCCCCTCAATGACCTCCATGGTGGAACACAGGTCACCAAATATTTTAGCAGTGGAAATGAGATTTAACAATAAACCTCCCTTGTTGGTGTTGAACTTTTATAAATACCTTCTGCAGGAAAAACAAATACAGAACACATTTACACTTTTAAGTATTTTTTGCAAGCTTATGGAGAAGATAAGGATGCCTATTACCAGATTATGATACTAGGCAAATTTAATATGTATTTGTGTCAGCAGGGGTGTGTCCTTCAGAAATGTATATCTGATGACATCCCAAATGCATTTTGAACACTCTGAGCAAGACAATATTTTAGAGGAGTTACTGGTGGCAAATAACCTGTTCTGTGTGGGACCGACTGGGATTGGTGTAGCAATAACTTATTTTAGTGAATGGGGCTGTTCCTCCATAATTGATTTTATCATCCTTTCTGCCCCTTTGATTCCTGTCATACCATCTTTGATTGTATGTTGGAACACCTTTAGAGATCCAAAATCCTATAACGTTGTTCTTAGCATGGGTATCAAACCAGGAACCCAAGGGGGAAAAAGGTCCATCAAATGACACTCTTGACATTAAGGAGCAAGCATGGAGGTTGAAATGGGACAAGATTGTTCCAGGTGCTTTCCTAGATAACCTCTATACAACAAATGCAGGACACCTAGAACTCTGTTTAGAAAGTGGCTCACAGGATGAAGAAGTCCTTGATGCCTTTGATAGTCTCTGTGAGCAGATTGCTGCTAATCTCTTGTCCAGAGGTAAACATGGGCCACTATGAAAGTCAAGTAGCTTGACAGGAGATGCTCTAGAACCCATAGAAATCTAATGTAAGCTCTGAAGCAGCAGCCCGGGGACGTGGCAAGGGTCAGGGATTGTAGGAAAGATTATAAATCAGCAACTCTGTACAGGAAAAAAGAAATGCAGGACCAGGCTTGGAAGGACTTATTGCAGAGGAGGGAATAGACACGCCATGGGCACCAGATAAGGCCATCTCCCCATCGATTGGTAAGTACATAATGCCATTATTGCCACAGCAGGGGTTAAAGCACTGGGCCCAGATGGGGTTCCCCCAGATCTTTATAAGGCAGACCCCATATTCTGGGCGAAGGTGTTGACCTGCGTTTGTAACTAGGTTTGTAACCGTGGTCCTCTACCCTCATGGTCCAAAGACATTATATTACCCATTTTTTAAAAAGGGGCAAAGGATTATCCACTCTCTTATCCCCCCATCTCACTTTTAGATTCCACCACCAAAATAACGGGGAAGGTTGTCTCAAGGCACTTAACATCTTGGCTGGAAAAAGCCTATATAATATCTGAGTTGCAATACGGCTTTAGACAGGGGAGAGGGACATTGGACCAGTGTATTAACTTACAGTTGATCATAGGTAAATATACTGTAGCTAAGGGTGGATGTTTCACCATGCTTTTATGGATCTTACCTCTGCATTTGACAGAATAAACAAATCTAAACATTGGCCCATCCTCGTGGGTCTGGGTATCGATCCGGAGATAGTGCCTTTTTTTTACACAGTTCACATTCTAACTTAACGGCTACAGAAAGGTACGATGAGAATGGTAGTTTGTCAGATTGCTGGGAGGTCCAGCGGTGTTAAGGCAGGGGTGCATTTTGTCTCCCTTGATATTTACACAATATACCAACAAACTGGAGGAAGTCCAGACAGCCGCTTGCAGGGATATTTTAAAAGTGGGTTCTAAATTTATACCAGCCCTCTTATATGCAGACGACGAGGTCCTGATTGCATGGACCGTTGTGGGGCTCCAACACCTTTGAACACTTTTACTTTTATAGATTTTATGGACTCCCTAGACCTGTCCATAACCTAGTCAAAATCACATACAATGACAATTGGATGTCAGAAGGCTGCCAGACCAAGTTCTTTGGTAAAGGGACCGAACTTACCAAAGTATCGACATTATCGTACCTCGGAGTACTCTTTGATGGTAGGGGGACATGGATGAATATTCCTCCTGAATTTAAGACTGTGCATTGGAACCTACTTGTAGGTACCTAAATCAGCCACAGAACCCAAAAGCTCTTTTCAGAGTTACCCTACCTCTGATCACTCAAAATGATTATCTTTCTCTAACTTTTTTCACTATTTTTCACCAGAGTACGCTCCCCGGTGGGCGTACCGGGCACTCACCCCGCGAAATGTATTTTTTTTTTTTTTGGCATATATGCCCCTCCTAAACTCCCCTCAGAAAACCTAGAGGGTCAGGGGGTGTCTACTGCACCCCTGTTTACCCATTCCCAACGTTGTTTGTCCTCCATCTTGTGTCTCAATTCGGCCAAAACACAAAATGGTGGACTCCCGCAGTGCTCCCGGTACGAGTACCGGGGCGCTCACCGGTAAGCGCTCCCAAAAAAATGTGGGAAACGAAATTTATAAAAACCCCTGGACAGACTTTCACCAAATATAGAATAGACCCTACTACATACCAGTCCCTACCATTATCCCACATTTGATGGCATTCCATTGAGCCATTTGGGCTGTAGCCCTGTCTAAATATCCTGAGGTAAATTACATGACAAAAACACATATGGAGTGTTACAATTTACAACCAATTAAAATGTTACTTTCATTTTCTACTTTTTTTTCCTGACATTTGATTGGTTATGTACATGAATATAAATGAAAAATGAGAGGGAAACACGACCATTTTGACTACAACTACCTGAGATACATCTTTAAAGGATTTTCTCATTTATCTTCATCACCTTTCTATAAGGTAAGTTATACATTTGTTAGGGGCACTTTAAGTTCATTTGTAAAAACGTTTTCTGACAGTTATTTACTGTCCCTCTGTTATAATTACAGATTGAGATAGGCTTCTCTGTAATAGTTAGAGATTGAATTAGGCTTCTCTGGTATAATTATGAATTTTCTTAGGCTTCTTCACATACACTTTTTTATATTTCTACTTCCTACCTCATACCATACACTGCCCAAAGATAACTTCACTGTTAAAAACTCACAAGTACCTCTCTGAACTTAAACCCAACAGTGCCCTATCTCTACTGATATATTTATTTTTTATGCAATTTACAGCAAGAAAATGGAAGGAGAGCAAAACAAATTTAATATTTCATTCGAAATTGATCTGGAGAACAATCCTAAGGAAGAGATTGATGAATTAGACTTTTGGGATCAGTCTCTGGACCAAGACTTACTTAATTGTGTGGAAGAAATGGAATCATCGAATCCAAATGAGGACATAACTGACGATATAATGTTGGAAATTCTTTTAGATTTTGAAAAATCACAGCAATAAATTATTATTTAAAAATTTAAAATTGTTCGAGACATTATTCTTTTTTATATGTAAATTATGAAATAGTACCAAAATGAATATAATATAAAGTGAGACTTATAGTACACTGTGCAACTTTTTTGTGTTACATAGTAATTTTACTCATAGTTACTTCCTTTCTCCCACTATATTATCTCCAATGTGTATTTAACATCTCTTTATCATCTCCTGCCTCCATGTTGTTTCTGCTTTCCTGACTATACTATAGATTCCATATACCACAATAACTTCTGTAACAACATGCAAATTATCTACAGAGGAGACAGTCTACATTGAATTTAAGACTCTGCATTGGTACCTACATGCTGGTACTTAAATAAAAAAGAAAAAACAACAAAAAGATTTTTTTTTTAAAACAGCTACTTTTTTTTAAAACTGTCATTCTTTTTTCCCCATGGTATGCTCCCCGGTACGCTCCCCGGTGGGCGTACCAGGCCCCCCCCCCCGCAAAAATAAAAAAAAAATGTTTATGACACCCACATCAAACCTATGGGGTCAGGGGGGGTCTACTCTGCCCCCTTATGGTCATTTCCCCCTTTCTTTTTGCCACCTCTTGTGTCTCGATTTTACCGAGACACAAGATGGCGGCCGCTCTGGACTGTTTCGAATGTTTACAGACACCCGAGAGCCAATCAGCTTTCCGTGCGCACCTCGCGTGGCGCGCCCGGTGCTCTCCCCGGTGCGCGTACCGGGACGCGGCCATAGATATATATATTTTTTTTAACCTAAATTACGCAAAATCCTCTGGAGCACGTTTCTTGAGACCTAGCAAAGGCACATCGGGCTACCAGTCCCTACTATTTTGCCAAGTTTGGTGGAAATCCATTCAGCCGTTCGGGCTAAAAGTGAGGTTGACCGCCCTATAGAAATTAACATGGGGAAAACACGTTTTTGGACCCCCCTTTATCTCGGCCCCCGCTTCACGAATACCCCCATCCTTTTAGGGAAGGACCGGAGCGCCGCGATACAAATTTGAGGAAATTTTCAGGCAGATTCCTCAACCGGCGCCAAAGTTATTCACAATAGAATGTTGAGATTTTGCATTGAAAATAATCCTAACTATAACTACCTACTGGCGACCGCCAGTAGGTAATATACATATATATATATATATATATATATATATATATATGTATATATATATATATATATATATATATGTATATATATATATATATCCACCACAAGTCCCCACCAAGGCACTCAGAGCCGCAGTAAGCCACGCTACCTTGAAGAAAAGACGGCAGGACCAGGAAATCCGTGAGTTGAAGTTTTTATTGTGCAACAAACGGCAGCATAACGTTTCGGCCTCTCGCAGGCCTTGATCACATGGTGTTATGCAGTACTCAGGCAGAATTTAAAGTGCTAGTGCTGTAAACGGGAGCCAACCAGAACAGAGTAAAGTGCATGGTGCAATCAACATAGTTGAAATACTATGACATTTCATTCGTTTTAAAAAATGTCACGCACTAAAACACACAATTAATCATGGTATGTCATAACACAGTATTGGGATCAATCCCATGCCCAAAAATACTGAATAAGCATTGATTCATACTGTATGCATGTGTGTGAATGCAAATCCACTTTTAGAAAAAATTCCCGGATCAATCCGTTGGCTGCATTGGGCACAGAGGCTAAGCACATAAGCAGACAATTACCATGCACACATATACAATGGATTAAAGACAGAGGTTACCCTCATTAATTGTAATTCATTAATACCTGGATAAATCCACATGTCAACTCAAGTCACATTGTCGTTTTGCCTAGTGCACCTATTAGCTTTAGCCTTGCTTCGAAGAGCATGCATGATGAATGACCACGATTTCAAAGTGCAAATGCATATACATCTAAATCATTGACATGTTTTAAAGTCATACTGGTTGGAAACCGAAAAAAGTGCAATTGAACGTGAATGTGATTAAAGTGTACTTAAAAAAAAGACAGATCCAAATCCGATTATACCTAGTTCTTAAAGCTGAGTATAGTATAATCTTATCTGTAAGACTGAAACAGTAGGAACACTGAATGGGGACAATGACCCAATCTTTGTACATGAGTCCTTGAAATAACACATTGGTCAAGCTGAAAATACTAAATAAGGACCAATCTACTGGTTATCTAACATAGGACACCATCAATTATATCACAGAAATCTGAAACTTGGGGATTGTATTGTCAGAAAGTGAAATTATAGACAGGTGTACATATCTTCTGAGGTATTCAGCCCATTGGGAAATTTGCTATCTAACATGAGAATGTAGCGTGTTTCTAACCGTCTCAACGCAGTTTCCCTATTGCCACCCCTTCTCATTGGTGCAACCATATCAATGGCATAATATTTCAGAAGAGAGCTGTTGCTATTGTGCTTCTCTCTGAAATGCCTGGCGACTGGGTATGCCTGGTCGTTAGATTTGATGGCCCGTAGGTGTTGAAGGACCCTTTTGTGCACCTGTAGTTTTGAGCTGCCCACGTAGCGAAGGCCACATGGGCATTCCAAAACATACACGCAAAATTCACTCTTACATGTGATTTTTTGCTTAATCTTATAAGGGGTGTCCGAAAATGGGATGTAGTACTCAGACTTGTTGACTCCTTGGACACAGGCTTTACAAGAAGCACATTTTCTGAAGCCTTTGCTCCCCGCCAACCAATTTTGTGTGTTAACCAACTCCGGGCTTGATGTTACAAGTGCATCTTGCAAGGAAAATGCTTTCCTATAGGTAATTGCAGGCTTTGTGGGCATATGTTTACCTATCGTTGGATCACATTTAACCAGACCCCAATGTCTATTTACAATTTTCCTGAGCGCCCCATGCTGATTATTGAAGGCCCATATGAGTCTAGTGGGAGGTTGTGTTGGGGCTGTGGCGGAGGTCTGTTTCCTCCTGTGTGCCAAGGCTTCAGATCGGGGTATGGCATTGGCTTTCCTGATGGCAGCTAGGATCACCTTTTTGTCATAACCCCGGGCCAGGAAACGTTCTTTACACTCTTCCTGGGCTATCTGGTTCTGTGCCTCCGTGCTGCATGCTCTCCTGATTCTTAGCATTTCCCCGTAGGGGATGCTACGAATCAGGTGAGGCGGGTGGTGGCTCTGTGCATGCAGCACTGTATTGCCTGCCGTTGGCTTTCTAAACAAGGATGTATGAATTTCCCCATTAGTGATATTGATTGCAATGTCCAAGAAGGTGGCCCTTGTGGAGCTGATATCAGATGTAAATGACAAGTTGAAGTTGTTGTTATTCAACCTGTTGATAAATTCCGTGGCCTGTTCGGTGGTTCCTTTCCATATCATACAGATATCATCGATGTACCTGAACCACCGAACAATGTGATTCCTGCAAGTTTCAGAGTGCTCGCCATTGAGGACCTGTCTCTCCCAGTACCCCATATGGAGACAGGCGTAACTGGGAGAAAAGCAGGCCCCCATGGCCACACCTCTGACTTGCTGGAAATGCTGTTTGTTGAACATAAAGTAATTATTGTTCAAACAGAATTTTATCATTATTATATATATATATATATATATATATATATATATATACCCAGAGGAAGCTCATGGATAAAAGAGACTTCAAGGACACAGTGGGGGTGAAGAAGGGAGCTCTTTATTCTTTAAAGTTGCACAGCGTGATGCATTTCGGCTTAACTGCCTTCCTCGGACGCTTGCTCACAACAAAATGGTGCCGTTTCCCTCCGTGCAGATTCCAGCATGCAACGTGAGTTTCATTAAGAGCGGCCAATCAGGACCCACAATAGTGCAGATAAGGACTTTGCAGCCCGTCATGCCCCTGTGACCGCAGCTGCCTTTGAAAAAGAGTGAACCTCGAAACTCGTCAGGCGGCGGTCCGCTGCGTGTTTAAATGCCGGTTTGTACACTTTCACCAATAAAGCTTTCAAGTGGGAAAAGCAGTCTGTGGCTCGAGCGCTGCTCATTCTTTTTGGACACCCCACGGAGCACGAATATTATATATATATATATATATATATATATATATATATATATATATATATATATATATATATATATATATATATATATATATATATATATATATATATATATATATATATATATATATATATATATATATATATATATATATATGCTTTCAGGTTCACTAATGATAAAGAACCACTCGGACACCTCAAGTGCTGTAGCTTGAATTTAATAGCAAAGGGAAAAACGACGCGTTTCGGGGATTAGCCCTTGATCACGCTCGTAAACATTAAGTGCCACCATGTTTAAATACAATACATAAAAACTCTGCACCTCACGTGACTTTCACACACAACTGTGGCGGCCATCTTGTAACGTGCATTTCATCCTTCAAAACATGTATATTGTAATATGTATCCATCAATGACATATTTTATACTTGTGTCCTTAATATTGGATGTCTTAGCCACGGTTGGTATTAGAATAATTCCCAATCATTTGCGCAAATTAAGCGTTTAAATTCATTAGCTATATGCAATGTTTAGCTAAGACATCCACACTTCTCTTTGTATTGCCCCAGTGAGCGAAACAGTTCTTCCGGTCTTGCCCAAGTGGGCTTTCAAAAGTTCATATGTCAAGAAATTATACATAGTCCTTTTCTACATGTTCATGATGTGTTGGCCTTGATCTTCTAACCATCAGTTGTCCTTAAATATATTAGTGCTCAAACAATCTGGAATTAAAAACATGATATCATTACACTTAGCAAACTGTATTCAGACTAAAACATATCATTCATGTAAGTGAATTGCTAGCTCCTCACTCATATTCAGCCCATTCGGGGCGAGACTCTCCAAATCAACAATATATCTGGATTCCAATTTGCGCATTGACAGTTCCCGATTTCCCCCTCTCACACCTAGGTCGACACTCTCAATCACCACTATTCGTACCTGGTTCTCGTCACTGTAGTGATTTTCAGCAAAGTGGCGAGACACAGGATACTGTTTTTAAAAGTAATCTGAGGATTACTACCCAGGTTTCTACTGAGATGAGTGTCAGTCAGCAGCACATGCCATACGCAGCATACCGTATGGTGAATTGCTACGCGCAAAAAGAAATTGTAGCAATGACTCATCATTTGAACAGGAACAAGAGATTATGTGTAAAAGATTTCTTGAGAGAGGCTATAGCAAAAGTATCATAAATAAAGCCAAACTCAGGGTACAATCGATAAGCAGAAATGACCTACTATATCCTAAAGTGCAAGACAACAAGCAAGATGACACTGTCAGATTTATCACCACATTTTCAGGACAGGCTAACTCTGTAAGGTACATATTAAAGAAACATTGGCATGTGCTGCTGACTGACACTCATCTCAGTAGAAACCTGGGTAGTAATCCTCATATTACTTTTAAAAAAAGCAAAACACTGAGAGACGAACTCAGTCACAACCATGTTCGGTCCATGAATGTTTCCAACACCAACAAACCGGCTGGTTTTCGATGTTGCAAAAAATGTAAAGCCTGCAGAAACAGCGTAGACTGTAAATCTTTGCAAATACCAAACTCTAATAGAGAATTTGTGATTAAGAAAAATCTCACATGCACTACCACACACTGTATATATGTTCTAATCTGTCCTTGTCAGAGATGGTATATTGGCAGCACCAAACACGAAGCAAAAAAACGTGTGTTGGAGCACCTAAGAGCCATTAAGAATAAGAACAAACAGTATCCTGTGTCTCGCCACTTTGCTGAAAATCACTACAGTGACGAGAACCAGGTACGAATAGTGGTGATTGACAGTGTCGACCTAGGTGTGAGAGGGGGAAATCGGGAACTGTCAATGCGCAAATTGGAATCCAGATATATTGTTGATTTGGAGAGTCTCGCCCCGAATGGGCTGAATATGAGTGAGGAGCTAGCAATTCACTTACATGAATGATATGTTTTAGTCTGAATACAGTTTGCTAAGTGTAATGATATCATGTTTTTAATTCCAGATTGTTTGAGCACTGATATATTTAAGGACAACTGATGGTTAGAAGATCAAGGCCAACACATCATGAACATGTAGAAAAGCACTATGTATAATTTCTTGACATATGAACTTTTGAAAGCCCACTTGGGCAAGACCGGAAGAACTGTTTCGCCCACTGGGGCAATACAAAGAGAAGTGTGGAAGTCTTAGCTAAACATTGCATATGGCTAATGAATTTAAACGCTTAATTTGCGCAAATGATTGGGAATTATTGTAATACCAACCATGGCTAAAACATCCAATATTAAGGACACAAGTATAAAATATGTCATTGATGGATATATATTACAATATACATGTTTTGAAGGCTGAAATGCACGTTACAAGATGGCCGCCACAGTTGTGTGTGAAAGTCACGTGAGGTGCAGAGTTTTTATGTATTGTATTTAAACATGGTGGCACTTAATGTTTACGAGCGTGATCAAGGGCTAATCCCCGAAACGCGTCGTTTTTCCCTTTGCTATTAAATTCAAGCTACAGCACTTGAGGTGTCCGAGTGGTTCTTTATCATTAGTGAACCTGGGAGCAGATAATTGCAAAGCGCCGGCTTTGGTACTCGGACCGCCCAGACAGCCTTACACTCTTTTCCGGCATTCGTGGAGCAGAATATATATATATATATATATATATATATATATATATATATATATATATATATATATATATATATATATATATATATATATATATATATATATATATATATATATGTATTATATATATATATATCTATATATATATGCCGCCAGTCTTTCTCGTCTGTGTAATCCAAAAACAAGAAGGCAGACCCAAAGATAGTGCAAAGTCGGGTTTATTCAAAACTGCCATTATGTGTTTCAGCCTCCTCCGAGGCCTTGATCACATGCATATACATATATATAAATATATATATATATGTATATATGCACATGATATGGGTTTATTAATTGTTTGCACTTACTCATTTTTAAATGAGGGTTGTGAATGAAATCAATGCAGACCTAGCTACAGCGAGTTCAGCAAATGAAGCAAGCTCAGCTGTTAAAAGTCAGACGGACTCTGAAGATGGCAGAATATCTAGACAACAACAAAGTGGCCAGCAAAAACTATCTTTATTCGATGATTTTTTACAAAGAGATCGCCGCCAAACATTGCGGACAAGAGAACAAAGACCCAAAATAAACAAATGCGAAATCAAAGGTGGAGACAGTGCGGAAAATGCGTCAGGAACAGGTCTAAAAAAAGGCAACACAGAAAAAGAAATGGGTCAAGAAGTAACAACCACTGATTCAAATACAGATAATACAGTCATCAATTTGTCACAGGTTGAATTAAACCAAGCTGAATTACAACTACTATCTTTGGGTTTAACATACTGCCCTGAAAGCAATTTCAATTATGCGCAAACCCAAACAGATGTATTTGAATACATCAAGAAACTAAAACTGGCAATATTCCATGCAATAAGACCAAGTAAGGCACAAGTTAGTGCTCAAGAAACAGATGAGAATGCACACAGCCTTCAAATCGGTAATCTGAACCAACTGTGAGATCTGGTGACCTGAACCTAGTTCAAGATCTGGTGGAATTACAAGAACCAGAGAGTACTGGCGAAATTACAACTCAACAGCTGTCCAGAAATTTGTCTTTGAACATCTCTGCTACTGCTAAAACTCCATTCAAGCCAAAATCTACTTTTATTCCAGTACTGCAACATGTCACAATTGATATTTTCAATGAAAAGGTAGTGGATTACATCAAAAAATTAAACCATACGAGTCAGCGAGCCAAAAGAAAATACTATGTGCAACATGTGCAATATCGTAATTTAATTCAGAAATTGAAAAAGCGAAGTGATGTGGTCATATGATCCGTGTAGTACCGCCCTTGGGTATGCCCAACTCAGCTCAACTCAACTCAGCTGGTGAATTTCTTTTCACTTCCCTTGAGTAAATGTCTTGGTCATAACTCTGTCATGGTGCTAAAGGTGAGCCATCTTGTCTATGGGAGAAACTTGCTCATTAGAAATATTTTTGTTTCCTTCTTAAATGTTGCTGTGTTTGTTATCTTTCTAATATTTGGCGGAAGAGAGTTCCAGATTCTGGGAACTGCTCCTGAGAAAGCTCTATCATAAGTTCTCTTCTTCCGGAAAATGGGTGGTCTCAGAACCAGTTCATTGGCACTCCTAGCTGGTCTATTTCCTCCAGATACATCAATTTTCTGGGCAAGGTATCTTGGTGTATTGTAGTGAAGCACTTTGTGAGTGATACATGCCATTTTTAGCTGAATTCTGGCTTTGTATGGTAGCCAGTGTAATGCTTTCAGGTGTGGAGAGATATGGAGAGATATGGTCGAACTTCCTCGAATCTGTGATCATTCTTGCAGCTGCGTTGAGGCATGTTTTTAGTGGTGCAGTGGAAATTTTTCGAGATGACCAATGATTGGACTGCTAGTTTGATATCTGCCTTAGAAATGAAAGGTTTCACTTTTCTAATGTAGTTCAAGTGAAAACAGGCCCTTTTTGCCATTGATTTGATGTGGGCTTTCATATCAAGGTTCTTGTCGAGTGTGATTACTAGTGATTTAGCCGAGTCAACTAAGGTAGGGGTGCAGTTAAGCGCCGTGATCATTTTAGCCCCTTCCTTAACCTCTGTGTGGTTCTTTGGTGGTGAGATTAGTAGGAATTCTGTTTTTTGAGCGTTTAGCTTCAGATGATTGATTGTTATCCATTGTAATGTCATTTTTAAGGCCTCATTCATTAACCTGATGTCTTCCAGAGACGCGATTTTGATGTATAACTGCGTGTCGTCCGTGTACATATGAAAGGATATTTTGGAGTTTTGAAGAATTTCTGTAAGCGGTTCGACATGCAGGTTAAACAGTGAAGGAGATAGTGTAGATCCTTGAGGTACTCCAATCGTGTTAGGGCATGAAGGTGAAAGAGATTGATTGACCAAGAATCTTTGCGTTCTATCCTGGAGGAAGGATTCAAACCATTTCAGCACATTACCTGATATTCCCATCCTGTCATGGAGCCTGTTCAGTAATTTTACATGATTTACCGTGTCAAATGCAGATGACAGGTCTAGGAGGATGAGTAGACATGTTCTATTTTGGTCTAGGGCCTGTAGAACATCACCGACTCTATGTAGAATCGCTGTTTCCGAGCTGTGTCCTGTTTTGAAACCCGACTGGCAGTCAACCAGTAGAGAGAAATTGTCTATGTGTTGGCTAAGTTGTTTTTGTACACATTTCTCCATTAGTTTGGCAAGTACAGGAATGTTGGTTACCGTGCGAAAATTATTTGGATATGCCGGGTCCGCTGTCGGTTTTTTTGATAATGGGGATGACTTGACCAGTTTTTAGGCATTCTGGAAGTAACCCCTGTGATAGAGAGGCGTTAATAATTTTCATCCATATGGGAATCACGATATGGTTGATTTCTTTCATGCATTTTGATGGGAGTGGGTCATTATAGTGGTTATTAGGTTTGATATCTAGTAGCGTTTTGGCGATGTTATTCTGGTCCAACAACTTGAAAGTATACCTATGTGCCTTGTTTTTTGCTCTATCCTCCTTAATTATAGAGTTGGTATTTTCGTTGTTGGTTTTTGGTTGTCTAATTTTCCGCTGCCTTCCTGAGCTCACTTTCCAATGTGTTGGCTTTGTTGGTAAAGAATGATGAGAATTCTTCACAACTTAGTTGTGTTTTTGTGATTTCTTGTGCCGATTTGGCAAACTTGTTGGATTGTTGTTTTAATATTTCGAATAGTTTCCGTGGTCTGTTTTTGGCAAAATCCAGTTCTGATCTAATAAATTCCTTTTTGGAGTTGAGGATCTTTTTGTTGTATTCTTTTCTGGTTTTTCTGATGGATTTCAGTTCGGGAGATGATGGGTGTTGTCTCCATTTTCTTTCCGCCATTGTCAGTTTCCGTCTTTCATCATTGAGTGTCCCGTTAAAGCATGAGTTGAGAGAGGTTTCGCTCGGCTAGAAAGTCTTTAAAAGTGTTGACTTGTTTGTCATTGATGTTGTTTATTGTTACCTAGTGGGTGATAAAGTGCATGCAGGTTGCATCTTTGATTTTCAGCCGATCTTATATTGAGACCAAGGTATTCGCAGGATTTGAGTGGTTCTGATTGGATTTGGCCTACTTCTAATTCCGAGTGGTGGATGAAGGCTATGCCACCCCCTGTCTTCTTTAGTCTATCCAGTCTCACAATGCTATACTAAGGGGGCACTAGTAGGTCCATGACCGGAGAGGATGATTCGATAGCCATGTTTCCATGAGGATTGTCATGTCAATTTCCTGGCTAATGATGAGGTCAGCTGTATCTGATGCATGTTTAGCTGCAGACCTACAGTTGATCAGAAGGCATTTCAACGTTTTGCCACCGTTGTTTGGGTTCAGAATTTGCGGTTCGGTAATTATCTGGACTTGTTATAAGTTATTAAGGTTGCGTTTCCTTTTATTCTGTCTGGATGTTCTATTGGCATTGATCTGGACTGTTCTGATTTACTCCCCTCTACTACGTTCCGTCGTCTCATACTCCCGGAGTAAGGATAGGGTTTCTTCTTCTGTTAAGTCTTTACGTTTCCTGTCTGGTCGATTATGCCTATTTGATAATGGCATCGCCGTCTCCTTACTCTTTCTTTGAGAGTTATATATTAGTTCTATGACGTGCTCGACTTTGGTGTGGGTGCTTTCTGTAGTTTCACGTAATTTTTCCATTGCTTGGAGTGAGCTTAGTATGTCTTGCGACAAGTTGTCCATTTTTGTTTGAAGCTCTCTGATTTCTCTCAGGGTCTGGGGTGATGTGTTGGGTGTGTTCCCCCACTTGTTTCAGGATTCACATTTTGTTTTCCCGTTTTTTTGCTCTGTTCTCTTCATCGGGATCCTTTTCTTTTTGAGATTAGTTTGGTTGTCTGTTCCACCTTTATTTGCATTGTTGGATGCGCTATCCAAACTTTGTGTACTTAATACCATTTTTGGGTAAGATACATTTCTTGCAGTTCTAGATGTCCTTTGAGCTGGAGAAGAGTGGGGTATAGCTGGGGTGGAGTCTTCTATATCTGGTATTTCCCGGTTTTCAGAGAGTAGCCTAATCGTCGCAGATGCTCTGTGATTGAGGCTGGGTGATGATTCTTCCCTCTGACTTTCTATGTCGTTATATCTGCTATGAATTGTACGTTTGAAAATACTTCCTGATACATTGATTTTTTTCTCCAGAAATCTGTGAAGAGCCTTCCATAATTTATTTTGGACACAAGTGATTTCTTGAAACACATTTATGAAATTCCTTGGCATTCTGACTACTTATTGATGATTTCGATGTCTTCTCGTTGCATACAAGTTTCAACCATCATGATAGGATCAATGAAGTTTAAATCTTTATAAAAAGAAGATCGTGAAAAATGTCAGAACATGGTCGCATGTTACTATGCATGATTAAATGGTGTCTTGAAAGCAATTTATTTTACTTCAATCAGGAGATCTTCCAGCAGAGATGCAGTACGTCAATGGGCACCTGCTTCGCCCCCAGTTATTCAGGTTTACACATGAGCTGGTGGGAGGAGCGGGTGCTTATCGCTCACCACAGTGATCTGTGGAATAACCATGTAGGCTGATGGCTACAATATATTGATGACCTATTTGTGGTCTGGAGGGGCACTATGGAGTCAGCTGAATCCTTTGTTAGATTAATCAATGTCAACATATTAGTAAGACCCAGGTTGCCTTCCTTGACTTAGAGGTATAAATTTGAAACAACAAAATCGAGACACGGATACACAGGAAGACAACTGCAGGAAGCTCATTGCTTCACGCTGACAGTTTCCACCCATTATATCTCAAAAATAGCATCCCCTATGGAGAAATGCTTCGTCTCAGGAGAAATTGTAGTAGCAATGATGAGGTACTTGTAGGTCAAGATGAGATTGTTAATAGATTTGCACAAAGAGCTTATATAAAAATATTTACCTGAGTCTGCCTTGGTGAAAGCCAACCATAAAAGCAGGAAGGAACTATTATTCAATAGAGGCCCCATAACATAGGATCCAACAACAAGATTAATAGTGGGATTCAGCAAATAAGAAAAACAAATAAGGGTCATTATGAGGAAGCATTGGCACCTAGTACAGGCTGATGTGTTATTATGACCTACCTCACCCAAAATCTTGCATTTAGAAAGGATCCCGCTATGAGAGATGCCTTAGTAAAAAGTAACCCAGAGGCTGTAGATAAAAGAACTTGGTTACAGCCAAGAAATCGCTTCTATAATTGCTCTACATTATGGGTTGCAAATTTGGTAAGAGCACCTATTAGTACTCCACGCTTTTTGATCACAGGCCGCACAAAACAGAGGAATATTCAGTTACAAGACTGAATATGCAGTTTATGTGTTGGAGAGTGCGTGTGAATTGAAATATGTAGGAAGCCCTAAACTAAAGGTACACAAAAGAATCCTTCAACATCTCAGGGCGATTACAAATGTGGACCACAATTACCCATTGCACGTCACTTTGCTGAGCACCACAACAGTAGTTTGAATCAGATTAAGTAATTGGTTATAGATTTCATCCCTGAATTAGCAAGGGGTGGCAATCGAGAACAGACGCTGAGGCAGTTGGAAACTAAATACATCTTAAACCTTGATTCTAAGTCACCCAATGGGCTAAATTAAAAATATGATCTCCATACATTCCTATAAATGCCCATTAGTCATTGGTTAGATTCGTTTCTCCAACACCTATGCTTAGCTCTCTATTCCCTTGTGCATTTGTTATATTTTTACACATTTATGCACATGATGTAGGTTTATTAATTGTTTGCACTTACACATTTCTATGAGGGTTGTGAATGAAATCAATACACATTTTGGTTTGATAGATTTTAGAAAATTAGATTTGACTAATTCTTTACTTGAATGTGATCCAATAGCTTGAGCCAAAGAAGACATCTAACTGAATTTCAGCATATGGAGTAAATAGACTTAAGAAATTGAAGATTGGTTTTAGATTTAAATGATAGAGGCTATATCAATCTCTAATTATGACCTACTACTACCCCAAAAGTGGATTTATCCTATAAGGTTATGAATTATTGTGAAAATTGTTAACATAATCATGAGTGGTTTATCAGTTAAGGTAAAAAAAATGGAATATTCTCCTATCAATAACAATAATTGACAATTTGAGCATCAAAAAATCTACGGACAAACCATCAATCCTTATTCTGCGTTTGTGGTGCTTTTATACTATTGTGGCATGTTCAGATGAAATTACTAAACTCTATAAATGTATTTAAACTGGTATCTTAAAACAGTCATGAGAAAACTATGAGTTAGACGGTAAACATTGTTTACAACAAAGTCAATACAATGCATGCCATTACAATGCAGTCATTATAATGACCGCATTGTTACATTGCATACCATTACAATGCAAGTCGTTACAATGAAAAACACAGGAGAAGGTTTTGTATACTGCACACATCCTGAAGTCATGTATTTTGAGATCCTCTTATATGTGATAGTGAAGAAAGAAGAAGAAAAGTGAAATAAATCAATTACGTAGAGTCCCACAATTTGGTAAAGTGGTGAGGTTGGCTTTAATCCCAGGTTTTCTGGTTTCATTTTGAACAATTAAGCAACTAGATGTATATGCTTTGATTTCCCTATACCAACCTTACTGACCCCCTCTGGAGCACTACCCCGCTGGCATCAATGTGGCCCTCGGTCACATTGCAGACAAAAATTTGTAGCTCAAAGGCAAATGTTTGCGAGTACCCATGTTCTAACTCATGTAACGCTTCACATAAGCAACTGAAGAGAATGAGAGGAGAGGATGTAGCCGAACGACTAGGGTGGTAGATCTCTAATCTGGGGAACCGGGTTCGAGTCTCGACAATGACGCTCCACATCCTGTGATTCTGGGCAAATTACGTAATATTCCTGTGCCTACAATTGTTGTGTAATGCAACTGGTGCTCATGTAAAGTGCTCTGATACCTTCAGGTCACGTTTGCGCTATATAAAACTACAAAAAAAAATAAAAGAAGCTAGCTTTGGATTTGAATACCTTTAGGGGCTCATTTACAAGCTCTATGTGCCACCGGAACTTCTCTTTTTGAAACATTCTGGTGGCGCACAGAGCTTAGCCATATCTTCAAGGTCACGTAAAGCCACCCAGCATGGATTTTCATGGCCCTGTAGATATGGCGTGAGGTAACGCAGCACAAGTGGCTCACACTACAATGGGGAGGTGTGCTATGGGCCCATGATCAGGGTTGTTAGAAATGGGGGTCTATAGTTGGCAGAGGTAGGTACCTTTGTCCAAAGAAGTTTTTAAACAAATGTTTTTAAGACAATAAGAAACTAATGTTTGTATAGTGGCGTACCAGTATCTAGAACACCTAATAGTATGTTTAGAATTTAAAATATGTCATCCATGTGGAAGAGGTGTGGGTGTTATATTCCATATAGGTACTGTAATATAGGCCTCAGTAAACTTGTTACCCTTCACCTATATTCTCTCCCTACATTACACTTGTCACGGTTTACAGTGACTGACCTTTTACCTAGATATTGCACTGCATTCAGAACGCAGGTTTTTTCCAGTTCGAAATCTAATACATTACGCATGAGGGTTCTTGGAAGCACAGCAGGACTACCATCTCCTGTATAAAATCTATGTATAAAGTTCATACCTAACGTCATCCTTAGGCGGACGTGGTAATACAGCAAGGTTGGACCCTTGGAGAGACCTATGGGTATATATACATCACATCTTCCTCAGAGAGTAGGGGAGATCAAGACTTCCCGACCAACACACTGACCTGAGGATCCTGCATGCAGACGCTCCAGCTCGCAGTGGTCTAACATCCCTTGTGGGGTGTCCAGCTTGAGACCAGGATGGAGTCCCACAATCTCACTTAAGGTAATGGGGTTGACTTGATCCTAGATTAATTCTTGGATTAACATCTACACCCGTGCTAGGTACACTTAGGTACATCTAGTTAGGGAGGCATTGTAGGAATACACATCTTTTATCATGTGTTTTATATACTTGAATGTATTCATGATTTTAGTAAGTTGGTAGAACTATACTATCCTTTTACCTTCATAGTGCTGTTAATCATTTATATCCTATAGTGTCTAATGGTTGTTGCAGCACATACATTCTACACCAGAATAACAACTGTTCAATAAATGATTATTGAAAATGCCCAGCTTGTTTATTCGATGTGTCTCTCTGAGAGAAACTAAGTAAGCACGAGTGACTGAGTGAAAGGTAGTACATTGTGTCCATGGTCCTGAGGGATCAAGGTTGTTAGAAATGAGGGTCTCTAGTTGGCAGAGGTAGGTACCGTTGTCCAAATAGGGGCCCTTACTTCTAGTCAGGGTAAGGGGAATACACTCCTAAAATAGCCCCTATTCACCCCCTTGGCAGCTTGGCACAAGCAGACAGGCTTATCTCAGAGGCAGTATGTAAAGCATTTGTGAACACATACAGTATTACAATGAAAACACTACAAATGGACACCGCACCAGTTTAGAAAAATAAATGATCTTTATCTAAACCAAAAGCAAGCAACAAAAATCCACAGTACAGGTATCAATATAGTCCTCTGCTGCTCGTCTTTTTACTATGCTTGTGTTATCTATTTTTGTTGACTTCTTGACTCCGCTAAAAGCAATGTACGTGCTGAGAGTTTGTAGCTGCCAGTACACCTGTTAACTGTCCATTATTTACTGCGGCCATAAGCATTTCTGCTCCCACTCCCACTTTTCTGACCATGTAGATATTTATCTACCCTTGTTTAATGATAACTATTTCTAAAACGTGATCTTCCTATTTCTGTTCATGTGCTTACACTGCACAAAACCTGTATAAAAGGGCACTGGTTTGTGTAACCAGTGTACTACCTCCTCCAGCACTTGACAGTGCTGTTTGAATGTGGCCCCACTCATGAGTGATTAATAAACTTGTTTTTTATTTTCACCTCCAGTGCTGATCTTTACTTTGTTGGCTTTTGAAACCATGGACAAAAGGGTGACCTTGCACCAATGTACCCCTGAAAAGGTACTTTTCCACACCAGAAGTGATCTAAAAGCCTGGGTCTGGGCCCCACTTTTTATACACACAAATCCTTTGTACTCTGAAGGCAGAGAGTGTCTGTGCCCAGCCAAAACCAGTTCTGTCCTCACTGGTGCAGCTTCCTGGCAGGAGGCGGAGAGAGCATTGTTGAAGGCAGACCAGGCCCAGGCAGGTGAAAAGAAATCTCCTCCCCCTACTCTAAATGCAACCCAGGCTCTTTCAGACCAAGCAACAAAACTCCACAGTACAGGTATCAATATATTCTCAAAAATAGGCTATTCACAAAAATAAAGCTTGTAGCAACAAATATCTCCACTTGGAGTTATAACGATGTTGTAACCGGTGGAAATCCCAAAGTACGGCACCGACCATGAGGTGGGCATCGTCAGGCCCGGAGTCCAGCAGACCCAGAAAGAGCAGTACCTTGGAATTGATGAAAGCAAAGGCAGTTCATGGCGGCTTCGTACATGCTGTGTGGCATCGGCTCCTTACAACCCATGGGGAGGTGCAGCCTTTGTTCCTTACTGTAGCGCAGGGAGGCAAGATGATGGTTTCTTACTGCTTCGGGGATATAACGTCACAATGGCACCGAAACCACTGTTCCTTATGATGGCGCGATATCGATGGATTCGGGGCTCACCCATATCGAGGATCAGCTCCACAATGATGAAGTCGGCTTAGAAGTCGATGCGGCATAGCAGCAGGTGTCGGGCCTAGGTCGCAAGTCTGAGCAGCGCTCACGGTTCGGTGCAGGTTGCGGTGTCGCTCACCTCCGTCGGTGTTGCAATTTCCTTCTGTAGCAGCTGAAACAGCAGTTCCATATACAGAGAGACAGAAGGGGTGAAGCCTTTGTTTTCCTGAGACTTCAGAGCAGGAGGCAAGCTCAGTTTCAAGCCCTTGGAGATCTTTTCTTCAAGCAGGTGACAAAGCAAACAGCAAAGTCCTTTTTCTCCTTTCCTTGGCAGCAAGTAGCCACTGCCTGCCATCACCAGACAGCAAACAGCACAGGGGCAGTATTCCGCCACAGCTTCTCGGCTCTTCTCCTTTGCAAAGGTTTCCTCTTGATTTCCCAGTGTGGAAAACATGTAATATTTTACTTGGCATAAGCTGCAGCCATTTTGGCTGTGATATCCATTTCTTTCCTTCATAATTCTCCCGTCCTCTGCTGCTCGTCTTTTTACTCTGCTTGTGTTATCTATTTTTGTTGACTTCCTGACTCCGCTAAAAGCAATGTACGTGCTGAGAGTTTGTAGCTGCCCGTACATCTGTTAACTGTCCATTATTTACTGCTGCCATAAGCATTTCTCCTCCCACTCCCACTTTTCTGACCATGTAGTTATTTATTTACCCTTGTTTAATAATAACTATTTCTAAAACTTGTTCTTCCTATTTCTGTTCATGTGCTTACACTGCACAAGACCTGTATAAAAGGGCACTGGTTTGTGTAACCAGTATACTACCTCCTCCAGCACTTGAGAGTGCTGTGTGAATGTGGTCCCACTCATGAGTGATTAATAAACTTGTTTTTTATTTCCATCTCCAGTGCGGATCTTTACTTTGTTGGCTTTTGAACGCATGGACAAAAGGGTGACCCTGCACCAATGTACCCCAAAAAAGTTACATTTCCACACCAGAAGTGATCTAAAAGCCTGGGTCTGGGCCCCACTTTTTATACACACAAATCCTTTGTACTCTGAAGGCAAAGAGTGTCTGTGCCCAGCCAAAACCAGTTCTGTCCTCACTGGTGCAGCTTCCTGGCAGGAGGTGGGGAGAGCATTGTTGAAGGCAGACCAGGCCCAGGCAGGTGAAAGGAAATCTCCTCCCCCTTCTCTAAATGCAACCCAGGTCCTTTCAGCCCAGCCCTGACTCATCAGACTTCTGGAGCCACAGCCCTTCTCCAGCCCCTGTCATCCAAAAGACAGACATGCAATACACAAACCTAGCAGAGGCACACTGGATGGTTAGGCAAGAAAATGTTCAAACACAGAATGTAAAAATCACCCTTACTAAAAGATGTATTTAAACATTCTGAGTTCAGGCATTCTAAACTTTATTTTCCTATCTTGTTCCCAGGGTCAGTTATGTTTATAAGATGTTTTAAACAATCTCCCCATTCCAACCTATAGGAACAGAGAGCCTTGCAATAGTCAAAAAATGAAATGCTTTTTTTATCTTTCTTTATTTTTTTTTTTGAAGGTTTTGTATAGCGCAAACAAGACCCTTGTGGATATCAGAGCGCTTTACGGGCCAGATGTAAGATACAGAAACAAGCATAGAAAATATAGGTGTGTCGAAATCAAATCAGCATCTAATACAAACTGGAAATCCTGTTACAAGTTATATGCATAGATCATGTAAATTTAGCCGAGAGATTAGATGAGAGAATAGATGTCACTTCTTTTTTGAAAGATACAGTAGAAGGCCGTAATTGGCAGTATTTCACTAGCAGGGCATGCCACACACATCAGGGCATGTCCCACCTTTCACATACAATGCACGCTGGCCACAGGGGTACCTTGAGCCTACCTTAGGGGTGACTAACATGGAGAAAAGGGAAGGCTTGGGGACTGGCATGTGTGTGCACTTGCAAAGTCTACATGGCGGTCCCAGACTGCAAAGCAAAACCAAATCATCCATCATCCCCTTTGGTTTTGTTTAGTCCCAGACTGCACATAGGCTCTACAATGGCAGGCCTGAGCCACATTTTACAAGCTGTTTCTGTGGATGGCACAATCAGTGCTACAAGCCCACCAGCAGCATTTGATTTACAGGCCTTGGGCACACATGGTGCATTGTACTAGGGTCTGACAAGTAAATCAAACAATCAATCATGAAATCATGAAATCACTAATCCATAACAACAATTTACAAAGGGAGCACTTGCACTTTGGCACTGAACAGCTGTGGCAAAGTGCCCAAAGCATTTAGACCAGCAAAAACACAGGGGGCAACAGCAAAAAATGAAGGGAGACCCACGACAATGGTGCCAGGTGTAACACGAGTTGTCATGTTCGATGGTTGCCAAGAACTACTCTCTCCTTAGTAAGAGGAGAGTCTAGTGGCACTGTGAGCTTGTTGGTACAAAAAGGCCATCATACCTGTTGGGGGTGATCAGAGTTTGCCTGACACCAATCCTACAGTGTATGTTTTCTAAAAGAGCAGTATATTTTCTTTAGGATTGTCACAACAGCAAACATCCCAATGTCATGTATTTCGAGGTCCTCTTACATGTGATAGTGAAGAATAAGGAAGAAAAGTTAAATAAATCAATTGCCTGGGGTCACACAATTTGGTAAAGTAAAGGTGGCGCCGGAAGTTCCCTTTTTGAGACGTTATAGTGGCGCAGAGAGCTTAGCCATATGTACAAGGCCACGTAAAGCCACCCTGCGTGGCTTTTCATGGCCCTGTAGATATGGAGTGAGTCAACGCAGCACAAGTGCCTCACATTACGATGGAGAGGTGTGCCATGGGCATTATGGTGGGTGTTTTCAAGCAGTGGGCACAATGAAGCAGAATAACATTATTTCTCCAAATTTTTTTCCTCTGTTTGTGTGTGCTGCATTCTGTACCACACATAGAAAGCGGAAATTGCCTCTATTGTTGTCCATTCCTGCTCAAAAAACATCAGCCCTACAACACGGACACCCTTGCATCATGGTTGGCGCATGAAGGTCAGCGTAGGGAAAGAGGACAGGACAACTTGCATCTATGGAGCATTCCCGCCCTTTTCTTTTGCTGCAGGGCAGCGCAGCAGGGAGGCTTGCAGCGCTGCCCTGTGATACAATATTGTAAATGAGAATCTTAGTGCTCAGGCGAAAGCAGAAATGTTCAGAATTAACCTAAATGCAGGCCATAGTCTTCTATAAAACACACAAAAATAGATAAGTAAAGTGTAACCCCACGGCTGGTATATGTAATGACGTCTTCTTGTTGCATTTAGGCAAACTGAACACTTAAAATACATTCCATAAATTTGTTTACAGTGCTTTGCATTTGTGTTCGGTTAATGCATAGAAACTGTCATTTAAATAAATGGTGTGTACATTTCTGTTGAACTGCCTGCATGTGTTTCTTTTGGCGACTCTTGTTTCTTAAAAGCTTGGAAGGAGAGGCTTGTGAATCATTTATGACTTCAAGCGGCAACAAAAGCCCCGCGTGGCCTGTTGCCACACCTCACTTGCATGATAACTCACCAGCAGCTTACATCATCAGCTTGTCGTTCAGGGCCACAGAAATCGCACAAGTCTTAGGTGCTCGTTATGGGCGCATCAGAGTACTCCAGTCCTGCTATCTGTTATGAACAGTTTACCTCAGGATGCTCCTATTTACAAGTGGCTGGCTAACAGGTGTGAGATCTATCGCATGTGATAAAATCCGACTCCCCTGAGTCGAAGCTTATCAGGTGCGATAAATATCCCCCAAATTTACGTTTTTTGATTAATAACATGTTAATGTTGACGCTTACTGCACCAAAATCCCCATCTTAGGCAATTACCGCATATTCAGCCAGATTCATCAATGTCCCGATTTGCGAGTCCTTAATAGCGATTATTAAGGAGTCGCAATTAATGACTCGCAAAACGGGATTCATGTAGAAATCGCAATATTATTTGCGATTTCTACGGCTTCCTTATTTGCGATTAGCAAATTGCTAATCGCAAATAAGGGATGACTCCCCATTCATTCCTATGGGCCTAAGGCCTATGGCCCATAGGAATGAATGGGGAGACATTCCTCATTTTTGAGATTAGCAATTTGCTAATCGCAAATAAGGATGCGATTTCAAGGGTGCCAGGGGTGTCCAAAGGACACCCTGTAGCACCCCTGAAATGTAAATGTAGACTGATGTTGCACACAAAGGACATGTGTGTGTGTAACATACAACTTAGAAAAATGCACTAAAGTGCATTGTTCTAAGTTTTCGCTATTTACCACGAAGTCAGACTTCGCAGTAAATAGCGGCCAAAAATAGCGATTTCGCAATTCAAAAATGGTTCATGAATTGCATTTAAGGAATCTCAAATAGAGATTCCTTAAATGCAATTCCTCGCAACTTAGCGATTTCGCAATTTGCGATTTTTGCATTTGGGGTGATGAATCCCAAATGCAAAAATTGCGCTCGCAAAGGGCCAGATTCTCAGAATCTGGCCCTTTACGAGCCGATTTAACAATGATGAATCTGGCTGATTGAACCCATGCTAAATAAATATCGACTGGTGTCACCTGCCAATATTTTTTTGTTGTACAAAAGTCATCATTGCAATATATGTGTGGCAACCGAAGTTACCGGGTGCCATACATATTTGATACTCATCCAGAGCACTTGTTATCAGTACCGTAGATGCACACTTACAACTGGCCTGATGTCTGACTCTCCATCCCTGCTCGGTGTTTCTCCTGACCCTCGGGTAACACGTTTCATAATTTGTAGTCATTTGCCCTCTTTATTGGTGCAGCTTGTTGGCGCGAGTCTGTTGTGTTCAGGGATTTGCACTGCTGGCACAACACTTCAAGATACACACAAAACCTTGTAATTCCATAAAGACTGTCTTGAGTAGTGCAGAATTTGTAATTCACGGACCACACAATTTCCTAATTATACTAACTACAGGGCAGATTCTTCCTATATTGTATTCCAGTCCTCATTAGCGTGCCTCTGCCAGGCATGCACCATTCAAACTCTGTTCATTTGACGGGGGTGGGTTGGGCCTGCCCTGCTGCAAGCTGTCTGTGCCCTGCTGTGCGTGTTTGAGTCTCTTGTTAATAATCCAGCCTCTCCCAGCTCCAGAATCCCTTGCTGGCTGGCAGTTTCAACAATTCAGCAGTTCTTTAATCAATTATAAAAGTAACAGTAACCCAAGGGCGACCGATATTGCAAGAGCTCCCAAGCAGATTTCATTGTTTATCACAACATTACCTTCCAAGATAAAACGCCTTTGTGTCTCCGTGACCTCAGTTTATCAGCAATATGCCGGGAAACTGGAATGTGCAACAAGAACAAAGTGGGAGCCTTTGCCGTTTGTCCTTCGTTTCATAGCTGACTGTTTTGTTTTGATTTGTTTACACTCACTCATACAAGGCGGCATGCACGCTGTTGCAGACACTCACATACATACACCCGCAGCGCAGTGACTGCTTTCCCTTTCCATGTACATCATTTGGCTTAACTGCTGCTATAAGTGCAATAGAACACTATACATTATGCGGCATGTAGTGTAAGAGGTGGCTGGTAGAGCAAATCTAGAATCAGTCATAACTTGCTCTGGCTTCAGAATTTAGGAATATCGGTGGCTTTATCCATCAATCTGTCTCATTTGCATAGCCCCTCCCACTCAGGTACATAAGCATGAACTGTCACGATGCAGCACTGCAAAAATAATGTTTCACATTTTACACATGAAGCTATTTCTTTTATTTAAAAAAAGATGTGTTTTCAACTTCACTCTTTTAGGAAATTGCATTTTTTATTACGTCTCTGAGTAGGACCGTAAAATACACTACTTTCGACATGATAGGATCGTGATTTTTATTTTTCACGTCTTTCTTTTCAGCGTTAAAAATCCAATGCAGTTCAAGCGCAGCAGAACTCCTCAATGAAATAGGTGGATACATCCTCAGCTGTCGTGGAACACTGAATGTAAAGGTATGATGCTCGCTCTTCTTTCATTTGGCATTAGTGGCAAACCCTTAAGGAACTGCACCATCAATAATTAAGGCTGTGTTCTTGTAAAAAAATATAGAGGTCAATTCACCAACCTTTATCCAGCAAGAGTTAATGCCTCAAAAAGGCTGCAATTTACCCCTGTGTAAAGTATACATTAATCACAAACATAGGGGCTGCGGCCAAGTTGGTATCTGAGCAAGTGGATCATTGGGACTCCAGTAAATGGGGATTTCAGTGAGGAGTATTACCGATATCCATGGAGGAAGATTCGAGGATTTCCAGATAGAGTCCAATGCGACCCTTGTTAAATGGGTAGCATTTAGGATCTCTGATCAATGCGATCGGCTAAATTACAGCCTGGAGTAATTGAGGCGGCCTGATAATTCTGGAGCAGGGTTCTCCAAAGTAGGTCCTGGAGGGCCGGATCCATGTCAGATTTTTAAGATATCTACATGTATCTAAACAGGGATATGCAAAAAATCTGGCATGAATCCGGCACTCCAGGACCGACTTTGGAGAAACGTGTTCTGGAGTATAAGTTTCTCACCACAATTGAGGCTTGCAGCATCAGGGGCTATGTGCAGCATCGGATTGGGAAGGCGGGCAGTCGGGCATCGGCCGATGGGCCGGTGCCTAGGGGTCACCTGCGGGCTGTTTTTTTGTTAGCTCTATCAACCGGCCCACAGTGCCTTACTGCCTCTTTCCAGCCCAGCCACTGTAATGTGGAGAAAGCATCATGGCAGGCTCGGAGGGGGCAGCTTGCAGCAACGTCGCTCGGTCAATATTCTCACCCCTGCAGACTTTAGCTTGGACCCCGTGGGCCCGGGACAGACGCTCACTTCCCTGCTAAACTGAGGCGCCTGGCTGGGAGCAGTTAATGCGGCCATTGGGCCATTATCACCTCAGCTCCCTGGAGCAGCAGCTGCTCTGTGCTTTACTGTACCCCTCCCCTGCTATGTCATCGCCCTGAGGCTATACTTGGCTGGGGAGGTTGAAGGGTAAGTGAAGGGAAGGGGCACCGCTGTGGGCCTGTTGTTGGCACCTTAGTGCCAGAGTCTTTCAGGCCTTGGTAAACGGATGGGTGTATCTATGGAATGGATAGGCCTCACTGTGAGGCATCTTTCAGCCAGAAAAATTAAGAGGATGTAATGTTAGGGTCAGCGCTGCTGAATTTGGAAATACATTCCTGTCCAAGCCTCAGTGCAAAATGCTGTGATTCTGGGCAAATAACTTATATGCCTAAGGCTTAAAACAAACATTCATTTGATCTTTTTTAATGTGTCTGGTGCTCATATAATCACTGCCCTCGGGCAGAGTTTACTCTAAATCTACAATTTAAAAAAAACTTCAGTTTGCCATGTTTTAAGAGTCTGCATCCGGAGTTGTGGCGTTTCGACCACTTTATTTCACCTCACTCTATCAGCCAAAAGGTAGTGCTTCTAGCTTTCACCAATGTGTCTGGCTCTATGAGCATTAAAATATGTAATTTATCAAACATTTCCTAAAAATGAGCCCAATGAGACTAGCCAAATGCTGTTTTATAAATGGGTGAAATCCGCGAATGTGGGCCACTTTTTTTAAAGGGTGCCGGGCCGAATTGTGATCCCAATCCGACCCTGGCTATGTGAATAGGGGCGGACACCAACACTTGAGCAAGAGCTAGGTTAAGAAGAAGATGCGAAGCAGAGTTTGAGGTGACGATCTGGCCTGCTGTCACAGATCACAAGATCTTTAGGACTTGGGGACACACATACACACAATGGTCTCCCAAATAAAAAACAATGGCGGGGAGGAGCAGCCATTTTTGCTCTGCTGATCCTGAAAGACTGGAGACACTGGATAGCAATGCGATGAACACAAACTATCCACTCAGAACAACTATACTGGAGTCCTTGACACAATGTCTAAGGCTGATAAATATTGTCCCAAAAAGAGGGGAAAGAATAACTTCTGAAAGCTCTTTTTCTGTTGGCCACATAAGGTTTGGCAACAGTTGTGCTGATTAGCCAGACCTAAAAAGGGCTTAACCCTAGGATAATGAAGAAATGGTAAATGAGGGGAAAGCTGAGAGAGGATGGTAAACAAACAAACAGCAGACAAGGAAACAGTCTGTATCTCTTTCACATTCACAGTTTGTTTGCAAACTGAAATTGAACAGGACATTTAAAAACACACACAGATTTTTCCAGCAACTGGAAAGAGGGTGAGTTTAGGAATTTTTCAACAGAGGTGTTTTTTACCTCACTGTGCTCGCCCGGTTTCTTTCTTGTGCAGTAAGTTCAGGTTTGTGGACAGTTCAGTCAACGCGTTTACAAATCCAGATTTTAAGTGGCAGGCAAAGGAAGCATCTGTTTTGAATGTTGGGCTTTGTTGGCCGCCTGTTCCCGCTTGGCTACTTACCAACCCCGCAGAGCCATGCAGTGAACGGCATCTTCTTTGGTAAGCCACCCTCTTGTTGCTTGGCAGTCGGTGCCATTAAACAAATGAAAATGTGTGTTTTCATGATATGTCCTTGATGAAACGACAGGAAGAGAATCCGATTTGGTTGTCTTTTTTCCCCCACAGCTAAATGTTGTACAGACGTGGAAGAACAGTTAATGTTCACAACTGGCCCCGGAAGCTTGTGTTTTTTACTACTATTCTTGTAATTCAATGACAAAGTGTGCTAATGTATTATTGTGAAATGCTGGTGCAACTAAGGCTGCCACGATTGCTCGTGACTGGCAAAAAACAAGCTCAGGACGAGCTGGTTAATTATTTGCAAGACATACCATTGAACATTGTGGGCAAAATGGTGATGTGCAAAAGTATCCTAGCTTCATACTGACTAACAATATAGCCAATATATTGTGACGTTATATGTGTGTGAATGTGTGGGAATGTGTTAGCGGCCATTAGAACAGGAAAAGATCCGACGATGCCCAAGAGACTTTGGTTTTCATAACGAAAGTGGTACTATCAGCAATGGAAATGTAAAATGAATGAATCAGTAAACAGGCTGGCAGAACACAATAGGTCTAGTGTCTAGAATAAAACGAGTACCCGATTCTCCCTGGCGCGAAGAGCTAAGACAAAGACATCCTATTGGCGTGCCCAAGTTTTAGAAGTTTTTAGGGTTACCCTTCTCATTAAGGGCCAGATGTATGACCCTTTTTTGTGGCCGCGAACGGGAGATCCTCCCGTTTGCGACCGCAAAAAAAGGTAATGGCATGTACAAATAGCATTTGCGACTCGTGCTATTAGGAAGGGGTGTCCCTTCCTAATAGTGAGTCACCATTCCAGGTACAATTGTTTTGCGACCGCATTTGCGGCCGCAAAACATTCACAGTTTACCACCTACTGCAAGTAAACCACTTGCAAAGGGGAAGGGGTCCCCTTCCCCTTTGTGAGTATGTGAGAAAATATTTTTAAGAGCAGGTAGTGTTCCCGTGGACCACAGCCTGCCCTTAAAAAAAGGAAACTGTAAAGTTTAATTTTTCTTTTTTAAATGCATCTCGTTTTCCTTTAAGGAAAACGGGTTGAATTTAAAAATATATATATTCTGTTTTATTTAAAAGCAGTCCCAAACATGGTGGTCTGCTGACCCCAGCAGGCCACTATCCCTGGAAGTGCTAGCCATTCCTAATGGGGTCGCAAATTGCAACAGCCTCATGAATATTGATGAGGCATGCAATTTGCGACCCCATTAGGAATCGCTAACAGTGTCTGAGACACTATGGCCCACATGCATCAAGCACTTTTTCATTCGCAAACGGTGCGATTCCTTAAAATCGGCCGTTTGCGAATGCAAAAGTGCTTTTTGGGATGCATGAAGCAATTTTAGAATTCGTAACATGTTTGCGAATTCTAAAATTGCGGGTGCTTTTAAGAAGTCGCAGATGTGCGATTTCTTAAAAGCAATGCATCATTATTTTAAAAAGTGAAAATTCGCAAATAGGGTGCCAAATTTACCGAGTGGTTGAACCACTCGGTAAATTTGGAAAAAGTGTTTAAAATGTTGAAAATGCTTTTTTTTCAACATTCATGTTACGGACACACATGTCCTTAGGACATGTGTGTGTGCAACATGATGCGAAAAATACATTTCAGGGGTGCATGGGGGGGTCCTCTGGACCCCCCCCTGCACCCATGAAATTTTCTAAGTGCCACTCGCAATTTGCATTGACTCCTATGGGCCTTTTGGCCCATAGGAATCAATGGGAATTGCGAAAATTAACTTAAGAATTCGGTATTTCTTTGGGATTCGGTAAAAATTGCGATTTTTACCGAATCACAAAGAAATACCGAAAAAAATGATGCATAGCATTTTGCCCTTCTTAATTTGCGATTCCTTATTTTTCGCAAATTAAGAAATGCAAAATGACACAATGATGCATGTGGGCCTATTAGACATCCCAATTTGCGAGTCACAAATTGCGAGTGCCACGCAATTTGAGAGTCGCATAATTGGTAGTCGTGCATCTGGCCCTAAACTCCTAACTATTAATGAGGTAGGTATTTTGCAACTCCCTAGTCATGATCGTTGTGATTGATTAGTACTGCGGTGCCAGTGCAAAATGATGGTGGAGCTCCAATGCAGTAAATGTGCAAAATCACTCCCAGCTGGTGACCCCAGATTACTGCATTGGACCCTTAGTGACTAAAAAACAGCACAGAAACTCTGAAAGAGATAAAAACCCACTAGAAGGTTATACTTTTCTGAACAGTTCATAACTGAATCCATTGCCTTTTGAAGTTAAGCTTTCTTGACAAACCTTATTTGTGGTTCAGTCTCTAATGTCCGTAATGTTTTTTCAAGAACTGCCTTAAAAACATCCATTGGAAGCATGAAATCAAACGCTGTTACTAGCAGAGGTTGGACATATCTGAATGTATTCATTTGCTGCTTCTAAATGTGCTGGACCAGATCAAAATTTCTTAGCCACCACACACCGCATTATATCCCCTATTATTGTTTTCTTTGGATTGTTACTATTTTATTTTATTTTTTTAATCAATTTAATTTTTAAATTAATTATAAAAATAAATAGTTTGTATGTTTTTAATTATATTTTAATGTTGTTAGTTTTGTATTCATTTTAAAATTCAGTTTTATGCTGAAACTGTTATATGTTATATGTTGTTATATGTTATATGTTATAACAGTTTTATGTGGAAACTGCTCGCCTCACTTGCTGCTACTTGCTTAAATCGTCAGGCCCCAGGAGAATAGGGGAATCATTGTGGAAAGCAAACTGAATCGGCGGGCCCCGGGGGACAAGGGGAAGCATAAAATGCACTTAACACTTTAGGCATCGCTAACGATGCAATTTTGGAAGATGCTCTAGCCCTTTTTTACCTCCCACAAAAGGACGAGCATGGTGTGGACACGCAGTGGACGCACCGCAGGCACACCAAAGGAGCGCCAGATGGAAGTCCATCTGCGCCTGGCCGGGGCCAGAAACCCTGGTTCTCTAACTCACAAAATCATCACCTACTCATCTGACCAGCTGTGAAACCTTCAGGTCAGTGTGGACATTAGCTGTGCCCATGCCCATGATCCCATAACTCCAAACATATCCTGTAAAACTTGCACTTTTTGTCCTCAGCACACTCCCCTACAGTTTATAGGAACTAAAGAGCAGAAAGGCTTATGCCTCTTTCTTATTAACTGTAGGTCAGTGGTATGTCACAAGTTGGATGTCGTCTCCCTGATTCAGGAGAAAAGCCCGGACATCCTGTTTTTGATGGAAACCTGGCTACACAAGTGCTCTGAGCCTGATGAAGTCCAGACTATGCCTTTAGGATACCACATCACCCAGCAAGACCGAGTGAACAAAGGAGGTGGGGGCATTACCATTATCCTTAAAGACAACCTTAACTGCGATTTCATCCGCTCCCCCCTCCAAGATTACGAAAGACTCTCCTTTGCCATCTCTTGTAACCCAACTTTCACCTTCTCCAGGGTCCTACTTTACATGCCACCCAGACCCCCCCTTCATTTCCTCACCACACTCCCAGAGGCTGTTGCGGATATGGCCCTTAATAAAACTAACTTATCTCTGTTGGAGGACTTCAACATTCACTGTGAGAACAGCACACTGGGCACAGCCAACAGCCTTCTCCAGGATCGTACCTGCCTACAACTCAAACAAAAGGTCAAGGGCCCCACCCATGAGAAAGGGCATACCATGTACTTGGTTTTTGCAATACCTCCATCTTACAGGTTCTGCAATCCATCCCAGTCATTTGGTCGGATCACTATTTGATTCCCATCACCTTGCCCAGTGCCCCTTCCTGGCCTAAGATGAAAAACAGCTGCTGGTCCAAACTAGATAATGAACTGTGGACGGCCAATCTCAGTAAAACTAAACCTGACTTGGGGGAAAATATCTCTGGGGCAAACTCTAACTTCCTTAACTGAATCAGTGATTACCTTGACCAAGTCCTGCCGGCAAATACCCTTTAGGGCTCACAGCAAACAAAAAATCCCTGTGGTTCTCATCAGTTAACACTCAAGGAGCAGTTCAAAAAGCTAGAAAGGAAATGGAGGGAACATTATGATGAATTGAGCAAGCGGGAATACCAGGAAGCAATCAGATTCTATCATTTCGAGTTCAAAGCCTCTCATGCAACCTGCTACATGACTAAAATTGAGAATGCCTCAAACTCACCCAGAGAAATCTTTCAAATTTAGAAATCACGTGTAGAGATGAAAACTGACTGCCCACCCCTAGAATCTTCAGTCGCCCGCTGCAATGAACTAGCCTCCTTCTTCTACCAATATAAAGGAGACTAAGCCCCCTGCAGGCATTCAATCCTCAGCCTGCCAAGATCATGGCCTATTGGCCTTCAGTGATCACTCACAACGAACTCTTGACACTCTTAACTTAGGTGGAGCCAGGCTCCCCCCTTGATCCAGCTCCCTTCCACATCCTAACTCATGACCCTGAGAGAATCTTTTCAGTCCTTTTGAACTGTTGAACTTGTCAATTTCCTCGGGCACAGTCCCCCAACAATGGAAACATGCAGTGAGAAAGCCACTACCGAAGAAGCCTAATGTAGCCCCCTCATGCCTGGGAAATTATAGATCCATCTCTCTGCTGCCGGGTGTATCCAAGCTCCTGTAAAAAACAAGTTAGACAACACGTCTCCCTCCTTCTGGAGTCCACAAATCTCCTCCACTACACCCAAACAGGTTTTAGACCACAGCACAGGACTGAGACTGCACTGCTATCCATAACAGAAGAACTCAAACAACTTCTAGATGGGGAAGGCTCAACAGCAATCATCTTCCTGGATCTAAGCGCGGCTCTTGATACAGATACACAACACTTATCCAGAGGCTAGCTGAAGTCGGGATAGGAGACAGTGCGCTAAAATGAGTCACGTCCTTCCTTGCAGGCAGAACATTCCAGGTACTGGACCAAACATATCTCTTGGACATCTTATCCCTGAAATGCAGAGTACCAGAGGGATCCACATTAAGCCCTACACTTTTTAACCTTTACATGCGCCCCCTAGCAGAGTTGGTCAAATCTTTTGGCCTGATCATAGTGTTGCATTCCCATGATACACAATTAGTTGCATCTATTGCTCTGGAACCAGGCTCGAATTGCAAACAGCTTGTCTCCTGCCTCAAGGAGGTTGCCGACTGAATGGCCAATTGTTTCCTCAAGCTAAATGGGGACAAGACTGAGCTCATGCTGTTAGGAAACAACAAAGCTAAGAGGAAGTTACTCCCCTGGGCGGAATGCCTTGGGCCCACCACGAACCCAAAAAACAAAAACAAAAAAGTCTGTCTGTCTAGTTAGATGACATGTTCACAATGGAAGTACAGGCCAGTACACTAGCAGCAAAGTGTTTTGGAATACTCAGGCTCCTAAGGAAAGTGTTAGATCTCCTGCTCCCTTTGTCACAAAGACTCATCATTCAGGCCCTGATCATCTCCTGGTTGGACTAGTGGAACTCCTTATATTTAAGATCCCCACACTATGTTATGAAAAGTTTATGGACTTTTCACAATGCCGCCGCTTGTCTTCTTTTCAAAATCTCATGGCACCTAACCACAAGTAGGGCCTTTGCTGACCTTTATTGGCTACCTATAGCGCAATGGGTATGGTTCAAATCTCTGTGCATCATGCACAGGGTTGTTCACGGGAAGGGTCCTCAAATTCTTCATGCTCTTGTCGAACCCGGTTACCCCGGTCGATCTCCAGGATCTGCCACCTCTTTTCTCACAACAACACCCAGAATTCGCAAATCCAGATGCGGTATATGGAACTCCCTGCCACTCGACTTGAGTCAGGCGGAATGCAAATCAGCCTTCAGGAAGGCTCTTAAGAAATGGCTGTTAATTAACTGTCCCACGTTCAGCTCTCATTCGGGTTGGTCTCAAAGATGTGCTGGTTTGGATCAACGCTGGGAAGCCTACAGGTAGCCATGCATTTTACAAATTGACTACATTAAATAAGATTAGCTAAAATTGAACTTGAACTTGAAGACCACCTACTACAACACAAATGTAAACATACCTAATTACACATTTCTCTTGACAAATTTTCCTACATGTTTTACTGGCAAATATTGTTTAGAGTAGGGGATAAGACATGCAGGATGCGCAGTACAGTTTGTACACTAAAACCACAAATGGCTAGAGAGGCGCCGATACAATTTTCAGAGATGTGATGGGGTCACAGGTCTTTACTTTGATTTTAAATTGCATTGCATAAAACAAAATACTTTTTACAATGGTCACAAAAGGAAACTTGGACATTTTGAAAAACACGGGGCAAACCCAGTAGTAAATAGGGATATTAAACATCTCAGAATTGCGAATTCTGTGAGCAGTTCCATATGGTAATTCTGTACCTGCACAGTTTTCCCCATTTTAAGGGGGGTTTACTCATAATAGGTGGAATTCCAAATGGAGACATTGGCCGGTAACAGTCATTCTGGCCTCCAGGAACCTCAGAAAGGTATTGCAACCTACTTGTGAATGGGGCCATTGTGGTGAACGCAAGAGGCATACACAACCAAATATTGCATGGTAGACACTTTTGACAAAGAACCTTTTAAGTTCATCTAAGCCTATATGGTTGCATATCTTTATTTTGCAAAAAAAAGCGGTTAATCTAACAGCAAATTATTATGACTGCAAAATAAAACAGATCAACAAGCAAGGGTAATAAGAGAACAGCTCTGTGTTTTTATGATAGGCTAAGGCTCTAACCAGAAAGCCTTTCCTAAACAAAAAAGCTGTAAACAAGCAATTAAGATATTGTTGAGTCAGTAAAGGATGTACATCAAAGAGCACACAATGACTCTAATCTAACTAAAAGACTACTTGATGACTGATCACCAACTCCTAATCATATGTAAATGGGATAATCTAACCATCCATGAAATGTCATGGCCTTGATGGGCAGCAAATCGAAGCAGTGTGCAAATCATGAAAAACAAATCAAAGCCAATGGCTGAAGGTGTCTGACTCAAAGCCCACTCTCTCTCTCTCTAAATCTTGTTGAGCTTTTTAGGTCTCAGCCTGCGTAGGCTGCGCTTGCGCAGTCTCGCCGGCGAGATCTTATGTCTTCTAGTAGTGGGCTGAAGCCAGCCCCTCTTCTCGATTGGCTGGCTTCGTAATCGGCGGGCAGCCATTGGAGAAGAGCATTGTCAGTCAATTTACGCCCCAGCTTTTTGGATTGGGGGTGTGTTTGTTGCTGTCTTTTCTCTTCGTGACGTCATCCCTCAAAAACACGCCCCCCAATCCGAAAAAGCCGAGGCCGTTTATTGTGAGTAGACGCTGACTACTACCTGTTACTCGACCAAAGCAGAGGTCGACGTAAACAACAGGCCCAGAAGAGGCTTTCACGCCGGTGACGCCAAACTGCCCCAACTGTATCTCCCCCGCAGCTACCATCAGGTCTCCCCGGCAGGAACCGCCAGGCCTCCCGCTGCAAGCACCGCACACACGGCCAGGTCATCGCCAGTCATCTCTCCCAGATATTTTCTTGGAAGGCATGGATTTATTTCTAAGAACTGCTCTCTCAAACTGGACAAGTGCACCGCAAGGCCTTTATCGATTGCTTATAAATTCCTTCCACCCCTGCGATCAGAATCGGCCTCTCCAGCCAGCCGCGCCAAAGCAGAGGTCGACGTAAACAACAGGCCCAGAGGAGGCTTTCCCGCCAGTGACGCCAAACCGCCCCAACTGTACCTCCTCCACAGCTACCATCAGGTCTCCCTGGCAGGAACCGCCAGGCCTCCCTCTGCAAGCATCGCAAACACGGCCAGGTCATCGCCAGTCATCTCTCCGAGATATTTTCTTGGAAGGCATGGATTTATTTCTAAGAACTGCTCTCTCAAACTGGACAAGTGCACTGCAAGGCCTTTATCGATTGCTTATAAATTCCTTCCACCCCCGCAATCAGAATCGGCCGCTCCAGCCAGCCCCGGGGCTAACGAGGCAGCGGCGAGCAGCAGGTGAGGCGGGTCGAAGCCTCGGCGTGGACAGGAAGGCCGCGTTGCGTGGACAGGAAGGCTGCGGCGCGTGGATGGTGAGCCAGCAGCAGGGGCCTGGGGGCGGCTTCAGAGTCAGCTGCGCAAGCACAGATTAAGGTCTCGGTAGCTCCCAGCAGGATAAAGATAACTTCTTTAGTCAGATGGCTACTTAAGGTAAAATATACACAAATATTTTCAGTTTGGATAGGTTTGTGCAGAAAAATATATCGAGAACGGACCGCATTAGGCACATATAATCTAGTCATAACATTCTTTCTTTAAGCACTCATGATATCATACAGGTGAATTGCCAAAGAGTCCGACTACGGCATCTATCCACAATTTGTGCTAGTCTTTTCTTGCCCCTGTTCCCTGGCTGTGCTCGTCTTTTCTTGCCTCTGTTCCCTGGCTGTGCTTGTCTTTTCTTGCCTCTGTTCCCTGGCTGTGCTCGTCTTTTCTTGCCTCTGTTCCCTGATTGTGTTCAATTGTGTGTGTGGCTCTGTGTGTGTGTGTGTGTGTGTGTGTGTGTGTGTGTGGTTGTGTGAGTGTGTGTGTGTGGCTCTGTGTGTGTGTGGCTCTGTGTGTGTGTGTGGCTCTGTGTGTGTGTGTGGCTCTCTGTGTGTGTGGCTCTGTGTGTGTGTGTGGCTGTGTGTGTGTGGGTGTGTGTGTGTGTGTGTGTGTGTGTGTGTGGCTCTCTGTGTGTGTGGTTCTGTGTAAGTGGGGGGGCTCTGTGTGTGTGTGTGTGGCTCTCTGTGTGTGTGGCTCTCTGTGTGTGTGTGGCTCTGTGTGTGTGTGTGGCTGTGTGTGTGTGTGTGTGTGTGGCTCTCTGTGTGTGGCTCTCTGTGTGTGGCTCTCTCTGTGTGTGGCTCTGTGTGTGTGTGTGTGTGGGTGGCTCTCAGTGTGTGTGTGTGACTCTGTGGGTGTGTGTGGCTGTGTGTGTGTGGCTCTCTGTGTGTGGCTGTGTGTGTGTGTGTGTTGGGCTCTGTGTGTTTGTGTGTTGGGCTCTGTGTGTGTGTGTGTGTGTTGGGCTCTGTGTGTGTGTGTGTGTGTGGCTCTGTGTGTGTGTGTTTGTGGCTCTGTTTGTGTGTGTGTGTGTGGCTCTGTGTGTGTGTGTGGCTCTGTGTGTGTGTGTGTGTGTGGCTCTGTGTGTGTGTGGCTCTGTTTGTGTGTGTGAGTGGGGTTCTGTGAGTGTGGCTCTGTGTGTGTGTGTCTCTCTCTATCTCTCTGTGGCTGCGTGTGTGTGTGGCTGTGTATGTGTGGCTCTGTGTGTGTGTGGCTCTTGTGTGTGTGTGGCTGTGTGTGTGTGGCTCTGTGTGTGTGTGTGTGGCTCTGTGTGTGTGTGTGGCTCTGTGTGTGTGTGGCTCTGTGTGTGTGTGGCTCTATGTGTGTGTGGCTCTGTGTGTGTGTGGCTCTCTGTGTGTGTGGCTCTCTCTGTGTATGTGTATGTGTGTGTGTGTGTGGCTCTGTATGTGTGGCTCTGTGTGTGTGTGTTGGGCTCTGTGTATGTGTGTGTTGGGCTCTGTGTGTGTGTGTGTTGGGCTCTGTGAGTGTGTGTGTGTTGGGCTCCGTGTGTGTGTGTGTGTGTGTTGGGTTCTGTGTGTGTGTGCATTGGGCTGTGTGTGTGCGTGTGTGTGTTGGGCTCTGTGTGTGTGTGTTTGGCTCTGTGTGTGCGTTGGGCTCTGTGTGTGTGTGTGTTGGGCTCTCTGTGTGTAGCTCTGTGTGTGTGTGTGTGTGTGTGTGGCTCTGTGTGTGTGTGATGGTGCAAATGCAATAGGTCTCGCATTTGTGAGAGATTAAGCTATTGGCATTGTAAATGACAATGCCATTTATTTATCGGTTTTCAAAACCAACACATAAATACAAATGTTGTCATTTACAATGCCTATAGCTCTAACTTTTGCAGAGGCGAGACCGTTGCATTGTGGTTGTGTGAGTGTGTGTGTGTGGCTCTGTGTGTGTGTGGCTCTGTGTGTGTGTGTGGCTCTGTGTGTGTGTGTGGCTCTCTGTGTGTGTGGCTCTGTGTGTGTGTGTGGCTGTGTGTGTGTGGGTGTGTGTGTGTGTGTGTGTGTGTGTGTGGCTCTCTGTGTGTGTGGTTCTGTGTAAGTGGGGGGGCTCTGTGTGTGTGTGTGTGGCTCTCTGTGTGTGTGGCTCTCTGTGTGTGTGTGGCTCTGTGTGTGTGTGTGGCTGTGTGTGTGTGTGTGTGTGTGGCTCTCTGTGTGTGGCTCTCTGTGTGTGGCTCTCTCTGTGTGTGGCTCTGTGTGTGTGTGTGTGTGGGTGGCTCTCAGTGTGTGTGTGTGACTCTGTGGGTGTGTGTGGCTGTGTGTGTGTGGCTCTCTGTGTGTGGCTGTGTGTGTGTGTGTTGGGCTCTGTGTGTTTGTGTGTTGGGCTCTGTGTGTGTGTGTGTGTGTTGGGCTCTGTGTGTGTGTGTGTGTGTGGCTCTGTGTGTGTGTGTTTGTGGCTCTGTTTGTGTGTGTGTGTGTGGCTCTGTGTGTGTGTGTGGCTCTGTGTGTGTGTGTGTGTGTGGCTCTGTGTGTGTGTGGCTCTGTTTGTGTGTGTGAGTGGGGTTCTGTGAGTGTGGCTCTGTGTGTGTGTGTCTCTCTCTATCTCTCTGTGGCTGCGTGTGTGTGTGGCTGTGTATGTGTGGCTCTGTGTGTGTGTGGCTCTTGTGTGTGGCTGTGTGTGTGTGGCTCTGTGTGTGTGTGTGTGGCTCTGTGTGTGTGTGTGGCTCTGTGTGTGTGTGGCTCTGTGTGTGTGTGGCTCTATGTGTGTGTGGCTCTGTGTGTGTGTGGCTCTCTGTGTGTGTGGCTCTCTCTGTGTATGTGTATGTGTGTGTGTGTGTGGCTCTGTATGTGTGGCTCTGTGTGTGTGTGTTGGGCTCTGTGTATGTGTGTGTTGGGCTCTGTGTGTGTGTGTGTTGGGCTCTGTGAGTGTGTGTGTGTTGGGCTCCGTGTGTGTGTGTGTGTGTGTTGGGTTCTGTGTGTGTGTGCATTGGGCTGTGTGTGTGCGTGTGTGTGTTGGGCTCTGTGTGTGTGTGTTTGGCTCTGTGTGTGCGTTGGGCTCTGTGTGTGTGTGTGTTGGGCTCTCTGTGTGTAGCTCTGTGTGTGTGTGTGTGTGTGTGTGGCTCTGTGTGTGTGTGATGGTGCAAATGCAATAGGTCTCGCATTTGTGAGAGATTAAGCTATTGGCATTGTAAATGACAATGCCATTTATTTATCGGTTTTCAAAACCAACACATAAATACAAATGTTGTCATTTACAATGCCTATAGCTCTAACTTTTGCAGAGGCGAGACCGTTGCATTGTAAATGCTTGTTTGGAAAACAGCTAATACAGGTCTTTTAAGCGGTAAAGACCAGAACTAAAAAACACAGAAGTCATTTATGTACATAGAAACTGTGGTTTTAGAGAGGTCTAAGACAGGTTGCTGTCCTATATGGGGCAAACGTGTGAACGGACTTGTTGCAACGGATTTGCAAAGTGCAAATCTTTGGTGAAAACTCAAGCAGAGGCTGAACACAAGGGGATGGACCTTTAACCCTGGATTGAGGTGTGACTCAACAAATCAAATGCCTTAAATACATTAAAGCACATTAGGGCCCACAGCAATGTCAGAGAGTGGCAGATGTGAAAACATAAAGGTTTATTAGCGACTAACAAAGTTACAAACTCAAATCATTCAAATTAGTCATAGATCAGTAATCAATATATAAATGCCCTTGTCAATATGATTCATATAAATCCAAAAGGCAAATGCAACGATAGATTTTTTAAAGCTGTCATAGAGCAAATGTGAGCAGTCTCAGCTTCTATGAAGGGAAGTTCCCTAATATGCTAATCTTGAGAAGTCGGGCAAATTAGGGAGAAATCGGGCACAATCTGTCCGCAAATAAAGTCTGTAAAGCAGAATCAAATACATTTTCGGTCAGGCAAATGAGAAGAAAATGTGCCGATTGGTCTAACTCTTTCGGGCAAGGCACAGAAGTGCCAACTCTGAGGACAGTGGAACGGGCATGTAAATGCCACAAACTCAGCAATACACAATTCAATTGTTTCTTCGACAACAAAAGCAATTCCCTTCGACTCCTATGAAAGAAACCGATCAGGACTGAACATTTTATGAGAACCCATTTTCGGTCTTCTTCCCAGCAACCCCACAATACAGTTTCTTCTGTATGACTTCAATGGATATCTTGTAGTGGGATCATAGAATTCGATCAGCCCGTTCCTTCTTACAGGTGCGGGTTCATCAGCTCTTTAAGGAACATACACAGATTAACGTTCAGACATAATTTAACACAACATGATACAGTGTAATTAAGCTGGACTGGTAAAGTTTGGCCTCTGAAGCGAGAGAATACACAGCAGACAAAAAAGCATTTCAACTTAACCTGGGCCATCTTAAATTGAGTTCTACATTAACTAAGGTCAACTTTAACGTAAAAAAGACAGACAGTATAAGTATGGATGGTGCAGATTGATGCAAGTGTTTGTGCAAAGTGCAAAAAAAATGGAAAGCGCCATCACTCTCCATGATTGTTGCACGAGGCAGTCTTCAGTCTTAGTGCTTCTAAGCTTTGAAGTGGACAATGGCAGAAGCACAGATACAGCGCTTTGTATGCTCCTTCCCATCTCTGGCTCGCCGTGACTACCCGCCATTTATCCGTGCCTTTAAGGTGAGTGCCAAATGATGTGACTGGATAGTCTGCAGTAGTGAGTAAATCTTATTGCACGTTCTCCTGAGATGACTGAGCGTCGGATGTGCCGCTTATCAGTGTCCACAGTTGTCAATGAACTCCCTTCAGCTATCTGCGTCATTCTCCCTCGAGACAGGCTGCCGCATCCCTGTATTTGCTAAATGCCAGAAACGAAATGTGAAAGAAAGCTGCGGCATAGACAAAGAGACAAGCATTTACAATGCAATGGTCTCGGCATTATTAAAGATAGAGCTATTGGCATTGCGCATAACATTTTTTTTTATTTTTAAATCTTAAATAAATGGCATTGTCATTTACATTGTCAATAGCTTAATCGTTAAATAAATGGCATTGTCATTTACAATGCCAATGGGTTAATCGCTTGCAAACGCATGACCTATTTCATTTACACCCACACAGAGCCACACACACAAAGCCACCCACACACACATACAGAGCCACCCACACACACAGAGCCCCACACACACACCCAGAGCCACACACACACACCCAGAGCCACACACACACACCCAGAGCCACATACACACACAGGGGAGCAAGCACAGCCAGGGGCACGGGAGCAAGCACAGCCATAGGGCAGGGGAGCAAGCAACGCCAGTGGGCAGGGGAACTAGGGGGCAGGGGAGCAAGCAGAGCCAGGGGGCAGGGAAGCAAGCACAGCCAGGGGGCAGGGAAGCAAGCACAGCCAGGGGGCAGGGAAGCAAGCACTGCCAAGGGGCAGGGGAACTAGGGAGCAGGGGAGCAAGCACAGCCAGGGGGCAGAGGAGCAAGCACAGCCAGGGGGAGGGGAGCAAGCACAGCCAGGGGGCAGGGGAGCAAGCACGGCCAGGGGGCAGGCAAGCACAGCCAGGGGGGCAGGGAAGCAAGCACAGCCAGGGGGCAGGGGAGCAAGCACAGCCAGGGGAGCAGGGAGCAAGCACAGCCCGGGGAGCAAGCACAGCCAGGGGGCAGGGAAGCAAGCACAACGAAGGTGCAGGGAAGCAAGCACAGCCAGGGGGCATGGAAGCAAGCACAGCCAGGGGGCAGGGAAGCAAATACAGCCAGGGGGCAGGGAAGCAAGCATAGCCAGGGGGCAGGGGAGCAAGCACAGCCAGGGGGCAGGGGAGCAAGCACAGCCAGGGGGCAGGGGGGCAAGCAGAGCCAGGGGGCAGGGGAGCAAGCACAGCTAGGGGAACGGGGAGAAAGCACAGCCAGGGGAGCAAGCACAGCCAGGGGAGCAGGGAGCAAGCACAGCTAGAGCGGGACGAAGGAGAGCTGCGGGCGGAGGGAAGGGGGGAGAGAGCGGGATGGAGGAGGGCTGTGGGCACAGAGGCAAGAAAAACAGCACAAACAGGGGGGGCAGGGGGCACGAAAAACGGCACAAACAGGGTGGCAGAGGCAAGACAAGGGATAGTTACCTCATGTCCTCGGTAGACGCTGCTCTCCTGGTTTTACCGAGCATCAAAATGGCAGCCCCAAAGCTCCGAAAATTTCGGAATTGGGGGCGTGTTTTTGGCGTTCTGAGTGACGGATGACGTCACAGGTAGAAAGAACGCAAAAAACATGCCCCGAATCCGAAAGAGACCGGGCTTGAACGGAGTGACGCCCCACTTTTCCAATGGCTGGCCTCCGTTTAGGAAGACAGCCAATGGAAAAGAGAGGTGGGTTCAAGCCCCCATACTAGAAATCATTAAATCTCTCATCAAAGACTGCAAATTGCTGTCTTGCCGATCAGACTGTAACCCAAATGCAGTACCAGGTTGGCGACCCCGTATGCCAGGTGGGGCCATTGTGACTATTGCTGACATACCGACGGAGCCATAGCCCATGTGCTTTACAAAATCGGTGACCCCGTATGCCGCTGTGAAGATTGCTGCTGTGGCGACTGGTCTGTGTCTCATGCACAGAGGAGGAATGATAACCCTGTATGCCAGCTGGAGCGAGCAACCAGGACTAGGCAAGGAGCTGGTCGCGACCGTCGACAGAGGGAGGAGGCCACCTTGGTGACCTGCACTTCTGTTATTCCACCTAACAAGATGTGTCTCACAAATAAGGGCGGGAAAACCTGCATGAATGGCATGACAATGTTTTGTTCATAAGCATGACTACACACAGCATGACAATTTATTATCCATATGCATGAAAATATTACTAATAGTGTGAACAATCTTATTAACTCAAGTAGATTAACATCACATGAACCAGAGGCGCAACTAGAGCCAAATTTCGGGGAGGCTAAGAAAAAATTTCGGGGGGGGGCTGAACCTTTAATCAGTATGCAGAGTGGATCTGCAGGGGCTCTTAGAAGGGGTGAAACAACTGCAAGGCCTAATTAACATTCAAACACCTCGAATCTTCTGCCCTGGTGGGCGGCAACGCTCTCCACCTCAGGCTAGCCATGTACCAACCCTGGAGCTTCCAGCTCAGCTTTCTGAAAGCAACGCTCTATCCCTGGGTCCCTCGAAAGATGGATGGTGATGAGAAGCTCTGAGAGGTCCCAAGCCCTCGCCTCGGACACTCCCACCACAACTACCCTCCTCTGGTGCAGGCTGAAGTCACGTCCAACCCCTTGGGGAACGCACTACAAAACTGGAAGCGAACACTTCTCTAATACATATTAGTAAAAATGTATTTCCCGTTAAAGATTTCCGCACCTGGCCAAAATCAGAAAACAGACTGAGGAGCCATTTCTAGACAGAGACTTTACTTGGCTCATAATTCAATTCACAAGTGGCTGAGGGATTTTAACAAATAATCATAAGCGATGGCACAATCAATGCTTTAAAACAAACTGTAAACTCCTTTGTCACTCGTTTCCTACTTGTGCATTAAAAGCAAATAAAGATACTTGTGTTAAGTATAATTTATCTTGTGCATTAAAAAAGTAAAGAAAATGTATTTCATATAAATATCATTATGTGAACACAACCAATAAATATGCCATGTGCGCCTCGGTTCAAATACTGTTACTTCATTTCAGAAGGCAAGTTAATGTGCCTCCTTTTGAAACCAGTGAAGATTGTAGTAATATTTGAAGCATTAATTTGTCGCATTACGTTACACGAGGACAACGTCATTTTTTAGGCACAAAGAGGTTAGGTGATTTGCCCAGAGCCACAGGATGGTGAGCAGGCGCCCAGACTCTCCCGGTTCTCCAGTTCAAAAGTGTGCACCAATGGCCGTACCGACACATCCTCTCCCTTGGCAGTGTTTACACCGCAAAATCTCTTGTGCGTTACCAGTGCTCCGAGAAAGTTGCTTCCTTGCAGGAGTACATGAGAAAGTGAAACCCTGGCCTCAGCCATCCTTGGCTATAAGTGCAGGGCAGGGTGAGCTGGCCCATGGCTGTCCTACGTTTCTTAGCTGGGGGTTGGGGTGGGAGGAAGCTCTCATGTTTTGCCCTAGGGGGGTGCTTCAAGATGTCTCTCTTGCGTCAGAACTCCCCCACCCCTCCCCAACCACTAATTGCAAACATCTGAGTATTGGGGACCCCCCTTCCTAGACAGTAATCCATAAATATATGAGACAATCCTGTGGGCCCGTTCCAGACAGAGCATGAATTAATAAAATGGTGAAAACTCTAAAGCACGCGCAGGTGGGGGAAGTTTACAGGCTTATAGGGGCAGAGACATGGGGGCGAAACAGACAAAGCCATAAGGGGCGCGGGCAGGGGTTATGAGTGACTCTCGCGACTGGCTGAAAGGTCGGGTTCGGTGGGACGTAGGAGGGGCTGCAGGGGTCACATACATAACAATATGTTCATGGGCAGAGAGGACGGTACATGGCAGCGGCGTAAGACAAAACAATGCCCCCCCCCCCAAAAAAAAATATGTGATGAGGCCAGGCTCCGAGCTTCCGTTATCTCATAGATGGATATTGTATTCATACGCCTTGGGCTGAATACCGTCCCCCCCCCAAATAAAAAGAGAAAAACCTATGTTACGACTCAGGGACTTTGGGCGAGCAGGACAGAGCCTGTGGAGTCTGGAGGCGGATGGCCACACATTATTGGGGGAGTGCTGGACGGGCAGTGTCTGGAGAAACGAGGACAGAGCTTATGTATGGACTGGAGATGATCACACTGCTAATAAATAAACTACAAAATCCACTCATACCTAGAGATGATTTAATGGAATGCTAGAAAGTAGTGTGAGCAGGAGGGGCTTGGGCCAGAGAAACAGCGTTGAAGAGCGGCCGGAAGAGTGCGGACATGGAGCTGGAGACAGACCTGTGGATGTCGCACCCTAAGGGGGAAAGCTGCATCCGAGAGCCCCTTGCACGGGGATGGGAGGGGCCCGCAGGAAGGCCCCCGCAGCGGCCGCCTCAATCCTCTCACGCCGAGGCATACTTGCCCCAGGGGGCTTCCTGCCCGGGCAGGGGGCTGTAATGAACAACCCCGCTCTCCAGCGAAGACCACTACTTTCATCTGCGACTGGTTCCAGATGCTTCCCACGGGCAGCCCCGCTCTCACCCCCCTTACCTCACCTCCCCCCTCCCGGCACGGAATGGACGAGTTGCACCGCCTGTAATAACTCAGGAATTTCTTGCGTAGCCGCTCCTGCCAACATATTTCCTCTTGGATGTTAATCTGCCTGGCCATTCCCCCTCCGCGACAGACCTATTTTTGCTTCTGAACACGGCGTCCAATAGGCCTCGGTCCAGATGTGGCAAAACCAACCACAGTCGACTCAAGCGCCTTCGAGCGGAGAGTCACTGGGCCACCGAGTTACAGCAGAGAATTCCAGCGCATCCACAGATGCGACGCAGAGTCTGGCAAGGCCACTCAGAGCACTGACAGGGAGAGCGGGAACGAAGGAGAGCTGCGGGCGGAGGGAAGGGGGGGCGAGGCCGCAAAGCTCCGAAAATTTCGGAATCGGGGCGTGTTTTTGGCGGTCTGAGTGATGGATGACGTCACAGTCGAAAGAACGCCAAAAAACACGACCCCGAATCCGAAAGAGACGGGGCTTGAACTGAGTAATGCCCCTCTCATCCAATGGCTGTCCTCCGTTTAGGAAGCCAGCCAATGGAGGAGAGAGGCGGTTTCAAGAACCGATACTCAAAATCATTAAATCTCCTCCTCGACCTAAAAAATGACAGTTCCACGGCTTCAGACCCCAAGCGTTTTCATCGCGGTTGGTAGGGGGCCCCAGTTATGTTTGCCAAATCCACCTGTCAGTGAGGAAACATCATGGTCTAGAATCCCTACCCGGGAAGACTGAAAGTGCCATCAAAGCACATGATAAGGATGGAGCCTAGGATCAATTCTATATTGATGAGAACGGGCAAAGGTTTGATTGCCAGTAAACTTCAGTAACATTATATACTGACTAAGCAAACCTATTTTTCTGTAAAGTATGTTGCATGACAATATGTGCCCCATGCTTATTTTGTACAACACTATTGGACGAGGAACACAGCAACACAGCAGGTACATACCTGACTCACTTTAGTGAGGTTATGTAAATTCATTTAACACAGGGTTAGAGACAGTGTTGTCTGTATTCAAAGGTCAGCAAAGGTATTGGACAGAACTTAGATGTCGTAAATTTTAATGCAACAATGGAACTGCTGGTTGGGGGTTGCAGGACCTCATGCAACCCCCGACTGGCATATTTTCTCTCACTGTGAAGTCTTAAGTGTGATGGTTATGCCCAGACATAAGCTCTCTAGGTTTATGCATTTTGGAATCTGGCAGTTAAGGCTCGACGTTCCCTACTGGGCTAGGACCAAGGCTGATTTGCAGTGGGGGCTCCTTCGCTAAGGAGGAGAAGCGTCATCCCACTGCTCTCAGAGCAGGAATAAGGAAAAATAAAATGATAATAACACTGTTATTATTATTTTATATTTCGGAGCTATGGAGCTGGTGTCACAGGGGGAGGAGTGGTTCATATTGGCAAGAGTGCATGACGGTTTGGCTGGTGTCTTTGGCCAGCCAAACAGCATGCGCACTTTGCATTTTCCCCACAAGGTTTTAATGCACAGTCTGGTGGGGAACATGCACAGGCTCATAGTCCCCGTCTGAGCACCAAATCACGGCGGTCAGACCCATCACAACATTGCAGCGTTGTGATTGGCTTAGGGCAGCCTGTTTGCTTCCTGCTTCTGGGACTTGTTAGGAAGCAAATCTGAGGCGAGGCGGCAGCCGTGGGAAGGTAAGTGCTTTTTTAATTTATATTTTGTTCCCCCGCCCCACCACTCCCTTTCACTGCCAGTCACAACTGCTGATTTGCATATGGTGGCTAGCTGCCTGGAGTGGCATTGTGAACGAAGAATCTCACTGTACCTCTCCCTCATGGCACTCTTCTCTCTCTCTCTCTCTCTCTCTCTCTCTCTTTAATTAACTTCAGGTCTCCCTGTGTCACTCCTCTCTCCTCTTCTCTTTTTCTGTCTCTGTTTCTCTCTATTGCCCTGCCTATACTTCTCTCCTCTCAGAGTCTTAGAAATATGCATTACATTCTTGATGTGTAATGAAGGCAAGGCGACATTTGGTAGCAAAGCATGAACTGTCACTAAGGACCTGATTCAGATGGTGCCAAGATGCTAATTTTATCGGTTACCCTTACGGTGCGGCCAGTAGGGGTTCTTCACCTGGTGCCGCTGTCCTGATTGGTGGTATCAGCTCAATTGATGTTTTACTTTGTGGTAGACGCCAGGTCCCTTCGCTCCCCTTGTCTCTGCAGCATCAGAGAAAGATGGCTTAAGTGTTTGCTTCTGTGTCCATGGTGATAGCATCGATGTGCTGCATCGAGTGAAGCACATTAATAGAGCCCCAAGCCCCTCCCTTCTGGTATAGCCTGTGAGGACTCACCAATGGTAAAGGCAATCCTCATCAAGTTAATTGTATTTCACAGCAGCAATAGCAGCAAGAGCACTGATTGCACTTATATAGTTACAATATAAACAAACAGTTAATGTACAATAACCTAACATTTAAAAAAATGTCAAAATAATACAATAAAATGTAACTTTAATATCTCGGTTGATAAAACCCGCAGAGAACAGTCCTAGTCGTGTCTGTCGATACAGGTATCAATGAGTGCATCTCTTCCTGTCATTCCAAGCTGCCTGGATTGGGAAGTAACAGAGTACAGTCAGCAAGGATGTGCTTTGCAAACAAGAGATCAATGCACTACCAACTTGTTCAGAGCGCAATTACTAAGGTGACAACATGGTAAGAAATGGAGCACAGTGTCTGCCAATAGCTGAGTGCAACAGTAGCGCTTTTAGTCAGTGCTAAATTTGAGCCGGTTGTTTCTGTGGGGGCCACCAGCACTTATTTTTGGGGAGCAGCACTTATCTTTTCACATCAGACATTTCTTGAGAGCACGAGAGGGAAAAACACATATGGTCCGGGACTACAGACCACCCGCTCCCTGTCGTGTAAACCACCACATCAACCCCTAAAGTAATTAGCCATGCGAGGAGTTTTCTTTGGAAGGCAGGGGGTCTCACGACCCCCTGGCCGTATTTATTTAAATATGAAAACAAATTAAAAAGTGTTAAAAATAAACTTTATTTACACAATCATTAATATGCAAAATTCTGACATTAGATTTACAGTAATGTAGACAGGTATAAAGGGCTAACCTTAACAAATGTCTAATACAGAGTGTTCCTAACCGAATCTAACATCCTACGTATGAATTTTGCATCCTAACATTTTGGGCCTACGGCAAGGTCGTTAACCGGTGTCAGATCCTTATTATCCAGCTACGCCCTCACGTATGAGTGCGCATGCGCGACAGGGCCCGGTTACCGGGAGAGTACGTCCCTCTACTGGTTACCCCGTACGCTCCGTGAACTCCATTAAACCAAAAAGGAGGGCCCTTTCACTCGCGCCGTTTCGTCACGTCATAGTGTATGTGCGGGGTGGCTAACAGCCCAAGGAAAGCGTGACTCCCTCCCCCGCACCCTTCCAACAAAGCGGATATCCTGCCCCTGAAGTTCTAGGAGAGACCATTGGCCCCTCCCCCTGGGCGACCCCATTCGAGAATGGTGCCGCCCCTAAGGTCCTTAAATTGCTGCTCACCGATCATGACCTTACCGCCACAGGCCAGCGTAGTTGACCGACTATCTGGCCGCCCCTAAACTCCTACACTGAAAGGTCATACCTACCTCGCAAAACCCTCTAACCATGCCAAGATATTCTTCGTTAGAAACTCATTGCCTGTCTCAGTCAGGTGGACCCCATCCTTTAAGTATAAATGATCCTCCCAGATGCACCCATGTGGAATACTCTGCAATTGAGGTGTTCGGAACAAAGTCTCTATCTTGTTGTTGATCTTCTTTACCGAGTGATTCAACGCCCTAACAGAGTCCCCTCCCCTCCACTGCAGCCTAGGTATCAACTGAGAACACACTATGGTGCAGCCCGGGCGCAACTTTGCCAGCCAACCAACCACCAAGATAATCTCTTCAAGCAGGACCCTTCTTCCCAATCTAACTAAATTGTTTCCCCCCAGGTGTAACATAACAACTGAGGGCAGTTGGGTGTGTTTGTCCAGTAATTCTGAAAAGAAGCCCCTAAGCTGATGAAGGCAGAGCCCCCCTTTACCATGAAAGGAAATCTTGAAACCCCCATGATCCGCCCTCCGTCTACCTTCGCCTGAAAGGAAAACAGGTTTAGCATGTTTAACATATGAGTGACCAACAACCCACACTTCATGTGTCCTCTTTCTGTCTTCCTGCATTCGCCGTGCTGATGATGGATGCTTTTGATGACCCGGCACCAGCTTCCGCCCTGCGTCACAGGCTCGAGAAACTGGAAGATAAACAGAACCACAAGGCAGGTGTCAGGGTGATTTAGTTGTACCCTACAACATGTGCAGCTGCACATAATGCTTATAGGCATTGGAAGACCATCTCCCAATCCTCTTCACACTGTTGGCATGCAGCCCTCTCGCTGTTGCTTCAGTGGCCGCACCTATTCTGAATGAATGTGTACCAAAATCCTTGGGATTCAAACCCGCCTTTCTGATTGCCATTGCCAATACCCTTTTGAACTGAAACCTGGTCAATGGGGTACCATCAGCATGTATGAACAGTGATCCCCTTGGCGCGCCCGCTTGTTGCCTGATAAATGCCTCAACATGTGATACTGGGCAGCACGGATTGGTCGGTGCCCAGTGTAGTACCAGGCTATCCCCCGGTCCTCCTGATCGGTTTTTGATTTCCGTATGGTTACCCACATTGACTCACCCCTAATCTTAGTGTTGTCGAGCTGGAGACCCCCTAACGTGTCCAGTTTGTTGTTCGCCACTAGCTCACTCACTATCAATGCCCCATAAAAGGCCAATGAAAACACGGCTTTAAATAGGAGTACCTCCCCTGGGGAGCTACACGTGTCAGACAAGGCATCCAATACTACTGCCAACCGCTCCAAACCTATTGGTTGTCTGGAATCGGCGGTGCTTGTTTGCAAGCACCGCCACCCCCTCAATGCCTTCCGCACTAAAAAACTATTTGTGGGATCCCTGGCACCTTTTAGCTGAGCAAAGAAAGAGACGGCCGCTTTGTGCCTGCTAGCTGTCGCCGCGGAGCGCCCGTCTCTGTGTAATGTGTCCATGTACAAGCTAAAATTCCCCTCCTGCTCCCACTTAACCTCCCAGTCCTGCCCCAAAAAACAACAATAAGACATAAACGCCCCTTCATAGGCAGTCCTGGTCCTGGGGCCTAGGCTGGCTACCACGAGCTTCTGTAGTCGGGGGCACCAATTTGCCAGAGTGTTGTTGGGAAGTGTGCCGGTGTAGTCTCTGCCGATGGTAGGTGTTCCCTGAATACCTGCATCTTGAAGTGAGAGAGTGCATCAGCTGCGTTATTCAAGACCCCTGGTACATGTTTGGCCCTGAACTGTACATTCAACTTCAAGCACCTTAGCACAATCTCCTCCATGAGGCGGAGTATGAACTTACACTGTGATGCCTGCTGATTGATACATTCCACCACAGTCATGTTGTCTGACCAGAAGATCACAGATTGATTGCACAATTGTTCAGGCCAGACCAGTAGTGCAACCCATATTGGAAAGAGTTCCAAAAACCCGATGTTTGCTGTCAAACCGCCTTACTCCCACCACTCCGGCCACCGTTGTGCCACCCACTTGTTGCCAAGTATGGCACCAAAACCCACACTGCCAGCAGCGTCAGTCCATTGACCTAACTCGACCGACGTAGTGGGGGGGCGCGCCACACCCCTCTGCCGTTGAAATCCTCGAGGAATGCCATCCATATCCGCATGTCCTGACGAACCTCAACTGACAGTCTAGTGCCGTGGTTTTGGGGTCCCGCTGGCACCAGAAAAAACGGTGGGGCCAACAACATGCTTGAATTCTTAGGCATTGAATTAGATTCAGTTGAAGGTTGTTTCAGGTTACCTAAAGAAAAGATCACAAAATTCAGAGCAGCCCTACAGCAATGTTTGGTTAAACAGAAAGTTACGTTGCAGCAGCTGCAGCAGACAGTGGGACAGCTGAATTTCGCACTAAGAGTTATACCAATAGCACGCCCCTTCTCCCGATCAATCTGTTCCGACTATCGATGCTCCTGCGATGACAAAACCGGCAGCCCTGCAAATAAAAAGGAAAAAAAATAAAAATATTCAGCCCCTCGCTGAGGGGCACGGAGCAAGCCTGGAGAGCGCGGGTGCAAGAGGGTGCCTCCAGCGCTCCCCAGGCCTATTATACTCCACTGGCCATCCCCCTTGACCCGGAAGCACTCTTACTGCTTCCGGGTCAACGGTGAGGGCCTGCACCAATCGGTGGTGGGGCGCCCCCCAGCCGCGTCATCAAGACGCAACAGGAAAGGGGGGGTGGATGCCCCACCATCGAGGATACGGGGGAGGGGGGAAGCCGGGCCCCGCCATACATGCGCGGGGGCCGAGCGTCCCCCTTTTCCTAAAAGCGGAAAGATGGAAGAGGAGAAAGAAGGAAAGCCGTCACAAAGGGAGTAAAAAGGAACCTGCAAGTGTAAGATAAAGGGGTACGGAGTGTCTGGTAGTCTATTAAAGAGCCCTGCGGTGGATTTAATGCTACTAGCCTTATTATTCAGAGGGCTGATGTTTAATGATACCAGCTGCTGGCTTCTGAATAGAGCTTTGGATACCGGCACTCTTTCTGTTTGCAAATTAAGAACTGCTTTTTGTCTTGATTTTGCTTGCCTCAGGTAGAGGCGACATTCAAGCATACGCATACGCATTTTGTCATGGATGTGTTAAGAGCAGGTATCTGTAAAGAAAGGCCACAGAACTGGAGGCAAAAGTTGGATTGGCGGAAACAACCTCCAGGGCAAGGTATAGATAATTCATGAATGAAACCAAGTAGGAGAATGGAGGCTGGAGGAAAAGCAAGCACAGGAGACCAATGTCGTTTCAAAAAGGCAGATCCCCACTCAAACAGAGCACAGAGAGAGGAAGAGGCACAAAGAGACAAATTTACAAGGAGGTGACAAACCCACTTAAAAATATTGTTGCTGCTTTCCAATGAAGTCTGTTGTTGCTCTGGATCCCCTTTATAGGTAGAGAATTAGGCAGGAAGCAGGTGCGTGTGATTTGACATGTATCTAGACGTGATTTGACGTGTATCTAGATCTATCCAAGCCATCTTGGATAGATCTAGAATAAGTGCAGACATCTTAGAATAGGCCCTTATATGGAGCTGAATCTCTAATGTGGGGTGTGGCTAGACAGTGGGACACAACAGGTCACCATGTTTTCATCTGCAGTGCATGCCTATATACACCTTGGGCTCGATTATGATGTCGGACGGAGTTGCCTCTGACCAATATCATTGTGGAATTGGGACCGACTGACCTCCGGTTGCTGGTCCAATGGGAGCTGGTGATGCGGCTGTATCCCAGCCGTAGCACAAGCTCCCATAGGGAAATAGGATATTAGGTGCCTGCCACACGGTGGAGGGATGAACAGAGGGGCACCATAGGTGTCCCCTTGGCCCCAAACTGGAGGCCGCAAAGAGAAGTGGGTCCTGATAGGGGCCCCCAAACTCGCTTTAAAAAAGGCTTTCAATGTCAGACAGCCCGGCATGGAAAGCCTGTCAGGAACCAAGCAGAACCAACAGCAGAAATGCCAGCCATTGGGATTACGGGTCGCCCTCCGACTGGCTGATGGGATATTTGCGCTCGTCCGAATTCAGCCAGAATGACTGCCTGGGTTCAATTTTTACCATCTATATTGTAATTAGGAGGTTGAAATTGAAACCGATGATCTCCGTCCGAAAGCCTTCCACCTTTGGTCAGAGGCTTTCTGACTGAGATCGTAATAGGCCCCTTAGTGTCGACTCTGTCTTACCCTCACCATATCCAACAATCAGCTGCACCCCAGAGGAATGACATGCTGTGTTGCCTGCCTGAGGAAAGGCCTCACGGCGCCAGGATAGAAGTAGAGTCATCAACATTCGCCATGTTAAAGAAATTCCTGACCCCGGTGAAGGCCCTGCCCCTTAGCACACCACACACTGGCGGCATGGGCATAGCAAGCCCCCACTGGCAGGTACAACAGTTTTATAAAACGAGTGGCATATACAAAGGCGCAAGTACAATGCTTAGAGTTCAACCATTTGACAGTAAATGTGTCACTTGTGAGGACACCCAACCAGAATTGCACATCTATAGTAGTTAACTCTGGCAGTGTATCTAGCAAGAAATTACAAACATCAGTCTAATTCAGGAACATTTTTCATTTTCAATCAGTCATTGAGCGATGTCACAGTTAGTGCACATAGTACAATCTCATTGTATTTCAATTTCCAAACATTTTCCTTCAACACTGCAAGAGTAGCATTACAAATGTGTCTGGAGTAGTTGAGAGCTCCTATGACCCAATCATGCATAGGGTTTTCTTCACCTGATTAAACGAAAATAGAAAAGAGTGAGCTAGGTTTGCCGGCGTGTCATCTGATCAAAATACAATGTAATATAATGATTGGTCTATAAACTCCGAGCACATAAATGTGGGTGTACTTGTAAAGCGCACTGCGACTCCATGGAGTATCCTGGCACTGAAGATCCCGTCCTGGTTTTCCCTCCTAGGTGAAACCAGGCATCCCCGGCGTCTGTTGGGGGGCCGTTTGTTTTGTAGGGATGAGGCAAGCTAATGCCCAGAGTTGCCGAGTGCGATTCCTGGTCACAGTAGGCACCGAGGTGAGAATTATCGAGTCCGTTTTGACCCTGGTCCACGGCCCTGCCGCGTCGGGAATTGAACCCTGGTCCCGGGCCGTTCTCTGCTTACGGGTCTGCCGCCTCGAACGAGTGAGTCACACCACTCCACTAACGTGACCGCTCTAAGGACCCCCGTACTTAGAACACACCTGACTCTCTCGCTGAGATGTAAATGGTGCATAGGTGTTCTTGGACTCACATTTTAAAAGCATTTCAAAAACAGCCCGACCTTCAGCACCATAACGTGCTACTGTGGCTTTTTTTGACTGATACGTTAGTAAAATTAGATCTATCGATTGCCTACCAAATTTATGTTCAAACCTACTAAGAGCATTAGCTGATTAAATACGATAGGATAATGAATTAGATGTATGTTCTGGCTAATCTAGCATTTAGGACTTTTAACAGGATGAAACGTGAAGGAAGGTGGCTCTAAAACGGTTATAGCCTAAGAACTGCAACTAAACAAAGAACCTCACAAGCGGTGTGGCGTATATAACTAAGATCATAGCCTAATACTCGAGAGAGAATCCTGTGATTGACAAATTATTGTAAATGGGGAACTACTGGATAAAAAATAACCACAATGAACAGGCAACTGAATGTATATTTAACAGTTAACATTGCATCTTTATCTTGGACTAAAAGCAATGCAGGACTTGACAAGGGAAACTGGCAAGCAAGGTATAAGTATGCGGCAAGAGATTGGTTATTCAATTGGAATGAAACAGTCTCATTGGTCAGCTAGTACCACAGTCGACTGTGCTGGTGCCCCGGGATGCAAATGTAATGAAGTGAATCAAGGCACGAGTTCCTGTAATGTTTTTTTTCCTTTCTCCCAAATCAACAAAAAGCGGTATGTAAAAGAAAAGAAAGAAATGGTGTCATTGGCTCTTGGGATACAACAGTATTCACTATGGGGGGTTGTCTCTGTGACACAAAGAGGACTTCGAACACTGTTGTATTACAATTCCAGTGAGTGACAGGCAGGTAGAGAAGGTTTTTTCTTCGGTGGGGGAAGGTCCCAAATGAAGAGTCATGTAGGACCCTTGTGCAGTGTTTGTGTTTTTTGGTTTGCTTGGGCTGGTCCTGACAGGCATTAGCTTGCTTACAGCACTGCTACCTTTCGGGAAAGTTGTCCCCCAGATAGTCAAATCTACTCACAATACATTCTAAAATAGTTACAATCCTTTCCCATTGCCCCTGGCATGAAGCTATCAATAGTGCAGCAGGAGCAGCGGCGCCAGAGCTCAAGAGCCGCAGGGGCCCTCTGCAACCCAACAGCGGCTGTATTTCACCACTCAAAGGGGACACAGGAAGGGCATTTACTAGCTTGCATTACTTCACCAATGATTGATCCCGAAGAGCATTGGGACATGTAGCCCAGTTCTTTGCTCCTACAATAAGGAGAGCTGTGTAGTGAAGGATGGATTTTATGAAGGCCAGCCAAGGCTTTGTTGCCCTCCCAGTATCGTGGTCACGCCATCAATGTGGGAAAGAACTGAACAGGCATTACTGCTCTGAAACTTGATGTCTGAAGGGTCTTACTGTGAGACACTTTAGTTGATGAAGAGCTGTCTTGCAGATTATGTTGATGTCTGGTAAAAATGACAGTTTGGTGGTGATGGTGAACCCTCGACGTTTTTCCTGAGTTGATGAGATCCCTGAAGGGGCTGTGTTTCTCAGCAATGCTTTACTTTTTTTATTTTTTTTATTTCAAAAGTTTTTATTGAGAAGATTTTCCAATACAGTACTGTATCTACATGAACTGAATCAAGAAAACTTCAATAGCATTTTAAAATAAACCTACTAATGGGGAAAGCCACACCCCTGACCACCACCTCGCTGTACGAGAAATTCTACAGAGCTCTACTCTGAATGCATATGCACACACAGCCTTAAATATTTGTATGAGGGATGTTTTCTTTTACCTAATCTGAATATCAACTTTAAATTCAAGAAGTGTTCACTTCAGTTTATGAATATGTTTATGAAGTTTGTTGTGTGCCTCCTGCTCTGCACTACTGGTCGAAATACTGAATGAGCAGGGTACGCAGGCAGAAAGGTCGCTAAATATTGTTAAATCGTGTATAAGAGCTTGCAATGATGGTAGACGCTGGTGAGCCCTTGTGATTTCATTTACATTTCCCTTTTCAATTTTTTTTATATGAGGCAAAGAGTAACAAAATGGGAAACAAACTTACAGTAACATAGCCGTAATCATCATAATATAATCAATTACAGAGCATCAGTATGCACGTTTCCCATGTATACATCGAGAAGGTTGGCTAGGCCATTGAAAAGATATTAAGCCATACAAAAAGTCTACAGATATGTTCGACATATCAGGTCAACTACACGTAAACTAGATTATTTACTCTCTGTCCCCTGCTTTAGATTCCATCCTATTGATCTAGTCAGTGACGAATATTCATAAGTATTCCGCGAACGATTCCCACACAGCTTTAGGACTATATTTTTCTGGAATTAGCGTAGTGTGTTTTTTTCTGGAATTAGCCTAGTGTATTTTGCAGGAGTAGATCTGCCATATATCACAAAGAGGTATCAGAGGGTCAAGAGTTCAACAGGCAACTATTAAGGACAGACAAAGTGAGATGCTATCTCTAGCTGTATAACTGGAATTATAGTAGTAGTAGAGGGGCCAGATCGAGTAAGTGTCTGGTCTCTGGCACCCATCAGTCACCACTCGGAACCGCCCTTCATCATTTGGGGCTCCGAGGACCAACACTGTATCTGATCTTGTTTTCTAACAGAAAGAGATTAGCCTTCCTCTTAGTCAGTGTATGTTGGTATGTTGGGAATGTAACTGACGGGGAAAAAAAGTGCGTGCAGTGCAAGGAAAAACCAATAAAGTAGAGAAAGTGAATAAAATTGGTTTAGGGAGCAAAAGAAAGTTTAATAGGGTATAGCTCCCAGCACCAATGTTAAAAATAGCCAAGACAGGGAAACCTTATAAACTGTCTAGTGGTGGAACGTGGTCGACATGTTTCAGCAATTAAGGCCAATAGCCTTGCTTTCATCAGGACCTAAGTATATCGCTACTGCAAACAGAAAAAAACCCCAATATGTGATAGAAGTGTTATAAAATAGGAGAAAAAGAGTACTGGAACGACATCAATATGTAAATGTCACCTGGACATCCAAGGTGTGCTTGTTCCAAGTCTTCTCACACAGTCAGCAGTGGACTGAAATATAAAAACATGGCGTGAGCATATCACTGACCATCTGTCCGTAATAAGCCTTTTGTTACACCTGTTGTAGTTATCAACCTTGGTGAAGTCCATATCTGAAGACTACGAACACCCACACTGATTGTACTAGTGTAATAACGTTTTTTCAAAAAAATTGAAACTTTTCAAGTTTTTCAAACTACTTCTTACCTGGTTTCTGAGAAGTAGAGACCTCACCCCACCTGGCTGCGGCTCAGGATAATGGTGAAGCACCGCTCTGTAAGGGTGAATAAATTCAGGTAACTGAATCACTCACCGGAAAGTGCCAAAACACAAGCCTATGGTAGCTAGTAGAGCATGTTATAAATTCTAGCAGAGCAAGAGGGACGATTTACACAATGTTCTATCCACTCCAATTGAAGGGTTCGTATTTCTGAACCAGCTGTTGTGGAAAGCGCACATTGGTATCTAAGTATCTACCCAATGAGCCTGAGATGGTAGTTCCTTAATTTCAACAAAGGATACCGGGCTGAGTGCGCTAAAGTGTCACAGAAATACTCCTATTTTGGTTGTGGTAATCGCGTGCAGCAAACCTGAATGTCTAGCGGTGAATTGACAGTACACGCAAGATTGACTGGTGCACGCTTCAAAAGAGGCTGGCATGCCATGACCGCAAAGGTATTAAAGAAAGGACACCCCAAACGAGGAGAAGGCTTACCTAACCGTCGGTACTCCAGCGCGGCATCTGTGCCGTCTGGGGAGGTACCGGTGGTTTGTTGTTCTGCTATTTTATTATCCTCTTTCCCATTGGGTAAGATGATCACGTGACGCGCCAAACGAGCGCGTCACCCGTTCAGCGTGTCACCGATGGTGTGAATGGCTGAGCCCACACAGGGATTAGCCAATAGCGCGCTTGCTCAATGTTGGCATGGTGAAAAGTAAACAAACGGAAATCGGCGAAATTGCCGATTCCAACATTTGCTAAACAGATGTTGATCCACGCTTGAAAGCGGTGTGTTAGTTCTATTACAATAGGCTATTATTCGATTCTTAGTCCACACGGAGATTAGCCAATAGCGCGCTTACTCAGTGTTGACATGGTGAAAAAATGAATGGACTGATACCGGCGAAATTGCCGATTTAGACAGTTGCTAATAAGATGTAGATCCAAGCCTGAAAGAAGTGTGTTTTTTTATATTTCAATGGACTATTATTTGATCCTATAACTGGGTCTTAGTTAGTTGAAGGATATAGGTTGGATCTATCTGGTAAACAGGGTTTTGTGAAAATGTTCATGATTGCACATATCTTGGTCTCAGAAAGAGGACCAGGGTATGTCATCATTTAACCCTGTTCGGTTTGTACACACTTTCGGTACATTGTCTCACAGTATTAAAAAAGCAGTGAAGAAACGGTGGTCTATCTTGAATTCAGGACCCCATTCTATTCAACAGCCACTGTTCTCCTTCAAGAGAGGACCTAATCTGAGAGACCGAATGGTTCACACTAGACCACGAGATGAGACCCCCAGAGCAGTAGGTACCCTTTGGGATTTACCACCAGTGTCCGGCCACCATCCATGTGGTACATGTCAATCATGTGCCCAAACATCTAAAACTACAGAGATTGACATCGGGACTTCTAGGCCTTGGAAACAGATGAGGTTCACGAACTGTAACAGCGACAAACTCATCTATCTAATCACCTGTCCCTGCGGGCTTAGATATGTGGGGATGACCACCCGTAAGATCAAGGTGAGGCTGTCTGAACACAGAAGTACCATCAACTGTAGAAGGCAGGCCACCAAACTTACTACCCACTTTATCACTCTGAATCACTCTCCTACATCATTTACATGGACAGTCTTGGAGAAACCATTCATTCCTTCTCACGTCACCAATGTGAGTGAATTCCTTCATAAGAAAGAACAGAAATGGGTTTTAAAGCTTGGCACCGACCGAACAGGGTTAAATGATGACATACCCTGGTCCTCTTTCTGAGACCAAGATATGTGCAATCATGAACATTTTCACAAAACCCTGTTTACCAGATAGATCCAACCTATATCCTTCAACTAACTAAGACCCAGTTATAGGATCAAATAATAGTCCATTGAAATATAAAAAAACACACTTCTTTCAGGCTTGGATCTACATCTTATTAGCAACTGTCTAAATCGGCAATTTCGCCGGTATCAGTCCATTCATTTTTTCACCATGTCAACACTGAGTAAGAGCGCTATTGGCTAATCTCCGTGTGGACTAAGAATCGAATAATAGCCTATTGTAATAGAACTAACACACCGCTTTCAAGCGTGGATCAACATCTGTTTAGCAAATGTTGGAATCGGCAATTTCGCCGATTTCCGTTTGTTTACTTTTCACCATGCCAACATTGAGCAAGCGCGCTATTGGCTAATCCCTGTGTGGGCTCAGCCATTCACACCATCGGTGACACGCTGAACGGGTAACGCGCTCGTTTGGCGCGTCACATGATCATCTTACCCAATGGGAAAGAGGATGATAAAATAGCAGAACAACACACCGCCGGTACCTCCCCAGACGGCACAGATGCCGTGCTGGAGTACCGACGGTTAGGTAAGCCTTCTCCTCGTTTGGGGTGTCCTTTCTTTAATACCTTTGCGGTCATGGCATGCCAGCCTCTTTTGAAGCGTGCACCAGTCAATCTTGCGTGTACTGTCAATTCACCGCTAGACATTCAGGTTTGCTGCACGCGATTACCACAACCAAAATAGGAGTATTTCTGTGACACTTTAGCGCATTCAGCCCGGTATCCTTTGTTGAGATTAAGGAACTACCATCTCAGGCTCATTGGGTAGATACTTAGATACCAATGTGCGCTTTCCACAACAGCTGGTTCAGAAATACGAACCCTTCAATTGGAGTGGATAGAACATTGTGTAAATCGTCCCTCTTGCTCTGCTAGAATTTATAACATGCTCTACTAGCTACCATAGGCTTGTGTTTTGGCACTTTCCGGTGAGTGATTCAGTTACCTGAATTTATTCACCCTTACAGAGCGGTGCTTCACCATTATCCTGAGCCGCAGCCAGGTGGGGTGAGGTCTCTACTTCTCAGAAACCAGGTAAGAAGTAGTTTGAAAAACTTGAAAAGTTTCAATTTTTTTGAAAAAACGTTATTACACTAGTACAATCAGTGTGGGTGTTCGTAGTCTTCAGATATGGACTTCACCAAGGTTGATAACTACAACAGGTGTAACAAAAGGCTTATTACGGACAGATGGTGAGTGATATGCTCACGCCATGTTTTTATATTTCAGTCCACTGCTGACTGTGTGAGAAGACTTGGAACAAGCACACCTTGGATGTCCAGGTGACATTTACATATTGATGTCGTTCCAGTACTCTTTTTCTCCTATTTTATAACACTTCTATCACATATTGGTTTTTTTTTTTCTGTTTGCAGTAGCGATATACTTAGGTCCTGATGAAAGCAAGGCTATTGGCCTTAATTGCTGAAACATGTCGACCACGTTCCACCACTAGACAGTTTATAAGGTTTCCCTGTCTTGGCTATTTTTAACATTGGTGCTGGGAGCTATACCCTATTAAACTTTCTTTTGCTCCCTAAACCAATTTTATTCACTTTCTCTACTTTATTGGTTTTTCCTTGCACTGCACGCACTTTTTTTCCCCGTCAGTTACATTCCCAACATACCAACATACACTGACTAACAGGAAGGCTAATCTCTTTCTGTTAGAAAACAAGATCAGATACAGTGTTGGTCCTCGGAGCCCCAAATGATGAAGGGCGGTTCCGAGTGGTGACTGATGGGTGCCAGAGACTAGACACTTACTCGATCTGGCCCCTCTACTACTACTATAATTCCAGTTATACAGCTAGAGATAGCATCTCACTTTGTCTGTCCTTAATAGTTGCCTGTTGAACTCTTGACCCTCTGATACCTCTTTGTGATATATGTATGTTGGGCGTGTATTCAGAGCAGGTCGTTAAACTGCCCTTGGGTCCCCCTTATTGTATGTAGTGTGGATGTAGATCTGCCATAGACAGCATCTTGTACCCGGCTTTTAACTATTAGAGCAGATCCCTTCCGCTATCCCTGTGCGACCCAATTCTTTTCCAGGAGCAGTGGCAAAGCAGCGGCTCTCCTAACTGGTTTAGGAACATATGCCACAAATCCAAGCAACATACAATGGAGTTACAGGCAGTTTGTATGTCGGTATCTTGTTTAATTTTCTTCCAACATCCTGCCAGAAGTTAATTTTCTTGGGCAGAACCATTTGAAATGCACAATCATTTCACACGGCACCCTACACCTTGTATGCATACTCTTCAGAGTCATATACACCCTTTGGAGGAACTTGGGATGTGTCAGTTTATGCCTATAGTTTGATGTCACAAGTGAAATCTATGGTACAAAACGGGGTGTTGATGGAGGAAGTATCTGAATAAATCAAACACTCACACCCAGTCAAAAGATCTGGGTTTAATCCATCACCGTTCTTTAGCCCACTCTGCCACCCAAGTTCAGACATGGCTATATGCAAATCAGTCTGACCCTGTGCCTCATGGGAACAGTCCAGCCCGAACTGCCAAGCCATGTCTTCCCTGGACCGGAAACAAGCTTCCAAAGACCGGTTTCCGGCATTCTAGCCGTCTTCAGCCCAGCTTGCTTGAACCCAGTGGCAAAGTGAGCAAGGCACTCACGTCTGAGCATACCCTGCCACACTTATGGCGGCCAAAAGCGGTACAAAAGTGGGTGGTGATGGACGGAGCATCTGAATCAATCAAACACTCACACCCAGTCAAAAGATATGGGTTTAATCCATCACCGTTCTTTAGCCCTCTCTGCCACCCCAGTTCAGAAATGGCTATTTGCAAATCAGTCTGACCCTGTGCCTCATGGAACAGTCCAGCCCGAACTGCCAAGCCATGTCTTCCCTGGACCGGAAACAAGCTTCCGAGGACCGGTTTCTGGCATTCCAGCCGTCTTCAGCCCAGCTTGCTTGAATCCAGTGGCAAAGTGAGTAAGGGACTCACGTCTGAGCATATCCTGCCACACTTATGGTGGCCAAAAGCAGTACAAAAGGGGGTGTTGATGGACGGAGCATCTGAATCAATCAAACACTCACACCCAGTCAAAAGATTTGTGTTTAATCCATCACCGTTCTTTAGCCCACTCTGCCACCCCACTACAGATATGGCTATATGCAAATCAGTCTGACCCTGTGCCTCATGGGAACAGTCCAGCTCGAACTGCCAACCCATGTCTTCCCTGGACCGGAAACAAGCTTCCGAGGACCGGTTTCTGGTATTCCAGCCGCCTTCAGCCCAGCTTGCTTGAATCCAGTGGCAAAGTGAGCAAGGGACTCACGTCTGAGCATACCCTGCCACACTTATGGCGGCCAAAAGCGGTACAAAAGGGGGTGGTGATGGACGGAGTATCTGAATCAATCAAACACTCACACCCAGTCAAAAGATCTGGGTTTAATCCATCACCGTTCTTTAGCCCACTCTACCACCCCAGTTCAGACATGGCTATATGCAAATCAGTCTGACCCTGCGCCTCATGGGAACAGTCCAGCCCGAACTGCCAAGCCATGTCTTCCCTGGACCGGAAACAAGCTTCCGAGGACCGGTTTCTGGCATTCCAGCCGTCTTCAGCCCAGTTTGCTTAAATCCAGTGGCAAAGTGAGCAAGGGACTCACGTCTGAGCATACCCTGCCACACTTATGGCGGCCAAAAGCGGTACAAAAGGGGGTGGTGATGGACGGAGTATCTGAATCAATCAAACACTCACACCCAGTCAAAAGATCTGGGTTTAATCCATCACCGTTCTTTAGCCCACTCTGCCACCCCAGTTCAGACATGGCTATATGCAAATCAGTCTGACCCTGCGCCTCATGGGAACAGTCCCGCCCGAACTGCCAAGCCATGTCTTCCCTGGACCGGAAACAAGCTTCCGAGGACAAGTTTCTGGCATTCCAGCCGTCTTCAGCCCAGCTTGCTTCAATCCAGTGGCAAAGTGAGCAAGGGACTCACGTCTGAGCATACCCTGCCACACCTATGGCGGCCAAAAGCCATACAAAAGGGGGTGGTGATGGACTGAGCATCTGAATCAATCAAACACTCACACCCAGTCAAAAGATCTGGGTTTAATCCATCGCCGTTCTTTAGCCCACTCTGCCACCCCAGTTCAGACATGGCTATATGCAAATCAGTCTGACCCTGTGCCTAATGGGAACAGTCCAGCCCGAACTGCCAAGCCATGTCTTCCCTGGACCGGAACAAAGCTTCCGAGGACCGGTTTCTGGCATTCCAGCCGTCTTCAGCCCAGCTTGCTTCAATCCAGTGGCAAAGTGAGCAAGGGACTCACGTCTGAGCATACCCTGCCACACCTATGGCGGCCAAAAGCCGTACAAAAGGGGGTGGTGATGGACTGAGCATCTGAATCAATCAAACACTCACACCCAGTCAAAAGATCTGGGTTTAATCCATCGCCGTTCTTTAGCCCACTCTGCCACCCCAGTTCAGACATGGCTATATGCAAATCAGTCTGACCCTGTGCCTAATGGGAACAGTCCAGCCCGAACTGCCAAGCCATGTCTTCCCTGGACCGGAACAAAGCTTCCGAGGACCGGTTTCTGGCATTCCAGCCGTCTTCAGCCCAGCTTGCTTCAATCCAGTGGCAAAGTGAGCAAGGGACTCACGTCTGAGCATACCCTGCCACACTTATGGCGGCCAAAAGCGTCCAGAAACCGGTCCTCGGAAGCTTGTTGCCAGTTCAGGGAAGACATGGCTTGGCAGTTCGGGCTGGCCTGTTCCCATGAGGCACAGGGTCAGACTAATTTGCTAATAGCTATGTCTGAACTGGGGTGGTAGAGTGGGCTAAAGAACGGTGATGGAAGAATCCGAACTCAACTAAACAGGGAAAGTAGAAAACACAGCAAAAAACAAAGTTCAGAGAGGAGGTTCAGCATAACAGCCAAGAAGGCCAAACAGCCTGTAAGGGAAATTCACAGTAGAATAACAAAGCCAAACAGATTCCCAAACAGCAAGTCCGGAATAAACAGGCAAGACGGTCAAAGAGCCAATAAGGGGAAATCCAGATTATTATGGCAAAGCCAAACAGTATCCAAAGAGAAAGGTCTGAATAAAGAGGCAATGAGGTCAAGCCATGACCCAGATGTTCATCCCTTGACCTATTCTGAAACCTTGGGCACCCTGCTGACTCCTGACAGGTTGACGATGTGTACAATATTTTCCGGGGTGACCTTACCAGACAACATTCCACTGGCAGCATACCGTGGGCTGCAAAGCACCAGCATCCTATACTGCATTCCCTAAGCAACTGCTTCACTCTCTTGGAACATTCCAACTGAGGCAGACTGCAAGTATTTCCATCCATCTATCCACCTGGCCAATCACACACTAGCTCTGTGCACACTAGCATTCTGACCATGCCCACAAAGTGTAGCAATTCGCCTTCACATTGCTGGGAGACATATTTGATTGTTTAACCCCACCAGGGTGGGCATCGCTACCATGTATAGGGGCCATGAAGGCATTACAACAGAGCACACTCCTGTACTCCTGTTCATTTATTCTGGACCTCTGCGTTCTCCAGTTCTTCCAGTCCAACCCACTTCCATTACCATAAATACTTACAGAGAAGGGGCTGACCTTCAACTTCCCTGGCTAATGCAAGGTCGGCCTGCTGCATTCAACATGTCAGTGTTAGCAGGGGTGCTGGAAGGAGGGGTGTGGGAGGTGCTGTAGCATCACTGCAATAACTTGTATGAGTACAGAAGAGCAATGAGTAATAAAGAGGCTTTTAAGTTTTGTTTGGGCTTAAAGACAAAGTTCAAATGCCACACATGGTCTTCTAGGAAATTGCTACTTATTCTTTTAACCTGGAGACTCGTGTTTACCTTCCTTTCTCTGACTGCAAAGTGAGGGAATTTTATAACATGAACCAAGAAGCAGTCTTGTTTGGTTACAGGGAGTGTGAAAGGTGTAGCTGTAAGATGTCAAATATTTTGTTTACCACACAACATAATATAAACACTTATTAATTAACTATACAAGGATTTCGAAATATATCAGCAAAAAGGGAAGTAAAAGTAAGATTTTTTTTCATATTCTGAAGACTAATGGAAATAAAGATTTTATTACGATCATAACACACCAAGGCACTTTATTTGTGTGATGCGTAAATCATAAACATGCACCAAAAACTTGTTTTTCACACATTATAAGTTTGTGTGCTATTTAGGTTTAGCAGTAAACCTGCACATCTGACTCACATTTAGTGGCATATCAACAGCATATGTGCTCTCTGTCATTGGCAATACCCTCCCACACAATGCTTTAGCATAATATTTTTGACAGTGTGTTGCAAAATGCACCACTGAATGCATACTGCTCTCCTACAACTTCCCTTGTGGGCATGGCTCATTTGCTACTGTTCGATATGGGGTTTCTGGTTGGCTTTGGTATGCACCTAAGCCAAACAGAGACCACCACTCTAATCAGGGCAAGTAATTTACACACCAAAGATAGCCTGTGTTCACCCCCTCGTAGCTTGGCGCAGAGCAGTCAGGTTTATCATCAGAGGCAATGTGTAAAGTGTTTGCACAACACACTCATACAGAAACACAAGTGGAGAAGTGTGGCTCAATGATTAGAGCGGCAGACCCTGATGCAGAGGTCTAGCCCGGCACCAGGGTACAATTCCCCGCCTCGGCGGGTCTTGGGCTCAAAATTCCACGGACCTGATAATTCTCGCCTGGGTGCCTATTCAAATCATGGAGTCCCACTCTGCAACTCTGGGCAATAGCTTGCTTAATCTCCACAACGGCCCCCACAACGCTAAGGATGCCTGGCCTCCACCTTGGGGGTGCCCAAGAGTGGACGCCTCACAGGGAAAGCCAGGATGGGTTCCACAGCGGTATTCGTACAAGCGCCTTGAGACCCTTGCGGGTGAGTAGTGTGCAATACAAGTATCAATTTACATTACATTACACAATAATTACACCACAAAAGCGACTCCACATAAGGTTTATATAAATCCATATAGTATATTGGGCATTAAACATAGACCAAAAAGACAAGCATTGTATATACTTTTCAAATGATCACTGTTTTGGAAAAGTCTTTGTTGTCCTAAACAAAACACAGTGAAAATGATAGAATTGTGGGATATTTGGTGAGCAATGTGCACTTGCCAGGATAACCCCTGTTATCCTGCACACAAGAGACCTAAAATTATCAAAATCATTTACGTATTTTCAAAGGTATCACTGGTTAAGAAATTCTAGGCAAAAAAGCAGTTCTTAACTGAGCTGGGCTTCTTCTAGAGTCTTTACGGAAATTTGCTTTAGTCAATAATGAGAAGCGCGCCCCTACGCGACTTCCAGGGGAGAAGGAAACTGCTGGAAGGACACTTTCCTACCATTGCCCACGATGTTGCATGGTCATCAGGACAAAACGGCACGGTCCTGGTACCCCCATACCTTTCTGGACGTTGGCAGGCCTGTCCACAGGGCGTGTGTAGCCATAAGACTTTTCACGCTACAGCATGGCTTCACACACAAAAGCGAGGCTGGGGCTCATATGCTGGTCGAAGCCTCCAATGGTGTTTATAGGGAGAAGCGCTCGTACCACGTAAGCGCCGCTCTTTCAAGTGACTGGATCTCCTAAAGCACTCTTCTCAGGTACTCCTCATGGGGGAAAGTGCAGTTTTTACAGCAAGTGTACTCAAGGCATCCAGAAGGGCTCAAAGAGGAGTGGGGGGGTAGGACCCTCTGATGGTGTTCATAATAGGAGTGCTTATACAGTGGAAGTGCTACTCCTTCAGGTGACTTGGTCTCCTGAAGCACTCTTCTTCAGGCACTCCTCATGGGGGAAAGCACTGTCTTTAGAGCAGGTATACTCAGGGTGTCCAGAACTGCTCACAGCGGAGACTTGGTGAACAGCTGATCTTCTTGCGGGGAGGTTTGAGCACTGCTCATCATGTTGGAATGCTGAGTTGGAAGCGCTTAGATTGAAATAATGGTTCCTGTGGATTGATAAAATACCTTTGTAATAAAGGAGGCAAAATTGCAATATTTAAGAGGGTACCTCAATGATAGAGGGCAAAATAAATACTAACACAGTAGAATTCATGGAACATTTTATATACATTTTTGGACCAAAAGCAATATAAAAATAATTTGAAAATCAAAAAGCATTAGTGCATTGTGTCCCAAGTCAGAACGGGAACCCAAAGTTAAGTGACAGTGTGAATTTCTATGTACAAGGTTTCCACAATTTTTTAAGTCGACCATTAGCAAGAATAATCTCTATGTAGACAGCAGCAATATGCAATGACATGAGCTGTGTAATGGTTCGCTTCTTCTGTGTGTTGATGGCGTTTCGACCCTTTAGTCAGTGTAGGGTCTCTTCAGGACTAAGGATGAACTTCCCCACCGCTGCTGCTCCGCCTGCCAGTCTTCTTGCCTCCTGCTCCTCCCTCCAGATCGGCGCTCTCCTACCCTGCTCGAGCGCCACCTGGACTGCCTGCACCTGGACTGAGGGCCCCCGCCTGGACTGCCTGAGTGCCCGTGTGCCTGCCCGCCCCATTCTCTCTTCTGTACCCCAGAGTGAGTGGTTCGTCCGCCGGGCTCCTCAGCCCTGTTTTTCCCGCCACTGCCTCCTGTGCGGCCCCGCCCCCCACACCCATTGGGTTCTTCCCTCCCGCCTCCCAGCTGACCCCTCCTCCCCTCCTCCCCTCTTATGACGCCCCCGGAGCGACCATGCAGCGGACGAGCGCAGCGGGTGCGCCGATTGTGCGCTGAAGGTGCGCCAAAGGCAAGCCCGTCTACGCCCGTCCACGCCTGGACCGCCCCCAGCGCCAGAACCCCTGGCCCCCGCAGAAGCCACCCCACCCGCCGGACATACGACGCCGCCACCCTCAACGCACTCAACACCGGCCAAACCCCCGGCTGCTACCGAGCCACCACGAGACGGACCCACTGACCCTTCACCTGCCAATCCTGCAAGTTCTCCTGCATCCGGACCTGCACCGCACCCACACCCGCCAAGCCGAGCACTAGCAGCAACCACCTGAACTGCATCCTGCTCAACACCCGCTCCGTCCACAGGCACGCCGTGGAACTCTGGAACCTCCTCGACACCACACCTCCAGACGTCGCCTTCCTCATGGAAACCTGGATGAACGCCTCCTCAGCGCCCGACATCGCCATCGCCATCCGGAACGGATACAAGATCACCCGGAGGGACCGCGTCAACCAGACAGGAGGAGGCATCGCCATCGTCCACAAGAACACCATCCGCATCACGACCAGCTCCGAGGACACCCTCACAGCCACCGAACATCTTCACTTCCAGATTGTCAAGACCTCCGTCTCCATTGTGAGCTCAGTCAGGAAATAAAACAAGAGAAATCGACATTTCAGAATCAAGTCTAAGCATGCGCGGAAAATCCGTTCCGCTCGCGGATTTTGCGGATTTTGGGTAAATTCGCAATACGCGAACTCTCGCGAATTTACCGAAAATCTGCAAATTCGCACGCAGCAGATTTTTTTGCTTGGTGATACAATATTGCGGCATATTAACGTCATTCAGCGTTTGCCGAGTTGTTTTTTTTTATATTTTGAGAGTGCTGCGCCATTTTGGATCTTGCTGCGGGATCCCGCGGGAGTTTGGCGACGCATCGCGAGAGTTTGCAATTGCGAACATGTAGATGCGGCGGGCAGCAACAATCTTGCACTCGCGAAATTACAAAATTTGCAATTCTGCACAAGAAATCCACCAGCAAGCAGCATAAACCTTCTGAAAATGATGGTTTTTATCAGAATAACTCCTCAGGTTGACATTTGCGTGCACTTTTTTGGATTTGAGGCCTTTTTGACTTTCTTTGGATCACTTTTGGATTAGAAATCAACTTTCACAAGTAAGTTTGTTTAGGGCATTACAGTTGCTGTTCTGCAGAAAAACGAGTTTTGCAAAACTGAAAGCACTCAGCAGGTACAAACGTTCACTCATCATTAGTAACCATTCCCTGTAGTGCTTCCTGAGGGGCCCCTCCAGAGTTCAGTTGCCTACGTTTGTTTGGGGCATTACAGTTGCTGTTCTGCAGAAAAACGAGTTTTGCAAAACTGAAAGCACTCAGCAGGTGCAAAAGTTCAAACTCATCATTAGTAACCATTCCCTGTAGTGCTTCCTGAGGGGCCCCTCCAGAGTTCAGTTGCCTACTTGCAACTATTCTATGACCCTGCTCTGACCCTCACAGCAGGCTCATAGAATAGCTACAAGTAGGCCACAAAGGTCCTGGGAAAAAAAAATTGCACTGCAACAGAAAGCAAATTACAGATAAGGAAGCAGGTGCCAGACAGGAAGTTTAAATTCAGTGGCACATTAATCAACCCCAAATTAATTCATGTCAGTTGAAGCAGGGCAGGTGTGCTTGCTTTTCCCCCCCATAATCTACAGTGATGAATCAGAGGGTGGCAGTGATGTACCAGAGGGTGGCATGGGTGAATCAGAGGGTGGCAGTGGTAAAACAGAGGGTGCTGTGAACCTGTGATGATGAACCAGACGTAGAAACAACAAAGTCCGTTGCGAGCCGACAAGTAAGTTCGCAATTGCGAACTGGTACAAAACCCTCGCGAACTGGCAGAAACCCTTGCGAACACAAAAAAAAATCCGCAAATTCGCAAGAGTTCGCGGATTTTGCGGATTGCGAGTTCGCAAATACGCAAATTCGCGAACGCCAGATTCGCAAAATTCGCCCATGCTTAATCAAGTCCAAATATCTGCATTGGCGGAGAAACCATTGAGTCACTTCGTTGTTTGTGAAAAGATGTATGACTGAGATGAGTGGTCTGACATTGGATAATGGCTATCAAAGATGGACGCGGCCAGAAATGAAAAGCCGGTCTAGTCTTTTTGACCATGCGCACAGTGGCAGTAACAAAGCGCACGTTCAATTAACGAACTGCGCACTTCAACTGTTAAATTCCAGCGAGCGCCACGTTTTTCCTGACGACTTCAGTCAAGCTGAAAATTCTTGTCCTAGACTCTTGCCGGTGAAGAATAAACGCATGCGCAACTAGGGAGAAGCAAGTGAGGTATTCCGGTGTTCAGTTTAGCGGCTGCTAAACGCACCAGTTGTGAAATTTGTGTGACTTTTGGTGCGTCTCGCACTCTTGTTCAGAGACTAATTTATTGTTCTTAGAGAACTCTGTGGTGGAGTAACTTTCCGTGTTCAGCCAAGCCTCTGTAGTTTACACATAGTTAGGTGTACAGTAATCTGGAGTCCAAGAGAATTAATTTCCCAGCAGTTGAATTTTATTCCAGCTATCACCTGTCAGTCAAAAGGTAACAAGAGATACATATTGTGCTTAAGAGTCCAATATAGCTGTTGGATGGTGTCTTAATGATATCGTGTTATACAGGTTCAGGCGAATTAATTTACAAACAATACAACGAGGGAGAAGCTATAGCCCGGGTTCAAAGGGTAAGAGATTTCTAAAATTAAGGTTAAAGTAACAGAGTATATTGTGGAACTGTGGTTACATGTTCTGTTTGTCTGCAGGTATTAACTACCACGCCCGCAAGAACCAAGGTGACGATGATGAAGCACAGTAGGTTGTCACCCGCCGTCTAAGGCGGGCTCTCTCTCTCTTATCCACTTCCCCTTTCCCCCCTGCTTCAGGAGTTACCTTGAATATATTTCGGGTGGTACTTGAGGTGGTGGGGCGTTGGGACCTACGTCGACTCCTGTGGTTCCTGGCCTTCATGACAGATTGAAGTGCCCTTAACCACCTGAGTCGACATGGCCGAGGGTATAGATCTCAAATCCTTAGCGGGAATCTTAGATGGGTTACAGAATCAACTCACACAAACAGCGGAGGAGAATAGAGTCCTTAGAGATCAGGTGAAAAAATCCCAGCAACAAACGCAACATTTGCAACAAAAAATGGAACAATTTCTCTCAGGGACTACTCCTTTGCCAGCTCAGGATCTTTCACATAGTTCAGCTACTGAGGTAGCAACCCAGGTAGTGCACTCGGTAGCTCCCATCATTCCCTTAGCCTGGTCCATGCCATTAGTCTCCCGTAATAATGCTGCCTTGTATGATTTTGAGCTTTTCAAGAAAGAGTTCTTAAGAATATTTGACCGAAGAACCTTTAATCAAGCCACCGATAACGAATTATTGGACCTCAAACAAGGGAACCGTGAATTAGCAGCCTACATTGCTCACTTCAATAAATTAATCGTAGAAACTGATTGGCCCGATAGTAAACGCTCTGCAATTTTTTATTGGGGCATAAAGGATGAATTAAAGGATGCTTTAGCACAGATCCCTAAGCGACCGCAGGATGTTTCAGAGTTGATTGACTTGGTTCTGCAGATCGAACATCGGCAGTTCGAGAGACGTTCAGAGAAGAAGAAGGAATACAGAACGTTTGTACCACGCCTTGATCAAATCAAGCCTGAAGGAAGCCTGAAGGAAGTAAATTGGAAGTTAGTTCCGGGGACGAACCCATGCAAATTGGTTCTATTAGGGGCCCACTCTCTAAAGAAGAGAAAGAGAAGCGGAGGACCAATAATTTGTGTTTGTACTGTGGTGGTTCTGGTCACTTTGTAAGAGAATGTCCGAAAAAAACGAAGATAAATCAAGGGTTAAAAGACCGATCACATCAGTGAACGGAGTTGCCCTGATGGGATGTTCTGAAGAGTCAACTCAAGGACAACAACAGCTGATCAACACACTGCAGTCAGCAGCATCACATTTGACTGTTTCTTTCTCTGTAAGGTTCGGAATGCAAGAAATCAAGGAGGTCTCCGTCATGATTGACTCCGGTGCCACTGGTAATTTTTGCGACATGAAGTACGCTCATGAGGTCGGTATCAAGGCCATTCGGAAGAAGCACATTGAGGTGGTGAAGGCTGTTGATGGCTCTAATTTGACCTATGATCCTATAGTCGAGGAAACTGTAACCTTGGAACTGGAAGGTCTTCAGGGACATCGAGAATATATTAGATTTAACCTTATCGATGAACCCCAATTCCAATTGATTTTGGGATTACCATGGTTGACGGTACATAATCCTGTCATTGACTGGGAAAGAAGAACAGTTAAAATGACCTCAGAGTACTGTCTAAAGAATTGCTGTTTCAAGTTAAAAACCAAGTCTGAAGGGTCTCCAGCTACAGAATTGGCTCAGCTCCCAGTAAACATTTGCATCATCAATTCGCAGGTAATTCCTGAGGAGTATCAGGACCTGGCGAGTGTGTTCGACAAGAAGAATGCAGAAAAACTTCCACCTCACAGAGAGTATGACTGTAAGATTGAGTTGGAGGCAGGAGCAGTCTTACCTTGCAGCCACATATATGCGCAAACAGATGCTGAGAACACATATTTGAAGGAATATTTGGATGGATATACAAGGATAGGATTTATACGTCCGTCTCAGTCACCTGTGTCGTCGCCTCTTTTTTTCCGACCCAAGAAAGATGGAACCTTGCGCCCATGCATTGATTACAGAGCTTTAAATCAGGTCACTGAAGAGAACTGGTACCCATTACCACTTATATCTCAACTGTTGGATCAAGTAAAAGGGGCAAAAATCTATACAAAGTTAGACTTTCGTGGGGCCTACCACTTGGTAAGAGTTGCAGAGGGAGACGAGTGGAAACCGGCCTTCCGGACAAAGTATGGCTTATTTGAATATCAAGTAATGCCCTATGGGTTGAGCAACGCTCCCGCAGCGTTCCAGAATTTTGTCAATGATGTCCTTCGAGAGTTTCTGGACCGCACAGCCGTGGTGTATATCGATGACATATTGATATATTCAGATTGTGTGGAAGATCATGTCAAGCATGTTAGGGCCATTTTACAGAGATTGTTGGAAAACCATCTGTTTGTTAAGCTTGAGAAGTGTTCATTTCACGTGGAGAAGGTTGAGTTTCTGGGCTTCGTTCTGTCTGCCGATGGAGTGTCAATGGATAATTCGAAGGTGCAAGCCATACAGGATTGGCCGTCTCCTAAAAGTGTGAAGGAAATCCAAAGTTTTATTGGCTTTGCCAATTTTTATCGAAGATTCATTCCTGATTTTTCCACCAAGGTTGCGCCAATCACTCAGTTGTTAAAGAAAGGGAAAAAGTTTGAATGGTCTCTGGAAGCGGAGTTGTCCTTTCGAACCTTGAAAAAGGCCTTCATCACTGCGCCCATTTTGATGCACCCAGATCAACCATTTTATGTAGAAACTGACGCATCAGATTTTGCAACTGGTGGGGTGTTATCCCAGCAAGACAAACAAACTGGCCAACTCCACCCAGTCGCGTACCGGTCCAGAAAACTGTCGGACCCTGAATACAACTATTCCATTGCAGACAAAGAACTGTTAGTGGTCAAGGAAGCCTTTCAAGACTGGCGACATTATCTTCTTGGGGCGAAACATACAGTAACCGTATTCACGGATCATCACAACTTGCAATTTTTGAAATCTGCAAAAACCCTGACCCCACGACAATTAAGATGGTCACTGTGCTTTTCAGAGTTTGACTTTGTGATAACCTACAAACCTGGTGCGAAAAATGGCAAGGCCGATGCTCTGTCGCGAATGAACTCTTTTGACGAAGTCCGGGTACCAGCTCGAGCCAATTGTGCCATTGGATAAAATCATAGGAACTATTCATTTGGAAGAATTTGCTAAAGAAATACAAAATACTTTTCTTTGTATGCGTTAAAGGCGTGGACAGACTCAGGAAATGAAAAAACTCTTGTTAATGGCTTGCCTTACTACGAAGTAAAATTGTACCTGCCAACTAAAACAATGCAAGAGAAGGCAATGAAAGGTTGTCATGACGACCGTTTGGCTGGTCACAAGGGAGTGAAGAAAACCATTGATGTGATCAAAAGGCATTTTTGGTGGCCTGGCATGGCAGCTCATATAGGGCAGTATATATCGACATGTGAGCTATGCATTAAGGGGAAACCTAGTCATCAAGCCCCTCAAGGTTTGCTACAACCCATGCCAAACGCCCCTTATCCTTGGCACACAGTATCCCTATATTTATTCGTCGACTTGCCATCCAGTCAGGGTAACACAGTGATTTTGGTACTGGTGGATTCATTTTCAAAAATGGGCCATTTTATTCCTTTCAAGTCAGTACCCACAGCCATGCAGTTAGTACAAGCATTTAATCAACACATTATTCAGATTCATGGAATCCCTCAGGTAATCATATCTGACCGGGACACCCAATTTATGTCAAAGTTTTGGAAGACTTTCATGCACAATTTAGGGGTCGATTCACGATATTCAACCAGTTATTATCCTGAAACCGATGGTCAGACAGAGAGGCTGAATCAAGAGTTGGAGCAATATTTGCACCTCTATTTGCTAGAGCAGGATGGGAACTGGTCTGACTTATTGTGGATCGCAGAATTTGCTTATGATAACACGGTGCATAATTCCACTGGTTACACCCCTTTTTATTTGAATTCAGGCCGTCATTCAAAGATGATTATGGGTGGCCAGAATAACGATGTACCTGCTGTTAAAAGCAAATTAAATGAATTAAGGAAGTCTTATGGGAAGGCTTTAAAAAATGTAAGTAAGGGTAAGGCTTCATACAAGGTCCAGGCAGACAGGAAAAGAAGAAAAGGGGTTGAGTATAAAGTGGGTGAGCAGGTGTGGTTGTCCACAAAAGATTTACGGTTAAAAGGAAATAGGAAATTCCAACCTAGATTCATGGGCCCGTTTAAATTCTTGAAGATCATAAACCCAGTGGTAGTTAAAATCCACTTGCCAAACTCTCTAAAAATCCATCCCACATTTCATGTGTCCCTACTAAAAAAGATTCCAGAGAATGTTAGACTCAAGTCAACACCTCAACCAGTAATGGTAGAGTCAGGGAAGAAATTTGAGGTCAGTATAATCTTAGATTCTAGAGTGACAAAAAACAGACTGTTCTATTTAGTCGAGTGGAAGGGATTTGGCCCAGAGGAAAGGTCTTGGGAGCCTGCCTCTCATGTTCATGCCCCAAGATTGATTCGGAATTTCCATAAAGCACATCCTGAGAAGCCCAAGTTGGGAGGAACACCTTTGGAGGGAGGTACTGTCAAGACCTCCGTCTCCATTGTGAGCTCAGTCAGAAAATCAAACAAGAGAAATCGACATTTCAGAATCAAGTCCAAATATCCGCAGTGGCGGAGAAACCTTCGAGTCACTTCGTTGTTTGTCAAAAGATGTATGACTGAGATGAGTGATCTGACATTGAATAATGGCTGTCAAAGATGGACGCGGCCAGAAATGAAAAGCCGGTCTAGTCTTTTTGACCATGCGCACAGTGGCAGTAAAAAAGCGCACGTTCAATTAACGAACTGCGCACTTCAACTGTCAAATTCCAGCCAGCACCACGTTTTTCCTGACGACTTCAGTCAGGCTGAAAATTCTTGTCCTAGACTCTTGCCGGTGAAGAATAAATGCATGCGCAACGAGGGAGAAGCAAGTGAGATATTCCAGTGTTCAGTTTAGTGGCTGCTAAACGCACCGGTTGTGAAATTTGTGTGACTTTTGGTGCGTCTCGCACTCTTTTTCAGAGACTAATTTATTGTTCTTGCTCTGTGGTGGAGTAACTTTCCGTGTTCAGCAAAACCTCTTTAGTTTACACATAGTTAGGTGTACAGTAATCTGGAGTCCAAGAGAATTAATTTCCCAGCAGTTGAATTTCATTCCAGCTATCGCCTGTCAGTCAAAAGGTAACAAGAGATACATATTGTGCTTAAGAGTCCATTATAGCTGTTGGATGGTGTCTTAATGATATCGTGTTATACAGGTTCAGACGAATTAATTTACAAACAATACAACGAGGGAGAAGCTATAGCCCAGGTTCAAAGGGTAAGAGATTTCTAAAATTAAGGTTAAAGTAACAGAGTATATGGTGGAACTGTGGTTACATGTTCTGTTTGTCTGCAGGTGTTAACTACCACGCCCTCAAGAACCAAGGTGATGACGACGAAGCACAGAAGGTTGTCACCCGCCGTCTAGGGTGGGCTCTCTCTCTCTCTTATCCACTTCCCCTTTCCCCCCCTGCTTCAGGAGTTACCTTGAATATCTTTCAGTTGGCCCTTGAGGTGGTGGGGCGTTGGGACCTACGTCGACTCCTGTGGTTCCTGGCCTTCGTGACACAGATTCACACCGACCCCAAGACCACCCGCAGAGGCACCCTCATCTACAGACCCCCAGGACCTCACACGCAATTCAGCGAAGTCATCGCAGACTTCATCAGCCCACACGCCCTCTCCTCCGCTGACTACATCCTCCTAGGGGACCTCAACTTCCACCTGGAGAACAACGACAACAACACCACCACCCTGCTGGACAACCTCGCCAACCTCGGACTAAAGCAACTGGTGAACACCGCCACCCACTATGCCGGCCACATGCTTGACCCAGTCTTCTCCTACAGCAAGTACGTCTCCTTCGGCCACTCCACCGGACTCCACGGACAGACCACAGCTGCGTCCACTTAAGCTTCAGAAGGACCACGACTCACCACCACCCGCAACAGGTCCCCCGCAGGAGCTGGAACAAGATCACCGCCGACCATCTCACCACATCCCTGAACCAGAATCCTCCCGCCAGCTCAACGAACACCAACCAAGCAGCCAACAACCTCACACAGTGGATCACCAACTGCGCCAACGACCTGGCACCCCTGAAAAACCATCCCAGCAGACCCGGCAGCAAGAAAGTCTCCTGGTTCAAGAACGATCTCAAGAACTCCAAGAAGAACTGCCGTACCCTCAAGAAAGCCTGGCGCAAAGACCCGAATACAGACAACATGACTGCCCTCAAGCACGCCACCCGCAAACACCACCAGCTGATCCACACCACCAAGAAGACAGCATTCAAGGAACGACTAGACAACAACGCACACAACAGCAAGGAACTCTTCAGCATCGTCAAAGAGCTCTCCAACCCCAGCGCTGGAACCATCGACATCACCCCCTCGCAAGAACTCCGCGACTCGCTCGCCTTGTTCTTCCACAGCAAGATCGCCGACATACACAACAGCTTCGGCGCACAGACTACGCACCCAACTACCGAACCAACGCCCACCATCACCACCCTTTGCGCCTGGACCCCAGTCAGCACCGAAGACATCATCCACGCGATGAACACCATCCACTCCGGATCACCAACCGACCCATGCCCCCACTACATCTTCAACAAGGCTGACTCCGTCATCGCACCCCAACTCCGGGACATCATCAACTGCTCCTTCAACACCGCCACCTTCCCGGAGAGCTGGAAGCATGCCGAACTCAGCGCCCTCCTGAAGAAGCCATCAGCAGACCCCACCGACCTCAAGAACTACCGCCCCATCTCACTCCTCCCGTTTCCGGTCAAAGTCATCGAGAAGACCGTCAACAGACAGCTCGCCGCCTTCCTCGAGACGAACGGATCCCTCGACCACTCGCGTCCGGCTTCCGAGCCAATCACAGCACCGAGACCGCCCTCATCGCAGCCACTGACGACATCCGAGCCCTGCTCAACAACGGGGAAACAGCGGCCTTCATCCTCCTGGACCTCTCCGCAGCGTTCGACACAGCCTGCCACCTCACCCTAGTGCAGTGCCTCAGCAACATCGGAATCCAAGCGAAGGCTCTAGAATGGATCATCTCGTTCCTCGCTGGAAGAACCCAGAGAGTCCGCCTCCCCCGTTCAGATCCGAGGCCACCGAAGTCATCTGCGGCGTACCACAAGGATCATCACTCAGCCCCACCCTCTTCAACGTCTACATGAGCCCCCTCGCGGCCATCGCACGCCAACACAACCTCAACATCATCTCCTACGCCGACGACACCCAGATGATCCTCTCCCTCACCAAAGACCCAGCCACCGACAGAACCAACGTACATGAAGGGATGAAAGACGTAGCCGAATGGATGATGAACAGCCGCCTGAAACTGAACTCAGACAAGACGGAAGTCCTCACCCTCGGATCTTCACCCTCTGCATGGGATGACTCATGGTGGCCCCACGACCCTTGGCAGCGCACCCAAACCAACGGACCACGCACGCAACCTGGGATTCATCCTGGACTCCGCACTCTCGATGACCAGACAAGTCAACGTCGTCTCATCATCATGTTTCAACATCCTACGCATGCTCCGTAAGATCTTCCGTTGGATCCCCACCGAAACCAGGAAGACGGTCACCCAGACCCTCGTCACCAGCCGACTGGACTACGGGAACACCCTCTACACCTGAACCACAGCCAAACTTCAGAAAAGACTCCAACGAATCCAGAACGCCTCCGCACGACTCATCCTGGACATCCCCCGTCACAGCCACATCTCCGGATACCTGAGAGACCTCCACTGGCTCCCCATCAGCAAGGGAATCACGTTCCGACTCCTCACCCAGGCACACAAGGCCCTCCACGACCTGGGTCCCAGGTACCTCAACAACCGCCTGCCCTTCTACACTCCCACCCGTCAGCTACGATCGACCAGCCACGCCCTCGCCGCCGTTCCACGCATCCGAAAAGCCACCATGGGAGGAAGATCCTTCTCCTACCTGGCAGCCAAGACGTGGAACTCCCTCCCCATCCACCTTCGTCTGACCCAAGACCACCTCTCCTTCAGGAAGCAACTCAAGACCTGGCTGTTCGAGCAGTAGCAGACTTCCCCCTCCCCCAAGCGCCTTGAGACCCTCCGGGTGAGTAGCACGCTATACAAATTTCTTGATTGATTACTTGATTGGTGATTTTCGTTTGCCTCAAGGTTGGGCCTCGCTGTACTAATGAATACACTGTTCTTATTAGCGCATGCCTTTCCCACTATATAGAAGCCAAGCAATAGGCGCAGGCAGAAAGACCTTGGCATATAGATAGTGTGTGCCCAGTCTCAGGATCAGAACTTATACCTTTGTACCTTCTTTGCGTAACTAGCTCCAACTGGAAGTTTCCAGTCTGGGAGTGTTTTATTGGTCCTGAATTGAACATAATGTATCACCATGTGTTCTGATGGCACTCCTCTCTGCAGCACCCCAAGAGACCGAGCAGATGGCACTCCGCTCGAGTGTATCTGAATAAACATATACTTGGTTTGCATTCTCTCCTGTCTGATCGACTCTTCATTTGTATGGAAGGCTGAGAGGTGGTCGCGAGTGACCCGGGTTGCCCTAATTGGGTCACTTCCTTCAGTGTACACATACTTTCACTCAATCACCAATGCATACCAATAGCCTCACAATTACGAATAAACCCATGAATAGTCACACAAGATACATACACATGCAAATACGGATAAATACTCTCATCAAAAAGCAACACTCACACATAAAGTCAATTACTAATATTCACATTATACTCATAGAATTATCACACACACCAAATTCCATACTTATCAGTAGACAGACAAACTACATACAAGAACAGAATTACCAGTACCAAACATACAATTATGGATACACACACATACACTGACAACTTCTGATTCACCTAAGTACGCCTATGGAATTTCCTATCCAATGATGCACGTACATGTTTATCAGTACACACTTGCACTGGTGCACTCATAGAAGTACCAATGCCCAACATTGGATCAGAAATCAACCCATTGCAGATATACACAGACACATACTCTCACAAAATTGGCGATGCAGCCACCTAAGCTCACAAATGTACAATACAAACATATTCTCACATAATCACCAGTGAAAACACATATATGGACTGACACAATTATCAATACGCAAGCCCAATTAGCATTGCACATTACTTCATCCAGGTAATTAGTCTGACCTTGACTTGGCTCTAGCTCCTGCACTGCTTGCACTGGAGACAGCATCGTAAAATGTCAGCCCCTGGCACAACAAGAAGGTGGACATATTCTTTCTAACAGCCATGGTTTAAGTAAAATCACAGCAATGATCGAAGTGCTTATGTTTTGCGCTCTAGAAATGCTTCATTCAAATCTTGTTACATGCTAGCATTCGCCATTGCTTACTAAACCTATAAATATTATATTATATTATATACTATATTATAGATGTACATTTAAATAACATACCTCGGAGCCAAGTATGTTGCAGCTTTCAAAGTTATTGTGTAACTCTAGTATGATGATCTTCATCAGAACCTAGAACATTCAAAATTCTTCACTGGACAACCAACAGACCTGCAAGTGTTTTGTCATTAGTCACTCAAACAGGTGCGCAGATGTTCTAAAGTGCACGCATAACATAACCAGTGAACATTTCCACTACAACTCAAACCCCTCGAGAGCACCAAAAAGCCACTGAAGGACATTTGAACACAATTCGTAAATAACTGTAGCTAGGTCTTTTAATATTGTTACATGCTTACTCCTAATGGCATTTTATGTAAATAAGATATTTCAGAATTGATTGCCCAGGTGGAAGGCGCCTGCTTCAGAGCACTGGGACTTGATAGCCTATTAATCGCTGCACAAGTTTGTAGCACTCTTCGCTAGTTTGCATTAGAGATGTTAAGGAGATTGAAGTTCGATTGAATGCCCATTCAATACTGTGCCACTTTGCTGAGACTGCCAGCAAGAACAAAGCAAAGTATTATGGCGATGCAGCGCTTGAACGGGATCCTAATGGAGATGCTGCAGCACGTTATTTTCGGCTCCGCTACCCTTCGCATCCAAGAGTAAAGAGTGTAATGAATGTGTAAGAGTGGTTGTTCGTAGTTTTTGAGGTTTCAAATATCACAAAACAGCAACAAACAAACTCCCATAAGTAACTACCCCACACATAAAGACACACACAATGACATGACTCCTGCAGAGATACCTTAGTTACACACACGCACACACACACACAAACACAACGGACACATACACAAAGACAGACACAAAAGCAACAAAACTCATTGTTAATGATCAGCGGAGTGGTTTTAAATTTCAACTACAGTTATGGGTGAAATAGAATGACATCAGCATCTGGCACACTCCCACTCTGGAAGCACTGCTGCCCCTTTCAGACTATGGCTTGTGCATTATTTGAGTGCACAGAGAAACGAAAGCAACAACGCTCATTGTTGATGAGCAGCGGAGTGGTTTTAAATTTCAACTACAATTATGAGTGAAATAGAATGACACCAGCACCCGGCCCACTCCCACTCTGGAAGCACTGCCGCCCCTTTAAGACCCGGGCTTGTGCGCTTTGTGTGTGCATCCTTATGGGTGGCAACAAAAGGAGACAGGGCAGAAACAAAAGGAGACAGGGCGGTAACAAAAGGAGACAGGGTTTTAAGGAGGCGGGACTAACAAGCCTCATAATGAATCGGAAGCCAGCGTTTACCAAGGACAATGCCACTAGCCAATTACAAATATGTTCTCCACAGACACAGACTGTTCTCCACAGTCACGGTCGCTCCAGACGCTGCTCCCTGCTCTGCCTGCCACCTGAAGTGCTTCTGCCTCCTCGCCTCGCTCTTTTGCCTGCCATTGCCTGCCTCGAGATATCGCAAGTACCCATTGACGTTTGAACTACCTGAGAGGCTGGGACTTTGTTGAGCATTATATTGCCGTAGCGCTCTGTCTGCCTAACTACGCTGTAATTAATATTTTGGAATTTGATGCGCTGTCTGCCTAACTAATTGCTGCCTGATCTCACCGGTGCCACTGACATCAGGATCGCGTTATCGATCTCTGTGCACCAATCCGGTTTCGATCTTGGCTGAGGCCATTTTGAGCTTGCTGTTGTTGTTGTTTGCTTTCTGTGCCTTCCCTGACCAGATCCCCGCCCAGCTCCCGCCTCCCAGCTGACCATCCCTCCCACTGACACCATATGCCCCGCTCCCCCGCTGCAGCGCTGTAACCGTCCTGTTCTCCACAGACACTGTCGCTCCAGACGCTGCTCCCCGCTCTGCCTGCCACCTGATGTGCTTCTGCCTCCTCGCCTCGCTCTTTTGCCCGCCATTGCCTGCCTCGAGATATCACAAGTACCCATTGACGTTTGAACTGCCTGAGAGGCTGGGACTTTGTTGAGCATTATATTGCCGTAGCGCTCCGTCTGCCTAACTATGCTGTAATTAATATTTTGGAATTTGATGCTCTGTCTGCCTAACTAATTGCTGCCTGATCTCACCGGTGCCACTGACATCAGGATCGCGTTATCGATCTCTGTGCCCCAATCCGGTTTCGATCTTGGCTGAAGCCATTTTGAGCTTGCTGTTGTTGTTGTTGTTTGCTTTCTGTGCCTTCCCTGACCAGATCCCCGCCCAGCTCCCGCCTCCCAGCTGACCATCCCTCGCCCCTCCCCCTCTTCTACCCGCATATGACAGATGTTTCTTTGCGCAGCGTTCACGCGCAGCGGTTACGCCCCATGCACGCCGAAGGTGCGCCAAAGGTAAGCCCGTCTACGCCTGTCCGCGCCTGGACCACGCCCAGCACCAGACCCCCTGGTCCTAGCGGTCCTCGCTATACCCACCCCACTCGCTCATCGTATGACGCCGCTACTCTCCTTGCCCTTAACCCCGGTCGCACCCCACAATGCTGCGTAGCTACCCCAGGACACAGCCATGGACCATTCGCCTGCCACTCCTGCAAGTTTGCCTGCATCAGGACCCACGCCAAATCCCCCTCCTCCAAACACAACTCCGACTCTAACCACCTGAAATGCATCCTGCTGAACACCCGCTCGGTCCACAGACACGCCACTGAACTCTGGGATCTACTCGACACTACATCACCGGACGTCGCCTTCCTTACTGAAACATGGATGAACGCATCATCAACACCCGACATCGCCATTGCCATCCCGGACAATTACGAGATCATCCGGAAAGACTGCACCATCCAAACAGGAGGAGGCATCGCCATTGTCCATAAGAACACCATCAAAATCACGACCAGCTCCGACGATAACCTTACAACCGCCGAACACCTCCACTTCCAGATCCACACCGACCCTAGGACCACACTCAGAGGCACCCTCATCTACAGGCCTACAGGAACCCGTAAACAATTCAGAGAAGACATCACTGACTTCATCAGTCCACATGCCCTCGCCTCCGAGAACTACATCCTACTAGGAGACCTCAATTTCCACCTGGAAAAGAAAAACGACAGCAACACCACCACCCTTCTGGACAACCTGGCCAATCTCGGCCTCAAACAACTAGTTGACACCCCCACCCATGTAGCCGGACATACCCTCGACCCAATCTTCACCTCCAGCAAACACATCTCCTTTGATCATACCACAGCTCTCCATTGGACGGACCACTGTTGTGTTCACTTTAGCTACAAAACCACCTCGACCCACAACCCCCCACAACCTATCCCCCGGAGAAAATGGAACAAAATCACCACCGACCAACTCCTCACATCGCTCAACCAGAACCCACCCGCCCTCTCATCGGACCCAAACCAAGCTGCCATCGAATTCAAACAATGGATCACTCACAGCGCTGACGAATTAGCACCCTTGAAAAACCATCACACCAAACAAGACAGCAAAAAGGCCCACTGGTTCAACGATGAACTTAAGAAATCCAAGAAGCTATGCCGTACTCTCGAGAAAACATGGAGAAAAAACCCAACCACCGACAACATGACCACCTTCAAATCAGCCACCCGCAAACACCACCAGCTGATTCGATCCACCAAGAAATCAGCATTCAAGAATCGACTCGACAACAACGCCCATAACAGCAAGGAACTATTCAACATCGTCAAAGAATTCACCAACCCCACCGCAGCCTCAAACGACATCACTCCCTCCCAAGACCTCTGCGACTTGTTATCCTCCTTCTTCTACAACAAAATTGCCGACATACATAACAGCTTCGAAAACAGTTCCAACGAACAATCCTCTCCACCCCCCTCAGAACCTAAACCGCCCTCTAACAACCTCAGCGCCTGGAACCCAATCACCACTGAAGACACCATCCGCCTAATGAATTCCATCCACTCTGGCTCGCCAACCGACCCATGTCCCCACCACATCTACAACAAAGCAGACTCCATCATCGCACCCCATCTCCGTGATGTCATCAACTGCTCCTTCAACTCTGCTACCTTCCCAGAAAATTGGTAACATGCCGAAGTCAGCGCCCTCCTGAAGAAACCCACAGCAGACCCCTCTGAACTTAAAAACTACCGTCCCAAATCCCTCCTCCCATTCCTGGCCAAAGTCATTGAGAAAGCCGTCAATAGCCAACTCGCCGCCTTCCTCGAATCCAACAACTCCCTCGATCCCTCACAATCCGGCTTTCGAGCCAAACACAGCACCGAAACCGTCCTCATCGCAGCAACGGACGACATCCGAACACTACTGGACAACGGAGAAACAGTGGCCCTCATTCTACTCAACCTCTCCGCCGCCTTCGACACTGTCTGTCACAGCACCCTCATACAACGCCTCAGCAACATCGGCATAAAAGGTAAAGCCTTGGACTGGATCATCTCGTTCCTCGCCGGAAGAACCCAGAGAGTCCGCCTCCCCCATTCAAATCAGAGGCCACCGAAGTCATCTGCGGTGTACCACAAGGCTCATCACTTAGTCCCACCCTCTTCAACGTTTACATGAGTTCACTCGCTTCCATCGCGCGCCAACACAACCTCAACATCATCTCCTACGCTGACGACACCCAGCTGATCCTTTCCCTCACCAAAGACCCCAACACCGCCAAAACCAATCTTCACGAAGGCATGAAAGAAGTAGCCATATGGATGAAAAACAGCCGCCTAAAACTCAACTCAGACAAAACGGAAGTGCTCATCCTAGGATCATCCCCCTCTGCCTGGGACGACTCATGGTGGCCTTCGGATCTGGGCTCTGCACCCATACCCACAGACCATGCACGTAACCTAGGCTTCATCCTAGACTCCTCCCTCTCGATGATCAGACAAGTCAACGCCGTCTCATCCTCCTGCTTCAACGTACTTTGTATGCTCAAAAAAATCTTCCATTGGATCCCCACCGAGACAAGTAAGACTGTCACCCACGCACTGGTTATGAGTCGACTAGACTACGGAAACACCCTCTACGCCGGTATTATAGCCAAATTACAGAAAAAACTCCAACGCATCCAAAACGCATAGGCGAGACTCATTTTGGACATCCCTCGCCAAGATCACATTACCGGCCACCTGAAAGACCTCCACTTGCTTCCCGTCAACAAGAGAATAACATTTCGTCTCCTCACCCACGCACACAAGGCCCTCTACAAACTAGGACCCGAATGCCTCAACACTCGACTATCCTTCTACACACCCACCCGCCAACTAAGATCCTCCAATCAAGGCCTCGCTGCAGTCCCGCGTATCCAAAGATCCACCATGGGAGGTAGATCCTTCTCCTACTTGGCGGCCAAGACCTGGAACTCACTCCCCACTCACCTCCGCCTTACACAGAACCACATCTCCTTCAGAAAAGAACTTAAAACCTGGCTATTCGATAAATAATGAACCCCCTCCCCAAGTGCCTTGAGACCCTTTGGGTGAGTAGTGCGCTATACAAATTCTTGAACTTGAACTTGAGGAGAGTGAGCGAGGCTTCCAAAGCACTTCCACATCTGACCCTACTACAGCATGTCTCGCAAAGCGAGCAGCGCATGCGCTGCAACGCTAAGCTCGACCTAAAAACAGCAACTCCCATTGAAAACAACAGGGCACCCGATGCCAAATCAGCACTCTGCACCCGGCCGCCCCTGTGCCACTGTAGATGCACCTTGTGTGCTAACTCAGATCCCCCTGTGCCCTGAGCTAAACCCTAGGAGATTTGCTCCCACATCTAAGTAGCGTGCCCGTGAGCAGCCACCAACCGGAGGCCTCCTATCCCCTACTGGATAACATTGAGCCTCAGCATTCTGCACCCGGCCACTCTAGTGCTGCTGAGGGTGCTTTGAGAGTGCATTCTTGACCCTTGGGGAACCCTTGTTCTAACCCCAGAAACCCAACTTCCAAAACTAAGTACTTAACTGTAAACTAATAACTTAATTTACTCCCATAAGATTGCATTGACTGTTTTCCTCTGAAAATGTTATGTGGGGAGTTGGAAATGCAATGAAAAATCATACTGGTGTGTTTTGATAACAAAATGCATCACTTACCTTTATCCAAGAAATGTCCCAGTGTGGTATCTAGGTATACCACACTAAGTATGAAAAGTAATCTGAAAGGAACTTTAAAGAGTAATTCTAATAGTAACTGTAAAGAAATTACAACAGAAACTGAAAAGTGATTTCAACTGTTGACGTACCTTTAATCAAACCAATTCGATTCAACTGTATTCAAATGCATTATTCTTGCAAAGTACTATTACACTTACCTGTGCCAGGCCTTGCTGGGTTCTAAAAATAAAATACAACAACATTATATTTTTACACAAAACAAATTGGTCAGAGTTCAGTCTTTGAGTGTGTGAAATAACTTCTTGCCTGAGTGTGTACAATAAATGCCCAACACTACTCTCTGATAAAGCCTTACTGCTCGCCCACACTATCACAAATAGAGAGTAGGGTATTATCTACTTTTATCTCTGCCTACCTTTGTGGTTCCACTGGACTCTGTGCACACTATACCTTACTTGGTATAGTATATACAGAGCCAGCTTCCTACACCTGCTCAGTTAGGGATGCTTTTGATGACATTTTGTATTAGCATGACAAATGAAAAACAGTTGCTTCAAAAAGCTATTTTATCATATAGTCTTTTTTACAAGAGCAAAAACACTTTCGTAATTCATAAAGGCTGGTTTTGCACTCCTAAAAGAAAACAGGGTTCCTGGTAGGTATATCTCCTACTGTGGGTGTTCCAGGATGGCAGTCCCATTTTCAAATTATTTCCCCAGCGTGAAAAGTTCAAAGATTTACTCTCGTAAAGGCAGAAAGCAATCATTGGTGTGTGTACGGGAAGGTGTTTCTCCAAAGTGAAAAATATATTGTGTGTGGAAAGCGTTAGCATGTTTTTTTTATTTTTTATCATGTAAAAATAGTCAAGTCAAGTCAAGTCATAAAATTTGTATAGCGCACTACATACCCAGAGGGTTTCAAGGCGCTTAGGAAGGGGAGGGGGATTATTTGTCAAATATCCACGTTTTAAGCTGCTTTCTGAACGCTAGGTGGTTCTGGGTGAGGCGAAGGTAAGCGGGGAGTGAGTTCCATGTTTTAGCAGCCAGGTATGAAAAGGATCTGCCTCCCATGGTGGTCTTGTTGATTCGAGGTACAGTGGCGAGGGCTTGGCTGGAAGAACGTAGTTGGCGGGAGGGGGTGTAGAAGGACATTCGAGAGTTGAGGCAATCTGGTCCGATGTCGTAGAGTGATTTGTGTGCGTGGGTAAGCAGTCGGAAAGTGATCCTCTTATTGACGGGTAGCCAGTGGAGGTCTTTAAGGTGACCAGAGATGTGTTCGTTGCGTGGGATGTCTAATATGAGCCTGGCTGAGGCGTTTTGGATTCGTTGGAGTTTCTTCTGGAGTTTTGCGGTAGTACCCGCGTAGAGGGTGTTTCCGTAGTCTAGTCGGCTCGTGACCAGAGCGTGGGTGACTGTTTTCCTTGTTTCGGAGGGGATCCAGCGAAATGTTTTTCTGAGCATGCGAAGAATGTTGAAGCAGGAAGAGGATACGGCGCTGACTTGTCTGTTCATTGAGAGTGAAGAATCCAGGATGACGCCAAGGTTCCGTGCGTGGTCTGTCGGGATGGGTGCTTTTCCGAGGGCTTCCGGCCACCAGGAGTCGTCCCATGCAGAGGGGGATGTACCTAAGATGAGGACTTCAGTTTTGTCTGAGTTCAGTTTCAGACGGCTGTGTTTCATCCATTCGGCAACTTCTTTCATTCCTTCGTGTAGGTTAGTTTTGGCGGTGCTGGGGTCATTGGTGAGAGAAAGGATCAGTTGAGTGTCGTCTGCGTAAGAGATGATGTTGAGGTTGTGTTGGCGTGCGATGGCCGCGAGGGGGCTCATGTATACGTTGAAGAGGGTGGGACTGAGTGAGGATCCTTGGGGTACGCCGCAGATGACTTCAGAGGCCTCGGACTTGAATGGAGGAAGGCGGACTCTCTGGGTTCTTCCGGTGAGGAACGAGGTGATCCATTCAAGTGCTTTTCCTTGGATTCCGATGTTATTGAGGCGTTGTAGAAGGGTGCTGTGGCAGACTGTATCGAATGCTGCAGAGAGGTCGAGGAGGATGAGGGCGACTGTGTCTCCATTGTCCAGTAGAGTTCGAATGTCGTCTGTTGCTGCGATGAGGGCGGTCTCAGTGCTGTGTTTTGCTTGGAAGCCAGATTGTGAGGGGTCGAGGGATTTGTTGGCTTCGAGGAAGGCGGCGAGCTGGTTGTTGACGGCTTTCTCGATGACTTTGGCCGGGAATGGAAGAAGCGAGATGGGGCGGTAATTTTTGAGTTCGGTGGGGTCCGCTGTTGGTTTTTTCAGAAGGGCGGTGAGTTCAGCGTGTTTCCAGTCTTCTGGGAAGGTAGCGGAGTTGAAGGAGCAGTTGATGACGTCTCGGAGGTGCGGTGCTATGACGGAGTCTGCTTTGTTGAAGATGTGGTGAGGGCATGGGTCTGTGGGGGATCCTGAGTGGATGGAATTCATCAGGCGGATGGTGTCCTCAGTGGAGATTGGGTTCCAGGCGTTAAGGGTGTTCACGGGGGGAAGATGGTCAGCAGATGGTAGGGTGGGTTGGTTTCCGGGTTGGTTGTCAAAGCTGTTGTGGATGTCTGCAATCTTGTTGTGGAAAAAAGAGGCTAGGGAGTCGCAGAGGGTTTGAGAGGGGGTGATGTCGTTGAAGTTGGCCGATGGATTGGAAAATTCCTTGACGATGTTGAAAAGTTCCTTGCTGTTGTGGGCGTTGTTGTCAAGTCGATCCTTGAATGCTGTTTTCTTGGCTTTTCGGATCAGTTGGTGGTGAGTGCGGGTGGCGCTTTTGAAGGCGTCCTTGGTGCTGGTGGTTGGGTCTTTTTTCCAGGCCTTTTCAAGGGAGCGGCAGAGTTTCTTAGACTTCTTGAGATCATCGTTGAACCATGAGGCTTTCTTGCTGCCAGGTTTGCTTTGACGTTTTTTCAGTGGAGCTAAGGTGTCGGCGGTGTTGGATAACCATAGGGTGAGGTTGGTGGCGGCTTCGTTGGCGTTAGAAGAGAGGGCTGGGGAGTTTCGAAGGAGCGATGCGGAGATTTGGTCCTTGGTGATTTTGTTCCAGTTTCTTTGCAGGGTAGGTTGGGAGTGGTTGATGGGTTTCGGCTTGTTGTAGGTGAAGTGAACGCAGCTGTGGTCAGTCCAGAGGAGATCCGTAGTGTGGCTGAAGGAGACATGGTTGCTGGATGTGAAGATGGGGTCGAGTGTGTGACCTGCGATGTGGGTGGGGGAAGTGACTAGTTGTTTAAGTCCGAGGTTGGCGAGGTTGTCCACGAGGGTGGCGGTGTTGTGGTCGTTTATCTTTTCAAGGTGAAAGTTGAGGTCTCCCAGAAGAATATAGTCTTTGGAGGGGAGCGCGTGTGGAGAGATGAAGTCCGTGATGTCTTCACTGAATTTTGCGCGGGGTCCTGGTGGTCTGTAGAGGAGGGTGCCTCTGAGTGTGGTCTTGGGGTCGATGTGGATCTGGAAGTGAAGGTGTTCGGAGTTGGCGAGGTTGGCGTCAGAGCTTGTTGAGATGCGGATAGATTTCTTATGGACGATAGCGATTCCTCCTCCTGTGTGGCTGGTACGGTCTTTGCGGGTGATCTTATAGTCTTCAGGGATGGCAATGGTGATGTCTGGGGCGGAGGAAGCATTCATCCATGTTTCCGTAAGGAAGGCGATGTCCGGAGAAATGGTGTCTAGTAGATTCCATAGGTCAATGGCGTGCCTGTGGACCGAACGGGTGTTGAGAAGGATGCATTGTAGGTGGTTGGGGTCGGGAATCTGTGGTGTGGTTGTAGCGGAGATGTTGTCGGTGCCGCTGAATTTGCAGGAGTAGCAAGAGAAAGGTCCATGGGTGTGTCGAGGAGCGGCTTGGATGCAGTTGGGGGCGCGACCGGGGTTAAGGGCTAGGAGGGAGGCGGCATCGTAGGTAATGCGGGAGGGCTGGGTAGCGCACACGTGTATATCTTCCCCTGGGAAAAATACATTTTTGTAATAATAATGCACGGTGCACATCGATGCTTGTTTAAAGGTGAATGGCTTGGACGGTTTTTTACCTAAGGGAACCGTTCCTGGTGTGTTAAATGGGATTGAAGCCTATGTTGTATTATGTAGAGTAATATTCTGCAGGATGAAAAGTACATGAGAGTGAAAGGTCATCCTTTGAGACTTCCCTGCACCCTTAAATCCAGACATTGGATAACAAGTGCAAAGGTAATTGTAGATCGGGGCTGGCTGGTCCTGCTGCCACTCAGTGGGCTGTAGGTTGAGGGGTTGTTATCAGAGCTGGACGAGCTGCCATGACCCCACCATGAAAGCACTCCGGGCGGGCACCCCTGTAGTCACGATGACCGGCAGCACGCGGCTGGTTAGATCATATTTTCCAGACTGATGCTGGCTTCCAGTGCGGCTTTGAACCGTTCTGTGCTTCTTCTTAGTCCCTCAGGCAAACAGTGCTCGGGGCCACGCAGTGCGCATATTACCCGAGCGGAGCGAACACCCCATTTGGCTCCTGGATGCCTGGCCCTGGCTTCCCATCATGGTATCTGTGCAGGGGTCGGCAGCCTTTGGGGCGATCTGGAAGTGCCAGAAGCGCTGGTCTGACAGCTCAGTGGGTGGGGTTGGTTTTGTGGCTATTGGAGAGCCTGTTCTATGGTCTGGTGGGCCTGTTTTTACTATTGGTTTCCCAGGTATTAGCACAAACATTGGTTGTAGCGAGGACAAATGCATACTTTACAAAACCCCTATGCAGGGCACGTAGGCGTTCATCAGTGCACCGATTTGCAGAATGAGGCCGACTTTTTTCACCTATAATTTGATTCGCAAATAGGGGACAGTTTTATTTTGGGGCCCGGGCCAATTTGTAGGCCCAGTACGACCCTGCCGTCTCAGTCAAGCTAAACAAGAACTTCAGAATGGCTGTGCTTGGACTGGGGAGGACACGCTCAAACGTCCTAAGCCGCGCGCTCACTGGCCACATAAGTGACTGAAGTGCAGCTGGGGGGAAATACCTTTGTTTCCTCTACCGCGTCGTCGTTGTTCAGGCAATGTGTCATTACGTTTTTTATTCAAAACAGAAACGAGTAACATAATCGTCAGCCTGTGATACACATTCCGTCTGGGCCCAGTCAACAGCCCTTTGTCTTCAGTGACAACGCGTCTGGCCCTACTGCGGGCAGTCTAATTGTACTGATGAGTGGCTGCTGCTAGGAGACCGCATGAAAAAAACAGGCTTCCTCAGCCTGTCTATTCTGAGTTTTTAAAACCATAGAAAAATCAGCATTCATATGACAGATCAAATTAGACTTGGTAGCAGAATGTTGATTTTCATCCTGTGTTCCCTACGAGTAAGGGGCTCAGGTTTCGATGAAAATTACAGCACATAAAAATATAAAGGGGCCCATTCATAAAGACAGGTAAAAGTACATAAACGACTTCTGCAGTACTTGTTTACAATCTCTAACACGCCCTTTGGAAACAGTCAAAAAAGTTCTAAAATATGAATAAAGTGTGAATATTTGGATCATATTAATATACAATTGTTTAGTGCAAATAGAAAGGACCATGCCGAATTTGCACAATTACTAGTAGGGAGTTGGACGTTTTGGGATCAATTCATAAACGCCTGTGCGAGTACTTCTCCTGTAGTACTACTTCAATTTCTCATAAATGTTCTTGTGAATCCGCCCAATTTGTTCGAAGAGTACTGTCGTTGGTGTTTTATGGTTTAAGTTTAAGATTTTGCTCTGCACCTGCGGCTGAGGTCTCTTCCAATGGTGCTACCCCATTGTAGGCGAGAACGTGTTTCTTTCCATCCCACTTGCACATCCTAGACTTGGGAGAGCTCATGATGTACTGTGAGGGACCTGCAGCATCTACCGGGTGTGAAGGTCCTGGCACCCCCAAAAAAACGGCTCAGTTAGTACCGACTCACAACGCAGAGTGGATCCACAATAATTACAGATCGCTCGCAGAATACATTTTTTTTAATAAAAAAAAATAATTCTGCGAGCGTTCTGTAATAAATGTCATATATGCTTTTAGAGTGAAGTTACTTGCTGCTGCTTTGAGGCACAGAGTCAGACTGATTTGCATATAGCCATGTCTGAACTGGGGTGGCAGAGTGGGCTAAAGAACGGTTATGGATTAAACCCAGATCTTTTGACTGGGTGTGAGTGTTTGATTGATTCAGATGCTCCGTCCATCACCACCCCCTTTTGTACTGCTTTTGGCCTCCATAAGTGTGGCAGGGTATGCTCAGACGTGAGTCCCTTGCTCACTTTGCCACTGTATTCAAGCCAGCCGGACTGAAGATGGCTGGAATGCCAGAAACCGGTCCTCGGAAGCTTGTTTCCGGTCCAGGGAAGACATGGCTTGGCAGTTCGGGCCGGACTGTTCCCATGACACACAGGGTCAGACTGATTTGCATATAGCCATGTCTGAACTGGGGTAGCAGAGTGGGCTAAAGAACGGTGTTGGATTAAACCCAGATCTTTTGACTGGGTGTGAGTGTTGGATTGATTCAGATGCTCCATCCATCACCACCCCCTTTTGTACTGCTTTATATGCTGCAAAATTCTGGAACTTCGAGCAAAAGAAGCTGGGGGGGGGGGGCTTATTTAGTAGCGCACTTTCCCAAAGTACAGAATTAGCAAATCCCTCTGATACATTAGGCACTTGATCTCTTCGTTTTTTTTTCTTTTCTAGTCCCACAGAAAGCATCATAGTGTTTACGTTCTTTCTAAACCCCACCGGAGTATGGACTATTTCCTAGAAAGTCTCATCCAGCGTAATAAGAAAAGTAGTCGTATCCTTGAGAAAAAGGATTCTTAGATAACATAAGGACACAAATGGCAAAAACTCACGCGGTGTAGTAGCTTACGGTTACCAACTGACTCCATGTCATCAGGAACACCAGCTGCCAATCCTGTGCTTTTGATATACCCATCATTGTTTTAAGGTGTTTTAGACCAATTGGTTCAAATGAAATGATCTTAAGACTACAAATTGCAGAATACATTAGATTGTTAAAGGAAAACTCAGGATGCGAAAATGATGTATCTGATGGCGTGGAGTCATTCGGGTAAACTTATATAAGGGCTAAAGTACCTACTGCCATACCTTATGCGGATATTGCAAATCACTGAGGAGTTCCATAACCATATAGAGGAACGAGTCACAAGGCCATTATAAGGTTATGGAACTCCTGTGTGACTTTTAATATCCTTATCATGTATGCCAGGGGATACTTTATCCCATATAATATGGGGTTACACTATCACCTTTCCCAAAAACCACTTAAAATCTTGGTGCGTAGCTCTTTCATATGAAAGAGTGAGCATGTTTGCAAACATGAAGAATAAAAATAAAACTTCTAGTGCAAAATGAAACACATCAAACAATTGTTAGATCTTTGTTCCAAACAGATATTAGAAACAGTTCAATGCAAATCAGATTAAAAGAAAAACATCAGAAGCTCGGAAAATGTAGAAACATTCTAGCTTATCTCCATATAAGGAGGGCATATAAGGAGTGCAACAAATTAACATATTCTCACTCCTTGTCATTGCAAGCTATTAAAGTAGAGTAAAAGAAAGAAAAGCAAGGTTCTGCTTGTTGCTTTAAACAGCTGATTTAATTATGGTCTATGAACGGACCTGCCTTTCACCTCGGCTGCTGGCTCTGGCAGCCGGAGTTGTGACTTCAGAATTCAACTGTAATAACCTTACAATAGTCGAGTTCTCACATCTTGTCTTCATAATAAACAACTTGTGCCTCACAAGTCGCCGATTATAAAGAAATTAGTGACTGGCGTTTATCCAGGGATTACTGAATCCCGTGTATTGTAATAGGATAATGAGGCAGGTGCTTCGCTACATGAGTAAAAGGAACACCAAATTGGATTTTGCTCCAATGAAAGATAATTGGACTATTTCACAATAACCTGTGTGAATGACGCCATGCATAATTAAGTCCTACTTCCATGTAGCACACAGGAGGACAGCATTTCAAATGCCAGCATAAGAATCTTTCTAAGAACAAAAGGGGATAGGTCCATAAACACGTGGTGGGGGCTAGACCCTTTATAGAATATATAACACAAATTGCCCGAACCACAAAATCTCTACAAGCTTATTAGGAGGGAAAAGATCAATTTATTGTGAACCCCCTCGACATCCTACTTAGTGTCAATGTTTATTATCTTTTTCAAGTTATGACAAGCTATATGACAGAAAACAACAATACATTAAATATTTACACACCTATGTATACTTTGTACATACATGAAAACAGATTCTTTACACAGTACAAAAAGAACATTTCTTGCATCAAACATTACAAGAAGAAACTAAGAATACATCACAAACAGCATTAGAACATAGGGTGGAATAAAATGTCATCTCTACGATACTAGGACCAGCTGGTCCAGTATTGATTTGTTTAAGAGCCATTCATTTGCTTATAATTCCCCCTTGATTGTTTTTTCCTATTTTTCTCTTTTTTTGATTGTAATGTTTGTTCTAATGTTGTTTGTGATGTATTCTTAGTTTTTTGTAATGTTTGAGGCAAGAAATTTTCTTTTTGTACTGTGTAAAGAATCTGTTTTTCATGTATGTACAACGTATATATAGGTGTGTAAATATTTAATGTATTGTTGTTTTCTGTCATAAAGCTTGTCATAACTTGAAAAAGATAATAAACATTGACACTAAGTAGGATGTCGAGGGGGATCACAATAAATTGATCCTTTCCCTCCTAATAAGCTTGTAGAGATTTTGTGGTTTGGGCAATTTGTGTTATATAAGCATAAGAATCTTTGGCAGGGATGATGCTGATGCACTAAATAGTATTTCAGTGTCACTTATCCTGAGCAAAACTCACAGTGACATTTGTTTGCTAGGAGCTGCATTTCCTCAGGGCATATTCACTTTTTAGTGATGGGTGCCAGGTCCTGTATGTGTGTTGGTGTACAGATCCAATGTCTGCCAGAGCTAAGGCTCATATGATGTCATCACTGGAATGCTGGTGTTGAGGGTAAAGAGAGTGGGAGTCAGATGAAAGTTAGAGTTTGCTGAGGAGCTGAAGATAGAATGAGATGCTTCCAATCCCGCCAAGTTTCCAAATTGTGTGTGTGTCTAGCTGCTCAAGTCCAGGTTTTTGTTTGAATTCTGGGACTTGGAGGCTTGTTTATCCCATAATAAAACCAGGACTAAAAGGCCCAGAAATCAACAGAGATGTTTTAACCCCTTTGCCGCGGGGCTCGTCATGATCACCGAAGGTGTTAAGGCAGAGGCAAAGTGGGCTCTGGCCCAGGGTCCCACCTTTCAAGGGGTCCCCTGATAGAGCCAGCTCTGTTCTGTAGAGTCTTGGCCTGATGAACTTTAATTAATTCTTAAACAGATTGTTGCAAATAGCATTTTCTTTTCATTTATTTTTAATCTTGGTAATGTGAGAGAGTCTATTATAGACTTTTTGCAGATAAATGTTGTATTTTTGTCTAATACAACATCCCTAAAAAATGTTTCTTTTAGATCCAAACAGGATCTCACATATGAGAAATGGGAGGATTGTCACAGTGATTATTTGCAGTATTATAAGTGACCTTCTACTGTGTTACAATATTGGAAACATACATCACTATCCCTGAATATTAACGATAAACGCATTTAGAATTTGAACCAGTGTGTCTTTGCACAGTTTGCGATCTGGCCAAAGAGGAAAGCAGAGATCTGGAACTGGATCATAAATTCAAAGCTGATTTGTGTAGAGACCCCCAAAATACGTTTGGCCCAGGCCCCCCAAAAATCCTTTAGATGTGCCTGAAATTCAAAGAAAAAAGCAGGACTGGAGCAGCTCATCACGCATGGACCTTGGGAAACTTGAACGCTATGAAGAGGAGGAGGAAGAGGTGATGGCCAGGAGCTGTAGATTTGTTGCTTGTAAAACTGATAAAGCTTTGACACAGCTAACCCCTGAGTAGCTCATAAAACAACGAGTTACCCAGGACCTCTTTCAGAGTTGTCTTGAGAAAGGGCCCATATTCCTGATACAACTGACTGTGTTTCAGTGATCCATGCTTTTCTAAGTTTGAGCACTGCTGGATGAGAGTTGGGCCCTGAAGTAAATAATGCCCAGATGAACTGCCTGGTATGAAAAGTTCAGAAGCATTGGGATAACATAGTATATTCTTGTCCTGAATGTTACAGGGTACTTGTCACGTAGATCTGTATGCAAATTAAGGGTGATTGTACAGTATGTGAGACGGTGATTAAACTAGGACTGGTAAATTCTGTTCTGCTCTCGGAATTTGCGGAATTTAGGTAATTTAGCGTTCGGCAGAGAATGCAAAATTGCCCAAAATTCTGCATTCCGCGACTTCGCAAAATTTTTTGCTTGTTCGCGTTCTCAAAATGTGTGTTCGCAAGATATTTCCCCCCGAGCACGCAAACAGCAATTGCGAATAGGTAAAAAGCATCGCAAACAAGCAATTCCACGTGTTCGCGGAATTTCTGCGTGTTCGCGGATATTTTTTACCATTTTGCAGAGATTTGCGTAACGCGATTAGGCAAATTCCGCCCACCCCTGAATTAAACAACCTTATATGTGCCAGTTATACTATAAAAAGGAAGAGCAGTTTATTTAGATTTTTTGAAGTATGCAGCACCCTCAGAAAATTGCACCAAATGTATGCCTGTTTATTACCTACAGTCATTATATGTATATATTTCCAATCAAAATTGAGCAAGATATTGTCACCAAGAGAGTGTGAAGCAGCTTTAATAGTAACTGTATTTTTTAAAACCACCTCAAATATTGTGACATTCAAGATCTGTTCTTTAAGATGCATAGACTTTTAGCAAGGCTTTCTATTAACATGCTTGCAATACGAGACAAGAAATTTGATAAGGTTGGGTCTATCAGAGTCTGAGAGAAATTGTATTGTTGGTTGAGGTGAGCAAAACCCTAATTACACTACAGCCTCAATCCTTGTCAGGCTGAATCACAAAAAGTCAATAAATTAACCTGTGTTTAACTCTTTGGTAGCTTGGCACAATAGCAGTTAGGCTTTACTTAGAGGCAATATGAAAGTATTTATGCAGCACACAAACAGTAAAAAAGTCAAAACACAACACAAGAAAAATCCGACACTTATGGGCCCATTATGATGGCAGGCAGAGGCACCACTGCGGCGCTGGCGTAAAAAGGTTTTTTCTGCACGCCAGCAGCGGACCTCACGGCCGCCATATTAGTATAGTCAAACATAGCCCATTTCCCAGCCGCTGCAGTGCGACGCGAACCGCTGTAAAAAAGCGCCTGCCACCGTGGCGGTAGGAGCCAATAGAGACCCACTGCTGTGCGGAATGACGCCCCAACCACTGTACAAATCAGGATGCCCCAAACAACCATTCGTACAGCAGCGGAGAAACCGCCCAACCAGAGACAGCGGAAACTCGACAGCAGAGTGTGAAACAAGAGTCACGGTCCCCTCCGCCCATCACAACCGCAATGGATCCAGCTCTACACGTCTTCCCGGTGCAGTACCTGATACGTTATAAGCAACTCATGCACCATCGCAGACTCCGCCGCAGGTACGCATTAACACTACTCCACACACAACAACTCACAACGAATGCGCAGATACAGGTTTCCTGTCCACACCAGACACCTTGGTGGGGACAGGAACACATCCATAAGTGTACCCACACAAGTCCTACCTGTCAACAAGTGACCCCCGCCCCCACATCCAGGTCCCCCATTTTCCGCGACCTTGAAGTAATGTCATGGTCACATCACCGCAGCGGTGAAGCTGCATGAAAACATGCGCACAATGTAGTAGGCAGGGCCAGCACCAGGGATGGGCAGTGCACAACGTTCACAGTGCCAAACCTCCACACACCAGGCCCCCCAACATAAAGGGACATGCCATGTGCACCTCCTGTGCTCCCTCATGCAAAATAACTAGCCAGGTGAACCCACACCCTGCACCACACACCAAACAACTAGGGAGACACCCTCAGCCGGTGTGGCTGCAGAGGAACACACAGCACAGAAGCACAGGGCCAGGGCAACCCACACAACACAACAACACCACACTCATGGCAAGAAAACTGAGACCAAGCACACAATAAACACACACACAGATAATGAACAAACACTCAACTGGACACACAGCCTGACAAGTCACACAGACATACCCCACACTGACACACAGCCACATACACAGACCACATGCCAGCAGCAATGGAGGACAACAAATAGAAAACCTAAAGTGAGGTGCACACACATGGGAGCTCAAGGAGCTAACCACCAAGCATGTGTACATCACATGCAAGAGAAGGAACATATAACAACAACCGTAGCCCATCAAATCGCACAGTGAGGGAAGTCAAACCACAGTAACCTCAGTGCAACAACTCAGGGAGACAGCAAGGCAACCCAAGGATAGGCACAGGGATGAAAGGAAGGGTATGAAGTCTGTTAGACCTTGGCGTAGTTTCCCCCGTCTTTTTGCCTCTGCCTCCTGTATTTTTTGACTCTGTGCTGGATTTCGTTTTTGCTGGTTTAGATGCTTTGGGCACTTTGCCACTGCTGATCAGTGTCAAAGTGCAAGGGCTCCCTGTGTAAATTGGTACTGTAATTGGTTATCCATGATTGGCATATTTGTATAACCAAGAAGTCCCTAGTAAAGTGCACCGGATGTGCCAGAGCTGGTGATGCAAATGCTACTAGTGGGCCTGCAGCAATGATTGTGCCACCCACATGAGTAGCCCTAAAATGGTGTCTCAGGCCTGCCACCGCAGTGCCTGTGTGCAGTCTGTGAACTGCCATGTCCTCCTGATCAGTGTCCCCACTGACCAGGCCTAACCCTTCCCTTTCTGTGCACATTAGTCACCCCTATGTAAGGCCCAAGGTACCCCCTTGAGCAGGGTGCAGTGCATGTGAAAGGTAGAGCATGTACTAGTGCAGGTGACATGCTCTGGTAGTGAATGACAGCCTTTTAAGTTTTTCACTATTGTAATGCTACCTTGCCCATAGGTTATCATGGGGAATGCTAGCTACAGTGGCTACCAGCATATCTTCCCATAGGAGCAAGGTAGGACATACAAGTCTGGTAACCCTGAACTCAGAATGTAATAACACATCTTTTAGGAAAGGTGGCTTTCAAATCCTGTGTTTGAGACCAGAACTTTTAGAAAGTTGCTGTTCTCTGTCTGACCTTTCTGTGCACCTTGGCCTGTTTGTGAATTGACTGTCTGGTTTGAGAGTGACAGGGGCTAGGGAGCCCCCTGGAGTCTGGCTGGGTCAGCCCTAGGCTGAATGACTGCATCTGCATCTTGAGTGGTGGGAGAGGATAGCCGTGCTTGAAGGAATCTCCAAGGGCCTAAGAAGAGCTGGCTCCCTGTTAAGAAGTCCAAGGAACAAAAGGACTTCACCCCCAGCTTCCCTGAACTCTGCTGAGAGAGTTCTATCCTTCCTAAGAGTGCTTGGGCCAGTTGTAGTGCCTCTGGAAGTTGTACCTGTGTTGGGAAGCTGGAAACCAAGATTTTAAAGACTTTCTGCAAGTTTTATCGCATTGCTCGCTTGCAGAACGCATCCCCGTCAGTGCAAGGAAATTCCCACCCCTACGAAGGCCGAGATCGTCTCAGTGCCTATTGCCGCTGCATCCTTCGTTTGCGGGACGCACCAGTCCCGTGCAGGAAGATTACCATCGCTGTGAGTGTCGTCGCAGAGCCTGTCGTCACTGGATGACATCGTCGCACCGCTTGCTTGCGGACTGCATCACGTCGCTGCGAGAGTCATCGCAGAGCCATCGCATTGAGAAGCTGTGATAGGAGAAGATCGACGCTGAGCCGCGCATCGTCACCGCACCGGAGATCGTCGCCGCACCAAAGATCGTCGCATCGTACCTTTTGAGAGCTGATTCCACCGAAACCTGTGCACCGGAATCCACGCAAGGTATCGCATCTCTCCCCATGCAGACCGGCGTCACTGCAACACGCCCGCTGCGTCCAGCGGGGTTGTCGCATCGCCTCCCCAGGGTCTCAGGAGTGACGCAACACTTGCTTTTCAATGCTACAGCTTTCACTTGGAACTTTTGTCGCATCTAAAGGTACTGTTGGCTAAAACGTGATGTAGTTGTGGATTATTTTAACGCAACCTTAAGAACTCATTTGAAACCAAATTCTTGAACTGTGTATGTTGGATTTTTGTCGTTTTCGTTTTGTGTAGTTTAGATTAAAAAACCTTTATTTTTCTAAACTGTTGTGGAGTCAGTTTGTGGTGTTTTCACTGTCTTACTGTAAGTGTTGGTACAAATACTTTACACATTGCCTTTGATAAGACTGACTGCCCATGCCAAGCTACCAAAGGGGTGAGAGGGGTCATCTAAAGAGTGTATCCTCCTTACCCTTACTAGAAGCAAGGGTCCCTATTTGGACAGTGGTACCTACCTCTGCCAACTAGAGACCCCCAGTTCTAACAAAGTCAAACAGTGATCAGCCACACATCTGTATCCAACTACCTGACAGTAGTATATCAGCAGCACAGCACACAGGGCCCATTGCAACACTCCATGACTGCCAAACACAAATATGCACCTTCACACATGTGTGTTGTAAATGTGTAAATGTGTTGTATTTGTATAGCGCGAACAGTCACCCGTAAGTATCCCGGCGCTTGTACTCCTACCACAAAGGAACCCCTCCTGGCTTTTCCTTGTGAGGTGTCCACTCCTGGGCATCCCATGGTGAAACCAGGCATCCCTTGTGTATCGGGGGCCGTTGTGGAGACTAAGCAAGCTATTGCCCAGAGTTGCAGCGTGGGGCCCATGCTTAGATTCAGCACTGAGGCGAGAATATCCAGTCAGAGGAATTTAAGCCCGATCCCGCCGAGGCGGGAATCGAACCCTGGTCCCTGGCCAGCACTCTGCATCAAGGTCTGCCGCTCTAACCATTGAGCCACACTTCTCCACATACCTCCATCACACCTGCAGCACACACCACCAGTGTCAAATACACAGAAGGGTGCCAATAATGTCCAGTCAACACACTGACAATCACACACCCTGGGGGGGATCCACTAATATCACAGTCACAGGGATAGGGAAGCCTGAATCAATGCTTGCACAAAAACAACAGCCAAACACATAACTCAATAAGAACACACACAGAACTACAAGACCAGACATGACCTGTGCAGCAAAACTGTGGAACGGAAATGGGAGCACTGACACAACAGTAGTACACAACCTCATCAGTTAGCAACAATGCTGAGACTACAATCCACAACACAGACAAGAAGTGCATCATCACAAAATAATCATGGACACAAACTGGGAGAAATGGGCCTACAATGACACACAGACATACCACACCACCAATAAAGTCAACATGGTGTCATAGTGTACCACATGCCTGCACATGCACAAGAATGACAAGAGACAGCTCAAATATGATATGAGAGGAGAAGACACCAAGGACGCACCTAACACAACCACAGGAACTACAATAGACCTACGTTCATGTGACAGACACATAAGTAAGGCACAACACACTGGCAACACACATTTGAATGCAACACACCAACAAAACACACACACTGACATACAAATAGAACGCCACACACAGAGCATCTATCAACTGTAAGAGACAACACTGCACACAGTCACATCAGACACACAACAGATGCAATTGCCAATAAATCACATTACAAACACAGCAGTACATCAGGGGATGCACACCAGGCAAGGACAAGGCAATATACACTCACAGCACTGCTTGCAGACTAAGCAGTGTGTCCACAACAAACATTCCAGTTCCACACAGATATGAGTGACACACCATGGACACCCAAAACAACAATCAAAACAGCACACAGACAACACCACGCCCAGGAAGTTAAGCAGTCCTTCAGCAAACACACATAAAGCTAACTCAACACCCACAGATGCACAAGTCTGTGTCTGTGTCTGTTGAAGTGGCATATAGTGCATGTGACACAATAAACCATACCCACACCAAAAACGTTTTATTTAGTAAGGACTTACTGACAAAGGCAGACAACGGAAGTAACTGTGTTTATTCACACATGACGCAGATAGTGACTGTAGGAAGGTGGATATCTGACTATGGTTACCCCCAAACTTTTTGCCTGGTGTTTAGCTGGTTTTTGACATAGTTGGCCTGGGATCCTGCTATTCAGGGCCCCAGGCTGATTGCTCTCTCCTTAAAATGGACCCCATGTACCTTAGGTGCATAAACAATTGGAACTGGTTCACCTTATAGGCCCCTGTAACAGTGTACCATAGGTACCCAGGGCATAGGTGTTTCCAAGGCCTACCAGGGGCTGCAGCATGTATTGTGCCACCCCTGGCCTGGCCTCCATATTTGACACAACTGGCTGATCACTCAGCTGGGGTAAGTTGGTGTAATCACCTCTTACTTAGATATAGTATCCCTATATCTACCCTTAAACTGGACACATATGTTCCTATCAGCCACTCCTATGGAAGGCCTCTTCAATCCTGGAGGCAGAGTGCTTGGAAATATGTGAGATGGTGCTCTAGCATGAGCTGAGCCTGTCTGCAGCTGTCGGGAACCACTCCCTAAGCTATTCCGGGATATTGCCATACCATATACTCTTAAGTGCATTATAATCCTCGCGGTTAAATGCTATCTTTGGTTTGGCTTTATCAAAACATGTCGAGTAAGGTGTCATACGAATTGGAATACTATCCCCTCGCCAGTTCTGGCGACGGGGATAGCATTCCACCCTTCTAGAGGGACACGACATGTGTGTAGCCTTAAACCCTGGTTAAAGTTAACCAGAGCCTCAGCATCACAAAATGGATGCTGCCACCACAGACACGAGTCTGGCCTCCTGCTGCTGACCGAAACTCGGCAGATGGTGGCCTGGACAAAGGGTTTCCTGCCTTGGGAGGTGCGAGCACCACCCCAGACAGGGTTTTATGTATTGGGTAGGACAGGGCTGAATAGAATCAGACATGCCCGGGGCACACAAGGTGTCCCCGTGCATTGGCCAGTCCAAACCGGTCCTGGGACTTTCCAGACCCAGGCTTGGCGCGGAACTGGACAAAGGAAAGGGGGTGTAACCGCCCCCCTTCCTGGTTCCTCCCAGAGGAGGGACCTAGTAGGTGATCCACCCCTCAGATTGGGAATAAGAGTGGGAGCAGTGCCATTGCACAGCAGATCATCCTGAATCAACTTTACACGAAGAAGAAGACTGGACTTCGACATTCTGCTGCACAGAAGACTGAAGAGAATCTCCCTTGTGGCCTAGGAGTGGCCACCCTGTGAACACAGGTACCAACCAGCAACTCGACGTCTGCTTTGCCGCCGCCTCCCGCCGGAGCCCGAGCCCAGAGCCCGACAAGAACCAGACTCCCAGACCTCTCAGAGCCCGATCCACAGTCCCTGCAAAGAAGGGACCCGTGGAGGCACCGAGTGACGTGGGACCGGACCTCTTGGAAGACACTCGAAAAGCTGACTGCGCAGCTTCTGAGGCATCCTCGACGTTGTGCTTTGGGGACTGAGAACCCAACCCACCGAGCAGCCCTTGCACCGAAGATCAGCCCTCCAGCATCTCCACGATCTGCGTGGGGCCCTCTTGCATTGTGCCACTCGACGCGCCATCCCGGCCACTAGCCACGTGGTCAGCGGCCATCTTGGCGACGAAACCGACAATTTACACAGCAGGTCTGGTTGCTCCAGACCTACCCAAGCTCCTGTAAAAAGGAGCACCCGCTCTGACCTTGCTGGTCCGAGTGTTAAGCATCTTTCAACTTCTGCCTGGCTTGCCTTTGCCAAGGCCTGTTTGCTCCGATCAAGTTGCCGACACCGCCAACAGCGAGAAGCCTGCGTGGGACAGCTCGTGACCGACTCCTGGATGTCCTCGACCCCGGGTATCCATGTGGCTGCAGAAAGAAGCTACCCGACAACGCCTGTTTGCATCCGACATCGCCTGGTTCCAATCTGGTTCCACGGTAGTCACTGGCTAGTGACTTTGAACACTGTCCCCTCTGCTTTCAGGTCTTCACATCTTCAGATCCACCCTTGGATCCACCGGAACTCTTCACATCGAGCCGCCTGCAGCATCTTCAGCTCCAAGCACCATCGACCAGCGTGACGAAACCCGACACTACTTCGACCCTGTGCACCCGCTTCCTGTGGGTGAGGTAACTCAGCTCCGCCAGTGCTCCTGCACTGGTACACATCTCAAGGGCCTGTGTCTTAAGTTTCAACTCCGTAGGTCACTCGGAAGGTTCCTAACTTTCTAACTTTGTACTTTTTACGCACCATAGACTTTGCATTGGAAAGTGCGTGCACTTTGAACACTGCACCCGAGTCCCGCGGGCCTTTCCCGACTTAGTCACTGCTAGTCTCGAATAGCTCCAGCGATTCCCAAGGCCCTAGGCCTGTTCCCTTTGCTATTGGTATCTCTTATACCACTTTCTTAGTATATGGTTTAGGTGGCCCCTAGGGCTCATCCATATTGTGCAACTTTTGTGTATTTTAAACTGTCTTGTGATTTAACGCTTGTGCTTCTGTGCTCATAAAGAGTCCAGGGGATTTGATAGTTAATAAATCAATATATATTTTCAATATATATCTGTGTGGTGTCCCTTTCATTTGGTATTCAAGGGGGTTGTGTATGGTATAACAGCTGGCTTCACATGCCTTTCAGAGTTTAGCCTAAGACTGCTTTGTACACGTTACCACTAGGATAACTGGTCTACAAGGTTGAATTACAACCATCATCATAAGGGTTGCTTGGCATGGTACAAAGTGATCACTAAGAATTAGTGAGCATTATATACCAGGCCAACTTCTCACATTGGTGAGCAGCGGATTGGGATCTGAGCTTGCTGTTGTTTTACCATTACAATCTTTGAGATTATCATTTGAAAGATCATACAGGTACCTGCTAGGTACATATAAAACAAGACTAGTATACTTAAGTTCTACTGAACTTAGTTGTTGTAGAGCAAAGGGAGTAGCACACCCTAGCTACAACTACTAGATAGGTTTAGTAGGTAAACACGAGTGTAGGTAGATTGCAACACATCCACCCACACTAGAGCAATGTCTGGAGCAGAGGGGTCCAGTGGACTTACTCCTGTTGAGAGTGACCCTCCAAGGGCACCTTCCAAATTTGCTATTTTTTCCTTTAAGGAATTAAGACAGCTTTGTGTCTTAAGGGGTCTGAAGACAGGGCCTTCCCCTACTACAGACCACCTAAGAGAGCTCTTAGACCAGTCTGAGACTCTAAAGCCCTCTAAGGCAAACCCCACAGGGAATGCTGAAGGAGGCCATCCTTCAGAGGATGACACTGTAGACACCCCTGCCCCTATCATCCTGGTAGATGAGGAAGCCTCCACCACTGGAGCTCCTCAGGTAGATGAGGAGGAAGAGGAAGAGGAAGAGGAAGAGGAGGAGGTGGAAAGCAGTGAGTCAGATGATGACAGAAATAGTCAGGTGCTGGTCAGTAGACTGAACCAGGCTAACTTAAGTGTGTTTGGGACTGAAGCAAGGCTGACCTTGCCCAGCCACCCAAATGGACTTAACCAGGGGCATAGGAGGAGGAGGAATCACTCAGGTGAATCCAATACCTCCCATGTCTCTAGAGGCTCTCATGGTCACTCCAGAAGGGAGATGACTAGCCCTCAGAGAAGGGAACATGAGACCAAATTGAGAGAATCTCAAATTAGAGAGGCTGAATTGAGGATCCAGAGACAAGAATTAGAAGTTGCCCTGGCCCAAGAGAAACTTGCTAGAGCAAGACAGCCTAGAGAGAGTGGATTAGGATCCACTGGTGGCAGCAATATCCACAAGGATAAAGACAGGTCTTTTGATAACAGAAACCTGAGTAAGATTGTGCCCCCCTACAAAGCTGGGGATGATATCCACAAATGGATAACTGCAATGGAGAGAGCCTGCAGAGTACAGCAGATCCCGCAGGAGCAGTGGGCAGCAATCTTGTGGCTCTCCTTTGAAGGTAGAGGCAGAGACAGACTCCTCACAGTTAGTGATGGGGATTCTAGAAACTACATGGTCCTGAAGAGTGCTCTGATTGATGGGTTGGGCTTAACCACTGAACAGTACAGGTTAATGTTCAGAGACACCCAGAAGACACAGACTCAGGACTGGTCTGAATTTGTTGAATGTGCCACTAAGGCTCTGGAGGGCTGGTTGCAGGGAAGTAAGGTTACTGACTATACAGGATTGTATAATTTAATTATGAGAGAGCAAATCTTAAGTAATTGTCAAAATCAGCTTCTACATCAGCACCTGGTTGACTCTGATCTGACCTCCCCACAAGAATTGGGTAGGAGGGCAGACAAATGGGTCAGAACCAGGATCAGGCCTAAGAACCAGGGTGGTGACCAAAAGAAAGAGACTACCAAGCCTCAAGAGAAGGGTGGGGATAAAAGTAAGGAAAAGACTTCCCCAGGGCCCCAAAACTCCAAGAATGGGGGTGGGTCCCAAGACACTTCTACAACCCAGAAAAAGCCTTATTGTCATACCTGTAAACAGGTGGGGCATTACAAAACAGATAGCTGTTGTCCCAAGAATGGCAATAAGGAGAATATACCTCCAGGTAAGGCTCCAACACCTCCTGTCACTGTTAGCAGTGGTCCCCCAGGTGGTGGGAGCACCCCCAAGAATTTGGGTGGGTTTACTTTTGGAGGACAGGTGGACTCTGGCCTATCCAGGTCCCCTAACTCAGATACTCTTGTCTATGAGACTGGCATGGGGTTTGCCAATTTCACTGCTTGCCCAAACACTTTGAGCAAGTATAGACAGGAGCCCCTCATCAATGGCTTGAAAGTTGAGGCCTTCAGAGACACAGGGGCTAGCATCACCATGGTGGCTGAATGTCTAGTCCCCTCAAGGCAACTTTTACCTGATGCCAGATATCAGGTGACAAACATTGATGGCATAGAAACCAATCATCCCATGGCAGTAGTCAATCTTAGCTGGGGAGGTGTCACTGGCCCAAAGAGAGTGGCAGTGGCAGCAAACTTGCCTGTAGATTGCCTACTGGGTAATGATTTGGAAATCTCAGCCTGGGCTGAGGTTGAACAGCAAACCCATTCTAGAATGGTAAATCTCCATGGAAAGGTTAGTGGGGCTGTGATGGCTACAGCCCCAATCCAAGATGTCCTTCCTGAAAAGGTTGGTAGGGCTGAGCAAATCTCAACCCCATCTTTAGATAACTTCCCTCCTGAAAAGAGTAGCAGGGCTGTACTAGTAACAGCCCATACCCAAACTGAGTCTCCTCCTGAAAAGGTTGGTGGGGCTGTGATGGCCACAGCCCAAACTCAAACTGATACATGGGGAGTGAAGCCTGAAATGATGGATCACTCCACCCAAACAGAGAGCATTGAGGAGGAAGAGAAATCTTCCTCCCACCAGACTTTAGGAAAGGATCAGCCTCCTCAGGGAACTGATCTTACCCCTGATGAAGGAACTGACCCAGAGGTTGTTAGGCCTGGCCTAACAGAGCCTCTGATGGCAGTGGAGCCTTCTCAGGTGGGACCCAGTCTGGAGCAGGTAACCTGCCCCTCTCTACCTTGCCTTACTCAGCCCAGGGCTGCAGAGGACAAGAAGGACAGTGAGACCCAAAGGGCCCCCTGTCAAATAAAGCACCCCCATCAACAGATTAGGGGCACCGAAACTAGTAGCCCTAGTGAGGTGCAAACTTTAAAAACTCCTGAGGGATCCCCCTTAAAAGTAGTTAGGGACCTCCCCCAGATGGATATTGTTGGGCACAGCCAAACCTGGGACCCTCAGGGCCCAAACCTGAACTGTCCCTCCAGTAAACCAAACAGAGGGACCCAGCCTCCAGCTTTAGGTAGCCAGAGGTTGACCCTGAGAGCACAGTGCCACTCAGTCAAAGAAAGAAAGGCACATATGGTGGAGAGTGATTGGAGGAAGCTGAGCCCTACAGAGGAAACTCACTTCAGTACTCCATCTCAACACCAGCCTTTGACTTTGCAAAGACACACCACAGGTAGAGATTCCCTATGGTGGAGACCCTCAGATACCCTTAGGGTGAGGGATTGCTTAGTGGACCATGAGACAGGGGGTTACCAAGCCAGAGCTGGTACTTCCTGATATGGCCACTTAGGCAATATAGGCTTACCTGGTCAAGGATAGCCTTATCTCCTTTCGTTTGGGGGGGTTATGTAGGAAGGTGGATATCTGACTATGGTTACCCCCAAACTTTTTGCCTGGTGTTTAGCTGGTTTTTGACATAGTTGGCCTGGGATCCTGCTATTCAGGGCCCCAGGCTGATTGCTCTCTCCTTAAAATGGACCCCATGTACCTTAGGTGCATACACAATTGGAACTGGTTCACCTTATAGGCCCCTGTAACAGTGTACCATAGGTACCTAGGGCATAGGTGTTTCCAAGGCCTACCAGGGGCTGCAGCATGTATTGTGCCACCCCTGGCCTGGCCTCCATATTTGACACAACTGGCTGATCACTCAGCTGGGGTAAGTTGGTGTAATCACCTCCTACTTAGATATAGTATCCCTATATCTACCCTTAAACTGGACACATATGTTCCTATCAGCCACTCCTATGGAAGGCCTCTTCAATCCTGGAGGCAGAGTGCTTGGAAATATGTGAGATGGTGCTCTAGCATGAGCTGAGCCTGTATGCAGCTGTCGGGAACCACTCCCTAAGCTGTTCCGGGATATTGCCATACCATATACTCTTAAGTGCATTATAATCCTCGCGGTTAAATGCTATCTTTGGTTTGGCTTTATCAAAACATGTCGAGTAAGGTGTCATACGAATTGGAATACTATCCCCTCGCCAGTTCTGGCGACGGGGATAGCATTCCACCCTTCTAGAGGGACACGACATGTGTGTAGCCTTAAACCCTGGTTAAAGTTAACCAGAGCCTCAGCATCACAAAATGGATGCTGCCACCACAGACACGAGTCTGGCCTCCTGCTGCTGACCGAAACTCGGCAGGTGGTGGCCTGGACAAAGGGTTTCCTGCCTTGGGAGGTGCGAGCACCACCCCAGACAGGGTTTTGTGTATTGGGTAGGACAGGGCTGAATAGAATCAGACATGCCCGGGGCACACAAGGTGTCCCCGTGCATAGGCCAGTCCAAACCGGTCCTGGGACTTTCCAGACCCAGGCTTGGCGCGGAACTGGACAAAGGAAAGGGGTGTAACCGCCCCCCTTCCTGGTTCCTCCCAGAGGAGGGACCTAGTAGGTGATCCACCCCTCAGATTGGGAATAAGAGTGGGAGCAGTGCCATTGCACAGCAGATCATCCTGAATCAACTTTACACGAAGAAGAAGACTGGACTTCGACATTCTGCTGCACAGAAGACTGAAGAGAATCTCCCTTGTGGCCTAGGAGTGGCCACCCTGTGAACACAGGTACCAACCAGCAACTCGACGTCTGCTTTACCGCCGCCTCCCGCCGGAGCCCGAGCCCAGAGCCCGACAAGAACCAGACTCCCAGACCTCTCAGAGCCCGATCCACAGTCCCTGCAAAGAAGGGACCCGTGGACGCACCGAGTGACGTGGGACCGGACCTCTTGGAAGACACTCGAAAAGCTGACTGCGCAGCTTCTGAGGCATCCTCGACGTTGTGCTTTGGGGACTGAGAACCCCCACCACCGAGCAGCCCTTGCACCGAAGATCAGCCCTTCAGCATCTCCACGATCTGTGTGGGGCCCTTTTGCATTGTGCCACTCGACGCGCCATCCCGGCCACTAGCCACGTGGTCAGCGGCCATCTTGGCGACGAAACCGACGATTTACACAGCAGGTCTGGTTGCTCCAGACCTACCCAAGCTCCTGTAAAAAGGAGCACCCGCTCTGACCTTGCTGGTCCGAGTGTTAAGCATCTTTCAACTTCTGCCTGGCTTGCCTTTGCCAAGGCCTGTTTGCTCCGATCAAGTTGCCGATACCGCCAACAGCGAGAAGCCTGCGTGGGACAGCTCGTGACCGACTCCTGGACGTCCTCGACCCCGGGTATCCACGTGGCTGCAGAAAGAAGCTACCCGACAACGCCTGTTTGCACCCGACATCGCCTGGTTCCAATCTGGTTCCACGGTAGTCACTGGCTAGTGACTTTGAACACTGTCCCCTCTGCTTTCAGGTCTTCACATCTTCAGATCCACCCTTGGATCCACCGGAACTCTTCACATCGAGCCGCCTGCAGCATCTTCAGCTCCAAGCACCATCGACCAGCGTGACGAAACCCGACACTACTTCGACCCTGTGCACCCGCTTCCTGTGGGTGAGGTAACTCAGCTCCGCCAGTGCTCCTGCACTGGTACACAGCCCAAGGGCCTGTGTATCAAGTTTCAACTCCGTAGGTCACTCGGAAGGTTCCTAACTTTCTAACTTTGTACTTTTTACGCACCATAGACTTTGCATTGGAAAGTGCGTGCACTTTGAACACTGCACCCGAGTCCCGCGGGCCTTTCCCGACTTAGCCACTGCTAGTCTCGAATAGCTCCAGCGATTCCCAAGGCCCTAGGCCTGTTCCCTTTCCTATTGGTATCTCTTATACCACTTTCTTAGTATATGGTTTAGGTGGCCCCTAGGGCTCATCCATATTGTGCAACTTTTGTGTATTTTAAACTGTCTTGTGATTTAACGCTTGTGCTTCTGTGCTCATAAAGAGTCCAGGGGATTTTATAGTTAATAAATCAATATATATTTTCAATATATATCTGTGTGGTGTCCCTTTCATTTGGTATTCAAGGGGGTTGTGTATGGTATAACAGCTGGCTTCACATGCCTTTCAGAGTTTAGCCTAAGACTGCTTTGTCCACGTTACCACTAGGATAACTGGTCTACAAGGTTGAATTACAACCATCATCATAAGGGTTGCTTGGCATGGTACAAAGTGATCACTAAGAATTAGTGAGCATTATATACCAGGCCAACTTCTCACAGTGACCATAACTAGACAAGAGCAAGGCCAGTGGCCAGGACAAAGTGCAGATGAGGTACATTAGATACAGAACAGGCAAGTGGCAAACAGCAGTTAACATCAAGGACAGTAGCCAGTTCAAGGTAGAGATGAGTTACATGGGATCCTGGCCAGGGAAGGGGCAAACAGAACAGCAGTAAACATCAAGGCCAGTGCCCAGCAAAAAGTGCAGAATAGTCACATGAGATCCATCACAGGCAAGGGGCAAACAGCAGTGAACAACAAGGCCAGTGGCCAGGACAAAGTGCAGTTGAGGTACATGAGGTCCTGCACAGGGACGGGGCAAACAGCAGTGAACATAAAGGCCAGTGGCCAGGACAAAGTGCAGATGAGGAACATGAGATCCTACACAGGCAAGGGGAAAACAGCAGTGAACATCAAGGCCAGTGGCCAGCACAAAGTGCAGATGAGGTACATGAGATCCTGCACAGGCAAGGGGCAAATAGCAGGGAACAACAAACCTAGTGCCAGTACAAGGTGCAGAGTATGTCCATGAGAAGCTGCACAGGTAAAGGGCACACATCAGGGCCAGTGCCCAGTGAAATCTTCAGAGTAGTTACATGAGATCTTGCACAGGCAAGTGTCAAACAGAGGTGAACAACAAGGCCAGTGGCCAATCCAAGGTGCAGAGTAGTAAAATTAGATCCTGTACAGGCAAGAGGCAAACAGCAGGGAACAACAAGGCCAGTGGCCAGCACAAAGTGTAGATGAGGTACAGGAGATCCTACACAGGCAAGGGGCAAACAGCAGCGAACATCAAGGCCAGTGGCCAGCACAAAGTGCAGATGAGGTACATGAGATCCTGCACAGGCAAGGGGCAAATAGCAGGGAACAACAAACCCAGTGGCCAGTACAAGGTGCAGAGTATGTGCATGAGAAGCTGCACAGTTAAGGGGCACACATCAAGGCCAGTGGCCAGTCCAATGTTCAGAGTAGTTACATGAGATCCTGCACAGGCAAGGGGCAAACAGCACGGAACAACAAGGCCAGTGGCCAGCACAAAGTGCACAGTAAGTACTGGGGAAGCTGCACAGGGAATGTGTGTGACTGTAACCTCAAACACAGAAAGGTAGGAGGAGGGCCTAAGGGATTTTAAAGACCAAGACACATTCACCTCCCCAACTGGCTCAGACGGAGGTAACGAAGTACCGACGGAGAGTGCGGTGCTTCCCTCGACCCCTGAGCCGTTGCCAGGCGGGGTGGAGCCTTCTACTCCTACTATCATGTGACGAAAATACTTTCTACAAACCAAAGGATACACCTCACATATCAGGTGATCTTTTTTTATGTTGGAAGAAATATAAGTATTAAGTCACGTTTAATTCAATTCTTTCACTTCACCTCACCTTTTGCAGTAGCATCTATATAATTTCCGGTCCTGATGAAAGCAATGGACTCGTTAGTCCCCAGAAATTTGCTGAAACATGTCGACCAATTTAATATCAGGGTAGATATTTGTTAAAACTACCTATGCTGCTTTTTAATGTTGGTGGAGCGAGCATATGATCTAATAAAGTTTTCTTATTTTTGCTCATTCACCCAATTTTATACATATTCACTTACCCCATCCACACACCCTTTTTCACAGCACTGCAAATCAGTCACCCACCAAACGAATTGATGGGTAGTTTGTGACACTCTACCACTATTTGGTCGCCACTTGGCTCTCTGGAGGTTATACCATCTGACCTCCCCCAGTCTGAGCCAGTGACGCACCAATGATTGTGAACAACAGGAATGCCAAATGATGAAGGGCGGTTCCGTGTGGTGACTGATGGATACGATGGGAGCGAGTGAAGGGAACGAGGCAGACGCGTGATTTCGGCGATATCGAGAACATATCCAGTTCTGGAGAATACCAACGACATTCTATGCCCGTTCAAAGAACGCTCTAAAATATCTAGAGATACCTTACCAAACTGTGAAAAAGTCTGATAGTACGAAAGGAAGAAACCCCAAGAGAAGGAGCTCCTATTACAGGGGAGAGGATACATCCACATTAAAAGCTTGCAGAACCCAAGCTTAGCGCAAAGCTGATCCTATATTGGAACGTATCCTACACTAGATGGGGATACGGTGTAATTAACCACTTCTTGAAACCCCAGCAAGAAAAGTCCTGAGGAAGGTGCCACATAATCAACTGTACTGCACCGAAACGCGTCGACGCACTGTTTTTTGATAAAAAGAATCCAGTCAGGGCCTAGTAAACCTTAGATGGATATCTAACTCTATCACTAATGTTTACATGAGTTTAAGTGGTTGAGGCTGTTGGATCTAAGAAAATCTGGTGGCAGAGATATCTGTGAGCCACAGTGTTACAAGGGGTTTTTGGTATGATATGTATTTTTGTATTTTTGTCCTTTGCTCATAAACTGTTTACATGTTCTAGATATGTCTGAATCAATTGTGCATTTTATCATTGTGTCTGTGTAATTTTGTTTTTATTTGTGTATGATCCTTTCAAGGTACATTCCTTGAATTTTAAACTGCATTGCATTGATTTGTACGAATTTGTTTTGTTTATTTATTTGCCTAGACATTGGTTTTTAATAAAATCAGATTGTTAACGATTCTATTTCTTTGTGGAAGCCTTTTTAAATTATCCGATATACAGTGCACCATAGTCCCTCCTCCCTGACAAGACAGGGCTCAGGGCTTAGGTGAACAAGTAGACTCCAGGGATTCCCCTTTTGAGACTCTGTGACTGATGGATAACCTGTAAGTGATCACTGGTATCCAACAATTCGTTCTTCTGTTTTGGTTAGATGATCTGACACGGTTCTGTAAGTTTAATGACCCACACTGTAGCGACTGGATTTTTGGACCAGATGGGATCAGCTCCTGAGAGCCCCTCTAACCCAGCCGGAACGTAACCACCTCCCTCCTCAGGACCATCTATCCAGGCACCTGGGTACCTACCTGAGGATGGGGAACTCGCAATATACAAGCTCATATCATCAGAAACACCACTAAATCTATAGGAATACTAAGAATACTCACTGATTACTAAGGACATCCATGCCCTACACCACACTCATACCTCATAGTCTCGCGACCACATGGGTCCAGACTAATCTACCCTGGGGCAGTTCTGATTATCTACCATCACACACTGATTATCCTCAGTGCTCACTCGACACGCAATCTGGCGTGCCTACACACTGAGCTGCAGCCTCAGTGCTCACTCTCTTTCTATTATGTCCCCAATCCAGCGGGACTTACACACCAGCCTCCTACCTGGTGCTCACTCACTTACTATCCGATCTGCAATCCGGCAGATCTAGACACTGGTCTCCTTCCCAGTGCTCTCATTTACACACGATCTACAATCCGGCAGATCTAGACACTGGTCTCCTTCCCAGTGTTCTCATTAACACACGATCTACAATCCGGCAGATCTAGACACTGGTTTCCTTCCCAGTGCTCTCATTTACACACGATCTACAATCCGGCAGATCTAGACACTGGTCTCCTTCCCAGTGTTCTCATTAACGCCACTTACCAATGACGACCACTTTCCTATGAATACCTTCAGCTCTCTGTCTCTCTATGTTGGGAAGTCTCTCTCCTTATTCACTAAGGGTTCGCTACTACAATAATATTATGGGATGGCCAAATTATTTGGCATAAACTTTATCCATTAGTTGCAGGTCTCCTATCTCCCTAATTATTCAACTATTACTTACCTGATCAGGGGTAACATCTGTTCAAACAGTAATACCTGACTAGGAGACAAGGTTACCCCCACTGTATGGGGACAAAAGATATACACCACACTAGTTCACTAAGAACTGGAAAATCTGTTTATTATAACTATGATGAAATGCACATACACAGATTTGCGGGGTCTCTATAACTAGCAGGAACTTTAACACACCGCTGAAAGAAAAGGATTAGACATACAGTACAAGGTTATCAGTGGGGTCTCTTGACTAACAGGAACTTTTAACACACCGCTGAAAGAAAAGGATTAGGCATACAGTACAAGGTTATCAGTGGGGTCTCTTGACTAACAGGAACTTTAACACACCGCTGAAAGAAAAGGATTAGACATACAATAGCCTAGGGAATAAAGACAAGATTAAGGTGTAATTGTAAAGGGGACTAGTTTAGACTACCTCACCTATTAGAAGGAAGATTTCTCTCTGACTCTGGTGGGATCAGGGCTCTCTCTCTGTCTCTGGTGGGATCAGGGCTCTCTCCCTGTCTCTCCCTCCGTCACCACAACACCACGCCTCTGGTTCAATTGCTCCAGCTGACAGCCTCAGCTCCTCCATCTGCTTTGATGCTCTCTGCACTGCTCTCTCTTCAGCTTCAGCAATTATCTGCCTTCTTTCTCCATTCCAGAACTGCACTGCATTCTGCAGCTCCAGCAGACATCCTGCTCTCTCCTCTGCAAGAACCAAACTGCACTGACCACTGACCACTCCTCCTCTCCTGCAGCTCGCTAATATGGATTCCTCTCCCCTCATGGAAATTTCCAACAGAGGGCTGCCTCCCACCGAATTCCTGTGCCAGCTCCAGAGCTCTTTACGCAACCGCAGTGGCCAGCTGCTTGTTACGTCTGGGCCCAAGAGACAAACACATTCCTCGGATAAGAAGCAGTCCTGACTGGTTTTCCTCTAGCAGTCAACAGCCTTAACTATAAACTTTACCTTTCCCCCTGAAGCCTCTCAGCTCCATCAAAATGGAGTCTGTCTAGTTCTGGACCTTGTAGGCCTAAGAAGGATGAAATAACCCTTAACTCTGTCAGAGTACCTACATAAACCATACCAATGTGTAATATAAAGTCAGGACCACAGGATCCAACCTCTACTATAAGCAAAAATGACAGGCCAAAGCCAATAGGCAATAGATGGCCTCTCCTATGTCTGAAAGAAAGGGCCTAAAAGGGCCAACGCAAACTAGGAATACATATCCTAGATGTGAGCAAGATTAAAGTCTATATCACTGCCAACTAGGGCCAAAAAGCCTGACAAGACACACACATAGATTAACTAGACCCTCTGACACTCTTTTGTTTTTCTACATGTGACTGTAACCTGCCATGGTCAGCGACACAGTCAGGGTAGTAACAATGGGCAGTACAGGTACTGCTGTGGGCGAGACAGGTGTGTGAGGGTGTTGAAAGTGAGCCCATAATCCTATCAATGCCCAGGCTGCTGGCGCAAACCGCCTCTTAGTTTCCATTCCGAATAATTTACCAAATAAAGAGACGGGCGCTGGGAGCAGGAATCAAGAACAGAGTTTATTTCTCATGAGGAGAGCCAGTCATTTCGGACACGAAACACAGTGTCTTTCGGGAGGTGCTCTAACAAGTGAGCGTGAGACTCTGGCTTTTATACATTGCGGAACATTTGATGATACAATCAGGTCAGTGTGTCGCAAAAGGAAAACATTCCTATAATCCTCGTGATGATCCTACTCTACATACGTTCACAATGGGGACCCTTGACCTGCTGATAAGAGGGAAGGGCGATCGTGCAACTGAGTGTGTCGTAGGATGTGTGCGCCTGATCATGGCCCAGGGGGTGGGGTGGCTAGGCATACAATAAGGGCAGTAAATGGTATCTCCTGGCTTAGGCGATGGCCTCGGACATGTGTGGTCAGCCGAACTCACGGGGAAGGGGTCATCAAAGGAGTGGTATTCATGCCTGTGTGGACAATCGAGCGCGGAGGGAGGGCTCGTCAATAGAGGGGCATTCATGGAAGGGAAGGAGGTGCTGGTCAGGCGCGGCCGTGACTCTCAAGGACAGGGCTTTGCGAAAGAAGAGGGTTTATGACTTGCTCATATGAGGAGAAGGAGGGGGGGGGGGTCAGGGTGCATGCAGGGCCAGAGTCGCGCAGAGAGAGAGAGAGAGAGAGAGAGATCTTATGACCTGTATATGAGAGAACAGGGGCAGTCAGATACAACTGGGGGGCTATGTCAGCTGAGGCGAAGGATGCCTCTTCAAGAGGGAAATGGGGGGGGGTGCCTGGGTCAAGCAGGAGGGTTGCCTTTCATAGCAGGGTCGCGCAGAGTGCTGGGTTTCATGGTCTATGTATGTGAGAGTGGGAGAGGGGGGGGGTGCTCAAATGCGCGCAGGAGGGAAGCCAGTGATTCTAATGAGTGGGCAAGAGGCCAAGGTGCCTAAAATGGCTATCATGTACACATGGGTACAGGCCTTTGCGGGCTGAGGGATGCAGTCAATGCTTTACAATATTCATGGTGCGTGCAGGGAGGGGAGTGGAAAAAGGGAAATGAACGTTGCTTATGTACATCAATACTTCTTATTTTCTACAGTCGCCCCTTTTTACATAGCAAAGTTCATTTTTGCAGTCGATGAAGGTACATATAAACAGGTGCGATCGAAGAATTTGCATTTGTCAATACTAACATATGGCATATAATCATGGACAGTTGATGTGTTTGGCAGAACGCAGCACATAGGGGATGGCATTTGTCGAGTTCCTATCATTTCAAATCACTACATAGCATAAATGTTTCTGACTTAAAAATGTGACCAATGAACATTTTGACCAAGTAGTCAAGGGAGGAATTCAGTTCAATACGCAAGATCTCTTCGTCACAGTGTCTTTTATCAGTGAGCCATCACTGGTAGGCTCTAGTCCGTGTCCTTTCGTTGGCGCTGTTGAGCACCCGCGGTGGAGCTATAGGTCCAGCTCGGTTCTATCCTTACGCGTTGCAGGGTGCGGTCAGTCCTCTGCTGTTAGACCACAGTCCTGTTCCCTAACCAATCCTTTGAGTGGCGCCTTAAGCTTGGCACCTATATTTCCGTGGCATAACCCCATTTCCATCTAGATGCTGTTCTTCCTTTCAGCAGAGAGTCGCATGGAAAAGAGGGTGTGCGGTTTCGTTAGTCGATGGGAGTGAGAGGGCGGAGTGGGGGCAGATTTTCCCGGGACACACCAAAGGGACCAAGGGAGCAATGGGTAACAAGCAAGCAGGCCCATCAATCGGGCTTGAAAAGAGGGACGGAGGCTCCAGGCACACGTGGGTTGGCGGACAGAGAGCTTCAGGACAGCCCTTCATTCTTTCTTTTACCGCCTTTGAGAGTGCTGCCTCGTCCCGTTTCTTGTTGTCCTGCGGCTCCACCTTTGGTTGAGGTCGCATGTGTCTCATGATCTGCAGCCACGCTGTGCGTCACGTCCGGCCCTTCTCCTCCGGTGATTGAGTATCTTTAAATGGGTAAAAACAAGTTTTAGAGAACTGGCAGGAGAAGAGATTTTTACATATGAATTCCACTCGCAATCCTAGCACCTGGCGTTATGCTCATTGGTCATAGTCAGAAGTCTATTACCATGAAGTAAGTAGGTGGGTATTTCTACTGCGTTCGCACCAGGTCTAATCGGCGTTCGTTCATGACATATATGGACAGAGGTCGGACTCTTATCACCTGCGTATTTCAACAAAAACCCCAAGATTGACAACATTCAGGAGAGACTCGTCCTTCTAATTCGAGCCTTAACAGTCTTACATTTCCCTTTAGAGCTGGCTAACTCTTTAAAACAAGCGGGGGTGCAATCATTGAAAGACAGAGTCAAACATGTTTTTCTCGAGGGGCGGCAGTTACTCATGGTCATCATATATATATATCGGGGACAGTAGCTGGGGTCGATCAAGTGGGGCGGGGACGCTTCGGGCATTCGTGCTTGGGTGCAAAGGGGTGGGGCAATCTGGGCATTGGGGGTCAATCTGGACCTTGGCGCTTGTCTCTAACAATAAAAATTAGGATGCCATTGGCATATAGTTCCCCTATAAAAGGCCAAATTGGGGGACCTTAGCCGTCTTACCTGTCCTTTCCTTCTCAGCCAATTCAAGTTCATTCATTTTGCAGAAAGGAGAGGCAGTAACATGGCGAGATACAGTCATTTTAGTTTCGGTCAATTTCGCTGAACACCTTCGTGTTCAATATGTATCAAATCAGACTGGTGCCGGTGGGGCACAATTTTACCAAAAAGAGGGAGAGAAAATAGGGAGACTCTCATAGAGAGTGAGAGTCATCCGCAATCTAAACGAGCCATTCGGTACACGTATGACATGTAGAGAGAGAGAGAAAAACAAAGGGTGGAGAGAGAGAGAGAGAGACGTGTACGAAAATAGGTCATTTAGTGCGCTCACAACACAGAACAGCAAAGGTCGGGTAACATGCAGATATAGACAGAGGGGAGACATATATTCGTACGTTACACACACACAAACTCGGACAGGGAAGACGGCACATGTATTACACATATACAAGACATTCACAACAAGACAGGAAACAATTGTTAGTCTACAACATCTGTTTTTATATATATCCTACGTATCTTTACTATCCTATTTATCTACGTGCTTAGCTCTTTCTGCCCTTCCCCCCTTTTCCTTCTCGTTTGTCACGCCTGCGAGCGTTCCCAATTACCAATACTCACACCTCCGTTTAGTTGATCGGAAATTAACCTGGTCGTGCTAGTTACCCATGGTTGGATCTTAAACCATTTTTTCTGTTCCCTCCTTTGGTGGGAAGTTCTCCAGGCTGAGGCAACGGCAAGTATTGATCGGGAAAACAGTCGGACAGCTTGGCTATATCTGTAAGAGTGTGAGAAAGGGGGCAGTGCATTTTGAACATCGGCAACATTTCTAACTTCCTAGGCGGGTGGTGCCGTGGCAACCCTTACCCGTACAATTTTTCTTTGTCCTTTCCCTACCTAGTCAAAACGTCCAGTTATATTATTTAACGCGTCGTTTCTAGTCAAAAGAAATTTTGTCATTCAGTACTTGTCCAGTCTCTATGTCAGTCCATCCTCCCGTTGCTATGTTCTAAGGAGGAACAGTCATGTTTAAGTCTACGTCTTTTAAAAACTTTTACTTGTCCTAAGGACCATGCTCATATTCCCTTTTTCCCCCTCTCATCGGCGGTTCGGTCGTCGTCCATCCATACATCAGCCAGTGTTCCGACGTGACCTGCAGAAGGGAGGAAAAAGAAGGGGTGGGGGCAACATTCAAAACCTTATCAACGTGCAGTAATCCGGAAATGCTTTACCTACCACATACTCGACCTATTTTCACGTAGTGCATTTCCCTACCATCACGGCGTTTAAGCCCAGATGGACCTGAAAGGTCAGACAGATAATCATTGACGATCTGTGCGACATGAGCTACTTGGTCGTAACCCCTTTTGATCGGGTACAAGGGTGGCGGTCAGGTGGCATTTCTGTGGTGTCGTTTTAGGGCTTCTAAAGCACCTTTCCGGCTGCCTGTCACACATAGTGTGGCTGCTAAATATCGGGTCCTTTTTAACCTTTAGCCTTCATCATACTTTCTCGTTGCTCATAGTAGTAATACATTCAAAACTCATTAATGCAATCCGCTACAACTATGCTTTCGTTTCCAAAATACCTTTAATAAAGAGGGTTGACACATAAATACAGGCCTACAACTCGGTGGGCTAGCCACGGAGCAGATTGGAACTGTACATGGGAAGAACGAAGCTGGTGGCAGTTCATTGCATAAAGTGCGGCAGTGCAATAAAATCATATTAAACTCCCCTACAGAGCAAGCATGATGCATGTCAGTAATTCATCTTTAATACATTCATAAATACATCATCCAATGATCATTCATTACCTTAAATTACACCAATTCATTTTCCAACTCATAATCAGTACCCACCCTAAGTCAATTCATTGTCCAAGCACATGCTCAATATCCTTCATATCTACTTTCATTATCCAAAACGTTATATATATCTCGGGGCAAAAAGCTTGCGCAATCAGGGTGCAACAAAGTTCATTAAAAACGTCTCATTTTGTGTCGGCGCCATTTTGGGTGGGGTCAGGCAAGTTCCAGCACAGTCAGAGTGTCTCTAGTCTCACATGGTTGGCTCAGACTCTCCGTTGGCAGTTCAAAAAGTCTCGTGCTATGTGGTTAACAGTCTAACAATATGGACCATGAGTCAAAGAGTGGGAAGGGCGGCAACAATTTTCCTACCGGGTCATTCTGGTGTTCCTCCGGAACTGAACAAGCCTGTGCCGTGGCGGCATCTTAGCCATTTCCGATCCGAGTCTGGTGCCGGCAGGAGTAGCACCGATGTCGTGGTTCCCAGTGAAGGGGGCGGGGGCACCCATGCAGAGGGTCGGGGGCCCCCCGGCTCTTATAGAATCTTCAAGGTCGAGGAGAGACGATATGGAGCGTGTGCCCGTCCTGGGCAGAAGACCGCTTTTTGATGTTGACCCTCTTTAAGCGAAGAGTGTTGGGGTGTCGCTGGAAGCCTCCACCTGGAGGGAGGTGGGGGAGGGTCGTTCGCGCCACCTCCCCCTTCCAGCGACCCCGCGCCGTTCCCCGGCTCCATCGTTTTCGACATTGGCCGTGCCAGCCATTGATGATGGGGGGGGGGTGGTCGGCGGCTGAGGCAAGACAGCCCCCCCCTCCCTTTTTTGACATGTGGCGGGACTACCTGATTCTCCAGGGAGCCCGAAATGTGGCAGGACTGCCTGTACCTATGAAGGCGGCGGCAGGCGGCGAATTTGAAATGTGGCGGGACTACTTGATTCGCCGCCGTTCTCGCTTTGGCGTCGGCCTTTGGCAAAAGCCGGATCGGGTGAGAGAGAGGGGTGGTCGGTGGCCAAGGCAAGACAGCCCCCTCTCTCCCCGCGGCCTGCAGGGCGGCAGAAGGGAGAAGACGGAGAGGTCCTTGTCATCCTTTGGATCGCCTGCCCAACATCATCTCCTCCTGACCGTGGCCAGGCGAGTCCCTCGTGCCTCCAGGCCTCGCCTTCCGGATGGGCGTAACCGCGGACCTGTTGCACTTCGGGAGCTTCCGGAATGGGGGTAGGTGCCTATCGAGTTGTTTCTATTTCATGTGACCGTTATTTGGGCGGGGCGGGCAATGAGGCAGACATGTTGGGAACAGGAACAGGCAGTGAAGCCTAGCTACCTCGTGGCTATGTTCTGATATCGAATCTTTTCGCCATTTTACATTTCTTATTACGAATTATTTCTAATGTTTCTTATTTTTGGTGAAGTCAAAAGCTCATCAGGGGGTTACTGACTTAGCCTGATTTCTTTTTATTTTTCTTTCTCTTCCTTAGCGTGTTTCGAGCTAAAGCTTTCTGTTAGTAGGGAACGGTGATCACTTCATATTTTTATGTGTCCTTTTCACTAGGGGGGGTACATCTGGACGGACCAGACGAGTCCCCTCCAATAAATGGTCCGGGGTGGAACGAGATTATCGATCAAAAGGGGAACATATATTCCTTCATTAGGGTATCATCCTGGACAGACCGAGCGATGTACTTCCACTTACTAGGGTAGCCTCCTGGACGGACCAGTCGGTCTATTTCTATTAAATGGCCCATGAGTAGAGAGCATATGTCCTCCATAAGAGTAGTCTCCTGGGCGGACCATGCGAGCTACCCCACAATAACCAACCAGTGGGGAGTGGGTAGGACTGACGAATTCACAAAGGGGCATAACCTACCCTTTTCTACTTGCAAAGACTAGACAGTGTTTCTATTTCACGTTGTTTGCAAATAGAAAATACCTCAAACGAAACAATTCCTGGAACAACAATGTCCAGGCAACCAACCAATCAGTGGGGAGAAAAACAGGCATGACGGATTACAACGGGGACAAATGTCTGCATTACCTGCCCTTCGCTATCCAAAAAGGAAGACAGAATATTTCTACTCGTCTCAGTTTATAGACAGGGAAGATCTCAAAGAGCAACAATCGATTATTAATCGACTTCAAACAATCAGTGGGGAGAAAAGTAGGCATGACGGATTACAACGGGGACAAAAGTCTGCATTACCTACCCTTCTCTATCTGCAAAGAGGGACGACGTTCCTATTCGCCGCTGTTTGCAAACAGAGAATGTCTCGTTCTCAAAAGAGAACCAATATGTCAAGTAGCCCTCAAAGCTAAATGAACCAATACCAACCAATACAATATCAGTATACAAATACCGATTTCAATACAATCAATCAATCAATCAGGTGGATAGAACCACCCTACCAATCAGGCGTAAAAACACCCTACTTAATCTTACCCGGACCGGACCATACGGACAGTTCTTCGACTCCCTCCTCCAGCGCCCGATCGTTCTCTTACTCCATGTAGCATTCCTGTGGGATTCCAGTCAGGACAATAGGTCACTCAAGAGAGGTCCGTTCAGAATTGGTGAAGTTCTGTCGATCGGCAGCCGGGCTAGGGCCCTCTCAAGGCAGGTATACTCCGATCATTTTAGACGTTCACTTCTTCGTCTGGATCTCTCTTACCGAACCCTATGTCACTGATGGACCCCGCGTTGGGACGCCAATTGTTGAAAGTGAGCCCATAATCCTATCAATGCCCAGGCTGCTGGCGCAAACCGCCTCTTAGTTTCCATTCCGAATAATTTACCAAATAAAGAGACGGGCGCTGGGAGCAGGAATCAAGAACAGAGTTTATTTCTCATGAGGAGAGCCAGTCATTTCGGACACGAAACACAGTGTCTTTCGGGAGGTGCTCTAACAAGTGAGCGTGAGACTCTGGCTTTTATACATTGCGGAACATTTGATGATACAATCAGGTCAGTGTGTCGCAAAAGGAAAACATTCCTATAATCCTCGTGATGATCCTACTCTACATACGTTCACAATGGGGACCCTTGACCTGCTGATAAGAGGGAAGGGCGATCGTGCAACTGAGTGTGTCGTAGGATGTGTGCGCCTGATCATGGCCCAGGGGGTGGGGTGGCTAGGCATACAATAAGGGCAGTAAATGGTATCTCCTGGCTTAGGCGATGGCCTCGGACATGTGTGGTCAGCCGAACTCGGGGGAAGGGGTCATCAAAGGAGTGGTATTCATGCCTGTGTGGACAATCGAGCGCGGAGGGAGGGCTCGTCAATAGAGGGGCATTCATGGAAGGGAAGGAGGTGCTGGTCAGGCGCGGCCGTGACTCTCAAGGACAGGGCTTTGCGAAAGAAGAGGGTTTATGACTTGCTCATATGAGGAGAAGGAGGGGGGGGGGTCAGGGTGCATGCAGGGCTAGAGTCGCGCAGAGAGAGAGAGAGAGAGAGAGAGATCTTATGACCTGTATATGAGAGAACAGGGGCAGTCAGATACAACTGGGGGGCTATGTCAGCTGAGGCGAAGGATGCCTCTTCAAGAGGGAAATGGGGGGGGGTGCCTGGGTCAAGCAGGAGGGTTGCCTTTCATAGCAGGGTCGCGCAGAGTGCTGGGTTTCATGGTCTATGTATGTGAGAGTGGGAGAGGGGGGGGGTGCTCAAATGCGCACAGGAGGGAAGCCAGTGATTCTAATGAGTGGGCAAGAGGCCAAGGTGCCTAAAATGGCTATCATGTACACATGGGTACAGGCCTTTGCGGGCTAAGGGATGCAGTCAATGCTTTACAATATTCATGGTGCGTGCAGGGAGGGGAGTGGAAAAAGGGAAATGAACGTTGCTTATGTACATCAATACTTCTTATTTTCTACAAGGGGGACTTCCACTTAGACTTGGCTGTCAGTCTGACTGGGAGGTGGTTGTGTGTCGGGGTTGTAGGAGGACTGGACTGGGGAGAGAGAGCCCCAGCTGAGGCAGAGGCATCAGTGGCCTGGGAAGCTGGAGGGATGCTTGGACCAGGTTGTGTAGTGGCACGTGGAACTGGAGTAATGCTGCCATGAGACACAGTGTGGGTGGGAGATTGTGGAGGGGTGCCTTTCCACTTCTTGGGGACTCTAAATGGCTTTCCTGTCTAGTGATTAATGGAAAGTGGTGTGGACACAAAAGCCACACTTACCACCAAAGCTGCATCAGGTGCAGACAGTGGCCCTCCCTCTGGGGACATGCTGGATCCAGCAGGACGCTTGGCCTGGCCTTGCCTTTGTCCCTCCATCCCCTGTTTACCAGGTGTATCGCCTATAGTGTCTTCCTTTCCCTGCTTCACAGGGATTTGGATGGGAGTTGAGGTCGTGGGTGAATTGGCTTTGGAGCTCTTCTTATGTGTACTCTTAGCAGGCACCACCTTCTCAGTGGGCATGAAAACGGTCTGCTTTTCTTTGCGAGACGCTTTTGGGACAGGAGAGTCTTGGGATGGGGATACATCTGAGGCATGTGACCCCGAGGCCTGCTTCTTGGCTTTGTGGCCCTTGGTGTTGCCTGACGGGCATTTGTCTTAGCGTTCTGGGTGGCTTTAGTTTTCTGTGGGGATGGTGTCTGCGCTCTGGACCTCTTGGACTGTTGTTGCTGTGTGCTGCGTGTGCTGTATGGTCACCATTGTCAGATGTGGCCACTGGCAGGGGGGTGGACAAAGGAACTGGAGCTGGACTCTTGAGTTTGTGCCAGTTGAATGGCTGCCGTCACAGTGGAGGACAAAGACTGGATAGTCCGGTTTAGCCCACCCACTTCTGAATGAATGCCCTCCCTGAAAGCAACCACCTTTGCCAATTTTTTGTCATGGTCTACAAAGGCACTGAGTAGAGCTGTCTGGCTCACACACATCTGGTGCAAAAGGTCCACAAACTCAGCACTGATGGCAGCAGTGGGGACAGGGGCAGGGGCATCGGTGCCTGGGGTGATGGACACTCTTCCCTTCTTACTGGTGCGAACATGGGCACCACTAGTGGATGTAGGTGGGAGGGTGGGCACTGTTCACTGTGTGGTGGAAGACAAGGCAGAGTCCCCATTCCCTGTGCCCGCCAACATAGATGTGTCACTGCTGGTGTCCGATGACGTTGAGGTTTGCGTCTCTGGCTGTGATTTCTCAAGCAGACTCCTGTCCCCCTCCGAGACACTGGTCACATATGTGTCACTGGGCTTGTGTGCAGCAGTAGCAGCTGTGCTTGATGACTCACCACTGGTGTCCGTTCCCTGTCCTTCCGTGCCCACGGGAGATGCTGCATGAGAGAGAGAGAGACGTAGGGTCAGTTCATTGGCATCAACAGAACATTCATATGCAAGCAAAGCATCACTAAAGATAATGAAATCCCCATGTTGCACACCACCCTTTGCAATACCATTGTTCGACCTCAATTTTTAACTCGATTTTTGCCTGTCAACAAGCTAACAGGGCACAAGTCAGCCATGTGATGACCACACAACACAATATCCTTCCTGTGGCTGTGTTCAACCAGACGCACAAATAGCTCTGAGTACACCTAGGACCCTGAAGGGGGCAAAGATGCACCCCACCACATGTTGCCACTGTCATATCTGGATGGAGCAGAAGGGGACAACACAGATACAGACTACAATGGGAAACAACCTGTACAACGCAGTCATCAAATCACACTAAATTTGCAATGCAGTCATTACATCGCAACATCCTTTGCAGAGCATGTCACTACAACGCAACCATTACATTGCATGTCACTACAACGCATGACATTACAACGGATGACACTACTACACAGGCATTACATCGCAAGTCATTACAACGCATACCATTACAATGCATAGTACCCCTACACTATCCAACACTTACCCTACTGTTGCACCCCCTGGAGTTAGAATAGTAATTTTTACCCCTACACTATCCAACACTTGCCCTACTGTTGCACCCCCTGGAGTTAGAATAGCAAATTTTACCCCTACGCTATCCAACACTTACGTTAAATGCAATGTATTGGTATGCATTGTAATGGTATGCGTTGTAAAGGTATAATGCGATGTAATGGGAAGTGTTGTAAATGTAGTTTTAAAAAATTTGTTGTAATGGCATGCGCTGTAAATGTATGCATTGTAAGGGATGTTGCAGTGTAAAAATTGTGTTGTAAAGGCATGCGTTGTAAATGTATGCGTTGTAACATCATACATTTGACTACAAAAGCCCACAATGGCCATGAGCTTATGCCATCCACCATGATGTACTTTGGGGCACAACTACTGTTGTGCATTGGTGTCAGATGTCTAAGTCTCACCATTCTGAGGTCAGGCAATGCACGCATTGATGAAAGCACACTCAGATTATGCACACTTCTGTGCCCTTACATGGGATTTCCCACACGAACCCAATGCAGACGAGAACTGAAGCCCACGACTCTGATTAAAATGTCAATGCCCATTACTCAACGAACATTAGGAAGTACAGGTAGGGCAAATGCATGACAGCTGCAATGAACACAGAGGCCACATACAAGACCTGCATCCCACTACCAACATCACATAGCCCAGCACTGGCACAGACTATGATCACATGCAGCCACTCACAGCAAAAGTCACCCTTCCAAGAATACTCACCCCTAGCGTGCTGCTGATGCTCCTTCAAGCGTGCATCCAGCTCAGGCTATGTCACAGCCAAGATGCGGGCCATTAGTGGTGTCATGCTCTGCTGTGCCAACCTGCCAGTCATTGGGAACAGCTCCAGCGTCATCTCCGCCACATTCTTGCTCAGCCGGAAGATGTCATCCCACATCTTATGACAGTGGGTGCGCTGTCGGTTGGAGACACCCAGAGCCCGCGCCTTGCATGCAATGGCCCTCAGCACAGCCTTACACTGGTGGACTTTGAGCTGCAGGCATGGGAGACAAGAGGGGGAAAACTCAGTGACACAGTGTTATGTACCAATATTTCTCAGTACAGGAGCATAATGCTAACTCATCCCAAATTCACAGATATGTCCAACAGCGACAATACTGCATCTCACATAGTACGTTAGCATGGGAGAATCATATGTAAAAGCATGTAGGTATGAGGGTGGACACAGTAGATGCCCATCATATACACATGCAGGATGCCAGCACAGATAGCTATGTGTAGGCTGCCCACATCTACTGTCCATTTTTAAGTTGAGCATGACATACAGTACGTATCAATATATATTTGGGGGTTGACTCACTGTCCAACACTGCGCAGCCCTCAATGTCCTATCCCTGTGAATGGCTCACTGTGTCATGGATGTCACATTGGGAGGCAGGATCTTACAAACTCACACCCTCCTCACAAGGGTTGTTGTTTGCAATCTACAGGGCTGAGGTGGCTCATTGATGGAGAGTCCCGCAAAATACCCACATGTAACACTCTGTACATTAAGTGATGTGTCCCTGCCAGTTTGGGTGGTGACTGTGCAGGCCAGGTGGGCTCACACTGAGGTCCAATGTGGGGCATCAGAAATGTCACATGAAGGGACAAATTGAGAGCGGAAACAGTGCCTACACATGCCAGTCAGTACACATGCATGGTGAAAATGGAGGGTGCTGTGCACAATAGTACGGCAATCTGCTGTGTCATAGATGAATGCCCACCAATAGTGTCACCCTTGGGTAATGAAGTCCTGAGCATAGTGCTGAACTGGAGATGATGTACAATTAGGTGCCAGACACAATTCCATCACTACCCTCATGGACTCCCACAGTCATTCACACAAGCAATCGCTGCCCTGACTCCTGCAAATTGATATGTAAATTGATACTTGTATAGCGCACTACTCACCCGCAAGAGTCTCAAGGCGCTTGTACGAATACCGCTGTGGAACCCATCCTGGCTTTCCCTGTGAGGCGTCCACTCCTGGGCACCCTGAAGGTGGAGGCCAGGCATCCTTAGCGTTGTGGGGGCCGTGGTGGAGATTAAGCAAGCTATTGCCCAGAGTTGCAGAGTGGGACTCCATGATTGGAATAGGCACCGAGGCGAGAATTATCAGGTCCATGGAATTTTGAGCCCAAGACCCGTTGAGGCGGGGAATTGAACCCTGGTCCCAGTCTAGACCTCTGCATCAGGGTCTGCCGCTCTAATCATTGAGCCACACTTCTCCACATTCATTGAGCCACACTTCTCCACACTACCAACTTGCTGCGTCACTGTATGTCTGACAAGGCAATACTTGTCCCACCAATATTGATGTGCAGGCAGGGAGACTTGTGAAATAGGGTACACAGCCCTTTCCCCAGGACACAGCATGCTAGGCACTGCATGACACAACCATACACCCTCAGGCACATACTGCAGCAAATCGACTCCATGTGTGCCCTCCACTGCACTCTCATTCCCACTCTGGAAGACTTACCACGATATTTGGAGCACCATATAGCCTCGGATACTGTGTGAGCACCTCGTCCACCAGGCTCTCCAGCATCTCGCTGGTGAAGGGACTGGCACGGATCTTCTCGACATTACTGTGGCCCGGAAACAGTAGCAGCAGCAGTTGGTGGTGAGGGGTTCAAGTTCAAGTTCAAGAATTTATATAGCGCACTACTCACCCAGAGGGTCTCAAGGCGCTTGGGTGGGGGTTCATTATTTATCGAATAGCCAGGTTTTAAGTTCTTTTCTGAAGGATATGTGGTTCTGAGTAAGGCGGAGGTGAGTGGGGAGTGAATTCCAAGTCTTGGCCGCCACGTAGGAGAAGGACCTTCCTCCCATGGTGGATCTTTGGATGCGCGGAACTGCAGCGAGGGCTTGATTGGAGGATTTTAGTTGGCGGGTGGGTGTGTAGAAGGACAGTCGAGTGTTGAGGCATTCGGGTCCTATTTTGTAGAGGGCCTTGTGTGCGTGGGTGAGGAGACGGAACGTTATTCTCTTGTTGACGGGAAGCCAGTGGAGGTCTTTCAAGTGACCGGTAATGTGATCTTGGCGAGGGATGTCCAAAATGAGTCTCGCTGATGCGTTTTGGATGTGTTGGAGTTTTTTCTGTAGTTTGGCTGTGATTCCGGCATAGAGGGTGTTTCCATAGTCCAGTCGACTCGTGACCAGTGCGTGGGTGACAGTCTTTCTTGTCTCGGAGGGGATCCAACGGAAGATTTTTTTGAGCATGCGTAGTACGTTGAAGCAGGGGGATGAGACGGCGTTGACTTGTCTGGTCATCGAAAGTGAGGAGTCCAGGATGAAGCCAAGGTTACGTGCGTGGTCTGTGGGTATGGGTGCTGTGCCCAGAGCCGAGGGCCACCATGAGTTGTCCCAGGCAGAGGGGGATGATCCTAGTATGAGGACCTCCTTTTTGTCTGAATTAAGTTTTAGGCGGCTGTTTTTCATCCATTCGGCTACTTCTTTCATGCCTTCGTGAAGATTGGTTTTGGCGGTGTTAGGGTCTTTGGTGAGGGAAAGGATCAGCTGGGTGTTGTCGGCGTAGGAGATGATGTTAAGGTTGTGTTGACGCGCGATGGATGAGAGTGGACTCATGTAAACGTTGAAGAGGGTGGGACTGAGTGATGATCCTTGTGGTACTCCACAGATGACTTCGGTGGCCTCTGATTTAAATGGGGGAAGTCGGACTCTTTGGGTTCTCCCGGCGAGGAATGAGATGATCCAGTCCAGGGCTTTTCCTTGTAAGCTGATGTTGCTGAGGCGTTGTATGAGGTGCTATGGCAAACTGTGTTGAAGGCGGCGAAGAGGTCAAGTAGTAGGCCCTGGAGACAGCAGCAGCAGCAGTAGTTGGTGGTGAGGGTTAGCAGGCAGCAGGCTCTGGAGGCAGCAGCAGTTGGTGGTGAGGGGTGGCAGGCTGCTGGTCCTGGAGGCAGCAGCAACTGGTGGGGAGTAGTGATAGGCAGCAGGCCCTGGAGACAGCAGCAGCAGGTGGTGGTGAGGGGTGGCAGGCAGCAGGCCCTGGAGACAGCAGCAGCCGCAGCAGGTGGTGGTGAGGGGACTCAGGCAGCAGGCTCTGGAGACAGGACCAGCAGCAGCAGCAGGTGGTGGTGAGGGGTCTCAGGCAGCAGGCTCTGGAGACAGAAGCAGCAGCAGCAGGTGGTGGTGAGGGGTCTCAGGCAGTGGGCTCTGTGAGCTGTGGAAATGTGGGGCTCTTTCACACACATCTATAGCCCCCTGGGGTCATATCAGTGGTTCTAACCTGCTGCAATTGGTGTTCAAGGTCTGCTTTTTTCAAATGCAGCCAATGACCTGCTCCGCAGTGGTGGAGCATGTCTACTGCGATTGTCAAATCTTGCATTGTACTACCGCGATTGCGGTTCCCATTAGCTGTAAGGGCATGGCCCATGGTGGTGACACACTGCAGGGGTCAGGTGGGCACTACCGCTGTGGTGCATATTTCAATTGTAGCAAATGACTGGCTCCGCGGTGGTGGAGCACGCCTACCGGGATTTTCAAATCTTGCATTGTGCTACCGCGATTACGATTCCCATAGGCTGTAAGGGCATGGTCCATGGCGTTGACACACCGCTGGTGCCAGGTGGGCACTACCGCTGTGGTGCATATTTCAATTGCAGCCAATGATCGGCTCCTCGGTGGCGGAGCACGCCTACTGGGATTTTCAAATCTTGCATTGTGCTACCGCGATTGCGATTCCCATAGGCTGTAAGGGCATGGTCCATGGCGGTGACACACCGCTGGTGCCAGGCGGTGGCTAACACAATATGGGTGCCATACATTGGCATAAATTACCATTATTTGGGTGACGGAGCATGCCAACCCCCATTTGACCATGTGTAAATGCCTATCACTACCGCAAGTGTGTCTCCGGCATTGGCTGTGATACACCGCTGGTACCAGGCGGTGGCTACCGCAATACAGTGCCATACAGAGCCATGAATAACCGTGATTTGGGTGGCGGAGCATGCCAACCACCATTTGACCATGTGTATATGCTTATCACTACCGCAAGTGTGTCTTGGCTGTGACACACTGCTGGTGCCAGGCTGTGGCTATCACAATATGGGTGCCATACATTTCCATGAATGACCGTAGGTTGATGGTAAGTGTTGTGTGATGTCTGTGATGCCAACCCTGACTAGTGAATCTTGTTCTGTTGTGTTTTCCTACGTCTCTTCAGCCTCTCCTTGCCTACATACATTCCACACTCATGGTACATTGTAATCATGGTGAAGACTGAACATCCTGGAATAAACACAAAGCAGAAACAACGACGTGTGTAAGAAGTATTTATTTACAATGGTGACATGTGAGGGGGTGAACATTTACATTGAGGTGAATAGTGAAGCAGTGAGTTGACAGTTATGATAAATGAGAGAATCGAGTAGAGGTGACCCAGTCCAACAGACAGGTGTAATTCACAAGGCACTGTGGGTAAGGACAGTCTAAAAAGCCAGGGCAGTAGTGAAGAGGGTTGCCTTCATGGCTGGCTCGGTGACTGACGTTTGGCAGGTGCTTTGCCATGGGATACTCCCAGGGATTTCTTGGGACGGCCCCTTCGTCGCTTGACAGGGAGGGCCTCTGCTGTGGGGCAAGTTGGGTCTGAGGACTCCCCCATCTCTTTGGCCACAGGGGAGGATGTGTCACTGTCATCCTGCAGCCCACCAGAGGGATGTGGAGGTGTTGGTTGTGGCGTAGGCCTGTCCCTCAGTACCGCCACTAGCTGACCCAAGAGGTCCACAATTTGGCCCATGCGGGTATCCATGGATCTCATCAGCAGGAGGAGCTCGCTTGAATCTTCTTCTGACCGGCCCGTGCATCACTGGCCCTGTTCATAGGCCCCAAGGACTCGGTTGATGTTGTCCAGGGCTTCGGTCCCAGGGTCTGGGTCTCTGTGAATGGCCCTTGCCCTTCCACCTGGCCTCTGTCACGGACCTGTTGCCTCACCACTGTGAGCCCCAGCATCCTCTACTTCCCTCCTCAGTTGGTGGTGTGGGCTGGTCATCCTCTGGGACAGGGAGAGTGTTGCAGGCAGCACTGATGGTGGTGGTGGAGGACGCACAGGCCATAACAGCAGGTGTCTGCCAATAGGTTGGTTTTGCTGAAGATTTGATGGGGCGACGAAGGGGTCCAGGGACCTGTTGCGCCTTGGCACACCAGATGGGCCGGCTTCGAGCTCCTCATCCTCTGAATCCCGGGAGTCAACATCAGAGAGTCCATGTTCCAGAAGGGGGGGGGTAGACTGGCTCTGCAGATTGCTGGTGTTGTCCTCTGCAGTCAGTTCTTGGTCACCTGTGGGACAGAGAGGAAATGGTCATTGTAGTGCACCATGCAAGCATTGTATTAGGTGTGTAGTATTCACTGTTTGTACACCACGCAGTTGACTAATCATCACATTTTTTGTATGCACACTACTGTGCATCCTGACATGATGTTAAGGAACATGCATTACTTGTCCATGGTGTGAAGGTGTTGAAACATACCATGCGCCACGTGCATATTTTGTGATTACAGGGACAAGTTTTCATGTAGCGACTAGCGCAGCAAACAATTTATGTGAATCCTCTATGTTGATTACTGTACCTGGCAGACATTACATCTGAGCCTGGACTGGTCATTGTCATCTCATGCATACCTTTGTCATGTCATGTGCAAATCTAAATTTGTACCACCAACCATGCTTTCTTTGCTTTCATATGGACCTTGATGCTCTGACAACATGGCACTTACACATGGCATTCAATGCTGTGCATGATTGTGCACAGACTTTCTGCTGAATGTGAATTGGTGTGTCACACTTTGGTTGCTGTGACAATTACATTTGCTTAGCTGTCTGCACACTGTGAGTGGCAATAGGTCAAGTCAAGGCAAGTCAATGGTTTTTGTATATGATTACTTAAAATCGTTACAATTTACAATTTTAAATATTTAGACATTAGCAACGAGATATGCGTTTTAAAAAATCCGAACAACATTAATGATGCACATAAGATGTGAAGTAAGAATTTAAACAATCTACGAAAGTTTTATTATTCCGATTTTTCAAGGAGCTCAGGTGACTGAATTTGTCCAAGAAAATGAATTAACTAGGTCCTGTTAAGAGAAAATGTGCCTAAAAAAAGATGCAGAGCTTTTCATTAAAATTTAAGCAAACTACAAAATGTTCTATTATTCAAGTTTTTCCATGATTGGTTCGGCTTTTAGTCCCCTTGCTACATGGGCTTGTGAAGTGATGCCATGCTTGAACTAAACCCATGCCGACCTTATTCATGCTTTTTTAGTTTCCTCTAAATCGGCTTGCCGTAAAAGTTTCCTTACTTTTGCCAAATATTTTATGCCCTGGCAGGCCAAGATTATGGAGGACCCTTCCAACCAACGTATCACGGCTTGCCTGCATGTGCGAATGTTCAATTCATTAAAAATGGGTTTTAAAAGCAGTCTCGTCAAATCCTTGACTGCAGGGCATGAACATAGCAGGTGAGTTAGTGTTTCATTACGAAAACCTCATGTGCTACTTGTTGGTTGCTTTTCCATGATGGCTGTAGGTCTTTTGAAATCATGCATGTCCAACCGGTAATCTATAAAGCTCTTTTTTAACTCAGTGCTGAAATGGGTTACTAAGTAGGCCTGAGGTTCTATTGATGTGTAAGAGATAATCACAGTCCACCCATGCCGACGTCTGGAAGTTGCAATTTTATCTTCCAAAAAAGACTTCTTCTTTGCTATATTGTTAACCAATTTACCGAAATCAGCCCAGTCTTCCATCGTGTCCCATGCCATTTGTATGTCAAGCTCCACCAATGATTTTCTCAGATGGGCTCCCCATGAATTTGGAATGTCTTGATCCGTCTGGTTTTTAATTTCTTTCCAGCATAGACTATTCAATGACCCCGGCTCAGATGAGCAACATTTATGACATACTTCACGAAGCTGCTCATGCCCCGGAATTTCTGATTCTAAAGGCCAAATTCCAACCAAACCTGAGCTGGGGAGGCAGACTTTGGAAGGTTAAAAACGGCCTTGTAACCCTTCGTCTGGGGTTCGTTTAACAGATCAGCCGCTTTACCGCACCAGACGGCAAGGGCATATGACAATGTGGGAAGTATGTGTCCTGCCATCACTTTTAAAAGATGGGTATTGTTAGGAGAGCCCAATTTTTTATACAATAATGTATATGCGAAGATAAATTATTGCGTTTTTGCTTTTAAGTCCATTTTGTGTTCCTTATGTGTTGAACCGCACCCCAGTTTTGAGCCAAGATATTTGTAGGACACTTGCTCTTCTACTATTGGCCCTTTTACAAACCATTTGAACTTGTTTTTTTTAGGGTCCACTAGGCGTACAACCTTAGTTTTCTCTTTATTTAGTTCCAAGTTTTCTTGGTTCAAACAGGTTACTGAGTTATTGATCGCTATTTGTAATCCGATAGGGCTTTGGCTCTACACCATAATAAAATCTGCATACTGGAAGAAGGGAATTGGCTCTTTAGATAAGTCAGCTGCGTGAATGTATTTAATGATGTCTGCCAGTAACAAGTTAAATAGGCTGGGGGCCAGGTCGCAGCCTTGTTTTAGGCCTTGTTGTGTGTAGATACTAGCGGTGGGACTACATCCATCGCCTAATTTCACTCTTGTCCAGGTTTTCCTGTGTAGGGCTATTATTGCGCCAAGATTGTTTCTTTGTATGATGTTTTCGCTTCCCTCAGCATCTTCTTGTATTTATTCCGTATTACCTTCAGTTTACCCTTGTCTGTTTTCCTACCCATTTTTGCCGCCACAGCTTGGATTCTCACCTCTCTTGCGATCCTTCTCTTTTCATCTTGTGAAGAGAGGTTAAACCATGGCTCATTCCTGGTGTCAATTCTTTTTTTGCTTCCGTTAATGGTTGGAAATTTTCGGATGAGAACAAGGCACAAATATTACCAAATTTTTTACTCGATTTCTTCTGTCGGGGGCCCTATTTGACTCATATATTCCTTAAGTGTGATCAGTATAGTCATCAGAATCTAATCCTCGCCATTTTAATTTCCGCAGGTCAAACATTTCTGCATGTTTTACAAGCGTGTTTATTTTTTGGGTAATGTTGATGTTTGTAATATGCGGAAAGTGATCGCTTTCTATGCGCGGGCAAACTTGGTATGAGACTATTCTTGGGGCAAGATTAATGCTGGTAATAGGGAAGTCTATTGTAGATCGACTTTTCCACTCGAGTATGTTATGTCCGCTGGCATATCCACAGTTGTGTTACCATTCAGGATTGACAGACCATGGCTTTCTAACTCTTGCGTTATTATTTGAAATCCCCACTCCTCTTGCCTCTTTCTTTTGTTGTGTTTATTTTTTATTAGGTTACTATAAAATCTCCTGAGATAATCAAAGGGCAGAGTTCATGTGATTTTTGCAGCGCATCGATCAAATTCATTAGTATTGTAAATTGTTCCTTCTGATTCTTTTTTGCCGGGTGCACGTAGAAGTTGACTAGTATTACTTGCCAGTTTATTTGTTAGAATTAATCTTTCGGTAAGTTTTATGACTTGCAACCAGTTTACGCCAGCATCTAGTTCTTCTGTTTGCCAACCATGTTTTTGTGATCTGTATGTTAATAAACCTCCTCTCGTGTGACCATAGATTGAAAATCTTTCTATCTATACTAATATAATAAAGAGAGAGCCCAAACCTTTGAGGCGGGTAATCTCAGGAACTACAGCACCAATCACAACACCCAATACAGCGTTGGAAAGGGCAGTTGCAGCAGAAGGACATAGGCTATGCAGACGCCCACCATATACATTTAAAAGGTAAAAGAACCGTGCCAGCAAAGTAGTCCTTTGTGGGCGTGTCTGCGTTGTGCTGTGGGCGTGTGCTAGGGGGGGGGCAAGCGCTGGGGGCGTGTAGTACATCCGCCCTTCATGCCATGTCTCATATCGTGTGCTGTGGTCGTGTGCTGGGGGCATGGGCATGTGCGGGGCGCGGTATTACGGGACAAAAAAACGAGCGTTGTGCCCAATATTTCATTGCTTTTTCTTCCCAGGTTCTGTACATTCCAGCTCCGGGTGTCCACCCTGCTCCCTTTAAATACCCCTGCACCCCATAATCATAACTCACCCTTACTCCTTAAAATACCCCAACACCCTTAAACATCAAACCATCTTAACCCTATAAATATACCCTCTACCCCAAAACCCAAACCTATCCCTAAACCCTAAAAATACCCCTGTACCCCAAAACCCAAACCTAGCCCTGGACCCTATAAATACCCCTGTACCTCAAAACCCAAACCTACCCCTGAACCCTAAAAATACCCCTGTACCCCAAAACCCAAACCTAGCCCTGAGCCCTAAAAATAACCCTGTACCCCAAACCTAAACCTATCCCTGAACCCTAAAATACCCCTGTACCCCAAAGCTAGTCCTGAACCCTAAAAATACCCCTGTACCCCCAAACCAAACACTACCCCTGAACCCTAAAATACCCCTGTACCCCAAACCTAGCCCTAATCCCTTAAAATACCCCAGTAACCCAAAACCCGACCCTACCCCTGAACCCTAAAAATACCCCTGTACCCCAAACCCAAACATAGCCCTGAACCATAAAAATAACCCTGTACCCCCAAACCCAAACCTAACCCTGAACCCAAAAATACCCCTGTACCCCAAAACCCAAAGCTAGCCCTGACCCCTAAAAATACCCCTTTACCCCAAAACTTAAAACTACCCATGAACCCTAAAATACCCCTGTACCCCAAAACCTAAACCTAGCCCTGAACCCTTAAAATACCCCAATACCCCAAAACCCGACCCTACCCCTGAACCCTAAAATACCCCTGTACCCCAAACCTAGCCCTGATCCCTTAAAATACCCCAGTAACCCAAAACCCGACCCTACCCCTGAACCCTAAAAATACCCCTGTACCCCAAACCCAAACATAGCCCTGAACCATAAAAGTAACCCTGTACCCCCAAACCCAAACCTAACCCTGAACCCAAAAATACCCCTGTACCCCAAAACCCGAAGCTAGCCCTGACCCCTAAAAATACCCCTTTACCCCAAAACTCAAAACTACCCATGAACCCTAAAATACCCCTGTACCCCAAAACCCAAACCTAGCCCTGAACCCTTAAAATACCCCAGTACCCCAAAACCCGACCCTACCCCTGAACCCTAAAAATACCCCTGTACCCCAAACCCAAACCTACCACTGAACCCTAAAATACCCCTGTACCCTAAAACCCATACCTAGCCCTGAACCCTAAAAATACCCCTGTACCCCAAAACCCAAACCTAGTCCTGAACCCTTAAAATTCCCCTGTACCCCAAAACCTAAACCTACCCCTGAACCCTAAAAATACCCCTATACCCCAAAAACCCAAACCTAGCCCTGAACCCTAAAAATACCCCTGTACCCCAAAACCCATACCTATCCCTAAACGCTAAAACTACCCCTGTACCCCATAACCCAAAACTATATCTGAACCTTTAAAATATCCAAACACCCCAAAACATATACCTCAGTACCCCAAAACATATACCCCTATACCCATACTTACCTTATCCAAACATTAAAAAAAACATGCTTTTACCATCCATGCATTTACAACGAATTTCGTTGTAAATGTATGCGTGGTAAAAGCATATAAAATGTAATGCCATGCGTTATAATGGAATTGCGAAGTCATGGTACTTTTGTGATGAAAGTATGCGGAATTATGGTATGCGGAAAGAAAGTTGCGGAATAATGGGTGTTTACCATCCCCCGGTAAGTACATTGGTGGCACGGCGGCCCACATCTCCAGCAACATACTCATATTTTTTCACCACCGATTTGAAAAATGCACAGGTCTCTCTCATTGATGGCCAGCACCAACATACACTTTTAGACACACCTCCCGCCACAAGTTCTAGAATTGCGAACTTTAAGCTGGGGAGCTACGTTCAAATCTCGGCATCAGCTCAACATCCGGTGATTCCAGGCACATCGCTTTGTCTCCCCGTGCCTACCACAAATGAATGTGTTCTTCTGTAATGTAAATTGGGCTCATACCATGTTGTCGAGTTCGCGATCTATAATATTGCAAGGAAATAAAAAGTAGGGAAACAGGAGTTCACACACTACTGAACGCGCACTCTGAAGTGCATCAGCAGTGCACTGTGAATCGGAGCGTTTCAAAGGCCTGTCACAGATAAGAAATGCTATCAAAACGAAATCCTACAAAACAATATACTACTGGCCGGCAGCAATTCATACCCGGACAACATCGGGTGGGCTGCTAGTATTTTATATAACCAGCTATTGATACTGGGTTCGTGTTCCACATTTCTTGGAGAAGTATTAGGTCTTGTTGTTCAAAAAAAGACATAGTTTCATGGTCATGACCCATGTTTTTAAAGCCGTGGACATTCCATGAACAAATTTTCATCATATCCTGGCACACCTCCCCAAGGACACCGTCATGCCTCAGGCCTTCTAATAAGTCCTGCCCGATTGCCTGAGCTAGTTGCCCCTGCATTTTGTCTTCCAAGATTAACCTTGACTGGTTGTTAGGTAAGCTTGTTACTTAGTACCTTTGGCACCCAAGACCAATCCATGCTATCACCAGTTTGGTTTTCGAAGTTTGATGGACTTGCTTTTTACCTTGACCTCGATTGAATCGGATAGCCTTGGTGGCGTGGTAGAACGGGCGCCACATAGACATGTTTTTGATTTTTCCAAGATGTGTATTCCATTTTTTTATTTGTATGATTTGTTAGGAGGGGATAAGGGTACCTTGGGCGTTTATGGGGCCTCAGCATAATTCCCCAAGCTTAAAATGGTGATCTCATTGCATATACCCTGTCCACTATTCCTTTGAGGACCATGTTGTCAAGGACTCTTCAATGTCTAGGGTTTCTGTAATATGGTTAAATTCCACGGTTAAAAGATCTTGCGAAGATATTCCTTTTAGTTCTGGAATTTCTTTGAACAGCCTTAACAGGTTCCCTCAGTTAATATATATTGCCTTCCTTTTGTGGAATATTCGGGCACAAATGTCAGTTTTGATATGCTCTCCCTAGAGTTATTTTCAAGGCAAGTGGTGATTTCCAAAATGTTATCCTTTTCTACTTGGACATTTTGGGTGGTTGAGGTTTCATTGTCGACATGGATTTCTTGGCCCCTTTGTTCTTTGATGACCTTTTCCTGTGGTGTGTCCGGTTTGCTTACTTTCTTTAAATCTTTCTCTGATTTTCCAAATTCTTTAAATTTGCTGTTCGGTGAGGGGAAGCCTACAAGTTCTACTTTTTTTAAAAAAATATTATGACTTTTATTGGATTCTGAATCCTTTGTTATTATCGTACACCTTATTACCTGGTGTTTTTTCCCTACTTCCCGGTTTCTCTTGTTTTTGGCCTTCCTCTTTCCTGCTGGGTGTTTGTACCCTGTTATCTGGACTTATTCCTCTGTCATCCTGTGTTGTAATTCTTGCTTGGACCTGCATTGTTTTTTCTGCCCCTTCTCCTTTCTCATTTGCTTTGGATTCGCTCTAATTGCCTCCTTTCAAGCATAGGAATTTGTGCAGATTCTTTTGTCAACCGGTGATTAGTTGTTATATGAAGAACCTGATTAATCTTCTCTTGATTAATGGCGACCAAGGGGCTCAAGGCATTTTGCTGTGTATTAAAGCCATTAACCCCTTTGATGCTCATGACGAGCTCAACTCGTCATGAGGTATACCTCTCGTGTGCTCATGACGAGCTGAGCTCGTCATGTAAAAGGGGATTCAGTAAATATCAGCACAGGAGGGGGATCAGCTTAGCACCCAATGTGTTAAAGTCCATTGTGTGGTTTGATTGGTCTGAGACCATTATTGAAGCCTCCAGTTTGACTTCTTTCAATGATTTATTATCTTTCCTTTGTATAGTTTGATTTGTGAAAATTGAGAAGATTTTCTCAGAATTTACAGTTGGTTGATTATTGTGTTTAGATCTACCCTTCCTGGCACATTTTCTTTGCCTTTTTGTGGGTTTTGCAGTTTTCGAGGTGCCAATGGTGCTCTGTGGTGGTCCCTTGTATAAGTACATTCCTCTGTTTCCACTTGTTCTGCTTCTCCCTTATCATTAATGCATGTCCCTTTGATTGTATTTTTGTCTTTAGAAGACTCTTTTTTCTCTGCATCCTTTTGGGTTGCCCTTGTTTGTTTGGACTTAATTGTTGATTGAAGATATCCATTATTATTTTGGGCAGATTTACCAATTTATCAATTATTTTCCCACAACCACAGTTTAGCTCTTGGAGATTACTTGTTTGTGGCTCCAGGTTTCCCCTGTGAGTTAGAAGGGACGTATTTAGGTCCTGCTTGGTGTTTATGCCTGAAATGTGACCGGCAATTAAATTGACAAGGTCTATCTGGACTTCCATTTTGTCTGATTCAAAGTTCAGTACCCTAATTGCTTGTTCCAATGTGCTTAGCAGAGTTTTACTCCACGGTACCATTTGAAAATCTTCAAGGGATTTTCCTGATGCCCCAGACCCATGATAAATCCTGCTAACAGATGAAATTGTTATTGGAGATGACAGATTTAATTGATTTATTTTCGTTGAAAAACTTCCTTCCTCCTGCGAGTTCTCTTGTTGGTCAATTCCGTGGGTCTGGTTTGATGGAGTAGATCCCACCTTTCCTGCTCCATGCAGTGTGCTTCCCTTCCCAATAACCAGTGACAAGGTATTCCCTTGTATTGCTTCATTCGGTGTGTCCTGTGTTTGTGTATTGGTTTCCAATATTTGTAACAGGTTGGCGTCATTAGATAGGGAAAATAAGCTTGAGCTGGCATCATCCAGAAGCACTACCTGTTCAACTGATTTGTTTGTTTTGTTATCCATGCACTCGTTTTTATTGTCCTCGTTTGCGCATCTTCCAATTACTTTATTTTGGTTTGTTAAGGGATTGATCTGGTGTACCTGGGCTGTTACAGTTACCAACCTACTTGCTGGAATTTCATGGATTGATTTCTGTAAAGCTGAATATACTTTTAGCACATTATTGAAATCTGACTTTTGTTGTATAGAAGGGGGGCTTGTTTTAGTGGTAGTAAATGTGCACTTTTCCTGTTGGTCAGTCGTTCCTGGATTAAAATGTCCTTTATTAACCCTTGTGTCTAGTGCTATTGGGCTTGGCAGCCGGACTGTCTCTAAGGTGGTCCGTAAACGGCAGCCATTGGGTCCTCTAAAAAGAATTCTTTCTGGATCCCAGTGTTATTACCAGGACTGGGGGATGTTGTTTCCTGCGTCGGAGTTGAGATTAGCCTCTCTCTGTCTGGTAGCCTTTCTTTTTTGGCTTGTTACTGGCCCTTGTTTTTTATTTTTGTTCTTATTTCTGCTTGTAGTTGCCAGACAAACTTTCCCAGATCTCATGCTCCTTATTGAATTATTGGTTTGTTTGGATTATTTCCCCATGGGTGCACCCAGAGCAGGGCACACTGGTGAGCCGCTAGCTATGTCCAACCTAGTTGGACCGCTCCGCAGCCTCGCCGGGCCTCACTTATCATCAGCCACTAATGGCTGCTGCGCTCAATACCCGGTGCTTACCCTCTGTTGTAGATGTTGCTGCTCTCTCTGCTGGCCCTTGATAGTCCACTGACCCACACTAGCCCTCACTCTGGCTCCTGCCACTCTCACTGCCAGAGCTGCTGTGATGTGCTAAGCTGGAACTTGCTGTTGATTTGCTCAAGTTGCTCAAGTTGCTGTAATTGAGTTGGTGAAGTTTGTGAAGTTGCTGGAGGGTTAAATTATAACTTTCCTGTGTATTTCCAGTACTGGGGGGCACTTCAAGGCAATATGGGGCAATGTTGGCAGTGCTGGCGATTTACTCAATTGCTGTGGCTGCTGGAGTTGATGGGGTTGCTGGGGGTAGCAATATGGGGCAATGCTGATGATTTACTTAATTACTGTGGCTGCTGGAATTAATGGAGTCGAGTTGATAGGGTCGCTGGGTTGTTGGGGGTGGCTGGGAATTGCTGCAAGACTGATCAAATCCACGCTTTCTCTCCCTAAGCTCCCACAGCTCACCTCTGCTCACCGCTGCTCACCGCTGCTCACCGTTGCTCTGTTCGCTCAGGGGTCTCAGCTGGTGGGTCACAGGGCTCACACAGCTTCGCAGCTCTCGTGACTCTCTCCCCCAGCTGAGACCATGGTCTCAAGGGTCATCGAGACACCACCGCTGTATTTTAAGCCTGTTTTCGGCCGCCGAGCCGCTGATCTGCCTCTGCTCTGCTGAGCTGAGTCTCTTCCTCCTCCGGCCTCCCGCCGACTCTGAAAATCACGGTGCTCCCGCTCTGGTTCTCCCAGCTCATGAGGGCATACAGCGACTTTTTACTGGGCTTTTTTTTCAGCTTTCCTGGACTTTTTTCGGAGCTGCGCTACTGTGCTGCACTCCTTCTGCGTCCGTCGTCTCCTTAATCTGCTGCAAAAACAGCTACAAAAACCCGGACCGGATAAAAGCTTCAGTGATTCTGGTGAAGCCGTCAAATTCGTTCTCCCCTGAGGCCCCAATAGGATCTGTGTGTATTTTATGTGTGATAAGAGGGCTGGTGTTGTCGTATGGCACCATGTTTTTTTTAGAGGAATGGCTGGGTGCATGAACTGGCTACTTACCTGTTCTGTTTTCACATATGTGTTGGATTTGTGGCACATCTCTGTGTGTGTATGCTGGGCTAGTTACCTGTGTGCACTTTGTGGCCTTGTTCTGAGATTTTTCTGTCTACCGCCATCTTTGTCATAAAGCGTTCGCAGTGGTGGCTATGCTACAGCTCTTCCACCGGCTCTCCCATTCATCACTGTTTGCGACCGCGACAGTCGGAGACTGCAGAAGGTACCGCCTTCACATCGGGAATATCCTAATTTTCCGGTCTCTCTGCTGTCCTGGAGGCGGTTTGGTGATTTTCCGCCACGGATCCGATCGCCTCGGAAGGAGTTTGGCCTTTCTCTGTCTGCTTCGGGCGTTTTTTCATTGCTTTGTTCCACCGCGGTCTGATTTTTTGGGCGGTTGATCCCAATTGTACCGCTATTTTTTCCGCGGTACCAGCGGGTGGTTGATTTCCACTACCATGGCGGTCGGGGTGATTTTCCGACCGCCATCCTAATAGACCCCTAATTTAGATAAACAGAGTACATTTTAATGAATGATTTGACACCAAAACGACTAGAACCAGAGAAATGCTATGTTAAAGATTTTAAGATAAGTATAGCAACTAAAAGCACAAGCGCCACTTGTGGTTATCTGGTCGTGTGAGTCTGGGTGAAAGTCACAATTTCAGGGCGACTGCAATGGAGCATGTGTTTAATACGAGAATCAGGTTAGTTCAACGGAAAGTTACGTTCAAAAGTCCAGTGCAAAGAGTTCTGTTCACGGTGGAGGAAGCCATGAGGAGCTGGTAGAGAATCATGAACAGTTGTCTCTGTAGAATGAAGATCCTGTTGGGCATCATGGATGGCCATTACTGCAGATTTACATTGGTGGCCACTGCGGGCTGTCGATGCTGTAACGCCAAATGTAGATCTTACGCTGCGGGTCAACGCTGGCAGTCGCTGTAGCGCGAAGAGTCATCTTCACTGGCTCTTCAGGTTGGCAGTATGCATGGTCGGCAGAATGTTGGCACGAACAGACCTGTTCACGGTCACGAAGAAATTAAAACTTCCGGATTTCTACTTTTCTTCAATGAAGAGCTCAACTAATGCCACACCAAGGGTCTAAGACCTGAGGGTTACATCTTGGGGATCCGGAACTCACTCCACCAGAGACCAGCAGGGCTACAGCAGTTCCAGTTGCAGATCCAGTGTAGGTCCAGGCAAGAGGTCAGCTGGGCAGATGCAGGGAGTCCTCTGGAGCTTGCTGTGTCTCTGTAGCTCTGAGCAGGAGATCAGTCAGTTGATTCCTAGAGTCACTGCAGCCTGGCATGAAAGGTGCTGGTCTAGTCTTTGCACTCAGCAAGGAGAGCAGTCCTAAAGCACCCGGACAGGAGGGTGTCCTTCTTCTGTAGTATCCACAGTTACAGGAGTGTACTGAAGAGTGGGTCTGAGGGTCTTCCTTTTACGCCTAGTGCCCACTTTGAAGTGGGAGTAGCTTATGAAATTTCTCCCTGTAGTGGTGTCTGCAATATCCTGCCTCCCTGCCCTTGTGGCATTCTGTCTGGGGGCACAAGAGGCTAGTGTGAAGTCCTTTGTGTGTGAGCTGGGCCACGGCCAAAGAAGTGCAAATGTGGCAGGTGACAGCTCCTCCCAACCATTATGCCAGGATGGCTCATCCTGCCAACACCCAGACCCTGTATTGTGATGCTGTCTGAGAGGAATACACAAAGGTCAACTGCCACTACACCTAGTCATGTGACCCAGGAACAGGCTCCAGGCACCAAATGGTTGGAACAGGAACATTCCAACTTTCTAAAAGTGACATCTTCAAAATTGTGATTTAAAATCCATCTTTACTATTAAAGAGGGTTTTAAATTAAAATTCATCAGACACCAAACATGACATTCCACCCTGCTCCCAAACACTTGAAGTAGTGAAAAACTTAAAAGAACATGTTCATCTTTTTAAATACTGCACACTCTGTGCTAAAGGCTGTTTAGGGCCTAACCTAGGGGTGTCATATGTAGTAAATACTGCACACTCTGTGCTAAAGGCTGTTTAGGGCCTATCCTAGGGGTGTCATATGTAGTACAAAAGAAGATTTAGACCTGGCAAAAGGTGTATTTTGTCATGTCAAAATGGCAGAGTAAAACTATACACACAGGCTGCAGTGACAGGCCTGAGACATGTTTTAAAAGGCTACTTAAGTGGGCGGCACAATCAGTGCTGCAGGCCCACTAGTGGCATTTAATTTACAGGCCCTGTGTAGCTGTAGTACCACTTTACTAGGGACTTACATGTAAATTACAAGTGGCCAATGAGTGTACCATGTTTGAAGCAGACAGCACAAGCACTTTTAGCACTGGTTAGGTGGAAAAGTGAACTGAATCCTAAAAGTCAACAAAAACAGGTTCAGAGAACAGGAGGGTTAAGGCAAACGTTAGGGGATGACCATGCAGAGAAGGCCAAGTTCAAATAGAGTCTTTCATCTGTGTAGCTCACTTGTTAATTAAAGTTATAAAAATAACAAGCATTTACAATGCAATAGGTCTCGCATTAATTAAATTTGAGCTATTGGCATTGCTAAATATTGCAACACCAATTGCAACACCAATTGCAACAAAAGTCTATAAATTGTAGGCCAAAATATTTGTATTTATTTTTGGAGCAATGGTGGTATGCTGAGCACGCAGCGATGGTCAGCTATGTGCGAGTGCGATGGTCAGCTATGTGCGAGTGTGTGAAGGGGTGCACAGCGCTGAAGGAGGTTACAATGGGTTGAGAGGGGGTGAAGGGTAAAATAACTTGCTATACCACCTACCATCGGCCTGCCCTAACGGCCCCACATAACGCCTTAATTTGCTAAAATGTGAGGGACAGTACAGCAGCAAAAAGTGGATTGAAAGGATAACGCCAGCACCGTGGGTAATGTAATAAAGGGAGTGGCTTAAATAGCGTGCAAAAAAAAATTTGTGCTTAGCTTAGTGTGCTGTCCCACTTGTAGTTTGGCTGTTTCCGTCATTGCATCCAGATATATGATACAACGAGTAGAAGCATACTGACAATAAGGCGGGTCTATTGGCTTTGTCAATGGTTGTTAGTTGCATAAGATAAATAGGCAGCAACAAACGGCTTGGGCTATAGTATGTGGCAGGGTTGGGTATAAAAAATAAAAATAAAAATAAGAGGCCAAATTATGCGGTATAATGCAGCACATTTGGGTGCATGGGAGGACTAAAGAGGTGCAAGCTGCGGAAAGGTAGTGGGAACACAAGTCACTTCAAAAGCGCCACCCGCACCCACCACCAACTGATCCGAAAAGCCAAGAAAACAGCATTCAAAGATCGACTTGACAACAACGCCCACAACAGCAAGGAACTTTTCAACATCGTCAAGGAATTTTCCAATCCCTCGGCCAACTCCAACGACATCACCCCATCTCAAGCCCTCTGCGACTCCCTAGCCTCATTTTTCCACAACAAGATCGCAGACATCCACAACAGCTTTGACAACCAACCCAGAAACCAACCCACCCTACCATTTGCTGTTCATCTTCCCCCCGTGAACACCCTTAACAACTGGAACCCAATCTCCACTGAGGACACCATCCGGCTGATGAATCCCATCCACTCAGGATCCCCCACAGACCCATGTCCTCACCACATATTCAACAAAGCAGACTCCGTCATAGCACCACACCTCCGAGACGTCATCAACTGCTCCCTCAACTCCGCCACCTTCCCGGAAGACTGGAAACACGCTGAACTCACCGCCCTCCTGAAAAAACCAACAGCAGACCCCACCGAACTCAAAAATTACCGCCCCATCTCGCTTCTTCCATTCCCGGCCAAAGTCATCGAAAAGGCTGTCAACAACCAGCTCCCCGTCTTCCTCGAAGCCAACAAATCCCTCGACCCCTCACAATCTGGCTTCCGAGCAAAACACAGCACCGAGACCGCCCTCATCGCAGCAACAGACGACATTCGAACTCTACTGGACAATGGAGACACAGTCGCCCTCATCCTCCTTGACCTCTCTGCAGCATTCGACACAGTCTGCCACAGCACCCTTTTACAACGCCTCAATAACATTGGAATCCAAGGAAAAGCACTTGAATGGATCACCTCGTTCCTCACAGGAAGAACCCAGAGAGTCCGCCTTCCTCCATTCAAGTCCGAGGCCTCTGAAGTCATCTGCGGCGTACCACAAGGATCCTCACTCAGCCCCACCCTCTTCAACGTATACATGAGCCCCCTCGCGGCCATCGCACGCCAACACAACCTCAACATCATCTCTTACGCGGACGACACTCAACTGATCCTCTCCCTCACTAATGACCCCAGCACCGCCAAAACTAACCTACACGAAGGAATGAAAGAAGTTGCCGAATGGATGAAACAAAGCCGTCTGAAACTGAACTCGGACAAAACAGAAGTCCTCATCCTAGGTACATCCCCCTCTGCTTGGGACGACTCCTGGTGGCCAGAAGCCCTCGGAAAAGCACCCATCCCGACAGACCACGCACGAAACCTAGGCGTCATCCTGGATTCTTCACTCTCAATGAACAGACAAGTCAGCGCCGTTTCCTCTTCTTGCTTCAACATTCTTCGCATGCTCAGGAAAACATTTCGCTGGATCCCCTCCGAAACGAGGAAAACAGTCACCCACACTCTGGTCACGAGCCGACTGGACTACGGAAACACCCTCTACGCAGGTACTACCGCTAAACTCCAGAAGAAGCTCCAACAAATCCAAAACGCCTCAGCCAGGCTCATATTAGACATCCCACGCAACAAACACATCTCCGGTCACCTTAAAGACCTCCACTGGCTACCCGTCAATAAGAGGATCACTTTCCGTCTGCTTACCCACGCACACAAATCACTCTACGACATCGGACCAGATTGCCTCAACTCACGACTGTCCTTCTACACCCCCCCCCCGCCAACTACGTTCTTCCAGCCAAGCCCTCGCCACTGTACCTCGCATCAACAAGACCACCATGGGAGGCAGATCCTTTTCTTACCTGGCTGCCAAAACATGGAACTCACTCCCCGCGTGCCTTCGCCTTACCCAGAACCACCTAGCATTCAGAAAGCAACTTAAAACATGGATATTTGACAGGTAACCCTCCTCTCCTTCCTAAGCGCCTTGAAACCCTCTGGGTATGTAGTGCGCTATACAAATTCCATGACTTGACTTGACTTGACTTGGGGGACATTACCTGGCCTGTAGTCACATCACACGGCTGATGTACGACCATCCAATACCTGGCCTCTCTGAAGAGAGAACGCAGTGATCGTCAGCTATGTGCGAGTGTGTGAAGGGGTGCACAGCGCTGAAGGAGGTTACAATGGGTTGAGAGGGGGTGAAGGGTGAAATAACTTGCAATACCACCTACCATCGTCCTAACAGCCCCACATAACGCCTTAATTTGCTAAAATGTGAGGGACAGTCAGTACAGCAGCAAAAAGTGGATTGAAAGGATAACGCCAGCAGCGTGGGTAATGTAATAAAGAGATTGTCTTAAATAACGTGCAAACAAAAAACTAGGGATTAAAGAGCTATACAATTGTTGAACACTGCAACTGTTTATAAGCAGTAGCCATTTATAAATGGTCTGATTTACTCTGCCTGAAAGCAGTAAAAGAACCCCAAATCCAACACTGATGATACAGATTTAAAAGGCAATTCAGATGGCGGTCTGCAGTGAAATCAATAGGTTTCACCTGTTTTTAATTGTATTTACTTATGCTTTAAGAAAATACATTAAAAATTGATAGTTGCGGAGGGTCACACATTTACTTCAGTCATATAGAAGTGGCATAGGTACACCCCTCTTAAAATTATGCGGAGTACGCATGCTCTGTATTAGCCGCAGTAAGATTGTTTTTAATGGAAAGTGAAATCGAACTATTGCAAATAGCAGCTTTTGAAACTGAATAGAATCGTTAAATACATAATAGCTGGACAAGACCCTCTGCAGCGTTTCAAATCATATTTACTAACACAGAACTGGAAGATGCTGCCAGAAAGAGCATTTGAAACCAACACCTACAAATTAGAATGTAACCTGAATGTATTGCCTTAAATCATTCAACTAATGTGACTTGGAAGAGTAGGTGCACAGATTCTGTTGTTCACAACAGAAGTTGTGAGGGCAATCTGCAGCAGAAAGGATGCATGTGAAAGCAGCAAGGCCATAAAATAGTGCTTAAGGCGCAATCCCCAAAAAGTTCTCAGAGAATTTGATATCATTAAAGCTGTGTTTTTAAGCCATGATAAGTATTATAATGGGAAGGGGAAATGAGCTACTGTGAATAAAATACTTCCTGAACAGAATTTAATCAGTCAATGCAAACTTAATAAAGGAACCTTTTACAACATTTTAAATATTTAAAAACGTAAACCCAAACGTGTGTCTTGACATAGGATTAGCACCCATGCTCATAAAGCACACTGCAATCTAAATACAAGATCGTGGCCACTGGCCTATCCTGGTTCCGAAATATATGGACACCGTTTCTCTTGGTACCATTACATTTGACGCCTGATGGGTTACTGAAGAAAGGGGGGAGTCGCATGGGCAGCCATACATTTCGACAGGGAGAACATACATATATAAAGAGAGCCTGCCAAAACAAATAGCTGTGCAGCGCCAAGGAGGCACAGCAGCCGGGCGGCTCTACTGGGCTCTTGTGTGAGAAGAGTGGCAAAATAAGGACTACAGAGGAGCACAGCAGCATTTCGGCTCCCTCGTGTGAGGGAAGAAGAGCACCTTTACACTTGGCTACCGCGCACTCGTGTCCCACGCACACTATCGTGCACACTCAGACTGAGCTGAAGTACAATAACAAGAGTAACGTTTTGGTTTTCAAAAGCAAACAACTTGTAGGCAGTAAAAGACATGTCATGCCAGACTTCATAGTCCCACCCGTGTTCAAAACATCCACACCCATCTAGTTTACATCACAAAAGAAACCCAGCAATAACTTTAGAGCGCCGCGCTTGAACCAAGACATGCTTGTATGATATGCATTTCTGTGGGTGCAAGGAGATAGTCAAGGTTCATAATTATGCTGTGGTGAATGGATGTGGTGAGCTAGCAAGCTTCTGTCCATGGCTTTTTAGCATATTGATGTCGCCCATGCTGTCAGCCTGACTCTCACTCTAGTCACTCCATGCTGAAAATCACCCTTTTCTTTCACGTGTCCCTCAAATCACTGTTCCTTTCTTAAGTTGTGTTACCAGCTAGCTCCATGTTTTCAGTCCTGGGTTTTTATTGAACAGCATAATGGACGGGTAACTAACTAGACTGCCACTGTCTAAAATAAATGTAACAGGAGGGCCTATTTAAGAGAACACATTTTTTATAACATGGAGTGAAAGGGTACACTTCTTTCTGGACCCCTGCTCCATGTGCATCATACCTCCCAAAAGGAAAAGAGACTGTGCCCAGGAAACGTGTCAGCTCTGCGGTCAGCATAATACACAAGACAGAATACATGTGATATGCATGTGTCCAAATCTCCTAGAAGATAGAAGGGCCCTATTACGAAGGGTTTGGATTGCAAAGGAGATAAGATCTTGCAGATGAGCATTTCTGGCTTGCCTTGTTCCCTTGAACACTACCCTTAACTATGCCTTGGCCAGATTTATGGATTGCTTCATTAAGAAGCTAGAGGAGGCGAGATGATCACACGATGGTCGGGCAGGCAACCGGACTCCTCATCTCACTGAGATTACCACCTTTGGTCACTGACCAACAGACATGCTCCAGACCCACCAGTAATGCCTGGCATAAGCAGAGGAGTCGGTTTGTCTATACTGTTTTCTTATACTATCTCTCCCCCTTAATAGAAAGATGCCAAACTCTCCTCCTTAACTGAACATAATCCAGTGTGTCAGGGACTGTGCATCAAGCAATATAGCTTTTTATGTCATTATGACTCTCTTTTTCTTAATTCTTAACTGTTTAAACTGTCTTTTTAGATTAGGCTTCCACAACTGAATCATGTGACCTAATTAACCGGAACTATTCACAAACTATTTACACTTTATATACAACTGCAGTTTGTCATCATCATATTTATAAAATTAATAATGGAAACATTTAATTAAGTCACCTAGGTAATGGATCAACTGATGGTAACTAGACTCAGAATAAACAAAACCAGCTTGTCATTTCAAAATCTAATTTATTAATTTTATTTTCAAATTAAGAGCATTTTAGTAAAGAGAATCTTTTTATTAGCATTTTCAATGCATCTTTTTATTTATTAAGTAAATGCACATTAGACTGTCACTTCAAAATGAATCAGCATGAGAAGTATTAAAGCAGAAAAGGTCTCATTCCCTAAATTCTATTTCCCTGACTAAACTTATTTAAAACCAAAAGGAAAAGTCATTAGTTCAGTTTTCATTACGTGAGTCAAAAGTCCGACAGCATCTCACGCCCATCAGGATTCAGGAACGAGCCAGCAGCCCTCCTCCCAAGGGGCCAAGTTTTATAACTTTTCTCTATCTAAAACTAACTAAAAGAATACTTTTTCTTTGACATTCAGCGTTTTGATTGGCTGACAGCCGTCAGTCCATGTGAGCTCATTGCCTTTTCAATCAAAAATTGTGCCTTTCTAAAACGTCTTTGTCCTTTGTCCACAAGCGACATTAGCTTCTGAGGATTTTGCAACATCTTATTAAATAACAGTTTGCTGCTTCCTCAGCTTGGCTGTTCTGCCGCTTCCTGTCCTTGGAGTTAAACAACACAGAGCACATCTTGCACAGTTCCATTTATTTGTTTTTCTGATGAACAAAAATGTGACAAACTTTTCCATTCTTTAGCTGTGCTCGGCTCATCACGACAGGATTCCAAACACCCATTTAAAAAGCTAGGCCTCAGGCCTCTTTCTTGATAACTAATATGCAAAGAAACACAAAACATCAATTAATTTGAGTAATAAAAGTCATTCTGTTACCCACCCCCTTTACTAATGTTAACCCATTAGTTTATGTTATCTAGCTTTAAGCACATGAAAGCAGCGTTTATAAAAACCTTCTTCACATGGGCCTCAGGATTCTCCACGAGCCTTTGCCACATGAAAGACATGACCTAGACAAAAGCACATTAAAAATAAGCACATGCCATTATTTAAACAGCCGCAATTAATGTTGACAAGACAAATAGACAAAGTTAGTTTATTATTTTTCAATGTACTCGCAATTGCAACAAAGAGCACATAATGTTAAACCCTTATGTCGTGAATGCATTTTATTCTAGGTAGATTAATACATATTTGTGCAAAAACTCATTAATATAATTAATTTATTATGGAAGTTTAACTTGGCGAGTCAAACGTATTTAATTTCTGAAACTCGCTTCCTCAACTCCCTCATCTGGTTATTTTTAAATCACCAAACAATACCAAAGATTTTACCAAAATTTTAACTTTTGAAGACAACATGTTTTGAACACTCTTTGTGTTAGTATTTCTAAACTTCTGTCTCTTATTGTGCTCTACGGAAACTCTTCCATTTCTATCTCCTTCTCCTGTTTCTTTCTGAGTTTGTAAAACCTTCTCTTTTCCCTCACATGCTTCTTCCTTTTGTGAATCATGCAACTAATTTTTAACAAAAGAGTCACTATAACTATGATTATTACAGGATAAAGTATTTTGCCAATGATTGAACTGCCAATTTCTCGAAACCAGTTTCCAATTGCTGCAAATCTTTTACTCAAACGTTCTGTAAAATTGTCATCTTCCAGGGGTTCTATTTCAGAATGAAATTCAGTGATATTTTTGATAAGCATCTCTATATTCTGGCTCTTATCTGGGATATATGTACAGCAATGCTGCACATTTAAAATCCCACAAACTCCTCCTTCTTTTGCTAGCAGAATGTCTAATGCAAGACGGTTCTGCATAACCATGCTTCTCGTAGCAACAAATTCTGTGTTAACTAATTGGAAACTACTTGCGGTGTCTGTGGACAACCTATCTACAATTGTGGAAACCTTTCTGATTTTGATTGCATTCAAGGTTATTCCCACCATAGGAATTATTGCACCAAATATGTCACCCATGATTTCTGAAAAACTTTCCCTCATGTACCTGTTCAGGTGTTTGCCAATTTCTAATGAACCGTCTGCATTTCTGTCCACATGATCATTTTTGGAAAAACCAAACCAAGATAGCACGTCCCATACCAATGGTCTGGGAGGCTAAAGTAAGCTTTGTTCCCACAGACAAAATAAATTCCAGGGAAAATTGGGTCTTTGCCACATTTAAATCCCGATCCCCCTATGATACGATAAGTATCCTCGCATTGACTTGCACCGACAAAGTAATTGTCATATAATGTGTTATCTCTCCTAATACAGAATTTTCCATTAACAGGATCATCTATGTGAATAGCAGTGTATCTATTTCCACCATTGAGCTTCTCATCCTCGAGTAGCCAAAATTTGGATTTAGTTTGTTTCAGCATCTCATTTGTCTTGTAAATCGCCCTTCTCTCCTCAACTAATTTCAGAAATGATTTTTCTTTATCTCTCATTTTGCATGTTAAATTGTTTTCATAAGCGTATTCATAGGTAAGTTCATTCGTCACCAAAAAGAAATCCCTCATCTGTTTGGCAGGTCTAACTTTGTTCAAGCTATTTACAACTTTCAGATTAGCAAAAATGTCATCATAATCTGAGTAATAGTACTCCAAACGGCCTGTTTGATAGAACAAACTAGCTATAACACTGCATGTAGTGCCATAAGTAAGGTGCAGCATGTTATATTTGACCTCTTCTGAAACAGAAGCAGGAAGCTTCACATCCATAACTTTTACATATTCTGACAATAATCTTGAGAAGGAATTAGTAGAAAAATCACCAACAGATCTATCTTGGTGGATCTCTGGTTTGTGCTCAATGATTCTATTAGTTTTGCCTGCTACCTCTTGAACAGCTTGTTTAGTTTCAGCTTTACTTGTCATGTTAGCTTTGTAATTTTCTTTATCAATCCCAAAAGGAAAGATGACTGCCAAAATTAACCAAACCAAAATTATTAGGATCACACAAATAGAAGACATTTTACAGCATCATCTAAAAATAGCACACCTTGAATTGTCAGTGTTAGGCATCTTTATTTTTTTACAAGAGTTTTTTACTTATATCAAAAACTAAAATTTAAAGTATAAAGTAGTACTTATATACACCTCCCCTTTTAATTTTTTTTTTAGTAACCCTCTAACAGCTTTTCTTCGACCTTGCGTCTTACAACAATGTGTTTTTCCAGCTAACACAATTTCTTCGACCTTGTGTCACCTAACGCAATTTCTTCAGCCTTATGCCAAAAATAAATCTCAACCTAAAAGAATATGACCCTAATCATTGTCACTGGTTTCTTCCAAATCCTCCTGACTACTACTACTGATTTCCACTACTGGTGGTATAATAATGTAAGTCCATTTTGGCTTTAATTGTCTTTTTCCCCTACTGCTAATCACTTCAATTTTCTTTCCTGCTTGATTTTTCTTATCAGAGTCACCTTTTTGACTTGATATCTCATTAACTTGCTCCTTTGACTTGTTCACCAATTTGAATTTAAAATTTTCTTTTGGCCAATTATCTAATTTTCTTATGAATTTCTTCTTTGGCTCAGATTCGTTACATTCAGCTTTCCAAGCTCTTTTTCTGAATTTTCTTATTTCAGATTCTTCATCACTTTCATCTGAATCAGTCTCAGAGATCTCAAACTTATATTTAGGATCTTCTTTACTCAGCAGCTTCCTCCTTGTAGCTGGTACTCGGTAATTCGTCTTCTTCTTCTTCTGATATTACTTCTAACTTCCCAGTTTCAGAAGTCTTGTTCCTGCTTTCAGAGCTTTCAGCCTGCTTTTCAATACTCTCCTGATCTTGATTCTCTTCTGACTCATATTCTTTTTCTGCTTCTTTTTCTACAACATTTTCATCATTTTCTGAATCTAGAATCACAATCTCTAGATCTTTTGCATTTAATACCTGATCCGCATCTGAATCTTCCAGATGTCGACTTTCTTGTCGATCTTCAGAATCTGGATTCTCTTCAGGTTCTTCTTCAGAGTCTGAATCAGTCGTTGTGTCACTATCCTCATCCGGATTATCAGGAGGTGGTACACGAATGGTGTGACTCGCATGCACCCACCTTTTCAAACCTTTGCATTTAACTGCATTTGTTGTGACTAAAATCACCTGTCTTGCTTTCTGCCACCTGGGTACTAAACAGTTTCTTCTCTGATGTACTTTTGTTCTCACCCTGGTAACAGATCATGAGCTTGCTCCTTTTCTTTTGAAATCACATGAGTTCCCACCTGATGGAATACAGAAGTTACCACATCAGACAAGTTCTTGCAATATTCCATAATTGCACTTTCATTAATGCTAAGAACTTTTCCAACTGGTACAAATGCTTGTTTCATTACTCTCCCCATAAGAATGTCATGAGGACTTAAACCTGTCTTTTTATCTGGTGTGCTTCTCAAAGACATTAAGACAAGTGGAAGTGCATCTGTTCACTTCATTCCTGTAGCTAGGCACATTTTTGCGATTCTATTTTTAATTGTCCCATTAATTTGTTCAACAACACCTGACGCTTCTGGTCTGTATGCACAGTGTAGCTTTTGTTTTATATTCAGGGCTTCACAAATCAATTGTAGCAATCTGTTTTCAAAATATGTGCCACGATCACTTTCAACTGTAACTGGAAATCCATACCTTGTTATGATTTCTCTCAAAAGCAATTTTGCCACAGTAACTGAATCATTGTGACGTGTTGGGAACGCTTCCACCCATCTTGAAAACAGACAGACAATCACTAGGACATATCTCAATTTATTGTGGGGTGGCATGTCAATGAAATCCATTTGAAACCTGGTAAAAGGACCACCCTCCCGACCTATGGTTCCCATGCTCACAACAGTTTTTCTGTTTGGATTGATTTGTTGGCAGATCAAACATCTCTGGCAAAGTGACTCTGCAATAATCCTACATTTTGGATTATACCATGTTTGTCTAAACAGCCTGATCATAGAGTCTCTTCCTAAATGTCCTGGACCATGGTACATCCGTGCTATATCAGCAATCATGCAATTTGGCATTACAGGTCTGTCATCTCTGTAAACCCAAACCTAATCTTCTTCCCGCTGTCTGCAACCTGCTTTTAGTCATGTGTCTTTTTCCTTATCATCTGCCTCATCTTGTAGATCCTTTACTCCTTGCCATGTCTCAACTACAGATATTAGCATGAGAGAGTTCAAAACATGATCATTGTCTTTTTCTCGATTAATTGAAAAATTGTTTTTCGCACAGTAACGTGCAATCTCATCAGCAAAGGAATTACCTTTAGTAATATAGTTCTCGCCCTTTTTATGTGCTGCACATTTTACAACAGCAATTTCCTCTGGTAACTGAATGTCATCAATCAATCTTTTGATCAATTTTGCATTCCTGATTGGTGTTCCCGCAGAAGTCAAATAACCTCTTTGAGACCGAAGCTGGCCATAGTCATGGACTACGCCATATCCATACTGACTATCAGTCACTATGGTAACCTTTTTCCCTTTTGATCTTTCACATGCACGAATTAAAGCAATTAATTCTGCCACTTGAGCAGAACGAATTCCCTCAAGAGAGGAACCCTCAACTACTCCTGCAACTGTGCAGACTGAATATGCTGCTCTCAGAATGCCCTCATCTGTTCTTAGGCAGGAGCCATCAACAAAATAAACAAAGTCTGATTCTGGTAAAGGTACATCTTTTACGTCTTTTCTAGGTTTAGTGCAGTAATCTAAAACATCCAAGCACTTGTGATCAACATCAGTCTCATTTTTTATTTCAGTAATAGCACCATCAGGCAACAATGTGGAAGGGTTTAGATTCACACATCTTGCAATCGAAACATTATCTGATCCTAGAATAACTTTTTCATATTTGGTCAATCTGTTACTCGATAAATGTTGTGTCTTGCTTCTGGTAACTGAATGAGGTACATATACTTTTACAGGAAACCCCATTACGATTCCTTCACTCTGCTCAAGACTTATACTTGTTGCATCCACTGCTTTTAAGCAACCTGGCAATGCTTTTGCAACAGGATCAAGAACAGCTGAGAAATAAGCTATTGGCTTTCTCAGTTTTCCATGTCTCTGAATTAGAACTGATAATGCACAACCTTCCCTTTCACTGCAGTACAGCTCAAATTCTTTATCATAGTCTGGCATCCCCAATACTGGAGCTTCACACAGACTCTTTTTTTAGCTGCTCAAAAGCCTCTAGCTCAGTTTTTGTTAGGATAATCAGGTCTTTTATGTCTGCTTTTGTCAGTCTCTGCAGTGGTTTCGCAATTACTGAACATCTACTAATCCATTGACGACAATAACCTACCATTCCGAGAAACATTCTGTCCTGTCTCTGTGTTGTTGGAGGTTGTATTGCTCGAATCATTTTTATTCTCTCAACTGTCACTTGTCTGATTCCCTTTGCAATTCTGTGACCAAGATATTTTACTTCTTGTTTGCAAAACTGTAATTTTGCTGGTGACACTTTATGTCCCTCATCTGCCAAGCGATTCAAAAGCGTAATGGTGTCTGTCACACAATTTCTCATGTTTTTGCAGCCACTAGAAGATCATCAATATACTGGACCAATGTTGATTATCCAGGCAAATCTAGATCCTCCAAAGATTTATTTAACAACTGATTAAAGATAGATGGACTCTCAGTATACCCTTGAGGGATACAACACCATGCTAAGATACGATCTTGGAATCTGAACGCAAAAATGTGTTGGCTCTCTGGATACAGTGGAACTGTAAAGAAGGCATTACACAGGTCTATGACCGTGTACCATTCTGCATCATGCGGAATCTGATATAGAATTACCGCTGGGTTTGGTACAACTGGGTAACATGGAACAACTATTTGATTAACCTTTCTCAGGTCCTAAACTATTCTGTAAATTCCATTTGGCTTTTTGATTCCCATAATTGGTGAATTACATGGACTGCTCTCAATTTCTTTCAAAACACCTTGTTTTATGAATTTCTCAATCACAGGAATGACACCTTCAATAGTTTCTGCTTTCATTTTATACTGAGGAATGTTTGGGAAATCTATTCCTTGTTTTACAGTAATTTGCACTGGGTCTACATGTTTCATCAAACCCATTTCATCTCCAGTTAAATCCCAAATTTTTGGATTAACTGTCTCTTTCAGTTCTTTAGGTAAATAATTTGTATCAAAAGCAGGAAACAGTTTATTTTCTTCTTCAACCATCAGCATTGTTAATTTGTACAGACCATCTTCTTCTAAAGTTTGGAGCTCAATACCATCCGGTGAGCAATATATTTTGCAATTCATCTTGCACAAAATGTCCCTCCCTAACAGGTTTACAGGACTGCTGTTACAGACTACAAATCTGTGTTTATCTTTATAATTTCCAATCTTATTTTTAACTGGTTCTGTTAAATCTGTTTTAATCTGTTGATTTGCTACACCAACTACTTGGATGGACTCACCAGAGAGAGGAAGGTTTTCAATTTCCACTGATCTAACAGTAGAACGGGTAGCAGCAGTGTCCACAAGAAAAGTGATTTCTACATCATTCACTTTACCATTTACAAATGGACCGGACTGATCTACCTCAAGAGTGGCTCCAAGCACACACTATTCTTCCTCTCTCAGGCACCGTCATGAGTAATCCTCTGAATCACTCCCTTCGTTTTCTTTCAACCAAAATTGCTGAGAAACATTTGACACATTCACTCTTGGCAATCTATTTACCTGTTCACCGCTGCAGAATCCTGTTTCAGGACTGAATCTTTGCGCATTCACACAGTTTGGAAGTGGCGGTTGTGGAATTTGGCTCTGCTGATTCAATTGGCTCTGCTGATTCACTAACTGTCGCTGTAGCTGTTGCTGCTGACTTATTTCATTTAACTGTCGCTGTAGCTGTTGCTGCTGATTTATATCACTCTGCATCTGTGGATTTAATGATGAATTTTAAAAATTTCTGGGCGGATTCTTACATTTACGCTTCCAGTGTCCAATTTCGCCGCAATTAAAACATGGGAGCTTCTGCTTGAGCTCTTCAATATTTACATTAAATTTTGGTTTGTTAAAATTCCCTTTAAATTTGCCTTGATTTTGCTGAACATTTTTATTTTCTAAAGTCGCTATTTGCTGTTCAGCTACCTTTACCTGTGCCCACATTGCTTTTTCCTTAAGCTTCTTTTGTTTGGCATCTATCTCATCACTGCAGTATTTTGCTTTTCTCAGAATGTCATCAACTGTTAGTGATTGCCATCTGACAATTTCGTTTCTAATCACCTCACCAATTTCAGGTCTCAAGCCATAAACAAACCTGTATATGAAATGGCTCAGGTCTTTTTCACTTAATTTTTCGTAACCAATGTATTGTTTAAAGACCAGCAGTAATCTTTCATAAAATGAATGTGCTGACTCTTTTGGTTCTTGATTTGTTCTGTCAATTTTAACCCAATCTACTTCTTTTGGAACAATTTTTTTTTTTAGCCACACAATTACTTTGTCATAAAAATCCATGACATCTGCTGAAGGAGCACCTGTTATTTTATCTCGAGCTAGTTCTTCTTTGGGCCAACCTACAGAATTTTTACATTCTGTCCAAAGATCTGATGGGACAACAATGTCAAAGAATCCATCAAGATCAATCCACAGAACTATTGAAACTTTAATGAATCTGTCTACCTGACGATACCATTCTACTGGCTTCTCTCTCTGCCGAGGAAAATCATTTTTAAAGAGTAAAATTTCCTGCTTTCTCCATGGGACATGAACGTAACCTCCGGCAGCTATTTCTCTCATAGGAAATTCATTTGCAACTTCCCCTCTTTCTCTTTTTTCTTCTTCTCTTTTCTTTGTCCATTTCACTCTCTATTTACTTAATTCACCTAATCTTTTTAGGAACACAATCAATTCTTTTACATGTGTTATCCTACCTGTGGTGTTCAAATTTTCTATGTCTTTTTCAGAAAAATCCACTCTGTAATGCTTTTGCAATTGTTTCTGTGTACTCAAATCTATTTCTAATTCAGCAGCCACTTCTTCAAATTGATCATACTTGTTTTTCGTTTTCCATTGTATACTCTTGAAAATAAACAACAATTCATCATCCTGATATTGTTTTAAACTGTCAGTTCCAATTGTGCCAATAATTAATTCTTCCAAATCTGCTTTCAATTTTGCGACATCAAGTTGTTTAAATTCAGGGACTTGTGGGGTTAATGGAGTCTGTGTTAAATCTGTTTTATTCATGCACTTTTCTGGAGATCCAGAATCAGATCCTGCAATAGATGGTGTCTGATCATTTGACAAACTTCGATTAAAAGTTAAATCTGGCATTGTTTTTTCTCGATGTATTTCTGATAATTCTGAATAAAATGTTTCAGCCACTTTCTGAATTTCCGCATTTAATGGAACAGTCAGAGCTGAGTGTCTATTTTCTCCTTGGTCAAAAACCAGTACAACAGGACCAATTGTTACTGGTACTGTTACTGCTTCCATCCCTTTAGTTAATTGCTTATTAATTCTTATTTTGCTCTTAAATATTCTGAAACTTCTGGTATATTCCCAAGTCTCTCTGTTCTCATTACATTCCTCGGGAATTCATTTCTCTGTTCTGGGATCTCAGGATAATTTCTATTTCCTCCTGGTGTGATAGAATTACTTCTTGTCCCTACTCTTTCAGGTAATCTTAAAAATCTAGGTGAATTTTCATTAGATTCTCTAGGAGGTGCACTAGGAGAGGTTCCTGAAGAAACTCTCGGGGTAGACTGTGAACATTCTGGTTGATAAGGTGGCGGTTTACGTTTTGTAATATAAATTTCTTCTAAAACCGCATCATCTAATTCTTCATCAAGATTATTTTTCTTTCGGGTATTTTTTTGACCTGGTGTTTCAGTAATCATCTCTCTTACTGGGTACAAACCATCATACATATCCGCTTTTCTCCAGCGTCGTACTCTATCTTCATGAGTTTCCCTATTTATGTTTAATTTGGGGCCTTTTGTTAAACCTCTGGTTTCTCGTTCGAGTTCCATCATTTCAACCTCCCATTCAACTAAAGCCTCAAATTGAGTAGGTCTAGGCTTTGGCACAAGAGCCATCATTTTTTCTCTCAAGTTTTTCAAAATTTTAATGTTAAATGACCCATCTTCTGGCCACGCTAATACACCATCATTTTTGGTATATTGCATCTAGTTTTCAAACCAAAGGACAGTATGATAACCATATTCACCTTCCATATATACTGCGGGTGTTTTGTACTTATGAAGTAATTTTCCACCACGCGTTTCAATTTACTTAGCGGGGCTGAATATATTTTTCAATTTCTGTAACCATGAAGGCTTCCCTTCCTCTTTTCCGTACCAATAATTCATGTTTTAAACTATTTCGCTTAATTTAGAAAAGATCGTAAGTATTCCTTTGTTGTTCCGCTACTCTAGCCAATCCCAGCGCGAAACTCACCAACATGCCAATCAGGTTAAGCCACGTCACTACCTTGCTCAACCAATGAAAGTACTGTTTTCAGAAAGAACCAATCAGCTATCAGCTTGTTTTGGTCACGTGAACCAATCAGTGCGCTCGCTGTGACGTATGTTAACCAATCGCTGTGCGAACCCTATGACGTATGCTGCCGCTGCAGCTTCACTGCCTCCACTCTGCAAACTCACCACTCCTTTACAAAATATTTTCACAGCGCCATTTTAAAACAATTCTTTTCAATGAAATTCAATTAGTAACTACAGAAAAACAAACCATTTGTCTGTTTCGCTAAATAAAGTGATTGTTTTTCTCAATTATTCGAGTATTCTTTCTCGTGAAATAGACAACGCTATTCTCACAAAATCAATTATACACATTCATACAGAAAACCCTAACCATGTATACGTAATTATCATTGGTAGGACTTTAACCTGCCAATAGAAAATCCTCATTCGCCAGTAAGAATAGACAACGCTTCCTTACCCTTCACTCAAGTTTGAATAAATCCTATTACTTTTTTCACAGTGAGTTTTAAAACAGGCTCCTAGTCCCTATACTCAAAGCTACAATTTCATAGGCAATCCTCACTATACATTCAACCTATCAAACCTAAAATCCCTAAACTTGTGCTGTACGTCCACAACACTAGTGATATATATTAATACCACTATTCTGAAACAGAACAAATGAACTGTGTAACCTCACTTGTTACAATACTCTTGCTGGCACACTAGGAATTTTCTCACTGCTGGAAAAGACCTTTCGACTACATATAACAACTGGACAAACTTAACATGTTTGAGACATGTATCCTATGTATCTACATGTAGCATGCCAGTTACCATAGTAACCGTACCTCTGCTACCAGAGAATTGATCCAGCGGCCCTACAGAAAATCTGTCTCAACAACACTACCCAACACCATGATTCTCACCATTAATCATAAACTCTTCACAAGGCCCATAAATGACTGAGACAAATATTGGCCAACTGAATCACTTTATATACAACTGCAGTTTGTCATCATCATATTTACAACATTAATAACGGAAACATTTAATTAAGTCACCTAGGTAATGGATCAACTGATGGTAACTAGACTCAGAATAAACAAGCCAGCTTGTCATTTCAAAATCTAATTTATTAATTTTATTTTCAAATAAAGAGCATTTTAGTAAAGAAAATCTTTTTATTAGCATTTTCAAAGCATCTTTTTATTTATTAAGTAAAGGCACATTAGACTGTCACTTCAAAACGAATCAGCATGAGAAGTATTAAAGCAGAAAAGGTCTCATTCCCTAAATTCTATTTCCCTGACTAAACTTATTTAAAACCTAAAGGAAAAGTCATCAGTTCAGTTCTCCTTACGTGAGTCAAAAGTCCGACAGCATCTCACGCCCATCAGGATTAAGGAACCAGCCAGCAGCCCTCCTCCCAAGGGGCCAAGTTTTATACCTTTTCTCTATCTAAAACTAACTAAAAGAATACTTTTTCTTTGACATTCAGCGTTTTGATTGGCTGACAGCAGTCAGTCCATGTGAGCTCATTGCCTTTTCAATCCAAGATTGTTCCTTTCTAAAACGTCTTTGTCCTTTGTCCACAACCGACATTAGCTTCCTATGATTTTGCAACATCTTATTAAATAACAGTTCGCTGCTTCCTCAGCTTGGCTGTTCTGCCGCTTCCTGTCCTTGGAGTTAAACAACACAGAGCACATCTTGCACAGTTCCATTTATTTGTTTTTCTGATGAACGCAAATGTTTTAAACTTTTCCATTCTTAGCTGTGCTCGGCTCATCACAACAGGATTCCAAACACCCATTTAAAAAGCTAGGCCTCAGGCCTCTTTCTCGATAACTAATATGCAAAGAAACACAAAACATTCATTAATTTGAGTAATAAAAGTCATTCTGTTACCCACCCCCTTTACTAATGTTAACCCATTAGTTTATGTTATCTAGCTTTAAGCACATGAAAGCAGCGTTTATAAAAATCTTCTTCACATGGGCCTCAGGATTCTCCACGAGCCTTTGCCACATAAAAGACATGACATAGACAAAAGCACATTAAAAATAAGCACATGCCATTATTTAAACGGCCACAATTAATGTTGACAACACAAATAGACAAAGTTAGTTTATTATTTTTCAACGTACTCGCAAATGCAACAAAGAGCTCATAATGTTAAACCCTTATGTCGTGAATGCATTTTATTCTAGGTAGATTAATACATATTCGTGCAAAAACTCATTAATATAATTAATTTATTATGGAAGTTTAACTTTGCGAGTCAAAACGTATTTAATTTCTGAAACTCGCTTCATCACTAGCAATGAATCTCTGTTATTGTATATTGTTGCAAGGGTTTTTAACAAATCACGCAATAAAGCAATTTTCAATGTGCATCATACCTGACACGTCTGCAAACAGCAGCACCCCATGAAAGTTCTGGGTGTAAGGCAGCTTGCCTGAAAGGTCACCGTATACCACCAGATCTGGTACGTGGGCAGCCACTTTGCCTATCTTGTGGGACTCGCTGTGCTCTTTTGCCAGGTCTGCCATTGAAGTCATGGTGGTTGCAACAAACCCCCTCACAGGCTGTTCTCAGGATCTCCAGGCTCTTGACACCAACTGACATGGAGCGGAACCCTGGCCCCACTGCCAGGGAAACCAGAACCAAGAACCGCTAGGGCTCCAGAACCTCTGGTGTCAACACTTCCAGGGAAACCAGAACCACCAGGGTTCTAGAACCTCTGGTGTCACTGCTGCCAGGGAAACCAGAACCAAGAACTACCAGTGCTCCAGAACCTCCAGTGCCACCAGTTCTGGTGCTCCTGCAGAAGCTTTTATAAAGGAAAAACAGTGGTTCCTGTGGAATAATACAATCAATATTTGTAATAATATGCACACTTGCAATAAAGAGGGTTTAACTAAGGATGTAGAATAATACAATCAATATTTGTAATATGTGGAATAATCTGATTTATCGTAGCTGTCTTCAGACTGAAATAGTCTATGCTTCATTAGAGAAGTCCAAGCAGTGCCCTGATTTTTACCACAATTGTCCTACTTACCTGTTCCATAATGTAGCATGTATGCAACAGGTACCGGATTTCTGGCCCGTGCTCCTATTAAGTAACTACTATTTTTAAGGTTTACTTGAATATGTTTAATTGAACTGAACCAAAGATACAAATCCAAAAATGCACTGAATTTCAAAAAGGTCTCAAGGAGATGCCGGGTGTCCAAATACAGTGAAATCATGCGGTACTCCTGTCCGTCACTCTGATCGTTCCTCCTACTTAAATGGATGGATGTGTTTGAAAGGCTCGTGCTTGCAGACCTTATTCGGTCCAGCTTTTTTTCTGTGTATTATGGGCTCTGTAGTCTCTTCAAAAGTCAGGACTACAAGTCCCAGGAGACACAGCGCGTGAGGCTCTGATACCATCCCTCTCCTTTGAGGCTGAAAAGCATTCCTGACACCTGGGCTGGGCATCTCTACGTAAAGCTACGGTGGAATTTAATTCCCCTGTTAAATTGCTTATGAATGTTGAAAGTTTTAGATGGAAAACAAAAGAAAAGCACTAGATTTTTACCTCAGAAAATGGTAACTTTCGGATGTACTCTTTCCTCTACCCACTGCTCTGTGTGCGTTCCCGTGACTAGAGAGAGCTCCCCTGAGGGACCCGCAGGCCCGGACTCTGACCGGCCGTGACTGGGGCTACTACGCACTTTAATTTCTTTTCCCCATAATTTGACAACAAGCGGAGACACCTGAACATGCGCCGACTCGCAAGCTTCACGCCAATCAGGTGAGTTGAATTATAATCTACAAAGTAGAGGGAATTTATGGTGCTCTTTAAATGGTCGCGTAGACGTCTGTGCTGTGATTGGATGGAGGGAGCTCTGTCCCGGTGATAATTGGCTGTTGTGCCTTGGAGACTGAGTAGCGGCGGCGCTCTATTGGGAGTTCTTGGAGTCGGTCTATTGGCTGAAGATGTCTCTGGCAAACGTTGTGCATCGCCCTGGCTCAGCGCTCCTCTGCTGCTGGTTCCGCCTTGTGTAGAGTGACAGGCTCTAATGATGTCAGTAGAGGGACGTTGACCTTTTACTGTGCGGCTGCCTCTCCGTCCCCGTGAGCCCTGGGTCTGGCGGTGAACGGCAACCGCTACGGTGAGCAGTCTCTGTCCGGGCTGTACCGACGTCATTCTCGCGACACCTATTTTGGTCGTTGTTTTGTACCTCGTACCTTAGCAACGTCCCCTTATCCCGGGCCTACGTCAGGGTGGAGAAGGTGCAAGTCTACCCTTCTAACTTTGAACAGAGAGCCATGATGTTTACATGTCTTTTCCCAGGCTGGGTCTGTGCGAGGTGTCTGTCCTGTGTTGATGCAACCAGTGTTCCCGCACGCTTCGATTCCGGCGTGCTGCACGTGGCCATCTCTTGTCTCACTGTAAGCAGTGAAACTGAATGCTGGTTTGGCTGCGGGACAGGAGATGTGTGCGCACGCGTGCCTGTACGTGCTCATCCAAAGACCAGAATCGCCGCGCGTGCACCGGTCTGTCTCCCTTGAGAGGCATGTCGGTGACAATAGGTCTCGAGAGCGAGACCTAAAAATTAATTACACCCACCATAAGAGAAGACTATGTTTCATGTGCTTTATTTTAAACAGGCAAAGTAGAGCCACTAGTTTTATAAATGTGAGCGGTGATTCTTAACCTGTGGTCTGCGGACTGTGGAGGCTCTATGGTTCATACTCAGGTGAACTGAGACTGTTTATAAAATGAAATAATATTAGCAGATTAATAAAGTAAACATACATAAAAAAGTCTATTTTTAAACGCTCTGTAAAAGCAACAGAATTTGAAATTGGAAGCTAAAAATTAAGTTGGTATCCTTAACTTGATTTGCGGGAGAAGCACAAGTACAGCGAATGAAATCTAGTATGAGTATAGTATACATCAGAGTGCATTTGATGACCAAATTGAAGCATCTCTGTTATGCACCAATAACAAGAAAGCGTGTATTAGGATCAAAGAAGACAGCGTGGTATTCTGGAATCTAGCATATCACTTCATGTTTTAGAAATAAAACAACATTTTAAAAGGTGTCAACATTCCCATTGAAATTAAAATTACAATTTTCCCGTTTATTTGTTTGTGAATTAAACAAAATGGTCAATAATTAGTGTATTTAGGTGAGGTATGCTTGTTTATGTATTTTTGTGAAATGTTTTAATATTTGAATCATAGAAAGTGCTTATGCAGGGGCTCCAGCTTCCAGTAGTGTTTTCGTTGGGCTCCACACAGGGCTTTAAGTGGGGTGGGTCCCGCCAGGATCCCGCACTGTCAATAATTACAGAGCATGACTGAAACAGGTCCCTTTTAAGCTCTATATTTAGCCCCTTAATTTACTGAGGAAGAAATAAAGTACTCTGTCTGTCCGATAGGTAGATAAGCAATTAAAATTAATGCATTTTTTTTTGTTTGTTTGGTTTCTCCTCCCACTCTCTGCCGCAGGACTGTGGCAGAGTTGCAAATTGAAAGAGGAAAATTTGAATGTGAAAATTTCTGAAATGGGAGGAGGACGCTTTCCCCTATGGCCCATGGCCGGATTTTCTTTCAGCCTTGTGTTCATTTGCTGGCGTGTGCCCTGGTGTCCTTGCACCTACCAGCATCTCAGTCAACATGCTGACTTTAACAATTTGCGAGGCACAGGATTCTAGAGTCATGTTATTAATTACATAGGCCACTGCAATGTAGTGTGTATAGTCAATCCAAATCAGACTTAAGTGAGCATAGGAGTCAATGAATTTGGATCAATTTAACCTCCGTTTTACTGAGAAAGTGACCCCTCAGCTCCTGCTTTACCACATAGTGCTAATAAGTACAAATTGATAATGGGTATTCATGTTTCAAGCCGTCAATGAGTCTTGAGTGATGATAGGAGTTTCTTGGAAAGAAACATGGTTTGAGGAAACACGGCAAAAAAATGTATTTAGTGTACTAGCAGACTGGAGGAAACCCACTGCACACATGGGTACTGGAAATAGTGGTGCAGGAGTGCTGTAGCATGCTCAAAATACTCATGCAGGGTGAATGAGAATTAAAGATCACTTTAAATGTTGTTATTTTATTTTTATCTTGTCACCTTTGCTGTGTGATGAAAGACAGAGCTCAAACATCAGTCTAATCTTCTGACATTGATGTTAATTGTTTTTACCAACAATCCTGGTGTTTATTTTTCTTTCCCTCACAGCAAAGTGATAGGATTTTGGTGAGTGAACCATGACAACCTTGCTGGTGTGAATTTTTCTACACATTAACATTTTTGGGCTTAGTCATTTTATAAGTAAAACTGTGTGTCTGAAAATGTTGTGGACATTTCAATGGAAAATGTGCTGTTTGTAAATAACAGTGTGTTACTATACCATGCTTGTTAGATCTGTACACTTTACCACTGCGAACCAGTGCTAAAGTGCTTATGAACACTCCCCTAAACATGGTTTGATTGGCATATATATAATGTTCATATTTAGTTTACCTGTAAGTCCCTTGTAGAGTGGTATACCATATACCCAGGGCCTGTCAATTAACCCCTTCCACACTCATGACGAGCTGGGCTCGTCATGGTGTAGCCTCCTCATACACTGATGACGAGCCCAGCTCGTCATAAAACAATGAATATAGCAATTTCCCAGCACAGGAGGGGAATTGCCTTAGCAGCCATGGAGTTAAATGTTATCAGTGGGCCTGCAGCAGTCATTGTGCCACCTACCTAAGTAGCACTCTAAAACCTGTCCCAATGCCTGCTATTACATGCTGAATACAGTGTCACACTGTCATATCAACTTGCCATTTAAACCCCCTTGCCAAGCATTAAACTCCTCTTTTACATATAAGTCACACCTAAGGTATGCCCTAGGTAGCCCACAGGGAAGGATGCTATGTAATTTAAAGTGAGGACATGTACTATTAGGTTTTACATGTTCTGGTAGTAAAATACTCCAAAATTCATTGTTTACTGCTGTGAGGCCTACTCTTCCCATAGGATAACAATGGGCATTCCTTATTACATTTAATAAGCTGCAATTCCTAATTAAAACGAAGTAGATATGGCATGTTTGGTACCTATTAAATTGTAATGATAAGCCCTCTTTAATGGTAAAGTCAGATGTTTCAATACAATTTTGAAAATGCTACTTTTCGAATGTTCCATTACAAACTAATGAGGTAACCCAAATGGCCAAAGGACTTGGGTACAATCTGATACAAATAAACAAAAGGTCCTATTGGCTAGGATGTAACAATATTCAATAATATATTTTCCTTAAACATAATCCATATGTAGGAGAGAGAGAGAGTGAAAGACAACACAATTGAACACATTATTTATGAAAGTCAATTCAATGCTTTATATTTTTATATTATTTTGAAAAAATCCATTGGTATACAAAAATTTCATTGGTATACAATCAATGCTTAAAGGTTGCTCAATTAGGTGCATATGGAGGTGTTTGTAGAAGTGCTCAAGTGATGTGGAAGGAATAGAAAGGACGAATTTGAAGATTATAGAAAAAAATTAAGAACAATGTGTCACTTCAGAAACTTCAGAATGCCTGTCCAGAGAAAGGTCTCACATCTTAGACGAAATGTATTCATATAAGAAAAAAGAGAGCCCGATTTTCTCAAGGCACATCTGTCTTTAGGATGATCCAAAAAAAAATAAAGGTCCATACGACCCAGGTATAAGATGTGACAATTAAGGACCTAGCAAATGGGTAATCATCAGGATGAAAAACAAGTAACCTTCAGTGGCGTGGGAAAAATGCACAAACTCTTAATGTGTAGATGTGCTTGTAGACACCTTATCTAAGTCTCCGGTACATGTGAGGAAACAAACCAAAATACCGCCTCTTAGCAGTGAAAGATGAAAGTTGAAACCATGGGAGAATAAATCAAAAATTGGGTTCCTGGCTTTCGAGTATCGAGTCAAAGTGTAGACACCCCTTGTTTAATTGGAAACAGGATCACTAGATGGAAAGGCTACGTTCCCTTTCACTGGCTCCGTAAAGCGATGGCAGTCAGCTGCGAGTGTGCTGGCTGATTGTACTAGAAAGTTGGCATTTTCCTACCTTTAACCTTTATGCCTGTAGCCTGTCTTGGGTCAGATGACTGGGTATAGATGAAAGACTTTATGAAGTTCTCCTAGACAGTCACACAATAGAGGGATTAGGTGTGCCTCAGTGAACCATGACTGGCATGATGGGGGGCGGTGCTGAGTACAGCCCCTCTTACACCTGAATAGGCTGTGTCTTTCTCCACTCAAAAGGCTTAATGACCCTGCATTTTCATGGCAGCCAGCTTGGAGCCAGGGCAGGGGAGTCAGGAAATTCCATGCTTTTCTATTATTATTTTTTTTAAACGTTATTGTGCAAAACAACGTCATTACAAATATGGGCCTACAACCACAGGGGCCGGCCGCTAGTGCATGTAGATCAATTACGTAGCGTCAAAGAGCAGCGACTGATCCCTAAAGGCCCAGCAGAAGTACAGGATACATGTTCGGCAACTCAGGAGGTATACAGGATACAAATATTTGTAAATTTTTGAAAGGAACAAAGAGAAAAACGAAATAACAAAACTCAAGGCGGGAAACATTGTAGAAGATGTCGAGCTCCGGTGGGGGAGACCTACCATACCGGATAGAGAATCAGGAGGAGAATAGAGATGACCGGTGGGGGGAGGCAGTGGGGAAGTCAGGACAATCAGCGAAAGAATACAGTAGTCAAGTAACCTCAGAGGTCAGGGGGGCCGGGAAATGTCCGGGATGTCTTCGAAGGGGGGCGTACAGATGTTCCCTCGGTATGCGTTCCACTGGCCCCAAATTTTACTCCACGCCCTAGGCTTGCCCCTAGCCAAATATACCGTCTTCTCTTTAAACATGCACCAATCCATGTTCTCCTTCCATACTGACATGGTGGGAGGCCGTTGGGAACCCCAAAGCTGAGCAATATCCCTTTTGGCAATCATGTTCCCAAGTGCCGCCCACCGGGCCAGGGCAACGCTGTAGTCATTCGGCTCCCACACATTCAACAAACATCTTCGAGCCTCAGGCAACAGACCGACCCCAGTGACACACTCCATTACAGCATGCACGCGGTGCCAATACGCCGCAAAATCACGGCACTCCCAAAGGATATGAAGGAAGGTGGCACTCATTCCACAACCGCGCTTACACAACCCATCCGCAGAAAAACCCATAGTAACCAAACGAGGACCCGTCACATACACGCAGTGAAGAATTTTGAGCTGGACGAGACGGAGACGGGCTGGAATGGCGACCTCTTTCGGGGAGGATAGTGCGGACTGCCAGTCCTCGTAGTCCAATTCCAACCCGTGTCCAGTCCAGGCCTCCCTAAGACGCACAAGGAGATCCGCCCGATTGTTGATTAATTTCTTATAAATCAAGGAGATCGTACTATCGGGCAGATGACCATCGAGTATACGGTTCTCAAGCGGGGAAGATTCAGGGACCGTGGTACCGGCCGTGAAGACCGACAGCAAAGCGTGACGCACCTTTGCATATCTGAAGAACTCCCGCTCACTTAACTCATACTCACTCTGAAGCACCGCAAAGGATTTGACCGCACCTTTCACCCAAAGATCACCCACTCTACTAATGCCAATCATGTCCCAATTCTCGAAACCTTTCGTCGTCCAGATGCATCCCAATCGTTCCGAAGCAAACAAAGGGGTCGCTTGCGTCAGTCGATTATTCCACCCCAAAGCCACATTGGCATCCTTCCACACACGCACTGCAATCTTAGTGGGTCCCGTTAGGTTCCTCCCCGCCGTCCGAGAGTAGAGTGCTCTGTTGAAGTCGCACCCAGGCAAGAGGTATTTATCCATCGCAAACGCCGGATTCGGGCCGGGTGCATACGTAGCATGGTTGATGGCAGACAACTGGGAGGCCCAATAATACCTCCTGATTAAGCATGGGCGAATTTTGCGAATCTCGCGTTCGCGGATTTTGCGGATTTGCGAACTCGCAATTCGCAAAATCCGCGAATTCTCGCGAATTTGCGGATTTTTTTTTGTGTTCGCGCGGGTTTCTGCCAGTTCGCGAGGGTTTTGTACAATTTCCCAAACGCGAACTTACCTGTCGGGTCGCAAGTTTTGCGAACTTGTTGTTTCTACGTGTCCAGCCTGTTTGGGACACTCTTCTTCATCACTGCCACTCTCTGTCACCACTGCCACTCTCTGACTACTCATGCCACCCTCTGGCCCACCCATGCCACCCTCTGTTTCATCACAGCACCCTCTGGTTGTCCAGTCAGTGTACATTATTGTGGCAAAGCAAAGCACACCTTCCCTGCCTCAAGTGACCTGAATTAATTTGGGGCTGATTAATGTGTCACAGAATATTTTTTTAGCTGGCACCTGCTTCCTTAGTGCTTCCTGATTAGTGATCTTTTGCACTTGCTAAGTGCTTTCATTGTTGCAAAATTAGTTACAACACCTGCCCTGCCCCAACTGACAATAATGAATTAGGGGCTGATTAATGGATTTGAACTTCCAGCCTAGCTCCTGCTTGTCTCCCTTAGCTGTAATTCAGGACCTTTGTGGCATATGTGTAACTATTCTGAGGTTCAGAGCAGGGTCACATAATTTTTGCAAGTAGGCAACTGAACTCTGGAGGGGCCCCTCAGGAAGCACTACAGGAAATGGCTACTAATGATGAGCCTGAACTTTTGAACCTGGTAAGTAGTTTCAGTTTTGCTAAGATCGTATTTCTGCAATTTAGCGCTTATTCGCGGGGCGCGAAGTTGTACTGGGAAGCCGCGAACTCACGCGAACAGTGCGAGCAAGCCATAAAATCCGCTGCTCGCGGATTTGCGGATTTTGCGGGAGATTCGCGAATCTCGCGGATTGCGAATTTACCGAAAATCCGCAAAATCCGCGAGCGAAACGGATTTTCCGCCCATGCTTACTCCTGATGTCCGGGAGCGTGATGCACCCGTCATACCAGGGGAGAGTACGTTTTGAGAGAGCGATGAGTGCACGACCGTCCCAATCAAGTCTCCTCTGTAGACCCTCCACCTCCCGAAAGTAGGTCGCCGGAATAATATCAAAGGAGTTCTGAAGTGCGTAGAGGAATCGGGGCAGGGACATCATTTTAAACAGTGCCGCTCGACCAAGTGGTGACAACGGCAATCTACGCCAACGAGCCACCTCAAGCTTCAAGCGACGGAGAGGAGGAAGGAGATTATGCTCGTAGCGGATAGCCGAGTCCAACGATACGTAGACCCCCAAGTACTTGAAGCCAGAGTGTGAAATTTGAATGGGGAACCTAGTCGGCAAGGGAGGAAGGCCACCACAAATGACATATTCAGACAATTTAGACCAATTAATAATCAAACCGGAGTTTTTGCCAAAAGAAGTGAGGACGTCAAAGAGGACGTTGAGGGATTTGCGAGGGGAAGTGAGATACAACAGAATATCGTCGGCATACAACGAAACCCGGTCTTCAAAATCAGGGGTCCACTGAATGCCCTTTATCGACGGTTCCCATCGGAGCCAGGCCGCGAGCGGTTCTAGGGCAAGAGCAAAGAGCAGGGGGGACAGCGGACACCCCTGCCTAGTACCCCTCCCAAGAGCGAAGGATTGGGAGACCCTACCATTGACAACAACCTGAGCCAGCGGATCCGTATATAAAAGCCTCACCCAACTGATAAATCCTGCACCGAAACCGAACTTATCGAGAGTGGCCCAGAGGTATGGCCACTCTATCGTGTCAAAGGCCATCATGGCGTCCAATGAAGCCAAGATGGCCGGTTCGGACAGAAGCTCCGCCCTAGCGAGAACTCCATGAAGGCGCCGCAAATTAAGAGCAGTGTTCCGGTGCGGAATGAAACCGGACTGATCCGGATGGATCAGGTCACAAATAACAGTGAGGAGGCGGTTAGCAAGGACCTTGGCGAGAATCTTTGGCTCAGCATTCAATAAGGAGAAAGGCCTGTATGAGGCACAACGGTCACGAGGTTTGCCCTCCTTGGGAATTACCACTATAGTGGCCAGACGCTGGTCACTAGAGAGGGAGCCAAGATCACGCGACTCCGTAAACATATCACGAAGATATGGTGCGACCTTGTCCGGGCGCAATTTGTATAATTCAATGGGCAGGCCATTAGGCCCCATGGCTTTGCCAGAACGGAGGGAACGGATGGCACCGTAGATTTGCTCCATGGCCATTCAACGAGGACGCTCTCTCCTCGAACACTCCTCCAGCCTTGCTCTTCTGAACTTCTACCATCTCAGACATTTTTCTTTCAATTCTGAAAGATAATCGTTCATCAAGCCTAATCCACAACCTGCATCCAAACTGCACTCCATCGTGGTTGGCCTTAACTTTCGTCTTTGACGCGTTCTTGGGCGACCAGGTGTAAGTGGTTGGCGCTTTGATCTTTTAGGCTCTAGATTTCACTAAAAACTTTAAAAATTCATAACTCTGGTTCTAATACATGGATTTTGTTATTGTTTTGGTGTCAAGTAATTACTTTAAATCTACTCTATTTTTCTAAATTGGTTTGGGATTTGTCTTGTATTGTGTTTTCACTTTATTACTGTTTGTGTGCTGAATAACTACTTTACACATTGCCTCTAAGTTAGGCCTCATTGCTTTTTGTGCCACACCACTCAGGGTTAAACGCAGGTTAATTTTGTGATGTTTTGTGGTTTCACCCTATAAGGGATTGTGACTGTTATTAGACCAGGACTCACACCCCAGTCAACCAACAATGAATTTCTGAATTTCTCACAATGCTTTAGTAATATATTTGTGATCCAAGGTGATCCTAAATGCAGCACCCGCTACATTCTATATACCCTTACTACCCTCCTGGGACACTTATTGTTTGTCTGATGCTTGGATTTTTCTGAATCCCTAGGAGTTCAATGATGTAACATTGATAGCAGCACCCCCAGTCTGAAAAGTGTTTCAGCACCACTGGTTGTACATCATCATAATTTGTTTTTGGCTGAATCACAAATATTTTCAATATAAGTGTGCATGAAATATAACACAATTTCTGCAAATATATGTATGGCATTAATTCACTTTGCTAGCCCTTCTTTTCCTAATATTATGCTTGTACGCTAAGGAGCAGAAAGCAGTTCTTTCAGAGCAACAGTCAGACAGAGTGGCAATCCTTGTAGCCCAGCAGTCCTTAATCCTGGCAGAGTTCTTCACAGGTTCAGTAATGTACAGTCTTGGTAGGGTCCGAGCCCCAGTACTTATACCCAGTTGTACCCTTGAAGTGAGGGTGACTTCAAAGCAAGCCTTTGAAGTGCACATGTCTCCTTTAATCCCAACCCTGTCTTTCAGGCTATCTGTGGTGGGGAAACCAACCCTTTGTGTGGGACGCAGGACACTACCTATTCAGGTGTAAGTGTGAGCTCCTTCTCCCTCTTCCTGCCTAGGAATGCAGAAGAGTTCTCTGTCACACCACCCTTCATCTGTTTGTAGCTGTCTTCAGGAAATCCACAAAGTGTAGCTGTTCTCCCCCTAGATGTGTATTGAAGACAGGCTACAAGGCACACAAAGCAGTAAGAGCAGTGAAATGTCCACTTTCTGAAAGGCCTTGCTGTAGTGAAAAACTAATTAAGCTGTTTGTCAAGTTCAAGTAAGCTTTATTCGGCTTTTGAATTTAAAAGCATAAAAGCAGCAGAAAAAAGATACAAACATACAAAAAAATACTTCAGCAAGTCAATGCATAGTTAAAAGAAAAACAGACTGTTTAGGACAAGTTAAAACAGTTTGGCGAATCAACTATTCAAGATCATAAACCAAGATACACAGAATCCTCCTTTATCATCAGGTATTGTAGTAATTTGGTATACCGGGGCCAGGATAAAAGTCATGCAGATCCCAGATACGGATGGAGCCATCTCCAACTTTGTGCTGGGTAGAACGTAAAAAGGGGGCAATGTTCCTGTGTTTAAACTTGATTAAAATCAGATCTCCCGGAACATTTTTGGGGAGAGAACCAAGCCACCCCACCCTCCTGACGCTCAATATCCCACCGTCTAAAACAGATGGTAAATGTCTATGGTTTTTAAGCCAGAAAATGGCTTTATTCATTAGGTCCTGCTGTAGTTCACGTTTACCCGGGGTAAGTTCAGGGACCCCAGAAAGAACGGTAACGTATGGCGCGGCTTCGGGGGGTAGGTCAATTCGATGCCTTCTTTCTGGAAGTCTGTGAGGGGTATGTTTTAGATTAAGAGGAGCGTTGCGGCCACTTAAAGTGGGTGGTGTAGGAGGGGGGTCACAAGTTGGAAGTATACTGGAAGCATTATTCATAGGCCTTTCATGAGTGTTAGTAAGGGTAGAGCATGTGGGTGTCACGGTGTTGGCATTTAGTGGGAGGGACCTTATTACAGTGTTTTCGATCCTGGTCAGCCTCTCCCCCAGATCATTAATTTTTGCGACCAATGGTGATAGAGCACTGTTTGACATTTGTTCGATTTGGGCCAATAGGGTCAAGTGAAGGGGGGATACGGGGTCCTTTGGTCGAGTCTCTGTTTTATCCAATGTTAGTGAGACTGGGTTTGGGGCGGGTAAATGGGGGCTGCAGAAAGTTGGTTCGGGGGATGCGGGGGTGTGCAAATTGCGTGTTCAAAGTCTCTAACCACTAAAGGGGGAGTTAGTACATCCTGGACATAGTTTGTACCACACATGGCATTCAATTCTTCCCAGATGGACATCGTAGTTAGGAAACAGGATACCGAAGACAACAGTGTACAGATCAAAACGATAGAGAGGGAAAGGTTGGCACCTGACTGTACCTCCTCCTGTGGTACCAAGTGTAGTGGCCCATCCCGTCCTCCTCTGGCCTCTGAGGGCCACAGAGGGCCCGCCCTTTGCCCGGGCTTAGCTCGGCGTCCCGCGAGACGGGGCAGAGCGCTGTTTGTAGGCGCCTCCTGGCGCGTCCTTCGTGTCACTGAACAGCGCCGCCGCTCAGCCTGCCGGGAGATGTGGTCCCGGGGCGGCGGCGCTGTGGGCTGGGCAAATTGACTCCTGGCGGTGGCGGCTGTAAAGGGGGCCTCCTCGCCTCCCCCCTTCTCCCACAGGTAGGTTGTAGCTGTCCCCCGCGCTCCGCCGAGCAGAGCGCTGTTTGTAGGCGCCTCCTGGCGCGTCCTTCGTGTCACTGAGCAGCACCGCCGCTCAGCCTGCCGGGAGATGTGGTCCCGGGGCGGCGGCGCTGTGGGCTGGGCAAATTGACTCCTGGCTGTGGCGGCTGTAAAGGGGGCCTCCTCGCCTCCCCCCTTCTCCCACAGGTAGGTTGTAGCTGTCCCCCGCGCTCCGCCGAGCAGAGCGCTGTTTGTAGGCGCCTCCTGGCGCGTCCTTCGTGTCACTGAGCAGCGCCGCCGCTCAGCCTGCCGGGAGATGTGGTCCCGGGGCGGCGGCGCTGTGGGCTGGGCAAATTGGCTCCTGGTGGTGGCGGCTGTAAAGGGGGCCTCCTCGCCTCCCCCCTTCTCCCACAGGTAGGTTGTAGCTGTCCCCCGCGCTCCGCCGAGCAGAGCGCTGTTTGTAGGCGCCTCCTGGCGCGTCCTTCGTGTCACTGAGCAGCGCCGCCGCTCAGCCTGCCGGGAGATGTGGTCCCGGGGCGGCGGCGCTGTGGGCTGGGCAAATTGACTCCTGGCGGTGGCGGCTGTAAAGGGGGCCTCCTCGCCTCCCCCCTTCTCCCACAGGTAGGTTGTAGCTGTCCCCCGCGCTCCGCCGAGCAGAGCGCTGTTTGTAGGCGCCTCCTGGCGCGTCCTTCGTGTCACTGAGCAGCACCGCCGCTCAGCCTGCCGGGAGATGTGGTCCTGGGGCGGCGGCGCTGTGGGCTGGGCAAATTGACTCCTGGCTGTGGCGGCTGTAAAGGGGGACTCCTCGCCTCCCCCCTTCTCCCACAGGTAGGTTGTAGCTGCAACTCAAAAACAGGAACAAAGAATGCTAAGGCTCAGGAGTCACTGCAGCACTGCAGGCAGTGCTAATTCAGGAATCAGGAAAACAGCAGGAGCTCTAGAACAAGGAATAACTAAATCTCAAGAAACACTGGAGAGAAGGATTTCAAAGGCTCAGGAAACACTGGAAACAAGGCTCGGTCTCACCGGTATACAGCTACAATGACTGTTTGTCACTACAAGGCAATGTAAAACTTAAAAGCACATGTCCTCCGTTTTAGATACACTGCAGCCTGCCCCTAGGGCTACCCAAGGCCTACTTTAGGGGTGTCTTATGTGTAGTAAAAGAGTAGTTTAAGGATTGGAAAGTGTTTTTAAATGTCAAGTAGACCTGGCAGTAAACCCCACGCACAGGCCTTGCAATGGCAGGCCTGAGACAGGTTTAAAAGGCTACTTGTTTGGGTGGCACAACCTTTGCAGCAGGCCCACAAGCAGCATTTATATAGGCGCCCCGGGTATATGGTAAACCACTTTACAAGGGACTTGTTGGACTTGGCCCTTATGGCAGGTTCACCCCTAATCTTTTTGCTTTTAATATATGATCTGTGTTGATGCTTTTTGGTCTCTGCGCACTTTTTCCCTGTGTCCCAGAGTACAGTGCGTGCGTGTAGTAAGGCTGGCCTGCCCTCCCATAGGAATGCATTGGGAATGTGTGTGTCCCTGGTAGTTCCTGATGCGTGGGGAGTGCAGGCTCGAGTTTGGTATGTGCAGACTTGTGTGATTGAATGCTTCGCAATGATGTATGTGGCATGATTGTGTCTTGTGTGGAAATGCCACTTCTAGGAGTTGGCATATTAGTGTAAAATGTGCCTAGCGTATGATTGGCTGGAGCTGGCTGGCAAGCCTGGCTCCAGGAAGTTTGGATGGGTCTGCCCAGTGGTGAGGGTGGAGATTAGCATGCTGATGGCTGGGGAGTGCTGCACCTGGTTCCTGAATAGGACTGGGCTTTCCCCACACAATGCTGGCTCCACCCCCTGTGGTGCGACTGATGACCCTAGCCCTGCTAGTGAATAGAGTGAGGGGCTGAGCACATCAAGGGTGCTCCAAAACCAGCTGCGACTGGTTTCTCCCCTCACCCTGTGACAAAGACAAAGGATTTACAGTATAAGAAGGGGCTGTGTCACCTTACATTTGCTTCTGTTCTGTTCCAGGATCCTGCCAGAGGGGGCTGCTGGTGTTGCTGGGGCCAGGAGGACCGCCACTTGGATTGTCTCCCTGCCTGGAGACCCAGTGAGCTGGCTCTGGGCCCAGCCTTGCACCCCTGCCTGCCTCCAGACCTTGCTGGAGCTCTATATTGTCTCTAAGCGTCTGGGAGCACTGTGGATTGCCTTTAGCACTGGAAGGCGCTTTATTTAACTGCTAGCGCTGAGGGGTGCTTTACTTTGCCTCTAAAACGCTTGAGAGCACTTTTATTTCCCTTTCGCGGCTGCCGACGCCGCGTTTTTCCGTGTGCCTGCCCCTTTGTTTGACCCCTGACGGGTGCCCACCCCACCAGGGACCTTGCTGACATTATTATTTATTAGCGAGGGAGCCCACCCCTCGTTGTGGCCCAGGAGATCACCGCCGCAGCCCCGGTGCCGAGGAGAAGCCGAGGGAACCACCGCTGACATAACCCGGGAGCCGCGCTGCCATTGGTTGAGGCTGAGGGAGGCTCGCCGGGCAACCTACGCGGTGATTGGCTGCCCAGGAGAGATGAAGCAGGAAGCGGCGGGAGCCTACTCCACGCTCCTGCATTGCCCCAGAGTCGCCGCCGTTTCCCCCCCGGGGCCTCCCAGGAGCGAGAGGAGAACCCCGGAGCAAAGCGAGGAGGCCGCGACTTCAGGAGAGTCCCGAGGAGCGGGAGCTCTCTTTCTCCAGCCGCCGTCAGACCCAGTGAATGGGGGCCGGGAGAGCGAGTGAAGGGAGGAGGGCGTTGGGACACATTGCCGGTGCCCGCCCCTCCCCTCCAATGTGCGGGCCTGGCCTGAGAGAGGCCAAGTTGTGTTAGAGCCCCGAGAGGCTAGCAGGGGCACAGTAGTGTATGAGCCCCGAGAGGCTTAGCGTGCATTTGTATTTACGAGCCTGCAAGGCTTGAGGTGCCATTCTGTGTTCTTGAGTCCCCCGTGAGGGACTCCAACAACCCCGCAATCATGTGTAGAGCCTAGATAGGCTCTGAGGGGCATTTGCGATATCGAGTCCCCCGAGGAGGGACTCCGACGTTCCGGGCGCATTTCTGTCTTCAAGCCCACGAAGCTCCACGCCCGCAGTTGATTTACGAGCCCAGAGAGGTTCGGGTGCCAGTCATTTGTTCTTTCAGCCCCGAGAGGCTCCAGCCCACATTTGTTCTAGAGCCCTGAGAGAGGCTCCTGAGTGCCATATTTGTTTTAGAGCCAAGCGAGGCTCTTGGGGGACATCAGTTAGTTGGTCAGAGCCCGAGGCTCCCACGCTGTGTTTGGCCCCCTCATCATTTGTGTTCTTGAGCCCACAATGCTCCAACGTTGGCATCATGAGCCTTTACAGCTGCCCAGCACTTTGTGGGCAGTTGCCACGTTTAGGTTTGTTCTTTGCTGCCTGCGCAGCCTGCCCTGACATTTGGGACTAGGGGCATTTCAGCCCTTGCGAGGCCAGTTGGCCTGGGGGACAGTTCTAGCTTTGTGCCATGTGCACCTTGCGCAAGTTATGATTTACTTGCTAATGTGATTCCTGCGCAATTGTTATTACCTTTGCTAAATGTGACCTACTTAGGTGATTGTTTATGTTTCTTTACCTTTGCTAAATGTGACCTGCTTAGGTGATTGTTTTATGTTTCCTATAGGTCCTGATAATAAGGTCCTAGTTCCCTGCGTGATTTTCCTAAGGAGGTTAGGGTTGCGTAGGAGTTTTTACCCTTTACCAGTGATTACTGGTTGTGTGCTACATTTTCTATTTTGGTGCTACAGTCATTATATGTCTATGTGCTAAGTGTTATACCTGCATGTATTATTACTCCTACAAAGTGCTAATTACAAGTACTAATTCTAAAAGTGCCTACCCCTGACGGTGGTCCATGTGGCCCTGTCCTGTACATAATCCCCTGTAAATTCTGCCCGTGCCTCTTGGCACATTGTAAAGTGTGTGTTTTATCTAATGTGTTTTTGCTATAATACAAAGGCTATTTTTATATAACCTTGTGTGGAGTTTCCTTTGTAGTGGGACTTGGGTGTTGTTGCTGGGTGCGCGCGTTTAAATGCTTTACACATCGCCTCCGAGATTAGCCTAGCTGCTCGCGTCACGTTACCTAGAGGGTGAGCAGGGGTTATCTTGGTGTGTAACTTCCTTGCCCTGACTTAGAAATGGTGATCTCTGACTGACTTTGGCGCAAGTCTTGGCCAGCCAGGGGTCCCGTTTCTAACAGGACTTATGAGTCAACTAAATATAACAATTGAGTATACACCAATGTCACCATATTTAGGGGAGAAGCACTGGTAAATGCAGTAAAGTACTCTGAGTCATATGCCCAACAAAAAGAAGGTCAGAAAAAGAGTAGGAGGAAGGCTAAACGTTTGGGGTGACCCTGCAGAGAGGGCTGTTTTCCAACAGATGTTAATATATTGTGAATTGTATTTCCCGGAGACCTTCTAGGTAATCAGTTTGGAATGCCCAAATCATTAAGATTTAGTAGGAGAAGAGAGAAGTAAGAAAGAGGTAAGAGAGAGAAAAGAGGAAGAGACGCAGACGAAGCAAAAGAGGGGAAGGCAACAAGAGAGGAATAAAAGAAAAAGGGTTGCAGTGAGGAGACAGAGAGATAAAAGAGAAAAGTGAAAGAAGTCAGAAAGAGGGGGAACAGCAAGCGAGAGGGATGGAAAAGAAAAAAGAGGTAGTTGAGAGACAGAAGGATGATAAATTGTTATATAATGTGATGCAATAGTAAGAAGCAAAACTTTATGAAAATATAGTTCTGCCAAAGCGAATGTTAACAGTATTTCGGCGATGAGAAACTGATAAGAGAAGCAGACGAGGCATAAGCATTGGTAAAAGCGGGAAGATATGCTACAGCCAATATAAATGGAGGAAAGGTAAGTGGCACGCACGGGAACAAATAAGAAGCCAGGAAAGAGAGGAGGCAGATGGAAGTCCCTTTTACGTTTATATTAAAACAGTAGATTTCTCAAGCACAGCACAAGCGCTGTGCAGGCAAAACCAAAAAAGTGAATGACAGAGCAGAGAACGAGGGGGAACAGTAAGAGCGAGAGGAACGAAAGAAAAAGAGAGGGAGGAAAGAAAAGGAGAGGCGGGGAGAAGACAGGAAAAAGGAAAAGAGACAAAGGGCAGAAATTGGGGGAAACAATTAAAGACAGAGTGGAAAAAGAAAAGAAGAGAAAGCAAAGGTGAGACAGAAAAAAGGAAGAGTGACATAAGAGAGAAAGAGGGGGAACAGCAGGAGAGAGGAAGGAAAGAAAGAAAAGGAGGCAAGGAGACAAGGAGACAAAGAGAAAAAGGGTCGATAGACACAGGACAGAAAGAGGGGGAAACAGCAAGGGAGATGGGCAAAATAAATTAAAGGGGAGATGGCTAGGAACCAGAGAGAACAAGCATTAGCAAAGCCAACAGGCCTCACCTATGCAGGAGCTATTTTCTTAGCTGCTGTGTTTTAGCCATGTTGTATACCAGTGTGGCTGCTATTCAGCATGGCTATAAAGTTAGTGTTTTAGAGGTGTGTGGTTTGGAGTGTCGCAGAGTGGAATGGCAAAGAGTGGAGTAGAGTGTTGAAGAGTGGAGTGGGATAGAGAGTTGTATATTAGAGTGGCCTGGAGTGGATTCACGTGGAGTGGCTTACAGTGAAGTGGTATAGAGTAGAGTGGCCTAGTGTAGAGTGCATTTGCATACAAAGTTACAGAGTATAGTGGTATAGAGTGCAGTAGTATAGAATGCAGTGGCGTGGAATTCAGTGGCATACAATGCAGCGTCATAGAATGTAGTGGCATATATTAGAGTGTTGCATAGTACAGTGCAGTGGCTTAGAGTGCAGGGGTGGAGAGTGGTGTGGTGCAGAGTAGAGTGGCACACAGTGCAATGGTGTAGAGTGGTGCATAGTAAAGTGCAGTGGTGTAGAGTACAGTGGTGTAGATCACAGTGGCGTAGACTGCAGTAGTGTAGAGAGGCACAGAGTAGAGTGCAGTGGCATAGAGAGGTGCGGCACAGAGTGGAGTGATGCATACTGCAGAACTGCGGAGTAGAGTGGCATAGAGTGCAGGGGCATAATGTGGAGTGGGGCAGGGTGCTGTGATGTAGAGTAGATTGTTTCAGTGTAGAGTTATGTGGTGTAGTATTGAGTGGTGGAGGAAAGAGTGCAGTGGCATAGACTAGAGTGGTGTAGAGGGCAGTAGCATAGAGTGCAGTGGTGCAGAGTAGATTAGAGTGGCGCAGAGTGGATTGGCATAGAGTGCAGGGGCATAGAGATGAGTGTTACAGAGTAAACAGCAATGGCATAGAATGTATTGGCATAGAGTGCAGTTGTGTAGAGTGCAGTGTTACCGAGTGGCTTAGAGCAGAATGGAGTTATACAGAGGAGGTTGTAGTGGCCGAGAGTGGAGTGGTGTAGAGTGCAGTGGCAAAGACTGCAGTGATGTAGAATAGAGTGGCATAGAGTAGAGTGGACTTGTGCAAAGTAGATTGGAGTGGCCTCAACTGAAGTGGTGTACAGTGCAGTGGTGTAATGTAGAGTGACGTAGTAGAGCGCATTGACATAGAGTACAGTGCTACAGAGTAGAGTAGAGGCAATGAAAGAAGTGGCGTAGAGTGCAGCAGTATAGTGGAGTTGTGCAGAGTGCAGTCCCGCGGAGGGGGGTAAAGTGGAGTGGTGCAGAATAGAGTGCAGTGGAGTGGAGTGGTGCCTAGTAGTGTGGAGTGGTGTATGCATGGCGTGGCTGCACACTTAATTACAGACAACGCATTTTCAATTCAAATGACCGCTACATTTGCATAGAAATACAGTTTCACTATTAAAATTATACCGCGTGGAAATGGCAACACGTAGTGTAATAATTTGTTTTGATCATATTTAAGTATTTGTTTCCAACACAATTCAGAATTAACAAAAAAGTTGCTTTGTTGGTGTTCCTAATTCTTATAAATTCTGAAATACTTGCACAGTTCATTTACATGTTGAGTGCTAGAAAAAAACTTTGCTACCCCAGTATCCAGCAAGATTGGCACATAAATCCTTTCACTTTGAAGTTAGAGAAAGAAAAGAAAACACCAAGCTCCCTTGGATGATAGATCCTTACATTTGACCTCTGTCTTTGAATGCACAGCAAATATGACAAGGGAAGAACAAGGTTTACAGGCCTCTTTACAGAAAGGAGCACTTGTGGAACCATACAAGAGGAGTTTGTGGGAAAAGGCTTTGCTCCTTGGGAGGGCCAAACTCACCTTGGACAGCCTGAAATAAATAAAGCCAGCAAATAGGAAGCCAGAAAATGTGAGTTACAAACCACAAAGCCAATGGTAAACAGGGAAGCTTTCTGAATGTCCCCAAGATGCCTTCAGCAAACCAGTCCGCTGGGCTGTCTGGTAGGCTTTGACCTAAAAAGGGGTCAGAGAGTAAAGGAGAGAGCGGACATATATGTGTGTACTGTACACATAGAGTGACTGGAATTTTAAAGCCAAAAACCGGGACATTTCACAAAAAAAGAAGGACTACAAGCGAGCGCACAGAACGACAGCACTCCTCAGCAGAGAATTCCATAACAGGCAGTAAGAACATACATAAAATGTAACTTTTAAACTCAGTAGCTTGCCTGTTAATTAAATTGCTTTTTTGAAACAGCTGCTAACTATGCCGGCTTTGTAAAACATAAAAAAGCACCTCCAGCCGTTTTCTGCCAACTCTCTTTAAAAACCGGTACATGAGCTAAATTTCCAGAAATCTGCTGGGACAGCTGGTGAAAATCTGGGACCGTCTTGGCAAATTCGGGACGCCTGGTAACATGAGTTGTATACAAGTGCGATTAGAGGCAGGGGTGTGGCTTCTATTGGTGCAGCAGGTGAAGTTAGACTGCGGCCAGAGGGGCCGACTGGAGCCTGATTATTGCTGTATTTTAAAATACAAACAGCAGCCAGGGGAGTCATTTCCTTCCTTGCACTAGGGCCCATAACACACGCGCAACGCTGCTGATTAGGGAAGCAAGCCGCAATTGCATGTCCAGCCCAAGGGACAGGGGCGTAGGAAGCGAGCTGCGGTGGGAGTGTGCCGCCCGGGTGTCATCACTGAGGGGGTGACAAAATGGCAAAAATATGTGTTTTTAACACATATTTTTGCCATTTTGTCAAGCCGGGGGTGACAAGAAATGTTCCGCACCGGGTACCATCTGTCCTTTCTATGCCACTGACAAGGGAATCCCTTTGTTTCTAAAATGTGAGAATGTCGTCAATAAAGCAGAGAGAGGAGGATCAGAGAAGTCAGACAGAGATTACTAGCTGTCCCGGGAGAATCAGGATTTAGAACGGAATATTATTAAACCCACGAAAGAGCCAATCCTCTTAACTCAGTTAGTGTGCGGAGCTTTCCCTGACAGGAGCGCGCTGTGCCTGCGCGAGAACACTCCCTCGCGCAAATAAGGACTCTCACACAACTCTGAATATAGTATAAAAGGTCACCTTTATTACCAGGACAGCCAAAGACAGACCCGCAACATAACTTTTCCAACAAACTTATCTTTATTTATTTCTCCAAACCTTTCATATAACCATTTCCTTTTTCCAATTCTTTCTTTTTCCGATAACATAACTTGTTTTGATACCATCCTTGAGTTTTCCTTCTTCTTTTTCCATCTCTTCCCCCACCTACCCTCCCAAGCCCTCCCCCTTAGAGAAAGGATGAATCCGCTCTAGATTATCCAATCCCCATCACACACGCCGACGAGACAACAAAAGAGTCTGCCTGAGTTGTCCTGAGGTGACATCCTGACACTTTGACTTGAACCAAGAAGTAGGCATGCCTGCCCGACTTTATGATCAAACTGCGAAAACTTTTCTTTGCAGCCCTTTTTTTTTTTTTTTTTTTTTGACAACGTAACGACACCACAGACACAACAAAAACACACCAACCCTTGATTCGTTGAAATCAGGGTGGGTGGGTGGGTCAAAAAGCGACTCCACCGTTCACCTCACTCGCTCAGAGTGACGTCGCCCTCCCTCCCCACCCTTCACTTGACCCTAAACCCCTCCCACCACCCAATCAGGTCGCGTGAGGTCGTCCCTCGCGCGAAATCCCCCAGGGGGACATTGGCTTTGCCAAGTGCCCCTGGGGGCCCATCGCGCAAATAAGGACTCTCACACAACTCTGAATATAGTATAAAAGGTCACCTTTATTACCAGGACAGCCAAAGACAGACCCGCAACATAACTTTTCCAACAAACTTATCTTTATTTATTTCTCCAAACCTTTCATATAACCATTTCCTTTTTCCAATTCTTTCTTTTTCCGATAACATAACTTGTTTTGATACCATCCTTGAGTTTTCCTTCTTCTTTTTCCATCTCTTCCCCCACCTACCCTCCCAAGCCCTCCCCCTTAGAGAAAGGATGAATCCGCTCTAGATTATCCAATCCCCATCACACACGCCACCCAGGAAAACCCTTGAGTTTTCCTGCCCCACCCTCAGAAAAACCCTCCCCTAATGCAGAAAAAACCGTCCGCTCAAGACAATACCTAATGACGGAGAAGGAAAACTTTATTTCCCCAACTTCTTCCTTTCCTTACTTTGGTTTGGAGCACCACAAATCGACACACCAGAGGTTGGCCAAAGTATCTCTGAGCTCCATCAAGTAGTATGACTGCCCCATTTGTGATAGATGAACCCCGTCTTCCCTTAACAAGTGCATCATTTCACCATTAAAATGCTCATGGGCAATGACCGTAATTCCCATTGCCACGCAGTATGTCTTCAATGCTTTGTTAACTTTCTTGCGGGCCCTCTCAACCGCGGCATGCACCCTGGCACCCCTCCACTGGCTCCTGTACAGAAATTCTGTCCACACAAGCCTGGCCCCTTGCCATCTGTCCTTAATCACAGCCAAATCCAGCTTCATCTGTTTGATTAAAGCAAGACCTGAACACTCCACCAAATCATTTTCCCCCAAATGTAGGATCAACAGATCCGGAATGCCCCACACTTCAGCCATTTTGTTCAGTACCGAAAACAACTCTCCCCATTTCATCCCCCCTAAGCCCTTCCAGATCACCTCATGGTCATTGCCATATAGTCCCAGCCCTCTCCCACACAGCTGCTGTTCGGCAAAGTTCGCAGCCCACTTAACCATAGAATGGCCGACAATCCATGTCCTCTTTTTCCGAGGAAAATCCGCCACTCGACCTGTGATGGAAAAAATAACATTAACTACCTGACTTCTACAATGAGTAACTTTTTTTTTTTTTTTTTTTTTTTTACAACCGAACATATTTAAAACAACAATTCGATTTCCATCTACCAATTCGCTGCAACTCTTCTGCCCCCCAACCCAACCTTGCCGCTTCTGTAGCCGCACCTATTCGGAACGAATGCGTCCCAAAACAGTGCGAATTTTCACCCACGAAAGTCAATGCTTTCCGTAAAACTGCTAGAAATTGATAACAAGTTAACTGTGTTTTGTTTTTATGGCAAAATATCCCACCTTCTCGAAACACCCCTGAAGCCATAAATGCCTCCCACTCCCCAACAGGGCAGCAACCATTCACCCCACTCCTGCCCAGGCGCACCAACATCCCTTTTCCTGCCTGGTCTGTCTTTGACCTTCTCAATGTGATTTGCAACACACCACTGCCCAGAAGAGCAATATCAGATGACCGTATCCCTTCTTGAGTACGTAACCCCAATAATTCTGATATCCGAAATGCACCGAAAAACAACCATATCATGCATAACTTAAACCGAAACCATTCCCACTCATCATAACAACAAGAGGGCAACACCCCCAACAATTTTTGTAACAAGTTGAAAGTAATGGGGTCCCTCAACTTCTTTGCCTGCCCAAAGGACCTCCCAAAACCCTTCAGCATTTTCTGTAAACGAAAACCTTTCTGCACCTCACACCCCAATTCTAGCTGACTATAAAATGAAATGCCCGCCAACTTGCCCGAAATGGTGGAAGGCGACAAACCTTTGTCTATTAAACTCAAAACAAAACACCACATAAACTTTTCATCCCGCACCGCCGAGCCATCCCTGCCGTGCTGTGCGGTGTAAATCAAAAAACCAGACCATGCTAGCTGATAGCTGCGACGCGTGGATTCTGATAAGGACTGCTCCGCAAACTCTGCCATCCTCAATTCCCCAGGACCCACATGTTCGGCGGAATCGGTGTTCTGCATTGGTCCGCTCCAGGCGCCAACTCCCGAAACCTCTGCCACTGGCAACGAGACAAAGCGTCGGCAATTGAATTGTTGACACCAGGGATGTGTTGGGCTTTAAACACAATATTCAGCTGCAGAACACGCAACATGAAGGCCCGTAACAATTGCAACACCTTTAGATCCTTTGCCCGCTGCCCGTTCACCAGAAAAACCACCGCTATGTTGTCGATGTGAAACAACACGCAGCGGTCTCTGAACTCTTCGCCCCAAATCTGCAGCGCCACCAACAAGGGAAAGAATTCTAAAAAAGCAATGCTGCGGCCCTGCTGCAACCACTGTGCCGGCCACTGCTCTGCACACCACCTTCCGTCCCAGAACACGCCGAAACCTAAGGCCCCAGCCGCGTCCGAGAATATCTGCACTGGCCAGACCGTGTCCTCAGACACAAAATTGATGGACACGCCATTGAAATCGTCCAAAAATCGTAGCCAAATGCTCAAATCCTCCTTGATTTTTGCTGTCAAACGTATGTGGTGGTGCGGCAAGTACGCCCCAGCCATCGCAAAGCCCAGCCGCCTGCAAAATGTCCTGCCTGCCCTGACAACTCGACAAGCAAAATTCAAATAGCCCAGAAGCCTCTGGACTTGCCTCAGCTGCACTTTTTTAGCTCCCAGGATTTCATGCAAAAAAGACCTGATCTCTTGTACTTTTGTTTTGGGCAAACGGGCCACCATCTCCATTGTGTCTATTTCTATGCCCAGGAAGGTCAACCTAGGCGTTGGGCCTTCCGTTTTGTCCTCCGCCAAAGGCACACCAAACTCTTTAGCCAAGTCCTGGAAACAAGCCAAGACTTTAGAACATTGCTCCGTCTCCGCTTTGCCCACAAACAAAAAATCATCCAGGTAATGGCATACAGCTGCGTGATCTGAGCGCTGGACTACACACCATTCCAAAAATGTACTAAATGTTTCAAACAAGGAGCAAGAGATAGCACAGCCCATGGGTAACACCCGGTCCACGTAATATTCACCTGCAAAGTACATACCCAGCAAACTAAAATCAGCTGGATGAATGGGCAAAAGGCGAAAAGCGGCCTGTATGTCACATTTTGCGAGGTCAGCTCCTACCCCTGCCTTGCGCACCAACTCCAAAGCGTCATCCACTGACGCATAAGCCACTGCTGAATCGGAAGTGGAAATGAAGTCGTTAACTGAAAGCCCCTCCGGCCAAGACAGATGATGTATCAGGCGGAACTCACCCTTTGCCTTCTTCGGAATAACACCAAGTGGTGACACAATTAGGTTTGGCAAGGGACAGAATTTGAAAGGGCCAACTACTCTGCCTAATTCCACTTCTTTCCGTAACTTCACCTCCACCACCGACGGCATCTCCTTAGCTGACTTCAAGTTATCAGCCCAACGTGAAACTCTGGGGCCTTGATAACCAATCCTAAAGCCGAGTCTAAACCCCCAAAACAACTTGGCCGCTCCTTCCAAATCCGGGTACTTTTCCAATGCGCTCAACATAGCCTGTAACCTAATTGGAGTAGGCGCCTTTTGGCATAAGAGGCGGCACAGATCCTCTCCCCCCCCTCTGGCCCCTACCGTGATCTCCCGGGTGTTGGTTGGGGAAGCACTGGTAGACAGCATGTCTGCCCCCGCATTGGGAGCATTCATGTTTAAATTTACAATACTGGCGCACGCAGGAACCTCTATTGAAGCTCCAACATGATCCAGTTGTGGGCAACTGTCCACGTCCGACGCCACTTGCCCCTTGTGTGGCGGGACGCTGAGAAAAGGGCCGGTAAGGAATCGGCAAACCACTGGCTGTGTGGATCGTGTTGGCAGAAGAATGACCTGTCATCCACTGCAACCACAACTCCTGATCAACCTCCCCCCATGGCTTATCGTGGAATAAACTCATTCGCGCCCGAAACTCCTCATCATAGTTCAGCCAAGCGTAACCCCCTGCCTGCAAATGTGCTTTTCGTATAACATCTAAATATTTGAAAAGCGAAACCGCCCTCTCAGGGTACCGTTCACTATATACGCTGGCATAAATCAAAAAGGCCGCTGTCCAGTTTTCTATTGTTTTAGGGACTTTGGGACGGCGGGACAATTCAGCCTCCTCCTCCTTAGAACCTTCCTTTGCTTGCAATTCCCTATGAAGGAGCCGAAACACATCTATATATTCATGATCCCAAATACGCTGCCTAGTTCTGGACGACAAATGTATGCCCAATGGCATTGATACTCCCATGTAAGGTAATCTCGTACCACTCACTTTCGGCAATTCACTCTGTTCTGAACTAGTAACCGATGAACCCGGGCTTTCATGTCCCGGCCTCCCCCCATCCCCCGACACTGCCTGTACATGTTTACATTGCTGTGAACCCACGCCGTCCCCAACCTCCACCCTCACTGGACCACCCTCTGCAGGCGCCCCACCTGAGACACCCGCCAACGGCCGTGTCCAAGCAGCCCACCAGTCTGTCTTACCTGCTGGTAACTGCGCAGCCCGTTGCCGAAAGTCCTCCAGACCGTCACGCCGATGACGTCCGCCTTGCATCCCGTGTGCCGGTGAGAGATCCGCTCCAGAACTCTGTAACACACTGGCAGAAGTTAATCTCCTCTCCCCCCTCCCAACCCCAGCTCTACCACCATGAGACAGACCACCTCTTGTCCCATAAACATTCTCTTTATCATAATCACCAAACTCATTTTCGAGGTGTTGTTCACCTTCCGACCTTACCAAACTCCTACCTGGCCTATTGCCAGACGCTAAGTTAGTAACAGCACCTTGAAACTCAGACTCGGGCCTCCGTGCAAAGCGCCCAGTCGCCGGAGTTAAATCCGCACCAGATCCGCCTCCAAAAATCACCCCCCCCTGAAACACCGCGCTCTGCGGCGCCGCCTGTGGATAGCAGAAATGCTCATCTGGTACCATACCAGCAGCTCCAGAAAGGTACTCGCCGCTCGAGCGAGGACCCACACCATACTTACCTGACACCTGAGAAGCTGAAGTACCCGCCCTGCCTGACCCAGGCAGCTCTGTATGTTCCACCCACACCCATTGGCCTTGTGAAATCGCAGACCCCATGCTATGGATCACCTCAGGACACCCAGGCGGGGGCCTGGCATTTGGAAACATTGAAGTGTCTTCATGCACCTGTCTGCCCACCCCTTTGTCACCCCTGCCCCCACACCTCCCACCCTTGAACTGCCTTGCTGGTTGTTTCCATCGCACACCACCCAACCCCTGTTCATCCTGCAAAAACTGAATATCATGCGTTAAATCAACATTAAAATCCTCCTCCACCACTTGTCTCGGGGGGCCCCTAGGCCGGGGAACAAGAATGCTCTGGCAGTCCTCGAACTCCACCAGCTGGTGTTCCTCATCGACGTCAGATGCGCCTCCCTCGACCTCCTCGCCTTCCTCAACTCCAGAAAGCTCATACTCCTCAGCCTCGCTATCACTGGAATAGTCCACTAACATTGGACTCCGCCTGGCAGCCTCTAAATCTGGCGCAATTTCAATTTTCTTTCCACTCGCCTGCTGCCCAGCTGCCCTCACAGGTAGACCTGAGGTGGCCCTCATGCTAGAACGTGGCGCAGCCTCGCAAAGCTCCTGGGACGTCGCCGCTCTCTGCGCTTCAAACTCCCTGTCAGCCTCTCCTTCACACAGCTGGACCTGAGACACCCGCGTGTCAAAACTACCACCAGCGCTGCCTCCTCGCCTGCCAGCTCTACGTCGAAGGGGTGCCACACTGACACTGCGGCCCCCCCTGAACTCACTTGGGGCTGACGACGAACGCGGGGGCGGCTGCTTCTTACCCCGGCCTCCTCGGCTCGTCGAGCGCGCTCTCCTGGCCCTCGCCGCTGGCGTCCTCACGACGCTGTCCTCTTCCTGACGGTCACTGCGCACTGACTGACAAGCCGCCACCGCTCGAGACACACCTTCCGCTGCCAAGCGACGTGGACGCTTCACCACAGCTGTGTCATCGAAAGCGCCGGGCCTCAGCAAGTCGCTCCTCCCTACAGCCACCAAAGCTCTCACTGCCTCAATGGCAATCGCCTCCGCCGACATGCTTCAGAAACTGACTGAAATTCTGTCAAAAATTTCACTCGCAACAGCAACTGACAGCTCTGACAAGAAGTAAACAGGGCGCCTCAAAAAGCGACTCCACCGTTCACCTCACTCGCTCAGAGTGACGTCGCCCTCCCTCCCCACCCTTCACTTGACCCTAAACCCCTCCCACCACCCAATCAGGTCGCGTGAGGTCGTCCCTCGCGCGAAATCCCCCAGGGGGACATTGGCTTTGCCAAGTGCCCCTGGGGGCCCATCCCCCACAATACCAAGGGGAACAAGACGGCTCTGAAGCCACACCCACTTCGTGGAATGTAGGCCGAGCCCTAAAAATTGGAAATATGCGCGGATATCTGCACCAAATCACGACTTTTGTCTTTTCTAATAATTTAACTCATGTTCTTGCTCATGGAGTGGTTATTGCTTTAATGTGTGAGTTTAAAGCTATATTTCGAAGAAACTATCTGAGAGGTTGAAAAACAAATTAAAAACCTTGAACACGGCCGCGTCTTTCATCGGTACACCGCACAGCACTGTAACCTACGGTCAAGAAAAGACCCTGCGCTCGGCCGTGCTTTTTTTAGTGGCCGCTTCCCAGGAGAGACGGATTCTTGCACGATGTGACATCCTTAGCCACCTGCCACTTCTGGCTGCCCAAAGCTGCAGTTGATGGAGCGGTCACGTGCGGCCGCCGCAAGGGGCCGGCCGGCCATAGGCACTATCTGAAATGACTTCCACTTGATACCACTTCAGCTTGAAAAGGAGCGCCAGCTGGCGTGAAGGGGGTGCGTTGACGTACACGGTCGGGCTCAATGCAGCGCCTGATACCAGCGGATACACAAACACTGACTGCGCTGCTTTCACGCCTCAAATATTGTGTTTTCCTATTTATTTTTACAGAATGCATGGCCGCCAATTAGAAAATCGCCACGAGAGTGTCTACTTTGCGTAATGGCTTGTCAGGCCCGGCAATAGACAATACCTTTCCTTTTTTTACTAACATTGTTTATACTCTCTAAAAAGGGTATGTCCTGTTATGGTGTAATTCATATTTTTTTCTTTCATCCCACTACAGCATGGGTACTCGCAAACATTTGCCCAGAGGCCACAAAGTACGGTCTGTGGTGTGACCGAGGGCCGCACTGATGCCAACATGGTGGTGGTAAGGGGGCTGGTTGGGGGGGTGGTCAGGGATTGTGTAAGGAGGTCTATACTTTTTTTTAAATAAACTGGCAAGCATTTATTTGCAGGTTAAGAAATGCTTGCTCGTTTATTTAAAAAAAAATCTGAATATTAGTGCTCAGCAACTAAACAGCAGGGACAGCTGCATGTAAAGGCTAATCAGTCAATCAATCAGGGAATTGTAGGTGTGCTACTCACCCGTGAGGGTCTCAAGGCGCTGAGGGGGGCAGGGGGGTCCGCTGATCTGTTTAGCAGAAGAGCCAGGTCTTGAGGGTCTTCCTGAAGGTGTACAGGGAGGGGGCTCGTCCGATGTCTGCCGGTAGCTCGTTCCTGGTCTTGGCTGCAATGTGAGAGAAGGATCTTCCGCCTGCTCTGGCTCTGTCGATGTGCAGGGTTTTGGCCAGTGCTAGGTTGAAAGATCAGAAGTTTTTTTTGGGTACGTGGAAGTTGATTCTGTAGTTGAGGTATTTAGGTCTGTTGTTGTATAGGCATTTGTAGGCGTGAGTGAGGATTTTGAAAGTGACTCTTCTCGACGGGGAGCCAGCGGAGACTTCGTAGGTGTTGACTGATGTGTTTGTGTCGGGGGATGCAGAGGACGAGTCTGGTGGCGGTGTTTTGTATTGTCTGGAGTTTGCGGAGTAGGTACTTGTTGATGCCGGCGTAGAGTGCGTTTCCATAGTCCAGTCTGCTGATGATGAGTGCGTGGGTGACTGTCTTCCTAGACTCAGGGAGGATCCCTTGAAGTTCTTGCAGAGGATGCGGAGGGTGTTGAAGCAGCTGGAGGTGAGGGCGTTGACCTGTCGGTTCATGGTGAGTGATGAGTCGGGTATGATGCTGCGGTTCTTGGCAATGTCTGAGGGGGTAGGTGGGCTTCTGAGGGTGGTCGGCCACCAGGTGCTGTCTCATGCAGAAGGGGTGGTACAGAGGAAGAGGACTTCTGTCTTCTCGGCATTGAGCTACAGGCAGCTGTTGGTCATCCAGACTGCAACGTCTTGCATTCCTTTCTGGAAGTTGAGTTTTGCAGTGGTTGGGTCTTTGGCGAGGGAGAGGAGGAGCTGGGTGTCGTGGGTTAAGAGGGCTGAAAGCAGCCCCCGGCCATACTACGAGTATAGTTGCACTACAGCATGGGGCAATTGGGCAGTGCAATTCAGACACTGGATACATTCACTGTGAGTGAGGGCATTCTGCCCTTTTACATGTAGCACATCCACAACAAAGTAGCTCTAGTCAGTTCCAGAGACTAATACGCTTTATATGCTTTTTGAGCCAAATAATATTATTCCTTTTAGAATTTTTTTTAGATTGGCTATGGCCAAGCAGCTTGCCCAACAATAAAACATTTCCAAAATCATAACAAAACAAGCACTGACAAAGCCAAAAGGCCAACAGCCAACACCATACCTGGGCAGGGCCGGACTGGGAACCAAAACCGGCCCGGCAAAGTGCTCTGCCGGCCCCGGGGGGAGGTCTGAGCTCCTTGCAGGGGCCGGTTTTCGGCCGATTTTGTTGCAGGGCCGATTTTGCAGCTATGCTGCATAAACGTCCCTCTAACAAAACCGGCCCCCGCCCTTGCGGCGCACCGGGGGATTGCCCAGTGCCCGCAACGGCCAGTTCGGGCCTGGAACTGTGGAAAAAGCAAACAACAAATCCCACCATGTAAAGTGATGTTGGCTGAAAACACTTGATTAATAAAGAAAATCACGAGACTAAAACATGTCAGTGGTGCCAAGGAGTCATCAAGTTACTTGATTAACTTTACTCCAGTGTCAACCAATGGCATAGATGCAGAGACTTGTAGTTTGACAAGTACAAATGGAGTAGCATTCTACTTCCCTTCTCCCGCTCCAGAAGAGCTCCCTTTGAACCAAGTTTCTCCAATGAGTATCTCGTGAGCTACTGGTAGCTCTCCAACTATGTTTGAGTGGCTCGTCTGTGAGCTGCCTGGCCGAATATTTAGAGATTTTTTATTGGTAGAATTAATATATGAATACCAAAATTCTAAAGTATGTATTTTCAGAAACCATAATTTGAAGGATAAATCATGCAGCATTGGGAGACTTATTACTACTATCATTACCTTGGTATTATCACCGGCAGCTTTGGTTGTTATTCACTAACACTGTACAGGCATTCCAAATTGACAAAGCCTTTTTTACATTACTGCTGGTAATCCTGCACTGAGGTGAACTGCACTGTGGCTGTTAAATTTGGTAGGGTGGCCACTAATGTAATCTTGTATGATGTGTACAAGGTTAATAATAACATTAGTAGCTCAGGATGATTTCCATTGAACGTAAGTAGCTCTAACCACTGTAAAGGTTGGAGACCCCTGCTTAGAACTGTGTGTATTTGATGCATTTATATGTAGTTGGTTTTATTAGCTCCCACTATTATCTCTACACGTTCCCCACTCACGCTGTAATCGATAATGTGTACTATTATCTTGTTGCTACGTATGGCGTTTATTGTCGAAATGCTCTCACCACAGAATGAATAAACACACAGTGTGCGCTCAGTAAGTGTTGTGCTCTTAGTGACATGGATGGACTCAATTGTTTATTAATATACCTATCTTTTATTTCACAGGGCAAAGGAGCAATGACGACTTGGTGGCTGGAAGGGAAAGAGAGTGAAAAGACATCAAAAGGAAGCATTTCCTGAAAAGACCTAACTAACACAACCTCTACTGTACACCGGACATGGCGCCTCCTTTAGTATTTGCTCTGAAATTAAGCTTACTTTGCTACGTAGTGACTTTTTTCCAGTGAAAAAGCAATGTACATCAAATATTATGTACCTGCTGTAGTGATTCCAAAGCACTCATATGGCAATCAGCTTTCTGCTAGAAATCCATTGAGTGAAAAAAAAACTGTTCACTCTTAGAATAGGGCGCTGATCTTCGGAAGTCTTTTACCTTTCTATTCAGGGAGAGCAGACGGTTCTGTGTGATTGGTAGGACACTTTTCATTCCTTGGCTTTGTTTTACATATCATTGTTACCAGAAGCACTGGTCCAATGTGCTTAATTAAAATAAATCAAGACTGCAACACCCAAAATGCACTGGTATGTTAAATCAAAACGAGAGCTGAAAAGTTGTGTCCTGGTGACATTGAGTCATCTGGTCAACCTATTGCATTTGCCTCTGTCTACCCTCTTGCTGCCTAGTTTTATAGAAGTCTTTCTAAAACAGAGGAGAGACCACATGGAGGTTGGTTCTAAGTTGTTCTATACTTGACTGAAGCACTCCACTCAAACAAATGGGCCAAAAATAGTTTAATTACAAAACGTATGCCAACATTTACCCAATGACAGAACACAAATCATTCTTTTAAAAGAAAATTGAGATAAAAAAAAGAATTCTTTGTGTACTAAGTCATTGGAATACATTTTAGCATACTTTTTCTAATCAAACAATTTTTGGCTGATTTGTTTGAGTGGAGTGCTCCAGTCAAGTATAGACCACTGTATTTGGCTATTACTAGTGTAATTTCAATTTCTCACACTTTGTTGCAGCCCAAGAGTTGCCTGTGTTGGCACCCACCACTAATACCGTTTGAGAACTGCTCTAAACTGGCGACGGGTTTCTGCGGGTTGGTTTTTTTCCACCGCTGCAATTTCTAACTGGGTCTAAGTTAGTATATCCCCATGTGAGAGTCTGCTATTGTCTTTGAGGCATGAAGACACTTTCGATTATTGACAACCTTTCCAAAAATATAGTGGGTATGTTTTTGAAAAAGGAAACAATATACAACGGGTCCTTCCATTGGCGTTAGGTTGGTACTCTTTGTAAGGTCACCATGAGACAATGCACCAGAACTAGTGTGTTCTTTTACAGACCCTTGCTTTCAGGTGTGTTAGTTCTATTTGAGCAACTGAAGTGAACAAGGACTACAACTCCCACACTGCATTAGGTGGTTATACGAAAATCAGGACAAGATCATTACATCTTTGGTGACATGAAGTCAGCTACAATCACTAAAGGGTTTATGTGCTAGAGCACGAAGATTACCAACCAATGCCACCCAAGCTTTACTGAAACAGTCTTAACCGTGTTTCTGCCAAAGCACAGACATTACGGTCCACAAATTTATTTCTCTGTCACTGTGAGGCAAACCCCTGGGAAACGAAAATGTAATGTCAGTGATAGTTCTGTACCAGCTCTGGATGCTAACGGAAGACCCTGAGCTGCTTTGCTGATATCCGGTTTGCTCTGCCCTTGTCTCAATCCTCTATTCTCTAGTCCTACCTTCTCTGTAATTTCTCCATAGCATGTATATATTCTCTACCACAATTTTGTAAATCACAATTATGTGGTGTGATCATCTGTGTTGTTACTGCTTGTGATTCATTATCGTTCTATTTTGTGTCCTTTTACTGCACTCCAAAAGAGCAATTTGACACAATGCACTCTGTGGTAGATGGCAAACGCTTTTCATCACCTCTTTCTTAATTTGCTTACCTTTCCTTCATTTTTGTTTTTGCACACTGACTTTCACTTTGTCATCTTAATTTTTAGTTGTTGTTAATCTTTAATGTGATGTAGCTTTGCGAAAAAGAACAGGGACATCCAAAACAAGCCAGATCCTCCTAGGCGTTTACACGTTATCATACATTTTATTCTCATTTTCTCAATGCTCATTATTAAACATCTAGTTTTTCTTGAAGAACTCCTTCACTTTGTATCTGTGAGCATTGTTGTATCCTGCTTTTCCTTAATAGAGTAATATATTGTAAGAAATTGGGTTTCTAGTTGACTGAGGTGTAAGCCCTGGCCAAGCAAGCAACCACAATCCTTGTCTGGGGAGGGCACAAGCAAACCCAAGATTAATCTGTGCTCAAACTCCTAGTAGCGTGGCAAAATTAGGGAGGCAATTAAAATGTTAGAAGAGACAACAAAAGTGCAAGAGGTTAGAAGTGTAACAGAGATGGGGAGAGTTGAGGGATGTGTTTGTAATATTATACAAGGTATCAGATACCAGTACAATGATAAACACCATCTACTTCTGCCTCCTCCACTTTAGTCACTATCTATACAACTTTTTCCATTTCATCTCACCTATACCTACCATTCTAATCAAATACTACTACTGCTGGGTAAATACAACATACTTGCACCCTATAGCATTCTCAAACTTAAGTGCAAGGATCAGCTCAAGCCCTGTCATCCTTATTGAGACTAAACTGTACCATAAATAGAACTTTTTCTATTTACCGCCTAGAACCTAGGCATGCCACGCCGGCTTTCTCTGAAAATCACACTCCCTCATTTGGCAACCCTTTCCGACTGTGCCTCAAACCATGAGACATTCTGATTTTCACACATTCTTACTTCTCATACTTGACAAACTACTCAAGTAAAAATCAACTGCAAGAACAAACCCTGGTCCTAGAAATAATATGTAGAAGCGAGACCAGCACTCTTCTTCTTTACTTCACGCTTTTGTTTCTGAATGCACCAAGCATACTTTTCCCTCGCCACTCAAAGTCTGACTTTATTAAGTTCCTAAATATTAGCTTATTTACCTCTAATTTTGAGGCTCTCACACTTCCAAACATAAACAATGTATTCTTTTTATACACCCTATTCGACATTTTTTTATGCATGTGTTATGTGTTTTAGAAATGATTTTTGACTAATTATTTTTGTGACAAGGTGTCTCAAATCACAGTAGTGACAGTATTGTGCCTGCTACACTCTATTCTTCTTTCTCACTTACTTTCTACACCCCATTCCAATGTCCCTTATTTTAAAAAAGAAGATACAGAAAATACTATAAAAAGGAAATCCACTTTCACAAACTAATTAGGTTAATTTTAGGTATATGCCATTTATGTTGCTTTTAATTATAATCGGTACATAAGCATACAAGCCAGTAGCTCTACATAATACCCCAGAAATAGAACAAAAACAAGTAAGGACCATGCTACCTTTGTCACTCTTAAATCCATCATGTATGGTCATTAGTTCAAACTATGGAACACAAAATACGTTTACATTGATAAACATAATACAGTACACACAATATCAACTCTTTATTGACATTTATAACCACTAAAACCTTACAGACTAAAAACAGAAAATAAATCAGGGCATACCTACGTGCACATTAGTAATGCAAGATAAGTGTATAGAGGCTGTAAATGCAAACAAGTGAAACAATACTAACAATTCTCATAGCAGTTTTTAAAAGGACACAATTCTCCAGTTTGGTTGAAATATTCAACTGGATAGCTCTCCTCCACCCCTGGCTGAGCTGAACTCAGTTTGTTTACAACACAGTTGACATCTAAGAAGATTCTGCATTAAAGTTTCAAGGCTAAGTTACAAAAGGGCTTTGTCTGAAACAGTAACTTTAGCAAAGTCATTGCTTGCACTAAAAATAACCTGAATTCCACTACCCAACAGCAGCAGTGCATTTTTATTGTACTACTGTGCACATGGAGTTTCATATAAAAAAATCAAGGTGGGAAGGGATCACTTGTCCTGAGTAACCAGGGTTCTATTCTCTTATTTGGTTGCGGTGCCGATAAAAGCCCTCATTCATGTACCAAGGCTCGATAGACGGTATACTCTCCGCCTTGTTATTAGCGACGTGACAGCATCATCATAGGGTTTGATTGTATGCTTCCTCCACCCAGAGGTAAACCACTGATTAGTACAGTAGTGATTAGTGATCAAAAAGAAAAAATGTAATGGGGATGTATATAGTTAAAAAAGGCTTCTATTAACGAGTGCTAATACATTTTAATTGGTGCTGGAAAGAATGCCTTCTTAAAAAAAGATTGGGCGTGCGTAGGAAGCTTGATTATGGGGCTTCCGCACTGTTATGTTCATAAAAAGGTCGACATGTTTCAGCCATAAATTGCCCACAAGGGGCCAAGTTGGCTTTCTTCAGGACCTAGTAAAAAAGGAGGGGGGGGGGGTGAGGTAACCTTGCGTTTGAGGTTAAATCCGTAGAATATATTCTTCTAGGAATGGAAAAGGCCTTATGGTACCTTAGCGGTGATCAAAGTATGCATCATCGGGGCGTTCTGAGAGTTGCTGGGCCTGCTCATTGGCAGTCTCTGCATGACCTGTGCTGCCTCTGCCGCTCAGTCCCCGGAAACGTTTCGGAGACTGAGCGGCAGAGGCAGCACAAGTCTCAGAACGCCCCGATGATGCATACTTTGATCACCGCTAAGGTACTATAAGGCCTTGGGTGGCGCTAGAGGGCGCACATGCAGAATGGCCGCACTTGAGTGAGGCTCCTGCGCGCCTGGAATCATAATCCTTAAATTATCCTCGAAAACCAGCCTGGAATCCTGATCGGAACACATGAGAGTGTTCGCAACGCTAAGCCCCACACTCGGTGCAAGTTTGAGGCGAATCCACTGCGGCATTCCGCAGAAAACAGCGTGTAAGCATCTGACCGGCGGCAGCACCAAACAGTGAGTGTGCTACAGTGCGGCAGCGGGGAGCTACGAGATCTCGCGGCTTGCCACCGGAAGTGCAGGCCTGGCGAATGGCGCTGCTAACATAAACCAGATAAGCGCTGGCCTTTCGTGCTGTAGCGGCTTGGAGGTAGACAAGGTGACGTGACCAGGAGAGATCTGTTGCCTACTGTTACAAGGAGAATGGGATATAGTCGTAAGTAGACGATCGCTGTGGCGTGAGGACAGACACACGCGGCGCAGCCAGGGGCTGTGCTGTTGCTGGCTGAGCCGCCATTAAGACCTGAGCTGCTCGAGACTGCAGCAGAGTTGCGAGGGACGGCTACGGCCTCGCACAAGCCTCTAGAAGAATTCCACATGGTGGTGGCCTGCTCTGAGATGATACTGATGTGGGGTTGTGCCTGGTGAGTCCGCCACTATCTACCTTGAAACTTCCTGCTTCGATATAGGCACCGCGCCAGGAGAGTAGCATCTGACCGTTGGTGTGATTGATTGATGAGACGTGGCGGCGCTTAGCGGGAGCAGGGGAGTCACTCCGGGGCTCATGTGCGACTGCGCTTCGAGACGGCCCAGCCTGTGAGGGAGAGGATGTACTGACGCTATGCACAGAGGCAGAGGGACATAGAGCCTATCGGTGCGACTTGCTGAATGTGGCACCCGCATGCAACGTGGGGTCTGGTTAGCACAGGCCAGAGACATGTGATATTCCCACTCGCCGAATGCTACCGCTCGCTGGAACCTAATCCACACATAACCTGTATCCCTCACAGGACATTGTATATGTGACACTACGAAGTGGACAAACATATAACGCTAGCGGCTCACGTGTACATGCGTGGGCGATCCCGGCACGGCTGAATTCGAGCACCTACTGGGTATGCAGACTTTTTGAACGGCTCTGGTGTGTTGCTGACCCACTCATATTTTGATATAGATTTGTATGATGCCCAATCAGAAAGCACGGGTCCTTTTCTCATCTGCGAATCCAGGATTAGACACTTGTGGTATACGATTACAAGCGCCGATCTTCACAGGAGGCCACGTGTGTGATAACCCTACTGCCTACCAATAGTCCTGGACTCGGAGGCACCATGGGTAAAATGGATAATTGTCAGACTAAGCTGTCCTTTGATGCCGCGGCTCCCAAAAAACCGACAAGAAGCACGACTGACCTAGGTGGATCGCAAAGCCCGTCGACGGCGGGGGCGGGAGCCACCTCCTCCACCACGGATATGCATCAACTTATGCAGGAAATGAGGCAAGGCTTTGCCACTGTTGTGGACAAGATGGATCGCATGACGTCTCGAATGGACGCTATTGCACACAAACTTGATGTCCACGAAGAACGACTCACGGAAACTGAAAGACGCATTTCGACCAACGACAATACCACAGCCTCCCATGCCACGCAGCTTACAAGAATGGACAATATCCTCAGAGTGATTGCCGCCAACTATGAGGAATTGGAGGCGCGCAGTAGGCGGAATAACATTCGTGTAATAGGTGTGCCGGAATCCACCAACACGGGGCAAATGGAGGATTATGTGGAGAAGATCCTCGTGACTGCGGTAGGGCATGAGGCTTTTTCCAAGCAGTTTATCATGGAGAGAGCACATCGTTCGCTTGGGCCGCGGCCTAAACCCGGTGCACCACCAAGACCCATCATTGCACGCCTCCTAAACTACCGAGATCGCGATGTCGCTTTGAGATATGCACATGCCAACCAAAATCTATCATGCGACGGCATTAATTTCTCCATTTATCCTGACTTCACACCAATTGTACAGGAACAGAGACGTACGTTTTTGGAGGTTAAAAAGAAGCTCAGCACTCTGCAAATAGACTACGCTCTTCTGTACCCAGCTAAATTGAGAGTAACTCACCAGACGAAGCAGCATTTTTTCATGAACCCAAGTAGAAGACTTCCTAAAAACTCTGCGACGACCTCGTACGAACAATGGCAATCGCGACGAAGATGGGCAGCAGAATGACGATCTGCTGGCAGGCGACCTCTAACATGAGGTACCGGCACACAGGAAATTATGCTATCCTTATGGTGCCCGCGGAGAGGACTGCATATCAGTGCCTAATGTGAATGGTGGATGCTGAAGAATCGCAATAGAGTGGACTACAGTTGGACTGCTGGTGGTAATGTATTCCAGGCACCACCCACCTTCCCTAGAATGAGCCCATATGGGTCACACGAGACAAGGGGAGAAGGTGTAAGGGGTGTGAATGTGTATACCTTAGATGCTTTCATCAGGGTATACCCCAATGTTGATTTTTATGGCACCGTTGTTATTGGGGTGTCTTTCTAATGTTATGGGTGGGGGATGGGTTAGAAACTCTGGCAAGTTGTGGATGCTTCAGTGGGAGGAGGATGGGGAGGGAATTTTGCATTGTAAAGTTCAGGGACATGGAAAGTTTTAAAGTTTCACTACAGGACAGACAGGGAACTCACAGACTGGACTGCAAGGTGCGTAGACTATTGGATAATGGGCAGAAGATGTTAGGCGCAGTGAGGCACAGTATAGACCTATCTGCGCAAGTTTTGTTGGAAATTACACTGATTGAACTGCATCAGTCCTTAGATGAGTACGGGGTTGATAACGGGTGCTATGGAGCAGAGGGCATGGCATGCGTCATTCTTATCACACTTTTGGTGGACCATGTTGGTGGGTCACAGGGAGCGATTAATGCTATAGTTCTTTTCAGGATGGAACTCGATCATGGCTGTTACTAATGGAATGTCTCATCTTACTGTTGTGTCCTGGAATGTCCGAGGGCTTAATGATGCACGCAAGTGCAGAAATGTCATAGCTTACCTGGAACGCCAGCAAGTACATATTGCACTATTGCAGGAATCTCATTTAGCGCCTAGATTGAATCATACTTTTGCGAGCAGATGGGCGGCGGTTAGAGTGTTCGCTTCCTACTCCTCGTATTCCAGAGGCACTGTTATTCTAAATAAGAGGGCTGTACAGTTTACGAAACTTGGTGAACTTAGAGATGCAGGGGGCAGATATGACTTGTTATGGGGAAGATTGGGCACCGATACTATTACCATTGCTAACTGTTATGCTTCAAATGTCGACGTGCCAGAGTTTTTTACTGTATTGTGGGGGAAAATTGTTGATATTGGCTCGCAGCACATACTTTGGGGCGGGGATTTCAATGTTGCGCTAATACCTACAATGGACAGGGCAGATGGCTATGCGCAATATAATAGAAAATCCAGAGATGTATTGAGTGGTATTATAGAAGAGGGAGGCTTGCTTGACAGCTGGCGTTTCCTACATCCTGGTAGGAAGGAAGGTACACATTTCACATCTTTTACCAACTTATGGGCTCAGCTTGATTATTGTCTCATCTCCAAAGGTCTAAGCGTAGACATGGGCAAGGCCCTCCACCTGGCCAGGACATACTCAGATCATTGCCCGGTACTGGTCCAGCTGAAATTACCGGGTTGTGATGGAGTTAGGCCCACATGGAAATTACAACCCACAGCCCTACTTGATACTGTTTTTAGTGCGGAATTGGGAGAGGAGATTACCAGCTTCTTCCCCCGTAACAGGGGTTCAGTTAATAGTGTTGAAACAATATGGGAAGCTTTCACGGTCACAGTGTGGGGTTTCTGTATTTCTAAAAGCTTTGGGATATTGAGAGACATTAGGAACACTTTACGGACATTAGAACACGAGCTGAAGGCCTTGGAGACGCAGATGGTAGAAACTAATAATGGCAGACTTAACAAAGATTTTAGGGAGAAGCTGTCGGCGTTCGAGGAAGAAGCGAGTAGAGAGGTGAAGTTCAGAGGGAAACATTGGGTCGCTCGCAGATACTGTGAAGGGGAAAGACCAGGCCGGGCACTTGCAGAAATTGTCAGGCATCCTAGGTTTGGAAATAATGTGCAGGAAATGGTTACAAAGGATGGTGAATACTGTCGAGATACGGAGGGCATGCTCAGAACCTTTCACACGCACTATAAAGAGCTGTACACGACTCAAGGGCACCCGACGATCAGTAACAAACAGTATTTTGAAGAAATAGCGTTGTGTTGGCTTGAGGACTGGCACAGGCAATTCCTGGAACTAGACGAGATTAGGGACGCAATAATGTCCCTCAAAAATGGCAAGGCGTCGGGTAGCGATGGCTTACCGGCTGAATTTTATAAACATTGCATTGACATTATGGCACCAGTTCTCAAAGAGGTTTATGAAGAATCTCTGGAAAAGGGCATCCTGCCCTGCTCGATGCGAGAGGTGATAATTACCTCACTCCTAAAGCCAGGGAAAGATCCATCAGATTGCGACTCTTACCGTCCGTTATCCTTAATCAATTGCGATGCCAAAATACTGGCTAAGGTCCTCGCCACACGCCTTTCCTTGCTGATGACCAAAATAGTGCTCCCAGATCAGGCTGGATTTGTTACGGGACGGTCCACAAGCCACAATCTACACACCCTTTTCTTGCTAATCCACACCATCGCTCCTGACTTAACTGTGGCAGCTGTGTTCTTAGATGCCACTAAGGCATTCGATTCGGTCGAATGGCATTACCTATTTACAGTCTTAAACAAAATGGGTTCCCCAAGATGTTCATAACGTGGATTCAACTGTTATAAACGCAACCCACAGCAAGAGTCTTCATTAATTGCCGACTGTCACCACACTTTTCGATCACGAGAGGAAACAGACAGGGCTGCCCACTTTCCCCTTTCCTGTTTGCTATGGTAATAGAAGCTCTTGCTTGTCGCATACGACAATTGCATTCGGCAAGTGCTTTTAGATGTTTCCAGAGGCAAATAGGGTTGTCACTATAACTGGAAAAAGTCACAATTCTTTCCCCTTACCACAGCTGTCACACGGTTTCAACTAGACTACCCACTCGAGAGGTGCGATTCTGACCTCCGCTACCTGGGTATACAGATATCCACGAACAGAGAAGAGACACTGCGTCTGAATTATGGGACGGCAATCACCAACCTGACGGACACAGTGACACGCTGGATCTCACTGCCGATCTCGCTGGCGGGCAGGGCGTCTCTCCGCGCTTTCTTTATTTGTTCTCAAATATGCCCTGCTACCCAGGTCGGTTCTTCTTCAGTACACTACGCTCCGAATTAATACGCCTATTCTGGGGAGGTAAACAGCCACGCCTAAAATGGTCTACAGTCACACTGCCATATGATAAAGGGGGGTTCGATGTGCCCGACTTCGAGGTATACTACTTGAGTGCACAAGCCCAATATGCATATCATTGGATGGCCCGACACCTTTTATGCCACAATTAGCAGCAGAGGATTGGGTGGCACATCCGCTCACTTTGTCAGGCCTCATACACGGTCCTGTATCGGTTCTCGACACTAACCCCACCACTGTCACATGCACGGTAGATGCCTGGCAACGAATAGCACGTAAATTGCAAGTGGAGCTGCTGTATGCTCCGCTTATGCCACTAGCCTATCATCCACAGATGCCACATTTACAGGAATCGGGTTTTAATATATACAGGAATATAAGAACACACCGCCCAGATGTCGACAGCCCGGCACGTATGAAATGGGAAAAGGATATAGGAGGTACAATCACTGACGACCAATGGCACTACTGTTGTGCTATGACTGCGCACATATCTGCTAGTTGTCGCCTAAAAGTGATACATTACAAAGTATTACAACGACTTTATTATACTCCAGTGCTGAAGCTACGATTTCGATTATCAGAAGATGACAGATGTCTTAGATGTAAGGCGGAAGAGGCAGGATTCATGCACTTGGCATGGGAATGCCCTGAGGTATGGGCCTATTAGATGGAAATCCATATGGCTCTTCAGACTGTTACTGGATGTACTTTTGAAAAAGACCCACTGCTGATGCTGCTGGGATATACTATGCAGATACCCTAGCAACATCGGAAGTTCATATCACTGGCATTGCTGCTAGCAAAACGAAGAGTAGCGTGCCGCTGGGGGCGAGGAAGGGCACCTAAATTCAAGGATTGGTTATTGGACCTCACATATAATCAGGAGCAAACAGCGATATACACAGAAACACTGCCAGTGAGATGCAGACCTAAAGATATTTGGGATCCCTTCCAAGTATATTTACTGAGCATTGCAGATAACCCTAGTGGTAATAAGGAGCTAACTGAAGAGCACACCAACGCACTCTCCAGCCAATGACAGGAGAATCTAATGCATGACTCAATGCATGGTATCTACATGGGCTTTAATAAACACACATGACATATGCATCATACAGTATCATACAGTACTATTATCAGTGAGTGTATTAAAGTAATGCGAATCAGATTGCATGATTGCTGCCCATGGACAAATGACATCTTCACGATTTATGATGCTAGGTTATTTTTCAACGTACAATTTTGCTGAAAGTTATAACTTTAAAGGATGTATAACTCAATATTTCCTCTCAGATCCTGCTTTCTCCCATTGACTCATGAACTCCTGTTGTAATTGATTCTAATGCATGTTGTTTTAAATGCTATGTACTGTATTTATAATACAGCTGCTTTCTTGCCTTGTGCTCACCTAACATGGAATCCAAATTTATTTATGTATATCGCATGGATGACGACTGTGCAGTTGCCCTGCTCATGTACCTGTCTTTACGTTGAATAAAATTATAAATAAAGTTTTTAAAAAAGGTACTATAAAGCCTTTTCCATTCCTAGAAGAATATATTCTATGGATTTAACCTCAAACGCAAGGTTACCTCACCCCCCTCTTTTTTTACTCGGTCCTGAAGAAAGCCAACTTGACCCCTTTGGGCAATTTATGGCTGAAACATGTCGTCCTTTTTATGGACATAACACAGTGCGGAAGCCCCATAATCAAGATTCCTACGCACGCTCAATCTTTTTTTAATAAGGCATTCTTTCCTGCACCAATTAAAATTTATTAGCACTGGCTAATAGAAGTCTTTTTTTAACTATATACACCCCCATTACATTTTTTCTTTTTGATCACTAATCAATACTGTACTAACCAGTGATTTACCTCCGGGTGGAGGAAGCATACAATCAAACCCTATGATGATGCTGTCACGTCGCTAACAACACGGCGGAGAATAAAGATATACCGCCTATCGAGCCTTGGTACGTGAATGAGGGTTTTTTATTCGGCACCGCAACCGAATAAGAGAATATAACCCTGGTTACTCAGGACAAGTGATCCCTTCCCACCTTGATTTTTTTATATTGACAATAAGGAAGCTGAAAGGATCACAAACTTTTCCTTCTCCCCCCCTCTGATTAAACATGGAGTTTCATATACACCTTACGTAACCAGCGCAGAGTTTCAAAGTGATTGGTGCATCATGTTATCTTACTACTTTTAAACAATAGACTCAAACACTGGCATTTCTACAGTATGCAACTGCAGATTATATGTGCTATAAGTTAAAGAGAGGCCTTGGCTCAAGGTGAAAAAGTGAAGTTGTATCTTCCTCTGTCCCTCGTGTAAAAATCTGCATACCAGTGGTCATTTCTTTTAAAGTACTTTGAATTAATATCTACATTGTTTTCCTTGGAGAAAAATACAGATCACTGTGATATTGGCTCTCTCTAATTACAAAATACTATCTTTTTTCTTGGAAAGCACTGTTATAGTGTGAATATTTCGCATTTTGAAGCTGAACTTGAGAGAGTAACTTGGAATCTAGCAGTGTGATTTCATCTGGATAAATGAACACTCATAAGTCCACTACAAAATAAAGTATAACAGACCTTGTAGAGCTGAGGCTGCTAAATGTGGTTTGGCGTCCGTAGAATGAAATGGCACCGGTGGAAAGCTTTTCAACATATGAGCAACCCCATGTAATAATATATTGAAGAGGTAATGACTTAGGGACTCTAACTTTAAGTAGTGAAATGAAAGGAAACCTAGCAAGTAGATGTGCTTCTTCTCCCACACAGCCTTTGTATAATCAAGCATTTGTCAGAAGCAAAAGTGGAGACGGTCAAGCAAGTTGTATCCACATTTGAAAAATACTGTAAAACGTAAACAAATTAATTTCTGTGTACCTTTGAGACCATTGCAAGGGCTCTAAGTATAATAATAACCATTTCAACATCCACAAATATGGAGGCCATTCTATTATAGAAGGAAAAGGGATCTTCTAAGCATCTAAGTTCACCAAAATACACCATAAAACTAAAAGGTCCTTCTTAGAAACCCCTAATATTCATAATTTTTGTAGATTATATTTTTTAATGTGTTTTTATCTTTTTCTGCTTTCACAAATATTTTGCACAACTATGCGTTAAACCCATGCTGCAACATGGATTTCTAGTGCTCACATCACAGTTCAGATTTCACAACACTCAAAAACTATACTAGATATATATTGAAATATTGTTTTTTATAGTATTCTGGTTCACGAAGATTTGCATAGCTGAAACATTACAAAAGCAAAGTTTACATTTATTTAATAATATATACAAAGGGTATGCACTAAGTAACTTATGAAACCGTCTGATCCAGTGCCACAGCTTGTGTACAACCCACCATTATGGCTCAATCAAGCTTTAGACCATGCATACCAAGCATCACTAACAAAGCACCATGCATGAGTGTGATCTGGTCTGAGGCTAAGTCTTATGCCAATTCACAAAAAGGAACAACCAGAGATAATCACTGGCTTTGGATGTGTCTGACTAATATCATCATCAAAACACAATCCATGAGCCTGAAAGACAGGCCTGAGGCCTGAGGCCAATATGCATGTCAAACTAACAACAAAAAATAAATTACCATTATGCACATATCAAGCATCACCATATAAGTACCACCCATGAGAATGAAAACCATGCCTGCTGCCAGGCCTTGTACCCAACTTACACAAGAAAAAAATGAGAGGTTTGCATACTGAACTTCACTATCAAATCACAATCCAGGACCCTGAAAGCCTGACCTGTGGCCAAGCCTTGCGCTCTACCCACTGTATGAAAACCATCAGGACCATGCATGGTCTTTGGATGCACATACCAAGAATCACTAGCAATATCAGGTTCTATGGCCTTTTGCGGACAAATGCTTCACAAAGCTCTAACTTTTTTTTAAACATCTTTTTATTTTGTCGTTGATTCAAGATATATAGCTATTGTACGGCTCACGTTCCTCTATTCAGGCCTCTTGCAGGAGGCTACATTTTCAGTACATTATCATTATCAGATCCAGAATAAAGCCAGTTTCATCCACTCTTTTACCTCCCTCCCAGAGCCTCAAGCACCCCCCCTGACCCCATATTTTCTGAAATTTCTGTAGTGTACCTCTGGCACTGTAAATTGTCTGTTCCGCCTATTGGCACCAATCCAGGACCTCCTTCCAGTCATTTATATTTGGGGGCCTACATGCTCCCCCAGCCTAGCTATGTTACGTTTTGCCACCACTGCCGCCACTTCCAGCCAGGTACCCACATATCTTGGCCATTTTTCTTGTACAGACATTCCTAGCAGTAGCCACTTAGCGTCCAGTGGTACTTGCACACTCGTCACTGCTATCATCAGAAGTGTGGCTCACTGGTTAGAGCAGGCAGACCCTGAAGCAGAGGTCAGACCCGGGACTAGGGTTCAATTCCCGACGCGGCAGGGTCTTGAGCTCAAATGCCCATGGACTCGATAATTCTCGCTTCGGTGCCTGACCTATCATGGGTTCACACTCTGCAACTCTGGGCATTAAGCTTGCTTAATCTCCACAACGGCCCCTCGCGGCGGGATGCCTGGCTTTCACCTTGGGGATGCCCTGTAGGGGCTATCTCACAGGGAAAAGCCAGGACGGGTTCCCAAGGCAAGCGCGGAGATACCCCTTCGGGGGTCGAATCTAGCGCTATATAAGAACATAATAATAATAATAATAATAATAATAATCACTTCTATTATTTTGGACCAATAGTTCTGTATGGCTAGACAAGAATATAGTGTGTGAAAAAATGTATGCAGCTCCCCACACCCCCTGGGGCAGCAGGCTGAATCTATCTGCCTCATTTTAAACACTCTTGTCCTGGACAGATAAGACCTATGGAGTATTTACAGCTGCACTAGTTGAAACCTATCCCTTATCGCTATTTCTCGTGGGCTCTGAAGAGCTTTGCTTTACTCTTCCTCATCTACTTCACCTATGTCAGCAGACCATGCCTCTCGTACCCTGCCAAGATTGTCAGGCATATTGTTCATAATTTTCTTATATGTCTAGGGACACTGCCTTACTGGGCATCCGATGCAATAGTAGTCTGTCTTCCAGAAGAGAGTAGTCTGGAATCGACTCTCCGCCTGGTAGGTGGCTTTTCAAGGCATGCTGTAACTGTCTATATCGGAATATTTCTGATGGCGCCAGATCAAACTCATTTGTCTGGATATCAAAGGTGACCTCCATATATCTCCAAGCTTCTCAATGCCTATTTTGTGCCACTTTGGATACACTGTCAATTTCCCGACTTCGCTCAGCAGGTCACTATCCCATAATCGGGTTTCCGCAATGAGCTTTCCATCAGTTCTCGGGATATCGATCAGGCACGACTCAGGCCATTGCCTTACGGGCCTAATCTGCTACAGGCCACCGGGACACATCAACGCCATGCAACAGCAGGAACTGATCGCTGTCATTAACAACCTGTCAATCTCGCACAGCAGACTTTTGGTACTGGGAGACTTTAACTTGTGGACCAATGGCCAACTAGACACCGCCTTTCATAACATCACACAATCCTGTAACAATTTAGGATTAAAACAATGGATAACTACCCCCACTCATAGGGAAGGAAACATCCTGGATCTAATATTCGCTGCAGAAGATCTCATAACCATGGTAACAATACAACCAGTAGGATGGTCAGACCACCATCTCCTAACATTCAATATCCACACTTTGGTCAATACAAGATTGGCACATACGCAGACCAGGACCTTCACTAGCCGTGACTGGAAGGGTCTACTAAAAAGAAAAGAGGAAGAGAAGTCTGACCTCTTTCAAGTGGGGAACTTGTTCAACCCAGAGAACGATATCACCACGAACTATCGCCTACTATGCAATGAGGTAACTAGAAAACTTGATTTTATTGCACCGTTGAAAGCAATCAGAAAAAGAGGCAACCCTTCCGCGCCCTGGTACACGGAAACATTGAAAGAGCTGAAAAACGTCTGTAAAAAGGCCAAGAGGCACTGGAGGAAAGACTATTTAGAGCAGGATATACTACTCTGGAGGCAGACAATTATTCAGTACAAGAAAGGGATTACCACAGCCAAAGCTAATTACTATGCAGACTTAATCTTAAAAAGCTCCAACAAGTCACGCGACATCTTTAGGATAGTAAAAGAGCTGTCCCATCCTGAATGTGCTAATAGCAAAATCAAGCCCTCACAGGAATTATGCGACGGTTTGGCCACCTTTTTCCAGGAAAACATTTCCAAGATCATAGAGGGCATGAAGGATGCCCCCACCTCCCTAGAGCAGCGTAATAGCAACATAGAGAACGGGACGAAGAGCTAAGGAAAAAAAAGACACCCCATACCTAAGGCCATTTTGGATAAATTCGAGACTCCTAAAGAACAAGAGTTCGCGCAAAAAGCCCTCAATACACCATCGGGATCCCCACTGGACACTCTACCTCACAAAATAGTAAAGGAGTTTGGGGATGAACTCTTTCCAGTACTTCGTCAGCTGTGTAATCAATCCCTTGACACAGGTATTGTACCAAAAGACTGGAAATTAGCAGTTGTCACCCCCCTACTGAAGAAATCAAATTTTGACCCCAATTGTCATAAAAACTACCGACCTACATCGCTTCTGCCGTATCCAATCAAGATCATGGAACGGCTGGTCAGCAGATCATTGTCCCTCTTCCTGGAAACCAACAACATCCTTGAAGAGGAGCAATTCGGTTTCAGACCAGCTCATGGAACCGAGTCAGCTCTGCTGGTGGTCCTGGACAACCTGCGAATGAGGGCGGACAGGGGAGAATCAGCAATCTTAATCCTGCTGGACCTGTCGGCCGCATTCAATACGGTGAGTCACGACATTCTGCTGACAAGACTGAAAAACCTTGGAGTAGGGGGAGTTGCGCTCGACTGGTTCCGTTCTTATCTGACGGATAGATGGCAGGCAGTAGCACTCCCTCCATACCAGTCTGAGTTTGCTACAGTGTCCCACAGGGGTCTGCAATCAGCCCGACACTTTTTAACGTGTACATGCAACCCCTGATGGGCATCATCAAGGCTCACGGCATTAGCGTGATCAACTATGCGGATGACACGCAGCTGATGATTTCTCTTGATGGTGTCCATGCAGACTCACTCATACCTTCCATACCTGCATGCTGGAAATGGCATCTTGGTTAAATAAGAACTCCCTACAGTTTAATAGTGACAAAACCGAGATAATGCACTGCAAAGTAGGTAGAATCACTAGAAGTCTGCCCGCCGACTTTTGGCCTCTGAAGTCAGGGGAGCCACTAACTCCAGTAAAATCAGTGAGGAATCTAGGGGTCAGCTTTAATGACAGTCTGAGTCTAGAGACCAATGTCAATAAGCAGGTGAGCAGCTGCTTCGCCTTAATGTGAGGCCTTCGAAAGCTGCTGCCCCTCTACCAGTACAGGCTAGAGCCACCATAGTCAGGAGCACCATTCTCAGCCGCCTGGATTATTGTAACACTCTGCTTCTGGAATCTCCTGCTTATTTGATCTCCAGACTTCAGAGCACCCAGGCGGCAGCAGCCAAAATGGCACTTTCCCGAGGACGAAGATCCTCCACCACTCTTGCACTGGCTGAACTACACTGGCTGCAAGTACATCAGAGGATCCTCTTCAAATCCCTATGCACTGTCTTTAAGGCAGTGCATGGGATGGGCCCCTTACCGCTACAAAACAAATTCAAATGGTATGAACCTACTCGGAACCTACGATCTTCCTCCACTAACCTCATCAGTATACCCAGGATCAGGAAAGCCACTTATGGTGGCAGAGCCTTTAGTATAGCTGCAGCTCATCTCTGGAATAGTCTCTCTACTGCTATCAGGAAAACAGACGAACTGGTGGCATTTCGAAAAAAGGTCAAAACATGGCTCTTCCCTAAAGTCTAACTGCCCAGAATCAAATGACCATCCATCCTACCTATGATGCACATCGTTCCAGTTATACTCTCACAGAGCCAGGATGCCCGTAGGGTTGCAGAGCGCTTTATAAATGCCATAAATAAATAAATAAATAAATCTAACCCTAAGCATCTGCCGGCTGCCTTGCAGCACCGCCTATGTGTATGGCGAGAGCCGGTCCCGACCTTTCCTGCCATAGAGGAGTGCTGGGTAGTCTCTGCTTCCCATAGCCTAATGGTCTACTCTGTATACTGGGTCTTGTCTCTCCCCAAACACCCACTCATTCACCACCACCAACAGGGCGGCCCAGCTGTAGGCCTTAAGGTTCAGAACCGCTAAGCCACAGTTGTACACCCCCCACTGAAGTTTGTGAATCAGATTTGCACTGCCCCCATCCCACAGCAGGGCCCTCAGGATACCATCAAGTCTCCGCATATGAAACTCAGGAATTTCGAATGGTGTATTTTGGAAAACATATAGGAGTCTCAGGAGGGTTATCATTTTGAAGAGAGCGGCTCTTCCCATCAGAAAGAGTGGGACTGCACACCAGTGACCCACATCCATCTGAAAACCATTGATCAGGGGGACGATGTTGCGCACCAGGAATTGATTTTCCAGTCTTGTTATCTCAATGTCTAAATATTTAAAACCGTCCATAACTACTGGGGCAGGGCACCTCTTCGGTAGGGACAGGGGGCCCTGGGTCAGCGTGAAAATCAGTAACTTGTACCAGTTGATTTGATACCCTGCATAACTGCCAAATATATTACAGATGTGTAAAATTCTCGGAATGGATATATGGGGCTTGCAAACATACAGTAGGATGTCATATGCATAAAACTATACTTTTTTTTCCAGTTGTTGCCTACTGCCATTCCCCGGATTAATGGATCCCCGCGAACCCAGGTCGCCAGCGGCTCCAAGGCCAAAGCAACAAAAATCATAGGGGACAGTGGACAACCCTGTCTCGTACCTCTCCATAGCTCTAACTTTCTTAACTTTCTTAATCTTTGGAGCCCACTTCAAAAAAAATGTATACAAATTTCTCAAAAACTAATTAATGGATTACACAAAACCTAGCAAATGCACTTCTTTGAGTAAAGTCCTATTTTCATGCCAATTCTGATTCAGCTAAGCGGTTATTTATGAAGCAGAGAACAAAGACTTTAACGTGAGGTGAAATAATTAAAAGGCACTTATTGTATTGTATTGTTATTTATATAGCGCGGTTGCTGCCCAATGGGCGTCCAAGCGCTGAAGTGTGAAGGCAGAACTCAGAAGACAGAGCTGGGAATGACGGAGGGTTTATGATTCAATGGATTTGGCAAACAAGTAGGTTTTCAATTGTCTGCGGAAGGAGAGTAGGTTTGGATTAGTTCGGAGATGCAAAGGAAGTGAGTTCCACATCTTAGAGGCGTTTAGGGAGAACATCCTTCCTCCGGACCTAGCTCTTTTTACTCTGGGTACCGTGGCCAGGAAGGCCTCCGTGGATCGAAGGTTTCTCTTTGGGTGGTATTGGGTGACTAGCTGTGCGATGATAGCTGGACCAGAATTCCAGAAGGCTCGGTGGGAGATACATAACGCCTTAAATGCCACTCTCTGTCGGACTGGAAGCCAGTGTAGGCTATTCAGTGCAGGTTTTGCTGACTGGGTCCGTGGAATTTGTAGCAGGGTGCGGGCTGCGCAATTCTGCACCACCTGTAGCTTGCGTAGGGTGAACTCGGGGGCTCCAACATACAGGGCATTGTTCGAGTCCAGCCGGGACTGAATCAGGCCCTGTACTGCCACTTGTTTGACTTCCATAGGTAGAAGCGGGAGGACTTTTCTTAATGTCCTGAGTAGGCCAAAACATGTGGCGGAAAGTTTGGTGGCCTGGGTGGAGAAAGAGAGACTTTTGTCAAGCCAGACTCCCAGGCTCTTTACGCTTTCCTTGAGAGTGGGGGGGGGTGCCCAGGCATGGAGGCCATAAGGAGGAGAGGGACGCTGGTGATGCTGGGCCCAGGAGCATGAGCTCAGTCTTGTCTCCGTTGAGTTTTAAGGAGGAGTCTGTCATCCACTCCTTGACATCCTCTAGGCATTTCAACAGGCCTTCTGAGGTGTGTCTGGCACCCTCTTGAGCCAATGAAACCACTAGCTGGGTGTCGTCCGCATACAATACAATTTTTATACCGTATGGTTCGACAATCCCAGCCAGAGGCCTCATATATACATTAACGATACAGAAAAGGGGGTGGTGATGAACAGAGTGTCTGAATTGAGCAGACCACTCTTACCCAGTCCAAAGATCAGGGCTTGATCCATCACCGTTATTTATCTCACTGCCCCATCCCAGCTCAGAACCTGGCTATATGCAAATTAATCTGTCCCTGGCCCAGTGCAACATGGGAACAGGGCAGACCAAACTACCAAGCCAATTCTTCACCAGAAAGGAGACAAGCTACCGGGGACCGGTTTCTGGCATTTCAGCCTCTTCGGCCCGGCTTGCTTGAATCCTGATGGAGCAGTGAGAAAGGGACTCATGTCTGAGTATACCCTGCCACACCTATAGTGGCCAAAAACGATACAGAAAAGGGGGTGGTGATGAACAGAGTGTCTGAATTGAGCAGACCACTCTTACCCAGTCCAAAGATCAGGGCTTGATCCATCACCGTTATTTATCTCACTGCCCCATCCCAGCTCAGAACCTGGCTGTATGCAAATTAGTCTGTCCCTGGCCCAGTGCAACATGGGAACAGGGCAGACCAAACTACCAAGCCAATTCTTCACCAGAAAGGAGACAAGCTACCGGGGACCGGTTTCTGGCATTTCAGCCTCTTCAGCCCGGCTTGCTTGAATCCTGATGGAGCAGTGAGAAAGGGACTCATGTCTGAGTATACCCTGCCACACCTATAGTGGCCAAAAACGATACAGAAAAGGGGGTGGTGATGAACAGAGTGTCTGAATTGAGCAGACCACTCTTACCCAGTCCAAAGATCAGGGCTTGATCCATCACCGTTATTTATCTCACTGCCCCATCCCAGCTCAGAACCTGGCTATATGCAAATTAGTCTGTCCCTTGCTCATTGCACCATCAGGATTCAAGCAAACCGGGCCGAAGACGGCTGTAATGCCAGAAACCGGTCCCCGGGAGCTTGTTTCCTTCCCAGTGTAAGAATTGGCTTTTGTAGTTTGGTTTGCCCTGTTCCCATCATGCACTGGGACAGGAACAGACTAATTTGCATACAGCCAGGTTCTGAAACTGGGATGGTGCAGTGAGCTAAAAAACGGTGTTGGATCTAGCCCTGATCTCTTGACTGGGTGAGAGCTTTCTGCTTAATTCAGAGACTCTGTCCCTCACCACCCCTTGTTGTAAATATTTTTGTCCACCCTAAGCGTGGAAGGGTATTCTCAGATGTGAGACCCTTGCTCATTGCACCATCAGGATTCAAGCAAACCGGGCCGAAGACGGCTGTAATGCCAGAAACCGGTCCCCGGGAGCTTGTTTCCTTCCCAGTGTAAGAATTGGCTTTTGTAGTTTGGTTTGCCCTGTTCCCATCATGCACTGGGACAGGAACAGACTAATTTGCATACAGCCAGGTTCTGAAACTGGGATGGTGCAGTGAGCTAAAAAACGGTGTTGGATCTAGCCCTGATCTCTTGACTGGGTGAGAGCTTTCTGCTTAATTCAGAGACTCTGTACCTCACCACCCCTTGTTGTAAATATTTTTGTCCACCCTAAGCGTGGAAGGGTATTCTCAGATGTGAGACCCTTGCTCATTGCACCATCAGGATTCAAGCAAACCGGGCCGAAGACGGCTGTAATGCCAGAAACCGGTCCCCGGGAGCTTGTTTCCTTCCCAGTGTAAGAATTGGCTTTTGTAGTTTGGTTTGCCCTGTTCCCATCATGCACTGGGACAGGAACAGACTAATTTGCATACAGCCAGGTTCTGAAACTGGGATGGTGCAGTGAGCTAAAAAACGGTGTTGGATCTAGCCCTGATCTCTTGACTGGGTGAGAGCTTTCTGCTTAATTCAGAGACTCTGTACCTCACCACCCCTTGTTGTAAATATTTTTGTCCACCCTAAGCGTGGAAGGGTATTCTCAGATGTGAGACCCTTGCTCATTGCACCATCAGGATTCAAGCAAACCGGGCCGAAGACGGCTGTAATGCCAGAAACCGGTCCCCGGGAGCTTGTTTCCTTCCCAGTGTAAGAATTGGCTTTTGTAGTTTGGTTTGCCCTGTTCCCATCATGCACTGGGACAGGAGCAGACTAATTTGCATACAGCCAGGTTCTGAAACTGGGATGGTGCAGTGAGCTAAAAAACGGTGTTGGATCTAGCCCTGATCTCTTGACTGGGTGAGAGCTTTCTGCTTAATTCAGAGACTCTGTGTTAGACGGACTGGGAGGGTCGGCCGAGATTACGGGGAGAGGTCTCCAGGGAGAGCCGTCTCCAACGACTGTACAGATAAGTAACTTCCCCCCCACAGACGGACACCACACCAGATTGAAGGTTAACGAGACTTTATATGCACTTCTTAGGTTACGTTGATATAATACAAGGAGGTCTGGACTCAGGGGTCCCCTCGGTTCTGATCTCTGGTTGAGGAAAAGGGTAGCGGGACAGTCTTAGTTACCAATGAGTTCAATAGCTCTCAATCCTCGAGCTCGGCGTGGTTGCTGATCGGGCCGTGGAGGAGCCAAGCAGGTCCCGAGATGGATGAAGGGTGGTCGACGGGCCGTGGAGAAGCCAAGCAGGTCCCGAGATGGATGAAGGATGGTCGACGGGCCGTGGAGAAGCCAAGCAGGTCCCGATGCAGATGACAGTTACAACGGTCCGCGGCCTCGCCAGCAGATCCGGACGACGGTGAAGGAGGAAGGTTACGACGGCTGTGGCAGCGCCACCAGGCAGGATGATGGTGCACAGGACAGAGCTACGGCAGCGCCAGTAGTCCGTCCAGGATGAGTTCTTCTTTCGTCTCTCGACTCCAAGATACAACTCCTTTCTGTTCTGGAGCTGCCCCAGTTATAGGGCTGGCGTGCTTTGATGTCCGGACCCTCGCACTTGGAGGTCGGGAGGTCCGGGATGAGGGAGTCCAGACACCCAGCAGGGGGGTGGAGCCAGCGCCCGGGGAGGCGATGGGCGAGCGGCACTGGCCGGGGGAGAACCATCGACACCTCTTTCTCCCATTGACTGGCCAAGTAGCTCGCTCACCTCCTGGGTGGAGGGTGGTGCCGGAATGTCTGAGGCCGGGCTAGGCCCAGGGTTGAGGTCGATCGGGGGCCAGGCGGCCTCGTGGCGAAGTGTCCAAGATGGCGGCCCGGGCTGGGCGCGTGGGTCGGCCGTGGATCGGACCCACGAGGTTATCATGCTCGGGGGCAGGTGTCCCTGAGGGGACGTAGGACGTGCAATGGTGGGGTGTGGTGCTTGTATGACTGGCTCGGGCTTGGTCGAGCCGGGGGAGAGCGGCCCGTCACGTGGCCTGTCCAACATGCGTCCCCCCCAGCTGAAGGCGGGGAGAGTTACCCATCCTCTTGGGGACTCTCTTCGTCGAGGCGGAAAAACCGGGACAGGCCATCCGCGTTGGCGTGGTCAGACCCAGGCCGGTGTTCAACGGTAAAGTCCATACCTTGCAAGGAGATGGACCAGCGTAGCAGTTTTGGGTTTTCCCCCCGCATATGCATCAACCACTGCAGGGGTCGGTGGTCAGTCTGCACCCGGAAGTGGGTGCCAAAAAGGTAGGGTCGGAGCTTCTTGAGGGCCCATACCACAGCGAAGGCTTCCCTCTCTATGGTGCTCCAGCGTTGCTCCCGGGGTAGGAGTCTCCGGCTGATGAAGGCCACCGGTTGATCAAGGCCTTCGGTGTTCACCTGGGACAGGACCGCCCCAATGCCCTGGTCGGAGGCGTCCGTCTGGACGACGAACTCCCGGCTGTAGTCTGGGGCCTGGAGTACAGGAGCGGAACACATGGCGGCCTTTAGCTGTTCGAAGGCCGCTTGACACTCTGGGGTCCAGTTCACCTTCTTGGGCTGATTTTTCGACGTGAGTTCGGTGAGAGGCCCCACGATGGTACCATAGTCTTTCACGAACCTTCGGTAGTAGCCCGTGAGGCCCAGGAAGGCTCGCACCTCAGTTTGAGTGTTAGGGGGTTGCCAGTTCTGGATGGCGGCAATTTTCAGTTGAAGAGGGGCCACTAGACCGCTTCCCACTTGGTGTCCGAGGTAGGTCACTGACCCTTGTCCAATTTGACATTTATTGGCCTTGATCGTGAGGCCAGCTCGCTGAAGGGCTTGCAACACTGCTTGGAGGTGGTGGAGGTGCTCGGTCCAGTGGTGGCTGTACACAGCGATGTCGTCCAGGTAGGCGGCGCTGAACTCTTCGAGCCCCGCCAGGACCTGATTGACGAGCCGTTGGAAAGTCGCTGGGGCATTTTTCATGCCGAAGGGCATGACCGTGAAGTGATAGTGGCCATCGGGGGTGGAGAAGGCAGAACGTTCTTGTGCTCGGGGTGTGAGGCCGATCTGCCAATAGCCTGCCGTTAGATCGAAGATGCTGAGGTAACGGGCAGCGCCCATTCGGTCGACCAGTTCATCTGCCCGGGGGATGGGGTGTGCGTCCGTTCTGGTGACTTCATTCAGGCCCCGGTAGTCGACACAGAACCGGAGTTCGGGTGTGGTTCCGGGGGCGGCTGCTTTGGGGACCAGTACGACCGGGCTGGCCCATGGACTGTCGGAGGGCTCGATGACCCCGAGCGTGAGCATCTTAGTTACTTCCGCCTGGATGCAGGCCCGTACCCGATCAGGTACGCGGTAGGCCCGGTGGCGGATAGGAGGGCTGTCTCCGGTGTCCACATCGTGCACACACCAGGAAGTGACACCTGGGGTGAGGGAGAACAGGCTGGCAAATCGTGATAGGAGGGCTTGGCACTCTTGGCGTTGTTCCTGGGTGAGGGTCTCCGAGAGTCGGACCCCATCCACGGAGCCGTCTTGCTCCTGGGTCCGCAAGAGGTCAGGGAGAGGCTCGGAGTCGTCCTCAACCCCGTTGTCTGTGGCCATCAAGAGGCTGAGTTCTGTTCGTGCAAAGTGGGGTTTCAGTCTGTTGGTGTGGAGGACTCGGAGCGGATTCCGGGCGGACTCCATATCGATCAGATAGGTGGCGGGTCCCTTGCGCTCGATTACCTTGAAGGGTCCCGTCCATTTGTCTTGGAGAGCGCACGGTTCTGTGGGGGACATTACCCAGACCTGTTGCCCCGGCTCGAATTCAATAGATGAGGCGTTCTGGTCATACCATCTCTTCATGTCCTCTTGACTGGCCTCTAGGTTGGCTTTCGCTAGGTCTCTGAACCGCTGGGACTGGTTGCGGAGGGTGAGGAGGTACCGGAAGACATCTGGAGGACTCTTGGCCGGAGGCAACTCCCAGCCTTCTTTGATCAGGCTGAGTGGCCCCCGTACTGGGTGCCCATAGAGCAGCTCGAATGGGCTGAAGCCTAGGGACTTCTGTGGGACCTCCCGGTAGGCGAAGAGGAGGCACGGCAGCAGCACGTCCCACTGGCGACGGAGGGGTTCTTCCAATCCCCCGATCATCCCTTTTAGTTTTAGCAGGAAGTCTCTAAAGCGGAGTGGCACCACTAGTACTCGGTTGGCCCCCAGCTCGGCGATTCGTTGCTCGCTGTACAGTAGGTCATTGTCCCAGTAGACCCAATGAGCTCCGGAGGTATCCCCTGCGCTTTGGGCGAGCGCTTGTTGTCGGAGTCCCTCAAGGGAGGGACAGGTCTTCTGCTCCTGACGAAATTGTTCTTGTGTGGGCCCCCCTTCTTGAGCCCACTGGTCGAGATTAGCAAGGTCGGAAGGTTGAGCAGGTTCGAGGGGGATGCACTGGTCGGGGGTCTCGGCGGGGGCGACCGGAGGCGGAGGCGCCGGCCATTCTGGTTCTTCCGGGTGATGGTTGGCACGGGCGGCCATAGACCGGGTGGTGACGCACGCCCAGTCTGGGACGCCCAACATCCCCAAGTGTTCTTTTCGCTCCACGGCTGCCCACGGGGAGCTTTCCAGGTCATTTCCGAGGAGGCAGTCCACGGGGGCGTCGTCTCGGACCGTTACTTTCAACATGCCGGAGACCCCTCCCCACTCAAAGGGGACGCAGGCCATCCGACACAGACTCTCCGAGTTGTCGGCTGATCGTACAGGGCAGAGAATGTTCGGTAGATATTGCTCTGGGGTCACCAGATGACAGCGGACGGCTGTCACACTGGCCCCGGTGTCTCGAAGGGCTTCGGCCCGTTGTCCATTGATGCTCACCCATTGGCCGTACTTCTGGGTGTTAGCGGGTAGGGGGACCCGCGGGACCATGTCTCTTCCCCCTAAGCACGCGAGAGTCATGGCGGCTGGCTCCCACCCTTGATACTCTTGCTCGTCTGTTTCTTGTTCCTCGGAGATCTGTTCTTCCCCTAGTGCCGCGGCGGTCACCTGGCGGGGTCTTGGGCTCTGATACTGCGGGCAGCTTGGGTCATTTGCATAGTGGCCGACTCGTTGGCATCGGTGACATGTAACATTGGCTCTGTATCCCGGTCGCGCCGGGGTGCTGCCCCGGTTGGCCGGGGGGGTGGTGCTGGTAGTGGGGGCGGCCGGAGTGTTGTCTCTTCCTCGTCCTTGGCCCCCTCCTCCTCCTCTGGATCGGTGGTGACCATTGTTGTTCCTGTTCTGCTCGTAGGACCCATTCCGGCCCACTCGGGTGATCTCCCACCGGTCAGCTTCGGCTGCGAGCTGCCGGGGATCGGTTAACTTGCTGTCGAGGAGGTGTTGGCGTAGTTCAATGAAGCAGTTGTTGGACAGATGCTCCCATACCATCAGATTGAACAACTGCTCGTAGGTCGTGACGTTGTTCCCTCTGATCCAGCCTTCGAAGGCTCGGCTAAAGTACGTTACATAGTCCACCCAAGTTGTACCTGGAATGCGTGTGCAGTCTCGGAACCTCTGACGGTACATCTCGGGCGTGAGGCCATAGCGAGTGAGGAGGGCCGCTTTCATATGGTCGTAGGAGGTCATCTGGTGGTCTGGGAGCTGTAACAGAGTATCGCGGCCCTCATTGAGGAATTTGCCCCATAGGCCGGCTCCCCAGTCGGCTCTATCGATCCGGTGCGCAGTCATCGCGATTTCATATGCTTTAAACCATTGCTGGATGTCGTCTTCTCGAAAATATTCTCGGACCACATCCTTGGGGATGTGCACTTTTTTGTCCGTGGTCCCGGGGGTGGACGGTCTGTCGGGCACCCCTAATTCTTTATTCTGTTTGCGCAGGTTGATCTCGGCTAGGTTCCGCTCGTGCTCGTACGTTAGTCTTTTTTCCTCGAGCTCCCTTTGCCTCTGTTTCTCCTCTCTTTCTTCTCGGAGGCGAAGGTGCTCTAAGTTTATTTTTTGCTCGGCCAATTTGAGTTCTATGTCCATCTTGAGTCGGGCCATTTCAAGTTCGTGTAGTCGGGCTTTTTCTCTTTCTTGGATCTCGTCTTGCGAGAGACCCGTTCTTTGCTCTTCAGGGGCCGTGTTGGTCTTTTTCGCGGTGCTTTGCTCCGGGGCTTCGACATCCCCGGTCTCTGCCCAAGATTCTAGGGCATGCTTAAAATCGTCCTTGGTACTTAGTCCGGTGGTAGCGATACCTAGTTCGATGCAGAACTGTTTTAGTTCACGATGGCTGTATTCCTCTAGCTTTTCCATTTGGAACTTCTCAGTTGATCCGCTCTCTTTAGTCGACATTGTTTGTTCGTTGTGGGGTGAGCTACTCTCTGTACGTTATGCGGTGATTCGGATCGCGCCGCTGGCCACCAATGTTAGACGGACCGGGAGGGTCGGCCGAGATTACGGGGAGAGGTCTCCAGGGAGAGCCGTCTCCAACGACTGTACAGATAAGTAACTTCCCCCCCACAGACGGACACCACACCAGATTGAAGGTTAACGAGACTTTATATGCACTTCTTAGGTTACGTTGATATAATACAAGGAGGTCTGGACTCAGGGGTCCCCTCGGTTCTGATCTCTGGTTGAGGAAAAGGGTAGCGGGACAGTCTTAGTTACCAATGAGTTCAATAGCTCTCAATCCTCGAGCTCGGCGTGGTTGCTGATCGGGCCGTGGAGGAGCCAAGCAGGTCCCGAGATGGATGAAGGGTGGTCGACGGGCCGTGGAGAAGCCAAGCAGGTCCCGAGATGGATGAAGGATGGTCGACGGGCCGTGGAGAAGCCAAGCAGGTCCCGATGCAGATGACAGTTACAACGGTCCGCGGCCTCGCCAGCAGATCCGGACGACGGTGAAGGAGGAAGGTTACGACGGCTGTGGCAGCGCCACCAGGCAGGATGATGGTGCACAGGACAGAGCTACGGCAGCGCCAGTAGTCCGTCCAGGATGAGTTCTTCTTTCGTCTCTCGACTCCAAGATACAACTCCTTTCTGTTCTGGAGCTGCCCCAGTTATAGGGCTGGCGTGCTTTGATGTCCGGACCCTCGCACTTGGAGGTCGGGAGGTCCGGGATGAGGGAGTCCAGACACCCAGCAGGGGGGTGGAGCCAGCGCCCGGGGAGGCGATGGGCGAGCGGCACTGGCCGGGGGAGAACCATCGACACCTCTTTCTCCCATTGACTGGCCAAGTAGCTCGCTCACCTCCTGGGTGGAGGGTGGTGCCGGAATGTCTGAGGCCGGGCTAGGCCCAGGGTTGAGGTCGATCGGGGGCCAGGCGGCCTCGTGGCGAAGTGTCCAAGATGGCGGCCCGGGCTGGGCGCGTGGGTCGGCCGTGGATCGGACCCACGAGGTTATCATGCTCGGGGGCAGGTGTCCCTGAGGGGACGTAGGACGTGCAATGGTGGGGTGTGGTGCTTGTATGACTGGCTCGGGCTTGGTCGAGCCGGGGGAGAGCGGCCCGTCACGTGGCCTGTCCAACACTCTGTCCCTCACCACCCCTTGTTGTAAATATCATATATACATTAAACAGTACAGGGCTCAATGAGGAGCCCTGCGGTACCCCACAGTTCAGGGATTTTCTGGCTGATGCTGTGTCCCCATCAAAGATCTGGAATGATCTGTTGTTCAGGAATGACTCGAACCACCTTAGAGCATCGCCAGTGATACCGATGTTACATAAGCGGTTCAGCAGATTGGTGTAGCTGACCGTGTCAAAGGCGGCGCTTAGATCAAGGAGGATCACTGCCACTGATCCTCCCTGATCTAGTATTTTCCGTGACTCTTCGGTAATCGCAAGCAGGGCGGTTTCAGTGCCGTGCTTGGGCCTGAATCCTGTCTGGGTTGGGTCCAGAAGCGAGTTAGTCTCCAGGAATTGCACTAGTTGGGTATTTATGTGCTTCTCCAGCACATTGCTTGTCCAGGGGAGTAGTGAAATTGGCCGGTAACTGGAGTGGTCTTCTGGGTTGAGAGTGGTTTTTTTTAATAAGGCCCGAACCATGGCTCTCTTCCAACTCGTGGGTACAATGCATGATGTGATGGAGGAGTTAAGTAGCTCCAGCACCACAGGAAGGATAGTTTGACTAGCCTGGAGCAGTATCTCCGGTGGGGCAGGGTCACAGGGGGAGCCTGATTTCACTAGGCGAGCCAGCTGGTTGAGAGTGTCTAGGTCTAGTGGGGGGAAGCGTTCCAGAGAAGGGTGGTCGGGGGGGGGGGGGAGTGCTCGGGAGAATATGATTGGGAGTCCCTGAATTATTTGGTACTGTCGGGAAGTAAGAGTATATCTTGGAGGCTTTGTTATGGAAAAAGTCTGCTAGCTCATTACACTGTTCTAGCGTTTTTGTCAAAGGGGGGCGGTATTTACTTTAATGCATTTTTGTACTAGCTGGAAAATTTCCTTTGGTTTTGATTCGGCTGCCATAATTTTGTCCGCAAAGTAAGTGGCTTGGGCTACCCTGACCCCATTTCTATAGGCCTTGATTGCTTCTTTGTATTGGGATTTCTTGTCAGGGAGAAAATCAAGTCGCCAGGCTCTCTCTTTTTTCTGCAGAGGCGTTTTAGGTCTCTCAAGGTATCTGAGAACCAGGGGGCGGTTCTGTGCGACCTCTTGGGTACCGATTTCCGTAATGGGAGGATTGTATCCAGTGAGTCTCGGATCCAGTCTTCGTGGTTTTTATTTGCTTGAAAGGGATCTGGGCAGGGTGATGGGCGTGAACGTTCTAGATTGGTCGTCCATGGCTCGAAAGAGAGCTTTTTCCAGTTTCGCTTGGTTATGGGTTGAGGGGTGGGTAAGGGGGATTTACCGGTGATCTAGGTGAATGGAACTAGAAAGTGGTCTGACCATGGAAGGCGGATGGTTTGCCCACCGTTAATTCAGTGCAGTTGCTGAATATTGGGTCAAGGAGATTGCCCTTTTCATGGGTAGGGGCTGTGACCAGCTGGGTCAGTTGTAGAGCTGCAAGGTCGTCTAAAAGTTCTCTTGCGATGAGATCTGTTGGGGAGTTAAAATGGAAATTAAGATCTCCCAGTACCGTGTGGTTGGCAGAGGTTAGGATTCGGTTGGCTATGATGTCAGGGAGGGATCTGTGGAACAGCTTGGCTGGTTCTGGGGGTCGGTAGATCAGAGTACCAGAGAAAGAGCTGTTCGCGGTGAGGTCTAGTCTGAATGCTAGGCTCTCGCACTCGGGGATAGCTTCGGTAGTGGTGTGGCAGCGGTATTTATCTTTTAAGATGATAGCCAGGCCTCCCCCTCTCCCCTTAGTCCGGTCTAATCTGTGGATTAGAAAACCGGGGGGAAGGGCTGAGACGATGTCAGGCTCTGAATGAGACGTGAGCCATGTCTCAGTCAGGAAGAGGGCGTCTGGGTTGTACTCTTCTAGTAGTAGAGCAATTTGAGCGCTATGCCGCGGCAGGGATCGCCAGTTTAGTACAAACATGTGATATTCCTGTGTCGTGGCTGGCGACGCAGTAGTATCAAATGGGTGCTTACAACCAGGGCAGCGAGTGGGGAGTTCAGCTGGGAGGTAGGAGTGTGGACATTGTGCAGCAGTAGTATTCCTGATGCTAAGAATGGTCTCTGAGCTGTACGTCTTAACATGGGAGATGAAAGGGGTAGGGGTAGTGGCCCCTGGTCCCGTCTGGTCGCGGACGGGCGCAGACGGGCTTGCCTTAGGCGCGCCTTTGGCGTGCAATCGTCGCGCCCGCTGCGCTCGTCCGCTGCGCTTCCTAGGAAAGCACATTTTTATAAGGCTGTGACTAACGTCAAGCGGGGGGCGTGGCCTCCGCGCTCGAGCAGGCAATGGCAGCGGTGTTTCCTAAGGTGTTTTGCCAGCGGCAGCGTTAATATCGGCTGTGCGGCGTCACCCCAGCAAGTGCAAGGCTCTGAGGTCGTGTGGGAGGGGGAGAGGAAAAGTGGGTTTTTAAAAGCACAACAACAGTTACAATTTTAAAAAAGATCGGCAATTCTCACTCCCGGATTCCGCCTCAGGAGGTCTGTCAGGTCACAATCAGAGCGCTAGTGGTCAGCGCTTAAATACTAATGCGGGGGGCGTGGCCTCGAGGGGGGCGTGGCCTCCGCGCTCGAGCAGGCACTTATTAGATCCCTACTTCCCAACCACTCTCCGCTTCATGGGTCTGCAAGAAACATGTCATGCCAAACTCATACTGGATGAACTTTTGCTTTTTTGGAAAGTTGCATGTAGATTAACCGAATAGGCACAAAGTTCCTAAGAAATAACAAAAAGAGCTTTTCAATGGAAACTGCGACCTAACCATAACTACACAGTTGCTATCAATGAGTGTGAATGCACACATATATGTATGTATGTATGTGTGTGTGTATATATATATATATATATATATATATATATATATATATATATATATATATATATATATATATATATATATATATATCCAACCATTGCAGAGACCAACTTCGAAAGGAACCACACGGAAGAGAATTCCAGCTCAAACATGATTTATTGACAGCATGCCAGCAGAGAGTATTTCACGAAGGCAGTCCTTCTTTCCATCTTGCCAGACGCGTTTCAGGAGATTCCTCCTTTCTTCAGTGGCTTTTCGGAATTGACGAGGGGAAAGCATTTTTTGGCGCAGACTGTTAATAAATAATCACTCCCGCCCCACTGGGCGTGCCCTCACGGCATTCAGGGTGATGTAGTGTGCACCATTAGAAACCCCAGTGGATGCATGTTCCTCAGTCAAAAATGTCCTTAATTGAATTTTGCAAACATTCATGAAAGTCTCTGCCCCGCTTTGTTTGCTGCCAATAGAGCTGTAAACAGACTCCCATCTGCAAAGGAGCCAGTTTAAATCCGTCCTATGAAAGGCAGCACTTGTAAATACCACCACGGACCTGCTGTGAGAAGCAGTGGGCACCTTCCACGACCTGGGTCAAGCCGTTAATAAATCCAACCATTGCAGAGACCAACTTCCGAAGGAACCACACGGAAGAGAATTCCAGCTCAAACATGATTTATTGACAGCATGCCAGCAGAGAGTATTTCACGAAGGCAGTCCTTCTTTCCATCTTGCCAGACGCGTTTCAGGAGATTCCTCCTTTCTTCAGTGGCTTTTCGGAATTGAGGAGGGGAAAGCATTTTTTGGCGCAGACTGTTAATAAATAATCACTCCCGCCCCACTGGGCGTGGCCTCACAGCATTCTGGGTGATGTAGTGTGCACCATTTGAAACCCCAGTGGGTGAATGTGGTGCTCGGAACTCAGCCAAGACCAGAGCCCCTGAAGAAATGTCGGGCAGGACCTGAATTTAACGAAGTACCGAGCTGATCATTTGTGTTATTTCACAATAAAGTGAAGGCAAGATTTACTCACCTACGTGGGCTCCCTCATTGCAGGTGAACTGTGTGGTTTGATGTTGTGCGGCACTTCCTGGGCCGCGCGGAGAGCCCACTGCACGGTTGTGCAGTCCTGCTAGTTCATTACTAGGCAGAGTGTCTATTGAGCAGGTGATGCCATTGGTCAATTTAAACCAGCAATGTGAGCTGCAAATTGTCCAGCAACCCACTTGGGAAGAAAGTTTGGTTATTGAGAACTGCGACAGCATCTCACTGGAGTATACAAAAGCACTACATCAACCAACAGGCCACGCCCACAGAGGGGGAGGATTGAGGCATTTAATGTGGCGCCGGGAACACGTCGTTTTCAGAACTCAGCCAAGACCAGAGCTCTGAAGAAATGTTGGTGGACATGAAACGCGTCAGCAGGACTTCAATTAGGCAAAGCACCGAGCTACTCATTTGTGTTATTTCCCAATCACCTGCATGGGCTCCCTCACTGCAGGCAAACTTTGTGGTTTGAGATATGTATATATTGGGTAGGTATAGTTAGGTCAGCTGTTGTTCCATAGGACATTTTGTGTTGTTAATAACTTTGGCCTTGTTTGACGAATCTCCGCAAATCTTTCCAATAAGATGTAATGTTTTGACTAGTTTGTGAATTAAAAGTTTTCAGATAATCCATCAAGCAGGGGTGAGAAAAAAGGGAAGGTCCCAAATTATTTTAATTCGAATGCATTTCCTTAAGAAAGGGCTACAGCAAAAACAGCTGAATGGAATTACACCAAATTTGACAGGAATCTAGCTCTTGGTCGACAGATTGTGTGTTTTGGGATTTGGTGTCAATCCGTTCAGTAGTTTTCGAGAAATTAAGGTTCAAAAATAGTTTTACATCTGGACTGTTGGGTCCGTGAGAGGCTTGAGAGACTCTTGTGGGAGTGCTATTCTAAAAATAGAGAATTCTGAATGCCCCAGGGAGCTTTATTTCCCCTGGGCCATCTAACTTCTGTGGGAGTCAGACTCTCACGGCAGTGAGCACTCTGATTGGCTGCCAGTCACATTTGACACATTTTGCTGACAGCCATTACAGGACTAGGGGACTTAGTATTCTTGTCCTGAATTAAAAAAAGAAGTAATATAAGGGGGCAGAGTAAGGATACCCTGACCCCCTAAGCCTCATGGGGCGGGGGGGTCAAAAACAAAAAATAGATAGGCTAAAAATGCTGCGATCTCAAGAAAGTTCCCTGGGTAAAATAATAAATAAAAAATGGCGGCATCTGCATAATACCACGCATAGTCAACAATCACATATGATACCAATGACAATAAAGACTAAATAAACTTATCAGCATTTTCTCACCATAATACACTGCACTCAATAGACTTGTTGCTGGTCATATCACACTCTGCGTTTCTGCATGCAACAGACGTTGAGGGCATCATCATCATTCACTGCTTTGATGCCATCTTCATAACTAAAACTTAGCTTTGCCTGACCTCTCCAATGATTCTCAAAATCCTTCTTCCCTGACTACAAACAACATTCATTCAGCCAATCTAAAAGAAAAGTTACAGGCATATTTGTAATCCACAGCCCAACAAGCTCCTCTCCTGCCCCTTCCTGCTGTCTTCTGCTCACACCATCACCTTCCATCTTGTCTACTGCCCATCTAAGGACAGTCTGCACTTTCCCTCAGATGTCTACAACCTCATCATCATGGTGTCAACCTCCTACCTTTAAAACACCTTATTTTGCAACTTTAATTTCACATGTAGTACAACAAACAAGATCATACAAGAAGAGTTTTCTCAACTTTAGATAAACTACTGAAGTTAAACATCTCATCAATTTATCAATTTACACAAATGACCATGGACCACATGTATAAATATTGGGAATTGCGATCACCTATTTAAAATTTTCTATGAATTGCAATTAGGAAATTGCTAATTGCAATGTATGAAACTCATAGAGTTTCATTTAGCGAACCCTAGTTGTAGGAAGCTGGCTCTGTATATACTATAACAAAATAAGTTATTGTGTGCAAAGAGTCCAGTGGAACCCAAAAGGTAGGCAGAGGTAAAAGTAGACAGCACCTTACTCTCTATTTGTGGTAGTGTGGGCGAGCAGTAAGGCTTTATCAGACGGTAGTGTTAAGTATTTGTTGTATACACTCAATCAGCAAACGATGTCACACACTCAAAGACTGAACACAGACCAATTTGGTTGTATAAAAATATTAAGTTATTTTATTTCTAGAACCAAGCCAAGACTGGCACAGGTAAGTGAAGTAAATGCTTTGCAACATATTATGGAGTGTTTACAAGTAAATGCAAGTTCAAATGCAGTTGTTTGAAATACAGGTAAGTCCTGCAAAGGCAGTATGTGTGTGTAAAGGTACAGGGCCTCTAAGGGTGACACAATAAGTGCTGCAGCCCTAAGAGGCATTCCCTGGCCACAGTGCCCTTGGTACTTATGGTACTATATACAAGGGACAGACCTGTGGCTTAAGAGTGCTAATTGGGTTTTGTTTTTAATGCAGTTTTAGGGGAATAAGATAGGCCCTGGGTACCTGTTTGGTTGGAACACAGGGCACACTCAGTCGAAGCACATCAGCAGTGCAGCAAAAAGTGGAGGCAACCATGCAAAAAGAGGGCACTTTCTTACACTAGTGGGTTGCAGAACGTCCTACTTCATGAATATTAGTGCTGGGGTCAGCAGACCATCACGCCTGTTACTGCTTTTAAATAAAGCAATCTTTGAAAAGTTTCTTTATTTTAAAATGATGCAGTGGTCCAGTGGACCGCTGCCCCCGCTGCCCTCTCTTAAACAAACTTTTTTTTTTTAGCATTCACAAATGGAAAGAGGTCCTAAAGTGACCCTTGCCCACTTGCAAATGCATTACCACTACTCTTCGGCAGTTGGTAAATTATTAATGTTTTGCAACCAGAATACGTACCATTCCCAATCAGTATTTGGAAGGGAAGCATTTGGTTGCAAACCAAAATTGCGATTCGGTAACGTGCTACTGAATCGCAGTTAGGGTAGGATACAAATCAAAATGCTTTTTTACTGTTGCAAATGGGCCAATTCTGCAAATCGGCCTGTTTACTACCAAAAACAAGTTTAATACATGTGGCCCCATATCCTAGAATTTATCTGCGCAGCAGAACCAACATCACTTGGAATGTACCACAATTAGTGGACTCAGCTGACCACACTGTCACCCCCTTGATCATCTCCACTCCAGATCTGCCCTCACAGGACAACTAAAACTGCTGAACCAAGACCTGTAACTTTTTCAAGGACCGTCCCTTTAATGCACGCTAACCCAGTATTATTGCCCTGGCCAAAGCATCTAACCAAGCCCACTGTCGTAACCTTCCTCTTCTCTGACCTCCACCACAGCGGACAACCACACCCTAATAAAATCGTACTCATCTACTGCCAAGTCATCAACATCATGGTACACTTAGACACTAAGACAGTAAATGGGCACTCAGAAGTCAGGGGAAGCTGTACAGTTGCTTGCAGCTGCAAAAGACTTCAAATCCTGAAAAACCTTCAGGATTTCTACAGGAAGCTCTTTACAGAAACCAAGGTTCCTTATTACACCACAGTCATTATGGCTCAGGCTAGAACTATGCAGACTGGGGCTCTGTTTTACACATGGTGACCTGTTCGCTCCACTGTGACAATCCTACCAAAAGCACAGCATTGCATTCTTAGCAATTTGGGGATATTTAGAAAAAGTTAATGAGTCTCAGAATCTAGTTTTGCCCAATAGAATCTGGAACTGATTACTCATTGGGCTAATGGATCCTCATCAGAGACCTGTATTTGACCATATGGTCAGAATCGCCAATTCATTCAGGTTCATTCAGGTTTTTATCCTCTTATAGTTGATAAAATGAGTACCGTTGAAATGGGTAACAAAAATATGTCATTCAGTACCATGCCACCTACAGCTGAATGTGCGCTTCACAACTATTGGGACTTCAGCTGTAGGTGGCATGGTACTGAATGACATATTTTTGTTACACATATATATATAAGCATGCAAGCATGGTGTGAGTAAAACCGAGGTAGTTACACCTTTATCTCCAACACCAATCAAGATTCAACAAAAACTAAACTGCAAAACAGAGTTTGCGGTCTATGTTTTAGAATGCCCATGCGGGCTCCGGTATGTAGGCAGCACTCGACCCCAGGTCCATAAGCGGATATTACAACATCTTCGTGCAATTGCACATGCTGACCCTGCATACCCAGTAGCCAGGCATTTTGAACTAGCGCATGGTAAAGATGCATCAACATTGCGCTATTTTGTTATAGATTGCATCCCCCCACAAAGGAGAGGTGGTGATAGGGAGGCCCAACTTAGAAAGCTGGAGACCCGCTATATAATCTCCCTCGATACTAAGACACCCCAGGGTCTCAATATGGGAGAGGACTGTTACACTCATCTATAACATGTATATACCCATGCTGCCACTGTCTTCCAGTCTAACCTCAATCAATTATATGTGTCCTGTATATCTAACCTGAAATGAAATAATTATTGAGGCTACTGCTCAACATGAACCCTGGACCCTCACACTGTTTGACCTATGTTTTTAACTAAACTTTCTGAAAACTTAATGAATTAACATTACTGATTGCACAATTTTACTTTATGGTAGCACTTTTGTCATCGTTACATGTGACAGTTTTTGATATAGCTATGTTGCACAATTGATTGTAAAGTGGTTAAAATTCTATCTTGTAGCAGCCCACTTGGGCAGTATACCTACTTGAATTATCCGTTCTGTTTGATATTTCAGTTAAATATGATTTGTGGCCTGTACTACATTTACTGCAGTACTTGTTATATAATTCAATGGTGAAATTAGTTTTACCAACAAGTACATACTATGCAAGGGGACGATTTTAATGGCAGCATAATTATTTATAATTATTTATAGGCTTTTAACATTTGTATTATCAAGAAGTTTATTTATTAGCCACGCCATGAATCCCAATATTGTAAATCAAATGAATGTGGATATTTCCTTGTGTGCGACTTATGCATTTATGCAGTTATTTTACAACAATTTTGTCATTCAATGGAAAGTTGAGTATGTTTTCGCTTTCTATCACATGTGATGACACTTCTTGCACTTTAAAAGGGGTGGTCATCCCCCGTGACGTTGTCATGTGATCAAGGCTATCTCTATCCGAAACGCGTCATGGCGGATTGATGCTGGGCTGAACTTTAAATAAATCTATTTGCACCACGATTGGGTCTTGCCTGTTCCTGACTGACGGTGTGGCTGACTGCGCTGCGCTGCATTGTACTGGGAACTGGACGTACCTCATTTCGACATTCGGGATTGCTTCCCCCGATTTGGCGAGACCCTCCACAAGCTTGGGCAAGTTTGCGGCAAGGAGCAGCGTTTCTGTTGAAACACCTTTGAAATCTCTGGAAGGAGACGCCGCCACGCCCCAGGGAACGCGGAATTGTTTGGCGGCTTGCAGCGGAAAGACCGGAAGTGGTTTTCGTGAATACCGGACCAGCGGTGACTGGTCGGGGATCCGGGAGCCTACGATCGAGTACCGGCGAGCGGAGCCAAGACTAACTGCAGCAACCCCTGTGTGGAGAGAACAAGAGCGACTCCGAGGAGCATTGCCGGGTAGGAGTTCGCCTTGTTGTGCATTGTGAACATTTTTGCCCATTGTAACGCACCATGTCCGCGGACACGTTGAGGGGGCGTGTCGAGGCGTCCAGGGGAATGTTTACGGATCCCCCGGCTGGGGGGTCCGCGCCAGCCATTACTTCCATCCCTGTGCCAGGAAAATCTGATGGTGTGAGAGAGTTGTTTAAGAAACTAGAGAAGGCTAGCAAAAGCGAACAGTCAAAGTGGTGGGAGCACACCTCTTTAACAGGATACTTGGAGGTGGGACGGGTACCGCGTGGCTTGCGCATTTTACTCGCTCCGTCCTATGAGAAACCGGACCCCCAAATGATGGCTGACTTGGCGCAATGTAACTTAGACAACTCCAAACGCCTTATGAGCATACTCATTCAATACGCTGAGAGTGACCGGCTGAAATTGTTGGATGAGATTACACAATTAAATGCGGAGATTGAAAAGCTTCCTCCCTCTCCGGAAATCACCAAGTACAGAGAGGAAATGAATGTGCGTCTAAAACGTGAGGAGGATATCATCAAAAAAAGAAAGGCGTATAAATTCCAACGCGATAGACTTGATTACGAAAATGGACAGATATTTACGTTTGCAAAAAAATATGATTCCATTAAACAACGACGTAATATCACTGATAATATCGCGCACACCACACAGAGCACAGCAACTATCACGGGACAGATAGAGGTGTCCTCGGTCTCGGGCGACAGTTCACAGCCAGAAAGTGAATCTGACAACGATACAAGAAGACAACTGCGGTCGGGGTTTCGCAAATATACCCCGGGGGAAGAAATGGAAGTGGTACAACAAGACCGCAAGTCAACTTTGCGATCAGGGACAGCGGCTGCCGGCGCAAGCGCGCCAACAGGAAGCGCGCCGAAAGGCGCAAATGCCACAAACGCCGCATCAACAAGAGGCAAGCCCAGGAAACCACGATCCAGATGGCAATGGAACAAGAATCAGGCACCTCAACCACAGCAGTGAATGAAACTACCATCTCCCAGAACAGCTCACATTCGGTAATTAACCTATTGAACACTGTGTTAACTCCTAAAGAAACTTCGATTTTATCCTTGGGTTTGTCTTACAGTCCCAGAGGAAATGTTGACTATGCCACAACTAGAATCGACATGTTTAAATATACACGCAAATTGAAGTTGCGTAAACACTTTGCAACGCGTTCCTTGGACGCCCCCAGCAACAATGTGGGTACGCAAGGGTCGGTATCAGACCTCACAATTGATCAAGGGTCTAATGATTCTGTGGTTTTAGGAGCAGCATTAACACAGGAGTTACTTGCTATTCAAGAAGAGGAAAGAATAATCCCTACGGAGAGTCAAACTGCATTGGGGGGTGAACCTCTTCCCAAAATTTGTCAAACCCCTTTCAAACCTAAATCAAAGTATTGTCCCCTCATGATCAAGGACAACATTGACATTTTCCATGAGCGAGTGAATTCCCAACTAAAGGAGTTGCAAATCAAAATCTCTCACTCTACCAAACGGTACAACTATAAAGACAGTGAATATCACAAGCTGGTAAAGAAATTAAAGGCAAACAAACAACTAGTCATAAGACAATCAGACAAGGGGGGCAATGTCGTCTTGTGGCCAAGAAAAATGTATCTAGAAGAAGCTCACAAGCAATTGAATGATAAAGACTGCTACAAGCGGATAACTTTGCAAGATGCTAATATAGCAAAGAATGGTATTTACTTGAAGTTGTCTGCCTGGCGCAGTAAAGGCTTGTTGACCATGGAGGAGTATACATTTCTAAAAAATGAACATCCTGTAACTCCAGTAATTTACTTCATTCCCAAGGTCCACAAAAACCGTGAACAACCGCCGGGCAGACCTATTATCTCTGCATGTAACAGTCTTTTAGAGAATGTGAGCAAGTACATTGATTTCTTCCTCCAAGAACATGTAAGAAGCTTGCCCTCGTTTATCTTGGATACGACTGATTTGTTGAAAAAACTCATCGATTTCAGATGGAACTCCACCTACATGCTGGTGTCTATGGACGTCACCTCTCTCTACACCAGCATATTCCATCAAGATGGCCTAAGAGCCATTAAACACTTCCTAGGGAAGAGGGATGGATGCTTCAATGAACATTCAAAAATGGTGGTAGAGATGATATCGATGTGTCTAGATAACAATATGTTTTTGTTTGCAAAACAGCTTTTTCTACAGACCAGAGGAGTAGCTATGGGGGCCTGCTTCTCTCCCAGTTACGCATGTCTGCACATGGGGTACTGGGAGGAGCAGGTCCTGATGGTAGAACATTCTGTCACTATGAACACAAAGGTGAAACTCTGGTCTCGATATATAGATGATTTGTTTTTTGTTTGGGAGGGGACTGAGACAGAAGTGAGAGAATTCATTGACAAACTCAATGATAATAATCTCAATATCCAACTAACTAGTACTATTAGTTCCCAGTCCGTTGTGTTCCTTGACGTCGAAATCTATGTTCAGGAAGGCACCCTCCAAACGAAGTTGTACCGAAAGCCCACGGCAGGTAACACGCTGCTGCATGCGGATAGCCATCATCCCGCCCATTTAATTCGCAGCATCCCTTACGGGGAGATGCTGCGCGTTAGAAGAATCTGCAGCAGTGAGAATCAATGCCGTGTAGCACAATTACAGTGTAGGGATCGCTTTTTGCAACGAGGCTACAAACCAGCTATCTTAGATGATGCCATGGCTAGGGCCAACAGGGCAAATAGGTTGGAACTCCTAGGCTTAGGAGGTGATGGCCAACCAACTGTCCATGCAAGTGTGTGTGATAATGAAACCAGATTGATCATTGGGTATAGTAACCAGCACAGATCAATTGAAAAAATAATCAGAAACAATTGGTCTTTAATCTCAACGGATCCTATACTAGGCACGATAATGCCTAAGTACCCTAGCATCACATACCGTAAAGCAAGAGCAATGAAAGATAGCCTGGTATCAAGTAGCCCAGAGGTTATAACTGGCTCCTGGTTAGACGACAGCAAAGGGTTTTTACGCTGTTCCACCTGCAAAGCATGCAAGCATGGTGTGAGTAAAACCGAGGTAGTTACACCTTTATCTCCAACACCAATCAAGATTCAACAAAAACTAAACTGCAAAACAGAGTTTGCGGTCTATGTTTTAGAATGCCCATGCGGGCTCCGGTATGTAGGCAGCACTCGACCCCAGGTCCATAAGCGGATATTACAACATCTTCGTGCAATTGCACATGCTGACCCTGCAAACCCAGTAGCCAGGCATTTTGAACTAGCGCATGGTAAAGATGCATCAACATTGCGCTATTTTGTTATAGATTGCATCCCCCCACAAAGGAGAGGTGGTGATAGGGAGGCCCAACTTAGAAAGCTGGAGACCCGCTATATAATCTCCCTCGATACTAAGACACCCCAGGGTCTCAATATGGGAGAGGACTGTTACACTCATCTATAACATGTATATACCCATGCTGCCACTGTCTTCCAGTCTAACCTCAATAAATTATATGTGTCCTGTATATCTAACCTGAAATGAAATAATTATTGAGGCTATTGCTCAACATGAACCCTGGACCCTCACACTGTTTGACCTATGTTTTTAACTAAACTTTCTGAAAACTTAATGAATTAACATTACTGATTGCACAATTTTACTTTATGGTAGCACTTTTGTCATCGTTACATGTGACAGTTTTTGATATAGCTATGTTGCACAATTGATTGTAAAGTGGTTAAAATTCTATCTTGTAGCAGCCCACTTGGGCAGTATACCTACTTGAATTATCCGTTCTGTTTGATATTTCAGTTAAATATGATTTGTGGCCTGTACTACATTTACTGCAGTACTTGTTATATAATTCAATGGTGAAATTAGTTTTACCAACAAGTACATATTATGCAAGGGGACGATTTTAATGGCAGCATAATTATTTATAATTATTTATAGGCTTTTAACATTTGTATTATCAAGAAGTTTATTTATTAGCCATGCCATGAATCCCAATATTGTAAATCAAATGAATGTGGATATTTCCTTGTGTGCGACTTATGCATTTATGCAGTTATTTTACAACAATTTTGTAATTCAATGGAAAGTTGAGTATGTTTTCGCTTTCTAGCACATGTGATGACACTTCTTGCACTTTAAAAGGGGTGGTCATCCCCCGTGACGTTGTCATGTGATCAAGGCTATCTCTAGCCGAAACGCGTCATGGCGGATTGGTGCTGGGCTGAACTTTAAATAAATCTATTTGCACCACGATTGGGTCTTGCCTGTTCCTGACTGACGGTGTGGCTGACTGCGCTGCGCTGCGTTGTACTGGGAACTGGACGTACCTCATATATATATATATATATATATATATATATATATATATATATATATATATATATATATATATATTCACAAAGCCCTGGCGCTCAAGCATGCACTCAACGGTGATCCCACAGTGGTTTCCTCGAGGCAGCACACAACTCCAATGTCCCAAAATTAAAACCATGCCTGACGCGTTTCGAGGACAACGCCTCTTCATCATGGGCTGTTCACAGAGGCATAGAAGGCTCACCTGTTGTTTTAGTTATTTTTATTGAATTCCATCTCTCACAATAGGTGTGGCTCATAGTGATTGCCGCAGATGCTTGTTGGTAATTGCAGTCCAAACGGGTGAGTATTAGTGTTCAGCCTTCGTAGGCTCCATGCCCCTGTGAAATATTTTCAGCATTTTGACATTTTGATATATATATATATATATATATATATATGGAAAACAACTCCTGAAGCAGAGAAAACAAACTCCTTCACCAGGAACGGACCACCACAAAGGTTCTTCAAATTTTCAGTGCATTTATTAAGCCTCTCACAACATGACGCGTTTCAGCCGGGTCACCCCGGCCTTGATCACATATATATATGCCAAACAATTCCCACCACTTCGGACCACTTCCATGTTCCAGCGAAGAAGGAACTCAGACTACCACAGCAGATCAGGCAAGATGTGTTTTTATTCGCGTTACTTCCGCAGCCTGCAACGACGCGTTTCGGGCTTCACGAGCCCTTGATCACATTCAGCTTTCTACACATCTATGTTACTTTTTATGTATCATAAACACTGTGCACGCACCCTCGTTTGCGTGAAATGCCAGTCAAGTGACAATGAAAAGGAACAACAGACTATCGTATTTGTTGTGTTTTACAAAGGATGAATGACTGCTTAAATGCACATAGATATTGCACGATAAATCGGTTATATTTAATGTCAGCAAACACAGTAATTTGTTCTTGATATTGCAATAATCATCAGACAGGATAAATCCTTGCTTGATATATTATACATACATTCTATTAATATGTTTGTTATAACTCATCAGTAACTATGTTTGCAACAATGTTCCTTATTCATATACGGCAGTTATACTGCTAGATCCTCCTTGTACATATGACTAACAAAAGTGCTTGAGTGCTCCTTATCTATAACCAGTGCAAATTTATACAATAAAGTGCTTTCCTAAATGTACAACAGTGCAAAGATAATAAATATAAAGTGTAATATGTGCATTATATAATAACATGGTCGATAATATTATATTTCATAGCAAATCAATTCCATATATCCTCAACAATAAAATGGTTATCTCCAGCCGGATTAAAAAACACTATTAAAAGTATACATAAGATTTATAAAATGCCATAAAATATCATATCAACGATGTTTATATATAATATTATACTTTTTTTCTTCAATAGATGGAGAGAGTATACATTACAGATACAATATTTACATGGGCAATGATTATATAGCATTAATTTGGTACACCTAAAATACAAAAGATGTTATTGTATTAGTCCCCTGACTCATATACTGGAGATCGGTCTACTGTAAGCTTTTTACAAGAAGGTATACATATCCTCCGCATTATTGAGACCACGCGGCCATTTACTATCCATTTCTAAAATGAATTTGGTCTCCAGCTGCCTAAGGTTCTTTTCTCTATCACCGCCTCTTTTGTTATTAGGGACAGCAGAAATTACGAAGTAAGAAAGGCAGTTGATGTCTTTATTGTGGCACTTAAAAAAGTGCTGTGCCACGGGATAGGCTGCATCATTGTGGATAGCCCTCAGATGCTGTAATATCCTGACGTGTACCTGTAGCTTCGTGCTTCCCACATAGTTTAAACCACAGGTACACGTCAGGACATAGACAGCGAAATCCATTTTGCTTTAAAGCTGCCCTTAATGGCAATAGGGGATGTGTCAAATGGTGTATGATAAGATGTCTTGTTACAACCAAATTTGCAGGCTCGGCAAACTGTGCATCTTTTAAAGCCCCTGGACGCTTGCAACCAAGGTGTTGTTTTTATCGTTTCAGGGGAGTTTTTGGCTAGATCATTACCCATAGATCTACCCTTTCTAAAGGTGACAACAGGGGAAGGAGACAGCCGGTCACATAGGACACTGTCTGTAAGGACAATGGGCCAATGTTTTTGAACAATTGATCTAATTTTTCTCTCTTGTCGTGAGTAGGTCGTGATTAATCTAGGATTGTCTGACATAGTATTAACCTCTCTGGATGCAGACCCAGTACACCCCTCTTTAAAGAGACTAGCTCTCGGTCGTTCATCTGATTTGCTGATGGCATCATTGATGAGTTTATTACTGTATCCCCTCAATATTATTCTTGTACGCATATCTTCAAGACAATTGCGAAAATCGTTTTCCTCACTACATATACGCTTGAGTCTAAGAACCTCACCATAAGGAATACTAGCAATGAGGTGCCTCGGATGTGAGCTGTTGGCATGTAATGTGATGTTACCTGCCGTAGGTTTTCTATATAAGGTACTCTGTAGCCTGTTGTTCTCAACACAGAGTTTAACATCTATAAACTCTATTTGTGTAGTATGGATGTGAGCGGTAAAAGTTAAATTGAGGTCATTTTTATTGATCTCATCGATGAACTTCTGTGCAATCGAGATGTCGCCGCGCCAAATTATAAAAACATCATTGATGTATCTAAGATACAACGCCATGTGTTGCTCACACACTGTCTTGTATTGGCACCTGAGGACCTGTTCCTACCACCAGCCAACGTGTAAACACGCATAGCTGGGGGAAAAACAGGCCCCCATTGCAACTCCCCTCAATTGTTTAAACAGTGTGTTGATAACCTCTTAAGTGCTGCTGACGGCCAACGGTCGTCAGGAGCGCTACCTCCCCAGTGCTGCGCACGACCATTGGACGTCCATTCAGCACTAGTTCCAATGGACAGCGCAGCACTGGGGAGGGATATTTACATGCAGCTAAGGTGTTAAAGAGAAAAAATTGTTGTTTAAACACCAATTGATCAGTTCGACAATGACTTTGTTGTGGGCATAGAGTTCAATGGGCCTGGTCGCTAAAAATGTTTAATTGCTTCCAGTCCCTGTGTGTGGTTGATGCTTGTATCCAAAGATTCTATGTCTAAAGTTATTAGACATAGATCATCAGACCACATTACATCTTTTATTTTTGTCAAAAAATCCCCAGTGTCCTTAACAAAGCTCGGGAGAGATTTTACCAAATCTTGTAAAAAATGGTCAATGTATTGACCAATGTTTTCGCTGGCGCTGTCTATGGCAGAAATAATGGGCCTGCCCGGTACCGGTCTTACCTCCTTATGTATCTTAGGAATTAGATACAGAATAGGCAACACCGGGTGTTCTTTAAATAGAAATTTACTTTCATCGTTAGATATTAGGCCCTCTCTTCTCCACTGGGCTAGCATTTTCTGTAAAGCCATTCTAGCATTTTCATATTCTTTGAATGAAGCTTTTTTATAACATTCTTCATTGCCTAGTTGTTTATTAGCTTCTGCTATATATTGTTTTTTAGGCCATAAAACAAGGTTTCCCCCTTTATCGGATTTTTTTATTATCACAATGTCACAATTTTCACCCAGTTTTTTAATCAATTTGTCATATGCCATTTTCCTGAAAAAAGAACTGCGCTGCTGTTTATTTTTTTTGACACTCATATTCAATTTCTTCAAATCATTTGTAATCATGTCATGGTAGGTATCAATCGAGTCTTTTGGCATGAGAGGAACAAAAAATGATTTGTTTTTAAATGGACTAATACCCGCCCCTTTCTGAACAAAATCTATCTTGCGCAATTTTTCTTGTGTAGATAGATCAATAGGGTCCATGGGCTCGCTGTTGTCTGACTCTTCTTCTTCAAGAAGGTCATGCATAGTTACTACACCAGGGACATCAGAAGCTCGTAAGGACGGGAGGTCATCACCATCATGCACATTACTGTCAGAAATACTTGTTTGATTTTTGTCTGCTTTTAATGCGAAATATTTCTTAAGTTTAAGTTTTCGTATGAAACAAAATACATCAATTCGAGTTCGTGCTTAATTGAAGTTCTTGCCAGGACAAAAGTTCAAACCTAGCGCCAGAAGTTGCTGTTCCGCTTTGGTAAGAACTACGTTGGTCAGATTGACGATGCTGTTGTCAAATTTCGTTTGTTCTTTTTTTCAGAACGTTTTCTTTTTTGTGGCGGTTCTTGAGCCTTTTGCGCTGATCTTTTCTGCGTTTATTCCTATGTTTTCGTCTGGCCTCCTTTGTAATCTCGGATGCAATGTTTTGAGTCTCTCCTCGACTAACAAATCAAGTTCCTCGCTCATATTTAGAATTGGCCTTTTGTTAGAGGCGGTTTCAGCTGATGCGCTTGAAATGCTTGAACCACTTGTAACAGACAATGTATCTATATTAGAGGAATCATCATTGGGACTTGATGCTGACTCTGCACATTTAGTCGTGTTTGAAGTTTTCTCACTATATTGTTTCCTTTTGGCCAGATCGTACTTCCGTGAAAACGTGAAAATCTGACCATTTTCGCAGTCCGCCAAGTCTCTAGCAAACTTATGGGCTTTTCTCGCCTTGATCTTTTTCTCGTGTTTTTTTAGTCTTTCAGTAATGGCCACTTTAGTCTTGGTGATGTAATCCGTTGGTAATTTGTCGAGTTCACTGACAATAACTTCAATTTCTTTCAAGATTTCTATGCGGTCTATTTTGGCATATTTGCAAAGAATTCTAACCAAATTCATGGACGCTTGTAGGTTGTTCTCTCCCCACTCGCGGAGCATTTCAGGGTTCGGTCATTCGAAGCTCGGGGCCAATAGAATTCTTAACCCACGAGGTACCCGCCCCACTTTGCTGTACTCAGAGAGTGATTTGTTTTCCCACCACTTTGTGAATTCCAACTTCGACTTTGACTCAAAGTTTTTTAAGAGTGCTTTAGCGTCTTTGTCTTTATCAGGCTCCTTGACCGGCAGCTGTGATGTATTACGCATTCCAGTTGATTGTATGCTAAACATACCCTCTGCTGCTAATTTTCTCTCTCTTTCTATTTCCGCTGACATGGTAGGCTGCGGTATGAACGCTTTGGATTTTCAAACTGACAATAGTCAATTTTGTTCCTTGTCTTGCCTTCTGCTGTATCTCCCTTCCTGACAATAAAGCAATTCTTCCACTCACCGGCGTTAGTTGTCTTCTTCCGAGTCCTCCGACTCGATCGAATACGATTTCCCGCCTGTTTGTTTCTGTGGCATTCACTGGAGTCAGGGGGAAGCCGCCAAATTCCACTACGGAGGCAACGGGTCGCGGTTGAGGGCAGCTTCCAAATGTATTCCCACAATTCCTTCACAGCGCGAGAAAAACAAGCCCTCCAGTCGAGAGTGAAATCAAACAAAGTTGTTTATTCAAAAGGTACCGGCAAATCAGCAATACGCGTTTAGACCTGGTAAGGGTTTTAATCATATGCCAAATAAGGATTTGTTGTTTTCCAGACTTTAAATACCATTGAATAACATAACAATGAGGAAGGACTAACAAGCACATTCACAGTTCATATTGTGTTCATTACAACGCATTGCATGAATTTTACACATGGGAGATCAAATTTGCATGTTTTACACATCCCTACTCTTAAGCAATATGTCCCAAATGTTTTGATAGTAAATTGTTCGAGTGGGTATGTTTTGATAGTAAATTGTTCGAATGGGTCACTTGATCACATAATTAACCAAATTCTGGAACTACCCAGTCCATAATGCATTATTATTGGTCTTCAAGCATTGCCATGTCCTTCCAATTGTTAAACATATTTGTACTTTTTTTCTCACAAAATATAATTGTGATGTAATACTGTAGCAGCCTTGAGAAGGATTAAGTTCCATGTATGGCTTTGTAACATTTGTAAAGAGAATTTTGTAAAGAGATCTATACCTATACCTATATTCACTGAAAAAACCATAGGTTTCAGGCAAGTTATAGTTAGGAATTAGCCTTTAAAAAACCTTAGAAATTCACTGAAAAAAACCATAGATTTCAGAGGCATTACAGTTAGTTAGACATTTCACTCATACAAAACCATAGAAATTCCCCCAGTTACAGTTAGTTCAGCTAACTATAACTCGCGAGCCCGCAATGCACTGCTGCTGACGTCACATAATACATCACTCATGACATGGTCAGTGTCATCACTGATGACATCACTGATGACATCGTCCAGTGAATGTGTGTTTTTCAGAAAATTAAATATGTTTTATTTATGTATATGAATTGAAATAGAGAAAATGGAAATTCCACTTGCAGGTGGAGGTGTGCACAATGTTAACATGACCTCAGTGGTCTCATATTGATCCTTTCACCATTTGTATGAAAAAACTCTTGATAACTTCCAGTTTAAGATTTTTCATCATTATTTTTTATTTTCTTCATTTTTCAAAATCAGTATGAATTAATCCATTCATTCATGACGATTTATTGCTTAAACATTTAACTTCTAGAAGTTAAATGTTTAAGCAATAAATCGTCATGAATGAATGGATTAATTCATACTGATTTTGAAAAATGAAGAAAATAAAAAATAATGATGAAAAATCTTAAACTGGAAGTTATCAAGAGTTTTTTCATACAAACCACTTGCAGGTGGAGGTGTGCACAATGTTAACATGACCTCAGTGGTCTCATATTGATCCTTTCACCATTTGTATGAAAAAACTCTTGATAACTTCCAGTTTAAGATTTTTCATCATTATTTTTTATTTTCTTCATTTTTCAAAATCAGTATGAATTAATCCATTCATTCATGACGATTTATTGCTTAAACATTTAACTTCTAGAAGTTAAATGTTTAAGCAATAAATCGTCATGAATGAATGGATTAATTCATACTGATTTTGAAAAATGAAGAAAATAAAAAATAATGATGAAAAATCTTAAACTGGAAGTTATCAAGAGTTTTTTCATACAAATGGTGAAAGGATCAATATGAGACCACTGAGGTCATGTTAACATTGTGCACACCTCCACCTGCAAGTGGAATTTCCATTTTCTCTATTTCAATTAATTGAAGAAAAAGTGCCCTTAGACAAAGCACTAAAGGAGTGAGTAGCACATAAATGAACTTGTGAATTAACAGTAAAAGGAAAAACTAGGAGTGCAAGACGAATTATAGCAAAGATTTATTTATGTATATCTCATGGTCAATGGAAGAATACATGGGTATATCAGTGCCTAAATGGATGATTTATTTTGAAAAATTGATTGTTTAACTGACTGATTAAGTGTATCTTAGTGAATACATGGATTAGTGAGTAATGTTTAAATATATAAATATCTGTATATGTCTGCCACTTGGTGTATAAGTGGCTGCAAGGGTTGGTGAGTAGCTACATGAGTGCCTATATAGATTATTAGTTGGTTTTTTGAGTATCAGTATGAGTGTCTGAGTGTCTGTATGGTTCGGTGGGGGTATTACGTAGTGCATAGATGCATGAATGAGTCACTCACTGTTTGTATGTGTTGAAGACAGCATGTGTGCAGGACTGTAGGGTAGATAAGTGTGTGTATGGGTATTTTAGTGAATGAATGACTGTCTCAATAGTGTCTTTATGAGTAACTACATATGTTTTAAACCAGTATATGTGAGTATTGGTGTATATAAGTGAGTATCTATGAGAGTGAGAGATTGGAAGAGTTCCTGTATAAATTAGTATGTGTTTCTATAAGTGATTGCTTAAGAGAGTAAGTATGTGTACGTTTCTGTAGCAGTAAGTGTGGTGGTGTGTGTATAACTGTATATGCAATTTAATGGATGTTTGATACTTTGTTCGTATGTCTGACTATGTGTGTGGATAACTCTATGGATGAGTGTCAGTGTGTAACAGGATGTATAGGTGTATCAGTACATATGATGAGCGAGTATATGTATAGGACTGTGGGTGAATGAGTGTATGTCGGTATAGATCTTTGAATTACTGAATAGATGTGTTGTAAGTGGTATTGGTATGTCCATTGTTTTGAAAATTGTAATTTCTATTTTTGAGTGTGTGTATCAAAAGTTATATTAGGGTGAGAGGAGTTCTGCCACTCTATCACAAGGATGATGTCATCAGTGATGTCATTTGAGATGTCATGATTGATGTCACGGACCATGTCATGAGTGAAGTAATATGTGATGTCATCCGCAGTGCACTGCGGTTGAGTGAGTTATAGTTAGCTGAACTAACTATAATGGGGGAATTTCAATGGATTTGTACAAGTGAAATGTCCAACTAACAATAACACCCCTAAAACCTATGTTTTTTTCAGAGAATTTCTAAGGTTTTTTAAATGCTAATTTCTAAATATAACGTGCCTGAAACCTATGTTTTTTTCAGTGAATTGCAAAGGTTTTTTAAATACTAATTTGAAATATAACGTGTCTGAAACCTAAGCTTTTTTCAGTTAATTTCAAAGGTTTTTTAAATGCTAGTCTCTAACTATGCCTACAGAGGTAGGACATGTGAAGAAAGAAGAAAAAACACACAGAAAGAAGAAAAAGAAATGCAGAAAGAAGCAACAGAAGTCCTCAAAGACGAAGAAAAGTGCAGGAAGAAGGAAGACGTGCAGAAAGAACAAACAGAGGAGCAGAAAGAGACCTTGTTGCAAAATCATCCAGTACCCTTAACTTTTTCAGATGGGTACTGATGGTAACTGACTCTGACTAACCAGTCCTAGAGCCAGTACTATGCTAAAAGACTCTTATAATACAGTTAAAACACCTACATACACTAGGGAACACTATGCGTACCCCTGTGATTACCATTACCTCCTCTGTAAAACTCAAGCACATAATAGGGCAGGGGGATTAAAACTACCTCTTAAAACGTGCCACAGGGCGCGGTTTCACACTGATGAAGGGAGGGGGGGGGGGGGCTGAGCTGATGTGTGCAAGCACGCCCAGTGGCCTGTTTAATTTGGGGGATAAAGTCCCCTTGAATCCTGAGTGTCCCTTAGCTCCAAATAGCCCACCAGGTATCTCCAGTTAGCGCCACAGAGCTGCGTTGCAGAGAGGTGCAAAAAGAGGCACGACCTGGACCACCTCTCTGCAACGCAGCGCAGTGGCGCTTACTGGAAGCACCTGGTTGACTAGTTGGCCCCCAGGGGCCCTCAGGATTAAAGGAGAATTATTTCCCCAACTTACTGCCTTCCACAAATACCTCCACATCCAAAGAACATATAGAAATGGTATAATATACTATGCTGATCGCGTAACAGAGGAAATAAAACTTCTCCAAATTAAAACTGCTAAAAAGCGCCAACCACCCAGTGCAAAAACAAAAGATTACATAAACCTTATGCAAAAATGGAAACAGAACAACACCGTTATCGTGAATCAATCCGACAAAGGAGGAAACATATGGGGTAGGGTGGAATATATGGAGGAAGCATATAGACATCTAGATGACAAAGAGTGCTATACTAGAATGGACATGAAGACTGTGAATAAAATCTATGGACAATACAAAAATGAGCTTAATCAATGGAAACGCGATGGCCTCATTACTAAGGATGAACATAAGTTTTTGTGGAAAGAACATCCAACCATACCAAATATCTACTTCATCCCCAAGGTCCATAAAAAGGTGTTACCTACACCTGGGCGACCTATAGTGTCTTACATCAACAGTATGTTTGAAAATACTTCCAAATACATTAACCACTACCTTCAGGACTTTGTGTCAGCATTACCTGCCTACATTAAGGATACTACAGAATTCCTTTTTTAGTGAACCAATGTGAATGGTCTGAGGAACTGTTGTTCATAACCATGGACATTGCTACGCTCTACACGAGCACTGACCATGCTGATGGACTTAGAGCAGTGAAATTTTATCTAAGCAAAAGACCCATTGAAATGTACAATCACAATTGCATGATACTGAAGATGATTGACAAATGTTTGAATAACAACATTTTCTTGTTTAACAACTCCTTGTTCAAACAGCTTAGAGGGGTGGCAATGGGGGCATGTTTCTCCCCCAGCTACGCAGGGCTCCACGTAGGCTGGTGGGAGAAACATGTCCTTAGGGTCCGTTTTGCTACAATCTGCTCAAAACACATCTTAAAATATTGGAGGTACATGAAACGATGTATTTATCATATGGCAGGGATCGACGCAAGAAGCAGTGAATTTCGTCAATAATATCAACGACAACTATCTCAATCTTAAGTTCACAGCCAGCATGAGTAGGACAGAGGCAGATTTTCTTGATGTACATGTGGCAATTGAAAATAATGAGATAACAACCAGTATTTTTAGAAAGAGTACATCTGGGAACACGATCCTCCATGCTGGGAGCTTCCACCCCAAATACACAATTGCCAGCATACCTTACGGTGAATTTTTGCAAATTCATCGAACTTGCAGTTCGCCCATGCTTAGAGATGAACAGCAAAAGGATGCCAAGCTTAGACTCACAGCCAGGGGTTACTCATCACCTATGTTAGATACTGCCATGAGAAAAGCCAACTCTTTGAACTGTCTAGACCTTCTAGATCCTGACAGGAAAAACTCAGGTATCAAACCAGATGACATGGTCCCTAACCAAATCAGACTCATCACTGGTTTCAGCAGGCAGGCAAAACAAATTAGTCAAATTGTCAGACGCGAATGGCCCATCATTATGGCCGATTTAGTCTTGAAGGAGATCATGCCTAAAGCCCCACTATCACTTTCAGACGCGCATTTTCCATGCGCAATGAATTGGTCACAAGCAGCCCTGAATTTAGCAAAGGAAAGAACTGGCTATCCCCTAAAAATGGTTTCTTTAAGTGTAGTTCCTGCCGGGCCTGCACTTTTGGGGTTAACACTACTACCTACACCACCCCATTTGAGAAAACTCCGGTTCCCCTCAGGGCCCATTTCACGTGTCGTACAGAGAACGCAGTATATGTGCTGCAATGTACTTGCAATCTATTGTACGTGGGCAGTACAAAACACCCGGCCCACGTTCGCATTCTGCAGCACATAAGGGCTATTGTTAACACGGATTTAACATATCCTGTAGCCCGAAACTTTGCCACTACTCATAACAAAGATTTATCTAATTTGCAATACTTTGTTATTGATGCAGTAGAGCAGTCGAAAAGAGGGGGTGACATAGACTAGAGACTACGCCAGTTAGAGTCTAAATATATCATCAAACTCAATAGCAAGACTCCTGGGGGCCTCAACATGGGGGAGGATCTCAGCAATTTTCTCTAATCGGTAACGTGGGCTATGGGACTCCAGGCTTGGAGTTCATACCAAGGAAAGTATCTGACCACACATCATTACATACATATAGTCATGAGTCCCCACCTTCCGAGGGCAGGTTGATAATACTATGTATCGAGATGTACTGTTACATATTTGATGTTTTTAATCACAATACTATGGTTTTTATATCACACTATGCACTTTTTCACTTCATATCATGCTATTCGACAAGGAGTGTCTTCTTCTCTGCAAGCTTCTTAACAATTGTGTTCTCCACCATGTCCATATACATATATGTATACAACATGTTTATTATGCCAACACTCGCGTCTTATGCTCAGACTTCACGGATACTAAAACGCATTTGTGCATTAGGATAGCTTTATGTAAAATGTATGTAGCCCTATATCAGATGATTATATGAGAGTTAACACATTAACATGGTTTTTTTAATACTATTGCATTTTTGCACAGTTCTGGAAAGTCCCATAGTTACTTATATTCTGTTTAATTTTGCACTATGCACTTTACCTACATTGCATGGTTAAGTTTGCACAGGTCTCATGTTTACAATTACATTTTTATATTCCAGCACATCAGCACTTTATTGTTGTAATGTTGCACTAGTCAACACCATATATCACCATTGTAGACATCGCAATTTACATGCGTAGCGCTATGTCAACACACCGTACTTGTACAATGTAATTGGTTTTAAATATATTCTTAATGGGACTAACTTTCCAACATAGGCATTCTTATTTATGCCAGTGAACGGATCATGAAACCTTGACATTTTACTAACATATTTTGCATTTCTTCACACACCATCAACAACCTAACCAATGCTATATATAATATGCAATTTTAAACGTTTTTATGATCTATGATCGTTTTTCGTTTGCTTAGGTATATCTAAGTTGATGGCAATGTGTTATGTTAATATTGGGCTATGCTATATACACCGTTCCAATATGGCGGAACCAGTCTATGTACTTAGCGAAGCATTTAACAGTACAAGTCCTTTGTCTATGTTGATTGTCAAACAGCGAGGTTGGCGCGCATTTGTTACACTGTTGTATTTATAATGGTGGAGTAACCATGGCTAATTGTCAGTGAGCAAGGGCACAGCCGGTGCCCGAAACGCGTTTGGCGAAGCTTTGCACCCTGCATGCACGAATAAAATTTACCACGAGTGAAAGCACCTGAAGTCTGGCTGTGGCATTATTTGGTGTCCCGTTCTTGTCCGCACGGAAAGTGCATTGAGGGACAGGCTGGAGTTTACATATATATATATATATATACTTTGGATAAAAGCGAAGGTAGCGTGGAGCATATATATATATATATATATATATATATATATATATATATATATATATATATGCTCCACGCTACGTTCGTTTTTATCCAAAGTATGACGACAATGCCTTGTGTAGCTGGCTAAAAATTATTTTATTTCGGCCTGACTCGAACGCGTTATATATATGCAGATACTTCTGTCCTTTCCCATAGGCAACACAGACAGAAATATAAAGGGGAGACAGCTCTGTGAGCTCACTTATGAATTACTAGGCTCTATAGATATTGCTATAAAAGAGGCTATCCCTTTGGTTGTCCTCATGTTGGATGCTACCAAGGCCTTCGACTGGGTGAATTGGCTGTACCTGTCGGAGGCCTTGAGGAAGTTCAACGTAGGGGACAGATTTCGGAGAACGATAAATTTGTTATATCGGTGCCCATCTGCTTCACTTTTGATAAACGGAGGTTTGACGGAGCCCTTCAGGGTTACGAGAGGAACGAGACAGGGTTGTCCCCTGTCCCCCCTCCTCTTTGATGTATATATTGAACCTTTTGCTCAAACCTTAAGAGACAGTATACTCATCAAACCTTTTATTTTTGGTGGCTGGGATAAAAAGGTGGCACTTTATGCGGACGATATTATGATTTTTACTACGAGTTATGATGAAGCATACCCAGAGATAATCGAGCAGGCTCTCAAATTTGGCAAAGTGTCAGGGTATGAGAATAATGCCCTAAAGACAGAGTCAATGTCCTGGAATATTAATATAACTGACAATAACGGGACATCCAAAACCCAAATTCGCTATCTGGGGATAAACATAGTTAAAGACATCAACTCGATTGCTTCTCTTAACTTCACCAAAGTAGCTGCAGAGTGCCGAAAACTTATGAGAGACTGGTCTCATCTTCCGCTCACTGTTTTGGGTAAGGTTAACCTGGTGAAGATGAGTATCCTACCGAAAGTTTCTTTTTTGTTTAATTCAATTCCACTTTTTTTTTATTCAAAATTAATCTCAAAGTTACAGAGCGCGATTACCAGCTTTATTTGGAATAGTAAGAGCCCAAGAATCTCGTGGAAAAATAATTAGGCGTCGCAGGGAGAAGGGAGGGCTGGCTGGTCCAGACCTTCAAATCTATGCATGGGTGTTCCAGCTCTCGCACACGCGTATGTTGCTTAAAACTCCTACATCAACAGGGATGGGCCTTCTTTTTTCCACATTACTGGAATGTGAAAGAGTAGACCAATCTGGTTTTTTTGTTTAAATTTGGCAACCCCAAATTCTTTAAGAAAATAAAATTGAAAGTTTTACAAGGGATTGCATCTACTTGGTATAAAGTGAGGCAAGCGACAAATGTTGGCTACTATTCTGGGAAGGCTCCTACATGGAACTTACCCCCCCCCCCCCCTCATGGACAATAGATGCCCTTACTAACCCGCTAATAGAAGCTGGTATCAATAGTTGGGATGACTTGTTTATGGATGGGTCATTACTTCCATGGGACTATTTAATTAATAAAGTAGGCCCAAGTCTGTCGAGATTTAAATATATTCAGATCTCCAGCTGGTCACAGTCATATAAAGAGCATCCAGCACGGATTAGTAAGCTGCCTATAGGTGGTTATAGTGATTTGGTAACTTGCCTCTTAGACAGCCCAGTGGCAAAGAAAGAAATTTCACGTTGGTACAATAAAATAATCGATGAAATAGATGCCAACTTGCATCTACCGACATCACTATGGGCTGAACTAATGCCAGGCTTAGATGTGGAAGAGCTCTGGATAGCTTCTTGCTCAACGCTCTGGGACCTAGTTAAACCCGCGTGGCTTCGTAGGAACCACCTCTTTACTATACATAGGGCATACTATTCCCCCCATAGGCTGACTAAGTTTTCTCTAACAGGCCCAGTCTTATGCCCAAGATGCGGGTTAATCGCAGCATCAGACATCCATATGTTTTATGAATGTCCAAATCTATCCGCTTATTGGGAAGCCATTAGGAATAAGCTATCACAATCTTTGGGTGAACATATCTCTATAGACCTCGCTCTTGTTATCTTTGGTCTTAAAAGTAAAACCCGCAACCAATCTGCTATTTTATTCCATTCTAGCGGCACGTAGGGAGATATGTAGACATTGGAAAGATGCTCAACCGCCTACAGTGCATGAATGGCGAGCGTCACTTCTTCAAATTTCCAAACTCGATCTCGCCAGAGCAGGAAATCCCAATAGGAGAGCTTTTTGGGCTATGCTTGGATAGCAGTGACAAACCTGGGTTTTTTTTTTTTTCCCCCAGGTCCTATGATTAATGCGCGCATTGCTTATCCTTGCTACCATGCCTAACAGTCTTGGTGTTATGGGGGTCTCGATAACTCGGGCACTATCTACTAAGGCACAGCCCTAAGCAAGATCATGTCTGGCCTGTGTGTATGGTGCTGATGGGAATTGGTCTTCCTCCCTCCCGTATGAATTCTCCCACCAGCTATAAGCTGAGACAGCACAGAACACGACCATTCGCCTTTTTGCTCTGTGGCGGTCTTTTGGTTTTGATAGATTGGAGCTATGCACGCAAATGAGGATAAAAAATAAATAAATAAATAAATAAATAAATAAATAAATAAATAAATAAATAAAAAAAATAAAAAAACACAGACAGAAACAACGGACAATCAGGCAGTGTGGAATTCAGCAGGTAGATTTATTATCCCTTTTAAATCAGCATGATGCATTTTGGGTAGCAAGTACCCTTGATCACATGACGAGTCAGCAGTACAAACCACTATATATATACACACATAGTTCCTCCATTTTTTTCCCAAATTCTCAACAGTTGTGACCATGGAAAGTGAAAAAATACTTGTTTGTACAAAATACGCAATTCCAGGAACTCGCTAGGTCAAGAACTTATCCATTGTGAATAAATCCATACTTCGCAAATGTATGCACATTATTTCTGTAATTTATATAACAGCCCAAATGCAAAATTTGATTGTGCAAACTCCCGCAATAGTGCAAATTTCTGCAATAAAAGGTACACATAATAAATAATTATAAATATATGGATAAAGTTAGTTGAATGATTCAAATTTGACTACGAATCCCAGAATGCAATTCATGTCATATGTGTATATAATGTGAAATGGAAAAGGGACCAATTGTCAGAATACTTGCCGTGATCAGGAACGCTTAGTTCGAAACGCGTAGGCGATCACAGTTGATTAAATAAATCTTGAAAATTCCCTGAGTGGAGTGCCATCATTCTTTTGAAATAATTGTGCTACGATATATATATGTATATATATATATATATATATATATATATATATATATATATATATATATATATATATATATATATATATATATATATATATATATATATTTATATATATATATACACATAGGGCTCTTACAATTATAATATTCATTGCATAAATGCTGAAACCGAGTAAAATCTCAGTCCTAATTGTACTGTACCCATTGTATTTAACTATTGGATTTATGTGTGCAAAATTATGCAAAATCGGGTGTTTGATCCTCTCCTTAGATCATGCTGTCATATATCTGCCTAAATGCAGATGTATGTTTATCAGATAATTCAAGTACCTGTGCAAAGTTAGGCAAGACCTAATAACTCTACTGCTTTAATTAATCTAAATCCAAATTGGATAATATCATTCAGTTCCTTTAAAATTGCTAAAGTGCTGGGTGCTCAAATAAATTATGTGAGAGAAAAACATATGTAAGAAAAATTACATGAATATTATCAAAAATTATTAACAAAGGTTCAACGCTCGAGGCTCAGATGGTGCCCCAAAACTCGGTTTCAATGCTGGTTATTCGACGTTGGAGATTTGAACAGAAACACTCCACAACAACTTATGTGAGTGCGAACATAGATGTAATCTCTAACTAAAATAAGATTGGAATATACACCTGCATCAGATAAATAAGGAATCTATAAATAAGTATACATGTCTTCCATGTTGTTGAGACCATTTGGACTTTTACTGTCCAAATTTAAAATATATCTGGTTTCTACTTGTCTCAACAACTTCTCCCTATTGCCTCCTCTACGAGGTATGGGAACGGAATCAATTACATAATAAGACAAATCATTGATGTTTTTGTTATGATGTATTTAAAAAATGTATATAATACCAAATCCTTATGATATAACGCACACTCAGAGGCCACGGGCTGCTGCAAAACAAGTTTATTTTCTAGGAACCGCTACGGGTTTCGAGACAAGTCTGTATCTTGATCACACGATTTTGCCAGTTCCACAGTGACGTGCTTAAATAACAGACATAAAAGAGGTCCCAATAGCCAGTCCTGAACTCGGTAACAAACGGCTGACATCTTGGAATGGTGTGTTTTAGACTACATACACAAACAAATCAGTATTATGTTACATCAAAGAATCGTGTATAACTTCACATGATATGCAAGTAAAAATAACGATGAAAGAATGACAACACATAATATCTGTTATTTACAAAATGCCCTGTATAACACCCCACCCGGGTCCATACCTGTTTCAGGGCCATGGGTAAATGATGCATACTATTTTGAATGGAAATACCTTTATTCGGTCTAGTGCCGTTTCGCAGAAAATTGCTAATTTATGCTATGTCACAGCTCACATATTAAATTGTAATAAGTAAATGCAAATAAATTACCATTCATCATTTGCCATTCTTTCAAAATACCAGCTCTAAGACACCATAAATAGGAGTCCATACCTATACCAGGAACGAAGAAAAAACAATACTTGCGGTCTAGTGCCGTTAGTGCCAATGCAATAGTATATTTATACCTCACACACTCATCCGGTGCTGTCCCACATAATTTCTGCATAAAGTCCAGTGCTCTAGGATTCCTAGCGTTATTAATCCAAAGTCCTGTGTAAACAAGAGTTTAGACTGGAAACACCTACTCTAAGCCAAGTGGTATTGGAAGACTGGATCCTCTCTCAAGTTCAATCTTATTAGTGCAAAAATCCACAAAACTATAATACAGTGAAAAGAATCATAAGTGAAAGATAGTGCCTAAATATATCTAAAACGTCTCTTATCTCCAGTGTTGGTGTCGAACCCATCCATACGAAGAAAAGGGTAGGGAACCGGTGTTGTGCATACCAGTGATACAGTCCCTTCCTTTCCTCCTGTGAACAGATCGCACATAAAGAGCACATAAAGAGACTGTTATTAAAATGGGATAAAAATTCACAATTCACAATTATACATATACATTTTTACATAAAAACAGTCTAAATCAATTATTGCATTCAATCTTCATGTAAATGGGTTGCAAGTTCTTCATCAAGATTATGCCCCCCTGGGAATCTAGTCTCTAACTCCATGATCCATTTGGATTATTTTTTCCTTAGTGCCAATTCCCGGTTGAATTAATCCATTGGTGAATTTCATGGAAATGACGGGCAATGGGGTAGTGTACATCCACATTTGTAATGGCACGTAAATGTTCTTGGGTGCGCTTCTTAACCATACAAACCGTACTACCCACATACCTCCGTTTGCAAGGACACTTAAGAACATAAATGACATAATTAGTGTTGCATGTAAGGAATTGACGAATTTCCATGTTGTGTGTGCGACCTGGAATTTCAATATCTTTGACCATGAAGCTGTTCTTACACGCTCTACATTGGCCATACGGGTAAAACCCTTTGAGGCCGTGTATATGTTGCTTGCGTGTGCCAGTGATGTCCCCTCTTTCCAGGATATCCCTGAAACTCCTCGCTCGTCTGTATGTGATGCATGGCCGATCACTAAGTTTAGAGCCTATGATGTTATCGGTCTTGAGAATTTGCCAGCTGTCTGCTAGGATTTTCTGGACTTTTGCAGATTCTTTATTGAAGGTGGTAATAACTCTAGAGACATATTCTCCTTCCATCTTCTTTCTATTCTCTGTTAGCGTGTCTGACCTATCAATCTCTTTCAATTTATTAACTGCTTTGTCCAGTACCCATTCTGGTTATCCTCGCTCCTTGAACCGAGCCAACATAGTGCATTGTTCTAGTTGGAAACCTTTGTCAGTGCTACAATTCCTACATGCCCTCAGTAGCTCCCCAAACCGAATACTCCATTTTAATGGTTCGGGGGGAGCACTGAGGGCATGTAGGAGACTGTTTCCAGCAGTTTCTTTTCTATGGAGATTAGAAACAAGACGATCATTATGGACAGTGATTTCTGTATCAATAAAACTCAATCTTGTTCTTACTCATGCTGCTGGTCAAGTGTATATTGTATGAATTCCTATTTAGTGTATTGATGAAGTTCTCTGCATCACTTTCAGTGCCCTGCCAGATGATAAAAAGATCATCTATATATCTGATCCACAGTTTAACAGACTCAAAATCATTTCTCAACATCTCATCCTGACAAATTTCTTCCTCCCACTTGCCCAAAAAAAGGTTCACAAAACTAGGTGCGATCCCATCACCGTGCCTCGCACCTGTTTGAAAAGCTCCCAGTCAAACATAAAAATGTTATTGGTGAGACATGTTTTTATCATTTCCATGATCATGCATGTGTGTTCTAAGTAGCTTATGTCCCTTTTCCTGAGGAAGAAATAGCTAGCCTCCATCCCTGTACGTGGTCAATGATTGTATAAAGAGAACTCACGTCCAGTGTAATGAGGATAGAGCCTTCCTCCCACTTGACATTGTCAATTTTGTTAAGGAAGTCTTTTGTGTCCCTTATATGAGAGGGTTAGAGACACACATATTCCCTCAGGAAGTGGTCAATGTATTTGGAAAGAATTTCATTGACACTACCTATTGAAGATACAATAGGTCTTCCTAGTGGTTCGTGGGGATTCTTATGTACCTTTGGGAGTAGGTACAGTATAGACAGCTTGGGGTAATCCTTTTTAAGAAAACAATATTCCTGCAATGTGATTAAACCTGTGGTTTGCCATTCTTTAAGTTTGTTCCATGTGCTAGTAATACTGATGTTGTATTCGCTAGTACTACTCTTACAATAGAAGCTGCCTTCCCTAAGTTGTTTTTGTGCTTTGTTTATGTACATTTTCCTATCCCATAAGACAATATTCCCTCCCTTATCTGAGGGTCGTATCACAATCTCTTTATCCTCAATAAGGGAGCGAATAAATTCTCTTTGTTTCTTGGACAAGTTTGAGTCCCTATCTTATGTTTATGTTTGACAAGTTCTTTTGTGACCACCTCATGAAAGGTGTCACTTGAGTCATGGGGGAGAGTGGCATAGAAGTTAGATTTAGGTTTAAATGAGGTGCAGGCAGCTCTATCAGTGCCTGTTCCATTGAGGCCTTCAACTACGATAGGTTCCTCATCCTCACCTGTCACCCTCCCAAAACATAGACAGTACGAAGGAGATCTCTATCCCCTACATTTAATTCTGGCACTGGTGCTGTATTGTCCCCTTGCCCCCCCCCCTGTCTGTATTATGTGTCTGTTTTTAAAGACAGTGTGCCATTTCATCAGTTTCAACTTACGTACAAACTTAAGAATGTCAACTCTAGTGTTAGAATAGTTAAAAAGTTCTGTTGGACAGAATGTCAGTCCCAAACATAAAGTTTTTTCTCATTTTCACTAAGAGTTCTGGAGGACAGATTAATTATAGTTTTGTTTACCATTGTCATATCCATATTTATCTGCCGTTCTTGTAGCCTCCACGTCTTGTTCCCACAGGCTTTTTGTTTGTTTCTCCTTTGCTTGAGCTTGAGTCGTCTTTGTCTTGATCGCCCCTGCCTCTTGCTCTTCCTCGTCTTCGACCTCTCGCATGATTCGGTTGATTTGTTGGTGATTTCATGATTTCTGACTCCTTTTTCCGTCGTGTCTGCATTACCCTGAACTAGACTAAAAAAGACGCCGGTTTAGGTGTAATTTCCACCTCGGCTGCGGAGCTAGCTGTTTGCACTGATGTATCTGTGTCAGAGTCATTTGATTGTACGTTCACCCTTGCAGAATCCGGAAGATTTGCTTTTTCTTGGGGACCTTCTTGACCGGATTGTTGTTTATAGAGATAGCCATATTTTGGACTATAATTAAGAATGCGACCACTCTCATAGTCTCCACAATCTCTATGGAGTTTCCTCTGTTTACGGTATTTGATGTCATCTTCGTATTTTTTCAATCTTCCTTTGAGATCATCCTTAAATTTGATTATTGTATCCTGTTCAGTATGATTTCCAAATACCACCTCCAACTCTTTCAGTGCGTTAAGGATGCCTTCCCGGTCCTCCCACGCATATTTAATTAATATGCCCAACATATTCCTTGAACTAGTTGCAGAATTAGTTACCCATTCTTCCAGCATGTGGGCATTGGGTAATTCATGAGATGGTGTAATATATATCCTCAGACCTCGAGGTACCATTGCTTTGTCGACATAGTTCTGGAAGGAAGTTGCTTCCCACCACCTAAAACATTCCTGTTTCTTAAGCTTTTCATACCTCCTAAGTTTGGAGTTGAGTGGACTGCCCTCATGTTTGTCTGTTGTTAATTGGATCTTTGCACCTTTTCCTGGTGCTCGAGCAAAAAGAGTCTGTGCTTCTCTGTGCCTCTCGCCCTCGTCTTCCATTCTGATTCAGACAGTGTAAAGTTAGCTTTGTGTAAAAAAGCACTAATGTTCAGCACATCATGGTAGTCAGAGAAAACCCGCTGTGTTTCCTAACCGCTTCTCCTAGTCTAGTTATGCAGCTCCCAGCCTCCCCGCCTCATAAACGGCGGTTCCTGATGCCACTCGCACTGAAAGCACTGGACGTCTTGGAAAAATATAAATATTACAGAATCACTCGGGTAACTCAGCGGACCTCCCGCTTTCTGTTCCGCGTCGGTACTTGAACGCCTTCAACTGCCTCACACAAAGAACGCAAACCCGGTCCCCAGCACTTACAATCTGCGAGAGCGTCCACGCCCACACAATGTATGTAGATGTCTCCCCCACAGACAGCAGTTACCACGGGTGGGCTCACCTTTGGATGACGGGGCTCACGTCAATCAAAGAGTCTCTTCTCGTCCTGGTGCTGTGAGTGTAAATCCTCCTCTCCTGTATCCGCGGTGGCCGGCACTGAATCACTCTGTATCCTTAAATTCAAGAAGGGATTCTTCCGGGATCCGCTCCCATATCAGGTGGTGCGTTTCCCGACAAAACCCAAGCCGGTCAGATCATCCATAATACCAAATCCTTACAATATAACGCACACTCAGAGGTCACGGGCTGCTGCAAAACAAGTTTATTTTTTAAGAAACGATACGCGTTTCGAGTCAAGCCTGTCTCTTGATCACACGATTTTGCCAGCTCCACAATGACATGCTTAAATAACATAGACATAATAGAGGTCCCAATAGCCAGTCCTGAACTCGGTTACAAATGGCTGACATCTTGGAATGGTGTGTTTTTAAGAAACGATACGCGTTTCGAGTCAAGCCTGTCTCTTGATCACACGATTTTGCCAGCTCCACAATGACATGCTTAAATAACATAGACATAATAGAGGTCCCAATAGCCAGTCCTGAACTCGGTTACAAATGGCTGACATCTTGGAATGGTGTGTTTTAGACTACATACACATACAAATCCGCAAGTATTGTTTTTTCTTCGTTCCTTATATAGTTATAGACTCCTATTTATGGTGTCTTAGAGAGAGCTGGTCTTTTGAAAGAATGGCAAATGATGAATAGTAATTTATTTGCATTTACGTATTACAATTTAATATGTGAGCTGTGACATAGCATTAATTTGCAATTTTTTGCAAAATGAATGAATGCGTTTCCATTCGAAATAGTATGCACCATTTAGCCATGGCCCTGAAACAGGTATGGACCCGAGTGGGGTCTTATACAGGGCATTTTGTAAATAACAGAGATTATGTGTTGTCATTCTTTCATTGTTATTTTTAATTGCATATCATGTGAAGTTATACATGACTCTTTGATGTAATATAATACGGATTTGTATGTGTATGTAGTCTAAAACACATTACGTTACGATATGGGCCGGAACCGCTCATGGATTACCTAGGGCTCACCTGGTTAGAAAGGAATCCAACCATGAGACCTACCCTCCGCCGACGGAACCGGATGGTGACATACGGCTTCAGTGTGTGCCGATATATCCACCGGTTCCAGGATTAGGGAGGGGCCGGTCTCCAATTGGTTGCAGTGCGCCGTCTCACCTGCGGCTCAATACACCATAGGGTCTAAAACGCAAAATACCGTATCGGCCATCTTTAAACGGTGTAAGGAAACCTGTTGAGGGGCTGCAAAATTCCTCATTCTACAGTAGCCTCGATTTGGCACTATATATGGAAACTGTGCCAAAATAACTAATCGTTCTCACCATATTACTTTCCACAGAGTAACTTGATGGAAACAATTACAGCATGTACTATGCTGGGTTACATTTACATTGGATTAGTAAATATCGGCCCTATCGAACCAAATAAAAACTAATGAAAGAGTGCCACCTCAAATGTCACACGTAAATTACATTGATCTAGTGTCTAGTCTAAAAAAGTAAATACCAGCCCAATTCATTGATTGATAGAGGGGCAGATAAGAGTTGTAACAATTGCATAGGTGCCCCATGAGCATAGTATCAATTAACGGCCTACTAGAACAGTCATGAGGTGAATACACTATAGTAGGTATGCCCTGCTGTTCGCTAAGGATGTTTAGTGTGCAAGGTAGAAAAGGCACCATGTACTATACCAGGAATTCCAAATCTAAAGGCCACTAAAACCAAGTCTAAGAGAGACCCCCTATCCAGTGTGTAAGCAGTCCAAATGAACGCTACATCAGTAAAGATGGAAAAAGTTTAAAAGGAATAAAAAATATATATACCTTTTATATATATTGGATAAAAACAATGGGCCAGAAGAGGCAGTCTGCGTCTCTGGTAACCTGATAAAGTCCAACGGGGGTTACCCGTGCATATAATTTAACAAAAAGAGGGAACAATTGGACTTTTTGAAAATCCAACGTACATGCCCTAGACAGTTCTACAAAAGAAGGTACACAGTTTCCTTATAATCAGTGACTGACTGAGTGCGTCAAAAGTCCCTGATTTGAGACGGGCATTTTTACAGGGATTACAAAATCGTATGTTTTATAAGTACATGTGAAAAATAAATAATAAATAATTATGTTTGTTAACCATTAAACCATACAAAGATACCATATAAATCCAACAGTAAGTAAAGTGTTAGAATTTGGAGAGGGCAAATGTATTCCCACTCCAGCCTCAGTAGGAAAGAGTTGGACTTTGGAGAGGACAGATTTACTATTACTGCTCTAACCTGACCAACACTAGGGAAAGTGTTGGACTTTGAATGCAGGGGTGGTTCAGATTTCCTATTTCCACTCCAACATAAGCAACAGCTGAGAAAGTGTAGAACTTTAGAAGGGTTAAATATACAATGACTCGAAGTCATAAGCCTCACCAACCTCGAACGTGGCAAGCAACATGCCTAACTTCAACATTCAGCATAACAAGAGCTAAAAACACGAACCGCCCATAACTTGCCCACAGTTTACTTCATTTCGTGCAATACGCATGCGTAAGATAGCTGCGCATGCGCAGAACTCACGCTAGTCCCCGACGCATGCGCTGAAGCCCAATCATGACAATGCAAACAACGCGCACGCACCCCTCCCTCTCTTTCCACCAAATGCAGGTGAAACCAAATAACTAAACTACAAATAAAGACCGGGCGGCCCTCCTCTCTCATAACTGACGCAGCGGAAGGACGAATAGGTCCAAGGAGGAACCAGACTGTAACACTCGTGAGTAAAATAGAACCGCTACAGCCACGAATGGGGTAAGCCACTACTTTTTCTCCCTACAGGTTGGACATATTGTGACCAAGTTACTATTCTTACAGGGTCTCTTTCTCTGCCAGGCGACCCATGAAGCTTTTTACAAGACAAAACTGAGTGAGGACTTAGCACTATACTTACCTGTACCTCACCTTGTAAATACGCTCTCTAGCCCACCACCACCACTATTGGCTTCATTTTAAAAACCCTCACCAGCTTCATGCCCATGGCATGAACCCACAGTAGCCGATTATAGGTCACACACCACCTTATAAGCCGGCACATGATATGGTATATCAAATACCATTCTGATATGACTCTACCATGTACGTCTTGTCTTTGTCCTATGTGTTATATGCAGTCAAGCTTGAGGGAATCCCCCTCTAACAGTTATAGCGCCTTAGTGTGCGCTTCACTTAGCCTAAAGATAACACAACCACTATAATTTAAGTTTTTTCTTTAAATTATTTATTCTGCACGTTTTGCACATATTAAAACCGTCCTGAGGAAAGCCAGTATAAAATCTATAAGGCACTGGCTGAAACATGTAGACCACACTAGACGCTGGAGGTCATAATTAGCACTCCAATTAACGTCTACTTGCCTTTTATCCGCTAACAGAGGCCCAGTTCATTAAAATATTTTACCCTCGGGTACTGGGACCAGCTGTATAGCTTTTAAACTTCACCCTTCTCACCCAACTCACTGCACACTCAGCAACATACCAGCTCCGCAGTCACCTGGCGTTGAAGCACACCCGGGGCACATTCGGTGCCACTGCGGTGGGCCTGATGATGAATCATGCCACCGACTAGGTCGGTGGGTGAGGGCTTTATAAGGAAAACAACGTTTCTCCTCATTTGACGTACTGCTCTGAGTCTCCTACTTCTCTTAACCTTAGCTAGTCCTTATTAATACATACATATAACCCAGGGGATACGGTCTAGCCTATCTAGTCCTCTCTCTCTCATTGATTAAAGCATTAAATGCACTATTGCCACTCCAACCTGAGCAACAATAGGAAACGTGTTGGACTTTAGAGAGGATAGATTCGCTATTTCCCCTCCAAACTGAGCAAAAACAGGGAAATCTTGGAGAGATTATATTTACAATTACCACTCCAACATAAACAACAGAATCGAAAGTTTTAGACTTTGGAGGGGTCAGATGTACTATTCCCATTCTAATCTGAAAAACAGAAGGGAAAAGGAAGAACACTTTCCTCATGGAAATTGCATTTACTATCTCAAACTCCCAGTTATATAAACAAAACATAACATATAGTCCTACTAACTAAATACACACAACGAACAACGTTGATAAAATAAAAAATATATATTATCACAAAAATCATATAAAAATTAATAAAAGAGGGATCCTAACCACCCCATTTGGTTCTCTTCTGTGTCCTTCAAAACCAATGAAGGGAGTGGTCCACAAAGTACTGGAATGACTGCTGTGTGACCAGGGCTGGCATCTGCCTCGCAGCCTATTCTTCATAGATGGGGGGATATCACCTGAAGGCTGCAGTTTCTGCTGGAGAGGGCAGAGGCCTACTTATTACCTAGATCATGGGTACTCACAAACTTTCTCTCAGGGGCCAAATATACAGTGTGGTTTGTGTCCGAGGGCCGCACCAGTGGGGGCGGGGTCAGTGGGGAAGGGGGCGGGGCTAGAGCAACAAAAAAAACTGACCATGAGGTTGATCACAGGTCCCTGCAGCGGACGCCTTCGTCCACTGAGCCACCAGCCTTGGCATACACATCTCTCTCTTTCTTTCTTTCTCTCTCTCTCCCTCCCTCTCTCTCTCCCTGTCTCCCTCTGTCTCACTCATTCGGACTGTCTCACTCCCTCTCTCCCACCCTCTCTCCCACCCTCTCTCTCTCCCTCTGTCTCTGTCTCCCACCCTCTGTCTCCCACCCTCCCTCTGCCTCCCACCCTCCCTCTGCCTCTCTCTCACCCTCTGCCTCTGTCCCACCCTCTGCCTCTCTCCCCCCACTCTGCCTCTCCCACCCTCTGCCTCTCTCCCACCCTCTGCCTTTTTCCCTTTCTCTGCCTGCCTCTCCCTTTCTCTGCTTGCCTTTCCCTTTCTCTGCCTGCCTCTCCCCTTTCTCTGTCTGCCTCTTTCCCACCCTCTGCCTCTCTCCCACCTCTGCCTGCCTCTCTCCTTTCTCTGCCTGCCTCTCTCCTTTCTCTGCCTGCCTCTCCCCTTCTCTGCCTGCCTCTCTCCTTTCTCTGCCTGCCTCTCCCCTTCTCTGCCTGCCTCTCTCCTTTGTCTGCCTGCCTCTCTCCTTTGTCTGCCTGCCTCTCCCTTTCTCTGCCTGCCTCTCCCTTTCTCTGCCAGCCTCTCCCTTTCTCTGCCTCTCGTGCTTCAAAGGTACGAGCAATGATGAATCACTGCTTCACAGGAGGGCACGCCACTGAGATGCAGGGAGCACTCCCGTCGGGCTGGGACATCCCTTGAATTTTATGCCTTCTTCTGTCTCTCCTTTCTCTGTCTGCCTCTCTCCTTTCTCTGTCTGCCTCTCTCCTTTCTCTGTCTGCCTCTTTCCCACCCTCTGCCTCTTTCCCACCCTCTGCCTGCCTCTCTCCTTTCTCTGCCTGCCTCTCCCCTTCTCTGCCTGCCTCTCTCCTTTGTCTGCCTGCCTCTCTCCTTTGTCTGCCTGCCTCTCCTTTTCTCTGCCTGCCTCTCCCTCTCTCTGCCTCTTGTGCTTCAAAGGTACGAGCAATGCTTCACAGGAGGGCACGCCACTGAGATGCAGGGAGCACTCCCGTCGGGCTGGGACATCCCCCGTATTTTATGCCTTCTTCTGTTGTACGACGAGGAGGGATCCCGCTGCGCTCGCACAGATCACACTGTGCCGTCCAGATCCCCGGAGTGCAGCTGCGAGCTGAGCTCTCTGACCAGGAACTGCTCCGGCACCACCCTCCTCCCCAGCGGGCCCTCAATATCCTTTGGGCTCACTGATCTTGGGGGGGGGGAGCTCCCTATTCTCCTCCGACCCTCGCTTCATAGACAGCATCACGGAGCAGCATAGAGGACTGGGCCACCTCACCAGCCAGCATGCTGAAACTATGACATTTCACAATTCAAAACCTTCCCTCTGACATTCACGTTTTGAAAAATGAAAAATGAGCATGCTTTTCTCAAAGTGACTTTACCCGGAACTGGCAACTTTAATACATTTTATTTTTCATTATCTGTTTTTAAAATATGCATAACTATGTACTTTTCTTACTCTTAACACTTTTTAAATATATTTCAAGGAGCAAAGCATACCAGTGAGACATACGATGTTTAGTTAAGAACTTGTGCATAAACACACACATACATTTTAATTTCTTATGATAATATGTGATTGTTTTATAGCATGTATTTTCATTTGTATTTTCACACGAGGTAGAGTTGTTTCCTGCCACTCAGAATATATCAATTATGACTGTCTTGTAGATGCTGATTACGTGACCTGGGTTCTTAGACACTGGTCATTTCAATGGAAAAAAGTTTACGGCTTTTAGGGAGCAGGGGGTCTGCATGGATCTGCATCGTAGAGCCCCCCTAAGGGCGATCTTCTCCCAAACGACCCCTCCTACCAGCTGCCCTGGCTGAGGCAGCTTCCGGGACACACAGCAGCACTCGAGCAATTAACAGGTCTTTAAAAGACCATTTGCATGTTAATGGGCTTTGTTGGAATTTCACCTCTTCTTAGGCCCCTGCAGCTCCACTTAATCACTGGAATCGCCCTGGCCCCATAGCAGAGTTGCTCAGAGTTGCGCTGTTGAAAGACTCAGTGTTTGCAGACACTCTAAACATTTTTTCCAAAAACACGGGTACAATGTCAGCAAGGTCCGCGGGCCACAAAGGAAGGCTTGCCGGGCCGCCACTGGCCCGTGGGCCGTACTATGAGTACCCGTGACCTAGATGCATGTCTTACTGCTGATAGAGGGAAAGATTCTACATGGCCCTGTAGGGGGAGACACTGTCCAGGAGAAATCCAGCATATCCCTGGAACTGATGAACACCCAGAAAAAACGTGGACTACAGGAAAGCAATGTCAAGAGCAACCCATGCTGCAGAGGTACCCCTGTCAAGGACCAGTTCAAGCCTTCATGACTGTGACGGCCTGATTGGGGCAACAACTGCAGTAGTGACTGCATAAGCCTGATAGTGGTTACTACCTCTAACAATGTCCATGAAATGGTGGCAAACTTTCATAACTGCATGAGAGAACTTGGTCTTTGGATGAACAACTCTCTAAAGCTCAATCCTGAAAATACTGATGTTCTCTTTTTTGGCAAAAGACCCTCAATATGATCTTCTGCCTGGTGGCCAAATGAGCTTGGCACATTGCCAACACCTGTAAAGGCAGCTAGAAATCTGGGAGTTATGTTTGATGTTGTACTGACATTTGCATCCCAAGTTAATCAAGGCGCATCATCTTACTATAACATCATTAGAATGATACAACAATTCTTCCAGCTTATTCTGGTTCCCTTGCGTAAATCAGTTGTTTTAGCTCTAATATCTTCACACATTGATTATTGTAATGCTTACTACATGAATTTTAATGAACCGTCATTCAATAAGTTGTTGACGGGCATTGGCCTGCTGATATTAAGTATTCCCAAATATCAGCTGGTCTCGCAAGAACTGATTAATCTGCAATGGTTACCTGTAAGGAAAAAGATTATGTTTACGGTGCTGTGCATAGCTCATAGCGCTCTACGCAACACTCTCCCAGGTTTCCTAAGAAGTAAATGTCAATGGTACATTCCCAAATGGTCTCTTTGATCTGATGAGGTGCCCAGAGTGGTGTGGAGTCGCTGGGGTGGTAGATCACTTTCTTTTAGCACAGCCAATGTTTGAAATATCATGCATTTTCATATTAAGTATTTGGTTGGTCATTTTCGTGAAGCTTTAAAAACTTGGTTCTCATCTTCATGGTTCTAATTTTTCCTTTCAGTACCTGGCTCTGCTGAACTTTTGGGTAGTAGTGTGCTTTATAAGTTTTCATGTCATCGGGCTGAAAATGCCATTATGACTAAGTTGTCCTGGTGGGACTTCAAGTATTGTGATGACTGCGACAGTCCGACTGGGGCTGCAATTACTGTGGTGACTACAGTGGACCAATAGGGATTGCAAGTGCTATGGTGATTGTGTTCGCCCAATCAGGGCGGCAATGACTGCGGTGACTCCATCAGGCCAATCAGGGCCTGTACCTGCGTCTGCACAACAGGCCCGGTTCCAGCGGGTGGGCCGAGTGGGCCAGGCCCACCCAAACAGGATCTTTGGCCCTCGCAGTGAGGGCTTGAAGGCAGGCGTCTTTGGGATCTAAGTGCTTCAACCCTCCCCATCGCGTTGTCAGCCCGGGCCGAGCGGCGCACACACAGACAGTTTTAGAGATGATCGCAGCCGCCCCCAAGTACTTCACAGGTCTTTACAAGACTGTGTATACGTTAACAAGGCTTTTTACCCGTACATCTCTGCACGGCGAAAGGCGACAAATCCTTTCTTTGACAAGGGTAACCTTTGGTAACCTTTGCTTACTGTCCTGCTGCGTTGATATTTCTTTTTCTATGCAGCGCAGGAGAAAATACGTTTTTTTTATTCCTATTCACCTTTCCTGACCCCTGCAGTGGCTTATCACATAAGGCAGTGACACAAAGTTTGACTAATGGAGTAGGTAAGAGAATGTGTTACTCTATATTTTTCTTTTTAAAATTTGCACAGGCCCAGCAGGACACACACGTGTGTACTTCATTTAAACAGTTTTTATCATTATCATGGCTGATGCAGGACAACAATAAGAATACAAAATGCCCAGATTACACTGGTGATTAATAATCCTGCTGGAGAGCAATCATTTGTCTGTTAGTAGCTTTCAGATGCAGATGAACTGTATCTTATGTGGATAGCTCCAAGGCTTTAAGTGGAATGAAAAATTTGGGGGGGTCTCTCAAAGTAGCGTGGCCAATGTAATTGAGGATGTGGATTAAAAACAGTTGGTTAAAAATCTGTGTTTAGCAGTGTACGTCCCGACTTGTATTTTGCTGTTTCAGTTGTTGCATCCAGGTATTTGATTCAACAAGTAGCATCATGCCTACAAGTCAGGACTACTGGCTTTGTCGATGGTTGTTAGTTGCAGATGATAAATAAGCAGCAACTATGGCTTGTATATAATATTGAAAAAGCTTCCACTTAAAGTCCTGGTGACACCACCACGATGTCGCTGCTCCTGAGTTTCAAAAAGAGAAGGGAAATCCAGAGAGAAAATGACTCTCTTTAAAGGATTTCCCTTCCCCTACAACGCTCACCTGGCATGACGTCATGCCGTAACGTTCCACTTGTGAGTAGTGTGAGCAGGGTACATTGATGTGCCTGCTGTCGAGAAACGGGTCTCTATCAGGCTCTGTTTTGTGACCTGGCCTTTTTTTCCGGACTGCAGTGACAGCAGACTGCTGTCACTGCAGTTCAGAAAAAAACTGACTACCTGTGACCATCCCACAAAACATAGCCCGATAGAGACCCGCTTCGAGGAACCTTTAAAAAAACTGCCGGTGCTCAGACCCAGTGAGACCCGGCCCACTTAAAGCCCTGGATAGCTCAGTGGGCTACTGTCTTTGTCACAGAGATCCTTGTGTTACTTGCAGTTCAGAAGTTACAATCCAAACATAGGACAGTAACCAATGAACTGTCATCTAAGAGCTGCATACAAACATAAATTGTATAGGTAGAACTTCGCTTTTTTGGATTTGAGATATAGTTAGAACTTACCCAGTCTTTCATTATTCTAATGTTGTTAAAATGAGTATGTTTGGGCAGATATACATTTTTATCAGTAAAGCTGACCCCCATGGAATACTCTTTAAATCCTACGGTTGTTTCCCCAGACCAAACCCTCTTAAAATATCCCGCCCACCAGTATGGATGACATGTGATTCATACACCTTGTAATCCTCATTGGCTTATGTGACATTCCCTATAGCCTGATTTACATACTTGTATGATTCATTGTATCTGTATAATGTGTGCATTGTGTAAAGTACTGACACACACTAAACTGATATGAGTAGCGCTATGCGACAAATGAAATGCATATGAGAGAGGGGCTATGTAAAGATAAGGGGCACTGTTGGAAGGTTGCAGTGAGGAAATCTGAGGAGGTCAATAGGGGGAGGGGCTATGGGGAGATGAGGGGCACTTGAGGCGTGTGGCTTTGAGGGAATCCGAGGAGGAGGTCAATAGAGGGGGCCATTGGGAGATGAGGGGCACTGTTGGAAGGTGGGAGTAAAGGTATTTACGGAGAAAGAGGTTATTGGCGCAGCGCCAAATAAGAATTTCCTATCAGCGCTGAAGCCGGCCTTTCTGTTTTTGTTTATTTAATTTGCAGTCCGGTCGTAAGGGCTACTGTGGAACATACTTTAAAGTGCGTGCTAATTATATTTACTGCTATATTCAATGTTTTAGGTTTGAAGGTGGTTTTCCTAATGTTTTCACCGGGAAAAATTAAAGTGGAGCCTGATGGTGCCTGAAATGGAGCTCGACCCAAGGTCATCTGTGAGATAAGGTGCACTGGAGAGGAGTAGTGGATAATCAAGCCTGTAAGGGAGTGCGTTGCAGAGTCCGTGGTCAGGTGGAGGTAGTAAAGAAGAGGGATGCTCCCTGAAGGCTCACACAGAGGGAGCCCGAGAAGTGTCACTTGCCTGATACTCCCACCTCAGAAACCTCCTCTTCCCATCAAAGGGACATTACATGGAAAAAACACTTTTTGAGAGTGATCATATTTAGAAAGAGATTTGGGAAAGAGTGCGTTTTACTGGGCCTTGTAAGACTAAGAAGAGATAAAGGAGGGCCCTGAAGCAGACCTTCCCAGACATATATGCGAAAAATCGAGCTCGCAGTGGCCCACCCAAATGCACCCTTAGCCCACCCAAATAAAAATTCCTGGAACCGGGCCTGCTGCACAAGCTTAGTGGCCCAATTGGGACTGACTCAGTAGCGGGGCCAGCATCTGTGCACAAGCACTGCGGCTGCTGCTCTCTGCTGCACTGAGCCCGGGAAGCCGCATGCACAGAGATCCAGGCAGCACCCGGCCTCCTCAGGGCCCTTCAGACTGCCTTCAATCGAAAAGGTCCTTCATCTGCAGGTAGAAAGAACTTGTGAAATGTGAACTGAGTGCACATTTGTACCAGAAAACTGTACATGAGCCTGTCTCATGCTTCTGCCCTAAATCCTGGAGGGGGAGGAGCAAGCATGCCAGTGGTCTCCCTGGAGAGATTAGCACAAGTGGAGTCATTAGATGTTTTGCTACAAGGGAGAAGACTCATAGCCAGGTTCATGGACCTATATACTCCTATATATTGCTGATAGATTAAAATGTACTTTCGTATGCAAAAATGTTTGCAGTGGGCTAGACATTGAAGTTACTGTATCTGTTAGTCTATTATAACGTTCTGAGGGGATGCGCCCCACATTAGCTCCATGAGGAGGCTCTGATAGCTCATGCTCCCCATCCTCAAAGTCGAGTGCAGAAAGGGTTGTACTTGACTGGGACATCTTGAGGATTTTTGGGGACCTGTGCCAAAGGTATTTTGGGGGCCCCTGTTTGGAACAGCTTTAAAGTTATGATCCAGTTTCAGCTCTTTCATGCCTTCTTCGACCTGGTCACTGACAATGCACAGCCACGTTGGTCCAAATTCTAAATGTGTTTACATCTCATATTCAAGGATAATGATGTGTTTTCAATAGTGTACCACAGCAGCAGCTCAATAATATTACTGCAAATAATCTCTGTGGCACCATCCCTTTTCGGATATGTGAAGTCCTGTTTTTATATCTGCAAAATGTCTGCAATAGACTTTCACACATCACCGACATTAATAATAAATGAAAGGAAAACATTAATTAAAAAATATTTTAAGAATTATTTAGGGTCATCAGGGAAAGACTATCTGCAAAACAGAGCTGGCTTCATAAGGGGGCCCCCTAAAATGTTGGGGCCCAGGGCTAGAGCCAAGTTTGCCCATGCCTTAAAATTTCTCTGGTACTTGTCCCAGTTTGCAAAGCCATAGTAGGACAGGACACAAAACACAAGTGGCAAAGGACCTCAACCACCAGAGTTGAAGCACGGTAGCCCCTGTCTGTCCTGTGTCCACCCAAACGGGGTCTAACAGTATGTCATTCCTTGCATAAAGGTGCTTCTTTTTCATAAGTGGGCACACATGACAAAATATTGGTCCTTGCACAACCGAAGTTAATTATTAACATATTGGGAACACCCACTACACTTTCTGAAAAAATTAACTCTTGGTGGTCAAGTTATATTCGTTTGGCATTTAAGCTACTCTGTGTGTGCGAACACTGTGCTTTAAATGCACTATTTGTTTTTCATATGTTTTAGGTATTTTGCCAGCTGGGAGAAGCCTTCCTCTCGTAAGTCTGACACACTCTTTCGAAGTTGGGGCTAGTATTAGGCTCACCAATCTCAGACATTACCAGCCGCCAAAAGCTTTGGAATCTATGGTAATCTAGTCTTTGCCTGTGCAGTGCCTCCGCATAGCTCGCATCCTGGCATGAATCTACAAACTGAGGATCATTCAAGGAGTCATAGGCTTCTTTGGTGTTGTTCTCTGGTTTAATCCCTCAGCATCCTCCAGTGAGGGAGGGTGAGAGAAATGTCACGGGTTGGAAGTGAGATGAGTTGGGAGGTGGGTACACAAGTGAACTCTTAAGTTTTGAGAGGACCGCAGGGATCAGTTTAGGGGTCACTGCAGACAGGGCTTTAATTAGGATGAAAAAACTGGGGTGGGTGGGGGGAGGGGTCTCTCAAATGGGCGTGGTCGATATTATTAAGGGCGTGACTTAAAAACACCTAAACTAAAAATGTGCATACCATAATATGCGGCCCCACTGGCATTTTGCTGCTTCTGTCATTGCATCCAGACATATAATACAATAAGTAACATTGCACCAACATCATATTGGATTTGTCAATGGTTAATAGTTGCATAAGGTAAATAAGCAACAACTATGGCTTTGTTGTATATTATATTGAAAATGCTTGCTTTGTGAAATGATGAGACTGTGATAGTACTATAACGAGTCTCTTTGAATGTGCATCAAAGGTGGTACTGCTGCAGTTTATATATGTATTTTTCACCCTGATGGCGAGGGTAAAAATGGAGAGCCCGATAGGGACCCGTCTCAGCACCTGCTTTTTAGAACTGTCTGTGCTTAGCCCTGCAAGACCCGGCCAACTTAAAGCCCTGACTGTAGAAGTTACACAAGTAAGACACGAGATGCAAAAGTAGCATATACATAGTGGTAAAAGTCAAAGGTAGACTTGATTCAAGTACAATACAGCCCAACAACTCTTTGCTTGGCAAAATGACGTATTTACGCGTCCTGAGGAAAAGCGTTTTAGTGTCCCCTTATTTTCATGTCTTTGTCGCGGACTCTATGTTCCTTGGCTCTGCAATTTAGAAATGTAATAAATCTGCTACACAGCTGAGAAAGCTTTCCTTTCGGCTATTGTGCTGTTCTACGGCTTCAGGTAGAGTTTTAAACCTTTGGTTATGAACATAAGAAAATGCACATTAAAGTAATGAATGACAATTTTTATATAAATAGATCTCTGATTTAAATAAAATGCAAATGGATCACTGGAAAATAACATGACTAGGTGGGCTGTCTTTTAAAGTGCACTTATGACATAATAAAGTGACTACGAACTTTCTTAGGGACATCTAAAACTCAAGGTTTAAATACACGTGAGAAACTAGACCATACTAACCAAACAGGTTGAGTTAACAGATCTTGCTTTTTTTACCTTGTATTCTAATTTTCGTAGTTTTGACTTCCAAAGCGAACACAAAACCGGGAGTCTCTTCAACAGAAAAAAATACTGGACGAGCGAGCTATTCACACCTGAAAAGAGGAAGTTATCTCTGATTTACAACTAAGATTTAAAAAAATCAAATTGTGCTTTTGCTTGAAACAATACTTTTTAACTTTTCCAAAGAAAAGCCAATAAATAAACAAATGTGCCTGATGGAGAAATACATTGGAGATTTCAACTTGTTCCGTGTCAGCTGTGAGTAATGTATCTTGTTCAGATTTCCTTAATTGCATTCTGGTACTTTCAGTTTTGTTATGTTTATTGAATACAGAGGCCTACATTACTTACATCACAAAATTGGAAATTGTTGTTGCTGTTTTGTGCTTTGCGGTTTAAAGCCGTGATTTCATTATCGTCCCATCGCCTACCCTCCCCCTTCCATCTTGCCCCCTCCGCAGGCGCCCGGTTTGAAGTGACAGCACCAGTGCTTGGGCTCGGGGGACAGTACATTACGACAGCACGGTGCACCTGTCACAGGCACCGAGCCCATGGCTGCCCGTGACAGGTGTGCTCGAGACCGGTAGCCAAACACCAATACAAGCCGCTGTTGTTGGTTACCTGGCAACCCATCGACCAATGAGGCTCGGAGTTGCCTGTGGGCGCCGCAGTGCCCGACTTGAAATCCTGGCTGTGAGCTGCCGGAGAACGAACAGCGGTGCTGGGAGTGGATCAGCCTCGCATGACTGGAACAGACATTGGGTGAGTGCTGTGCCTTTGTCCACAATCAGATTAGGAGCCTCTATTCACACCATTGTTGCGCACCTGCTTTCCCAGTGGGTCGGCGAGTCAGTTCGAGACTGGACAAACGTAGCTCGCTCCGTGAAGTGCCTTGGAGGGAGGGCGTTAAACCCTGGGGCACCTGGGACTGGGTTCCTAAGACATATGAACGCCCTGGTGGTTGCGGCGTGGAAAGCCCGAGACAACTGCAGTGGAGGATAAAGACTGCGTGACGTCCGGGGGGGGGGATTACAGTAACATGCCAGGACAGTGTCTGAAACTCGCATGAGTAGAACATGGCAGGGAGCCCGATAACTCTATTAACCACCATATAACACCTGCAGCCTCGCCTTTAAAAGCGCAGGTATTCTCCGGTACTGAGAACCTACGGCTTTTTCTATTTTCAAGGAAGAGTAACTGCACGCCGTTTCTTTGAAGCAATACTTTGTTAGTGGGAGAATACTGCCGTTTCTCGGTTTCTAGCCATTACTCTGGAATGGGAGCATCTGTACCTTTTTTTTATTTCCAGTTCAAACACTTCCTGTTTCCAAGCTAGGGGCAGTGGGCACTTACTTCTTAAAGGTAAACGTTAGGCATTCATTGATACCCGTGGTTTGCATGGTTACCCAGATAGAGAGCCATTAAAGTGGCTATGGCTGAACCGTCACTCCGTCCCAGTTTCCCAGCGACTGGCCCCTCCCTAACCCCTTGGGCTAGCTCCCCTTTCCCTCTAATCTGCTGCCACTCAGAGGCCCCAGGCGGACCTGATGGGCCATGATAACGACGCGACGCCCAGTTCAGCTCCACAACCTGCGCCCTCGAGTGCGTGGACTGAGCAGCCTGTGGCCTTCGGGGATATATTTTTCTCGCCATGCTTGTTTTGTTATACTCTTCACCTAACTTCAACAATGTTGTGATAATATGTTTGTTTTGTACTTATTCGAAGTTTAAGGTTTTTGTTGGTTTATTCTAAAACGGGCTTGAAAAACACCAAACACTGCTGACAACAGAGTAACTGGCTTTTCCGATCATTATACCTTGCAGTGGTTGACACTTTGTACAGTTTATTTTATTTATTTTGCGGCTCACTGGAATGCTACAAGGTAAATAACGGTAAAATGAGCGCGCTCTCCAGTTTGGCAATGCTGTTTTGATACTGTACGTTGATTGGTTTTGAGTGTATAGTTTAAATTATGATCCGTTTTTGGGATACTGTTTGAAAACATATTTCAGTCGTTTCGTTTCAAAAGCTTTATTCGATTATTAAAAAAACAATCCTATAAGCATGTACATTCGCAGAATAAATCATTCAAATCTAGAAAATGTACAGATTTGGTGCAGCTCGAAAATACAATAAAACAGAGTTATTAAAATATCATGCTTTTCCTTGCGGCCACAGATTTCAAGATGAACATGGCTGTATGAAAACAAATGTCAGGGTCATCTAAGGAGAATAAGAAATGCACAGTACTGTTTGGTGATCCCATCGCATGGACATGGTATAGAGGGATAATTTTTCATATCTGGGAATGCCACCAAATGGTGGACAATTCCAAGTCTTAATCTAAGAAGAACAAAACAATGAGATGGTCTGGTGACAACCTTTAGGTAATTTGAAAAGCCAGATGAGTCCCGATTGGAGTAATAATACTGAGGGATAGTTAACAACATTGTAGTGTTTCTACGCACTAGGGCTTTCTTAAATAGATAAGAGCACTTGAGTTCTTTCTCGGAAATATCGGAGAAACTCTCTTGGTCATCCAGGAGATTAAGATTAAATAAATCCCTGGCAGTTGTCACAACATAATCAATCCATGGGATCGATGTACTTTTATCTAGGCGGAGACAATCTGTGATGATACACCTCGTAAAGCTAGTTTCCTTTTTATGCCATATTGTTCTCCATACCAGCAACGGTCTTAAACAAATTAAATCTGATAAAAACTCTAGGCCCAGTTCCTGGTGAATTATCACTGTGGCGGCAGACTTAGGCAGGCATAGCAATCCTTTTTAGAAAACTATTTTCTTCTATTTGCAAATCTCCGTGGCGACAATGCCCCCAAACACCAGATCCGTAGAGCGCAATAGCAACACATCTGCAACGATATATGTGTAGCATATCATATATGCGCCAGTCACCAAGTTCATTTGCAAATTTAAAAACTCCATGAGCACTTTTGGACATCTTGGCTTTTACATTGGAGATCTCCTCTGACCACAAATCGTTGCTACTTAAAGTTATGCCCAAGTAACAGAATTTATTTACAACTTCTATTTTTTGTCCCTCTATATGGAAAGATTTCAGCTTCCTCATTTTCTTTCCACATGGCGTAATGAATGTTTTAGTATTATTGATTTTAATTTTTTTTTCCTTGATAAAACCCGCAAATTTGTCCATCAATTTCTGTAAGCCTCTAGGGGTTCTGGATAGGAGCACTGAGTCATCAGCATATAGTAAGATGGGAACAGCCTGACCATCAACTAACGGGGCATCAGAGTTAACTTGCTTGAGTTCAGAGTCTATTGAGTTAATAAAAAGGGAGAAAAGGAGGGGCGCAAGGACGCAACCTTGTCTTATACCTAACTTAACACTGATACAATCAGTACATTCCCCCCCCCCCGACCATATCTAATACGGGCAGAAAGTTTAGAGTACAATCTGGCCAGAAAATAAATAATCTCTGCTGGGGCACCTTGATCTAATAGGGTTGACCATAGCAGCGCAAATTATGCCCCTGTTTTTTCTACTTCCCCTATAGTGGACAGAGACATGGATCTTACAATGTGCACCCCCCAGGCCTCTGAAATCATCCTGTCTAAATCGGATATACCGCCTCGGGATCATCTCAGCAAAAGGAATAATGAGGTTACCCCACCAAATATCACCCGAATGTGTTATAGTCCTTCTCTTTCCTCCGTCAACCCAAGCGTATCAATGCCATGTAAGACGGTGACCACATCAAATGACTGCTTCCCCCTTCCACTCGATCTTACTGGCCCATATAGAACGTCTGATGAATGCGGCTTTATCACCCCTGCTCTCACAAATTAAGGACCTGGGAAATAGGTTGTCTGATGTTGAAAAAATAGTACAAAGGATTGCACCATCACCATCACCTGTAAATTCTGTCATTCCCTCTTCTCCTACGCGCCCGACTAACCTTGTGAACCCCAAGTCCACTGAACTCAGGAAAGATCGAACAACTAATCCCTCTCTCAGCAAACCCATCCTAAGTAGCAGCAAAGCCACCTCTAAGCCCACTCGCCTCCCTTTAAAAGCCCCTAGGCTTCCTCAACAAAGAACATTCCGAATGAATTTACCCCCTGAAGCCGCCCCCTACGTGGCCGTTCTCTCCGGGGTTCCTGAACTCGGTAAGGTCAAACATGAAACAACCCAGGAACTGCTGAATAAAGCCATCTTTTGGCTCAATAACAACAGACCGATGCCACCGGACTTAGATGGCGGAATCCTGAGTGTCAGGAGGGTGGGATGGCTGGGGACGCTGCCCAAAGACATTCCGGGAGACTTGATACTAATCAAGTTCAAACACAGGAACACTGTCCCATTTTTAAGATTTTCCCAGCCCAAAATTGGAGACGGCCCTATTTCTATCTGGGACTTGTTTGATTTTTACCCTGGCCCCAGAACATTGCACTACAACACTTGGTGAAAGGGGTCTCTGTTTACCATGTGTTTTTTATTTCTTTTTTTCTTTAGATTGGTTCCAGTTTATTTTAAATATCCGGTCTTTGTTTTCAACATTGTAATGAACGGTTGATTTTTATATACATGTTTGTATTTCTGTTTGCTGCTTTTATGGTTTTAAACTTAAAAACCGAAATAAAGCTTATATTTGATTTGATTTGAAAAGGGAGATAGGGCGGTAATTTTTAGCATCCAACCTATCCCCCTTTTTATGTATCGGAATAATTACAGATTCGCACCAGGTGGGCGGTGTGCCCTCCATGACTGCTGCGTTAAAACCTTAGTCAGGACTGGGCCCCACAATGATGTATCTGCCTTATATAGGTCTATGGGCACCCCGTCAGGGCCACGAGCCTTCGCTCCCTTGATGGTCGTAAGGGCAAGTTCCACCTCCGAAACTGTCATGCTTAGGGTAACAAGTGGCCTTGGGTCAGCCTCTACCCGGGATAAGTCCACCACCCTCTGTGAGTCAAAAATGCTGGCAAAATGAGCGACCCAACAATCCTCACTGACAAGAGCAGTGAGGATCGGGGTTTCAACACTCTTAAGAAAAGGGCAATTAACCGTATCCCAGAATAATTTGCTGTCCGATAATTTAACGGCCTTAGACAAATTAGCCCATGCTTCCTCCTGCAGTTCCAACTTCCGATGTTTTAAATGCCCCTTATAAGCGGCCCTGAGGGTTATTATGCTCGATCTATCTCTGGCCCTACTAGATAGAGCCTTCTTAAGCTTCTGCAAAGACTCGGTGCACAAAGAATCAAACCAACCTATCCTTGGTTTGCCATTAGTACGCTTAGTAGAGGTCAGGGTATTATCGACAATATTATTAATCCTGTTAAAACTAATTAATATGCCACATGAATCTGTGCTCTCGTCCAAGCAAGAGCACAGATCGGGCAAACAGGCCGCTACAATTATAACCAACAACTTATCGGAGTTATCACCCTTCCATTTTATCCTATGACCATTTGGTCTACATGGGACTATATCGGTAACAGCAGTTTTAGCTGATGCTATTTTATTACTCCAAACTAGCAGCATTACTGTAACACAATTATGATCACTGATAGCAAGATCCAGTATAACCGGAGTGTCACAATATTTACTAATGTCAGCTGAGACCAACAAATGATCAATAACTGAGGCCGAATTCCTCCCTGTAAAGGTAGGGACGGGGCTTCCATCACAGTCTCCTGCGGGTTGTAACACGATCAGGTCGAATTTAGCAAGGGCGATGTTCAGCGATTCACCATAAGTGCTATGCTTAAAATGGGTTTACCCTTCTCCTCTGTCATCATAAATCCCGCATACCTTAGTTGAAGAGAAGGGGCACAACGGAATATTAAAATCCCCACCCCAGATGAGTTCAAAGTTAACATGATTAGCCCGAACAATCCCATCCAGGGCCTTGACGACCTCGCTAACCGCGGTCGCTCGCATATGGTCGGGCAAATTATTGTAAAAATTAATCAGTAAAACATTATGACCATTCTTGTGTCTCAGCCATAGCAGTTGAGAGTGTCTTCCGATCATCATGAAAGAAAGAGCTCTCCAACCCCAACGCCGGAAACAATGACATCACCCCTTCGCAAGACCTCTGCAACTCCCTCGCCTCCTACTTCCACAACAAGATCGCGTACATACACAACAGCTTCAGCACTCAACCGACGCACGCCACGACCGCAGCAACACCACCCACCACCACCCTCCGCGCCTGGACCCCGGTCAACACCGAAGACACCGTCCACACGATGAACTCCGTTCACTCCGGATCTCCGACCGACCCCTGCCCTCACCACGTCTTCAACAAAGCCGACGCTGTCATCGCACCCCATCTGCGGGACATCATCAACAGCCAAGAAAACAGCATTCAAGGATCGACTTGACAACAACGCCCACAACAGCAAGGAACTTTTCAACATCGTCAAGGAATTCTCCAATCCATCGGCCAACTCCAACGACATCACCCCCTCTCAAACCCTCTGCGACTCCCTAGCCTCTTTTTTCCACAACAAGATTGCAGACATCCACAACAGCTTTGACAACCAACCCGGAAACCAACCCACCCCACCATCTGCTGACCATCTTCACCCCGTGAACACCCTTAACGCCTGGAACCCAATCTCCACTGAGGACACCATCCGCCTGATGAATTCCATCCACTCAGGATCCCCCACAGACCCATGCCCTCACCACATCTTCAACAAAGCAGACTCCGTCATAGCACCGCACCTCCGAGACGTCATCAACTGCTCCTTCAACTCCGCTACCTTCCCAGAAGACTGGAAACACGCTGAACTCACCGCCCTTCTGAAAAAACCAACAGCGGACCCCACCGAACTCAAAAATTACCGCCCCATCTCGCTTCTTCCATTCCCGGCCAAAGTCATTGAGAAAGCCGTCAACAACCAGCTCGCCGCTTTCCTCGAAGCCAACAAATCCCTCGACTCCTCACAGTCCGGCTTCCGAGCAAAACACAGCACTGAGACCGCCCTCATCGCAGCAACAGACGACATTCGAACTCTACTGGACAATGGTGACACAGTCGCCCTCATCCTCCTCGACCTCTCTGCAGCATTCGATACAGTCTGCCACAACACCCTTCTACAACGCCTCAATAACATCGGAATCCAAGGAAAAGCACTTGAATGGATCACCTCGTTCCTCACCGGGAGAACCCAGAGAGTCTGCCTTCCTCCATTCAAGTCCGAGGCCTCTGAAGTCATCTGCGGCGTACCTCAAGGATCCTCACTCAGTCCCACCCTCTTCAACGTATACATGAGCCCCCTCGCGGCCATCGCACGCCAACACAACCTCAACATCATCTCTTACGCGGACGACACTCAACTGATCCTTTCTCTCACCAATGACCCCAGCACCGCCAAAACTAACCTACACGAAGGAATGAAAGAAGTTGCCGAATGGATGAAACAAAGCCGTCTGAAACTGAACTCAGACAAAACAGAAGTCCTCATCTTAGGTACATCCCCCTCTGCATGGGACGACTCCTGGTGGCCGGAAGCCCTCGGAAAAGCACCCATCCCGACAGACCACGCTCGGAACCTTGGAGTCATCCTGGATTCTTCACTCTCAATGAACAGACAAGTCAGCGCCGTATCCTCTTCCTGCTTCAACATTCTTCGCATGCTCAGAAAAACATTTCACTGGATCCCCTCCGAAACAAGAAAAACAGTCACCCACGCTCTGGTCACGAGCCGACTAGACTACGGAAACACCCTCTACGCGGGTACTACTGCAAAACTCCAAAAGAAACTCCAACGAATCCAAAACGCCTCAGCCAGACTCATATTAGACATCCCACGCAACGAACACATCTCTGGTCACCTTAAAGACCTCCACTGGCTACCCGTCAATAAGAGGATCACTTTCCGACTGCTTACCCACGCACACAAATCACTCTACGACATCGGACCAGATTGCCTCAACTCTCGACTGTCCTTCTACACCCCCTCCCGCCAACTACGTTCTTCCAGCCAAGCCCTCGCCACTGTACCTCGCATCAACAAGACCACCATGGGAGGCAGATCCTTCTCATACCTAGCTGCTAAAACATGGAACTCACTCCCCGCTTACCTTCGCCTCACCCAGAACCACCTAGCGTTCAGAAAGCAGCTTAAAACGTGGATATTTGACAAATAATCCTCCTCCCCTTCCTAAGCGCCTTGAAACCCTCTGGGTATGTAGTGCGCTATACAAATTTTATGACTTGACTTGACTTGACTCATTCGACACCGCCACCTTCCCCGAGAGCTGGAAGCACGCCGAACTCAGCGCTCTACTGAAGAAACCTACAGCAGACCCCACCGAACTCAAGAATTACCGCCCCATCTCTCTACTCCCGTTTCCAGCCAAAGTTATCGAGAAGACCGTCAACAAACAGCTGGCCGCCTTCCTCGAGACGAACTGATCCCTCGACCCATCGCAGTCCGGATTCCGTGCCAACCACAGCACCGAGACCGCCCTCATCGCCGCCACCGACGACATCCGAGCCCTGATGGACAACGGGGAAACAGCGGCCCTCATCCTCCTAGACCTCTCCGCGTCGTTCGACACGGTCTGCCACCGCACCCTAGTGCAACGCCTCAGCAACGTCGGAATCCAGGAGAAGGCGCTGGAATGGATCGTCTCCTTTCTCGACGGAAGAACTCAAAGAGTCCGCCTACCACCGTACAAATCAGAGGCCACCAAAGTCAGCTGCGGCGTCCCTCAAGGATCCTCACTGAGCCCGAATCTCTTCAACGTCTACATGAGCCCCCTCGCGGCCATCGCACGCCAACACAACCTCAACATAATCTCCTACGCCGACGACACCCAGCTGATCCTATCCCTGACCAACGACCCCGCCGCCGCCAGAGCCAACCTGCACGAAGGGATTAGAGAGGTAGCCGAGTGGATGACGACGAGCCGCCTGAAGCTGAACTCAGACAAGACGGAAGTCCTCATCCTGGGCTCCTCGCCCTCCGCCTGGGACGACTCCTGGTGGCCCCCCGCCCTGGGCACCGCACCCAAACCGACGGACCACGCACGCAACCTGGGCTTCATCCTGGACTCCTCCCTCTCCATGGCCAGGCAAGTCAACGCCGTCTCCTCGTCGTGCTTCAACATCCTGCGCATGCTTCGGAAGATCTTCTGGTGGATCCCCACAGAGACCAGGAAGACCGTCACCCAGGCCCTCGTCACCAGCCGACTGGACTACGGCAACGCACTCTACGCCGGAACCACCGCCAAGATCCAGAAGAGACTCCAGCGCATCCAGAACGCCTCAGCCAGACTCATCCTCGACATCCCACGACACAGCCACATCTCCGGACACCTAAGAGACCTGCACTGGCTCCCGGTCAACAAGAGAATCACCTTCCGCCTCCTTACCCACGCACACAAAGCTCTCCACGACCAAGGCCCGAGCTACCTCAACAACCGCATCAACTTCTACGCTCCCAAACGCCACCTCCGATCCGCCAGCCATGCCCTCGCCGCCGTCCCACGCATCCGCAGAGCCACCTCAGGAGGAAGGTCCTTCTCCTACCTGGCCGCCAAGACCTGGAACTCCCTCCCGGCCGACCTGCGCCTGACCCAAGACCACCTCTCCTTCAGGAAGAAGCTCAAGACCTGGCTGTTCGAGCAGTAACGGCACCCCCCCCCCCCCCCACGCGCCTCGAGACCCTATGGGTAGGTAGTGCGCTCTACAAATGTCTTTGATTGATCATGTATCTTATGATCTGCACAGGGAATCTAACAGAAAGCAAAATAAGTAAGCCCCCTTTAGCTCTGCCCATATTCGATCCTTCTGCTGGAAGATTATAGGCAACATAGCTAATATCATCTACACTCCAAGTCTCTTGTAGACACAGGATATCATATGATTCCACTGTTTCTCTCCACCCAAGGACTCCCAGTTTACTATTCCAACCCGCAATATTCCAACTTGCTAAATTGTACCTTTGGCATGCGTTTTCTTTTACTTTTTCAATCCCTACCTCGGGGATACTACCCCTGTTCCGGTATATAACGTCTACAGCCTCTGTATTTGCTAGGTTGGAAATCGGGCTACTACATCCTTGCATATAGGGTGGGCCTTTACTATCCGTGGTGCCCTGGACCACATGCTTGTGCAGCTCTCGGTCTTTATCTCCGGTAAGGTCACAGTCCTCAATGTTATTAGGTTGTACATAATCTAACAGCTTCGGGGAAACAACAGATACTTCTTCAGCACCCTCCTTGTCCTTGAGGGTTCCTGGTTCAGTAATGGAAGAATGCAGTCAATCCACAGCTTCGAGACAACTAAAATGATTGAAGTTAAGAAATTGATTCAGGATATGCATAGGGATCGGTCTACTCCATTTCCCCCTATATCCAGCCCGCCTTTCCACTCTCATCCATTCATTCGGCCTCCCCTTAGCTACCACGACTTTAGGTGGTGGATAAAAATAGGCTAGTGGTGAAGACTGGATAGTGGCATCCAGTACCTGGTTGGGCCAAGCACAAATATAAGAAACGGTACTGGGGTCTCTGAAGGTAACCACTATGCAATCCCCATCGATATTTTTAGTCGTTCTACCTATCCACGGAGTTCTCCTCACCATTACAATCTCGCTAGAACTTTGGGGGGGCAGGGGTCTATTTAAATTAAGCCAACTGGTTACCTTGTTTTTCAGAGCAGCAAAGGGCTCCTTCGCATGTTGTCTCAAAACAGGGACTCCCGCTAATATAACCACTAGGGGGTTAGCTTCTGGGGGCAGATCCTGTGTTAGTAACCTACCCTTCATATTATCCGCTTGCGCCCGTCCCTTGTGTTGGGCACCTGTGTTTGTGGGATTAGCCTGAGCTGCCAATAGGGGCCCAGCGACTGTATCCCCACAGGACTGGGGTGCAGCAGCAGCTAACGTTTCTTTTGCAGGTTGGTCATGTGTGACAGGTATAGTTACAAGTACTTCATTGTGAGTGTTCTGGGGCTGGCCGATGGTCGTTGGTACCTCAATAAGCTTCGTGTTTTTCACCAACCAATCCTATCCAGTGAAGTGGAGTTGGCTTTCACCAGAACTTCCAGTTGATCTACTTTACTATTAATCATCCTGGTTCGTTCTAATAAAGGAAGCATTAAAGAGTTCAATAAAACTTCCATTTTCCCCAGGAATACATAATTTGTGCTAAAATCCGTACTGGGGTTGGTGTTTAAAGGGGACCTCATAGGTAGACTAGTGTATAGGGGATTAGGAGTGGGGGGTGATTTTAGAGATTTTAGGCACATTCCCCTTCAGGGGATCACCCTTTCTTTTCCTTTTACCATTATTATTATTTATTTTTGACCCGGGGTTACCTCTATCTTTTACCATTCGGTTAGGGTTTTTTGCAAGGGAACTTAATTTAATAGGGGTAGGAGGGGAAGTATTAAGTAGAGAAGGCGACCCTGAAAGTCCACTAATCATAGTGGAATTTAGAGTATCCTCTGCTAGATCTACCTAGCCCGGTACTCCCAGTGTGGGACCTGTTTCGGGGCGCTGGGCAGACGTTAAATCGGAAAAAGTTGGGTTAGGAGAACCAACAGCCCCTATATGCCCCCAATGACGAGCGCTTTCCTGTGACTAAATCTAGGGAAAACCGTTTTTCAGTCAGGGCAATTTCTTTATCTAATAAGGCGTAGCACGAGTTAAGAATTGGTCAATTGTTCCAGTAACCATCCCGCCTGAAGTTGTGGCTATCACATTCCTCCCCTTCCCTGATCGGAGGACCATGGTGCCGGGTATAAACAATATCCTATCAACTATAAACCACAGGCTAGGCACAAAATTTGAAAGGGACGGGGCACGGCCCGGCCTCTACCGTCCTCCGACGGCCTCAGACGGCCCGCCCTTTACCCGGGCTTAGCCCGGCGAACGCCCATGCGTGTCCCGCGAAACGCGGGATTCACAGATATTATATACAGGGAGGTAGGGGGCGGGAAGAGGCCCCAGCTGCAGCAAAGGTGATGGCGCTGTGCAGGCTGGGCCTCGCAGTCCCGCCCGCGGTGTGTCACAGTTCCTTAGTTAGCCCTCAGTCAGCGTTCACAAAGGCAATGTCCCAGAGTCAGTGGTATGCAGAGTCCAATTGTTAGAAATCCAATGCGACATGGCACATAAGAAGGAACGTCCTTACAGACGGCTGCGAGCTGCACATATTTCAGTCATATTATACGTTGCTTTGCTTACAATTCTGTAGATAAGTGTAAAGTGAGGAGCCACTTTTGCAAACGTTCTCACTGCAAACATTTATAGCCTTTGCCCGTTTACCGTGTAGGATGAAAAAACTGGACGGTCTCTCAATGGGGCGTGGCCAATGTAATTAAGGGCGTGGCTTAAAACACGTACACTAAAAAGTCTGTGCTTAGCATAGTGTACCGCCCAACCTGTATTTTGCTGTTTCTGCCATTGCATCCCGATATATGATACAACAAGTAATATCACACCTACAACAAGTCAGGACTATTGACTTGTCAATGGTTGTTACTTGCATTAAATAAGCAACTATGGCTTGTTGTCGATAATATTGAAAACGCTCTCACTTAAAGCCCTAGTGACACTAGGACAGTGTTGCTGCTCCCGAGTTTCAAAACGAGAAGGGAATTCCAGAGAGAAAATGCCTCTCTTTAGGATTTCCCTTCCCCTAGAACACTCACCTGGCTTGAAATCATGCCATAACTTCTTCACCAGTGAGAAGTGAGCAGTGTGATCACGTGCACATCCATGTGCCTGCTGTCACAGCAGTCCCGAAAGAAAACGGATTGTAGTGACAGCAGGCACTATACAGAGCCCGAAAGAGACCCGTTTGGATGCTCCCTTAAAAAAATAGCCGTTGTTCAGACCCGGTGAGACCCGGCCCACTTAAAGCGTGTGAGTATTGCCATTGGTTTTCTACCGATTACTTATGCTCCCCTTGTTTTTCACTGTTTGTTCTTTGCTGTGTCTTTTTTTCTGCACTCACTTGAACAATATTTGCTTTGGGTTTGATTGTAAGCCTTATCAGATACACTAGTTAATATTTGGTCTTCGAAGCTTTTTTTTTAAAAATCATCTTAAATACGACTAGAGCGCGCTTTAGTAGTCCTGCAGAAGAAGGTTTAAGCACGAGACCGAGGAATGCCACCATGCTATTGTTTCCTGTACTACAACAGCATTTTATGTGGTCTCTTTAAAGTCACCTCAAACGGTGTCGGATTGGTAACAGGGGCATTCGGGCAATGCCCAATGGGCCGGGGTCCAAGTTCCAGCTGAGGGCTGCTTTTAAGCAGCCAGGGGCCCGATTTGAGCGGTGTCTCTGTTCGACTATACCGCCAGCGGCCCAGCGGGTGTCTGAGTGGCCTTTCTGGAGGGAGATGGGCGCTCATTACCTCCCGTATAGCAGCAACAGGTAGAGGTGTCACACCTTTTCTCTCGCTGGGCTTCCCATTAATGTAGGCATACTGAGCGGGGCAGGGGGGCTGAGCAGAAGTGGCCTCACTTGTTTTCAGGTGTGTTTCACAAGTGTAAACTGATGCGTGCATTTCCCCCCCCTTTTATGTAAGATTACGCTGAAGCAGTGATTTGAGGGAAGGCATTATGCTAATGTGGGCCTATTTATTTATTTATTTATTTATTTATTTATTTATTTATTTATTTACTTATTTTTTATTTTTTTTTTTTATGCTTGCCCGGGCCGAATTTTAATCCCAACCCTGACCTCAAATGTGTAGGCGATGCAGGTTCCACTGCATAAGTGGGTATGCCGCCCTCCGGCATGCACTGCCAGCCCGGGGTACGCGTATGACCTTTCAATCAATCAAATGAATTTGTAAAGTGCACTACTCACCCGTAAGGGTCTCAAGGCGCTGGGGGAGGGGGACAAGAAGCCGCTACTGCTCGAAGAGCCAGGTCTTGAGCAGTTTCCTGAAGGAGAGATGGTCCCGGGTCTGCCGTAGGTGGGTGAGGAGGGAGTTCCATGTCTTGGCCGCCAGATAGGAGAAGGATCTTCCTCCCGTGGTGGTTGTGCGAATGCGTGGGATGGTGGCGAGGCTGGCGGAGCAGAGCTGGCGGGTGGGTGGGTAGAATGTGAGGTGGTTGTTGAGGTATTTGGGGCCCATGCCATGGAGAGCCTTATGTGGGTGGGTGAGGAGTCTGAACGTGATCCCCCCCTTGCTGACTGGGAGCCAGTGCAGTTCTCTCAGATGGGGAGAGATGTGGCGGGGATGTCCAGGATGAGTCATGCTGAGGCGTTCTGTATGCACTGGAGTTTTTTCTGGAGTTTGGCTGTGGTTCCAGCATAGAGGGTGTTCCCGTAGTCCAGTCGGCTGGTGACGAGGGCCTGGGTGACCGTCTTCCTGGTGCCGGTGGGGATCCATCGGAAGATCTTTCGGAGCATGTGTAGGGTGTTGAAACAGGATGACGAGACGGCGTTGACTTGCTTGGTCATCGTGAGGGAGGAGTCCAGGATGAAGCCCAGGTTGCGTGCATGGTCCGTTGGCTTGGGGGCAGTGCCCAGGGCGGGGGGCCACCAGGGTCGTCCCAGGCAGAGGGGGATGGTCCCAGAATGAGGACTTCCGTCTTGACCGAGTTCCGTTTCAGATGGCTGAGCTTCATCCATTCTGCGACGTCTTGCATTCCTTCCTGGAGGCTGGATCTGGCGGTGGCTGGGTCGTTGGTGAGGGAGAGGATCAGCTGGGTGTCGTCAGCGTAGGAGATGATGTTAAGGTTGTGTTGGCGTGCGATGGCTGCGAGGGGGCTCATGTAGATGTTGAAGAGGGTGGGGCTGAGGGAGTATCCTTGTTGGACGCCGCAGATTACTTCGGGGGCCGCGGACCGGAACGGGGGAAGGCGAACTCTCGGAGTTCTTCCGGTGAGGAATGAGATGATCCACTCCAAGGCCTTTCCTTGGATTTCGGAGTTGCTGAGGCGCTGAATTAGGGTGCGGTGGCATACGGTGTCGAAGGCTGCTGAGAGGTCCAGGAGGATGAGGGCAGTAGTTTCCCCGTTTTCGGGCATGGACCTGATGTCGTCGGTAGCTGCGATGAGGGCGGACTCTGTGCTGTGGTTTGCTTGGAAACCGGACTGCGATGGTCCGAGGGATCTTTTTGTCTCGAGGAAGACGGAGAGTTGTTTGTTGACCGTCTTCTCGATGACTTTGGCCGGGAAAGGGAGGACGAGATGGGCGGAAGTTCTTGAGGTCCGTGGGGTCCCCGGTGGGTTTCTTCAAGAGGGCACTGATCTCGGCGTGTTTCCAGCTCTCCGGGAAGGTGGCGGATGCGAAGGAGCTGTTGATGATGTCCCGGAGTTGGGGTGCGATGGAGTCGGCTATGTTGAAAATGTGGTGTGAGCAGGGGTCGGTTGGGGAGCCGGAGTGGATGGTGTTCATCGTGCGGGTGGTGTCTTCGGTGCTAACCGAGGTCCAGGTGTAGAGTGTGGTGGTGGGGGGCGTTGGTTCGGTTGTTGGGTGTGTGGTCTGGGCGCCGAAGCTGTTGTATGTCGGCGATCTTGCGGTGGAAGAATGAAGCGAGTGAGTCGCAGAGGTCTTGTGAGGGTGTGATGTCGTTGTGGCAGGCGCTGGGGTTGGAGAGCTCTTTAACGATTCTGAAGAGTTCCTTGCTGTTGTGGGTGTTGTTGTCCAGTCGTTCTTTGAATGTGGTCCTTTTGGTGGTGCGGATCAGCTGGTGGTGTATGCTTGTGGCGTCCTTGAGGGCTGTCCTGTTTTCTGATGTCTGGTCGTGGCGCCAGGCTTTCTCGAGGATGCGGCAGGTTTTCTTGGAGTTTTTTAGGTCGTCGGTGAGCCAAGAGGCGTTCTTGCTGCTGGGTCTGCTGGGAGGGTTCTTCAGTGGTGCGATGTCATTGGCGCAGTTGGTGAGCCACTGTGAGGTTGCGGTCTGCTTCATTGGGGTCCGTCGTGTTGGTGGGAGGGTTCTGGCTGAGGGAGTTGGTGAGCTGGTCGGCGGTGATCTTGCTCCAGCTTCTGCGGGGAACCTGTTGCAGGTGGTGGTGGGTCGTGGTTCTCCTGTAGTTGAAGTGGACGCAGCTGTGGTCTGTCCAGTGTAGACCAGTGGAGTGGCTGATGGAGATGTGCTTGCTGGAGAAGATGGGGTCAAGCATGTGGCCAGCGTAGTGGGTGGGGGTGTTCATCAGTTGCTTGAGTCCGAGGTTGGTGAGGTTGTCCAGCAGGGCGGCGGTGTTGCTGTCATTGTTCTCCAGGTGGAAATTGAGGTCTCCTAGGAGGATGTAGTCTGGGGAGGTAAGGGGGTGCGGGCTGATGAAGTCTGCGATGGCTTCGCTGAATTGTGTGCGTGGTCCTGGGGGTCTGTAGATGAGGGTGCCTCCTGAGGGTGGTCTTGGGGTCGGTGTGAATCTGGAAGTGAAGGTGCTCGGCGGCGGTGAGGGTGTCGTCGGAGTTTGTCGTGATTCGGATGGTGTTTCTGTAGACGATGGTGATGCCACCTCTGGTTTGGTTGGCGCGGTCCCTCCGGTTGATCTTGTAGCCATCCGGGATGGCTATGGCGATGTCGGGGGCTGAGGAGGTGTTCATCCAGTTTTCTGTGAGGAAGGCGACATCTGGTGATGTTGTGTCGAGGAGGTTCCATAGTTCGACGGCGTGCCTGTGTACGGATCGGGTGTTGAGCAGGATGCACTTGAGGTGATTGTTGCTGGTGCCTGACTTGGCGGGTGCGGTGCAGTTTCGGAGGCAGGTGAATTTGAAGGCTTGGCAGGTGAAGGGTCAATGGGTGCGCCTCGGGGTGGTTTGGTGAACAACAAAACGAATCCCGTACTGCAGAAACCTATTCAATAACTACTGCGAGATAAGTAATGAATAAATTATCTCTATTGACCACTCGTTCAGTCTAGAACTATATCTCAAAGCTTTTTATTTTATTTTTCAAAAAATTGATGGAATATTATTAGTTTCTATACATTTGAAGGCCTTCAACATTTGACGATGTATTTGAGTCAAAAATGGGCCGTCTTACACTTTGACAAGGGGAAAGGGAGGAGAGCTCCTTAATCTAAAACTTGTGTGGGTGTATCTACAAGAATGTGCTGAAAAAATATGAAGGAAAAAAATCAAATATACATCCTTTCAACCTCAAATTCAACAAACACTGACATACACTGATTCATTCACAAAATTCATTCAATCATCATAAAAAATTCAGAAAAGGAAAAAAGAGTCAGAATGACTGAATGTGAATGTCCCTGAATTTATTTCGTTGTAATAAGGCGGGGAATAGAAACACTATGAAAAATCTTATAAAAACATTACTTCTTCATAAGAATACATATAGGCCATCATATACATTTTCAAATCAACGTCATTAACTATGATTGGCCTAAAAAGAAAAAAGGTTGACGCGTTTCGAAATCCCCAATATTGATGGGATTCTCCTCAGGACCAAGTATGAATTCAATCTGAAAGACATAAGGGTAAAACAAACCATACTGTCCGTTGCATTCTCAAGCAGTCCTCAACTTAACATTCGGCCGAGCTTTCAATCCACAATACCTGGTAAACTTGTGCAGTTTTTTCTTTTTGGAGGAGCTGTGGAAGATAAGGTCATAACTATGAGCTTGGAAAATATTACGGGAGGTTTTCATCACTGACATGGATTATAGAGGAACTCACTTGATGCAGTAGAGGGTGAAATCACAATGGAGAGCTTCGAAGTGTTTTGCTCCCTGGTGGAATGCTTTAGGTTCCCTGTTAATCTGCTTGGATTATAGAGGGATGTTACCATCGGTCAATATCTGTGGAAAAAAGGACGAAATGACTTACATGTGGCTCGATTAGTCCTATCTTACATTGCGTGTTAACAAATAATGGAGAGGTCAGGTAGTATTGACTGAAGAGACCTGGGACTTCTAAGACGATTTGGTTAGCAATACTTGTCTTTCCTAAACGCAAAAAGTGGTGATCCAATTGGCTAAAAAAAGTAATTCACCAAAATTGGCACCTTTTGACAGAGCTTGATGCACAGTTTGCAGAAGCACCACTTTTTGCGTTTAGGAAAGACACAAGTATTGCTAACCAAATCATGCGGGCCGCACTGCCAAGAACGCGAAATCCTACTCTGCGAGATTGTCCAATTACGGGCCACCACAAATGTGGTATGTGCCTATGTTGTGCATCCACAATTGAAGGGTCATTATTCCAACATGAAGGTGTATCTTGGAAACGCAACCATTTTACAAACTGCAAAACAAGGAATCTGGTATATGGGATCATATGCCCTTGTAATAAGCTTTACATCGGTAAAATCAACCAAGAAGCCCGCCAAAGAATTTCACAGCACAAGTCTAGGATCAAGAAAAAAGTACTCACAGCTCCTCTTGTCCAACATTGGATTGAGAATGCCCATGGAGAAAACGATTTGAAATGGACAGTCCTCTCTAAAGTTGAACCTGACCAAAGAGGTGGAAATTTAGATGCGAAACTGAGAAAAAGAGAGGCTCTTCTAATTCTGAAATTCAATACTGCTACAAATGGTCTAAATGAAATGTTGGAGCTCTATAATTTGTAACTATATAGGCTACTTTCTAGAAAACATATGCGAAAACTGGAGCAAACTTGAAACAGCGCGAGGCACTTAGTTGCGATATACACCCAATCATTTGCCTATGCATAATGGTCAATTATGCTTAGCATTTAATGTAATATCGCCAAATAATGCAGTGAGACATGGTAACATCTTCGATCCCACCAATTCAATACATAAAAATTTACGCGGAATTATGGATTCTTACATCACGATTAGTCTCTGGGTTGTAAAAAAACTACATTTCCCACAATTCCTTCAACAGGAAGCATTTAGCTAATAAGGAGCAACGGCCCGGAAGAAACTTCAGGGCGTGTCATTTCACTCACAGCCTGAAGGAGACTCCACGATCAATCTAAAAAGGTATGTCATTTGATAATTCATTTGTACTGCTACTGCAAACGCCACTAGTTAATTTAATAATCTATCCCGCTTCGGGAGCGTGGCCATTACGGGGACCGAGTCAAACACTGGGTAACCAACCCCCGTCACTAGCCAATTCGTTCGTTCAAACACCGCAAATGGCAGCATGGCCATTACAGAGACCGAGTCAAACACGGTCTAACTTTTGAAATCTAGGTTTTCTAACTAGTGACCGCGTGTGAGTTTATAGTATTGAAAAAACATGTTCAGACTCCATGTGAGATTTATTAGACAACGCAAGCTTTATCATTAATTTGCTTCTTTATGGTAATTACAGTCCAACTTATCCTTCAGTATCTGTCAAAATAAAAAACTGGAAGAATTAAAGTCAGATACAGTTGTCATAACAAAACGGCTAGCTTTACTTTTGTAAGATTGAACAGACAACGCAAGTCTTAGAAGTCCCTGGTCTCAGTCAATACTACCTGACCTCTCCATTATTTGTTAACACGCAATGTAAGATTGGACTAATCGAGCCACATGTAAGTCATCCGTCCTTTTTTCCACCGATATTGACCGAAGGTAACATCCCTCTATAATCCAAGCAGATTAACAGGGAACCTAAAGCATTCCACCAGGGAGCAAAACACTTCAAAGCTCTCCATTGTGAATTCACCCTATACTGCATCAAGTGAGTTCCTCTATAATCCATGTCAGTGATGAAAACCTCCCGTAATATTTTCCAAGCTTATAGTTATGACCTTATCTTCCACAGCTCCTCCAAAAAGAAAAAACTGCACAAGTTTACCAAGTATTGTGGAGTTAAAGCTCGACCGAATGTTTAGTTGAGGACTGCTTGAGAATGCAACTGACAGTATGGTTTGTTTTATCCTTATGTCTTTCAGATTGAATTCATACTTGATCCTGAGGAGAATCCCATCAATATTGGGGATTCTAAACGCGTCCACCCTTTCTTTCTTTTTAGGCCAATCGTAGTTAATGACGTTGATTTGAAAATTTATATGATGGCCTATATGTATTTGTAGGAAGGTGGCTACCTGACTATGGTTACCCCAGATTTTTGTGCCTTGTGTTTAGCTGGTTTTCGACTTAGTTTGCCTGGTTCCCTGCTAATCAGGGCCCCAGGCTATCTGCTCTCTCTGTAAAATGGATTCCATGTACCCTAGGTGCATAACTAGATAGGCTTGGGTCACCTTATCAGCCCCTGTACAGAGCACTATAGGTGCCCAGGGCATAGGTGGATCCAAGGCCTACCAGGGGCTGCAGCATATCTTTTGCCACCCCTGGCTGGCTATCCAAAATTGACACAACTGGCTGATCACTTAGCTGGGGCAAGGTGGTGTAATCACCCCTTGCTTAGATCTAGTATGCCTATATCTAAACCTATCTGGACACATATATACCTATCAGTCACTCCTATGGCAGGCCTTAACAATCCTGGAGGCAGAGTGCTTGGTTTTATGTGAGATGGTACTCTAGCATGAGCTGAGCCTGTCTACAGCTGTCGGGACCAATCCCCTAAGCTGTTCCGGGATAATGCCATACCATATACTATTAAGTGCATTATAATCCTCGCGGTTATATAGCAACTTTGGTTTGGCTTTATCAAAACATGTTGTGTAAGGTGTCATACGATTTGGAATACTACCCCCTCGCCAGTCCTGGCGACGGGGGTTGCATTCCACCCTTCTAGAGGGAGACGACATTTTACTTTGCTAAAATGCGGTTGATTTTAAAAGAGCCTCGGATTCACAAAATGGATGCTTCTGCCACAGACACAAGTCTGACCTCCTGCTGCCAACCGAAACTCCGCACAGGAGGCCTGGAGAAAGGCTTTCCTGTCACAGGGAGGTGTCACACCACCCCAGACAGGAGATAGTGGATTGTAGCAGGGAGGTTTGAAAGAAACCAGACACTGCCTGGGGAGCACAAGGCTGCCCCTTGCGTAATCCGGCCAAACCGGTTCTGGGGCACACCAGCCCCTGTCCCAGCGCGGCCTGGATCAAAGGAAAGGGGTGTATCCACCCACTTCCTGGGTCCCACCCTATAGGAGGGGACCTAGCAGGTAATCCAGCCCCCTAGTTTGGTATAAGAGTGGGAGCATTGCCAACGCACTCAGATTATCCTGATGAAACATAAGAAACGAAACTCTGGACCCTTCGACATCCTACTCGGCGTAGAAGACTGAAGAATATCCCTTGTGGTCAAGGAGTGACCACCCTGTGCAAACAGGCACCATCCAGCACCTCGACGTCTGCTTTGTTGCAGTTCCTACCGGAACTCGAGCGACAGAGATCGACGAGATCTAGCTTGCCTGCCTTCTTACAGCCCGATCCACAGTCCCTGCAGAGCTGAGACCCGTGAAGGCGACCGGAAGCGTGGGGCACGCCATCTTGAAAAGACCACGAGACGCTGACCGTGCAGCCCACGAGGGACCCTCTAAGCTGTACACCGGGGTTTGAGAAGCCCCAACCCTGAGCCACTCTTGCACCGAAGCTCACCCCTCTACACTAGACGAGTGCTGCGTGGGGCCCTTCTGCTTTCTTTGGCTCGACGCGTTGGCCCGGCCACTTGCCAGCTGGCTTGTGGCCCCTGTGCCGGCGAAAACCTAAAACCAACTTGAGATTCTGGTTGCTCCAGACTTGCACCAGCCACTCTGAAAAGGAGCCCCCGCTCTGACCCTCCTGGTCCGAGTGAGAAGCAATCTCCCAATCCTGCGTGGATTGCTCTTGCCAAGTGTTGTTGACTCCTATCTTGAAGCCGACAGCGCCGACGGTGAGAGCCTGCGTGGGACAGCTCGTGACCCGCTCCTGGACATCGCAGATGCCCCACAGCCCACGTGGCAGCTGAGAGAAGCTCCTCGACAACCACCTGATTGCGGCCGACATTGCCTGGTTCCGTCCTGGTTCCACCCTGGTCACTGCTGAGTGACCCAGACTATGTCCCCTCTGCTTTCAGGTACTTTTCTACTCTGATCACACCAGACACTTCTCCTTCACATCGTCTGCAGCATCTTCAGGTTCAAGCACCAAGAATCTGCGTGACAAAACCCGACGCCACTTCGACCCTATGCACTCGCTTCCTGTGGGTGAGGTAACATTGCAACGCCGGTGTTCCCTCACTGGTACACACCTCTAGGGCCTCTGTCTAAAGTTTTGTCCTTCTAGGTTCAGCGGAAGTGTCCTTAAACTCTACTTGTGTAACTTTTACGCACCATTGACTTAGCATTGGTGCATGCGTGTGCTTTAAGCACTGCACCCGAATCCCGCTGGCTTTTCCCGACTTCAGCATTGCTTGTCCCGACTGCTCCCAGCGATGCCCTAGGCCTAACCACTGTTCAATTGGTATCTCTTATACCACTTTTTTAATATATGGTTTGAGTGGCCACCCGCCCTAATCCATAATTGTGCAACTTTGTATGTTATACTGTGCTTTTGATTTAACGCTTGTGCCCCTTTGCTCATAAAGAGTACTGGGGATTATTTTTAGTAATAAACACATATATTTTTATAATATATACTTGTGTGGTGTCCATTCATTTGATATTACAGGATTGTGATTGGTAAAACAGCTCGCTTAACACGACCTCTTGAGTTTAGCCTTTAAGGCTGCTTAGTCTATGCTACCATTAAGATAGCTTGTCTATAAGGTTGACTTACAACCAGACACCATAAGGGATTGTTTGGACTGATATATGATGTTTCCAATTCTGGAACCACCTTGTATCAGGCTAACTTCTCACAGTATTATTATGAAGAAGTAATGTTTCGATAAAATTTTTCATAGTGTTTCTATGCCCCGCCTTATTACAACGAAATAAGTTCAGGGACATTCACATTCAGTCATTCTGACTCTTTTTTTTTTTTTTTCTTTTTTTTTCCTTTTCTGAATTTTTTATGATGATTGAATGAATTGTATGAATGAATCAGTGTATGTCAGTGTTTGTTGAATTTGAGGTTGAAAGGATGTATGTTTGGTTTTTTTTTTTCTTCATATTTTTTTCAGCACATTCTTGTAGATACACCCACAAAAGTTTTAGATTAAGGAGCTCTCCTCCTTTCCCCTTGTCAAAGTGTAAGACGGCCCATTTTTGACTCAAATACATTGTCAAATGTTGAAGGCCTTCAAATGTATAGAAACTAATAATATTCCATAAATTTTTTGTAAAATAAAAAGCTTTGAGATATTGTTCTAGACTGAACGAGTGGTCAATAGAGATAATGTATTCATTACTTATTTCGTAGTAGTTATTGAATACGTTTCTGCAGTATTGGCATTTGTTTGTTGTTCAAATTGTTGGCGCAGCCTTAGTGCGCTTAAGCCAAACTATTTTTGTTGTTTACTCGGGGTGGCTTGGTAGCAGGCGGTGTTTTGGCCCGCGTTGAGTGCGTGGAGGGTGGCGGCGTCGTAGGTCCATCGGGTGGGCTGGCGTCGACTAGGTCCAGGGGTTCTGGCGCTGGGCGCGGGCCATGCGCGGACAAGCACAGACGGGCTTGCCTTTTGGCGCGCCTTTGGCGTGCCCGCTGCGCGGCTTCCTCCAGAAGAGGCTAAGGGGGAGGGAGGAGCAGTTGGGAGGCAGGAGCTGGGCGGCCAATGGGCGAGGGAAGGGTTAATAGAAGGGAAGACGGGCGGGGAAGCAGTGGCGGGGAGCGTGGGGCATGGGTGGGGGGGTCAAGGGGCGCAAGGGGAAGCCAGGAATCACGGGAGCAAAATACAAAGGCAGAAAACAGCAGTACAAAACGATACCGGGGTCACATGAGCAAAATACAGGGCACAAAGGAAAACAAAGGAAAACCAAATACAGACAGCAGCACAAGTACGATACTGGAGATTATCAGTCCCAGGAGCAGGGCCACACCAGTGGCGGGCTCCAGGCAGCAGGAGGGGTCACGTAGGCACAGGGGGAGCCGTGCGTCATGACGGGTGACCAGAGGTCAGGTCACCTTTGTTCTCCATCTGTTCAAATTGTTTATTTGAGACTGCCTTTTAAGTTCAGACTACCGAATTGTTATGGCTGGGGACATGTCAATGCGACTGTGCAGGGACACAGACATTCACGTATATTTACATATTATATAGACCGACGAAAAACTCAAAACCCTCCTCTACACATTCTTTGTGGTGCAGAATTTCTTGATAATCTGTCTCGGAACACCAGTACCATGTAAATTCATTACATAAGGCCTACAATCATTAGATAAGGCTATGCACACTTCTTAAAACTGAGGCAAAACCTGCTACCTCTACAAGTTCCTAGACTACTAATATGTTGTCTACTATGCACTGCTGCAGACTTAAAACCTCATTTCCTCACCTTCATGGAGATACTCATCCACTGGCCCATAATATTCTACAGGTGAAGTTACCCCAGGCGAAACCCAAGGAATATTTAGTTTGATTAGGGGCTATATAAAATATAAGCTAACCTGATGCCTGCATATTTGAAATCTAAGCCCAAATAGTCGTAGTCTCCACTTTAGTTGGTTTCTTGGTCTTTGATATACTGTCCAAAGCGGATTGCCTAGGCGATTTGTCCCTGCCCAAAAAATGATTTCTAAACTCAAAGGCGTTCATTTTTTTATTTGCAAAAACTTTGGTGTTTTGTTTTTAATACATTTAGGAACACATTATAGAAATGTTTGCTCAGGGAGGAATATTTCGGGCCGTGTTTCTTGGCAATCCGTCTGAATGCTAGAATATGCAGTCTCCCTGCATTTGTAATAGAAATGGGGTTGGGCTCGAAGCAAAGTACCAGATGAGGCTGTTGTTGAGGAATGTGTTAAGTTCGCGCAAATGTGCTTAGTAGGAACAAAAACAACATAACTGACACGGGTGAAAAGGCTGGTTGAGGGGGTGGGGATAACCTGGTAATAGATAGTCGGCTACTGTTGTTCACTTAGTAGGTTCGGTGGCCAGAAATTCTCGCTAGCTGGTGTGGGTGGTTACAAGAGCAAAGCGCTAAACTGCCAAATCCTAGAGAGCAAGTACACCGCATGATGAACTCCATCCACTCCGGATCGCCTACCGACCCATGCCCCCATCACATCTTCAACAAGGCCGACTCCGCCATCGCACCCCAACTCCGGGACATCATCAACTGCTCCTTCAACACCGCTACCATCCCGGAGAGCTGGAAGCATGCTGAACTCAGCGCCCTTCTGAAGAAACCTTAATCAGACCCCACCGAACTTAAGAACTACCGCCCCATCTCGCTCCTCCCATTCCCCGCCAAAGTCATAGATAAGACCGTCAACAAGCAGCTCGCCGCCTTCCTTGAGTCTAACGGTTCCCTCGACCCTTCACAGTCCGGCTTCCGAGCCAACCACAGCACAGAGACCGCCCTGATCGCAGCCACAGACCACAGCACCAAGACCGCCCTCATCGCAGCCACAGACGACATCCGAACCCTACTCGACAACGGGGAAACAGCGGCCCTCATCCTCCTGGACCTCTACGCAGCGTTCAATACGGTTTGCCACCGCACCCTAGTACAACGACTCAAAAACGTCGGGATACATGATAAGGCATTGGATTGGATCATCTCGTTCCTCGCCGGAAGAACCCAGAGAGGCCGCCCCCCCCCTTTCAGATCAGAGGCCACCGAAGTCATCTGCGGCGTACCGCAAGGATCATCACTCAGCCCCACCCTCTTCAACGTCTACATGAGCCCCCTCGCATCCATCGCACACCAACACAACCTAAACATCATCTCCTATGCGGACGACGCTCAGCTAATCCTCATCCTCACTAAAGACCCAACCTCCGCCAGATCCAACCTACACAAAGGGATGAAAGAAGTAGCTGAGTGGATGAAGAACAGCCGCCTAAAACTGAACTCGGACAAGACAGAAGTCCTCATCCTAGGATCATCCCCCTCTGCCTGGGACGACTCCTGGTGGCCCCAGGCCCTTGGCAGCCCACCCAAACCAACGGACCATGCTCGCAACCTGGGCTTCATCCTAGACTCCTCCCTCTCGATGACCAGACAAGTCAACACCGTCTCATCATCATGTTTCAACATCCTACGCATGCTCCGAAAGATCTTCAGATGGATCCCCATTGAAACAAGGAAGACGGTCACCCAAGCACTTGTCACCAGCAGACTGGACTACGGTAACACCCTCTACACCGGAACCACAGCCAAACTGCAGAAAAGACTTCAACGCATCCAGAATGCTTTCGCTCGACTCATCCTGGACATACCTCGACAAAGCCACATATCCGAACACCTAAGAGACCTTCACTGGCTCCCCGTCAGCAAGAGAATCGCGTTCCGTCTCCTCACCCACGCACACCAGGCCCTCCACGACCTAGAACCCAAATACCTCAACAATCGCCTAATCTTTTACACTCCCAACTGCGATCATCCAATCAAGCCCTTGCCGTGATTCCACGCATCCGAAGAGCCACCATGGGAGGAAGATCCTTCTCCTACCTGGCGGCGAAGACCAGGAACTCCCTCCCCACCCACTTCAGTCTTACCCAGGACCACCTCTCCTTTAGAAAACAACTCAAAACCTGGCTGTTCGATCATTAGCGAATCCCTCTCCCTTAAGCGCCTTGAGACCCTCTGGGTGAGTAGCGCGCTATACAAATTTCTAATTGGATTGGATTGGAGGAGTAAGTCTCAATTTGCCTGGAGTGGTCCCTTTCAAAGCCTTCTGGCTCCCTCTGTTCATATAGCGGAACTTTCAGCACTTCCCCATTTAAGAAGAGTTTGAGATCAAAAATCCAGTTAATGGGTAATGGTGGGGCTCTGGATTTCCATTGAGAGTTGATAGCCCTATTAGCTGGGATAAGAGCTAGTGATGGGAGCGAGTATATGTACTTTGTAGGCTCAAATGAGCAGCAAGAGATTGGCAGGACCAAAGCATGTGCTTGAAGTCAGCTGTCTCTGCAAGGCACCAAGGGCAGGTGGGTAATACACTGGGGAAAGTATTTACTTAGGGATGCTGGAGAGCGGTAAGCTAACTCCTTTCAGAGGTCCACACAGCATGAATGGGCTACTGGGCCTAACGTTGTGGTTGAGGCCTTATTCTTCTGATGTGCCGGGGCCTGACCTCCTGTGAATCCAACTCAACTGGGCCAAGTACCCCTTCTGCACTTGGCTCTCAGTGGTAGCTGTGGTCCTGCAGTCAAGGCTTCCTCTGGCGGGGATGTAGATGTAGGTGGGTGAAAACAAGTCATACCTCAAAGTGCAAACAATAAATCAATGTTGAGCCAAATATTTATAAGAAAAAGTGGTATTTTGTTTATAACTCTACACAGGCAAAGAAATGCAACAACACAATCCCCCTTAAGATTAAGACGCAAGTAGTTATCAGGTGACTCCCTGTCCCACCCCTCCTTCGCGTAACATGGTCCAGGATTTTCCCCATTCATTCAAAAATCCCTCTGGCAGGCTAAAAAGAAATATAATGAAAAGCAATGAAACAAAGGGCATGCATTACTAAGATCCAATAAGAAGTCCGAGTTCTGGTAGTTTGTGGATGGACTGAACAAATCCATGTATAAACAAGCATTGGCATAGCCAATAGGTCTCGCCTTTGGGAATTTTAAGTGTTTAGCCAGAGTTATTGGCTCTGCCAATCTCTCTAAGCTATGTTTTAGCGCATTGTAGCTGCTGAGCAGCGCGATGAACATAAGACACTGCAACACATACAGAAGACACATGCAAGTAAATATAGAACTGTGTAATTTGAGACCATTTTATGTAGTATGCCATCAGAAACATAGGTTAACATGAGGGAAAACCAGCAACATTGAGCAAGCAAAGACCTTGATGGAAGAAAGGACTGATGGAGAGAAGGATGGATGGAGGGATGAAAACCGAGGGAGGAAATATAAAAGTACAAAACTCATAATATGCCCCTATTTTCCTCAATTTTCTTTGAAAGGAGTCACCCCTTCAATATCACTTAAGGAGGGGTAGCCTTTGCTGAATTTAATTGCATCATGAGTGCGGAGACAGAATTTCTTGCAAAGTCTCTATTAATTTGCTAAATTCACCACTTACAATGTTGTTTTCAGAGTAGGCTTGAGTTGAGTGGAAGAAAGATGCACTTAACCAGCTGGGAGCCTTGTGTGGCTGAACTCCTGTCTGAGGACTCGCAAGCCTCTGCTTGGAGTAGAGGTGGTATGGTACTAAATCTGTGGTACAGCCGGTCACATTAGACCAGCCCCACAAAGACAGTCGCAACCACCCCCATGGTAAGTTCCATTCAAGGAACTGTAGACATCGGGGGGGGGGGGCTGAAAGTCTAAAGAATGCCTAAGATGGTGCAGGATACAGGGAACCCCAAAAGAGCTTCCAGAGAGCATGCCACGGAAAGAGCAGTGACAATTTAGATGGCGCACAGTACCTCAGAGGGTCTGCACGGTGTTAGGAGTTAAAGGCGAGACTGCAGAATTCTGTAAGACCCAAGATAGACTGCAGGGAGATCAGTGAAAAGCTGATAAGAGACTGCGGGGAACTCACCACAGGGGAAACCGGCGAGAGTCTGGTGACAAACTGCAGAATGCAGGGAGACCAATCAGAGGCTGGTGAGTGCCTGAGGAATGCAGGGACTCCTAAATAGGATGCAGGGTTGGTCTGGGAGGGTATGGAATGCGAAGAAGCCAAAGAGAGTCTGCAGAGTGCAGGGAACCCACAAAAGACTGCAGGGAGATCGCTGAGAGAGACTGCAGGCAAACTGACGATACTGGTGAATGACTGTAGTATGCAGGAAACACGTGACAGACTACAGGAGGGCCAATCAGAGGCTGGCGAGAGACATTGGAATGCAGAGACCTCACTGTTTCAGATATGTTTGCTGGGGGGGGGTAATCATACGGGGTGAAGGCCTTTGGAGGACAGACAGCACTAGGGTGAATGCCAGAAGTCAGACAAACCAGAGTGGAGTCGGGGAAGGTGCATGGATGGACCTGACATTTCTGAGCAATGTGAATGTTTCAACCAACTTATTAAAATATAACCTTCTGTGTGTTTTAAACATTGACGTTGAATTACACATTTTAAACCTGGATGCATGTGTTTTAGCGGAGCGTTTATCAGAGTGACCCCTTATCAGGCGTTTCACCTTCCCCTGCCCTAGACTTATTGTCAACAGTATGTGCATCCTGGGAAATGTAGTTTTGGTTTTAACTTGTAAGTATAGGCTCATAAATCCAAGTGGGTAAAATGTCGATGAGGGGATGGCTCCATGTGAAGTGTTGCTGGCCTCGCTTGCAGGGTCGGATTGGGATCACAATTCGGCCCGGGCACTGACGAAAAAAGTGGCCCACATTCAAGAGGCGTGGCCCATATTTAAGGGGCGTGGCCCACATTCAAGGGGTGTGCCCTTTCATGAAACACCATTTGCACAGACAAGGAATGAAAGTGGGAGGATACTGTTCTTGCACACGACAGAGGGCCAAGGTGACAATGGCCTACATGCTGAGCAACTAAAAAAAATAGCAAGGCCCCTTTCTGTCACAAAATTATTCCAGCCCTCCAGCACAGGAGCACCTGAAAAGCAGCAAAGCCCCTGCTATTACTAACCTACTTAGCCCTCCCCAGACCTTCAGCTCAAGAGCACATGAACAGAGGTAAGGCCCCTGCAATTAGTAAATTAATCATCCCTCCAGGCCTCGGGAAAATGTCCTGGCAGGGGAGCACAAAACACAGCTTTCTGGGTCATCCAAGGTAGCCAGGTAGCCAGGGGGGAGGCTGAGGTGAAGCTGGTGCATGGGAAGTGCCTTCCCAGTGTGTTCTGGCAGTTTGAGTGTTTACCATTTACTGTAGTATTACCCTTGTACCTGTGTATGGTACCCTTTTGTAACTTGCACAAGTCACTTTTCTCTTGTAACACACTGTTTGCTCCTCTCACTTTTGTTTGCTTTAGATACTTGCACAAGTGCCACCATTGCCTACGTAACGTTTGTTCTTGTGCTGGAGTGTCTGCCATTAATTGCAGTATTATACCTCTACTTGTATTTTGTACGCTTTTGTAACCTGCACACATGTCACTTTTTCCTCCTGTAATGTATCGTTTGCTCCTCTTGTATTTTGGTTGCTCACTATTGTCACTTTTGATTCATGTAACTTAACGTTTGCTTTTGTAATTTGTCCATTTATAATTTTCTCCTCATGTATTATTGCTGTTCCTAGTGTGAAGCGCTCTGACACCTTCTGTAAAGTCCGCGCTATATAAAATCGCATAAATAAATAAAACAAAAAATTCCAAACATCACCTGGCCCCCACAGCAAGACCCATTCTTCCTCGCCTACTGTGCCCTGAATGTGAAGGGCTGTGGGCAAGGTGTTAAGACTAACACCGTTTCTGGGCTGCATGGGCGCCAGGGGGCCGAGGTGCAAATGGCTCAATGGCCTTAGAAACACCTGGCCCCCAGGGAGGCCGATTATTGCAAACAATCACCCCTACCCAGCCCAGCCTCAGCTTGATTGCTTGGCAGGGCAGGGCAGGGGTGAAGGAGAGGCCACAGCTGACAATCGCTGTCTGGCTGCACAGCGAGGCTGCTTTCATTTTCTCAGTCTCTGTGTCCGTGCCCTCTGTGGGCCGTTTTTTTTTTCTCCCCTTTCCTAGTCCACTCTCTGTGGACTGGGACAAGGGAGAAAAAAAACGGCCCACAGAGGGCACTGAGGCACCGGCCCTTCGGCCCATTCCCGAATGCCCGCCTTGCCAATCCGCCCCTGCTCGCTTACTATGTGTTCTGGTTTATGTAAAACAGAAAAAAATCCAGCCACGGATCACTCAACATGCATCTGATTTTCATGTTTGAGCTCTTAGAGTTTTTAGTAGAGAAAAAGAAAAAAAGGCGTTTCAGTGACATGTTAAATCCTTTTTTACATTTTTGCATAATCAAAAACAAATTAAATATGATCACGTTGGAACATACTGATATATTTGTTTCTGGTTTCGTTTTTGACTCAGTGTGTGTAATTGTGCATGCCTGTGTGCAGGTGTAGGAGAGTGGCCATATGTGGGCTTGTGGGCCCTGCGTGCACACACGTATGTGGGTTTCAATTTGTTGAGGTATAATGTGTGGGCTATGCGAGTGAGTTTGTAGGTGTGCAAGTCTATGTGTGAGAGTGAGGGGCCAGTATGGGTGCTAGTGTGTAGTTGGGAGTGGATTTTCTTATCCACTCAATTAGTAAAATATCACAGCACCACGGTTCACACAGACCTACACTGAAGCAGAAGTTGTGAAAGAAATGCAAAGTATCATTAACAGCTTCCGCAGACAAAGGAGCCTGTCCTACCACCACGCACTGCAAACAACCCTTCGCGCTTCGTCTTGGCTGGAAGACTTTATGGCGTTGTTAAAAGTGGTGCTTTTGCCTGAGAAAGATGCCCACCTCAAATCTGACGCCTTCGTTCCTCCTCTTAAACCACATTCTCCGCAGCAAAGGGACATCTGCGACCCTGTGTAACAAACCTTGGTTTGGCTGCACACCAATGACACGTGCTCTGTTTGTGTTACTTTAGTGATGACTCCATTGGCTGTTGATCAGGATTAGTGTGTTAACAGAGCTGTTGTACAACCAAGTACTGGAATGACCAGGGTGCTGCAGTTTTGGGGTGAGGTTCATCGGGCTAGTTGTTTGTGAGAGGTAAAATGCTGGAACAGGAGGAACGCTGGAAGTCAGGGTTCAGGCAAACCCATTGTTTATGTTTAACCAACACAGAAGTCCAATCATCTCCTGAGCAGCTGTTGCATGAAAACAATTCAAGTGGGTTGCACGTAGACCTGAATGAGCTAAAGCAGATTTGGCCCAGCGGTCAATCAATGACCTGGACCAGCCCGGAACTGTGGCATTGGGTGTAAAGTGGCATTAACTGTAGGGATATTAATAGGTGTTTGGAAAACTCGTTCTGTCCCAAGCCTGCACAAGGAAGAATGCGGGATAAGACTGTTTATCATACAGTAACCGGCCGCATATTTAACTGTGTGATTTCAGACGTGCCTTTCTTCCATCATCAATCTTTTGTTGAGTGACGAATGACATCAGGGGAATATGCTACTCAACTCGGCGCACACTATAAAGCACATTTTATTAGAAAAGCCGAGAATACAAACTTCTCCTGTTAGTTCCCGGGTGGGGCCGTCCAGTGAGACTGTCCTGGCGGATATTGGGCGCAGCAACCTGGGTGACTGACTGACTCGTCTCCCTCGAGGTGGCTGCAGTAATTCACGGGGGCTAAGATTACAGCACTGCGGTGGTTCGGGCCAGTGCAAGCTGCCCGCAGCAGCACCGCGAACGGCACCCTCATTGAATTTGCAAATGCTGAGCCGCACTGTCCTCAAAACTCCCGGCTCCGCAGCAGGACGTGACGTTCCAACGGCGCCGGCATGTCGCAGACAACCTGACTTGGCCTGGCTTTCTTGGTAGCAGTCATTGGACACTACCTCGGGTCATGACATAAGGTGGTCAGTCGGAGCCGGGCCGTTGCGTGCCTGGGAGTAATCACATTTATAATGATTCAAACACCCGCACCTCGTGCTAAAAGTAAAGACAAGGAGGGTCCATCCACTGCAATGCCTCCTTCCTGACCTTCCAGCAAGGAGAACGAGGCAACGCACGCACACAAAATAAAAAAAGGGGCGGGACAGGATACTGAATCCCGCCCCTCCAGGACTCCCTGACCTGCCTTTTGGTTGCCAAGGCAATATTTCTAAAAATATTGTCATGCTACCGTAAGGCAGGTCATGGAGTCCTTGAGAGGTGGGATCCAGAGCAGACAAATCTGCTAAACCGGAGCTTTTTCCAATGGCAGACCTCAGTTTCCAGAGGCCTGCCAATGGAAAAAAGGGGCGTGACTTCACACCATACTGAAATCCCCTGCTCACAATAACTCTTTGCCTGCAGCAGGGCAATGCAGGCTTCGACCTAAAAAGGAACGTGCATATTGCAAGAAATGTTAATGGCATGCAAAAAAAAATAAAATAAATCTGTACACCCCAGATGAAGCACCAATGGAAGTTCTAAAGATGCTCAAAAAGGGACTGGAGCCAGATACCCTCACAGAGAGCCACGTAAATCAAAAGCTGGTCAAACTGACCCCAAACACAACCAGAGCCAACAGGGCACCAGCACCAAATGGTCCACCTGGACATTTATGTAAAACCGCTACAGAGTTCTGGAGCCAAGACAACCGCTTTGTATTAAGCCTCTTTAATTTTCGCACAGTTCCCAGATTCATGGCCTGGATCTATTCTTCTCCTGATTCACTAGAAGGGGAGCACAAAGGATCCTGCAAACTATCGGTTGATAGCTTTACTTCACTTAAAGACCAGGGCATAAGCGAGTAACCTCTTAAAAGGTCTAGAAAACTGGATTCTGGATTCCTTACTACCAAAGTGGATTTAGGTTTAAAGCCTCAAATTTAGACCATATTGGAACCTTATCATACTTGGTCACTAGCACGAAAACTCTTTACAGCTACCACTATACATCTGCTTTGGAGACTACTGTAGGACTTGGCCTTTTTGTCTAAAGTTCCCTAAACTTTTTGCTTTCCCCAGACCATTTTCCTGACATAGAATAGCCAATTTAGATACTTTGGGTACTTTGCCACTGCTGTTCAGTGTCAAAGTACAAGAGTTCCCCGTTTAAAATGTAATGCTAATTGGTTGTTGGTTGGCCATGAGGTGTATGTTTGCCTTACTAGTAAAGTCCATATTGATGTGCACTGTGTATGCCAGGGCTAGTAATGCAAGGGTGCGCCGAGAAGGGAACTACACTTCAGTGTAGGGACTGTGCGCAGAATGCTAAGTTAGCATGTAGTCCTGACAAGGGCAACCACTTGTCAGGTCTGACTTTCCCATTTACATACATGTTGGGCACCTCTGTGGTTGATCCCAGGTAACCCCTGGGCAGGGTGTAGTGTAGGTAAAAGGCAGAACATATACTGAGGTGTGTGCTATGTTCTGACAGTGAAAAACTCTCCATTTCGTATTTCACTGTTGAAAGGCCATCCTACACATAGGACAGAATGGGGGAGGCTGGGTGTTGTTTGTTAGCCTAGTTTTCTGTCCGTTTATAATGGAGAGAAGTTTAGTATGTATGAACTCAGTGTTATAACTCATCTTTCTGTGAAGGTGGTTTTGTCGCTGTGTGTTCATAAACCAGTCTTTTAGAAAGTGGCTGATTTTTGTGCTCTGAGCATTTCGTTGTGTTTCTGAAATGTGGATTGTCTGTCTGGAACTGAAAGGTGAGAGGAGCTGGGAGAGGTCTTGACCCAGGGAGGGGTTGAGATAGCACCAGGCTGCCCTGCATCTGGAGAGACTGGGTGAGGAGAAGCCCGGGAGGTGAAAAGGCCTGGGCTGGTGCTATAAACCAATTGACCTATCTCCTGCTGAGTGATTTAAGGAACCAGAATCAAAGGAAGAGAGGAGACACTGGGAGGGAGACCCCCAGAACAGATTTAGGGAGGGGTAGGGACTCCTGAGCACATACAAACTTCAAAGACATTAAGGGGTATAACTAGCAGAGTTGAAATCCCTGAAAGTGGGAATTAAACCGATATGGATTGAGACTGAAAATGCTTGGACCCATTCTGTGGTCAAGAGACTGACGTGGACAGACCAATCCTTGCTTCATGATCTGGGGCTGGTCTGCAGTTTGCTGTTCTATCTAAGGGAGATGCTGCTGGGACTGTGCTTGGAGGCGCTGGGTCCCCTTGCTTGAAGAAGACTGTGCTGTGTCTTGTAACCCCCAGGGTGGTCACTCCTTGACCACAAGGGATATTTCTTTTGTCTTCCAGTCGAAATGGAATGTCGAAGGTCCATGATATGTTTCAGAGTTTTGTCCAGGGTAATCTAAAGTCCTAGGGACTGGGGTTCTTTACTTATAGTAAGTTTAGGGGTTGGACTAACTCTAAGGTCCTTCCTATGGGTGGACCTGGGGAGGGGGTGTTTACACCCCTTCCCCCTTGTCCAGTTAGGCGCCAGAGCGCCCCAGCAACTGGTTTGAACTGGGAAATGCATGGAGCACCTTGTGTGCCCCAGGCAGTGTCTGGAAAGCATTCACTGAATGCAACCTACCCAAATATACTAAAGCCTGTCTGGGGAGGTGCCAGCACCTCCCTGGACAGGAAACCTATTGTCCAAGCATCCCCTTCTAGAGTTTCGTCCAGCAGCAGAAGGGCAGACTTGTCTGTGGCAGCAGCATCCATTTTATAATTCTGGGGCTCTGTTTAACTTTAACCGGGTAAACCAGTAACTACATGTCTTCTCCCTCCTAGAAGAAATGGGGGGAGGGGTAGTATTCCAAAGTGTTTGACACCTTACACAACATGTTTTGATAAAGCCAAACCAAATATGGCATTAACCGCAAGCATTATAATGCACTTAAGAGTATATGGTATGGCGATACCATAGAACAGCTATAGGGAGATGGTTCCGAAAGCTGCAGAGGGGCTCAGCTCATGCTAGGGCACCCTCTCACATCAAACCAAGCACTCTACCTCCAGGATTTTCGAGGTCTGCCTTAGGAGTGGCTTATAGGGGTATATGTGTCTATATATGTATATAGATATACTACATCTAAGTAAGAGGTAATTACACCACCTTACCCAGGCTGTAAGAACAGACCTGTGGTGTCATTTTGAAAGGCTAACCAGGGGTGGCACAATACATGCTGCAGCCCCTGGTAGGCCTAGGGTGCACCTATGCCCTGGATACCTATGGTACACTATACAGGGGCTCACAAGGGTGACCCAGTAACCAATCTGGTATGTACCTAAAGTACATGGAGTCCATTTTATAGAGAAAGCAGATAGACTGGGGCCCTGAATACCAGGGTCCCAGTCCAACTAAGTAAAACCAGCAAAACACCAGGAAAACAGTGGGGGTAACTATATAGTCAGATATCCACCTTCCTACATGTTTCAACTGTACGGATATACCAGTTCTGACCTGATGTGGGCAGTTTTTTAAATTTAACGCCGAAAACTTTCAAAGCTTGGAACCAATTAAAGCAGTCTTCACAAGTACAGCACTTGTAGCGCACCCAAACCAACGGACCACGCACGCAACCTGGGCTTCATCCTGGACTCCTCCCTCACGATGACCAAGCAAGTGAACGCCATCACATCATCCTGTTTCAACACCTTGCGCATGCTCCGAAAGATCTTCCAATGGATCCCCACAGAAACCAGGAAAACGGTCACACAGGCCCTCGTCACCAGCCGTCTGGACTACGGGAACACCCTATACGCGGGCACCACAGCCAAACTCCAGAAAAGACTCCAGCGCATTCAGAACGCCTCAGCACGACTCATCCTGGACATCCCTCGTCGCAGCCACATATCTGCCCACCTGAAAGACCTTCACTGGCTCCCCGTCAACAAGAGGATCATGTTCAGACTCCTCACCCACGCACACAAGGCTCTCCACGACATGGGCCCGAAGTACCTCAACAGCCGCCTCCCATTCTGCACGCCAGCTCCGATCCGGCAGCCTCGCCCTCGCCTCCGTCCCACGAGTTCGGAAATCTACCGTCGGAGGAAGCTCCTTCTCCTACCTGGCAGCCAAGACATGGAACTCCCTCCCCACTCACCTACGGCTGACCCAGGACCATCTCTCCTTCCGGAAACAACTCAAGACCTGGTTGGTCGAACAGTAGCGACCCATATCTTTGGTTATAAAATTCAACAATATAGAAGTGTTTCCAGGTCTATTAATATACAGACGCCCTAGATTCCCCCCAACCCCCCCCCCCCCCCCCTTTCGATCTCCCTTCTGACCTACTTGGAGTCTTGTTTAGATTCTGACTCGTTCACCATATTAGGTGACACTAACTTCCATTTGGAAGATAATAACAATCCTGATACCATTTGCTTACTAGGTAAACTAGCTAGTTTTGAACTAAATCAAATCGTCTGTGAGACTACACATACAGCAGGACACCTACTCGATGGTATCTGCACCAATAACTCTCGTATACAGGTTAATAAAGTCTTCCCTCTACCCTGGTCCAATCATTCTGCGGTGCATTTCACCATCGCGTTAGTAACGCCAGTCATTAGACTGAGGAACAGATCTTTGACTGTCAAACATCGTGCTTGGAAGTGAGTCAGCAAAAATGATCGTGCCCGCATTTAATGATGGGCCTGTGATTCCCATTGACGCTTATCAAGCTGCTACAGAATTCCATAACTGGCTAAATAGAGCCGCTAACATTGTTGCACCAGAAAGAATCATACGACCGCGACAGAAAAAGGCCTCGTCCCTATGGTATTCTGCAGATCTTAAACTAGCAAAAATTAAATGTATGCAAAAAGAACTTATTTGGAGATCCCAATATGACACTGCACAAAAGAAAGTTTATTGTGCTGTGCTTGAAGAATATAAGGTCTCAATCATTCAGGCTAAAACTGCCAATTTTTCCACCAAAATCCAAGAGGCCACGAATTCCCCAAAAGAACTGTTCCAAACCGTCTCCGCATTATTGAAGTGTCCACAGGATGTAACATTCACACCAGATCAAAAGTTCAGACAAACTACTTTTCAAAGTAAGGTCCAGTCTGTATATAACTGCCTCGTAAAAGCAGCAAAGGATACAATGGGAAATGTTTCTGCGCAGTCTTATGGTAGGGTCAAGCACTGCGGCCTATTGCAATTTCCATCACTGGCAGAAGAGAAAGTGGCGGACCTGTTGCTAAAAATTAAATCGGGCTCTCCCCTGGACCCTTGCACGCCGTATATACTACATCTGGCCCCAGAGGAGATAAGCTCCTCACTATCTCCTGTATTAAATCACATTTTGACTTCAGGAGTCTTTCCAACAATGTGGAAAAAAGCTTGTATTCGTCCCCTCTTAAAAAAAAAAAAACCTAAGCTGGACCCACTAGACGAGAAACTATTGTCACAGCTTCTGTTTGCCTCTGTCTGCCAAAGTTCTTGAGAAGGCTATAAACTCAGAACTGCAGCTTCTCTAGAGATCAATAACATTCTTAATAACACACAACATGGCTTCCGTTCAAAACACTCTACGGAGACCGCCTTGATTGTGGTAGCAGAGGAAATACATAAGGTTATGGATGAGGGAGGAAGGGCTATACTGGTTTTGCTCGATATAACAGCAGCCTTTGATACCGTGAGCCATGCGGTACTAATACAAAGAATACAGGATGTAGGTATCGGTGGTACAGCTCTTGCCCTCCTCTCCTCCTTCCTATAGTCTAGGGAACAAGTAATTTTCTGGGATGGATATCGTCAGAGGAGTTTACACTCCCCGGTGGAGTCCCTCAGGGCTCGGCTCTATCCCCTACACTTTTTAATATTTATGTAGCCCATCTTGCCAGACAAATGTAATGTAGTGTAGTTCCTATATTCCCAATGGGCTCTGCACATTGGAATAGTATATCCTATAGATTAGACGTAGGACTGAGATCGACTAGGTCTCCATCGAATATACTAGACTTAATTGTGTGTGCCAGCTAGCTCAGAGGTCACTAGAAACTTTCTCGAATTCACAAGAAGGGATTAGTCTCTGACAACTGCATAAACATGACAACTTTGTTTCCCCAAGATAAAACGTATCTTCACAGTCGTGGAAACCATAGATGGATATTTCACTCAGTCAATTGCGCATGCTTCGTTTCACTAGAGGTGCAGAGAAAGTAGAAAGACAGGGGTTTTCAATAAAAGGATTTATTGAACTGTCTTCTTTCTCAAGCATAAGAAAGGAACTGCTACACTCGTAAAACTGGTTGTAAAATATAATGCATACAGTATAAATAGTAGAATATAATAATACTGTAAGAGCATTGTATGGTTCCTAAACCATATATAAATACATACATAACAGAGGCTAAAAGTACTCAACTGGTGCTTCTAAAATACGCCTACCCCGGTGTACCTAACCTACGCTTACTACGAAGGAAGAAGTAAGTGAGTTTCAGCATAAATGTAGTATTCTTTTGCCAAGAATCTGTCCAAGATTTCTCTTGGGGTCTAATCGGGTCCGTACCTCAGTTTAGAATGAAGAAGGTCGGTCTTGGTACTCTATTTTCCCAACAACCCGCAAGGGTAGCTTGGAAACACTAAAGCTGGATTTCTCAGCAAGAGAAAAGACAGCGTCTCTCTCAGTGCGTCTGCTGGAGGGTGGGCTTCCTTTGGCACTTGCTGTAGCAGGGCACGTCGGGCAAGTAGATAGACTAACTGCTCGAAAACCACAGTGTGTTGCTTGGGCGAGTGTAGGCATATTTATACCGTGAAGGTACCGAGTTTGACGTACAGTTGGACATAATAAGGTCATCAGAGAGTCTCAGTTCTTTGAAAACTCCATGAGTTCTTGGACAAATCAATATTCAATCAAGGGGAAGTCCCTAGCTGCTGAAGCTGAATTTTCCAGGAAATCGTTGTGGATTTTCGGAAGTAGCCCTGCTATATTTGGACTGCATGAGCTCTGCCTAAATATGGTTATGATTACTATGCTTATATAAGGATATGGTGATTTATGCTATATAAGGGCATGAATCGGGAAACTTACAATAGGGTCCTAAAATAATACATAACAATAAAGCTATGGCTTTATGCTAGTGTCATATGCTGATGACACTCAGCTTATAGTGCCTGAAACTTAGTCAGTGGATGCCATGGCAGCTGAATTCTGTAAGTGCACCTCTGCCTTGATGACCTGGATGAATTCAAACTTTTTAAAGTTGAAGAATGGCAAAACTGAGGTCCTAGAGTTTGGTCAGAAGTTTCAATCTGGAAGCCACTTTGGTGGCCAACTACAGCCGGTACTTGTCCCGTGCCATGCACCTGCATGTGCAGAGGCAAGACCTTCATGTGCCGCTAAAATTAGTCCTAACCTATGTTCCATGTTTGGGATTACTCTATCCTCCACTCCAGAAATTAAAACAAAAGGAACATTATTTGCTTCAGTTATATATGAGTACTTGAGTGGAAAGCCCTTCGGTAGTGTTTTACCACTGTCTTTTGTTGAAGCAGTGACTGCTTGCATTATTTTGCTGTCTATTTTTGTTTTTGAACGAGTAATTGCAGCTACGGAAGCAGTTTGTACAACAGCCTTCGCGGCTTCAGCAGCCAATGAATTCCCTTCAACGTGAACGCCATCACACTGATCACTCAGTGTATGGATCATGTGAGTCTTTAGTAGTTCTTTCTGTGAAAGAACTACTTGTTCCCAAAGCATTTTATGCTTCATTGTGCCTCCTTTTGCGTCTTTAAAACCATTTTGAACCCAGGTCTGCAAATATTCTTTGTATGACTGGACGCAGTAATATAAATCGCACACTATGAGTGTGGGGAATTCGCGATCGGTATTTTCCAACTCCATCTTGCATGCTTAGAGTTCAGCTCGCAAAGCAGTACATTCTCCGAGATTGAGTTTTTGTGACCATGGGTCTGAAATTACCATCGCGCCAGCAACCTTTAACAATCGCGCACGCAGCACTATAAGCTTGTTTGCCACCAATTGCAGGCTGTGCTGATCCGTCTGTATATATTATACAGACGTAATGTTCTAGAGGTAGAATTTCAGTAGAAAGAGGACATTCTTGTTTGTATTGGAGAATTTATTGTGGCTTCAAGTAAGGGTCAAAAACATATTCAACGTCTGTTGCAGCAAGAGAATTAACCCATTGCATCCATCTTGGATGTAGAGCTTTTGGATTTGGAATGCTTGCCTTCGTCACTGCCTCTAAGACAGGTACAGGTGAAACAACTTTAATGAGTTTACCCTGTGCTAGGGCTCTCGCTGTCGGAATTTTTTCTGTCAAAGTGAATTTCATTTCAGCTTGTGTGTACAAGTGTGATTTGTAAGCTATCCTTTTCAACTTCGTTAAAGGTTAGGTATGTGAATCTGCATCTCCCTGGGATAATTCAGATAACAAGGTTGCGTACATTGTCGCGTGTTTGTAAGTGTGTTGTTGCCAATATGTCTGTTTGTACTTATCACAACATTTCTGTGTGTTTTTGAGTCCAATTAATTGTTTTGAAATCAGGTTTGATTAGTTTGTAGAGAGGTTTAACACTTTCTGCGTAATTCAGAATGTAAGTTCTTCCAAAGTTTTGGAATCCTAGAATTGACTAAGTTTTTCAGCGATTTTTGGAGGTTGGCGCAGCACACATTTTTCTAAAAAAATTTCTGCCAGGCTTTTGCCTTCACTTGAAAGTTTGTATCCTAAGAATTGACGTTGAGGTGGGCAATTCTTGATTTTTTTTTTTTTTTTTTTTAAGTTGAATTTATACCCTTCTGAGGCGAATCAAAGTATTATGCTGTTTACCGTGGTCAACTGCCTGTCCTAATCATCATCTGTAAGATGGATGTCATTGACATAAGAGAATGCCTCATCATCATATGTTTGTAGTAACTCTGTTACTCTGGCTGAAAATAATCCTGGGGTATTCTTGAATCTTTGGGGAGATGGCAAAATTGACGCTGCGTCCCCATTATGACAAAGGGGTCAAATACCTGCTTTCTGGTGCAATGTTTTGACAGAAGAAACCATTTGAAATATCTAATGTTGTTTTGTATTTTTTTGCAAACAATATTATTCATCAGTGCTGCACTGTGTGAATTTTGTACTGTAAAAGTTTTGCAACAAGAGTTTCAATGTCTGTAGTCCAAAACTAGGCGATATGTTTCGTCTGGTTTGGAGACAGGAAACAAAGCATTGTTCATGGACGAGGTGCATGTTTCAATCACCCCGTTGTATTCAAGTTGATCTAAGATCTCCCTGACTTGTTTTTTAGCTTCCTGCTTAACTGGATACTGCCTCTGAGCAGTTGGTTGGTTTGTTTTTTGTTAACTGAATTTTATGGTGAGAAGAGTTCTCATTCCATCCCACATGATTTTTATAGAATGCTGGAGCCTGGGCATCAGCCCATTTTCTGGCATAGGTGTATTTTTTATGAATAGGAATATGATTAGAGAAGGCTGGCATAATGATCTCTTCGCCATGTGGACATTCCCTGACAAATTCAGGTGGCCAGTCGTTTTCACCTCGAAGGATGTCATAACCTTTTAGATGATTTTTTCCTAAAGAGTGCTTTTATCTTCCTAGTTATATCCCCCTCTATTCGGAGTGTTACTTCGTATAAATCATGGGGTACACTAATCCTGGTGTCTGCAGTTTCAACCTGAATGTATTCATTCAGATCCACTGTCTCCAGATGATCTTTCAGGATCCTGCGAGCTATGGTGACCTCTGCTGCGCTGTCCAGCATTGTCTGGGCCCACTCCCCGTTCTTGAGTTGTGTCCTCCAGATCCTCGGCATGTCTGATTTTAATACTGGCTACCTTCTTTGTGGATAATTATTCTTATTTTTTGGAACGTGCTGATCGTCTTTGGACTTCACACGTTCTTTGTGTGCTGATCGCCCTCTTTCGTATTTCTGCGAGGAAGTCTGAAAGGTACGAGAGGATCGTGTGTCAGTATCTTGATATCTATCGGGTTTTCTTAAATTATCCCTATTTCTATGGTTATACCTCTTTTCAGACTGCTCCTTTTGAGGAGATCTACCTCTGGATTGAGAACGCTTCTCTTTAGGAAGTGACTGCCTACTATTTTCCCATTTCTTTTTAGGAGTAGTTAGATTGTTTTTGATTAAAAAAAATCAAGATTTTCTGTTAGTTCAGACTTTACAGGTTTCCCTCCCAAACTATCTATTCCTAGTTCTTCATAGGATTTTTCAATAATTCTGGCAAGTTCATACGGTTGTTCAGTAATATCAAGTTCTTTTAATTTTTGGTGGATTGCCACTGATGCTGCTTCACCTTTAATGTTAGCTAATAAAATAGCTAAGACTTGTTTGAAATCTTTCATTAATTTCATACCAAGATTCAAGGCTGGTTCTGGACCGTATTCATTTTGAATCTGTCTCAGAACTTCTGGTATCACCGCCATAGACTGGACACCATGTGTTTTTTTGTAGATTGAAGCAAAGACTGTACCCCAAGTGTCACAGTCCTCCACGTGTGATGCAATCCCCATTGGTAAACAGTTTTTGTTAGTACACCTCATGAAAAACACAGGATTAAATCGGGAAATACTGCCTCTATTTGAGTAATTTTCTGGGATAACCAGAATGGAATTTGTTCCCTTTTTGCGGGCAACTTACCGATTACTGACTGTATAGTCTGTGTGTGATTTTGTTTGTGTTCCCCTGATGAGGGGTGTGCTGTGGAATTCTTATAGCGGGGTGGACTGTTCAAGTCTGCATGACATATTGTACCAATTGTCTATGTATTTTATTTAATTGTTTTATCTGAGCTAACAGTTCTACATCTGACATTCTTTCAATGTTAGGATGTGGTGTATAGCTGGCTAGTACCGGCGATGTTGCTCCTGGTCTACCTAGTGGACCGAGCCTGGTAATGCGATTTTAATGTTGTAGGGCGCCTTTAAACCAGAGCTGATGCTCTTGGTAAGTTAGTGGAATTTCAACGTCCTCGAAAGGAATGTATTCCGCTGGAGGTTACTCTATCTTATAGAAGTTGGATTTGCCTGTGGAAAGACAATCCATGAATAGAATATCTCTGTCTACCGATATTCATGTGCCTCTATGACGAATATATTACCGTACCACCTCTTGGTGATAGGCCATTTTCTATAGGCTGTTTAGCTATGGCTTTTCTCACATTTTCCGGGATCATTATGGAATCCGCGTCCTCTTCATTAAACCCTGTAACGTCTAAACCCGGTTGGGCTGCTGCAGCTCCACCGGTTGCGTTGTTGTCATTATTTGACATTGTTTAATGAAAGCTTGTAGAGCAAGTTTCAAGGAAATGAAGATAAGGGGCACAATATTTTTGAAACACTGTATCCTTAAACATTGAAAAAACCCAAAAACGAATACATAGGATTTTTCATCATACTCCGTTTAAGGCAGATATTTTATCCTTTAACCCACTCCAGACGTCTATTAAAGTTTTTACGGAATAAAGGGGTCTCTGTGAAAAGCACGTCTGAGTTACTCTAGTATCTAGCGTTAAATTAGTGCCTTACCAAACGTTGGGTGCCATGTAGTGTAGTTCCTATATTCCCAATAGGCTCTGCACATTGGAATAGTATATCCTATAGATTAGACGTAGGACTGAGGTCGACTAGGTCTCTATCGAAAATACTAGACTTAATTGTATGTGCCAGCTAGCTCGGAGGTCACTAGAAACTTTCTCGAATTCACAAGAAGGGATTAGTCTCTGACAACCGCATAAACGTGACAACTTTGTTTCCCCAAGCTATAACGTATCTTCAGAGTTGTGAAAACAATAGATAGATATTTCACTCAGTCAATCTTGCATGCTTCGTTTCACTAGAGGTGCAGAGAATGTAGAAAGTCAGGCATTTTCAATAAAAGGATTTATTGAACAGTCTTCTTTCCCAAACATAAGAAATGAACTGCTACAATTGTAAAACTGGTTGTAAAATACAGTATAAATAGTAGAATAAAATAATACTGTAAGAGCATTGTATGGTTCCTAAACCATATATAAATGCATATATAAATAACAGAGGCTAAAAGTACTAAACTGGTGCTTCTAAAATACGCCTACCCCGGTGTACCTAACCTAAGCTTAGTACGAGGGAAGAAGTAAGTGAGGTGTAGCATAAATATAGTATTCTTTTGCCAAGAATATGCCCAAGATTTCTCTTGGGGTCTAATCAGCTCCGTACCTTAGTTTAGAATGAAGAAGGTCGGTCTCGGGACTCGATTTCCCAACAACCCGCAAGGGGGGCTTGGAAACAATGGTGCTGGATTTCTCGGCAAGAAAAAGACAGCGTCTCTCTCAGTGCTTCTGCTGGAGGGTCGGCTTCCTTTGGCACTTGCTGTAGCAGGGCGCGTTGGGCAAGTAGATAGTCGAACTGCTCCAAACCCTGTGTGTTTGCTTGGGCGAGTGTGGGCATATTTATACCATGAAGGTGCCGAGTTTGACATACAGTTGGACATAATAACGTCTTCAAAGAGTGTCAGTTCTTTGAAAACTCCAAGAGTTCTTGGACAAATCAATATTCAAGCAAGGGGAAGTCCCTAGCTGCTGAAGCTGAGTTTTCCAAGAAATCGTTGTGGATTTTCGGAACTAGTCGAAGTAGGCCTGCCGTATTTGCACTGCATGAGCTATGCCTAAATATAGTTATGATTTCTATGCCATATATAAGGATATGGTTATTTATACCCTATATAAGGGCATGAATCGGGAAACTTACAATAGGGTCCTAAAATAATACATAACAATAAAGCTATGGCTTTACGCTGGTGTCATATGATGATGACACTCAGCTTATAGTGCCTGTAACTCAGTCGGTGGATGCCAAGGCAGCTGAATTCTGTAAGTGCACCTCTGCCTTGATGACCTGGATGAATTTCTAACTTTTTGAAGTTCAACAATGGCAAAACTGAGGTCCTAGAGTTTGGTCAGAAAGTTTCAATCTGGAATCCTCTTTGGTGACCAACTACATCCGGTACTTGTCCCCTGCCAGTGCACAAAGCCAGGAACCTTGGCTTTATGTTCGGAAAAGTTCTTACCTGGGCCTCTCCTATTAATCAAGTCTCATCTGCTTGTTTCTTTGTTAAAAGGCCTGAGGAAGATTCTCCTGTTCATCCCCTTTTCCTTGAGGAAAACAGTGATAGGTGCTACAATTCTTTCTAGAATTGATTATGGTAATGCTCTCTATCTGGGAGCAGGTGCTGCCCAATTTGCCAAACTTCAATCAACTCAGAACGCATCAGCTAGAGTGCTGCTCATATTACCCCACATCGAATAGTATAAAACAACTTCATTGGCTCCCAGTCTGATGACGTGCCGATTTTAAGACTCTTTGTTTGGTACACAAAGCCTTGTTTGGTGGTGGGGCTGAGGATGTGCAATCCTTGTTTTCCTGTTCTCTGCCAACCAGATCCTTAAGGTCAGGCACCCTTGGCCTGGTCAAACTCCCTAAGATAAAAAGATTAGGGCCTGGAGAAAAACGCCTCTTTCCTGGCATCTAAACTTTGGAACTTACTGCCTACACACCTGAGAAGGATATCAAATAGATTGGTCTTCAGGAAGGAAATTAAAACGTGACTCTTTTCCCAACCCTAAACATGTCTGTGTTTATGCTTAGCCACTTTACTCAGCGCCAAGACGCCTCGGCAGTGGTGCTCTTTATAAATACCCTCAGTCAGCTCCCCGCTTGCAAAGAAGTGGTAAGTTTACTTTTTTCAAAGGGGATGGGAAATCCCTTCTTCAGCTTCTAACTTGAGCCACTGAGGATGCAACGTCATCTGCAGCCTCTCTGGCTGTCCCCTTTGGTGAGTCGAGGGCAGTTTCCTCATAGTGCGAGTTCAGCCTGCAAGTCTTAGCCTCAGTCTCTCCTTTTGAGAGCCTCCATTGGTACTGGCAGCCCATCCTGGCATATCTGGTTGCAGCGGAACATGGTGATACAGGTGCAGGCTCTTCTAGCCTTAACCCCCCAGTCCAGACAGTCGCAAGTCTTCACACGTCTTGAAAAAGTACTTTACTGGTGACTCCCTTAGGCATACGGTCCCACGGCAGAGTGGGATATGGGTGTAGCAAGACCTGCACAGCATTCAACGCAAGGGCTGTCTGCGGCGGTCCTCTTGGCTTATGGGGGTTACCGAAAACTGGCCTGCACATGGGCTACGGCCAGATCGGTGCACAGCTGCATCCTCACACAGGTAGTCCTCACTGTAGGGCTCTCCACTAGACCTTTCTCCCTCCAATACTCTTCTCTTCCTCACAGAGCACACTGGTCTTGGCAGGTGCTGGTGCTCCAGGACATGTGGTCTTGGTTTCCCTGGGTGATGTCCCCTCACACAGAAGACAGACTAACAGGCCTTAGCCCTCAGTCCTGGTCCTAGGCGGAAGTCTTGCCCGCTTCTCTTAACACAGCCAGTATGGCTGCTTGGCAGATGACACATTTTTGGGGACTCAACCTCCCCATTTTGGTAGTTTTTTCCAGACACCAGATATAATTTACGGTCTGGGTCTTTGAATTTTTTTTCATGATGGGGATCTGAATCTTTTGAAGTGGGCACTTCACGTTCATGGAGTAAAATGAAAAGGTGTGCTGAGGCACGACTCCAAGGCGGATTGTCCACAACACAATTCATGGGAGTGACCAGAGTTCATACCTAGATGCCTGCTTCGCTTATATGTGCTTCGAAAGGTTAGTCTCAGACCCCTATCTCTACTCTGTTTCTCTTATCAGCCCTATCTCCATTCCTGAGCTGTGTACAGGCCCCTGCCTTGTGATTTTTTTTTCCATACACTGCCCCAACACCCAGCTCACTGGAATGCAGCAATTCACAAATCTGTTGGGGGGGGGGGGGAAGAGGAGGGGGCATTCATCTTCTGCTCATGTCTATGCCAGTCAGGCATGAACATCTCAGAATGGAACTCCATTTCCTCCATACAATGTACCATTGCAGGCACATTTGCTTGGCGTACATGAACAGCACACTCAGTCCAGCACTGCCCTTCCATGCTTTGTACCTTTACATGTGACCGTACATCCAGCATACCCACTCGGTCCGTGTGCACAGTCAAGCTTTTCTATATTGAACCAGGGTGTGCGCTTTACAAACAGACTGTGTGCCCTGCACAACACTTCACCCTTCATATTGTACTTCTGGCAAGCACATGCTGTCCCTGCGCGCATACTGCACAGCACTACATCCTTCATATAATGTGTTCTTACTAGGCACACATACAGCCAATGCATGTATAGACCGCAAAGTTCTGCTCCATCCTTGTACTGTGCCCTTCCCAATCACCCGTATACCCAATGGAAATTGACTATTCCTGCGTTATGCGGCACTCCACATTTACCTGATGTAGGTCAAGGGTGAGTTAAGCACACAGAAGTGAAACTTAAAAAGAAATTTAAGTGAGCCTGTAGGCCTCACTCCAGTGACAGGGTGAGAAGGTCCTGTTCACTACTGCTGATCACTACGTGGTATGCTGTCACCAATGTGCTTGGCCTGCTTAACTTATGGTTAAGGCAGTAGCCTTCCACCACTATGAGGGTAGTGCTTTGGGTGTCCCTCCAGGTCCAACAAAACCGCAATCGCTGAAACAAGCCTATGCCATGGCATACACACACGTAAACCTATGACAAAAATAAAAAATCGCCAATGGGGTCCCACTCAACAACAGTATGCTTTTGCACTCTGGCCGGGAGTTCACATCGTTGCCATTATGAGAAGTTGGCCTGGCATATGCGGTCCACTATTCTAGTGGGCACCTTGCACCAGTCCAAATGACCCTTATTGACGGTAGGTTAAAGACAACCTTAATAGAAAGATACCCTAGTGGTAGCTGTGGAGAGCAGCCTTCAGACTAAGTCTTGAAGGAATGTAAAGCAGCTTGTTTTACCAGTCTACAATCTTGTGAATGACCAAATGAAGGGAGAACCACACCAGTCATATATATAAAATATATGTATTTATTCTAAACCCATCCCTCTAGTCTCTTTGAGGCTAGAGGCAAAAGTACATTCAGTAAAATTAATAGCACACAGTAAATAAGCACAATATACGTTGAGCCCTAGGGGCGTACCAAACCATATATCAAGAAAGTGGTATAAGAACCACGACTGACATAGAGGCAAGGCCTAGAGCCTGTAGAACAGCTGGGGCCACCAGGAACCACCCAAGGTAGTGACACAGGGGACCCACGGGGATGGGTACAGTGTCTGAACACAGCCTCGAATCTCCATTAACATTTAGGGGGAAAGTCGCAGTTGGAATTTAAAGGATAAGGACACTTAGAAGAGAACTTGGAGCAAACCCCTTTGGAACTAGGAGGTTCTAGAGTGGACACTCACAGAAGCACCAGAGTACTCGAGTTACCTCATCCAGGGAAGCCGGGTGCATAGGTGTCTCTTTGTGTCTGGTTTCGTCTTGGTTTTCAATGGTGATCTGCTGCAAAGTGCTGCTGGCATCCAAGTGGAAAGTGTTCGGAGTGATCCAAGCCTGGATCGGAGATGTGATGAACCTGAAAGCAGAGGGGACCGAGTCTGGGTCACTTGCCAGTGACCAAGAAGGCGATGAGTGGATGCCCACCGATGTTGGGTGCTTGCAGGTGAAGAAGGTGAAGCTTGACTCTTCAGCCACGAGGACCAGGAGGGGTCAACGACGACCAGGTTCTGGATTCGAACTACCCCAAAAAGGTTGTCTAGTGCTGCGGTGTCAGTTTCCAGATTGGACCCAACAAGCCTTCGCAACAGCAACCGACGCAGGGATCAAAGAAATGCTACAATGCAGACCAGCAAGGTCTGAGAGACTCCCCACGCGGTGTAGAGACCGGGCACATCTGGAGAAACCAGGGAAACCCAAGCTAAAGTAGAGTTACCTTCGAGAGGACCCACCAGTCGACGGACTCGGGATCGCGAAGGAGCTTCAAGCTGAAATGCAAGAAGCAGGCTCATGGAACACTCGTGGAGTGCAGGCCCACAATCTTTGGTGCAGATGGTGCTCGGGGCGTAGGCCAGAAACCGGTCCTCGGAAGCTTGTTTCCAGTCCAGGGGAGGCATGGCTTGGCAGTTCGGGCTGGACTGTTCCCATGAGGCACAGGGCCAGACTGATTTGCATATGGCCATGTCTGAACTGGGGTGACAGAGGGGGCTAAAGAACGGTGATAGATCAAACCCAGATCTGTTGACTGGGTGTGAGTGTTTGATTGGTTCAGATGCTCCGTCCATCACCACCCCCTTTTGTACCACTTAGGCTACGAGTAACCCAATGCAGAACTTCCGAAAGTCGATGCACTAGCAAATGTGCATGGTGTCCAGGAGTTCTGGTCCCACGTCACTTGTGAAGGCTGCAGATCTCAGCTTTGTTGGGGACTCGGGTCGGCCTTCAAGAAGTCTGGATATCTTCTTCCTGGGCTGCAAATACTTCAGAGTCCAGCAGGAGCTTCGGAGAAGCAGACCGGCAAATGCCTTGTTGGTGCGTGCTTGGGCAAGGGAGTCATTCCTTGACCCCAAGGGAGATTCTTCCATATCTAGTCTTTAGTAGAGCGTCGAAGTTCTAGGATTCAGTTTCAGAGTTTCGTCCAGGTGTAATCTGAAGGCTTGTTGCCAGGGGTCCCTTACTGACACTAAAAAAAGGGGTTAGACCTACTCTGGGAACCCACCTATGGGAGGGTCTGGAAAGAGGGGTGGCTACACCCTGTTTCTTTGTCCAGTTTCGCACCAGAGGAGGGGCTGATTGCCCCTGCAACCGGTTTGAACTGGCCTATGCACAGGGACACCAAATGTGCCCCCAGTGCTGTCTGAAAAGCACTCTGAGTGCCCCCACCCAGAGCCAATGCACTAAAGCCTGTCTGGGAGGTGGTTACACCTCCCTGTGACAGGAACCCTATTGTCCAAGCCTCCCCCTGCCGGAGTTTCGTCCAGCAGCAGGAAGTCCGAAGTCCGACCCGTGTCTGTGGCGGCAACATCCATTTTGTGATGCTAGGGTTCTTTTTAAACTATTACCGGTTCGACCAGTGTGTACATGTCTCTCCCTCTAGAAGGGTGGAATTCTACCCCCGCCACCAGGACTGGCGGGGGGTGGGGGGTGGGATTCCAAAGTGTTTGACACCAAACATGACCTGTTTCCATGCAGCCATTTACCTCAATGTTATAATGCACTTTAAGAGTATATGGTCTGGCTGCATCACAGAATAGATTCTGAAAACTGCAGAGGGGTCCTGCTCACACAAAACCAAGCACTCTCCCTTCAGGATTGATAAGGCCTGCCATAGGAGTGACTGATAGGTTTGTGTGTCAGTGATTTAAGGCAGATATAGGTAACCTATATTTTAGTAAGGGGTGCATGCACCACCTTACCCAGGCTGCAGTAGCAGTCCTGTGGTAATGCTTCAGCCCCTGGTAGGCCTCTGGGGTACATATGCCCTTGGTACCATATACAAGGGACTTACAAGGGTAACCCAGTTACCAAACTGGAGTGTACCTAAAGTACATGCAATCATCTTAGAGAGGAAGCAGCAAGGCTGGGGTCCAGGGTAGCAGGGCCCCAGCCAGACTAAAGTCGAGAATCAGTGAAACACCAGCAAAAAGTTGGGGTAACCATAGTAAGCAGATCCTACCCTCTTACAGCCATGGTTTGGACTTTTTCGTCAAAATGCTGGATACAGTGTGAGGAAATTAATGTGCATGCACCCATTCCATGTCCTGATACATCCTGACTGTTTTAATCGCTCACATTTCCCTCTAAAAGGTGTTAATATCTGGAATGTGAGAGAACTAGAGGCCTTGTTCTGGAAAGATAACACTGGGTGGACCACCACCACCACCACCTGAAATTTAATGGTCTGTAAATTCTGAAACTGTTAATTCTGGCCCCAGGGGCACTGGAAATGTACACGCTGCTGGAACTGGAGGCAGGATTACAGCTCGTCCCTTGAAGCAGTATGATATGCAGTAGGCAATGCTTTCTCAGACAGCCTGCTCTCAGTAGGCCGGAAACTTCAACTGGTTTCATCCCAGAATCAGGAAAAAGTGAACAAGAAAGGAGACCAGGTGTTACTGAGTCTGTGCAGTTTTTCTCTATTCTGTGGAGAAACGCTTTGTTTCTTGGTCTGCATTGAAATTTCTGTTCCTCTGAAATCCTTGCATCCACTTCTGACAAATTTGTATGTATAGGCCAAATCCTCAATCACTACAGAGATACTTTATTTCGGTCAGATGACCATAAAAGTGCAAAATACATTTAAAAAATGCAAACATTAAATACACATATATAGGCATCATATAGGTCCTATGACACGACTGCCTCCAACTCAGCAAAGCATTTACAACAAAAACCTCTTTAAAAAAAAAAAAAAAAAAACATCCTAAAATGAGGCTAGAAAGGATCTGCCATGTTGGAAGCTTGCCTTTATTAAGTTCATTGAAGCCATCAAAGAATACACATGAATAGCAATCAATTGTTTGTTTTAAATACTTTCTCAAGTTCCAATACAATATGATGGCTTCTCTGGTAGGGGTGCCTCCTTATCGATCAAAGCTACAGCTTTCTGGTGCCTAAACCTAACATTAATTAAAAAGTGACTAGCAGAAAAAACAACTAAGAATTGAAGTATCCGTTTTGGGAACCTATGAGCAACCCTGTGGTGCCTAATTCCCAAATTCAAACCGATTGGTCGATTCCTCTTCCTTCGAGGATGATGGTATTCAGTGCAAAATAACAGAATATGTACCCTGGTCTCCATCCACAAGCAGGACACACAGATGTATTGTGTTTAGTAACCCCGGTGGAAAAGGATCTTAAAGGCAGACAGCGCTGGCGAAATCTCATGTACAGGCTTTTGGCGAGCGGTGGCGGATCTTGTCTAAAAAGGGCTCAAACACAGGGTTAAGCTTAGAAACGGAGTGGTTAAATGCCCTGAAGACATAATGGTTGCAAACCTATCTGTCACAACTGCCCAATACTTGGTCTTCGCATTAGCTTTTTCATATTTTACTATTTTCTCAGGACTGTCCCATAGCTTGACCAATCCTAATGTCTTGCACCAAGTTGCTACATGGAGAAGCAAAGGAATTTGATTTGTACCACTGATCCTTAAGATTTCCCTCAGTGACTCCCAATAGCCAGTTAGCTCGGGCAAGTCCTACCATGGCACGCTCATAGTCTACTCCTGACACCAAAGAAGTGAGCTGGAAGGCTACATAAGTGAGATGACTACTGTTAAAAAAGGGGGTCTCTAGTTGGCAAGGGTTTGCACCTTTGTCCAACTAGAGATCCTTCTTCTTGTCAGGGTAAGGGAGTTACGCTCCTAAAATAACCCCTGCTCACCCCCTTGGTAGCTTGGCACTATCAGAAAGGCAGTGTGTAAAGAATTTGCACATAACCAACAGTAAAAGCACTACAAAAGGACACCACACCAATATTTTTATATATCCAAAACAAGATTAAAAAAAACACCATACAGTTCTCAGGAATATTCAATAATCAAAATAGAATTAAAGTACAGTTCCTTGAAGTTGATTGCTCCGCGTGGGGCTATCACTGCATCGTGAACAACAAATCCAAACAGTTCTGGCTGACATTGGAGTAGCCGGACAGCTACGGTGTTGGGAAGACCCGCAAAACAGTACCTTTTAGAAATGCATGGCATCCGCGACCTCTCAACGAGCAGGCGTCAGTGCTTGAGTCATCGGGCCCTTGAAGTCACACGCGTTGCAGAACGAACTCTTCACGGTTGAAGTAGAGAGCGCCGGTGTCTGCAGGTGTCGGGGCTGCAGTGCCCTCAGGTCGCAGTGCAGGCAGCGACTTGGTGACGGTTGTCCGGCGGCATCATTGAGACCAGGACTGTGGTACTAAATGATTAGGTGCTCATCGCGGTGCAGGTAAGCCACGGTGCTGCAACGGTGTGGTCGTTGTTGAAGTGCTGTAGCCGGCTGACGGACTAAAGTTGATAGGGTTGGTAGGCCAAGGCTGCAGTGCGGTATGAGGACTGTGTCTGGTAACTTGCGAGGGTGCCCTCCAATCATTGTGCAAGAGTTGTCCGTGATACCAGAGCGGTGGTATGAAGCGAGGCAGTGCATAGTGCGGTGTCCCCAGATCCCGGTGCAAGCATCAACTCTGTCGCGGCACCAGGTGGTGTCGTCTGTGAGACCAGGGTTGCAGTGCAAAATGCGGCGGTGCCCTTTGCAGTGCTTTTAGGACACAGTCGGCAGCGGTGTCTTTGACGGCTTATGGTTGCTTTTTCTTCTGATGACACACAAAACGCACAGTCCCCAGTGCTGGTAACAGATGAAATTGAAGTCTTTGCTGTTACTGAGTCTTCTTAAACTGGGTCAAGCTCTACCTCAAGCCCTTGGAGAAACTCCCAAAAGAAAGTTGCAGAAAGTTCAGCCCAGTACTTTCTCTGCCCAAGACCGAAGCAGCCACTGCAGGCCGACACAGCAAAGTGGTAGTCCCTCCTCACAGCTTCTCCAGCTCTTCTTCATGGCTGTCTTTTTGGTTCCAAAAGAGTTCTAAAGTTTTGGGCCCCAATACTTATACTCAAAATTCCTTTGTTATCTCAGGCAGAGATTGTCTGTGCTTAGCCAAAACCAGTTTGGTCCTCTCTGGCCCAGCTTCCCAGCAGGAGGTGGAGACAGCTTTGTCTACAGCAGACCGGGCTGATTCATGTGCAAGAAAACCTCCTCCCACTACTCTAAATTTCATCCCAGGTCTATTCAACCCAGCCCTGATTCATCCAGGAAAGGCAGGGCACACCTCGACCCCCACCAATGGCTGTCTGAAGAGAATTTACATCCTCAGCCCCTGTTACTCCAAAGCCAGACATTCAACCCACAAACCCAGCATAGGCACACTGGATGGCGAAGCAAGAAAACGCCTTCTTTCTAAAAGTGGTATTTTCAAACACAGATCATAAAAATCATCTTTTCTAAAAGATGCATTTTTACGTTCTGAGACCAGGCATACTAAACTTCATTCTCTACATTGTTCCAAAGGGAAGTTATGCTTGTAATCCCATTCTGTCCTATGGGACAGATAGCCTTCCGTAGTGAAAAACAAAATGCCCTTTAAAGCACTACCAGAACGTGCCACACACACACTAGGACATTAGCATGCACAACACCCTGCCCACAGGGATACCTCAGGATTACCTTAGGGGTGACTTGTATGTAAGAAAAGGGATGATTAGGGCATTACAAGTTGGGGGCACTTGCCAGGTCGACATGGCAGTTGCAAACTGCATGCAGACTCTTTAGTGGCAAGTCTGAGAACCCCTTACAGGGCTGCTTGTGTGGGTGGCATAACTAGTGCTGCAGGCCCACTAGCAGCATTTGATTTACAGGCCCTGGCACACTCAATGCACTTTACTAGGGACTTACTAGTAAATCAAATATTCCACCAATCCATAACACACTTTACAACAGGAGCATTTTAACACTGAACAGCAGTGAGAAAGTGCACAGAGACTCTAAACCAGCAACCGGAGTACAGAAGGCAAAAAAAACAAGGGGAAACACGCCTAAGTCTAACAACGACAATTGACTTTATGGGCCAGGTTAGGAATTTCCCAGAGCTTCTCTTCCTCTTCAGTGACAATACAATTTCAGTCTGGGGCTGGTAAGAACCAATCTTATCATCGAGCAAGGTCAAAACTGGGGTAATCGGTGCCTGTGGGAACAGACCTAATGTAAACTTTTAAAACAGTTCGAATCAGGCCAGAGGGAAAGATAAGCTGAATCCCCATTAGATCATGTGATTCAATCTGCTGCTGTTTATGTAAGCAAATTATAGCACTTTTTTTTTTTTTTTTTACAAGAATAGCTAGGACCCTGCTAGCTCTACCTTATCTCTTTGGCACCAATGCTTCTAAACTATAAGTGATGTAATCATCAATGAATATCCTTTCTACAGCTTATGTCTCTTGGGAAATGCAAATAGTGTTGCCTCGAACAAAAGCAAGCCACACGCGGTCGGTGAGTTTGGAATAAATCCCCATCATATTCCCAAAAATAATGGACATCTCCGTTGTTGCTTCTGAGGCTGACAGTAGGACTGGGTGTAGACCTAGTTCTGGATATATAGGTAATGGCATTAGAGCAGAATTTATTAAGTGCAGCTCTTGGTTAGTAAAGGAGGAATAAACCGCAGCAGTTGAACTAGATTTCTTATTCGATGTGAGGCAAGGGGCTGGACCTGCATTGCTTATGGAGTTCCCCTGTGAGAGAGCTGCTTCGACTGATACAATAGTGGGCTCTTTAGCAATGGGGTCCACATCTGGGGAAACACTAGTTATGCCAGGACATATAGGATATAGCATAGGTGTAGTGGATTCCCCAAGTCCATCTCTATAGGCCATCAGAAGTGACGTATCCTCACTCTGCCGGACACCTGGTAAATTAACTCTAGTCCTATAAAACTTAAACTGTACACTTGAATGTTTGGGTGGACTGCTCCTAATGTTGAGCCACACGATTCTCACCTATCCTCCCATCATTCAGGGTCAACTTATTCTGGACTACATGTAGGATTCCTTTGGATGCTGAGAATATCTTCCTTAATCACCGAAAGGCAGCACCTTCCTTGTCTGATCCAGGTCGTGACCTTGTTGGTTAGAGATTCCTCAGACACATATCTACAATGGCGTGGGTGTTTTGGAACCTTAGTCATAACTATTCAGTTATTGCTTAAATTCCGCTGGCAGTTAAGATTCCACACAGATTGAAGACTCCCCCCACCCCCCTCCAAATCATCATAGGCCTTATCATGCTTGATATCTGTGTACCCCATAAAGCCTATTGTTAGCCTACCGTGATTACTATTTACAGAATTCTTTGGGACTGGTTTGGATGCAAAGCTAAATCTTAGCTCATGTTTCTTAAATTGCCTCCGCTTTTACACATGATAACTTTTGACATTCATTTATGTGTGTGTCAATGCAGGATAACCTACTCTGAATCTGCATTGCTTCAGAGTGTGGAATTTAATAAAATATCTACTTGTCATGGGTAATGTTGCTTCACAAATCTACTTGTCCTGTAACAAAATACGCTTGTCCCTTTTTGTGCCATGTAATGCTGCTGCAAATTACGGCAGAAATCTCATTATGTAAGAGTTCTGATATAGCCTCTCTAATTAGGCCAGGCTCATACCATAGTAGGGTTTGAATACTAGCTGTTCCCTTATGTAGCTATGTTTCTGCAGGTCTACATACTGGGGCTAAAGGTAGTGGTAAGCAATAGTTTGAGGGTTGGAATGCCCTTTTGAGTCTCTGCAAACCTACTAACTTTAATGTTTTTAAGGGTTTTCACCAACTCTTTTCTAATCTTTTCCCATACTGAAAAAGTTTGGACATTTACTCCTGACAGTGGCAGACAAACGTTTTTTCCAGGGTTGGGGAAAAAAGTAGTTGGAGGAAAAGTGAACTTGAAACATTCAGATGTTCACATGAGCAAATCTATGCATGCACATTTGCTCATGCTAAAATGCAGTTCACAAATATTTTCTAGGAGTACTATTTCTAGGCCTACTGCTGCAAATCCTTGTGCATTCACAGAAACTGTATATATGCACTTAGTGCAAGGATATATACCATGGATGCTCCTTCCCTCCTTCCTTCCCTCCCTCCTTCCTTCCCCCCCTCCCTCCCTCCCTATCTTACAATAGTTTAGCAAGATGTTTTTTGTACCTACTTTCTTTTTTTGTGAACATTTTATTTTGAAAGCAAAGAATCATCACTCTTGCTTTCAAGCTTCTGCAAATATTTGCATATAACCAGAGAGCATTATGGGAGCATTATACATAGCCTCATATTACTAAACTTTGAAAACGTGTGTACACATTTATACTGGAACCACAGTCAGTAGTGCAGACTGAGCTTACCACATTTACTTTTAGTGCACACCCTAATAATCAAGGCTTTGCATTAATGAACCATAAATACAAGTTTGAACACATGGACGCACGTTACCTTAACTGTAGGCAATGCCCTTCCCTGATCCGTAATGTGGTGCTGTAAACTGGCAGTCAAAGAGTTTGTGCTATAGGGGGTTGGGCCTACTTGTCCCAAGGACAAAATACACATGACAACTTGTTGCCCTTGACCCCAAAAAATGTCCCGTGCTTCGGGCTATAGAAATTCCCATCCCTAATTGCTTACATTTCTACTTCGTTGGTACTTTACTACGACCCCTTGAACATTTAGTATGAGGGATAGTTTCCTGTGCAAAAGTTATATTTGTTATTTGTCCAGTTGGCACACCACTGTCCAGCTAGAAAAACAAATTGCAGCCTAAACAGGGGTTCCGAAATAGCCACATGAGTACTGTTATTGTAAATACGCAACCACTTCAGTGTTTAGGGATAGGAGCACTCAGCTGACACAGAAAGGTCACTTCACGCCAGAATTCCAGCTCCGCTGATTCCTGTTTACCAAAGCAAGGGGTATCCAGCTTTACACCAAGACTGATAGCCTTATGACTCTTACCCACCGGTAATGATGAGTTAGTCCATGTGGCAGGGATTTGACAGATGCCCCACCCTAGGCAAGACTAGGTTAGGTAGCGCTAGGTAGGTGTAGACTATACCTTCTCATATTAACTGTGGTAGCACAATGGTGAACATTTGAATGCTTTTCACTATTCTTGTAGCACTAATTACTTTAATCCGTTTCATTCGATTGATTATCACAGTGCACTTATTTTTTACAAGAACATCCATGCTTCAGTAAATATTGAAACACCTTGCTGAGTATTTCTTGTGTACTTCTTGGAGTATGGATGAGGGTCCAAATGAAAGGGTTCATGATCTGTTACCTCGATTTCTTTGGAGGGGGAGTAAGGGGGGAATCAGGATTGTCATGTTCTTAGGCTGCATAGACATGTTACCCTGTAGGGTTAGGGGTTTGGATGGTGCACTGTGAGCTAGCTGGACTATAGACCAACATATCTTGAGGGTGTGCACGGGATCAGTCTTGTACAATCCTGGCGTTTAAGTTGTCCAACAAACTCACAGTTTTACAGAAGGAGGTACAAGCCATATAAAAAGATACATTATGTGACTTGTCGCGGTCAAAGACTTAACTTTTAGACTTAGGCCCCAACTGCTGTGCAATCATCCTCCAGTTAATCCTGCTGCCCCCTAGGACCTCTGGGCCGGCTTTTGCCAGGTCTCTTGCAGGATCTAGTCCTCTTTAGTCATCTGAGCTTTCTTGGAGTCAGGAGTCCTTCTGCTCTTAGTGTCTTCTGAAGCAAGTATTCAGGAGGCCAACCTCTTGACCTTTTTGGAGAGCTGCTCCAGCTTGAGTCGAGCTGTTGACTCCTTGTGCAAGTCGTCATCTTCCAGTATATATCAGATGAAGGCTTCCCAGGTCCAGAAATGTTCTTGGGAAGGGAAAGGTGGTAGGTATATCATGTGCACTAGCTAGTAATTTGAGACATCCTACACACCAATCCTAACTGTTATCTTGTTTTTACCCCCCCCCCCACACACACACCTTTGCAGAATTTTCTCTTGGCCTTACAGTAATATTACCCAGGCATCCGTGCTTGAGGATGGCAGGATCCAGCATGCCACACAGCAGTCAGCAGTCCTGTCTTCAGCTTTTTTGGCTACTCCCCTGCCTGACAGGATGAAGACTCACTTCCCTCCTACTGTGGCTGGAACTTCTGCTCTGCATCGTCCAGTCAAGTTCCTTTGTTCTGCCAACTGTTTGACAAGTGGCAGCCATTGGCTTTTTTATTTTGCTCCCAGAGGCAAGCTATTTGTCCTCTGAGCTTGGGTACTGAACTCTCTCAGCCAAGGATATGTATTCCAGCTCTGCAGGTTTGATGAGCGACAGAGTGGTGAGTGGTTTTACGTCGGTTATGGCTCAGGCAGCCTAAAGATAATGTTTACAGAGTTATATTGCTTTAGTTACCAAATTTGATTTCACTTTGAAGTCAGAATATTTTTTTTGTTAAATCGAAGGAGCAACGTGTCATTCCCCCTCCCCCCACCCTCCTCCGCCATCCCTTTACTAACGGGAAAAGAAAGATTTTACATCCTCCTAGGCATAAAGTCTATTCTAGCCTACATGGTGAAATGGCTTCGTTTCCCCCCCACCACTTGGGGCATACTAGCCCCAATATGTAGTTTGCCATACTTTTACATATTAGCACCCTTCCCTGTGGACTTGCAAGGAACACTTTAGGGGGTGACTTATGAATATATAAAAAGAGGATCTTCATAAATGACATGGTATGTGTTTCTGCAGTTCATTTAAACTGCAGCTTGATGGCTGTGGTGCTCCTTGCAAAACAATTTTTTTTTGTTGTACCGGTGGGATGTGTAAATACACATTGACACCCATTTGACATTTAAAGTAGCGACGTAAAAAGCCAAAAGTTCTATTATACAGCTAATGTTTGAGGGGAAGCTCGGGCACTTCTCTACTGTTTAGCCCTACTAGTTATCACCTGTTAAACGATCTTCTGCGGCATGCTATACCCGTTTCAAGATTCCCCCTCCTTCTCTTTTTCTCTTCTCCCTCCCCAGGCAGAAATTTGAAACTCAGCAGGAAATGTTTGTTGGTAAATGGGTAGTTGTGGATTGCACCTTCGGTCTTCAGGTTCTCCATGCCCTAGTTATCAGGCCTTGAAAGCAAGTCCAGGGCATACTTTTCAGTGTGGTGTAAGGGTGAATTGTTTAGAAATTAAAGCAGCCAATTTTACAAGATCCTAGTTACTAATTATTAGGCACGGAAGACCTTTTTCAAGCAGGATGCCATAAAATATCACGGTACATAGAATTTGTACAGAAATTCTGTTTGGTGGATGCACGGCTAACAAATACATGCTTGCTCAGTCAGCATTCTGGCCAAATAACGGAATTACTTTAGGAGTAGAATAGCATATATGGGAGGGTGAAATTTCCTTTTCTCTTGGATCTAGTTGGCCCCTTTCAAAACCTAGACAAAGTTGGTGGGATAGTATATATTCTATTGAATTCTTCTCAGTGTATTGGGGAATGACCGACCAAAACATACATATTAACTAGGTTGATGCACTAAATATAGAAAGAGAAGGGTGGCCTTTTATTTTTGAGTGTCATAAACTTTTTTTTATTAGCACCATTGTCCAAGTTACTCCGAAATGTTCTCAATCCTGTTGATGATAATTAACATAAATATCGGATTATCTGTCAAAGCTGAGGAGAGTTCCGCTCCATTATCCATGTCCTGACATCTGACTTACTTTTGTTGACTTAGTAACCGGATACAGTTTTAGCTTGAAAGCGAATACCTAATCAAATAATCAGTGTTATGATGATGTTTACATAGGTATTGATTACATGATGAAAAGAATTACTCTGCTGTTTTGCCTTGGTCTGTGTGCTAGAGATTCCATACAAATATTAAATAATACAGGTAATAGGGCATCCAAGCTTAGTGCCCTACTTTCGATAAAAAGAAATTAAGTTAGAATCTCATTAATCGGGTTATTGGCCGAGCCCGTATTTAAAAAGCTTGTACTGATTTACCTAGCCAAGGCCAGTGTTTAACCACTTTACTTCTACTGGTCACCCAGTGCTGAGCAGTAATAATTCATAACTATTTAAGTGTGTGTGTGTGTGTGTATGTATGTATGTATGTATATGTATATATATGACGCTCAAAATCCCTCCTATATTTTAATGGAAATCTAGGCCAATTTAGTTTTTTTCCTACGTCAGAAACTCGTGGTTTCATGTAGAGAAAGCCGAGTAAATTGAAGTGTTTTTAATTGTGGGGGGACAATTTTGCTAGGAGGATTTTCTACCTTTTTAGGTCGAGCCTCCGTTGCAGCGCGCATGCACAGCTCGCTCTGCGAGGCATGCAGTAGTAAAGTATGTGACGCAATCTGCCCTCCCTCTCAGCACATATCTTTCATTGGCTTATGTCTTTGTCATTCATAAATTCTGTCTTCTGATTTATTACGAGGCTTGTTAGCCCCACTATTTGTACCCTCCCATGGTTATTGGCCGCTTTACTTCGAGTGTTACACTGTACATGTTATTTAGAGCACAATTTTTCCCCCTCCTCCGCCCACACTCCTGTTGTCCTTACCTTCTCCTCCTCCCGCACTCCGGTTGTCCGTGCCTTCTCGCCACCCTCCCGCTGCCCGTGCCTTCTTACCCCTCCCCCGCACTCCCGTTGTCCATGCCTTCTCGCCCCACTGTCTTCCCCGCTCGCCCACACTTCCGTTTGCAATTCAATAGGTCTCGCGTAAACTCAAGTCATATTGCATTGCAAATGCTTGTTTTATTTTCTACAATGGCATCTACAAAAAGTTTGCTGTACTAAGATCCTCTTCTTCCTCATTAAAAAAAGTTATTTAAAAAAAAAAAAAAATTCTCAAGCACCAGGTTTTGTATTTTTGTAAGTGGTGTCCAGTATTTCCTATATTTGCACATTCTCCTTACTTGTATTTTGAGGTGCAAACACCAGGGAGTATCCTAAAAGCTACACGTTTGAAAAGTAGAAACTTTTTTGGTTTCAGCAAGGGGTCCTTGTATAGATTGATCATTGTTAGTCCTGGCATCTTTGGGTGTGTTCCCCTGTCTTTTTGCTTTCTGAACTGTTTGGTGATCTGCTGGACTTCTTTTTTGCTGGTTTAGCGTCTCTGCACACTATTTCACTGCTCTTCAGTGCTGTAAATTGCGTTATAATTGGTTTTCCATAATTGGCATATTTGATTTACTACTAAGTCCCTAGTTGCACTGTGTATGCACAGGGGCTGTAAATCAAATGCTACCAGTGGGCCTGCAGCACTGGTTGTGCCATGCACAAAGGTTTCTCAGACCTGCCAATGCAGTGTCTGCATGCATTTTTAACTGTCAAGTGCACCACTTGGCAGGACCCAACCTTCCCTCTCACTACATGTAAGGCATCCCTAGGGTAGGCCTAAGGTACCCCCATGGACAGAGTGCCGTATATATAACAAGTAGGACATGTTGTGTGTTTTACATGTCCTGATAATGAAATGCAACCAATTTCGTTTTCACTATTGAAAGACTGTCTTTTCCATAGGTGAGCCTTGCAAAATGTTACAAGTAACTTTTTCAATTGGGAAAATATAGAGAAATGGAGTTTAGGTTCCTTGAGCTCAGAAGTTAATAGCCCATATTTTAGTAAAGTAAACTTTAATCATCTAGTAAGTAATCTTAAGTGTAGTATTTTTGGATTTTTGTCGTTTGTGTTCTTGTGTTAAGTCTATATAAAGAACATTTATTTTGATAAAACCTGAGTTGTGTCCATCTGTAGTGTTTTCACTGTTACTATGTATATTCACAAAATGCTTAACACACTGCCTCTGAGATAAGCCGGTCTGCTCGTGCCAAGCAACCAAGGGGGTGAGCAGGGGTTAAGGAGTGTAATCCCCTTATCCTGACTTAGAAGTAAGGGTCCCTATTTGGACAAAGGTGAATACCATTGCCAACTAGTGACCCCCAGATCGAACAATCCCCCTCTACGGCAGAAAGTGTCAGGCCAAAAGGTGGCACTGCTCTATTCTTTTTCTCAACCAGTCCGAATGTTACCTGGTTGTCACATCACAAATGTCCTGTGTATAGATGCTCTCTGGACGTGTTACTTCAGTGCAGCTCCTCCAAGGAGGAGTGTTGGGACAGTAGCAACAAAAGGCGTGGTGGCTGTTCGCTATGTGTGTCGATGGTGGCTCGCGTTGAGGGTGCGCGCACTGGAGTAATGCAGCGAGTAAGTTGTAGTTTTGTAGGTGACCGTGATGTAACTTTAAAGTGATTGATCATGATCTTGCACAGGCTCATCCTTTCAGAACAGAAGCATGGTCAATATTCTGTAGTTGTTGCTTACTTGTGCAATTATCACCCAATAAGTCTGGCTTGCTGGTGTAGTGTTACTTTTGTAGTACGTCATTCGTGTCAATGACAGAAGCCGCAAATTGCCAGTCAACAGCACGCGAAGCTAAGCATCAATTTTCAGCTTGCGTCCACTCAGCCTTTCATCCTCCTGAAGTTGATAAAATGAGGGTTGCAATAAACACCTGTTAGGTAGTGACAGGATATCCCTTGGGGTGAAGGTTCACACAAACACAGGTTATGTTGGTCTAGGCTGTGTCTATCACAGTGGCCAACTGTCCTTCTTCTAGGGAAGGCCAGGAAACTCATGCAGAGGGTAGCAGCCGCCAGGCACAACACAGATAGCGGAATGCGGTCTGAAGCGATAGGTAAAACACATTAATTTGTAATGTTCCCTTTCTTTCGATTCTAAACTAATACGAATCTCCCCTTCTTCCTTATCGAACTCTGGGGGCAGCAAGTTTCAAGAAGATTTTAAGACCCTGTAGTGTAATCAGCTTCAGTAGGCAACAATCGTGCTTCCCCCCGCAACACACACGGGAATACATTCTCAGTAATGGCGTTACTGGCCTCCATCACTAATGCACCAAGCAAGTTAAAAATGAAAAAGTAACAACACGAGCCACGTCGCAAAGGTTACTTATAGATCTAGCACATAGCCCCAAATGACAGCAGGTCATGGTATACTAACGACCAGTCTCCGCGCAAACGTTTTATTACAACCTGGGCCTCGTGGCTGAACTTAATATGGGTACAGATGGCCTCAAAACCTCGGCATAATAATAATGAGAAAAAGTAAATCTTTCAACCTGCTTGGGCGCAAACAATTGTTATATTGGGTGCTGCTTAGAAGGCCCCCGAACTATCCAATTATGCTTTAGTGTTGGATGAGCTAATTAGTTTGAATGTAGCCAATAAAATAAAATGGCTCAACAATTTAAAGAAGTTGGTGGTATGTATAGGTCTGGGTGATTGTTGGATCTCCCAAATCCCCCCCGTCAAAACAAATTGTTAAAAAACTTTATTGGGATTGGGTTGTGGCAAAGGAATTAAAGAACCCAAATTGGGGCCCCTTGACAAATAACTTCCTTGACCACAAGCCCCCTCAGGAAGCTAGTCATTTTTGGACTTTATTCAGACCCCCCCGTGATAGAGCTTTGTTTCTGAAATTATGGTATCCTCCCCCTCAATTCATTTAAGGAAGGGTGGAAGGGAAGGAGGGAATCTGATTTAAAATGTCCAGGCTGTTCCTGCCCGAAAGAATCTCTTGGCCATTTTTTGTTTGCATGTGTTGCATATAAACAGACAAGAGCAAAATGGCTGAAACCTGTTTGTAGGGAGTTAGGAGTTAGGGACCACAGCAGCAATGCGTATCATTTTAACCAACACTTCTTCCAAGTATATTGTTTGTGGGGTAGCCAAATATTTGGCGAGTGCTTGGTTTATCAGGTCGAAACTGCTACCCGATGTTTGATCAGTTCCCCTAAGAAAAGAACCTTTTATCATGTCCGTTTTTTTAATGTTTTATGGATTTGTAATACTTGTAATATTGTTTTATGTATTTTGTATGCTTGAATGTTCGTACTTTTATGAAATATTTTTTCGAATAAAGTATTACAACAATTGTAATGCAATTTAGTCGCAGCTTCAGCCAGCTGGTCTCACTTGCGTTTCAGTGGCTGATGGGGTTACCTCCATACAAAATGTTCCCAGTTAAGGAGCAGGGGGAAGCAGATTTTAGAGGCAGGTTAGCTGAACTCCTTTTTTTTTTTTTTTTCTCTGCAGCATTCAGGTGTTTTTCTGGTCTTTTGACCGAGTAGAGCCACTCTCACTTTGCATACAACCTTCCTGTGGTCAACTGGCCCACCTCTGACATTCAGAGGTATCGCCAGGATAAAAATGTGTACTTATTAAGGTTTGCATGAACAAGGCGGGCTATTGTATGTTCGTGGAGGGATGAGCTAGAAGTTAAGTACCTAAGTGCCGCCGACTAAGCACTTTTAAGGTGAGTGGTGATAAATTCTAAATTGCAAACATAAGATTCCCCCCATTAATGACGGCATCTGCCCACATTGCTAGCAGTTTTACAGCTTGGGAAGACTGTTGGCAGAATACGCATTATGAGTAACATGCGGATTTACTGCAGATTGAAGGGACACATGGCTACTACTTGAGGCCACCCTTGCTTAATGTCCTCTATTTCCAAGCTCTTTATGGTAGTCCTCACACAGCATAGGGGGATAGTCACCAACGTGGAATGGGCTATTGGGTCTCCTTGTCAAGACATTGACACACACTTTATGTGAACTGGAGCCTCTAAAGTCAGGGTACAAGATGCACAGCCATAACAGTTCAGAACCCACCACAGTTAAGCTTTACTTAAGCTAGAAATGACGCACCTGCAGCTAGGCGGGTTTAGGAAGTTGTCCTCGAACCAGTGTGCTGTGGTTAAAAAAATTGGGGAAATGCTGGTTTTGGCACAAAAAGGCTACAAGGTAGTAAGATTGGCTCCATTTATTCAAGAAGTGGCGGGGAACTGGACATACGGGCCTCCTCCTGTCCCACCCATTGGCTGCTTCTAGAATACTTTAGCAGAAGTTTGGAAATGGACGACTTATGCCACAGTGATGCATCGGCATGGCACCACAGCATCCAATTTGCTGTCAATTGGTGAGGGGCTGCATCCAATATGGCATGGAATATGCAGAATACTGTGGCCTGTGAGGCGAACTTCAATATGTTTTCTAGCGTAGTCTGTAAGCGGTGACTGGGCAGTGTAGAGTAAGGCACGAATTGGCAACCCTTAATGTGGAGTGGCTACCTCCAGTCAGAAAGAGACAGGGTGCGCACTTAAGCTTCAGGTCGCTGCCGGTTGTGTTCTATGGGTATGAGAGTGATTAAAGCGTATAATTTTCAGTTAGGCTTAGTAATTGTTGCTATTACCCAGCTAGGGTGACTCAATGGGCGGAAGTCAGGAGTGGGAAGCATGGGTTTTCCCCTCACTGAGATAGTCTGGTTGGGGATCCTAGGCATGCGTTGACATATGGCTGAAGAAGCTGCGGCACAGGCTAGTGGGAGGCGGACCCCCTCCTAACACTTTGGTTATCAACCTGGGAGGAAATGACGTGTCTTTCATGGGTAGTCAAGTCAATAGATTTATATAGCGCGCTACATACCCAGAGGGTCTCAAGGCGCTTGAAGAAGGGTGGGGAATTACTTGTCGAATATCCACGTTTTAAGTTGCTTTCTGAATGCTAGGTGGTTCTGAGTAAGGCGAAGGTGAGTGGGAAGTGAGTTCCAGGTTTTAGCTGCCAGGTAGGAGAAGGATCTACCTCCCATGGTGGTTTTGTTGATGCGAGGTACAGTGGCAAGGGCTTGGTTGGAGGATCGTAGCTGGCGGGAGGGGGTGTAGAAGGACAGTCGTGTGTTGAGGCATTCGGGTCCGATTTCGTAGAGTGCTTTGTGTGCGTGGGTTAGGAGGCGGAAAGTAATCCTCTTACTGACGGGGAGCAAGTGTAGGTTTTTCAGGTGACCAGAGACGTGTTCTTTACGCGGGATGTCTAATATGAGCCTTGCTGAAGCGTTCTGGATGCGTTGGAGTTTTTTCTGGAGTTTTGCGGTAGTGCCGGCGTAGAGGGTGTTTCCGTAGTCCAGGCGGCTCGTGACCAGTGCGTGGGTGACCGTTTTTCTAGTTTCGGTGGGGATCCAGCGAAATGTTTTTTTGAGCATGCGAAGAATGTTGAACCAAGATGAAGAAACGGCGTTGACTTGTCTGTTCATCGAGAGTGAGGAATCCAGGATGACGCCCAGGTTACGTGCGTGATCCGTCGGGATGGGTGCTTTTCCAAGGGCCTCTGGCCACCAAGAGTCATCCCAGGCGGAGGGGGAGGTGCCTAGGATGAGGACTTCTGTTTTATCTGAGTTCAGTTTTAGACGGCTGTGCTTCATCCATTCGGCTACTTCTTTCATTCCTTCATGCAGGTTGGTTTTGGCAGTGTTAGGGTCTCTGGTGAGTGATAGGATCAGTTAAGTGTCATCTGCGTAGGAGATGATGTTGAGGTTGTGTTGGCGTGCGATGACCGCGAGGGGGCTCATGTATACGTTGAAGAGGGTGGGGCTGAGTGAAGATCCTTGTGGTACGCCGCAGATGACTTCAGTGGCCTCTGACTTGAATGGTGGAAGGCGGACTCTCTGGGTTCTTTCGGTGAGGAACGAGGTGATCCATTCCAGTGCTTTTCCTTGGATTCCGACGTTTCTGAGGCGCTGTAAAAGGGTGCTATGACAGACTGTGTCGAAGGCTGCGGAGAGGTCGAGGAGGATGAGGGCGACTGTGTCTCCATTGTCCAGTAGAGTTCGAATGTCGTCTGTTGCTGCGATGAGGGCGGTTTCAGTGCTGTGCTTGGCTCGGAAGCCGGACTGTGAGGAGTCGAGGGATTTGTTGGTTTCGAGGAAGGCGGCGAGCTGGTTGTTGACCGCTTTCTCGATGACTTTGGCCGGGAATGGAAGGAGTGAGATAGGGCGGTAGTTTTTGAGTTCGGTGGGGTCAGCTGTGGGTTTCTTCAGGAGGGCGCGGAGTTCGGCATGTTTCCAGCTTTCCGGGAAGGTTGCGGAGTTGAGGGAGCAGTTGATGACGTCTCGGAGGTGCGGTGCTATAATCGAGTCTGCTTTGTTGAAGATGTGGTGAGGGCATGGGTCTGTGGGGGATCCTGAGTGGATAGAGTTCATCAGACGGATGGTGTCCTCAGTGGAGATTGGGTTCCAGTCATTGAGGATGTTCAAGGGGGGTGGGGGTCCTGCAGAGGGTTGGGTGGGTTGGTCTTCGGGTCGGTTGTCGAAGCTGTTGTGGATGTCTGCAATTTTGTTGTGGAAGAATGAGGCTAGGGAGTCGCAGAGGGCTTGAGAGGGGGTGATGTCGTTGGAGTTGGCTGAGGGGTTGGTAAATTCCTTGACGATGTTGAATAATTCCTTGCTGTTGTGGGCGTTGCTATCTAGTCAGTCCTTGAAAGCGGCTTTCTTGGCGTTCCGGATCAGTTGGTGGTGTATGCGGGTGGCGTTTTTGAAGGCGTCCTTGGTGCTGGTGTTTGGGTCTTTTTTCCAGGTCTTCTCAAGGGAGCGACAGAGTTTCTTGGATTTCTTAAGATCATCGTTGAACCAGGAGGCCTTCTTGCTGCCTGGTTTGATTTGTCGTTTTTCAGTGGTGCTAGGATGTCAGCGCTGTTGGATAACCATTGGGTGAGGTTGGTGGCTGCTTGGTCGGGGTTTGAGGAGTGGGCGGGGGGGTTTTGAAGAAGCGATGAGGAGATCTGGTCGATGGGGATTTTGTTCCAGTTTCTTCGCAGAGTGGGTTGGGGGTGGTTGTCAGATGTGGACTTGTTGTAGGTAAAGTGAACGCAGCTGTGGTCAGTCCAGAGGAGAGTTGTGGTGTGGTTGAAGGAGACATGTTTGCTGGAGGTGAAGATAGGGTCGAGTGTGTGACCTGCGATGTGGGTGGGGGTAGTGACAAGTGGTTTAAGTCCGAGGTTGGCGAGGTTGTCCAAAAGGGTGGTGGTGTTGCGGTCGTTGTTCTTTTCAAGATGAAAGTAGGTCTCCCAAAAGGATGTAATCCTCGGAGGGGAGCGCGTGTGGAGTGATGAAGTCCGTGATGTCTTCACTAAATTGTGCGCGGGGTCCTGGTGGCCTGTAAAGGAGGGTGCCTCTGAGTGTGGTCTTGGGGTCGATGTGGATCTGGAAGTGAAGGTGTTCGGTGTTGGCGAGATTGACGTCTGAGCTGGTTGAGATGCGGATGGATTTCTTATGGACGATAGCGATGCCTCCTCCTGTTTGGCCGGTACGGTCCTTGCGAATGATCTTATAGCCTTCCGGGATGGCAATGGTGATGTCTGGGGCTGATGCGGCGTTCATCCATGTTTCTGTTAGGAAGGCGACGTCCGGAGAGATGGTGTCTAGTAGATTCCAGAGGTCGATGGCGTGTCTGTGGACCGAGCGGGTGTTGAGCAGGATGCATTGTAGGTGTTTGGGGTCGGATATCTGTTTTGTGTTCATAGATGAGGAGTTGTTCTTGGTGCCGTCGAACTTGCAGGAGTTGCAAGAGAAAGGTCCATGGGTGTGTCCAGGAGTGGCTTGGACGCAGTTGGGGGAACGGCCGGGGTTCAGGGCTAGGAGGGTGGTGGCATCGTAAGTAATGCGGGAGGGGTGGGCATTGTGAGGACCAGGGGGTATGGCGCTGGGCGCGGTCCAGGCGCGGACGGGCGTAGACGGGCTTACCTTTGGCGCACCTTCGGCGCGACTGGGGCGCGAACGCTGCGCGTGAACGCTGCGCGGAAGCTCATCTGTCATAAATGGAAAGGAGGGAGGGGCGAGGGCGGCTCAGCTGGGAGGCGGGGCGGGCTCACGAGGACGCAGCCCGAGGACAACAACAAAATAAAATAAACAAAATGGCAGCGGAGGGGAGGGCAGAGCACAGCGCCGGGGGTAAACGCGCACTAAAGTTAAATTAAATGCAGCGGAAGCGAGGCGAAGCAGCGCCCAGTGCACTACAATACAAACAAAGTTATACAATACAATTGCAGCGGAAGCGAGGCGAAGCAGCGCCCAGTGCACTACAATCCACACAAACTTTTAGCTGGAATGCCAAATCAAATGCCACACAACGATACCAGGTCTCTCCAGGGAGACTAGGGGAGCGACCTCTCAGCAAGCAGCAATGAGGGGATCACAGCGCTTCCAGGTACGGGAGCGCTGTATATACTCAGTGGGAGGGCGGTTCAGCTGGGAGGCGGGGCGGGCTCACGAGGACGCAGCCCGAGGACAACAACACAATTAGGCACATGTGAATTATGGTGATACATGATCACTCCGCGTTAGTTTGGCGTGGGGCCAGGTAAGGAGAGGCAGTGGAAACTTCTCGCAGGAGGCCAAACAGCGCCACGTGCAAATTAACGGAACAGAGGAGTTTCGGGCTTCATGAGACCCGGACCCTTGCATGCCAAGACCACAGGATTTGTCAATGGGGATGGGGTCCATTTGTCTAGAGTGGTTATAGACCAGTTTTTGTTGGACCCGGGCGACTCCCTAGAATCAGCTGGGTGTAAGTAAGAATGCCTGCCTTGGTGTGGGGCCCTGGGTGTGACTAGGGCCACACCCAGAGCTGTGGCGGAGTTACACGGCGATCCTGAGGCTGAATGATGCATAGGGGTACCCTCTTCAGGAGCACAACAAGGGCGCAAATGCCAAATAGCCCCAGGAAATCCTTACGGCAGGAGCCTGGAGAAACGACTGTGCTCCATAAGTCCTGTGGGCAGTTGAAAACCTGAGCAACCAGGGGCTTTCCTGGATATGCTCTCCCCCTCAAGGGGCATGAGTAAATTGGTGGACTGGAGGTCCACAGGTGATTAAGGGGTAACCACCCCCCCCCCCACCCAAAAAAAAAAAATTGTGAGCACCGATTGGTTAGGGCCACGGTACAATTTGGCTTTTCAAGTGGGCGGGGCGGCTTGCCCTTGGATCGCCCGTAAGTTGACCCACCATGTTTGCATATTTCTTATGCAAAATAAACCTGCAGCAATGTTTTCTCCAACAATGTGTCTTTTGTGTTCTTTATTATGGTATTGCTGTGTTTGTGGGCGGGGTGTGTTGCAGGTATTGGCACCAAGTCTGGGGAAAGCTGAGGCAGTGAGCGGAGTCGGCTGACCTGCCAATGGGGGTTAGGTCCCAAACAAGAGAACACCAATGGTGGAACTGGGAGGTACAGATTATTTAACGGAGGGAGTGACAGGACTGGGGTCTCCTGACTGTAGCCCTAGATTGCGGCCTGCATCTGATCGAGGGTCTGAGACTAGGCGGCATTGAGGAGCGGGTTGTGATGTGTTTGCCCCGGGATTGAGGCGGCGAGATGCACCCTCTGGGGCGATTGTGGCAAAGCAAAGAGTAATGGGCCACAGTCCGACCCTACGGAGCGGTGATCGGATGTGAAGCGCAGGTACCCGGAGGTGAGACGACGTGGGGCTGCTGCTACCTGCGGGGCCTGTTGTGAAGAGGGCCCACCCCTTACAGGTCTGTGACCAGGAGGGAATCCACTCCCTGCAGCTCTCGATGCACACCAACAACATAGCACCGCACTGTTAAGACGCAGAGTGCCAAAAGTTGCCAGATATGATTGGGCCTAGAGGTGTCGACTGTGATCCTGGTGGATGAGGCAGAACCCATGATACATGTTCCACTGGTTGGCCTAGACCCTGGGGGGGAGGGACTACTCCGGGAGCATAAGGCCACAAGAGACTTGAGGTTTGGACATCCAGATGCCACCATTGAAATTAAGTACCAGTGGTCTGAGGGCGAGCCCTTAGTGGCAACACGTGGTTCATAGGTGCACTAGGTCATCCTTGGGTTGCTGGTGGAAATGAACGATGTTAGGCCAGTGCGGTTTGCCTGAGCATAAGGGCCTAGTAATCAGTGCTGAAACTCCTGTTCATGTGAACCTGCAGGTCTCCCCTCTCCCCCAGCTACTACTACAGTCAACCTGTTGGATGCTCGTGACCCCTCTTCCCCAAGGCACGAGAGCCTAACGTGCTGGTGATAGGGCGTGGCTGCGCCGGGTATATACGCTGTGCTCCGGTTCACATCAGCAACTGCTGTACAGAGACAGTAGGATAATGATTTGATTGGGACCCTATGGAGGCTCTCCATATTATGTGGCACCATGCAAAGAAGGTGCATCTAACCAGTGGGCGGATCTGACAGTCTCCCAGACCCCCCGCCTTCCACTAGCCATAGCCCCCCTCGCTACAGTGGTGACATTTGAGGCCAGTTGTCTAATGGACTGTGCCAATGATCATCTGGGCCCTTTGCTGTGCCTGCCTGACTCTCAGCTGCTCGCGCCTTCTCCAGTTGAGAGGCGTCCCCTGAGGTGCTGTGGCTTTTCCCTGACGACAGTCATCTGTGGAGTAGATGGACAAAGACCCAAAGCCCTCTAGTCAGGGACAACTTGACTGCTTTATGAGAGTGTTAAATACTTCCCCCTCCTCCAGGGCCCGCCACACAGCCCATGCCGGACAATGCTGCCCTCCTCCTGGGCATGCAGTCTTCCCAAGACGCCCTGGAGAAAAGAGTTGGAGAAGTATGGTCCGAGGACTCTCTACCTCGGCAGGCTAGCCAACTCTTTTAGCCTTGTTGCAGAGTTTCTGATAGCAGAATCAGAAAATCCAGTTGCTACTCACCACAGGGAGGTTGCGGCTGCCCAAACCTCTACTAAAGGAATATTGTGGTGTCTGGAGGATGTAAAAAATCACGTAAGCCATAATAATCTCCGCTTCGTGAGATTTCCTGAAGGAGTTGAAAGTCCTGATAGGGGACAATTTCTAGACAAATGGCTTCGCTCAATCATTCCACAAGACCAGTTTTCCTCCTACTATGTCATTAAGAGAGAGCTCAACGTGCACTGGGAACCCCCTACCCCCTCCTGGGGCCTTGCCTAAGACAGCCATTGCATGCTTCTTGAACTTCCACAATAGGGATACAATCCTTGCCTAGGGGCGCAAACTCAAGGAGGTGAGATAATAACCCCAAAATACTTGTATTTCCATATTACACTAGAGGTACAGAAGCAGAGACATATCTCTGAGGTGAAGGCTAGACTACGTGACCTACAACTACGGTATATGCTTATGTTCCAAGCCAAGCTAAAAGTACACTATCAAGAAAAAATCCTAATTCTTCTTAATCTCAGAAGAGGCCTGGACTTGGCTTGAGGAGCGTCCCAGTTCACAGCGTCATCGAGGAAGGGTCAGACTCCCGTTCCTATACGACTGAAGGGGCCAGAACGCAGTCTCGAAAGAGGTAGAGAGCCGCAAGCAGCAACAGCATTAACATGGCAAAGAAGGAAACCTTGATCAGCTGTTAACCTCCTCTGAAAGGGACCAGAAGCTGGCTCATACAGACTAAAGCGACTGATACAGAACACCTGCCTGCAGGGTGCATTGAGATGAGCAATAGGGGTTTGGGGGGGCTCACACCCCTTTGCCGATGCCATTGCAGCCCTTGAAGGAGACTTGAGCCAGCCCCCTCCTGATGCGGCAAATACTGATCCACTGACTACAACATAAAGGCACTTTGACACTCTGTATGGGGCCATAAGGTGTCACCTTGATGTCAACTGCGGCCCATACCCTAATCGTCATTCGCAGGAGCAACAGAGGAACTACACCAGAAACACTTTCTAGAATCACTGTCATCAGTGACAGTTGATCTAGTGGTGGTTGTTTGGTTTGTGGGGTTGAGTGAAGGGGTGGGGTTGGTGGGCTACAGGCCTCTCAGACTCCACTTTAGAGTAGTTCAATGTTTAGTAATTTGGGGGGTTTTACTCCTGGGGGCCTTTGTGGGGTGGGTGGCTGGTTGATTTGACATTGGGGTTCCCAGTTGTGACTATTTATAGGTACTATTCTTTTTAAGACGATTAACATACTTTCAGTGACCAAAACGAATAGAGTGACATACTTTCAGTCCAATGGACCACTGTGGGACCGACCCAGGGACTTGTAATCTGTTGTCGCCTTGGTGTGCCGGAGAGACGGCCCCTGAGCTACACGGTTTTCTACTCTTTAAAAAAAAAACAAGAGACATAAGTGAAATGCCACCAAAAGAGGATACTATCTGTTCATGTGGAATGTAAATGGCTTGGGAGAGAAGATCAAGAGGGGACTAGTCTCAATATATAAAGACTACAACCCCCCCACACTCCCCCAAGAAATGGTCACACTGTAAATATCAGGCCTGGGGTAGGCTGAGGGGGGGTGGGGAAATATTACTCTAGCACATTCAGGATACACATCTGGGTCCAGGGGAGTAGTTATTATGGTTTTCAAGAGCCCTCGCTACAGTCAATATATTTTAGATTGACCCGCCGGGCCGATATGCCAGAGTAAAGGGGTTAGGGAGACACAGTGACGCTGTGACGTCACATTAATTAGCGTCTATGCACTGCCATGTGTCTCAATCCCCCACCGTAGAGAAAGCGGCCAGCATTCTTTTAGCGGCAGGATCCTCTCAATTTATAGGGGTGGTGACTGTAACGATGTTATGGAGCTGAGTCATGATAGAACTGGTTCTACCCCATCCGACCCAAATCGCACAGTTTAAGAACGCCGTGGGCCTGACCAATTTGTGGAGATGGACGCACGCCAGGGGTTACTCCTACTTCTCTGGGGCCTGTTGAGTCTTCTGATTAGACTACATCCTAGCACCAGCGGGAGAAGTGAACACAGTGCGGCCAGCGGACTATTTGGCCCGGGGCCTCTCAAACCACTCGCCTTTGCTGATAGGTAAGGACGCAAAGTGTGGGACTGGCTGGAAGCTAAATGCCTGAAATCTGCGCAATCAAGAGGCGTCAGTTGGCCATAGGGTAGACACCGAGCTTTATTTGAAAGAAAACGAGAACACCGTGACATCCACAATAACATTGTGGTAGGCTTACAAGACAGTCCTTTGGAACAGGGTACAGAAATAGAAGTTAGCATTTAGCTCCCTAGAACTACTAGAAAACTAGTTGCTGGACCTGGAGAACACCCTAGGCCCTGAGCCATGCCCCTCTGTCCTCCTGCAGCTTGCTCTCCTCAGAGATGAATACTGCACCTTAGCACAAACAAGCACCGGCATAGCCAATAGGTCCCGCTTTTGGTACCTTGTAAGTATTTAGTTATGCAGCACAATATCCTTGGTGCAACAACATCAACTGTTGCATGGCTAAACACCTGTAAGGTCCCAAAGGCGAGACCTATTAGATATACCAATGCTTACAATTGCCGTTCTACACAAACTTCTCGCATTACATGTAATGCGGCCCCAAAACAGGCAAGTTTGCAAGTCTTTGCTTATATAGTATAAGAAGCGGGTGATGCAGGGACACGGGTCTCTGCCACCAGCTAGCATCAAAGAGGGAGAAAAACAAAGTTTAAACCAGGTAGGCCGCTAAAGCGACCGTGCTTTGTTTAATTACTAACTTTTAGAGACCTGCATATATGACAAGATGGCACAATGTCAGTGAAGCATAATTTCTCCATTCCTAGACTTTCCATTTACATATCAATGTTATCAGGTGTGTTTGTCCAAATAAATCCAATAAAATGAACCAAGACTACGACTCCCAGAATGCACCGATATATAAAAGCAAAGTCCAGAAACGAAAAAGTTCTGTCCCTGTGACTTGGAGCGATCGGCTCCCTCGTCCTGCCCCAAAAAGAGATTTACCCTTTCTCCTGGCCGAACCCAGACTTTCACATGCACGTTAGGGTTGCCCTGTTGGTGTCTGTCTTTTTTACAACCGCTTCATTTACATTTTAATCCGCTTATTAACAATGTTTGCCTCCGTGTCATAGCTCAGTCAGTTAATGTACCTGCTGCACTGGTGTGAGAAGAAGTGAATCGGAAGAAACAAAGAACAAAATAAACAGAACAAAATACAAACAAATTATGGGGAAAAAAAGAAACAAAAGGAGAATCAAATGCCTGCCTGTCTGCCTTTCCTTTTGAAGGCGGATAAAAGGATAAACGTTGTGTTTATTAAAAGAGGTTATCATTACCAAGGTGCCGTCGGGAAATTAATTGAATGTGTGGTGTGTAATATAAACATGCTAATAATAATGTATGAATTAAGTAGGTGCAATAAACTTATTATTGCCCAACATAGACTCCTAACAAGGTGCTCCGGAAAAGGAAATAAAAAAAAAATGAGCAAATAAACCAGGCACCAGCAGTAGATTTGAGTGAATGAAATGGCGTTTTAGTTAAGTAAAACAAACCTAAGCTAGAGAGCAGATCGCACCAGCACGGGAAATAAACAAGGACAAAAGATTAAAACAAGATTAAAAGCTAACATTTTCTCTAGCTGCAGTGCTCAAATGTATTTATTACGTTTCACGGCGCTGAATACGGGAAATTTAGCTAGTTTCCAAGTGCTCCGAATTTTCCGATGAGGAAAAATACTTGAGCAGTAAAATGGTGCGTCAAAGATCACACAATGCGATCAACCTGGACAGCCGGGATTCGAACTTGAATAATTTTCTTGGTCCAGAAGTACCAACAAAGACACAAGATAGCGAGTCCTTTTGCACGTATTCAGTATTATGGTAGAGCGTATTACTAATGCAGCTGATTTGACTACTATGACTGTTATGCATAAAAATACATGCTTAATGGTATAGTATTTGTGGCAGTGTGCTGCAGTTTCATGGCGCTCTAAATGGCTTATAAGTCTTAGAGCAAATATATTGGGTGTCTTGTGAGGGCCAACGATAGGATAAAACTGTGGCAACACTGCATGGGAAAAGTTATAAAAGTATTTATTTCTAATCGATTAACAGTGGTCAATACTGTTTAAAACTGCAAATGACCGGTAAAAAGAGCTAAGTTGGAACCCAGTTCATCGATGCTACTGGAAATTCCACTAGGAACCTGTGATTGAATACACAGAGATTTAAGCTTGTCGCCTCCCATGTAGACGAGTGGTAGCAGAGAGAGGCAAATGTAAACAAGCGCGGCAACGCTAATTAGAAACAGATGGCCCCTGTGCGCTGCTACTCACTCCCGCAAGGTGGATGTCACCACAAGCACGAGTGCTTGAAAAGAGCAGACCGATTTCTAAAGGTCCTCTCTTAGAGCAGCACTGCCCTAGTCTCGACCTAAAAAGTGCCAAGTGACTAGAGCCCCCCCCTTGTCAGGGGGCAACTATAGTTGTCATACACAAAGACAGCCAGCCCAAGGACCACTGTGGCTCAAACCACCTGATATCTTAACTTCAATGTTTAATAGAGATATTTGCTACGATCTTAGTCACCAGATTGATACAACCTATAACACCACTCATCCACAGGGACCAATCGGGGCTTCATGCCCAGAAGATCTACCCACTACAACTGAAGACATACTCACAATTGGCTCAGCAAAATAAAGGCTAGATCAGAACCACATGTCCTGTTAACACTCTATGCTGAGAGGCTTTTGAAGCCGTGCATATTGGCTCTTTGCAGAGCTTGGATTAGTTAAAATCTGTCCCAGTTTTAGGAAATGGGTTAATCTACTCTATTGGGCACCGAGGGCATCTGTGAGAGTCAACTGGGTGATGTCCTCAGAGTTCGCGAAAGGTTGAAGGCCTGGACAGGGCTGCACCCTCTTCCCCCTCCTGTTTGTCCTTCCCATAGAATCGCTGCCATGTGGGATCCGTGACCATCCGCAGATCCGGGGCTTTTGTGTCTCGTGCGAGAAGGCCCTAGAGGAAAGAATTTCCCAATATGCCGATGATTATCTCCTTTATGTCACCAGGTCCTCCCTACATCTTCCCCTATTAGGGCAGATACTTCACGAATATGGGAGCTATTCCAGATATTGTGTTCATTGGGAATACATCACTTTTCTATTTCCCACAGGGAAATACTGTCCACCCCACCCTCCCCCCCCAACCAACCCCCGACCCTTCCTCTCAACCACCTGGCGCACACCACTCTGATGTAAATACCCGGATATATTTATGAAACTTCACACAAAGGTATGCTATGAATGTAATTTAGGGAGAATTATAAGTAACTGTTGAGCATATGGCTAGGTCGTGTGGATTGTTCCTCCCATTAATGGGAATGGCGTTGGTATTTAAGATGATAGTGTTACCCAAGTTACTGCATGCCCTTCAACACACCTACTGCCCAATCCAGCCAGCCACCTCAGAAGCGGTCGCTGCTCCCTGCGCCCATTCTGGTATCGTAGCGCTATACTGCCTGAGTGCTCTTTGCCTTTATAATCAGCTGCCCATTGCTCGCATTGCCCCTGGAACTATTTATGCTTTATTAGTGCCCGAGTGTATTTGTATCGTAGCGCTATACTGCCTGCTGAGCTGCGCTTTGATTATTAATCGATTGTGCATTGCTGCCTTTGATTTATTTGTGCCTGATTGTGCCGGTGACGCTTCCCTGTTAATACCGATTGTTGGGGTCTCGTCCTGTGTGGCTTTTGGCCTGCTGCCATTTTGTTGTTGTTGTGCCTTCCCAGCCCGGCTCTCCACCCCGCTCCCGCCTCCCAGCTGCTCCTCCCTCGCCCCACCCCCGCCTCCCAGCTGCTCCTCCCTCGCCCCACCCCCCTCCACTATCCACTTATGACAGATGCTTTTGCTCGCAGCGTTCACGCACCCCATGCGCGCCCCATGCGCGCCGAAGGTAAGCCAGTCTACGCCCGTCCGCGCCTGGACTGCGCCCAGCGCCAGACACCCTGGTCCCCGCAATACCCTCTCCGCCCGCTTAACGTACGACGCCAAAACCCTCTCAGCCCTCAACCCCGGCCGACCACCAAACTGCTACCAAGCCGCCCCAGGACACACCCATGGACCCTTCACCTGCCTCTCATGCAAGTTCAACTGCATCAGGGCCCACACCAAATCCACTAACTCCAAACAGAGCTCCGACACTAACCACCTGAAATGCATCCTGCTCAACACCCGCTCGGTCCACAGACACGCCATTGACCTTTGGAACCTACTCGACACCACATCGCCGGACGTCGCCTTCCTTACAGAAACCTGGATGAACGCCTCATCTGCTCCCGACATCACCATTGCCATCCCGGATGGCTACAAGATCATCCGAAAGGACCGCATCAACCAAACAGGAGGAGGCATCGCCATCGTCCATAAGAACACCATCCGCATCACGACCAGTTCCGACGATAACCTCACTATCGCCAAACACCTTCACTTCCAGATCCACACCGACCCCAAGACCACACTCCGAGGCACCCTCATCTAGAGGCCACCAGGACCCAGCAAACAATTCAGCGAAGACATCTCTGACTTAATCAGCCCACACGCACTCCCCTCCGAGGACTACATTCTACTGGGAGACCTCAACTTCTACCTGGAAAAGAAAAACGACAGCAACACCACCACCCTTCTGGACAACCTGGCCAACCTCGGACTCTAACAACTTGTTGATACCCCCACCCACTATGCCGGGCACAGGCTCGACCCAATCTTCACCTTCAGCAAGCACATCTCCTTCAATCACACCACAGCTCTCCATTGGACAGACCACAGTTGCGTTCACTTCAACTACAAAAAGACCACAACCACAACTAATTCCCCGAAGAAACTGGAACAAAATTGCCACCGACCAGCTCTTCACATCGCTTCACCAAAACCCTCCTGTCAAATCATCGGACCCAAACCAAGCAGCCACCAACCTCACACAATGGATCACCCACAGCGCCGACGTACTAGCACCCTTGAAAAACCACCAAATCAAGCAAGGTAGCAAAAAAGCCCCCTGGTTCAACGATGACCTTAAGAAATCCAAGAAGTTCTGTTGCACCCTCGAGAAAGCCTGGAGAAAAAACCCAACCACTGACAACCTGGCCACCTTCAAGAACGCCACCCGCAACCACCACCAAGTGATCCGATCCTCCAAGAAATCAGCATTCAAGGATCGACTTGACGACAACGCCCACAACAGCAAGGAACTATTCAACATCGTCAAAGAATTTACCAACCCCACCGCCGGCACCAACGACATCACTCCCTCCCAAGAACTCTGCGACTCCCTCGCCTCATTCTTCCACAACAAAATCGCCGACATACGTAACCGCTTTGAAAACCAGTCCGAAGACCAGTCCACTCCACCCACCTCCGAACCGAAACCCCCCCTCTTACAACCTCTACGCCTGGAACCCTATCACTACCGAAGACCCCATCCGCCTGATGAACTCCATCCACTCAGGATCACCAACCGACCCATGTCCCCACCACATTTTCAACAAAGCAGACTCCATTATCGCACCCCATCTCCGAGACATCATCAACTGCTCCCTCAACTCAGCTACCTTCCCGGAAAGCTGGAAACACGCCGAACTCAGCGCCCTTCTAAAGAAACCCACAGCAGACCCCACTAAACTTAAGAACTACCGCCCCATCTCGCTCCTCCCATTCCCTGCCAAAGTCATTGAAAAAGCCGTCAACAGACAGCTCGCCGCCTTCCTCGAATCCAGCAAATCTCTCGACCCCTCACAGTCCGGCTTCCGAGCCAAACACAGCACCGAAACCGCCCTCATCGCAGCAACAGACGACATTCGAACACTACTGGACAACGGAGAAACAGTTGCCCTCATCCTACTTGACCTCTCCGCAGCCTTCGGCACAGTCTGTCATAGCACCCTTATACAACGCCTCAGCAACGTCGGAATACAAGGAAAAGCACTGGACTGGATCATCTCGTTCCTCGCCGGAAGAACCCAGAGAGTCCGCCTCCCCCCTTTTAGATCTGAGGCCACCGAAGTCATCTGCGGCGTACCACAAGGATCATCACTCAGTCCCACGCTCTTCAACGTGTACAGGAGTCCCCTCGCATCCATCACGCGCCAACACAACCTCAACATCATCTCCTACGCAGACGACACCCAGCTGATCCTCTCCCTCACCAAAGACCCAAACACCGCCAAAACCAACTTACGCGAAGGAATGCAAGAAGTAGCCGAATGGATGAAGAACAGCCGTCTAAAACTGAACTCGGACAAAACGGAAGTCCTCATCTTAGGCTCATCCCCCTCTGCCTGGGCCGACTCATGGTGGCCACCGGCCCTGGTAACTGCACCCATACCTAGGGGCCACGCACGTAACCTGGGCTTCATCCTGGACTCCATCCTGGACTCCTCCCTCTCGATGACCGGACAAGTCAACGCCGTCTCATCATCATGCTTCAACATCCTACGCATGCTCAAAAAAATCTTCCGTTGCATCCCCACCGAAACAAGAAAGACAGTCACCCACGCACTGGTCACAAGCAGACTGGATTACGGAAATACCCTTTACGCCGGAACCACAGCCAAACTACAGAAAACTCCAACGCATCCAAAACGCCTCAGCCAGACTCATACTAGACATCCCCCGCCAAGCTCACATTTCCGGTCACCTGAAAAACCTCCACTGGCTCCCCGTCAACAAGAGAATAACGTTCCGTCTCCTCACCCACGCACACAAAGCCCTCTACGACCTAGGACCCGAATGCCTCAACACGCGCCTGTCCTTTTACACCCCCACCCGCCAACTACGATCATCCAATCAAGCCCTCGCCGCAATTCCGCGCATCCACAGATCCACCATGTGGGGAAGATCCTTCTCCTACTTAGCGGCCAAAACCTGGAATTCTCTCCCCACCCACCTCTGCCTTACACAGAACCACCTCTCCTTCAGAAAACAACTAAAAACCTGGATATTCGATAAGTAAAGTACCATCCTCCCTCAAGTCCTTGAGACCCTCTGGGTGAGTAGTGCGCTATACAAATACTGAACTTGAACTTGAACTTTATCTATGTATATTATTGTGGGATGGTAAACACCCTAGAATAGCCCTAGCCACTCTCCAATGTAACCAATACAACAGTACGCACAACTGAGACATGCATGGAAAGGTGAGGGGCTCCCTGGGGAGGGAATCGCAGAGTTTGCACAGCTGGAGAGGAGGCTTTTGATGGAAGGTTTAGGGAAGGAAGCAATTTCCTCTACATACAGGACCTTCTTCAATAATGAGCCTGATGTTTTGAGGGACATGCATGAGTAAAGGGAGGCAGGCACGGGAGACATGGTGGATAATGATTGGAAGGCAGCCTTAATGCACCCTTGTGAGGTAGCAATAAAGGGGAGGCTCCGGCTGATCCAATTAAATCATATGATCGACACTCCTGCATGCTATGGGGAGGGCATCAGATCCATACTGCTGATAGTGAATCTCTCTTCACGCCAACTCACGGATTGTGAAGAAAAAGTCTTACAAAAAGGGCTCGGGTTTGTCCCAACTCCAAAAGTAGACCATTTCCAACAGTTGCGAAATCCAAAAATTCTTTAGGAAGATCAGATTGAGAGTCTTATTTGATGGGAGACCACAAGAGACCCCCACAGATTCAGGCCTCCATAACCCATCCAACTTCACTCCGCACAGCGGGATGGTTCCTAATGAAATCTTTACATATGAGCAGGCTGTGCTCAAGGACATTGGAGCATTGAGACCTAATAAGAGACATAACAATCTCTCTAAATCAGAAATGCAGATGTTGGACTCCTTGGCCAACGATGGGACCATCACCATTAAACAGGCCGACAAGGGTGGGGCAACGGTCATAATGGACACCACCGACTATGAGACAGAGTGTCTGA